>NC_088377.1:197701250-199168125 GCF_037993035.2 Macaca fascicularis | reverse complement strand
AGTAGCCAACACCATAGACATCTCAGCTGGTTAAATTTTTAACAGCAGAATCAAGATCCTGAAGCATTTCCTTGAAGAATTGCAACAGGAGAGGAAACATGGCTTTACCAGTACCATCCTGATGACCAAGCACAACCACAGCAGTGGCTACCGAGAGGCAGAAGGGGTCCCATCGAAGCAACAGCAGACTGGTCAAGAGCAAAGGTCATGGCAGTAGATGTTGGAATGCTCAAGGCATTTTGCGTGTTGACTTTCTGGAGGGCCAAAGAACAATAATATCTGCTTATTAGGTGGGTGTTTTGAGAAAGTTATAAAAACTTTGGCAGAAAAACACCTGGGAAAGCTTCACCAGAGAGCCCTTCTCCACCAGGACAAGGCTTCAGCTCACTCCTCTCATCAAATGCAAGCAATTTAGCAAGAGTTCCAATGGGAACTCATGAGGCATCCCCCTACAGTCCTGGTTTGGCTCCTTCTCACTTCTTTTTGTTTTCCATTCTTAAAATATATTCAGAGGATGCCCATTTTTCCTTAGATAGTAATGGAAAAAAGATTGCATTGATGTGACTAAATTCCCAAGGTCCTCAGTGCCTTGGGAATGGACTAAGTGGTGGGTTTGATCCCTTGAAAAAGTGTCTTGGCCCTGGTGGAGATTATGTTGAGAAATAAAGTTTATATTTTTATTTTTACCTTTTAATCCAATTTTTCTGTGAACTTTTTGAAGTCCCCTTATATTTGTCTACTAACTCAGGAAAAATGTAAACTTTTTCTTTACTTTGGCATTAAGTGTAACTCTGTCACCAAATGAAATTTTTCCTAGGAATTTTATATGCAAGGGGATAAGTGAGCGGCCCGGAGTCCACAGACCTCCCAGCGGGCCTCCAAGGCCCTACCCAGACCTTCCATGCCAGGAGGCTCCACAAGTACCTAAGCACACGCTTGGGACCCTGGCAAAGTCGAGGTATCAGGAAAGATTTGTAGAAAGACCTTGATATTTTAATAAAGAAAACATCTTGTCATCCAGGGAAACATCAGAGATTTGACTTGCTCACACGCATTTTAAGACTTAGTACTTACAGATTTGGAATTACACGTGTCAGGGTGTTTCGGGACATTGGAAAGTCTTTATTCCACTGGCCTTTATGAACCTTCATCTGGTTCTACGTGGAACTGAGTCCCCAGACGACTGTGGTGGCAGAATGATGGAGGGTGTGGGAGGCCTGGCCTCACCACTGGTGCCCAGGCAATGCTAAATGGGTTGTGTGACCCTGCTGGCCTTGGGTGTCCCAAGACTGAGGTGGCATCTCAGATGATCAAGCAGAATTTTCCATGTTGAGCAGTTCCCAGTTACCAGCCACGTGTGGTCTGGAGCGCACAGCCCACAGGGAGCTCACATACAATCAAGAACGACCTCTGTTACCAGCCACGCGTGGTCTGGAGCGCACAGCCCACAGGGAGCTCACATACAATCAAGAACGACCTCTGTTACCAGCCACGTGTGGTCTGGAGCGCACAGCCCACAGGGAGCTCACATACAATCAAGAACGACCTCTGTTGAGTGGATGGGTGAGTAGGCAGGTGGGTGAGGGAGAGAGTGAGCAAGAGAAGGCATAGGCCCTCATCTCGAGGGCTCAGAGGGCTTTCCCCGGCCAGTCCTCAGGCTGCACCTTTTTCTCCATGTGCCGTACTTTCTTCCCTTTAAATAATTTAACCAGTTCTCGGCATTGGTAGTTTTGCTAAATTAAACCAGGGAGGACCTGGAAGACAGCGGTGTAGCCCTGACACCCGCAGGACCTGGAAGACAGCAGTGCAGCCCTGACACCCACAGGGCCAGTTTCCTCCAGGTGTGGTTTTAATCCAGAGGCCGGGGCTACTGTCCTATAGCCGGGCCACGAGCTGCTGCCCTGCAGAGATCCAATGTCCTGGCGTCCTGGGTTCATCATGGAGATGATGGAAACGAGCTCAGACAGGAAAACTCATCACTCGGCAAACTCCAGGCCTGGGGCTGCCTGCAGACAGCCCTGTTCAGATGGGCTGGCCGCGTCCCAGCCCCCCACCTCGATAGGAGGCAGTTGTGGGTGCACCACAGGGTGCTGGAGCCATCGGGAAAGGAACCCCTTCCTGCACCTGGCCTTAGGATAACCGCGTCTGGACCCACAGCCCACACCCCCCTCATGTGAACTGTTTCGGGCCCTTTCCAAGGTGCACGTGGGCCTCTTACCCAGGATACAGGCATGGGTTCCTAGAGGACTCAGGTGATCCTACCTACGGCAGTGAGTTAATCCCCAGGGCTCAGGAGGCCTGCTGTGCAGAGGAAGCCTGGGCGGCTCGGGCTGGTGCAGGCACAGTGCCCCCTGTCCTGCTCTTGTGGACTCTGGGCCATGCTGGGCCCGGGCACCCCTTCACCACGCCTCCGGCCCTTTGCTTACGGGCTGTGGATTGGATCTGAGCAGCCTAAGGACCAGCTTCTCAGGCCCATGCAGGAAGGAAGAGAAGGAGACTCCCAGGACTGGATTCCGGGAGGGACCCTCACTCTTTCTGCCTGAATGAACACTGGTGCCTGGACTTTTCCAGTCTTTCCATCTGTTCTATCTGTTTTTGAGGTTTATTCATGTTGATTTACATGAATCTAGTTTGTTCTTTTTGCCTCTGGCATCTCCCTTCTGTCTGAATCCAAGTCGGGTTTATGCATCGCCCAGCGAGGACGGCCGCAGAATGTCACGAGCAGGGTGTTGACCATGCATTTCAGGGCACAGAGGCTGCTTCTGAGGAGACCCCAGGGTGTGTGTGGTGAGCACTGGGGCAAGCCTGGGACTTGGGCCAGAAAGCCTTGGTGCAGACCCTGAGCTCGGCACTCACGCTGGGCACCTGGGGAGGTTGCGTGCCGGCCTGAGGTCCACCTCTATGGATGTGTGTCCTGCAGACCTCGTGGTTGTCATGGCAAGGACTGACAGGCACATGCGCTGTTCCGTAGGATGTGAGCACTGTGTGTGTATGTGCATGCATGTGTGTATGTGTACATGAGGGATATGGGTGTGCTTATGCATGTTCATGTGTGTACATATGGTCATGTGTGTTCTCATACATGTGTGTATATGTGCACGTGTGTGATGAGGCATATGTGTGTGCTCATGTATGTATATAATTCCGCATATGCATGTGTGTGTATGTGTATTTGTGTATTTGGATATGCACGTGTGTTTGTGTGAATATGTAATGTCGTTTCCTGCTCACTGACTCTTAATTGATAAAACAGACGCCCAGCAGGCCAGGACGCGATCTGAGCCGTGGCTCACGGTGAGGCCTAGAAAGTGATGACTACTCTCCCTTTGCAGAACCCGGGCCTCACTCAAGCGGTGTTTGTGTGGAAGGAAAATAAACCGCAAAGGTGCATTCGACTCCCATTTTCTCGCATCTGCTGAGAGCGTATTCATGCACAAAAGGGAAAGGTCCTTGTTCTGAAGCAGGAGAGTACACGCGGCTGTCAGAGGTGGCGCAGCAGCAGGGCAGGAGGCCGAGGAGCGTCTGTCAGGTGCTGCAATGCAGGGGCAAGGTCACAGAGCAGAGGGTGTGCTGGCTGCTGGGGAGGGCACGGGACTCTGGGGCCTTGGTCGTGTTAACCGTCCACCCTGCCCTCCCGTCTGCTCCTCTGACAGCAGCTTTTGGAGTCCAGGCACTGTGGCCAGGCTGGCACAAGTAACATCAGGACCTGGGGCTGAAGCCCTGGGAGGGCCCATTCACCCGGCTCTGACCCACAAGCAAATACTGCACAAAACCCGTGGCCCGTCTTGCACACAGAGGCCACTGGAAACATAGATAAGGCTGTGTGAACTCATCTGCTCCGCTGGGAAGACAACACTGGGAAGGCAGCAGCTGCTCCTGGCGTTCACTGAGGGTCTCCACTACCCTCCAGGCGCCGAGCTCCCGCCTTCTTTTCCCTCCACCCGCCACAGGCTCGGCACAGTCAGACCAGCTTTCCGGGGTCCGTCGTGGCCCCACAGTAAGGGTCCTGCTTATAAGCTGAAGCTGAGACGGACCTGTGCACGCGTGAGGATGAGGGTCTCTGTGGTTTAGGTGAGGTGGGGTCACCCACCTCCAGGATCCCTGACTAATAATAGCGCTGAGGTTCAAACTCAGGTAACAGATCAGTTAGGATCAGCCAAACAAGTGGACGCGAACCAGTGGGATGTTCAGCACAGCAGAAGCCGATTCCTCGTTCATCCCCTGGTGCAGGACGGGGAACGCGTCGGCTGGGCAGTGCCGACCTGCAGCCCCTCAGGGGAACCCCCCAGTGCCCGGCTCCCATCTTACCTAGAGGCCTCCGTTTCCCAGCAGCAGCCCTTGGGGAGGAGCCTGTGTGGGCCACACCCGGGGGTGCACAGCTCCTCTCCATTTTGGCGGCCAGAGTCGGCCCCCCTGCAAACCCAGCCGCACACGCTCATACAGCCACATGCCCAGGAGGGGAGCACTGGGATTTGGGCCCATCTGGCACAGCCACGGGCTGGACCTCAGAGACACAGATCCTACCATGACGCCCACACAGGTGCCTGTGAGCCGTGAGCCTTGTGCAGGTTGGGGGACAGGGAGGGCCTGAGACAGAGGCATTTTATGCAGGGCAGAAACTGCAGGTTCAGGCACAGAGGAGGGGCTGTCACCTGCCAGAAGGTGCCTCCCTCAATGGCACCGTCTTGGGGCCCAAACGTGGGTCTCAGACAAGCACTCCGTACTGAGATACAGACATCTGTGAGTGTTTGAGGGAATATGTACTCGAACCTGAACTCCTACAGAGAGGATGGGGCAACTGGTTCCTGGTCCCCAGGCTGCGTTTCAGCAGCTTGCAGGTGCACACCACACACAGCCCCGCCGTGGAAGGTCGCCGTGGGCCAGCCCCACACGGCAGCTTCCAGGGGCACCACAGGGCGCCTCTGTGGTCTGGCGGCCCCAGACCTTGGAGGAAGTGGCACAGACAATGTCAACCTTTGCAACCCCGCCATCCTCCCAATCTCACCCCCAACGCCTCCCCTGGCCCCATCAGAACCTCCTCCTGTGGGCCTGGAAAACTAGAGTCCGAGAGGAACATCTGCCTAATACAGCCCGTCCCCAGGTGTCGGCATCCAGGGCCCGTCCCCGGCTGGAGCCTGGGAGGAAACATCTGCCTGATACAGTCCATCCCCAGGTGTCGGCATCGGGGGCCTCTGGATGGTGCCCAGTGAAGCTCAAGCTGTGCTGGACCCTGGATGGGGGGACCCAGTGACACCTTGGCTGTGAACAGTCACTCGGAAGGAGCAGTGATGCCAGGACTCAGCTTTTCCGCGTCTTAAGAGCAGTTTTCAAGTGCTTTTGGATCAAAACCACGTGGCCGGCAGAAATCGCACAGTTAATATCAGCATAGCCGTGGCTTCAGGCAGGGTGGTCCTGGCCGGAATCATACACGCAGAGAGCATTTTTGGAGCCTGTACTCTCGGCTCAGGCTGCCGAGGCAAAGTCCCACAGACAGGGCAGCTTGAACGACGGAAGTTTATTTTCCCACGGCTCTGGAGGCTGGAAGTCTGAGGTCGAGGCGTGGGCAGAGCCAGTTCCTCCTGAGGCCACTCCCCCGGCAGGTAGATGCCATCTTCATCTACAGCGGGCGTCTCCACAGGTGCACGTCTGTCTCTGTGTCCAGGAATCCCTTTCTGATAAGGACACCGGTCCTGTCGGGTCAGGGCCACCGTAAGAGCTTGTTTTACCTTCATCATCTCTTTAAAACCCCTGTCTCGAGATGCCACACGCTGAGGTCCTGGGGTCAGGGCTGCCACATGAACTTGGGGCGCAGTCAGCCCATCACGAGGCCAGCGAACCACGCTGCAGTTTTTAAAGAATTATATTTACATTCTCAAAGTTTTGAGTTACTTTCATTTTTTTCTTTTGAAAGCCACTTCTTGTATAAGGTTTCTTGGGCACAAGTCTGGCCCAGCCGGGTGTCTAGCATCAGCTGTGACTTCACACCCCGAGCTAGTAGGATGGGCCAGGATTGGCCCAGGCGGGGGCCTCTGAGATACGTCGCTGCCCAGGCAAGCTGGGAAAGAGGGGAAGACCTGCTCTCCACTCTGCACTGGGGCATTGGGCAGCCCACTGGCTCCCTAAGACCTGTGGAAGCAAAGGTTTTGTGGCACAACAGGCTGAGAGGGTGCTGTGTGCTACCCTCCTGCAGACGCACATCTGCCATTTAAGGCAGAAAAATCCTGTCCAAAAGTCGGAACAGATTACAGCAGAACCTTCTCAAGGCTCCCAGACCACACAACCTACTTCTCCTGTAAGATTGATCAGAGCGCTTGGAGAATGCTGGTCCATGTAAAACTGAATCCCGAGGTGTGTCCAGGGCCCCGGAGCCTGAGCACAGGAGGCACTGGCTTGGCTGCTGTCCTTTCTTGTAACTGTCCACCAAGTGCTGCCTGATGTGAGTCCCAGCCTCCTCGTGGTGCCATCCGAGCTCTGGGCTTTGTGTGTGTCGTGCCCAAGTTGACAAGTGGCTACACTGTGAGTGTCACTGTCCCCCGTCATCTTTCAAGAAACTGCTCTGACTTTAAAGCCGGTCCCTGCAACTTCCCGCACACCGCCGAGCTCGTGCTTCCCAGAGCTGGATCTGTGCACATGGCGTGAGTGCCTCTAAAGGCATTGCAGGCTGGTAAGAGGCCCTGCTATTTTCCATTCATCCCTTAAGCATTTTTGAATCTCAGGGACTGTGCTCAGCACTGGAAATAATTTCTAGAACATGATTCTTGACCAGCCAAGCACGCACTGGTGGTTTCACTCTCAAGGCATTTTAAAGCAAAGTAACAAATACTTGTTGAACAGCTGGGTGCCCATTTCTGTTCTAAAAATAAAGGTGAATATCAATGTTAAAAAGTCATGGATCCTGACCCCAGTTAGTAAATAATATAGTGGAGAAATACAATAAATGCACAACAATTAAATAAGCCGGTGGTGTATAGGAAATTAGCGCACATGTGAAATAAACACGAAATTCTGTTTTCAGAAGGGAATCCCCTAGCTGTGGGCTTGAGTCTGTCAGGGAACTTCCTAACAGAGGGCACATGAGCTAATGCTGTGGGCTGAACTGTGCCCCTAGAAAGATATGTTGAAGTCCTGGCCCTCAGCAGCTCAGAATGGAACCTTCCGTGGACATAGGACTGTTGCAGACACAGTTCACTGGGTGAAGAAGGCGCCGTGCTGTAGTAGGTCCTCCATGCAGCCGTGTCCCTGTGACAGAGAGGACAGACTCCAGCACGCAGAGTCCTCAATGCAGCCGCGTCCCTGTGACAGAGAGGACACTCCGGCACGCAGAGGGAAGCCATCCGCGTGGCTCGGAGGCGGGAGGAAAGCGCCGTGTCTGTGGGCCGAGGGCTGCTGGCAACGTGGAGGCTGGGAGTCAGGAAGGGTCTCCCCCTCAAGGCCCTGCGGATGCCTCCAACCCCGGTCTCCGAACCCAGCCTGTGAGACCGCAGGCATCCGTTGTTTCAAGCCCATCCATCTGGAGTCCTTTATTCTGGTGGCCCCAGGAGCCTCACACAGCTGGACTTTGAGTACAGGGAGCATGTCTGCAGGTGGAAGCAGAGAGGCCACACACAGCGGCTGAGCCCTGAAAGACTCAGGGAGGGTGGGCCGGCATGTCCGAGGGCTGGAGGTGGATGCCACGTGGCATCACCAGCCACACGTTGCACCTCGATGGCAAAACACAGAGGCCGCTGTCCACCGCGGGGGAGCACAGACTGGAGGGACCCGGGCTCCTTGGCCGAGCCCCAGCCGGAGCTGCTTCCAGTACAATCCAGGCCTTTCATCCTCCCACGGGTTCCCTTCAGAGGGCTTCAATTCCATTACTGTATAGACTTCATGTATGTAAAACGTACAGGAATTCAGCACTTGGGCCCCACAAGGCAGTGTTGCCATGGAGCACGCACAGGGTGCCTCCCTGAGCTGGCACATCCCTGGAGGCACGCGAGGCTCTGCCGACGTCCTGAAGCTCCCATGCTGGGTCCCACACAGTGTCCACCGCGCAGTGGGGTTCCTCTTCCAGTCCCCCCAAGAGAGAGGAGGTCACCCTCCTCCCCACCTCTCCACAGCTCCCTGGACCGGGTCACATTTCTTATCCTCCTCTTGGTTTTTAATTAACTTTGGACCAGCCCATCTGTGCCTGTTCTGGACTCCAGTTTTGACAGCTACTGACTGAATTGCCTGGTCAGTTCCGTGAAAAACTAGAAATAGACACGCACCCGGCCAGCTGTGCCTGAGCTGACCAACCCGGGCCGTCAGTGGCCTTCCCTGGTTAGACGGGCCATGAATACTGCCAGTTCTGTTTCATTTAAACAATGTGTATTTGTATAAATATAAGAAACTGCTCTCTACCCACAGAGTAATTGTCTAGCTCTATCATCTAATTATCTCAACATGTTTAGTGAGCGAGATATTAAGGCCCAGATTAGATATTAAAAGGCATCGTTAAAGAACAGAAATGAGATTTGCATGGAGTGGTGTCTAGCTCCAGTGCGGAAACGCATTCACACAGCACTCAATTAGATACGTGGACTCAGCTCTGAAACGTTCCTATAGGAGAACAAAGATGAAAATTCATTACTACGTCCAAATACTGCCAACCCCGCCATTCCTTTTAAAAATGCAGTGTTGGGAAGCTCCAAGAGTGTTCGATAATAGCCAAGACGTGGGTCCTGTGTGTGAAACGTGGCCCAGCTCCTGGAGAGGCACGAAGGCTGTGGTGGACTGTGGGGTGGGCTGCTTCTCTGGGGCCACGTGGACATCTCTAGAGAGAGTCCTGGCTTGGGCATCACCCTCAGGCGTGTATCCTCAGGTGGCCTGACCATGGTGACCTCTGAAACCCAGGGGATGCAGAGATTGCAGGCTGGGGCCTCAGGGAATTGGGTCTCGGTCATTGCAAGTCTAGAGGCTCCCCCAGTGGGCTGCTGCTCCGTAGCAGGCTGTCCCCACTCTGCTCCACTGGAATCACGAAGCCGCATGCCGTCCCTGGGGTGTGTGACATGGCCTTTGGGTGAAACGCTACACTCAGCCTGCCCAGGGCTTCTGGAGGCCTCTCCCTGCAGGAGTGTGGGTGGTGGCTGGAGCTCTCCCTGCAGGACTGTGGGTGGTGGCTGGGGCTCTCCCTGCAGGAGTGTGTACAGTGGCTGGGGCTCTCCCTGCAGGACTGTGGGTGGTGGCTGGGGGGGCTCTCTCTGCAGGACTGTGGGTGGTGGCTGGGGGGGCTCTCCCTGCAGGACTGTGGGTGGTGGCTGGGGGGGCTCTCCCTGCAGGAGTGTGGGTGGTGGCTGGGGGGGCTCTCCCTGCAGGACTGTGGGTGGTGGCTGGGACTCTCCCTGCAGGAGTGTGTACAGTGGCTGGGGCTCTCCCTGCAGGAGTGTGGGTGGTGACTGGGAGGCTCTCCCTGTAGGAGTGTGTACAGTGGCTGGGGCTCTCCCTGTAGGAGTGTGTACAGTGGCTGGGGCTCTCCCTGCAGGAGTGTGGGTGGTGGCTGGGACTCTCCCTGTAGGAGTGTGTACAGTGGCTGGGACTCTCCCTGTAGGAGTGTGTACAGTGGCTGGGGCTCTCCCTGCAGGAGTGTGTACAGTGGCTGGGGCTCTCCCTGCAGGAGTGTGGGTGGTGACTGGGAGGCTCTCTCTTTAGGAGTGTGTACAGTGGCTGGGGCTCTCCCTGTAGGAGTGTGTACAGTGGCTGGGGCTCTCCCTGCAGGAGTGTGGGTGGTGGCTGGGACTCTCCCTGTAGGAGTGTGTACAGTGGCTGGGGCTCTCCCTGCAGGACTGTGGGTGGTGGCTGGAGCTCTCCCTGCAGGAGTGTGGGTGGTGACTGGGAGGCTCTCCCTGCAGGAGTGTGGGTGGTGGCTGGGACTCTCCCTGTAGGAGTGTATACAGTGGCTGGAGCTCTCCCTGCAGGAGTGTGGGTGGTGACTGGGAGGCTCTCTCTTTAGGAGTGTGGGTGGTGGCTGGGACTCTCCCTGTAGGAGTGTGTACAGTGGCTGGGGCTCTCCCTGCAGGAGTGTGGGTGGTGGCTGGGACTCCCCCTGCAGGAGTGTGTACAGTGGCTGGAGCTCTCCCTGCAGGAGTGTGGGTGGTAGCTGGGGGGCTGACTCAGAGAACCAGCAAAGGCCATGTTTCCTTTCAGGCCCTCCGACAAAGGGCTCCCTTCCCTTACAAGGTTTTCTCATACCCGCCATCTCTGAGTACCTGTCTGTTCCTGATCTGAGCCTCTGGGGCCAGGCCTGCTGCATGGGCACACGTGCTCCTGGCGGACACTCCTGCTTTGTGGTTCCACCCCCACCCCCCGGGATGGAGGTCAGGACCACACCTGCTCTCACTTGCTTCTCCAACGTCTAGTGCAGGCGCTTGCACAAAGAGCTGCAGAGATGCACCCTAGGGGATGTAGAAGATGACCAGTTATGGACGGACATGCGGCGCATCGGGGAAGGCTCTGGAAACTTTGCTGTGTGAACTTTTCTACTCAGGGCACAGACCTCAGAGATCGATCTGCTTGTCATCCCGGATGAAGAAACAAACTGAGGTCAGGCGGATGACGCAGAAGCAGCTGTGACTCCTCCGTGGCCACCGGTGGGTGTAGGAGCCTCACCTGGGAAGAACAGCCACAGGCTGTGGGGCAGGCTCCCTCTAAACAGAGCCCTGCAGAAGGGGCTCCCCCATCACCGGCTGAACCCGCCCCGCAGAGGAGAGGACGCTCAGGAGAGAGAGGAGCACAGAGCCTGTGCAGATCTCTCACCTCCTCCTCCTTAAGGGAGGCTCCTGACCTGTGTGTGGGTGAACGGGTGCTGTGGTATGGCCGTGAGGTGCACGGACATCTGGACCCAACGTGGCCTCTCCATAGGCTTCAGGGAAAAACAGAAATGGTGAAATCAACTCTCCGCCCCACACGGGCCCAGCTTCAGCCTTGGGCAAAGCACAGCCCCGGCTTCCTCCTGCAACGTCCCCTCCCTCCCTTTCCAGAGTCCCCA
Source organism: Macaca fascicularis (assembly GCF_037993035.2). Taxonomy (NCBI): domain Eukaryota; kingdom Metazoa; phylum Chordata; class Mammalia; order Primates; family Cercopithecidae; genus Macaca; species Macaca fascicularis. Next base: position 199,157,120 of record NC_088377.1, on the reverse strand, counting down.
GCTCCACCAGCAATGCCGACGGCCGTGCCCTCATCCTGTGGTCCCCGCTCTGACTCCCGCTCACGGCGCCCAAGCCCATGGTGCTGCAGCTTTGCAAACCTGGCCACCTCCCTTGTCGGCAATGCTTGGAAGATAAATAGAAGATGCTGCTAAAAATTTGGAGAAAAGTTTGAGAATAAATCATGAGCCATGGAAGTCTGCTACACAGCTGGGTGAATGTACAGATTGTTCAAACCTTTCTTGATGTACACTCATTGCTAAGCAATACTTTACAAGTCAAAAGAAAAGTATTAAAAATTGGAAAAACTATGGATGAAGTGAACACTTTGACAGACATATAAAAAAGATTCTGGGTGAGGTGAGGGAACCAGCAGGTCACGTGAAATCCACCCTGCACATCATTCCCGCACAGCAAGAACCTGAAGCTCAGTGTGCAAGAAGTGAATTTTACATGTTTATTTCATCATTTTATAAATTTTATAAAAACGAGACCTTTGCACTATTATGAGTTAACCTTTGTGATACATTTTGTAATAAAGCCAGGAGAAACCAGTAGAACTGTGTGCCACACACAGCTTGCTGGTTGTCTGTGGCAAAATCACTGAAGAGAGTTGAAGGCCGAGCCTTGGAGGCACCGGCCTGTGGTGGGGGACAGGACGCCCCAGCAAACACTCCCCAGTAAAACAAACCTTCGGTGTGAAATGGACATCTGAGTTGCGTGTGAGACAATGTGTGTGCTTAAAAAGCAAAAACAAAAAACAGCCAGCGGTGGCACATTTTGAAAATGAGTATTTGGAAATAGTTTCGTTGCCGTGTGAAATGTGTCAGACAACTGGGTCTCCTATAAAGTCATCCATAGTCACAGCTCTAAAAGGCATGGAAATGACATTTTCTAACCCACTTCACATCTTTCAAATGAAATGTTTCCATGGGCTGAACATATACTGAAATTATTATAATAAAAATGAAGACATCCCATTGTGTTAAAAATGGTGCTGGGAATCAGGCAGGGAGGAAGAGGCCTTGCAGAGCTGGTGAGCAGCACCGGGACGGAAACGCCACGGTGAAGCAGCACAGCTGACTTCCTCCGCCCGGTCCACCGCGTGGAGCAGCCTTTCAGCTGCAGGAGCCTTAAAACAAGTACTGAGACAACCCTGCACTTCCGGCCAGACCTCCAGTGACCCACAGGACAAAATATACACTCAGTGTCGGAAAAAATGATGGCGCCCATGCAGTTGGGTGGCTGTCCCTGAAATAATCACCGGAGTCCTTTTAGAGAGAGGAAAATTCATTAAATCGTAGAGGGCATTGGTTTTTAGATGTTCATTTCATCTTTTCCTCATCCTCTAAAAGCAACTTTGTATCGCCCCCCTGGGCCCAGTCAGTGGCTTTCGTGGCTCTGGCTCTCCCTCGGTTCAGCTCAGCTCTAACGGTCCTGCCGGGATGTGCTCTGTCCAGTGAGGGCTATTCCTGACGTCCCCCACTCCCAGGGAAGCCCCAGCACTGTGTCGCGGGAGGCCGCATCCGAATTATCCCAATTAGAGAATTATTTGTGTCCAGTGAATCCCCAAACCACCATCCAGGGTCGCTGTAGAAGGGACCCTGCTGGCCTTGAGCTCCCCAAGAAGCGACACCACTCAATGTTTAACTTCAGAAGGTCCCCAGAGATTTTGTGCTCCATGGATTTGTTGGTTGTTTGGAAACTGTTATTAAAATCATCTTTATTAGGTGACCCCAGGAAACTTGTCGCTCAGATGTTTGAGTCTGTCATGAGGCCGAGCTCAAGAAGTCGGCATGTGGGTTGGGGCTGCTCCCTGGGTGTCCACAGAACACGAGCAGAGCTTCCTCCTTCACAGGTTTGACGTCAAGTCTAAGCCGACGGTCCACAGCACCTCCAGCTCTCAGGGGTGGCCCAGACCCACTCTCCAAGTCAGCCTTCGCTGTCTCTCAGCAGATGGCCAAGCTGGCTGACCCATGTGAACACATAGAGAGTTGGCAGGTCCCACACACACCCTGCAATGTCACAGCCAGCCTCCCCGATCCAGCCCCACACACACCCTGCAACGTCACAGCCAGCCTCCCTGATCCAGCCCCGCACACACCCCTGCAACGTCACAGCCAGCCTCCCCGATCCAGCCCCGCACACACCCCTGCAACGTCACAGCCAGCCTCCCCGATCCAGCCCCGCACACACCCCTGCAACGTCACAGCCAACCTCCCCGATCCAGCCCCGCACACACCCCTGCAACGTCACAGCCATCCTCCCCAATCCAGCCCCGCACACACCCTGCAACGTCACAGCCATCCTCCCCGATCCAGCCCCACACACCCCTGCAATGGCACAGCCAGCCTCCCAGATCCAGACCCACACACACCCCTGCAATGGCGCACTCAGCCTCCCTGATCCAGCCCCACACACCCCTGCAACGTCACAGCCATCCTTCCCGATCCAGCCCCACACACACCCCTGCAATGTCACAGCCATCCTCCCCGATCCAGCCCCGCACACACCCTGCAATGTCACAGCCAGCCTCCCCGATCCAGCCCTGCACACACCCCTGCAACGTCACAGCCATCCTCCCCAATCCAGCCCCGCACACACCCCTGCAACGTCACAGCCATCCTCCCCAATCCAGCCCCGCACACACCCCTGCAACGTCACAGCCATCCTCCCCGATCCAGCCCTGCACACACCCTGCAACGTCACAGCCATCCTCCCCGATCCAGCCCCACACACCCCTGCAATGGCACAGCCAGCCTCCCAGATCCAGACCCACACACACCCCTGCAATGGCGCACTCAGCCTCCCTGATCCAGCCCCACACACCCCTGCAACGTCACAGCCATCCTTCCCGATCCAGCCCCACACACCCCTGCAATGGCACAGCCAGCCTCCCTGATCCAGACCTTTCTCAGGGCCTCAGCAGCCCCCGAGGCCCCGAGGGACGTGGCAGCCTGCTCTGTGAAACGTCCTGTCTGTTCTGCATTGTCCTGGGCCTCCTCCCAGCCCTTCCCACAATGTGCAGGCCAGCTCCAACAGAGGGGAGGTTGGCCTTCACTATCCAGCAGAGGCAGGGTCCTGGGGTTGGGCATCTCTGAGCCAGGGCCTGGGGCGGTCCTGGCAGCTCCACCCACTCCCGCCAGGACTTGTGGCCTCCCTGCCCGTCCGACTGCCCAGTCAGGCGTGGTCCTAACCTCTCTTGCCCCATTTATTTTTTCAAACACCTGCAAGCTGAATGTTGCTGCTTCCATTTCATAGGCACCGAGCTGGATTTAAGAAACTTTCTTAATTTTACTCAACCAGAAAGGCAGCAACCTTGGGTTCAACCCTGGGTCTCTCTGACCAGTCTCCTGGCCACGGCTACTCTTTGGCCCCATGAGGAGCTACGTGGACGTGGGTGTGCCGGTCGCACAGCTGGAGAGATGTGGGCAGACAGGCTGAGACTGCAGGTTTGTCCCAGAGCTGAGGGTGGGGCAGAGGCAGCCACGATGCCCAGGCTTCCAAGCCCAGCCCTTGCCTTCGTGGCAGGGGACGTTCCGGGGTTTGACAGTCTCGCCATCAGCAGTATCCGATGTAGGCCCTGTCCAGGGAGTCAGCACCGCGGCGTCAGTGATGGGAGAGGGAGGCGGAGGCAGGGAAATGCACGGAGCCGGTGGCCTTGGCTACTGTGACAGCGTGGCAGACGGGGCGGCACAAACCGCAGATTCATCGCTCACCACTCACAGGCTGGCAGTCCAGGGTCAATGTGTGGGCCGGGCTGGTTTCTTCTGAGGCCCTCGGAGAAAAATCTGTCCCAGATCTCTCTCCTCGGCTTGTGGGCGCTGTCTCCGTCTTCGCACGGTGTTCCCTCTGTCTGCCCCGTGTCCACATCTCCTCCTTTGATAAGGACCCTGGTCTTGTTGGATTAGGGCCCACCCTGATGACCTCACTGAAACTTAGCCACTTACATCCACAAAGGCTCTGTTCCCAGATAAGGTCACGTCCACAGGTACTGGGCTTAGTGCTTGACATGCGAATTTGGGGAGCTCAATTCATCCCAAAACATGGGGAGTCTCTCCCTCAGACCTACGGGCAGCGCTCAGACCTACGGGCAGCGGGGCATGGAGCATCTCCACATGTGTGGCTCGGTTCTTCTGGATGACGCCCCAGTTCTGCTGTGGAGGCCGCTCCTCGAACAGTTCCCTTCCTGGGTGCTTGGCTCTTGTCTCCTCCGAGGTCAGGCCCTGAGAAAGCGCCCCAAGACCGTGGGCCCAGGAGAAAGGGTCACGGGGCTTGTGCCGGGATTTTGGGATTTTTCTCTTCAGCCTGTACATAAAGGTCAGACACAAAGAAGACGGCGAAGGGAAGTGGGGGGTGGGGAGAGGACCAGACAGAGGCAAACGTGGTTCTCCAGGGTTTAAAGTGGGCACGGTGCGGGATGCTTCCTCCCTGGCTGGAGAGGATCCTTACCTCCAGCGCCTCTGCATGCTGTGCCTATTGAGAAGGCTCTGAAGCCATCCCATGCCACAGGCCTTTCCGTCGCAGGCCCGGCTCGGCCATGATCACATGAGGGAAAGCCTCAGAGTGCAAGGGATGGTTTGATGTTGCCAGTGAGTTGCTTCTCGTTTTCTGCTGGAACCACACATCGCGTCCGTGTGAGGACAAGAAACACCCAAATACCCGTCCACTGCCTGCCGACCTGGAGGCGGAGAGGGGACGGCCCCAGAGACCAGCCACCCTCCCCGTTCACCCATGGTCCACACAGTGATGAGAAACCGCATTCCAAAATCAGAACTTTTCCAAAAGAGTGGGCAGAACGAACTGGTGGCACGGCCGCTCCAGACCACACATCTCAAAGGGTTTGCTGCTGGCGCTTCAGGGTCCACGGTGCTAGTATTTTATTTTCTTTTTGTTGAGACAGAGACTCGCTCTGTTGCCGGGCTGGAGTGCAGTGGTGCGATCTCGGCTCACTGCAACCCCCACCTCCTGGGTTCAAGCGATTCTCCTGCCTCAGCCTCCCGAATAGCTGGGACTACAGGCACCCACCACCACACCCAGCTAATTTTTGTGGTTTTAGTAGAGACGGGGTTTCACAATGTTGGCCAGGATGGTCTTGGTCTCCTAACCTCGTGATCCACCTGCCTCAGCCTCCCAAAGTGCTGGGATTACAGGCATGAGCCACTGTACCCGGTCAGTGCAAGTATTTTTTTAAGGAAGCAGGAGAAAACAAAATCTGAAAAATATAAACCCTTTTATTTTAAACACACACCCCTTCCCCATTGAAGGTGTTTTTAAGATCAACCTATTTAAACTTTTAATTTAAAAATGATTGTTTGTTAGAGGGTAGGAGACTTGGTTTAGAAAGCATTTGATTAAAACATTCAGATCTCCATTCTCAGCCTGGTCTTCTGAATTTTGTTAATAAAATTATTTCCATGTAAGTGAACCTCATTCTACTTTTTTTACTCAGGTTATTTAATACTTGTTTTCATAATCGTTTTCAACAGAGAGACACAAATTGACTTTTAAAAAAAAATACACTGTAGTGCCTTCGGGTGAAAGCTTGTATGATTGAACAGAGTTTACAAACATTTTGGAACTTTGGTGACGAAATAATTCCCACGTAAATATAACTTTCCTTGGTTCTGCTGGCTGAGACCCTAAGATGTTTCTGGCATCTTTTAAAACTCCAGACTCCTCGGCGGGCACCGCTGCACACAGACCTGCCTCTGAGGCTGACGGCGTGAAGGTAAATTGTTCCCAACACAAAAGCCTCAGCACAGAGGGGTTCAGCTTCTGAGCGGGCGGTGATGCCGCACGTTTAAAATAGCGTTTTGAGTCACACGTCCTCCCGTCAATCTTTAGGAAAACGGGTGTTGTCTGCAGTGAGGTGGGCGGAGGCGCGAGTGAGCTGGGCCCGGAAGAGGCTGTTTTGTTCAGTGGTGGGGCGGGCGCGGGAACGCCGAGGCTTTGTGCCAGAATGAAACAGAAAAGAAAGTTGGCCACGTGAGCGTCTCACGTCGCTGTCTGCCACATTCCGCACGTGAGAGAAGGCTGGGAAGACCACACGGTGACAGGAGAAGCTCTTTGCCTCCGCACGGCCTGATTGCTTAGGGCTTTTGTTAGGATTTCAGACGCGGAGAGCAGCGTTAGAGCCGGGCGGTCTCTGCAGAGACCCGGGACACACGGTGCCCTTAGCGGGTGTGCCCTGGCCAGTCCCTCCCTCGGGACGTGGACGGTCTCTGTCTCCCACACTGGATCTTGCGCCATTTCTTACAGCAGATGGGGATGCTGGACCGAGGCAGGTTCTGTGCCCCCAACCTCAGGGATGGCAAAGTCACTGTGTTACGTGCGCCAGGGAATGCCAGGGAGGGGCCTCCTTAGGTTGGGTTTCAGGGACTTTCCGTCAGACTATGTGCGTCAGAAAGCGCATTTTTATTCATGAGCTGTATTTGTATGAACGTTCAAATGCCTGTTATGATTATTTTGAGAAGTTAAGGGATAATTTAGATTCTCTGTTGATATTCTTTTTATTATTTAAACAGTGCATTTGCTTATTAAGCATTAACTGCCACTCTGTAGGAGGCAGGAACCCAAACAGCCTCATTAAGGTACTGATAAAATGTACCCTCGTTAGAGAACCCTTTTTGGGGGTTGGTAATTATCACAGATACTTATTAGGCAGAAACGCACAGAAGCGGCTGGAGGCTGGGTGAGTCCGGCGTGCGGGGCCGCGGGACAGAAAGCCCAGCAAGCTCTGCACGGTGCCTCCCTCACCGACTTTTGTTCGACGGCCCACCGATTCTGCTGCTTTTCTCTTCCACCCTTCACCCCAGCAAGAACTCACTTTGCTTTGGGTAAACCAAGAATAGGGAAGATCTGAAACATCCTAATTTGCAAAACATATTTCAGAGACGACCATTCGTTCTCCCAAATGAAGACTGCATTTTACACGTTGATGTGGCACAGCCTTCCTGATCCTGCGTGGATTTAAAGTTGGTTTGTCCCGTCAACTCCACTGTGGCCAGTTGTGGTGTGAAGAAGCTTCCGCCTCTGCCTCAGCCTGCACCTGCCCCGCAGGACTCCCAGGAACCTGAAATCTCAGGCCATTCTACACCTTCTGTCTCTCAAGGAATTGGAGGGTCCAGGACCCCTGCCCCCGGCCTCCAAACAGACTCACATTGTGGGGAGCTGAATAAGTTAGTCTGTGGATGGTTTGAGAAAGGAGAATTCTGGATTTGGTGGATGGGAGATGGAGCAGAACTGTCTGTACTTCTTTCTCACAGCTTCCTTGTGGAATATCTAGTCTGTGGTGCACACACCAGGCCCCTGAAGACATGGAATCCCTACACCAGCCTGAGGCACCCCACGTTGGAAATTCGGAATCTGACCACGTCATGTTTCTCCCCAGTTCCTCAAAGGCCTGGAAATGCTGGTGTTGGGTGGAGAGGGGATAACCTGGGCTCTGTTTGTTACAAATGTTCTTTTTTCCTCCCACAAAAGATTTTTTTTTTTTTTTGAGACGGAGTCTTGCTCTGTCGCCCAGGCTGGAGTGCAGTGGCGCAATCTCGGCTCACTGCAAGCTCCGCCTCCCGGGTTCACGCCATTCTCCGGCCTCAGCCTTCCGAGTAGCTGGGACTACAGGCGCCCGCCACTGCGCCTGGCTAATTTTTTCTATTTTTAGTAGAGACGGGGTTTCACCATGGTCTCCATCTCCTGACCTTGTGATCCGCCCGCCTCGGCCTTCCAAAGTGCTGGGATTACAGGCGTGAGCCACCGCGCCCGGCCCCCATAAAAGATTTTCAAGCAAATTTGATCTGGCAATTTATTTAAACCACAAGCATATGAGTAGAAAGTGGTATAAACTGAAATAAAAAACGTGTAAGATGTTCCAGTCCTTGCAAGACCATCCCTGAGGACGGGGAGCCTGGCTGTCCCGTGTCGTCCCCAGGGCACGGCGCACACGGGCTCCCGCTGCCATCAAGGCTGGCGGTGAAGGGGAAGGGTCTGTACCGTCTTCCCCTCCTCCATGGTGGTGGAACCCTAAGTTTAGCCAAAAGAACCCGTTTGGCCTCCCCTGTGCTTAGATGTGGTCACTAAGTGGGACGGGGCCGTGAGCTGTGCCTGGACAGAAGCCTCTGGACAGAAAGGCTTCTTGCTGGGAAATGACAGCCGCCTGGATGGCGGATCCTAGGCTGATACGGTTCCCATAAGTGTCCCTGACCAGGATGCAGGACCCAGACTGACCATTTAGGTGGGTTTTATGTGGGAGGGAACAAAAGCCTCAGGTGTTCACACCAGCTTTGTCGGAAGTTTTCTGTTATATGCAGCTGAATTTCATCCTAAACGCTGCATCTTGTCAGAACCCAGGGGTCGGCCCAGCATGGTCACTCTGAGCGGTGTGGGGCTGCAGCAGCATCTCAGGAAGGGTTCAAGCAGTCGGAGGAACAGTGGCCCGGGGACCTGGGGGACCTTCTGCTGAGCTTCCTTGTTGAGGTGTGACCCTGAGAGGACGCACACCCCCTTGAGTCTCGGCCCCGTCGTGTCTAACATGAATCGCAACCTCCGGGTGGCCCCAGCTCCCACGATGGGGATGAGGTTGGCCTCATGCTGCCTCCTGCATCCCAGCCTGGAGGAGAAAGGCACCATGAGCTCCAGCTTTCGGCCTCTTCAGTGGGTGTGAGGTCCTCTTGCTGCATTAAATTTGATCTGAGAGAAACCTGAATAATCAGCTCCATCACCCTGAAGACCAGCATCAGCCGGCCGGTGGGAACTGAGAAGGCCCTGGGTGTGGAGGGGCTGGGGTTCTGGGCGCCAGTCATGCCGGGACTGAGGGGCTGGGGTTCCGGGCACCAGTCATGCCGGGACCGAGGGGCTGGGGTTCCGGGCGCCAGTCATGCTGGGACCGAGGGACTCCACAGATGGCATCCCGAGACCCACTATTGGCTCAGAGCTTGTCAATCGGGACCAGAGCCTGTCCTCTCACTGGGGCAGCGGGAGCCTGACACATGTCCAGAAGGCAGCCCCTGTGACCCTCCCACTGTGGCAGCCACCAAGCGGGTGGTCCAGGGCACACCGTGGTGCACACAGGGCTTCCCTGGGTCTGGGACTGCAGGGACGCCAGGGCTGCTGGCTGCACTTTAGCTGTGGGCTCACTGCAGGGTGCGGGCTACCATTCAGGACGAGCGTTCCTGTGGACGCCCTGCCAGACGTGGCAGCCTGCGGGCAGGGGCCCCACTCACTTCAGCTCTGGCTTCCAGAGCCCTCGTGGGATCCTGGGGAAGCTGTCACTTCTGTCAGGTGGGGCCCCATTCGCTCCCGGAAGCTCTGTGGCTTCATGGACTGGTGGGAGCATTTTCTTGCCTATAAAGCCAGGAACTGTTGCCCGTCTCACAGTGGCAGTGCAGATCAAACGGAATGAGAGGGCTCTGTAAACATCGGGCACACATGGGCAGGGCGGTGATGATCCGTGACACGATTATCACTGACAGCGACGGGTACGGGGTGGGGGTGGTGCACTCAGGGCAGTGACCAGCTGGTGCCTGTTCCCCCCTCCCTTCTGGCCCTGAAACTGTGGGGATGCCCCACAGCCGCTCAGTATCACCCAGGGGAGGGGAAGGGGTGTTTCTCGGTGGTTCATTCAGGGCTTTGCGTTTTTAGAGCATCATTTCCTGGAGGCCTCGAGACGTTTTGTAATGATACCGAGTTCTCTCAACATGTCTCTGAAGGAGAAACAGACTGTTCTTAGGTTCATAGAATCAAGCAGCTCTTGGTTTTCCAGATGGTTTTTTTTTTTTTTTACCTCTTGAATTTCCTAGGATGCAAATGTACATCACACCTTAGCAAGTTTTCGGAAGACTTGTTTCGGTGACTCCCACCCCTGCCTTTCTTCCTAGAATGCTGGCGTCTCATCTTCATTGCCTGGCTGGACACGGACCCAGCCCTTTCTTCTGACAGAGGTGCTGCCAATCTCGCTTCTTGGCGCGTGGCTCACTCCTACCTTTTCCCACTTTTTCATAGTGTTTCTTGAAGCACAGAAGCTGCTCCACTTGATTTGATCAAATTTTACCACTCCCTTCCTTCGTAGTTTGTGGTGTTTGAGGAAAGGATACGAGGAAACCCTTTTCTGTCCTGAGTTCAGAGAGGCTCAAATGTTTTCTTCAAAACATTTACAGGGTTTTTTCCCCTCATTTAGGCTTTAGTCTACCTGGGGTTAATTCTTGTGTTCCGTGGAAAGCTGGGGTCCACTTCTGTCTTCCGTCCCTCCCCGTGAGCCCACGTCGCTGGTCCTTCCTCCGCCCACAGCCCTGCTGTGTCCTTGCTGCCGTGCCCGTCTCTGTGAGTCATGAGCAAGGGGCCTCGCGGGGGCCTCTCTGGGGCCTCAGCTCTGTGTTGGGGCCTCAGCTCCATGTTGGTCTCTCTCCTGCGCGCCCACCTGCCCCACGGAAAGGTTCTGTGCCACACAGCGGGTCACAGCATCTGCAAGTGGCTCCTCCATGCGACGCTCCTCAATATTGCCTGGGCTGTTCTTGGCCCTGTGTGGCCGGGAACGTGGTGGGTTAGGCCGGGAACGTGGTGAGTTAAGTCGGGAACGTGGTGGGTTAGGCTGGGAACATGGCGAGTTAGGCCGGGAACGTGGCGGGTTAGGCCGGGAACGTGGCGGGTTAAGTCGGGAACGTGGTGGGTTAAGTTGGGAACGTGGTGGGTTAGGCCGGGAATGTGGTGGGTTAGGCCGGGAATGTGGTGAGTTAAGCCGGGAACGTGGTGAACGTGGTGGGTTAGGCCGGGAATGTGGTGGGTTAGGCCGGGAATGTGGTGAGTTAAGCGGGGAACGTGGTGAGTTAGGCTGTATGATTCACCAGGGAAAAGAGGGCGGGTCACTCTGTGCACGTCCTCTGAGTGGTGCAGGGAGGACAGAAAGGCCATTGAGTATCTGCCATGCATTTTTTTCCTACAGCTGGCTGAGGGTGCTTGTGTATTCATGACATTAGTCTGTGTACCTTTTTCTAGATATAAAATAGTCCGTTTGAAAAACAGCAAAGGCAGACGTCCAGGTCACTCTCTGCCCGCCGTGGACCAAGGCGAGTTCAGGGCTGCATCCTGTGACCTTGTGCTCACCTCTCCCCCTGTCTGTCTCTACACCAAGGGCAGACCCTGGAAAAGAAGGCCGGTGTCACCAGGTAGATTCCAACCAATCTGCAGGGTGGGCTGGAAAACCAGTGTCCAGGGCTCCAGGACATCTTCCCACAGGCCAGAATAAGAAAAACGCCCCCGAAATAACAAAACAAAAGAAACAAAGGCTGTCACAGTGCGTGGACGCGAGCACCCACAGGCTCACAGGTCTCTGCAGTAGACAGAACACCATAGATGCTCGCATCCTGCTGTCTCATCAGAGGCAGGCAGCGCCCCGCTCACCCCTGCGGAGCCGCTGACCTGCGCCGTCCTGAGAACTCAGTGCCGGGTGCGTTGCCGGAACACAGACAGACTTAGGACGTGAACGAGCCTCTCGTGCTAGAAGCAGAGGAGTAGTAATGCTTTCTGCATTTCCAGAAGTGTGCCCTCATCGCCACCCTGGGGCTGTGCTGTGGAAGGGCCTTCTCTTCCTGCAGCGTTGCTTCAGGACCCCAGGCTGGTCACGTTGGGCTCCTGTCCCCATGTCAGCCTCACCCTCTCTTCCTGGCCCTCACCTGGCGGTTTCCTCAGTGGCTTCGGGTTGTCCCTCTGCCCCAGATGTCCGGTTTCTTCCTTGAATTTCAGCTCTAGTGTTCTTTCTTCTCCCCACCATCCTCCATCTCCCACATGCCGCTGGCCTTGCTCGGTGTACCAGGGCTTCAGCTGCCTGGAGGGTACAGGCTGGGGCTGGGGCTGGGGCCTGGACGGCTTCTACAGGGAGGTGGGAATGTAGAATCTCCTTCAGAGAGTGTACGGCCATCTCACCACCCGCCAAGGCCAGTCGCTCCTGTTCCCTTTCCTGTAGAGACACACGCTGCACGCCACCTCCTACGTGTGGGGTCTGCACACTCCTATGTTCGGGAGGCCTGCGTCCCCACACCCGCGACGTGGAGGGGCCTGCGTTCCACACCCACGACGGGGGAAGGCCTGCGTTCCACGCCTGCGACGTGGAGGGGCCTGCGTTCCACGCCTGCGACGGGGGGAGGCCTGCGTTCCACGCCTGCGATGTGGAAGGGCCTGCGCCGCCCCCTCCCCCATGCAGGGGGTTAGAGTCTTTCTCTGCACCTTTCCTCTCCAGGGAAGAGCTGCCGGTGCCTGCAATGGCGTGGCCGTGGTGACGGCACCACATTGGAAGGACTCCTAATATGGAACCCTGTTATGCTCCAGTCGTCTGGAAGGAATGCCACCATAGCCCCTACCTATTCCTCCTCCCCTTTTTATCAGCAAACTAACATCCCACGCGTTAAGCCTTGGTCCAGGAATAATCAGCACAGACCGGAGGTTTCCTTTGAAACTGCGTGTATGAAACACAGAACTGTATGTATCATTATATTGTGTGGCATGCTGGAAAGAAAGCAAAAGAGTTGCGTAGGTTAATGTGTGTTCCCGAATTTCTTCTGCCACCTGCACTCAGTGAGCGGCTCCGGGCCATCTGTGTTTGTCCGCACCGGCCGTCTCTCCACGTGCCCTCCCCTGGGGAATCCCAACCGTCCGTGGCCAGGGAAGTTGGGTCTGGAAGCAAGGGACCTCTTGACTTCTCCAGGGGAGGCTCAGAGGCACAGTCCTCGCTGGCGAGCTCCAGGTGGAGGAAGGCAGACGACGCACAGCCAGGCAGCGGGTGTGGACTGAAACCAGCCCGTAAACCCCCACGCCGGCCCCCCACCACAATTAATTCATTAATGCCGGAAACCACCATTGCATTGTTTTCTTGTAATTATACACACCTCAAACGCTTGCTTTTGAAGACATTTAATTGCATGATTAGTTTTATGATTTCTGATTACCAATTAGGTTACTTTTTGTGTATTTCATACATACCATTAGGCTTTATGGTACAGCTTTTGTAATTTCTCACCTAGCAGGGGTTCTCACACATTTGAAGGCTACATTATCCACTCAATAAACAGAGAGAGTTTAATTTTCTGTGTAAAGTATTGGTGTGGACTTGGGAAGATGATGTTTCAGATATTATGCTATCAAGAGTGACATTTAATTTTACAGGGGAAAAGTCTTGGTTTTCACTGTCATAACGATGTTCACAGAGCATGGCTTTAGAGATGGGAGGAGGCCGGGTCCGATGGGTCTGTGTCTGTGGCGTGGATGGAGCTGTCATCTCCCTTCTCTGAGGAAGATATTTCTAATCACTCTACTCTTTACTCCGACTTGTTAATATATTTAATTTACTTGCGCCTTGCCTCTTTCCCAAGAATAGTTAGAAAGCATTTGGTGCTGTTGGGTTTCCTGTGCAAAGTTCCTTGGAGGTTCCATGCGCTCTGATCTGAAATCACAGGGCTAGGTGTGCACTGTGGCGGAGACAGGGGCACAGGACTCTTAAACATGCTCTTGTGAGGTCGGATAAGAAACCAAACACCGCATGTTCCCACTCATAGGTGGGAATTGAACAATGAGATCACTTGGACACAGGAAGGGGAATATCACACACCGGGGCCTATTGTGGGGTGAGGGGAGGGGGGAGGGATAGCATTAGGAGAGATACCTAATGTAAATGACAAGTTAATGGGTGCAGCACACCAACATGGCACATGTATACATATGTAACAAACCTGCACGTTGTGCACATGTACCCTAGAACTTAAAGTATAATGAAAAAAAAAAATTAAAAAAAAAAGTAATCCCAGCACTTTGGGAGGCTGAAGTGGGCAGATCACAAGGTCAGGAGTTCAAGACCAGCCTGACCAACATGGTGAAACCCTGTCTCTACTAAAAATACAAAAATTAGCTGGGCATGGTGATGCCTGCCTGTAATCCCAGCTACTCAGGAGGCTGAGGCTGGAGAATCACTTGAATACGGGAGGCAGAAGTTGCGGTGAGCCGAGATTGTGCCACTGCACTCCAGCCTAGATGACAGAGCGAGACACTGTCTCAAAAAAAAAAAAAAAAAAAGAAAGAAAAGAAAAGAAAAGAAAGAAAAAAAAGTAAACTGGTCCATCTCCTGCATCCGTGCACGAAGCGGCATTCGAGCCCCTGTTGTACCATACACACTTTAACTCTCCTCCCTTCCCCCAGGGAAAATAAGAGCCGCTAGATCAGTAATCAAGGGATGGTCAGGTGGACGAGACTGATTGGAGGGCACTGAAACGACCCCATAAAGCAGGAATGTGGGGAGGAGGCCTGGTTAGACCGTGTGATCCAGCAGCACCGATTCACAGCCCCACGCACAAAGGGGCCGGCAAATAATGCCATTTCTAATGTCGTGTATGGGTTGGGGACCTTCCTGTTATTTAAAATGGATGTATGGTTCCAGGGCTCTGACAGCCAGGCCTCCCCAAAAGGGAAGCCACTGGGAGGTCCAAGATACTTTTAATTGGATGTGGCTATAGAAAGAGAAAGTTCCAATTTTGATGTTGATCCTTAAGGTATTAGCTTGACAAAGCTTTGCATTATGGGGGAGAGAAAGGGAGAGGAGGGAGAAAAGAAAGAAACAGTCCCGGGGTTCCATATGCTGTCCTGTGGGCCCCTGCAGGCGGCAGACCAGCAGGAAGAAAGGCGCAGAATCCAGGGTGTTCTCGTGATAACCAGAGAGGACGTCCCCAGCACCCCGAACGCTGCAATTTTTTCATAAACTGTAGAAAAAATAGTAGGGTTTCTCAAACAGCCTGTATTTACCCCCGGCTTTGCGTCTCTTTCTACAGCGGGTTTCCTTATTGTCCTACGTGCTCCTGAATAATGCATGAGGCTCAGACTCCGCCAGGCCAGGAGGCACAAAGGCCCCGTGGTGGGGGCCCTTCCAGGCAGGCACCCCCAGCAGCCTCGGGTAATTACTGGCCCTTAATGGGCAGTTTCCCTGCCTCAGAGAGATTTGTGTGTGTGTTTAAGACTAATGTAGGGTTCCTTTGGGGGAGCTTTTCAAAATCATCACCTGAGGGGTGGGGTGGGACAGGGAGGGCCCTTCACTCAAGTTTCACTTGAAGCCGTGTACAATACGATAAGTTTAAAAAACTATCGGGAAAAGGAAGGCCGACCTGTTAGTGAGCATTGGAGGTTTCCACTACACGGGGTTCTGCACTTTAGACAATGTCCTCGGTTCACAGTTTTGTCTGATCACCGACGTTCAGCCAGTGACAGGGAGCGTGTGGGGAGTGAAGGCGGTGAAGAGGCTTCCAGGACCCCACAGCCTGTTCCAAACAGTCTGAATTAACTTAAAGCTCCCCTTCCTGCCATCCCGGCCAGCACATAAACTGTTACTGCGGAAGGACTTCCATAGAACTTAAAAGTAAACCATGCAGCTCTGCGACCGCCTGTGCCCTGTGCTGGGAGCGAGTGCAGGGCAGACACGGCTGGCACTTCCAGCAGGAGGCACTGCGGAGCTCCTGGACCAGGCAGCAGTCGCTGTGAATTGCACGTTGCCCCACAGACTGGACGTTGAGAGAGGAGGAGGGGGCAGGCGGGCAGGCGAGGTGGCAGCTCCGGCCCCCACCAGCGCTTCTCCCTGAGCACTGCCTGAGAGGGTGCCCGGCCCCTCACCTCTCCAAGAAGAAACACTTCTGGCTCCTGGAGGGGTCTGAGGAAGGGATCCTCTTCAGGGGTCCCACAGTCTGAGGCCAGGAGGAAACAGCCTGGCCCCTAACCGCTGGGTGGCAGCCCACTGGGTGAAAACACTGGAGGTGCTGGAAGCTGCCTCTGCCCACGGCTGTGAGTCATCAGGCGCCAGCGTCAGCGTCGGGCCATCCACTGTCCAGAATCCAGCACCGCTCCCTAAATTCCAACGTCCCCCACACACGGGGCCTGCTCTGTGGCATTCGGCTGGCTGGGCTGTCGTCTGCAGCTCCTGTCCTGTGCCCTCTCCATTCCTGTACCCTGCCTGGACATCAAGAGGGCCGGCAAACACCCAGCCACCTGCACTAGAGGAGCCCTGGGGTGGAGGGGTGACCAGACCTGCGCCCAAGTGGACCTCAGTGTGGGTACACACTCCACACAACCACACAATCACACACGGTCACACAGTCACATGTGGCCACACAGTCACACGTGGTCTCACACACTCCACATGGCCAGTCACACACGGCCAGTCACACACAGCCACACAGGCACACGCAGTCACAGTCACGGTCACACACAGCCACACAGGCACACGTGGTCACAGTCACAGTCACACACGGCCAGTCACACGCGGTCACAGTCACGGTCACACATGGCCACACAGTCACACACTGTCACACAGTCACACATGGTCACACACACTCCACATGGCCACATGGTCACACATGGTCACACAGTCACACAAGGTCACACAGTCACACATAGTTACACACACTCCACACACACAGTCACACATGGTCACACACACTCCACATGGCCACATGGTCACACATGGTCACACAGTCACACAAGGTCACATAGTCACACACGGCCAGTCACACATAGTTACACACACTCCACACACACAGTCACACGTGGCCACACAGTCACACACACTCCACATGGCCACACAGTCACACACAGTCACATGTGGTCACACAGTTTCATATGGCCACACAGCCACACATGGTTACACAGTCACACACACTCCACACGGCCACACACACTTCACACAACCACACAGTCACACACACACTCCCACGCAGTTGCACATACACATTCCACACAGCTACACAGTCACACACACTACACATGGCCACACAGTCATACACAGACACATTCTCACACAGGCCCTTGCACTCCACAGCCACATGCTCACACAGAGTCACACACACAGTCTCTCTCTCTCACACACACAGAGTAATACAAAGTCACACACACATTCACACACACACAGACACATAGACACACACAGCCAAACATGTACATTCACATACACTCCGACACAGTCACACAACCACACACACAGCCAGACACACAAGTCTCTCTCACAAACACAACCACACACACTCCCCCCGACACAGCCACACAAACACATACACACAGTCACACAGACATGCACAGTCACACACACACAGGCACAGTCACACACACAGCCAACAGACATGCATACAATTGCACACATAGAGACACAGAGTCACACACATACCAAGTCACACACATATGTATATACAATCATACACACATACACACACACTCATACACACAGCCACACACAAACACTCATACACAGTCACACACACATGCATACAGTCACACACACCATATACACATGTTCACAGTCACACAAATAGACATGCACAGAGACACACACAACCATACACAGCCACACAAACATGCATATAGACACACACAGTCATATACACATATACACACACACAGGCACACACACAGTCACACAGCTGCACAGTACACAAACGGCTACACAGACATATACGGTATGCACATGAACATACACACAGTCACACAGTCACACACAGATGCACCCACACATACTTGTCACACACAATCACACAGAACTTGTTACACATACAGTTACACATATACACAGTAACACAGAGACAAACACACAGGCACAGACATGCACGTAAAGACACACTCGAAGCCACACACACACACCCATGCAGTCACACACAAAAACACAGTCACACACAGACATGCACACACACAGTCACGCAAACACACAGTCACAGAGACACACACAGTCATACATACTCACATGCAGCCACACATATGCACACAGTGACACAGTGACAGTGATGTACATGCACTCACAGTCATGCACATACACTCAAACACACTCAGATACACATACAAATATACACGCTTCAGTCAACTCACACAGACACCAATTCAGTAAAGAACAATTATGTGCTAATCTGTCTTGTGCCATATATAAGTCGTTGGCTTTTAGAGGATGGAATCAGAGGCAACTTCATGAAGACATGAACATTGTAGCCGCCCCCGGAAAGATTAGAGGGACTGGAGTAGCCACAGCGGACAGGAGCTCCCTCTGTGCCATCCACTATGAGAGGGACTGGAGTAGCCACAGTGGACAGGAGCTCCCTCTGTGCCGTCCACTATGAGAGGGATTGGAGTAGCCACAGTGGACAGGAGCTTCCTCCCGTGCCATCCACCATGAGAGGGATTGGAGTAGCCACAGTGGACAGGAGCTTTCTCCCATGCCATCCACTCAGCAAGTGTCAGACTCCACTGTGCCACTTGTGTGTCCTATGCTGGGCCGCAGCGCTGTGAGATCCGTGGGACCCATCCCTGAGTCCAAGGCTCCGGGTCTAATAGGTGCATCAGACGTGTGGCAGCCACAAGGAAGGGTCATGGAGTGAAGGAGGACATGATTCCCGCCCTGCAGGGGCTGGATACACCGTGTCCTTGTGAGGGTCATGGAGGATGTGAGTCCTGCCCTATGGGGGCTGGATGCACCGTGTCCTTGAGGACGGCAGGAGTGCAAAGGACTCAGGCACAGAGCAAGAGGGCATGACCCAGCAGAGGCTGCCAGGCCCAGGGTGTTCCTGGGTGGGTGTGCTGGGGAGTTGACCCCCACAGAGTGTGGTACCTGGCCCTGGCTCCCCATGGTACCCCTTCCCAGCCATCTCGGATGACTCTGCATCAAAACAGCCTCCCCCCTCCACCATCTCTTCCATCAGACACTACATCCTCCATGGGCATAATTATGTCCTAGCCATCCTTCAACCCCAGAGCCTGGCCCACAGCACACAAGTGAGCATTCCTCTGGGTGGGTGGGTGGAGGGAGGGACGTGTGGATGGGCAGGTGGGTGGACAGGTGGTGGTGAGTGGATGGGTGGGTGGAGGGAGAGACACATGGAAGGGCGGACGTGTGGATAGGTGGACAGGTGGTGGTGAGTGGATAGGTGGTGGTGAGTGGATGCATGGGTGAGTGGGTGGAGTGATACATGGAAGGATGGATGTGTGGATGGGCAGGCGGGTGGACAGGTGGTGGTGAGTGGATGGGTGGTTGGATGGAGGGATGCGTGGAAGGGAGGACGTGTGGATGGGTGGGTGGATGGATGGGGTCACACATGGAAGAGTGGATGTGTGGATGGGTGGGTGAGTGGACAGGTGGTGGTGAGTGGATGGGTGGATAGATGAGTAAGTGGGTGGTTTGGTCAGGGGATGGATGGATGGATGAATGGACACACAGTTGTAGATTTGGTGACACCATTTGGAAGTCTCTGGAGTAATAAAAATGGTCCAGGCCAGGACACAGTCATGACACAGGCCACACCTCTTCTATATTATCTGTCAGGAAATCATATTTTTATTAAATACTTGTTTTGTGTCTATTGAACACTTAGTGTGGAAAACTTAGAAAATGCTCACTATTTGATATTCTTTTAGGATATATACGTGTGTGTGTGTGTGTGTGTCTTTATTGTGCTTTTCAGTTTGCACATGTGCCTTGTCAAACTGTCTTTAAAATACGCTTCTGAGGAACACTTCGGTCTTTGTGTGGTTCTGCTGTAAGTTCTTCAACCCATGTGCTTTTGTTGAACGTTTAGCTTGTTTCCAGTATTTCATTATTATAAGTCTTGCTGCAATTAATATCCTTATGCATAAATTCAATCTATGTGGCTTACTGTTTCTTTAGGATACATTCCTAGAAATCTAACTACTATGTGAAACAGTGCAAGCTCTTCTAAATACCTCAATTCTTCTTATCCAGCTGGACTAATATCTCCAACAAATACAAGCGTGTCTGGCAAGTCCAGTAAACCTGCCATCGCCCGCTCAGTAACACCAGGAGTTAGGACTTCATTTAAGTCCATGCAATTATTTAAGGCAAATGATAGTGTGTTATCATTGGTTTAATTTGTAGTTTTTGATTTATTGTAGATTTAAACATTTTATCATGCTTGATTATTGATGGTTGTGCTTCCTGGGATAATCTGTTCAGGAATTTTCCTACAGGAGTGTGAATTTTCTGAAATAGACTCGCGAGTACTCTTCGCATTTGTTTTTGTCTCTTACTTTTGGCAAATGTTCTGCCAGCCTTGTCTGTGTGTAACGTTGCTTGTTGTACTGTCTGAAGTTCAGAAAGGCTGAGCTCTGGTGGATTCAAATGCACAGTCGTTTCCTTTAAGATTTCGTCAGTCGCTCTCATGTTTAGAAAGTCCTTGCTCATCCTCTCATCAGTGAAACATAAATTTTTCTTTTGTTATTTTTATGGTCCCATTTAATGTGTTAATATATCTGGATCATTTCTGATGGTTGTAATGTCCGTGAAGTGAGGGATAAACTAGGACTTTCCCCCAAGTAAACTCTAGTTTCTTGAATAAGCTATTGTTTCCCATGCATTTGCAACGCTCCCTTTGGCTGTGTTGTTAATTTTGCCTCTGCACCCTCCTGAGCGCCCGGAGAGCCAAGGCATTGCTGCAAATCTGTTTCCTGTTCTTCCTACTAATCATCTGGCTTCTTCTCGCAAACCGTCCACCATCCTTAGAACGAGTCTCTTTCCTGTGCCGTTCGTCTCTAATATCCCCTCTTTTAGCATCTTTTGTGCTTTACTTGTTTAGAGCTTGAAGATTCTTGAAGAGCTTTTCAGGTTCGGTTGTGAAGCTGTAGTCAGTTCTGCTCTGCTGCCTCAATGTGAATTTTAACTCTGCTATTGTAGTTTTAATTTCCTTGCAGTTATTTCTCATCTCTCCCAGTTCTGGCTCTTTGCCTTCATAACTTGATAACGGTTTTGTTTTTGTGACGCCCTGTTTTTCCCGTTGTGTTGTGTGTTTCTGCTCCTGTTTTTAGAGAGGTTGTGTGTCTTGCATCTTCTTTGGAACGGGCAGCAGAGTTCTCTTCTAGCCACCTTAGGAGATCCTCCCGGAAGGTCTGCTTGTCCTGGGGGTTCAGGACACTGTGCCCTGTCTCTTACTGAAGCCACGTTTTCAGCTGTCCCTGGTTGCTGGCTTTTATCTTCCCTCTTCACTCATTCTCACAGGAAGAGAAGAGAAATCTATCCAGGCTCTTTTCCTGACAAAAGGCAAGAAGTAGCTCATCACTGCCCCAGCTCCATTCAACACCCACGGCTGGCTACATGCATTCTTTCCCCAGATCTATGGCTCCGGGAGTAGGCGGACAGGTCAATTTTCACAGCTGCAGGAAAATCCCCTGTTTTGCTAAGAGAAGCATTGAAAACTGGGTCCAGTGCTCTCATTGACAACACATCTGGGGTCATGACAACAAACCTCATGTGTGTCTGTCCTCCTTAGGTGGGTCCCCACAGCCACCTGGGGTCCTCCCTGCAGGCCGACTCCAGGCTCACTGGAGGCTGGCCCTGCAGTGCCATGGCTTCCCGTCTGCGAGCTGTGCACTCTGTGCACACAGCACACCCATGTTTCTGTCTGGAGCCCCCCGCTTGCCCTGACTTCCCTGTGAGAGCAGCTGCGCTGGGCACCCCAGTAGCCAGCGGGTGGATCAACTGATCCATTGATGAATTGATCACAGGGAGTGCTGCGAGCTCACTGATTGGTGGGTGGAATTGATGGATTGATCACAGGGAGTGCTACTAGCTCACTGATTGGTGGGTGGAAAGTGCTACAGAGAGTTTTGACGGGCGCTGGCAGAGGAGAAATCCGCCAGCTCCTCCTTTCGGCACCAGGTCAGAGAGAATCTGGGGCTGCCGTGTTGGTTTCTGGGTTCAGTGTACCTAAGCCCAGTGAGGAGTAGAGACCAACAGTGCCAGCTGCCCACGTCCTGCCCAGTTCGACTCAGAAAGCCACAAATGCTGATTTATGGAAGTGAGTGACTTGTTACTCCCAAAATGTCCACGGATGAGAGTTGTGACCAGAAGAAATGCAAAATACTGAAATTTATCTGGAAGGACATTGAAGCAGCAGATAAGATCATCGTACCAACGGCTGCATCTCCACACCCTCCCCAATTTCCTAAAACCCAGGAGAGCTGCTCCCTGAACTGCTCCCTGAACTACCTCCATGGAGTTTACTGCGGTACGGGACGGATGGGCACCGGCCACGTTGAGCGCTTCCTGGACGAGTTACCATCATACGGGATGGGTGGGCACCGGCCACGTCGCGCTTCCTGGACGAGTTACCATCATACGGGATGGGTGGGCACCGGCCACGTTGCGCGCTTCCTGGACGAGTTACCATCATATGGGATGGGTGGGCGCTGGCCATGTCGCGCTTCCTGGACGAGTTACCATCATACAGGATGGGTGGGCACCGGCCACGTTGCGCGCTTCCTGGACGAGTTACCATCATACGGCATGGGTGGGCGCTGGCCACGTCGCGCTTCCTGGACGAGTTACCATCATACAGGATGGGTGGGTGCCGGCCATGTCGCGCTTCCTGGACGAGTTACCATCATACAGGATGGGTGGGCGCTGGCCACATCTTGCGCCTCCTGGAGAATCCTGCCGTCTCATCATAGTTCTCTGACGAGTTGGCCGTTTTCTCCATTGAGTAAATTGCTTTGGTAACTTTTCCTGCTGTCCCCATTCTGATCACAAATCTAGAAGGAAGAGAACTGCTCCATATACTGAAATATTTTGGGCCAAGCCTTCCAGTGACTGAAGATCCATTCAGCCTTTGAATCAACCCCAGATTCCCACACGAAGCATATGTGTTTGGAAACTGTGACAGATTGTGCCTTTCCTTCCTTCTCACCCTCACCTCCCCCACACGTGCAGCTCCTTCGTGTTTCCGTTCCTTTTTTCCTTTTTAACAGCAGTTTTTGTGGCATCTCGAAGCAAGTGCAGTAAGTGTCTGCGTTTGAAGGGAGCTTCAGTGCGTTGGTCAGTCAGGCGAAGTGTGGGTGAAACTTAGGAATCGCACGTTTCTCTTTGAACTCAACAGAACCACTACATCTCTTGACTTCCACCTTCTCAAATGTGTGTTTAAAATAAAAACGAAAGTATTCTGTCTCCAGTTGACAAAATGCAGCCTTCCTGAACAGACCAACATGGATTAGTGCTGCCCATCGGAGGAACCACTCAGCAATGTGTGAACGCAGTCACAGCACACGGTAATTTGCAAACTGCAGCCGCCTCTGATCGGTCTGAAATAATCCTCCTGTTTATGAAACAGAGCCTGAGATGCAGCATCGAGCCCGGTGCCAATTACACTGGTAGCACAGCTTAACACAGAGCCCGAGCCCTGAGCCTGCAAGACCAGCCCAGCAGCTGCCGCAGCCTTGGTGCCGCCTTTCGCGTCCTCCGTGCTCCCGGGTGCTGCTGAAGAGTTCATCGCAAGGTTGTGCAAGTGCCTCTGCCCCGGAGAATTAGCGGAGGTGCCAGGTGCTCCGGGAGGACCCCTCAGCGCCGTCAGCAGCGCCCCCCAAGCCTGGGCAGCAGCCCAGCTGTCACTCCTCATGCAGATGAGGCAGCTGCCAGACAAACTTCTTTCCATTTTCCAGCAACTTACCCCTCTCCGGAGCTCCATAACTGCCGTCCCCCAGCTTAAGGACGGCTATGAATTAAACCCTGGAATGTCCATATATTTTATGGCCCAGGGTTCCATTTGTGGGATGTCCCGTGAGGGTCTAACATGGCCAGGCCTGTCATAGGACTGGGCTGTGCTGGTGTGAGGGTGGCCCCGGCTGCCTTGGGGAGGGGGACTGCAGCCAGTACCTTCCCTGCTTCTCCTCGCAGGCCCGAAGCAGAGAGGAGCTCAGTGCAGAACGCTTGCATAGACTCCCGATAAGAGCTGGGTGTCTTCCTGCTCATTCTGACAGGTGGAGATGGCTCTGAAACGCTCTCTCAGACCTTCCCAGCCACTCCTCTGCTCCTTCTCTTCCCCTCCTCACCCTACTCAGTGCTGCAGGGTGAGAGGGGGCCTACACAGGAATGGGGCGGCAGCCCAGTCTCCCAGCCCCAGTCCCAGGGCAACTCCAAATGCACTGAGCCCTGCTCCTGCTGTTCGCTGGACACAGAACCCACAGCAGTTAAGATGCTTTGGGAACGAATAACAGAAAACCCCAACGAGAGAAGGCTTAGACCACAGGATATTCATGGCTGCACATGGCAGGACACCCAGAGGAGGAGTGGCCGCAGTGCTGGGTGAGGCTACAGGTCGCTGGGACAGGCCTGCACTCTGGGGCCTTCTGTCCCTGGACTTCCCCGCACTGCTTCTAAGATGCTGCAGTGTCCGAGCAGTTCCTCCCTGCAGCTGGGCTCACGACAAAGGAGTCCCTCTTCCTGTGCTTCTCCCTTTATCCCACAATTTTAATTTGCAAATTCCAGACCATCAAACCAGTTGAAAGAAGGGTGAGATGAGCACCCACACCCTCCTCCTCCGGAGGCACCGACTGTGAGCTCTCAGTCATGCCTGCAGCTCTGTCATTTACCTGTGCATCTGGACGGAAGTCACAAAAGTTGCTGCAAACATCACAAAACTTCTCCGCGAGGTGCAGAAAAGGGTGCATCTGCATCATCCCCCAACATGCAGCCTGGATGCCGTGATGTTACTTAGCACACAGTTCGTGGCCAGTTTTCCCGTCGTCACAATAGCTAGCTTTTCATTTTTAATCCAGATTCCAATCGAGGGTGAATGCTGCGTTTGTTGTGACATCAGATTTTCTTTGTTCTGGAATACTTCTACCTTTACATTTCGGTTTTGGTCTTTTCTAGCGTTGCAATTGTTAGAGAAGCCAGGCTTGTCCTGTGGGATATGCTGTGGCCTGGGCCTGTTGGGCTGCCCCACACCACCAGATTCAGAGGCAGGTCTTCAGCACGTGCCGCAAGGCAATGTGTGTTCCTCCGGCCACAGCAGGTGCACGGTCAGCCCCTCCCCACTGGGGCGACGCCAAGTGTAGTCGCTTTGGTAAAAGAGGCGTCTGCCACATCATTCCGTTGTAAAGGTAAATTCTTTCCTTGGTAATTCATCGGTGATTTGTGGGATGATACCTTGAGAACTTAGGGGTATCTTGTTCCCAGCGGCCTTTTACCAGATGCCTCTTTTTAAGGGCTGAGTAGGGAAGAAGGGTGGGCCAGATGCCCCTGAGCTCGGGGATGAGGACTGTGAACTCAGGGACCCCCAGTGCCCCTGGGGGTGCTCAGCTGCCTGTGAGCAGGCAC
This sequence comes from Macaca fascicularis, assembly GCF_037993035.2. NCBI lineage: Eukaryota > Metazoa > Chordata > Mammalia > Primates > Cercopithecidae > Macaca > Macaca fascicularis. Next base: position 199,132,023 of record NC_088377.1, on the reverse strand, counting down.
AGAGAAGCCAGCCCCTCCTTTCTTCCAGGCTTGGCGTGTCCCATGGGACCAAGAGCAGGAAGGCAGGAGGTCAAGGACACCATCCAGAAAGGACAGTGGGAGGGAGGTGGGGCAGGAGGGGGTGGCCACACGGGGGGAGAGGATGCTGCAGACCGGGAGTTCTGGTGACCAGGACAAATGTCTTTGGAGGAACGGAGGGTGGTGCTGCTGGAAGCACGGCCCACAGGCAGGTGGAGCTGCCAGTGCAGAGGTGGAGTGCCAGCTGCAGCTGTGGCCGAGGGCTGGTGGGGAGGGAGGGCAGCTGCCGTGGGGCAGGGGAGACATCACCATCACGAGATTCGGGTGAAACAGGGTTTGCCCAAGGACAAACGTGTTGCTGCCAAGTGAACGTCTGTGCCATCATGCCTGAGAGGTCAGGCCAGGCTTTCCCTGGGGCAACCTTCCGTGTGGCTGCTCTCCTGGCCTCCAGACGGGGTGGTGCTGGGGCGGCCGCTTGGGCTCTCGGCAGGTGGGTGCGCGGCCGTGCTCTGTCCTTCCATTGCAGAGACAGCTCAGCTCACGGCGTGGCGCCTTCTGCCTTTGTAAGGAGTCGGAACCAACGTCCTCATCCTCAGCTTTTCCGTGTCAGTCTTGCTGCAGCCTCTAGAAAGCAGAGGCTTTCACGCCGTTTAGCATCACCCACCTTTAATGACAGCTTTGTCCACAGACTTTCAAACTTACCTAACCCCATGTGTGGCCTGCGGTGCACACGGGCCCACATCTGTGGCCTTCGTGGTCAGGGTGGCCCCACGAGAAGAGCGCCCCAGATGAGGACCTGTCTGATGCTTGTCCTTTTTAAAGACTTCTACTTACCAGCCGAGCTTTTGATCAGTGGTGAGGTCTCATCTCTTTTGTGCCACCGTGTTCAGATAGCACCTGCCTCAACACCCGCAGTCAAACGGGTCTCGCCTTTTTGTTTTTGACTTTAAATAACTCCTCATTGTAGAAGACAGTTTATTATGGACTCTTCAAAATACATTTCTAGGGAAACAGATTTAGTTGTCCTTATTAAAAATGTATTACATACTTCAGAATCAAAGCTCACGGCTCACGAGCATCCCGCGCTCGGCTGCGCCCCGAGCTGGCATTGCAGACGTGCCCTGGAAGGAAGAACTCCGAGTGCATTTGAAATTCAAATTATGTTTGGTTTTAAGATGGGGATGTCATCAATTTCCCTTAGAAAATTATAAAAACCGTGATGCATAAAGAAATACAGTTGGGGAAAACAGTGACACCATTTTCGTTCCTGAATCGGTGACTCCAAATGGCTTGCCCTTGGAGGTCACTTTTACAGGGGGTTACACAAATAAAACTGAGTGGCGTCGTGAAAATTCTCCAGTGCTGGACCCTTGTAGTCAAAATGGGCATTTTCAGGAGTCAGCAACACAGACAGACCCTGTCTTACTTGTCAGCTGTTTGGCAGGAAGTTGGTACTTTGCCGTAGATTTCAGTTTACCTGGCTTTGTTGAACGTCTCATAAACAGATACTTGATCTGACTGTTTGTACCTGCAGTAACTAGGACGTCTGCTGGGTCTTGCTGTGAGCTGCTGTCATTCCAGACACTTCCTTCACCATTTTATCTCGGTGGTGGTGACACGGATGGCTCTGGGGCAGGGCAGTGGCCCCGAGGAGCACAGCTGTGGGTGCCGAGGGCTTGTGGAAGTGGGGGCGAGTCTTGTGTCCGATCGCTGCTCCGTCCACAGGCTCTGTAGTCAACGTGGGCTCTTCTATGGTTGCTCGCAAAGACACAGCTCGGCATCTACAGTCTGTAGCACAGGTGGACAGTCTGTCTACAGCCTACAGCAGGGGCATCCGGACAGGTTGGAAAAGGGAGACTGTGGTGACCACCTGTGTGGAAGGGGCTCAGAGAAGCATGAGGACCTCCCACCGTCTTCCTCTGAGTACGACGTGATGCTGAATTTCAACCCAGAGAGTCAGGCTGGTCCAAGCACCATCTGAATGTGGGGAAAATTAATGTCAGGAAGTAGGAAAACCAGAACTTATGAAATGTCCTTCCATGGCCGTGAAGGCAGGCAGGTCCCACGGTGGGGACGCCCAGAGCCGCACCCCAAGCTGCTGTCTGAGGAACCCTCCAGGGCAGCTGCCTTGTGGAGACCTGTCAGCCCGACTGTGTCCTGGGGCTTCAAGCATTTTCTTTACGTTTACCTTTTCGAGAAAAACAAAATCAAAACGTGCAGCTTGAGGAAGGTGCTGAGACTCGGAACAGCCCGTGAGACAGTGGCCGTCCCCGAGTCAAAGCGTCACAGCCGGCGAGGGCAGGGCCGGCAGCTTCAGGGGCCACATCCGCCCCGGCACGGTGAGTCACTAGTGGAGACACCGTCCGCCGCCCTCCCCCGAGGCCCCCAGCGTCTGGTCCTCAGTCCTCACTCAAGGAACATCTGCAGAGCACACTGGGCTCCCCCAAATGCTGGAGGGGGACTCTGTGGACGCAGTGCCCACTCCCTGGGCCACTGGGTTTGAAGGACAATTCAGCCCCCATGGGGGAAATAAGTGAACTGAACGGAGGACATCACGTCTCACTGGAGGTCTTAGGTTCAACCCCCAGCGCCCACATAGCCCGAACCCCTTCTCAGGCCCCGGACAGTGCCCAGAGACATTCTGATCGAGCTTGGCCTCCAGACGGCCGCAGCCCACACTGTGTTGGGTCATGTCGTGTCGTGTCGTGTCGTGTTCTCTGGCTTCCTTCATCTGTAAATGGGTGCCCGCCTCTCAAAACTGCCACAGGAATCGGATGAGATCATATGAGGACTCCAGATGAAAACCCCAATGCAGGGTTGTTGTCACAAAGCTCTAGAGAGTGGAAGCTCCAGAAAACCACGAGGGCCCTTGATGCTTCATGAGTTTGAAAACAGTGTTTGTATGGGGGTTAGGGTTAGGTTTTGGATGACATTCAGTTATCCAAACTCACAGCCAGTCTGCTTGATTAGAAAATATAGTGACTTCAGATGTCTGGCATTGTTGTATTAGGACCAGAGAACCGAGTGTTTTGACCAGGGAAGCACCATCTGTAGTGCAGTGTGTCTGCTGGGGACGTGGTTGGAGATGCAGGACACCTTGAAGACACTCGGGAGGGTCCTGCGCAGGAGCCGGGTCAGGGTAGACCCCTCTGGTGCCTGTGGGATAAGTCGCCACTCCTGGACAGATGAATTCGCTGCCCCTGCAGAGGATATGTGGGTGCCCTTCCTGGCTCCCCATTGCCCCATGACCCCACAAGAGGACTGTGGCTTTACCACATTCTGCCCATCCTCTGGGATATCCTGGTCCCCACCCTCTGCAATCAGGACTCCCACTTGCTCCTGTGACACCCTCAAGTCCCTGCCAGGCTCCTCTGAGATTACCAGGGCCCTCACCTGTGAACTGGGACGAGTAATGCCCACCACATGGCCTGGCATGAGGATGAAATACAGCTGAGCACAGCACACGTGGAAATGGCGCTCGTTGTGATGACTGTGGTGATCACGGTCGTGCTGCCATTTTTATTTACTGGCACCGAGGAGAGGGGATGGCCAGACCCCTTAGACGCATCGGGGAGCAAAGTGAAAGTGGCTAATAAAGGATTTCTGCTTCTCCAAAGCCTTGGCTCAGTGTACAGAAGAGCATCTGTAACTTTCAAGCACCCCTAAGCCTCAGACTTCCAGAAGCTTTCTCCAGTGATGCTACTTTTTGTCTCCTGGAGCCTTGAGGTCTCCAGAACAGTGCCTGGGCGCTCGGCAGAGAAGCTGAGTGGTGGAAGCTGAATGGGGCTGGGGCCGGTGCTGCTGCTCCCTGGGGATCTGGCCAGGTTTTCTCAGATCTGCAGAGAAGGCGCCTGAGGTCTGCCTTCGGGAGACATCCCTGCGCAAGCCCCAGGTGTGAACTCAGACATGAACAAATGTGGAGGGCGGTGGTCCAGGCAGCACAGCTCACTCGTCCTCTTAACACAGGAGCCTTCATTGTTCAAAGGTGTGATTCATACATTGACGTGGCATTTTGACACATTTGAAAGGATAATCTGTTCACTGGCAAACACGTGTGTATTAGTCAGGATTAGTGTGACTGTGACAGAAAATCAAAAATAAAAGTGGCTTAAATGAGCTGGAAGTGCACTTTCATTTCCTGTGGAAGGAGTCGGGGGGGGGGGGCAGTCCGGGGACCTTGCAGCCTCTGAGGTCCCAGAAACAAGGTGCTGTACTCCTGCAGCTCCAGCCCTGCTCCTCCTCATGATCCCAGATGGCTGCTGGAGATCCCACCATTTCAACCAGCAGGAAGAGGGAAGAAGAGGAGCAGGGCGCGTGTCCCACCGCGGGACACTCCCTGAAAGCAGCACACAACTCTCACTTGGGTTGCCTTGGCCAGAACCGAGTCACACGTCCAGCTGCAAGAAAGGCTGGGAAAGAGAAACTTCATCTGGGGTGGCCACATGTCCAGCTAAAGACCAGAGGCTCCGAGGAAGCAGAGGAGGACCGGCAGGCCTGGGATGCCCTGAGCCACGCTGCCTTGAGATGGGGTGGGGTCTGCAGGGTCCTTGGTGCCACATCGGCCCGCTCCCCGGGCCCTCAGTTTTCCCAGCATGACTCAGCCCTGCTGTGGGCCCGGGTGCCCCTCGTGACCAGCCTGCTCTGTGGCTTCATTCAGCGTGTGGAAGTGGTTCCTTCCTCTGCTGCAGCCAAGGCGAGGTGAGTCCTGCCTCACGGGAAACACAGGTCACCCGTTCTCCATGGGGTGTTCCCTTCTGCCCAAGTACTTGGTTCACAGCACTAGTTGGGGGTGGTGTAGATGCAGTGTAGCATCCAGGGTTACACCCAAAGACTTCTGCCCACCAACAGACAGCCAGTGACCCAAAAGCCCGTCCTCCAGAACTTCCTGTCGAGCCACGTCTCACCGTGTCCTTCCAGAATGGGGTGGCCTCCATTCCCTGTTTTGTGGGAGGCTCAGTTGCCAACAGTCCAAGTTCCTGCCGAGTTCTTCCGGGGGCCAGTATGGCAGCCTTGAGTCAGCAAAGAGTCCCTGAGTGTCGGTGGCTCACCTCACCCTGTGCAGGCACAGAGGATCCACGGACAGCACACACTTGTCCTCAGGAAGCTGCTGCCCATTGGACAGGCAGGGCACCAGACAGAGGCCTCCCATCCTTAACATCCCAAACAAACCTGCTAATTAAGGCTCCAGCTGCAAAGGTGAAGGCCCTCCTGTGGTTCTCTGGCAGCAGTGGGCACACTGAGCTCACCTCTGCCTTGGGAGGAGGACCTGTGGTCAGCGTCTACCTTCAGGAGGGTGATTCTCTGGCAGTGGTCGGCACACCGAGCTCGCCTCTGCCTTGGGAGGAGGACTTGTGGTCAGCTTCTACCTTCAGGAGGGTCACAGGAGGCTGTGCACAAACCCCAGTGACAGACTGAGCTCTGGGGCTGTGCGCTCTTGCCAGGTTCGGAGGGATCGTTACCGATGGCAGAGGGAAGGTGACTTGAGAAGCATCACTTCTCTGTGAGGGCTTGAAGTCCAGGCCACTGTCGAGCCACTCCATCTGCTTATCTCTAGAGTAAGGAGGAAAAAGAAAAAAAAAAAACAAAACTGCTAATTTCTCTGTCTGTCGCATACCTAGCTGTGGAATGAGGGACTGATTCAACCCTCTCCCTGTTTCACCCTCCAGTTTCCCCTTAGAGGCACAGGCTGGTTAGGGTATCTGAATTATTTGAGCAAAATTTTCACGCTTAGGGAAAATCTTGATGTGATCAAAACCTAAGTCTCAGGACATCAAATCCCCAGATGTTTAAGGTAGACTATATATATCAAGACTTTGAAAAGTTCAAAGGAATGCTAGCCAATGAGTGAAAGAAAATCTGAAAACTTCACCAGTCCTCACCTGTCATATGAACTTAATGATCTAACCTTTAGTCTTGAATGTCAGGGGCCTCAGAAACACAACTTTCAAACCAGAACATCCTTGGGGGATGCAGACAACAGGCATCCTAGGAGTCCGATTCTCGTCTCTCCGTTCTGGATATCTCCACATCAAGAATGAATAATAGATGGAGTCCAACTGTTTTGTAGCAGACTGCAGATTAGTGATTCATTGATTGTAATCAGCAGCAGCTGCTCATAATCACAGCACAGGTACGGACAGCTCATTGTCAAGTACTAGGTGCTAATTCTTTGCCTATACCCTGAGCCTGGGGTTAGGAGTGTCTTGATGCTGATGATAGCATAATCTTGCAAACATTAATTAGGATTTCTTGAACTTATTCTAATAATTTGTTATTTTGCCAGGCTTTAGTATTTTAGGTATTTATATGTTTTAAGGTTTTATTATATATTTTAGATGATTATTAACTCTATCTTTTAACAATATGGGTCCTCAATAGAAGGATGGATGGATGGATGGATGGATGGATGGATGGATGGATGGATGGATGGATGGGTGGGTGGGTGGATGGATAGATTGATGGGTGGATGGATATATGCTTACATAGGTGGATGGACAGAATGGATGGAAGGAAGGATAGATGGATGCATGCATGGATGGATGATGGGTAGTGGGTGGATGGATGAGTGGATAGAAGGATGGAAGGATATAAAGACGGATGGATGCATGTATGTCTGTATGGATGATGGGTGGATGGATGAATGCTGGATAGTGGATGAATACATGGATGAGTGATGGATAGTATATAGATAAATGGATGGATGAGTGGATGGATGGATGACAGATTGGCTGATGGATGAGAGGAAGGATGGATTCATGCATCGATGATGGGTGGATGGATAGATGGATAGTGGATGGGTATAAGGATGGATGGATGGATGGCTGATGGATATATGGGAGGAAGAATGGATGCATGTGTGCATGGATAATGGGATATGTGGATGGGTAGACAGTGGATGGGTGGATAAAAGAGTGGATGGATAGATAATGGATAGTGTATGGAAGGATGCGTGGTGAGTGGATGGGTAGATGAATGGATGGATGAGTGGGTAGATGGATGATGGATAGTGGATGATTGGATGGATGGATGAGTATATTATGCATAGATAATGGCTAATATATAGATGGATGGATGATGGATAGCATATAGATGAATGGAAGAGGGGATAGATGGATGATGGATAGTATATAGATGGATAGATGAGTGGATGGATAGTAAATGGATAGTATATAGATGGATAGATGAGTAGATGGATGGATAGTGTATAGAAGGATGAATGGATGAGTGGGTAGATGGCTGATGGACAGTGGATGGATGGATGGATGGTTGGATAAGTGGGAGGATGGCTGGTGGATAGCAGATGGGTAGATGGATGCATGAGTGTATTATGGATGGATGATGGATAGTGGGTGAGTGGATAGATCGATGAGTGTATAGATGGATAATGGATCGTATATAGATGGATGGATGAGTGTATGGATGGATGATGGATAGTGTATAGATGAATGGATGAGTGGGTAGATGCACAATGAATAGAATGCACAATGGATAGTGGATGACTGGATGAATGAGTGTATGGATGGCTGGTGGATAGTATATAGATGGATGAATGAGTGGATGGATAGTTAATGGATAGTGTATAGATGGGTAAATGAATAGATGGATGGGTAGTGTATAGATGGATGAATGGAGGAGTGGGTAGATGGCAGATGGATAGTGGATGGATGGATGGATAGATGGATGGATGGATGGATGAACTGACCCTGAATTCATAGCTCTGACCAGATCCTAATTGTGTCTTTACTCAGAGGTCTTACAGGCCTCTCATAACTAAAATTGAATTCTTATGGGAGGATGGCTGGTGGATAGCAGATGGGTGGATGGATGCATGAGTATATTATGGATGGATGATGGATAGTGGGTGAGTGGATAGATGGATGAGTGTATAGATGGATAATGGATCGTATATAGATGGATGGATGAGTGTATGGATGGATGATGGATAGTGTATAGATGGATGAATGGGTGAGTGGGTAGATGCACAATGGATAGAATGCACAGTAGATACTGGATGAGTGGATGGATGGTTGATGCATAGTATATAGATGGATGGATGAGTGGATGGATAGTTAATGGATGGTGTATAGATAGAGGGAGGGATGGATAGATGAGTAGATGAATGGATGATGGATAGTGTATAGATGGATGAATGGGTGGATGAGTGGGTGTATGGATGATGGATAGTGTATATATAGATGGATGAATTAGTGCCTGGATAGATGAATGGCTTCCTAACCCATGTCCCTCCTCTCCCTTAGTCACTCTCACAGTTGTCTTCACCACAACCTGTATCATCATTCTCTGTAACATCAACAACCATTGGGCTCCCTGGCCTCTGGTTTATTTGTCTTCCTGTTTGCATTCTCCGCAATCCTCCATCTACCTCAGCCACTGCCTCTGCCCCGGCCACACACGCAGACTCCAGCTCACTCAGAGTGGCTTCTATCTCACCATGCCTACCGAGGCCAGCTGTGATTTCATGGTGCTGAAGTCAGTGGCCACTCTTCAGTCCTCATCAACTGTGGGCTCTCCATCAGCTTTCAAGAGCTAACAAGCCCCTTCTCAAAACTTCCTCTTGTCTTGGTGTCAACCATGCTGGACGCACCTTCATCTCCGATGTCTCTGGCTGCTCTTTCTCAGGCTCAGCAATGGTGCCCTCCCTACGTGCTCTCTAAATGCTGAGTTCCTCAGGACACTTCTCTCCAGACACCACCTCCCTCTATGACCCCATTCATCTGTAGAACTCCAAATGGCAGCCGTGGAGTGAGCTGACCCTGAATTCATAGCTCTGACCAGATCCTACTTATGTCTTTACTCAGAGGTCTTACAGGCCTCTCATAAGTAAAACTGAATTCTTGTTATTGTCTCCAAACTTACGATGGTGCCGGTTCTCAGGAGAGAGGACAGCACTGTTCACACGTGAGTTGCCTTCTTCCACCTATGCCCAGCAGAGGCAGCAAAGTGCACCCGGCCGGCATTGGCACGAGGATACTGGGTGTGGCATCTGCACCTAGATCCTGCCACGCCTGCCTTGAGGTCACGCAAGCTGTCCAGTGTGCCTGACCTTGTCTTCCTCCCCTCCAGCATGGGAGACTCCACCAGGCTGCCAGGTGCTCTCCTGCCTGCCCTCCAGCATGGGAGACTCCACCAGGCTGCCAGGTGCTCTCCTGCCTGCCCTGTGGCAGTTTCTGTTTCCTTCAACCTCGGCTCCAAAGGGCAAAAAGTGAGCCCGAGCCTGATGCTTTCCCTCTGGGTGAGGCTGTCAAATCCTCTCCTTTCTGATTTCCCCTTTCCTGGCATATAGAGAATAAGGAATAACTCCAAGATCATTCTCATGGGTTTTGAAACCTCAGATGCAAAAGAAGAAAAGCTCTGAGGTTCCTCAGCCTCCACATGCCACCTCCCAGATCACTCCCCCTGAGCATGGCCTCAGGTGAAGGTGTGTGTGCATGTGTGTGTGCACGTGTGTGAGTCTGCTGTGTGCATGTGTAATAATGCATGTGTGGGGGAATCTGCTGTAAGTGGGTGTATGAGCGTGGGTGTCATGTGTGCACGTGTGTGGGGATCTGCTTTGTGCAGGTGTGTGGAGTGCATGTGCATGGATGTGTTGTGTGTTTGAATACGCATGTGTGTGGGTCTGCTGTGTGCATGTATGAGTGTATATGTGACTTTGTGTTGTGTGTGTGTTAACATGTGTGGGTCTGCAGTGTGTGACTACATGGGTGAGTGTGGTTTGTGTGCACGTGTGTGGGTCTGCATGTGTGAATGTGTGAGTGTGGGTGTGTGACTGCCTAAGTGTGGGTGTTCAATATGTGTGTGCATGTGTGGGGATCTGCTGTGTGCATGTATGTGGAGTGCATGTGTGAGTGTAGATGTATTGTGTGTGCATATGCATGTGTGTGGATCTGCTGTGTGTATGTGTGTGGCGGTGCATGTGTGACTGTGGGTATGTTGTGTGTGTGCATGTATGTGTGGAGTGCCTGTGTATATGTGGGTGTGTTGTGCGTGTGGATGTGTTTGGGTCTGCTGTGTTCATGTATGTGTGAATGCCTGGGCTAGTGCAGGTGTGTTGTGTGTGTGCCCATAAGCATGTGTTTGCTGTGTGCGTGTGTGTGACTGCATGTGTGGGTGTGGGTGTGTGGGGGGGGATCACGCAGTGTGACTGCATGTGTGGGTGTGGGTGTGTTTTGCAAGTGTATGAATACACAAATATGTGTGTGTGCCCATGGCTGGCAGTGGGTGGGCAGGTGATGGGACATGCAGAGGGAGCCCATCCTTCCAGGAGGCGTGACGGGGAGCCCTCTCCCATCCAGCACGCTCCTCTGAAGGGGCCTGCGCTGCCAAAAGGAAGTTGGGGCGGGGAGGGCTGTGCCGCAGTCGTTCTGTGTACCTTTGTGGCAGGAGGGAGGGGTGTGCCGTGGCCGCTCGGTGTGTGCTTGTGATGGGAGGGAGGGGTGTGCCGTGGCCCCTCGGTGTGTGCTTGTGGCGGGGAGGGCTGTGCCGTGGCCCCTCAGTGTGTGCTTGTGGCGGGGAGGGCTGTGCCGTGGCCCCTCAGTGTGTGCTCAGGCGCTGTGAGCCTGCAGGGCGCCCTCGCGCTTCTTCCTCTGCGCAGCCCCTGGTGTTGGGTTCTGAGCTGAGGCTTCCTAATTGACGCTGACGGATGGGCTCAGACTCGAGCCGACAGAGCCAGCTGAGCGGAGCCTGTTAAAAATCTCACTTATTAACCCAAGTCCTCTACCACGCTCCTGGCCCTGTCAGGGCCATGCTGATGAGGCATGGGGGTGGGGGCTCGCTTCGGAAGACCCAGCGCCAAATGAGCGCGTCCCTGGGTGCTGGAGCTCCCGGACTTCAGAAGGGGGCTGCCCGGGCCACCCTCGGCGGGTGCAGGTGGGCCACTGTGGACCCAGGCCCAACAGGTGTTTGGGGGGCTGGGGCCAGTGGTGTCCACAGGGCCACTTAGTGGCAGAAATGAAGAATCCCACAGGGACGTGGGCTGATGGCCTCTGTCCTGAGAGGAGGCTTGGGGTGCAGCTTTCACGGGTGCCTGTGCTTGGCCCGGCTGGTTTCGGAGGAGGGGTTTGTTGGGCAAGGGCTGCTGGAAGAGGGCGGGCCAGCTTGTGTTTGTGGCTGGAGTGCCATGTTCCTGGCACCCAGGAGGTTCTCCACACATAATGAATTAATTAATCACAAAAGCATTTATGCTTTACATTGTCACTAAAATTAACATTTAATCTTCCCAATAATTGCCTGAGGGGTAAATCCTATATTTTCTTCATTTGGCACATGAGGAAATGAAATCTTAGCGTCCCAGGGACTCACACCCGGGGCCTTGGACTCCAGTGCCCTCCCCCTCACTCAGCCACTGGAGGCACCAGCCGTGGGCCTCAGTGTCGTGGCCTCTGCCCTTCTGGAAGCTGCCACCCGAACTCCTTGGCTCAGGCCACGCCCTCTCCTGAGACGCCCCTCCCCGTTTCCTCTCCTGTCTTCCTCATCGTCGAAGATGCAGCTTGGGCACCTGGCCCCCAGGACGTCTCCCCAAATGTCCAGATTATTGATCCAGCTCCCCAATGACCCCCACCCACCTCTGAGGCCACACAGCCCCCGTGTCATTTCCCACACTTTAGAGAAAACTGCCCGTCTGTTTCTCTGCTGCTAGACCGCAGCCTCCACCTTCACTCCCTGTGACCAACACACTGCCCGCATCTACCACACCAACACACTGCCCACATCTATCTACCACACCAACACACTGCCCGCATCTACCACACCAACACACTGCCCGCATCTATCTACCACACCAACACACTGCCCACATCTATCTACCACACCAACACACTGCCCGCATCTACCACACCAACACACTGCCCACATCTACCACACCAACACACTGCCCACATCTATCTACCACACCAACACACTGCCCGCATCTATCTACCACACCAACACACTGCCCACATCTACCACACCAACACACTGCCCACATCTACCACACCAACACCCTGCCCGCATCTATCTACCACACCAACACACTGCCCGCATCTACCACACCAACACACTGCCCACATCTACCACACCAACACCCTGCCCGCATCTATCTACCACACCAACACACTGCCCGCATCTATCTACCACACCAACACCCTGCCCGCATCTATCTACCACACCAACACACTGCCCACATCTATCTACCACACCAACACACTGCCCACATCTATCTACCACACCAACACCCTGCCCGCATCTATCTACCACACCAACACACTGCCCGCATCTACCACACCAACACACTGCCCACATCTATCTACCACACCAACACACTGCCCGCATCATCTACCACACCAACACACTGCCCACATCTACCACACCAACACACTGCCCACATCTACCACACCAACACCCTGCCCGCATCTATCTACCACGCCAACACACTGCCCGCATCTATCTACCACACCAACACACTGCCCACATCTATCTACCACACCAACACACTGCCCGCATCTATCTACCACACCAACACACTGCCCACATCTATCTACCACACCAACACCCTGCCCGCATCTACCACACCAACACACTGCCCGCATCTACCACACCAACACCCTGCCCGCATCTACCACACCAACACACTGCCCGCATCTACCACACCAACACACTGCCCGCATCTACCACACCAACACACTGCCCGCATCATCTACCACACCAACACCCTGCCCGCATCTATCTACCACACCAACACACTGCCCGCATCTACCACACCAACACACTGCCCGCATCTATCTACCACACCAACACCCTGCCCGCATCTATCTACCACACCAACACACTGCCCGCATCTATCTACCACACCAACACACTGCCCGTATCTACCACACCAACACACTGCCCGCATCTATCTACCACACCAACACCCTGCCCGCATCTATCTACCACGCCAACACACTGCCCGCATCTATCTACCACACCAACACACTGCCCGCATCTACCACACCAACACACTACCCGCATCTACCACGCCAACACACTGCCCGCATCTACCACGCCAACACACTGCCCGCATCTACCACGCCAACACATTGCCCGCATCTACCACACCAACACACTGCCCACATCTATCTACCACACCAACACACTGCCCGCATCTATCTACCACACCAACACACTGCCCGCATCTACCACAGCAACACCCTGCCCGCATCTACCACGCCAACACACTGCCCGCATCTACCACGCCAACACACTGCCCGCATCTACCACGCCAACACATTGCCCGCATCTACCACACCAACACACTGCCCACATCTATCTACCACACCAACACACTGCCCGCATCTATCTACCACACCAACACACTGCCCGCATCTACCACACCAACACACTGCCCGCATCTACCACACCAACACCCTGCCCGCATCTATCTACCACACCAACACACTGCCCGCATCTATCTACCACACCAACACCCTGCCCGCATCTACCACACCAACACACTGCCCGCATCTACCACACCAACACACTGCCCGCATCTATCTACCACACCAACACACTGCCCACATCTACCACACCAACACACTGCCCACATCTATCTACCACACCAACACACTGCCCGCATCTACCACACCAACACACTGCCCGCATCTACCACACCAACACACTGCCCACATCTATCTACCACACCAACACACTGCCCGCATCTACCACACCAACACACTGCCCGCATCTACCACACCAACACACTGCCCGCATCTATCTACCACACCAACACACTGCCCGCATCATCTACCACACCAACACACTGCCCGCATCTACCACACCAACACCCTGCCCGCATCTATCTACCACACCAACACACTGCCCGCATCTATCTACCACACCAACACACTGCCCGCATCTACCACACCAACACACTGCCCACATCTACCACACCAACACACTGCCCACATCTATCTACCACACCAACACCCTGCCCGCATCTACCACACCAACACACTGCCCGCATCTACCACACCAACACACTGCCCGCATCTACCACACCAACACCCTGCCCGCATCTATCTACCACACCAACACACTGCCCGCATCTACCACACCAACACACTGCCCACATCTATCTACCACACCAACACCCTGCCCGCATCTATCTACCACACCAACACACTGCCCACATCTATCTACCACACCAACACACTGCCCGCATCTACCACACCAACACACTGCCCGCATCTACCACACCAACACACTGCCCGCATCATCTACCACACCAACACACTGCCCACATCTACCACACCAACACACTGCCCACATCTATCTACCACACCAACACACTGCCCGCATCTACCACACCAACACACTACCCGCATCTACCACGCCAACACACTGCCCGCATCTACCACACCAACACACTGCCCGCATCTACCACACCAACACCCTGCCCGCATCTATCTACCACACCAACACACTGCCCGCATCTATCTACCACACCAACACCCTGCCCGCATCTACCACACCAACACACTGCCCGCATCTACCACACCAACACACTGCCCGCATCTATCTACCACACCAACACACTGCCCACATCTACCACACCAACACACTGCCCACATCTATCTACCACACCAACACACTGCCCGCATCTACCACACCAACACACTGCCCGCATCTACCACACCAACACACTGCCCACGTCTATCTACCACACCAACACACTGCCCGCATCTACCACACCAACACACTGCCCGCATCTACCACACCAACACACTGCCCGCATCTATCTACCACACCAACACACTGCCCGCATCATCTACCACACCAACACACTGCCCGCATCTACCACACCAACACCCTGCCCGCATCTATCTACCACACCAACACACTGCCCGCATCTATCTACCACACCAACACACTGCCCGCATCTATCTACCACACCAACACACTGCCCGCATCTACCACACCAACACACTGCCCACATCTATCTACCACACCAACACACTGCCCGCATCTACCACACCAACACACTGCCCACATCTATCTACCACACCAACACCCTGCCCGCATCTACCACACCAACACACTGCCCGCATCTACCACACCAACACACTGCCCGCATCTACCACACCAACACCCTGCCCGCATCTATCTACCACACCAACACACTGCCCGCATCTACCACACCAACACACTGCCCACATCTATCTACCACACCAACACACTGCCCGCATCTATCTACCACACCAACACACTGCCCACATCTACCACACCAACACACTGCCCACATCTATCTACCACACCAACACACTGCCCGCATCTACCACACCAACACACTGCCCGCATCTACCACAGCAACACCCTGCCCGCATCTACCACACCAACACACTGCCCGCATCTACCACACCAACACACTGCCCGCATCTACCACAGCAACACCCTGCCCGCATCTACCACACCAACACCCTGCCCGCATCTATCTACCACACCAACACACTGCCCACATCTATCTACCACACCAACACACTGCCCGCATCTACCACACCAACACACTGCCCGCATCTACCACACCAACACACTGCCCGCATCATCTACCACACCAACACACTGCCCACATCTACCACACCAACACACTGCCCACATCTATCTACCACACCAACACACTGCCCGCATCTACCACACCAACACACTACCCGCATCTACCACACCAACACACTGCCCACATCTATCTACCACACCAACACACTGCCCGCATCATCTACCACACCAACACACTGCCCACATCTACCACACCAACACACTGCCCACATCTATCTACCACACCAACACACTGCCCGCATCATCTACCACACCAACACACTGCCCACATCTATCTACCACACCAACACACTGCCCGCATCATCTACCACACCAACACACTGCCCACATCTACCACACCAACACACTGCCCACATCTATCTACCACACCAACACACTGCCCGCATCTACCACACCAACACACTACCCGCATCTACCACACCAACACACTGCCCGCATCTACCACACCAACACCCTGCCCGCATCTATCTACCACACCAACACACTGCCCGCATCTACCACACCAACACACTGCCCACATCTATCTACCACACCAACACACTGCCCGCATCTATCTACCACACCAACACACTGCCCGCATCTACCACACCAACACCCTGCCCACATCTACCACACCAACACACTGCCCGCATCTATCTACCACACCAACACACTGCCCGCATCTATCTACCACACCAACACACTGCCCGCATCTACCACACCAACACACTGCCCACATCTATCTACCACGCCAACACACTGCCCGCATCATCTACCACACCAACACACTGCCCGCATCTACCACACCAACACACTGCCCGCATCTACCACACCAACACACTGCCCGTATCTACCACACCAACACACTGCCCACATCTATCTACCACACCAACACCCTGCCCGCATCTATCTACCACACCAACACACTGCCCGCATCTACCACACCAACACACTGCCCACATCTATCTACCACGCCAACACACTGCCCGCATCATCTACCACACCAACACACTGCCCGCATCTACCACACCAACACACTGCCCGCATCTACCACACCAACACACTGCCCGCATCTATCTACCACACCAACACACTGCCCACATCTATCTACCACACCAACACACTGCCCGCATCTACCACACCAACACCCTGCCCGCATCTACCACACCAACACCCTGCCCGCATCTATCTACCACACCAACACACTGCCCGCATCTATCTACCACACCAACACCCTGCCCGCATCTACCACACCAACACACTGCCCACATCTACCACACCAACACACTGCCCGCATCTATCTACCACACCAACACACTGCCCGCATCTACCACACCAACACACTGCCCACATCTATCTACCACACCAACACCCTGCCCGCATCTATCTACCACACCAACACACTGCCCGCATCTACCACACCAACACACTGCCCACATCTATCTACCACGCCAACACACTGCCCGCATCATCTACCACACCAACACACTGCCCGCAGCTACCACACCAACACACTGCCCGCATCTACCACACCAACACACTGCCCGCATCTATCTACCACACCAACACACTGCCCACATCTATCTACCACGCCAACACACTGCCCACATCTACCACACCAACACACTGCCCGCATCTACCACACCAACACACTGCCCGCATCTACCACACCAACACACTGCCCGCATCTACCACACCAACACACTGCCCGCATCTACCACGCCAACACACTGCCCGCATCTACCACGCCAACACACTGCCCGCATCATCTACCACACCAACACACTGCCCGCATCTACCACACCAACACACTGCCCGCATCTACCACACCAACACACTGCCCACATCTATCTACCACGCCAACACACTGCCCGCATCTACCACACCAACACACTGCCCGCATCATCTACCACACCAACACACTGCCCGCATCTACCACACCAACACACTGCCCGCATCTACCACACCAACACACTGCCCACATCTATCTACCACACCAACACACTGCCCGCATCTACCACACCAACACACTGCCCGCATCTACCACGCCAACACACTGCCCACATCTACCACACCAACACACTGCCCGCATCTACCACGCCAACACGCTGCCCGCATCTACCACACACATGCCATATGCCGCACATGCACAGGCACACACATGCACATGCATGCAGACACACGTGCACAAACTTTCACAGGAATGCACACACACACCACACACCTACCACACAACACACATGCACACACACACACACATGCACACAAACACATATGTGCACACACTTTCACAGGAATGCACACACATCACACACCTATGACACACATACCACACACACCACACATGTGCAGACACATACACGTGCGTGCAAACACAGGCACACAAACACACATGTGCACACACATTCACAGGAATACACACACATCACACACCTATCACACACACCACATATGCACGCACACATATACATATGCACACAGTACACACACCTTACCCACACCATACACACAACACACATACCACACATGCACACACCACACATGCCACACATCCACAGACACATATATATACACACACCACACACATATGCCCCCAGACACACACCACACATGTACAAATACATGCACACACCACACACATAACACACACATACACCATACACACATCATACATACACACATCTCACTACACACACCACACACACCACACAAATATCGCATGCACTCACCACACACACACACCACACACATACACTATACACACAGCATACATACACACCAAACATGCACATATACACAGACATGTACACATGCACACATTACACACATGCACCAAACATACAAACATCACATACACTCACCACACACACACGCACCACACACATACACTATACACACACACCAAACATACATACACAGACATGTACACATGCACACATCAAACACACCCATCTCTCACACATTACACACAGACACACACAGGTCACACGGACACACCCTCTGCAAGGCAGCCAGGGCTCTCCTTGGCCCCTCACCCCATTGGTGGCCCCGGTCGTAGCTCTGGATGCTGCTTTGTGTGTGTCGTGTGTGTCCCTGGTCGACGGGTCCTCTCAGGTGCGTTCTCTCCTCTTTTCCCTGAGGACAGATGTGGTGTGATGTGCTCTTCAGCCACCTGAGGACGTGGGGAGGACCGGCTGGGGTGAAATGGTGCCATGATGGCAGTTCTGGGTGGGCTCTGGCAGTGGCACCATCCGCCCGATACTCGTTTGACCGCAGTGACCCCCTCCTTTCCCCACAGCCCGCTCCTCATGGTCTTCTCAGCTCCCTGTTTTGCTGTTGGAAGGCACGGTCAAAAGGGGAGTTTCCTGTGACGTGATTCTTCATTTGGGGGAGCAGCAATGTCCTCTCCTAATAGGACATCAGACCTCCAGTGCACCAGCAAAATGCAGCAGAAGGGAAGCAGAGCCCTAACGTGTGCACAACCCTCTCTCCTTAAGAGCACAAGTGAAGGGTTTTATGTGAAAGGATTTGGATTTCAATCAGAGCTGCTGGTGTGACGCGTCAGCAGCCTGGGGAGGAGGGACCTGCAGCGCCCCCGGAATACAGTGCTCCCATGCTGGCACCCCCGGTGCACAGCCTCCCTCCACCTTGAGCAGTGTGAGGACCCATCAGCCTCCAGGGTGTCGGCGAATGGCCCGAGATTGGCCGGTGGCCAGAGGCATGTGGTCAGCAGCCCATCTGCAGTGCCCTGGATGTGGGGACCCCGTTAACGAGGTCTTGGGATGCCCAACCCTGTAACTAAGAAGGGATATTCCTGAGTAAAGAGACAAGAGGGAGGAGAAAGGGAGGGAGGTGCTGCAGGGTCTGTGCGAATCCATGTGTAGGAAAAGAGAGGGAGCCGGGGAACGGGAGTCACAGCAGAGCACCGAACGCCAGGGCAGAGGGCACAGGGCAGAGGGCAAAGGGCAGAGTCCCACACCACCCACTTCCAAGGATGTGCCGAGTGCCAGTCTACTGGCTTTTCTAAGAGCAGAGCTCCTGCCTGAGTGCCAGGGGCCTGAAAACTGCAGAGTACTTCAGTGCCTGCCCCGGGCCCCTCCTGGAGACAGGCAGTGGACAGTTAGAAGAACACGAGGGACTTTAAACACATCCCCCGAAATCTTAACCGCTTAACCCAAGACAAGCTTGTTTCTCTCTCATATCAGTGCAGCGTCCTGCGGTGGAGTGTGGCTCTGCCCCACCTGGCCACTCTGAGATCCAAGCTGGCTCGGCCTCTGCCAGCCCTTGGCTTCTAAGCTGCCCCGCCGTCGAGCTCATGGAGGAGGAAAGTGTGTGGAAGGTCTCCACAGCCAGTTTAGGGTGGAGCCCATCACTCGGTCACCCTGGGGCTGACCCGGGCCCCTGACCACACTGAGCAGCAGCGTCTGCGAGTCAACGTAGCCCAGGGAGGAGGGGCAGGCACCGGGCAGCAGCTGGTCTCCACCTCGGTGCATGCTAGGAGGCAGGAGGCAGGCGAGCCAGCAGGGCTGGGGGGTCTCTGGGCTGCAATTCATGGAATTCTGTGTCTTCTCAGGCTGCTGCTGTGAACAAGGGTGGAGAAGGAGCGGGTGTAGTTGTGTATATGAGGAGAGCGTGTGTTCCCCATGTACACCAGCGAGAGGGCGTGATCTGTATGTGCGTGAGGAGGCCCATGATCACATCTGTACAAGGGTAACGGTACATTCATACGAGCCTGAGCCAGAGAGGGCGTGTGCTGGGGAGTCTGGAACGTGCTTACTTGTGTGAATCCTGCCGCCGGGCTCTTTCTGAAACAGTGCTGTCTGCCGCGTGTCACCGCCTGAGCATGCAGAGTGTGCACAGTTTGCACTGCTTAGCCTCTGCTTTGTGGCACACGTGTGCTACTTTACACACATGTGACCGCCCCCCAGCTCATGGAAGGCTGTGAGGGGGTCTGTCCCAGGATCTCCCCAGCTTCTGGTGGCCTCCGACAGTCCTTGGATGTGGGTGGTTCTCTCTGTCTTTCACGTCGACCCCCGTGAGTATCTGTCTGCATCTGAACGTCCCCTTTACAAGGACGCCAGCGACACTGGACAGGGCTGACTCCGATGACGTCATCTAAGTGTGATCCTCTGAAGAGACCCTATTTCCAAACAAGGTCCCAGCACAGGGTCTGGCCAGGACCCCAGCAGCCTGAGCTCAGCCCACACTGGTCGGGACTCTGGCTTTCCCACCTCGGAGCAGTGCTTCTCTGCATGGCTCCACAGGTACCAAAATGTCAACACCTCACGCCAGCCCTGCCCTTTGACCACACTGATGCGCGGAGGCCTAGGCCTGGCACCCTGGAGGGCAAAGGACCGAGGAAGAGGCCACGGCCACGGGAGGGCCCAGGCCCCGAGCCCACCTCCGGCCCAGCCCTCAGGAGGTGCACGCAGCCTCAGCCTCCTGTCCTGCAAACAGCTGGCCCTACTCTTCCCAGCGTGCCCAGCGCCGGCACACAGCAGCACCCAGGCCAGGGGAGGGCAGTGAGGCTGAAGGGCGCAGAATCTTCTGCAGGGAAACCGCTCGTGCAGACCGAGCGGCCAGAGCCTGCTTCCACATCTCCGCTGTCTCCCGCGCTGCTCCCAGAATAAAGACTAGGAGGGTTCGGGCACAGAGGAGAGAACCGCAGGGCCCTGTGTGGAAGGTCAGCCTCAAAGTCACCTGAAATCAAACATCACCATCACCATGCACAGGTGACCGCTTAGCTTTGGAGAAACAAATATTTAACGTTGGGTGAGATTTGCTTCCCTCCGTTTGGGACTCGTGTTTCTGTGCAGTGGTGCCCTCTGCGAAGTATGGAGACCTGAAACAGGCTGCCCACAAGGCTGCTGTATGACAAGAAGCCAATTCAAAGATTAAAAGAAGTTCAGATTTTAGAAACGTTTTCAAATAATGGAAAGAGCCTGTGGAGGGGGTGCTGGGGCCCCATCACTGTGTGTTCATTTGGGTTTAGAGGGATCTCCCTGCTTCTCGCCTCCTTGCCATGGTGAATCATGCATTTTGGGCAGAGGGATGCAGATGGCCCTGCGTGGGATTGGAGCAGACATGGCTCCCTGCAGCCCTCCTGCGCCCTCCTGTCCCCGTCCTGCCCCCATCCTGCCCCGTGTCTCTCCTCTGTCCCTGTCCTGCCCCCTCCTGTCCCCCTCCTGTCCCCGTCCTGCCCCCATCCTGCCCCGTGTCTCTCTTCTGTCCCTGTCCTGCCCCCTCCTGTCCCCCTTCTGTTCCCGTCCTGCTCCCTTCCTGCCCCTTGTCGAGCACCAGTTCTCCTGTCCTTGTGGCCCCCCGCCCTTCTCCCTCCTGGTCAAACGCTGAGGAAGCCATCGCTGTCGGGCAGCACCGTGGACGTGACCTTCTCCCAGAGGCTGTCTGTGGACACCCACGTTTCCGTCACGCGCGCATCTGTTTTATGATGTGGAGCTTTAAGGACCTGGGAGGAAATGGGAGGTTTGCAGTTGTAAATGGCGTCAGCAGGGGCTTCCTCACCTGCCCGTCAAGACAGAGGCCGAGCCCAGGGAGGGGCTCCTGAGCAGATGGCAGGAGAAGGCCCCTTCACCGTGTCCCCAGGGGCTCCGTGCCCCGGGCCTCACCTGCGCAGCATGGCAGGGTGGGTGAGGTGACCACTGCCTCGCATGGGCACGGTCTCTGAAGAGACCGTTGGGGTAGAACAATCCCACCTCACTCTGAGGAGCAAAGTCCTCCAAAGCGCCACAAGCTGTGACCTGTGTGGGGGGCTCTCACAGCGGGATCCCCTGGGTCACCAGCAGCATTGTCTGGGGAACAACGCAAATGCACATTCTTGGGCTCAGTGCTGGCTCAGAAGCTCCGGCTGGCCCCAAACTGTTTTACCAGCGCTCCAGGCCATTCTGACTCAAGGTCCAGTTGAGAACCACCAGGCTAAGGAATGTGTGCTGTGTGGACAGTCACACGTGGGGCAGCTGGAGCACTCAGGGTAGCTGGAGCATGCGGGGCAGCTGGAGCACGTGGGGCAGCCGGACCATGCGGGGCAGCCGGAGCACATGGGGCAGCTGGAGCACGTGGGGCAGCTGGAGCACACAGGGTAGCTGCTAATTAAAAAGCAATGTTTATTCCTTATTGGACATTTGGAAACTACAGTGATACAATGGGGAAGAAATACAACTCCCCCAGATCCGTCCAGAGGCAGCAAAGGCACTTATCGTTCATGGGCATCTTGTCCTCTGGTCTTTCTTCTATGCATTTGAACTTTCTTTTTTATAAGAGTAGGATCACCACATTTTGTATACTAACTTAAAGTTTAACAAATTGTTGGAATTTCTCATGACATTAGGGCCTTTTCCATTTAACGAGAGCTGCACATGCTGTTTCGGGGACCTGAGTGGTGTGTCGAACTCTTGTCCACCTCCGACTCTGATCCACCCTCTTCCCTCCCACCCTCTTCCCTCCCCACCGTTCCCTGCTATCCTTGGTCTTTGTTGTCCTAACTGCACCGGCATCCCAGCACGGGCTGGACTCACCCCACAGCAGGAGGACCAGGCAGAATGAGGAGGTCCCAAAGGTCTTGGCTTCCACTGAAGTTCCACTTCTGAACCCGCTTGCCCTGGCCCTGTCGCTGCCTTCTCTACGGTCCCACGCACTCTGGAGATGCTTGTCTTTGGGTCCGGGTGGTTGGCTTGGGGGAGGCTGCCGTGCGTGTGGTTTTACCACAGCACCGGTCTTTGCAGATACACGGCACGTGTCACAGTTATTTGCGCACCGTCCTCCTGTCTGTCACCGAGTCGTCTCTTTTTAACAGAAGCTCATCCAGAGGCTGTGGTCCAGGTGAAATTGGAGAGCAGCGTGGAGTGTGAGTAGGGACTTGGCTTAGGGACTTCTAAGCCAAGACGAAGGCTTTCTGGATTTGAAGGGAAGGGCGAGTTTTCCACATCATAACCCCGTTTTGCACAATGCTCATTTCCAAATGGAATTCTCAACATACGATGGCACCAGCCCTGGGCTACCTCTCCGTGAGCCCAACCTCCATTTCCATGAACCCCAGCCACCCGCCTGTGGTGGGTCAGACGGGTGAAATCACGGGCCTCCTTGGCTATAAGTTAAATGGAAGTGAAATGGAAATCGGCCAGCACCTGGCTACCAAGGGTGACACTGGCTGATGAAAGATGCACCGAAGCACGGATGAGTTGTCCGTTCTTCTCTCACGCTTACAACTTTCTCAGCCGATAGAGTTTCTGGTCTCCTCTGGCAACTTCTTTCTTTTCACAATTAAGAAAAACTCCAAATAATTTCAATTTGCAGCTCATTAGCACCCTATGCACAGGGAGTGTTGAAAGAGTTTTTCTTTTTCCTCTTGATGAAAGAAGTCCCTGGAACTGAGGACGCCCTCCTCAGAATTCTATCCTTTGTTCTTCCCACCCTCCTCCCTCCTCCTCCCTCGCCTCCCTCATGCCCCAAAGGGAGTGGAGTGGAGTGGAGAGGGATGAAAGAAAGACAAAAAGCGAAACAGGTGCCCCAGGAAGGGCAGCGGAACCCTTCCTCCCACACAGCCCCTTCCCTCCGGGCATCTCCCTGCAAGCCCCAAGGGGCCCAGCACAGGAGAAGGACAGCCCCTCAAATCCAATGACTGGACCTCACATCCAAAAGGGGCTGCGATGCTGGGGTGCCCCTGCCTTGGCCAGGGCAGACACTGCCCTCTGCTCACCTGTGTGCACCAGAGAACATGGCCGAGGGATGCCGGGTTGATGAGGGGAGCCCGGCCGGACCCTGGGTCACGTGGAGGCCGCCTGCCCTGAACCTTCTCAGTTCTCACCTCCTGTCCTCAGAGCGAGGCTCTTTTCACTGAGCTGTGTCTAAGTTGAGGATGGTCCTTCCCTATGTAGACAGCGACCCAGTCTCCCTATCACGGGCCGGAGAATCATTCAGCACTGGGGATACAGATGGCCTTGTCCTGGGTTCCAGGGACCCCAAAATGTATAAAACAGTCTCAGCTTTGGTCTAGACCCTAAAATCCAGAGGACCACCCTATGCAAAGAGGTGTGGGTAGAATTGGAGCCGCTGTTTGGACCTCGTCAGATGAGGGGAGGCTGTCATGACGAGGAAGCCGCTGCCTGGGGTCTCGGCGCGGGGGCTGCTCTGCGGGGAGCGTCAGTCGCCATGAGCCGAGTGCTCAGCAGGTTCACCAAGCTTGGCAGCATTTATTATTGAGTTAAGTATTTCGTGGGCTCACGCACGTTCCTGTGTGATGCCTGGTGCTGAGGACATTAAATCCTGTATCTTTGGCCAGGGTTGTTAGGATTTGGGTGCCAGCCCTGGGCTGTCTCCTGCCCCCTTAAGCTTAGAAATCTCAAGACGATGAACACGCTGAGGTACACAGCACCGTCCCAACAAACAGCCATGACGGAGGGGAGACACATCTACTTCACATGGAGATTTGGGGTGAAGTCCTTTTGATACTAAAACATACATGTATGCATGTGTGTGTGTGTGTGTGTGTGTGTGTGTATATACATATATATATATATGAGTAGATTACAAAAATCTACTTGAGTTTTTAAGATAACAGATGAAACTTCAAAGACATCTCCTACCTGCTGCTGACCCTGGATGTTCAGTCTTCAGAGCCCCTGATGCTCTGGAGTCCCTGGAACCCAGGACAAAGCTGGGGAGGGTCTCTTGGAAAAGCGTGAGCCCTGGGGTGAGGAGCCCAGGACCCAGCAGCCCCGCCGTCCCTGTGGAGAGCCTGTGCCCAGCACGGCACCTCTACCCCAGCCTGGCATAGCCTTGTCAAGTTGCAGAGCCCCCAGTGCCGGGGCGCCCGCCTGTGGACCCCACATGTATAGATTGTTGCTTTGGGGTCACCGGGGGAGGGTACACTGTGACCGTCATGTGTTGTGAAGCTCCATGCTCACTGTCCACGGCCTTTGCTTAAAGAACAACGGCTGGATTTCTCTGATGAAGGTGGAGCTGCAGCATTCTCCACGTTGCTCTCACACGGCTTCACAGAAGCTCAGGGTGACGTGGGCCGGGTTTGCCTCCACCCACTTCTGCCAGCAGGGCCAGCTCCCCGTCCTCTCTGCCGAGCCCTCGTAAGTCAGACCGTGGCCCTGGCTTCCCACTCCGGCCTGGCGGTTCCCTGATCTCTTCCCCACGCACCCTCTGCCATCAGCCTGGTGTTTTCCACGACCCCTAACAGTCCTGTTCCCCGCACCTGCCTCCTGTTCAAAGACAACAAGTCCATCCCATGGGCAGGGTCCAGCAGGACTGGACCAGTGAGGTTTCCTGTGAGGATCCTGGGGTCAACGTGCCACAAACTGGGTGACTTCAAACCACAGAAATGAATTGTCTGACTGGACCGCGGGCCGGAATCCAGAGATCCAGGTGCTCTCAGGGCCACATGCTCAGGAAGCTCTCAAGAGACTCTGTGGCTCCTGGCAACCCCAGCACTCCCCGGCGGGTAGACGCCTCACTCCATTCCATCTCCGTCCACCCCGGGCGCTCCCCGGCAGGTAGACACCTCACTCCATTCCGTCTCCGTCCACCCCGGGCACTCCCCGGCGGGTAGACGCCTCACTCCATTCCGTCTCCGTCCACCCCGGGCGCTCCCCGGCGGGTAGACGCCTCACTCCATTCTGTCTCCGTCCTTGCGTCGTGTCTGTGCTGTCTCTTCTTGGAAGGATGCCAGCTGTACTGGATAAGGGCCTCATCTTTACTAACTCCATCCACAGAGACCCTGTTTCCAGAAGGCGGCGTTCACTGTGCTGGTGTTAGGACTTGAACATGTCTTTTTGGGGAAATGGTTCTGCTCACCACAGTGCCTAGGTGTCATCTTATCCAACCCTGGGCCCAGACGGGAGCCCACGCAGCAGGGGTGGTGCAGGGCTCCTTCCACACCTCGCTCAGGGCTGAGCCCCCTCCAGGGCCAGAGTCACAGCCTCCGGGCTCCACAAAGCATCTGGCTTGTTGCAGCACATTCCTCTTGGGACTGACTCAGCTTTCAAAACCTTCTTACTCATCCTAAGCAACAGTACCCACAAATTCATGTTTTTCATGTGCTATTTTGCTTTTTTCTCATGCACACTAAAATAAACAGTTTTAAAAATTGCCCACATTCCACATAAAACCAAGTTACATATCACACTTTGGGAAGTGCTGCAGGGGCTGAATGTGTAAAATGTGAATCGTCCAAGGCAACAACTGAATTTTGCAAATGCTTAATCCAAAAGAGTGCTTTCAACAAGGTCAATTCCAGGTCCAGGGTTTGTCTAGGACAGCAGTCCATACTCTTTTTGGCACCGGGGACCTGTTCCATGGAAGCTGGTTTTTCCACGGACCAAGGTTGGGGGAAGGTTTGGGGATGATTCAAACACATTACATTTACTGTGCACTTTATTGTTGTTATTATTACATTGTAATATATAATTAAATAATTATAAAACCCACCATCATGTAGAATCAGTGGGTGCCCTGAGCTTGTTTTCCTGCAACTGGCCAGTCCCATCTGGGAGGGATGGGAGACAGTGACAGATCATCAGGCATTAGATTTTCATAAGGAGCACGTAACCTAGATCCCTCACATGCAGAGTTCACAACAGGGCTCAAGCTCCTATGAGAATCTAATGCCACCGCTGATCTGACAGGAGATGGAGCCCAGGCAGTACTGTGAGCCATGGGGAGTGGCTGTAAATACCGATGAAGCTTCACTCACTCACCCGCCACTCACCCACTCACCCGCCACTCACCTGCCACTCAACAGCTCACTCACCCACCACTCACCTGCCATTCACCTGCTCACTCACCCTCCACTCACTCACTTGCCACTCACTCACTCACTCACCCACTCACTCACCCTCCACTCATCCTCCACTGACCCACCACTCACCCGCTCACTCACCCACCACTCACTCACTTACCCACTCACTCTCCACCTACCCGCCACTCAACAGCTCACTCACCCACCACTCACCTGCCATTCACCTGCTCACTCACCCTCCACTCACTCACTTGCTAGTCACTCACCCTCCACTCACCCTCCACTGACCCACCACTCACCCGCTCACTCACCTACCACTCACTCACTTGCCATTCACTCACCCACTCACTCACCCTCCACTCACCTGCCACTCACCCACTCACCCACCACTCACCCGCCACTCAACAGCTCACTCACCCACCACCCACCCGCCACTCAACAGCTCACTTACCCACCACTCACCTGCCATTCACCCGCTCACTCACCCTCCACTCACTCACTTGCCACTTACTCACCCACTCACCCTCTACTCACCCTCCACTGACCTGCCACTCACCCGCTCCCTCACCCTCCACTCACTTGCCACTTACCCAGTCACTCACCCTCCACTCACCCTCCACTGACCCGCCACTCACCCACTCACTCACCCACCACTCACTCACCCACTCACTCACCCTCCACTCACCTGCCACTCACCCACCACTCACCTCCCACTGTGCACCCCAGTTCCTAACAGGCTGCAGACTGGTACCAGTCCGTGACCCAGAGGTTGGGGACCCCTGGTCCAGTGGGAAGACATGGGTGGGAGATCTGGGATGCCCATGGGCTTTTCTAGAGTGTGATTTTTGGGGGCAAACACACTTGGAGTTGGACCTCAGCTCTGCTGCTCACTAGCCAATGATCTCAGCTTACAGTGCTTCATGTTCTAAGCCTCAGTTTTCTCATCTGTAAGGTGGGAATCATAGCTGCAGTTCTCAGGGATTTGGTAGGGTCACCCACATAAACATCCAACCCAGAGCCTGATGTGCCATGAGAGGCTCCACAGACACTGGATCTCAGCTTCTGCCCCGGAAGGAAGCCACTGTCCCCAGAACCACTTCCGGGCCAGAGTGAAGGCAGCCGGACAGCAGGAGGCCAGGCGTTTGCAGGGGCAGTGTCCAGTCTCTGCAGCTGACAGCTGCGTGGAACCCTGCAGTGTTCAGTACAGAGCTCCATGATGTGCAGGATTTGTCAGCTCTCAGGTACGCAGCCCTGCCCCCACCCTCAGGGACACAGCCCTGCCCCCACCCCCAGGGACGCAGCCCTGCCCCCACCCCCAGGGACGCAGCCTGCCCCCACCCCCAGGGACGCAGCCCTGCCCCCACCCTCAGGGACGCAGCCCTGCCCTCACCCTCCTGTGATGAATTGGGCTAGGCGAACAGTAGAAATAGGAGCAGTCCCCTGGCCATGCAGAAAGGCATTTGCCCACTGGGCTCCTGCTGGTCCCAAAGGACACCTCTTCCCTCCCCATGGCCCCAGGTCTGAGGCTCCATCCTCCTGGGATCAGAGGAGACAGCTGTGCCCTGTGGAGTCCTAAACCTTGGCCACAGCATGACAAGGGCAGGGAGTGCTGTTCCTGCTCTCTGAACCCACGCTCCATCCTGACTGCCACGTGTGTGCAGCACCATCTCTCCAAGCAGGCGTCGTGTGGCTTCCCCATCCAATGGGCCGGGGTTTCCTTGTAATCAGCCAGGAAGCATTCCTACTCTGTCTGCCCCAACCCATCTCAAGAGGGCGTGGAAAGGACTAGGCACCTGCAAGCTGACAAACCCCACCATCGTGGGAACATATGTGTCCTCAGGCATAGTTCCCTGGTGGTACAAACCCTCCACCTACAGCTTTGCCCGCCAAATCAGAAAGGCCCCCTGTCTGCCTCTCCTCCCAGAAGATCATGTCAAAGACACCAGCCTGGCCAAAGCTAGCAGAGAACTGAGGGCCCAGTCGGGGGAAGAATCAACTTTCTGCTGGAAGGAGGTGGGCCCTGAGGGGAGCAGAGGCCCTCCCTGGAACAGAGGAGCTGATGCTCAGAGGGGAGCCCAGGGCAGCCCCTGAGCTTGGTGCTGCTGAGGTGCAGGTCTGGTGGGATAGAGGCTGTGCATGCAGAGGAGAGCAGGGAGCTGGGCCCATGCCAGTGGCCCTCCAAGTACTCACTTTGTCCATGCAGACCACCGGGCCCTGGTCTGCTTGGACTGAGGGGGTTCCCAGTGCTTCAACCCAGATAGCTCTGAGAAACTGGCAGGCCACAGAAATCATCCTGGGCTCCTCAGAAAGATCTAGTAGTTCCCAATAATCCTGCCAGTAAGCATGCAGAGGCAGAAGACGTACACACACACACACACATGCGTGTGCACACACACACATATTTATGGACACACAGACATACACGCATATACATGTATACACACATATGCATCTATGTACCCACATACACATATATGCATCTATTACACACATTTACACTTGCACATATACACCAGACATCTATAGACACATATGCACACATACATGCACACATATACATGTATATACACACGTCTGTATGTACGTACGTGCATATTTGTGTACATGTACATGAATACATATGTAGATATGCATATATACACATATATACATGTACACACAGGTTAAGCATCCCGAACCTAAAACCTGAACTGCCCCAAATCGTAAGCTTTTTGAGCACAGGCGTGAGTGACCCTAAAGGAAAATGCTCATTTGGAGCATCTTGGATTTCGGAGTTTTGTATTTGGGATGCTCAACCAGTAAGTATGATGCAAATATTCTAAAATGCAAAACTTGAGACACTTCTGGTTCCAATCACTTCAGATAAGGAAGAGTCGACCTTTGTGTACATTACACACACATTTTTGTGCCTTGTGATATTCTGCTTTCTACTGTGCACACATCTTCCCGCACCTCTTCACAAAGAGACTAAGTGGGCCTTTCATGTGCACTCAGTGTCAGCAGCTGGCACAAAACCAGGCTGTCGCCCAGCCTGTGCACACACAACCACGGTGTGCATGGAGAAGCACCAGACCCCACTGCTAACGCAGAACAGGAGAGGGCCGGCCCCAAGCACTTGGGTCCCTCCTGCCTCAGAACAAAGCCAGGCTCACACAGACACTCCGTGTCCCCAAGGTGGGGGCTCCTGGGGCCTCTGGCTGTGCCTCTCTCCCTTCTGAATTGCTTCTGTTCTGCTTTGCAAAACACTGCCTGGTCTTATTATTGAAGTTACTTTCTTGGGTTAATTAAGATTCTTCTCTTACTCAAATATTGACCAAGGCCTGCCCTGCCCCCACCCCTTAACCGGCAAACAGGCTGTGGAGCCATAACCTGACACCAGACACAACGTTAATGACTAAACAACCAGGAGTTTACGTCGAATACATGTTCCATGCATCTAATTTTCATCCCTGGTGCCCATTTAAATTCTTTGCATGTTTTAAAAATTTATGTCTTCCTTTCCCATCTCCCTGAATTTTACTCCAGCCAAATTTATAAGAAAAATGTGCTTTGAACTTTTAACTAGGATGCTAGAGAATGAGCCACCTTTCATTCCTGATGAGCTGAGATCCTTTCCCGTTTCTTCAAACCCTCAGTTGATGATGTATGTGTGCGCGCGCACACACACACACACACAGGCGTATATATATGCTTCTATGCTTCTTAAAGAAACAACCAGCCCTTTTAAAACACTTTTTAAATGCACAGTATAACAAGCACTGTGGGGGAGAGGAACAGAGACTCCTAGAGAAGGAGTCTCCTTAATGCTTACTGGAATTTGCTATTTTCTTCTTTTCACGGGAAATGTGTGAGAGCACCAGTATAGCTGTTAGCTGTATCCTGTGGTTTTTGTGGTTACTTCCAGGAAGAGAGAGGACTGAGTCTAGTGTGCAGAGCTGCACGCCCACCCCGCGCTCAGGTAGTTCATCCCTCTGAGAGCCCAGGGGCAGCAGGAGCAGTGAGGGCACCGCACGGCGAGAAGGTAGCCCGGATCACACCAATGGGGGATGCTCGGTACCAGGCTTCACACAGCATGGATAAAACAAGCCTTCTTTCCTGAGTGAGGCCTCGACCTACAGGGTGGGAAGAGGTAGGACTGGGAGAAGGGGGCCAGGAGGAAGATGATGTCAGAACTGTCTGCAAAAATCATCCATCAAGAGTCAGAAGGCGTCAGATCTCGTTGAATAGTGGGTGGGTGGTCTCTGCATCACCTGCTGTTCACCCTGTAGGGCGAGAAGGGTCAGACGGGAGAGTGTGTGCATGTGTGTGCAAGTGTGTGTATGTGTGTGCACGTGGGGGTCCTCACCTTATGTGTCGCCCCTCATCTAGAGCTATTTGGCTGGGACCTTGGCATTCTCTGGAGCAGCTTAGTTACAGAATGGAAGCTCCATGCACAGACACTGGACTTGTTCATCACTGCAGTCTCTAGAACTTGGTCTGACATGAGTGCTCAGCAGGTACACAATGAATGAAGAAGTGTGTGGAGAGAAGGCAGTCCTCACAGACTTGGAGGAAAAATTCCCAGCCTTGGCAAATTGTTTCATGAAGTAGGAAGTTAATCCTTTCTGATATTAAGAGCTAAGCCCTCTTAAGAGCTGTGCACCACCAAACTATGACTTCATGGGGGCATTGTGTAACCAGGCCCATCCACACAGGGTGAGGAATTAGATGCTACTTATTATAAGGGTTTGTGCCTGTTTCTTAAGGAATCCCTTACTATACAATTTTTAAATTTCCCATAAGATCCTCTTTAATTTTAACTTCTAAATATAATAAGGATACATCAATATTATCTATTCTTGCATATGTTTCTCCTAAATAATTTCAATAGCTTCTTGAGGAACTTTTAGAAAATGTTTATTATTTCACTGTCTAGGGAAAATGTTAGCAATGAAGAAATTACACCAAAAAGAAAAGTTGACGTATTTTGCCATTGTGAAAAACCTGTCCAGAGCTCCATAAAAAATCATGCAACACTTCCTAATTCCAAAATATATTACAAAGCTATGGTTATTAAAACAATACACTACTGGCATAAAAACAGACATATAGACCAATGGAACAGAGAGTCCAGAAATAACTCACATACACTGCCAAGTGCTCCGTCATAAGCATGCGGAGAATACACCATGGGGAAGGGTCACCTCTTCACGGGTGCTGGGGAAACTGGATGTCCACATGAAAAAGAACAGCATCGGACCCTCATCTCACATCCACAAAAACCCACTCAACATGGACTAAAGACTGAGACCTGAGACTGGAAACCATAAAAGTACTAGAAGAAAACACAGTGGGAAGCACGAGGACATTGGTCTAAGCAAAGCTTTCTTGGATCTGACACCAAAGGCACAAGCAGCAGAAGCAAATGTGAACACGCAGGACAACATCAAACCAGTGAGCTCCTGCACCGACAGGGAAACAATCAGCAGATTCAGAGGGTGGCCGTGGAAGGTGGGGTGATTGGCGGGTGGGTGGTCTCTGCATCCCCTACTGCTCACCGGGGAGGAAACATTTGCAAACCACATAACCGATAAGGAGTTAATATTTTAAATGTATAGGCCGTTGGCTGTGGTGGCTCACACCTATTATCCCAGCACTTTGGGAGGCAAAGTCAGGTGGATGACTTGAGGTCAGAAGTTAGAGACCAGCCTGGTCAACATGGTGAAACCCCATGTCTACTACTAAAAATACAAAAATTAGCCAGGCGTGGTGACGGGCGCCTGTAATCCCAGCTATTTGGGAGGCCGAGGCCGGAGAATCACTTAAATCTGGGAGGCGGAGGTTGCAGTGAGCCGAGATCGCACCACTGCACTCCAGCCTGGATGACAGAGCAAGACTCCATCTCTAAAAAATAATAATAATAAAATGTATAGGAACTTCCTACAACTCAATAGCAAATAATAATGATAACCTGATTTAAAAGTGGGCAAAGGACTTGAGCAGACATTTCTCCAAAGAAGGCAAACAAATGGCCAACACACTGTATGTGGAAAGATGCTCAATATCACGAATGATCAGAAGTATGCAAATCAGAGCCACGATGAAATATCTCTCTATACCTGTCAGGAGGCTGTGACCAAAAAGATGCGTGTTGGTGAGGATGTGTAGAGACTGAACACTTACATGCTGTTGGTGGGAATATAAATGGTGCAACCATTATGGAAAACAGCATGAAGTTTTCTCAAAAAGTTAAAAAGGGAGCCACCATATGATTCAGCAATCCCACTTCCAGATGTTTATCCAAAGGAAGTTAAATCAGGATCTCGAGGCGACGTGTGAACTCCAGAGTTCATCACATCACTGTTCACGGGAGCCAAGACATGGACACACGTGTCCCCCAGGGATGAGTGGGCAGGAAAGCATGGTCCATAGACACAGTGGATGCTCTTCAGCCTTAAGAAAAGAAGGACAGGTCGGGCGTGGTGGCTCTCGCCTGTAATCCCAGCACTTTGGGAGGCTGAGGCGGGTGGATCACGAGGTCAGAAGATCAAGACCATCCTGGCTAACATGGTGAAACCCCATCTCTACTAAAAAAAAAAAAATACAAAAAATTAGCCAGGCGTTGTGGCGGGCGCCTGTAGTCCCAGCTACTCGGGAGGCTGAGGCAGGAGAATGGTGTGAACCCGGGAGGCAGAGCTTGCAGTGAGCAGAGACCGTGTGCCACTGCACTCCAGCCTGGGCAACAGAGCAAGACTCCATCTCAAAAAAAAAAAAGAAAAGAAAAGAAGGACAACCTGCCATTTGCAATAACAGGGATGAACCTGCATGACATGACATGAAGTGAAACAAAAGCCAGGCCCGGGACAGAGACTAC
The DNA here is from genome assembly GCF_037993035.2 of Macaca fascicularis. Taxonomy (NCBI): domain Eukaryota; kingdom Metazoa; phylum Chordata; class Mammalia; order Primates; family Cercopithecidae; genus Macaca; species Macaca fascicularis. Next base: position 199,097,830 of record NC_088377.1, on the reverse strand, counting down.
ATGATGTTGCTGAAGTGTGGAATCTACGACAATTGAACTCACCGAAGAAGAGAGGAGGATGGAGCTGCCGGGGCTGGCGCTGGGGGAAGCACAGGAAGGTGCCGTTCCAAGGACACAAGCTTTCAGCGATGTGGCCTCAGCGCGGTCTCGAAATCTGCCGTATAGTTGAGAGCTAACGGTACTACGCTGCACACTCAGGGAGCTGTGAAAACAGTGGGCCTCGTTACACGTTCTTAGCACATGGAAATGAAGGCCCCATGAAGGAAGTGGAGTCTGAGAGGGACGCCATGGCCGGTTCAAGGTGGAGGAAGGAGCTGCAGGCCTAGAAATACAGCCAAGTGCCACAAGCCGGAAAAGGTCAGGAGCCGCCCAAGAGTGTGTGGCCCTCCAAAGCCCTGACTTCAGCTTGGTGGAACCCAGCTGGACTGTGGCCTCCTGTAAGAGAATAAATCGTGTTGTTTTCCTGCAGGTTTCTAATAAGCCACGTGTATCGTCGGGGAGACACAGGGAGCCGAGGACCAAGCGCTTCCTGCGGCCGTTCTGTTCTTCCACTAAGCGGGCGGTTTTCCTTCCCAGAACCCTCGGTGAGGCATTCAGCAGCCGCCTCTCCTGTGAATTTTTCTTAAATATCATTTGGTAATAAATCATAGTGTGCCCATCAAATTTTTCCCTAGAGTAAATTATTATTTTTAGGACTTTGAAACATTTGCTCTTTCCTTCTCTAAGATGATGTTTGTTTTCGTGCAGGCTGAGATGTTTTTACCTAAACTCTATCACCCACAGATTTCTCAACCCAGTGGGGCAGAAATGGGGATTTGTGCTGTTTCCTATGGAATTTGACGTTAAAAAATAATCTATGCAGCCGCTCTCACGGGGAGGATAACATCCCCCGCACGTGGGTTAACGCAGAGCTCTCCTGATGCAAAGCGTCTCCGTGAATATATAAACCCGGACAGCTCTTTCTGGAGACGGGAAAGCCGTGCCCCGTGAGTGAGGCCATTTATCCTGGCTCGCCGCCGTTGCTCCTAACAGGAGTCGAGAGACCGATCTCGAAGGCAGCGCTGAGCGGAATCCATGAGACTTTCTGTGTCGGTTCCGTTTCTGGTCTGGCGTAACTTCCACCGTGTAGCGGAATCAGATGAGAGGCGCAAGACGCATTGTGAACCCACACGAGCCCCACGCAGAGCAAGCTGTGGATTGGGCATTGGGTATTCTTATTTTAAAAGTTAAAAAAAGCAAAGAACCTCTTTCTCTCTCTCTAATAAGGTGTTGATTAAATTTTAAGTGAACAAGGTACAAGAGGTGAAAACACAGTGTCTATTTCCATGGAGCATCCACACGAGGGCGTTCCCAGGAGGAGGAGCGCGGTGGCCTGGGCAGCACATGGATGCCAAGCCCTTGGATTGGCAGAGGGTCGTCGAGTCACTTCGAGGGGCTGGACACTGTTGTAGGACCTGGGGGTACAGCGGGGAAGCACGCTAGGGGTCCCCTTGTCGCAGAGAAGGGACAGGCACTAAGGTGACCGGGTAATTTCTGGTAAGGCGTGATGCGAAGAAAGGAGAAGAGGGCACAGTGATGGAAGGTGGGGCTGAGCAGAGGTCTCTGAGCATCAGGACGAGAAGAAGCCCAGTCTGGAAAGACCCCGAGGAGAAACACAGAGGCCACGCGGGCCGGCTGTGGTGCCTCTGAGGGACGGGGGAGGGAGGCCGGCTGTGGTGCCTCTGAGGGATGGGCGAGGCTGGCTCGGGAGGTGGTTGGTGACGCTGTGTGTTGAAGGCTGTGGATCCTGTCCTTGGTGGGTGCAAAGCCAGCAGACATTTCCACAGGGAGAGGGATGTGACTTAGAAAGTTCACTCCATGCTCAGAGCACTGGGCCTGAGAAGCACGAGGCGAGGTGGAGACCCTGGGCCCTGGGAGGGGCAGTGCACGAGTCAGACACGGGACCACACGTGGAGCTGAGCTGGAGCAAGACCTGCTATAGGTCCCAAGAGGAGGAGGGGCCCTGGCTGTTTGTTGACAGAGGCCCTGGGCTGGGTCTGCTCTGGTGGGAAAATGAAGCGTCTGCTTGGCCAGGCTACACCGGGCCCTGCGGTGGAGACACTGAGTAAGCGGCTAGAGGAACACACATTCAGCATGGGGAGGTCTTGCTGCAAGAGATGGCAATGTGGGGTCTTTGGAGCCTGGGCAGAGATGAAGTCCAGGCCAGCCCAGGTCTGAGGCTGACAGCAGAGAGCAGCGCTGCTGAAACCTTGGTGCAGGGAGGGCCCATTGCCCACAGCGTCCCTGTCTGGCACCTCCCGCCCACGCTGCAGCCTCTCTGGGCCTGTCCTCCCCGTGAGCACGCAGCGTGTCCTGCTCCTGCTCCTGCTCCTGCTCCTGCTGGCCCCACCCCGATGGTGGGCCAGGCCCAGCCCCAGCCGCTGCCTCTGTGACCCGACGGGTTGTCATGTCTGAAGGTCTTGCCACGTTATTCAGTCATGTTTTGGGACCAAATCTGGAACTTGGAGAAGAAAGGAGGAGGGGGCTGCACCCTAGCCACAGGGGTGGTATTAAAGATGGCACAGGGGTCTCCTCTCCTGCTGCCTTCCCGGGAGAGGGACTGGAGGGCACAGGTGCTGAGAAGAAGTGGAGTCCCTGAGTGGGGCCGGTGGGACGCGGAGGAAGGAAGGGAGCTGGCGGGACGCCCACCCTGCCCCACCGCACACCACCGACATCTGCTGATTGAGTTTAAATATCAACGGTTCAATGTGTAGAGCCATCTGTAATACTTTTAGCCCCAGCTTCTTTCACATCAATAGGCAAAAAAGAGGTAATTAATAAAACGAACATAAAGTTCTAATTATAGGGTGTAAATATCACTGTCAGGAGAATTATTAAGATGAACGATGGGTTTTGTGATTAGGAGAAGAAAATAACCTGCCCAGGGGAATGGAAAGGAGGCAGACGTTCTCAGACCAGAAGCAACGTATGTGTGTGTATGTGTGTGTGTGTGTGTGTGTGTGTGTGTGTGTGTGTGTGTGTCTGTGTGTTTCCACAGCCAGGTGGGAGAAATGGCCAGTCTGTTCCTGATGCAAACAAGAAAACCAGCATAGTGACAAAATATTTCATGTGGGGACAAAGGTCACAGAGCCATCCTTGTCATCTCCCGGAGGCAACAAATCACAGGTTCGTCTCAGAGGCAATTTCACGTTCCAAAAGGTAGAGAAATAATTCTTTTTTATTTTTATTTATTTATTTTTTTTTTTTGAGACAGAGTCTCACTCTTTCATCCAGGCTGGAATGCAGCGGCAGAATCTGGGCTCACTGCAATCTCTGCCTCCTGGGTTCAAGCGATTCTCCTGCCTCAGCCTCCCGAGTAGCTGGGATTACAGGCACCATGCCACCACACTCAGCTAATTTTTGTATTTTTAGTAGAGACGGGATTTCACCATGTTGGCCAGGCTGGTATCCAACTCCTAGCCTCAGGTGATCCACTGCCTCAGCCTCCCAAAGTGCCAGGATTACAGGCGTGAGCCACGACGCTCGGCCCAGAGAAATAATTGTTAAAGAAAGGTAGGCGGGCGGTAATCCCAGTTACTTGGGAGGCTGAGGCAGGAGAATGGCATAAACCTGGGAGGCGGAGCTTGCAGTGAGCTGAGATCTGGCCACTGCACTCCAGCCCGGGCGACAGAGCGAGACTCCATCTCAAAAAAAAAAAAAAAAAAAAAAGGTAGGAAACAGACCTGGGGTCAAAGAAAAGATAAGCATAGTCCCCAGTCCTCCAGCTTGAGGCTGAGGGGGCTGCGGAGGTTCAGAGGGGTCTCAGGAATGGACTCAGAATTCAAGACTACAAAGGATGCTAAAGACAAAGAAGATGCAGGGTCCAAAGAAAAGAAGGAAGACACTTAGGAAAATGTAACTGACAGGTGCACACCCAGCCTGGCCCAGCACAGCCAGGTCTTAGGGCTCAGGGAGCTCCTGGAATGCAGGCTTTGTGTTGGAGGCTCCCACAGGTCCTGCAGGGCAGCAATTCTGGCCAGGCCCTGCCACCAGGTGGCACATCCCACAGAGCACCCAGGAGTCTGTGGTCACCTCCCGTCTGGGCCTTGGAATTCCTTTTGGCTGACAGTTTTTGCCTGCGTGGCTCTCACGGGATGCCTCCCACGACCTTAGCCCATGAGCGTCCCTGGGGCCAGCTTGTGTAACCTGCCAGGTCGGAGGCCGGGATGAAATTCTCACTTGCCACACCTTGTAAATATCAGGTGTAAATATTGTCCTGAGGAGAATGTTTAAGATGAGGGATGGGATGTCCTGCAGGCCCAGCAACAAGGCCGGACTAGTGAGAAAATGCGTGTTGTCATCAGATAGCCTTTGGGGTTGCCTGTGTGCAGATTCGGGGCTACACACTTCTCAGTTCATGTCGGAGATATCACGGATCCTACGTATTGCAGAGAAACCTGAGGTCGGTTTTTGTTTTTGCTTTTTAGTGATAAATCCGGGATGATGCACCTGTGGGCCATGTTGAGGGCTGGGATTTCGGTGCGGTTGAACCCCCGGCTGTGGCCCCAGGGCCTGTTCATGGGCCTGTCCCGTGTGATTCTCCCAGCTGAGCTGTGAATTTGTCTGAGCGGCGAGTCAGAACACAAGGCAGATCCCTCTTTCCTATCGAGATGGTTGGATCAGTGTGCCCCAAAATCTCATGTCGAACTGTAATCCCCAGTGTTGGGCGTGGGGCCTGGGGGCCAGTGACTGGACTCGGGGACGATTTTTGAATGGTTTAGCACCACCCTCTCCTCGCTGTTCTTGCAATAGTCAGTTTTCTGAGACCTGTGTGTTTAAACCCGGGTAGCCCCTCCCACCTTGTGCCTACGCCCACCGTGGCACCAGATTGCTTCCCTTTCGCCTTCCACCGCGATTGGAAGCTCCCTGAGGCCTCCCCAGAAGCAGAAGCCGCCATGCTTCCTGTGCGGCCTGCAGAGCCCTGAGCCGATTAAGCTGCTTTCTTAGAATCATCCAGTCTCAGGTGTTTCTTTATAGCCGTGGAGAATGGACTGATACCGCCGTCAAAGATGGTCCAAGTTTGTTTCCTCTCTCTAACCAGATTTTTAACGTTTTCTTCTCTCCTCTGTGCCTTTCCCAGTGATGAGGGCCATGGCTTCCGTGGGCAGGCGTTCAGCAAACGGCGCCCGGTGAACTCGGGGCTGCCAGTTCCCCCGACAGGGGCAGCAGAGCTTCTAGGATTGGGTGTAGATGAGCTCAGAGCCCAAAGGCCCCACAGTGATGTCACCATCCCGGCGAAATGTGAGAGTCAGGAATGAATAGGGAAATCGTGTTTAGCACACGCGACATCAGCAGTTAGAAAGTTCTCTGGGAAAGAAAAGCTCCGTAAGCCCTCGCATCAATACGTGCAGAGACAAAATAACCTCAAGGCCGATCTTTCATGCCTGTGCCTGGGCGTCCCCGCCTCTCTAAGGTGGACATTTATGTAATTTAGATGGAAAATTGACGGGACTGGGCAGGTCACTCTGATAGATGTGGAAGCTGTATCTCACGTCCTGGAACGCGTGTGTTTATTTGCAGTTTCACGGTGCTGGCCATTTTTCTCTAGCCAGGCGGGGTAGGGGTGTGCACCACGGGGCCTCCCCCAAGCTCGCCTCGGCGCCTGCCCGCCCCCCATCACGGTGATCACGCGTGGCCTTGGCCGTGGGTTTCTGAGGACTTCAGCATCACGTGTTTGTTCCGCTTCATAGGCTCCCTCCGTCAGACAGGTCAGGGTGGGACGTGCGCCCCTCGGTGACCGATGGGCTGGCTGGGTCTCACAGAAGGTACACCAGGTGAGCTGCCAGGTGCTGCCTCCCACCTTTTCCGCCTCCCGCCTCCTCCGCCTCCGGCCTCCTCCGCAGGCTCAGGAACCCTCTGGGGATGAGCACAAGCACTTTCTCTGGAAAAGGCCTGCCCGGTGGAAGTTCCTTGGTGGGGGAGAACTTCGTTGTTTTCGACAGCTCGAAAATAAATCAAGTTCCCTGAATAAACGTGAGGTCAACCTCAGCAATGTTAGTTTGGGCAAACATCAGAGCAAGCACAGAACGTGGCTGGAAGGACTTTCTCATGCGACTTATAAATAAATGACTGCTGAACGCAGAACTCCAAGGGCCACCAATAGACAGCACCTTGGGAAGAGGTTGAGAGTTAAGAGTAGTGGTTCCCGGCCTCAGCCCACGGGGGAAGGGTGAGCAAACGGAGAGTGCTGAGGCCCCACGTGGAGTCAGAGACTCCACAGGCTGTGGTTGGGACCCAGCTTTGCTGCAGCTCCCGGGGGCCTCCCAGGTGTTTGAGCCTGGGACCCCCTCCCCCAGGTGCCATCCAGGTGCACAGGTGAGGGCTTTGAGCTTGAGTTCCCCCCCATCCAGGTGCTACCCAGGTGCCATCCAGGTGCACAGGTGAAGGACTTTGAGCTTGAGCCCCAGGAGCCTCCCAGGTGCACAGGTGAGGGGCTGCGAGGCACAGGGATCTGGTTCTTAGAGGAAGTTTCAATACTTTGTAATCGCACCCGCTAAGTGAGGGAGCACGCTGGCCCCTTTCACATGGAAATCCTTCCTCTCTGTGCATGGAGGTGCCGTGTTTTAGCATGACAATGAGTGTGGGCAGATGTGAAGTATTTTGTGATTTAAATTTTGCTTGTGATATTTCAAAGAGGTTTCCTCTGGAAAAGGTTACTGGGAGAGAAGGTAGCACACTGTTCTGCCGGTGAGGTGGCCCCACCACTCTCCACACATTTATGGTAGTTTCAGGCTGGGTGTCGTCAGGCTCCTTGAGCTACTTTGCAGTAAATGACACAATAAAAAATGTAAAATATAGAAGGCACCCATTTTTCCCACTTACAGTTTTACTGGGTGTTCATAGAGGCGATGAAGAAATGAAATCCCCACATTTAAACAAAGCGGAGAGTGACAGCGAGGGTGATAGTCCTATTGTATAATTGCCTGCCTTTCACTCAGAGAGGGGGAGAGCCTATTTTCATACTTATCCGAAAGCAGTGAAGCTTCAAAGAATAAGGGCAGACACAATGGGCTTTCAGAGGGAGAAGCTCGCTGCCATTGTCGGTGGTATAATTTGTCACCGTGGTGCCCGAGTGCCCGTAGGCCGGCCAGACACACAACCAGGGGCGCAGGCTGGCTGGGTGCAATGGGGAGGTGTGAGTCTGGGTCAGAGCAGAGAATGACGGGTGAGATGCAGGCGGCCCCTCCCGGCCACCTGGGCCCTGAGCTCGTCCTGGGCCCCTCGAGATGTGCTGCCGAGGCCCGAAGGCGGCCTGGAGGGTGGGGACGCCAGGAAGGGGCTGTGGGGCCCTCAGGGTGACCTCAGAAACACCAAAAGCCTTGACCTCAGACTGGCTCTGGCAGAGAGGGGGCCGGGCAAGGCAGGTTGGCAGAGAGGGGGCCGGGCGAGGCAGGTTGGCAGAGAGGGTGCCGGGCGAGGCAGGTTGGCAGAGAGGGTGCCGGGCGAGGCAGGTTGGCAGAGAGGGTGCCGGGCGAGGCAGGTTGGCAGAGAGGGGGCCGGGCGAGGCAGGTTGGCAGAGGGGGTGCTGAGCGAGGCAGGTCAGCCCTGGGGTCCCTGCAAGGCGGAGCAGACAAAGGAGGAAGTTGACTCCTGCCTGGAGGTCAGGAGATTATTGCTTCTAAGCTGTGGGGGGAGAAGGGGAAAGAAACACCCCTGTGTGGTGCCAGGGGCGCCACGAATTGTGCCACTCAGGCCTGCAGCGGGTCCATACGTGGCCCTGGGGGACGGAGTCTCCTGGGGGCTACGAGCTGCTGATGGGACCCTTAAAACCCAGAGAAGCCAATGTGTTTTCCACGTGTGGCAGGACTCACCATCGTTCATGACGGCCGGAGGGCGAGCGCGTGAGAATCCCACGTGGGAATGAACCGTCAGCACCCGCCCGTCCCACCCCAAAAGAGGCACCACGCCCCGCCCTTGCCCCCACCCCAGGGTGAAGCCACGGGCTCTGGAGGCCCCTCAGATCCTTTCCTCCCCCGATTTCTGTGATTCTATTTATAATTTGAACACTTCAAGAGTCAAACTCCACCTCTAGAAACATGAGTACTCACAGGGTATCCAGGGGGCCCACAGAGCACCCCAAAATTTAAAGGTTATCACCACCACAAGAGTCATCTGTGACATGGAGACCAACGTCTGCAATGTCATGTAATGCAATTAAAACACCTTTAGAAAACCTTACCATTTTTATTCGTCTGCCACATTCTTTTCGGCAGAAACTGTGTTTGCCGTGCAGAGGGAACTGCGGGGGGCTCTCGGCTGGGCGCCTGTGCCTGGGCAGCTCCAGGTCCTCGTTCTCCCGGCCACAACCACAACCACAGATGCGGCCACACCCCCTTCCCCGCTTCCTGCGCATTGCCAAGGGGTCCCATTAATTCTGAAAAAAGAAAAAGCCTTACAAGATAGATAGAAAATTTATCTCATTTATTTAAGCTCATCACTGCTGATTAATCCCAAACTGGGTCCCTTGCCTCCACTTTAGAAAAAGAGATGAGTTTTAAACTCGGCACCCGTGGCCCTGGGAGATTGATCCGCCTGGTCATGCTTTGAAGTGGAAGCGCAGTGCTCATCGATCGCTCACATTAAATTACCAGCTACGCTGCAGAATGTACAGCTCATGAATGAGAAGTGCCCAAGCCATCCTAGTCATTGGAAAGCCTCAGGTGCAGTCACCACAGGGCAGCCTCCAGGTGGCCTGTCGCAGGCTGTAGCAGCAGAGACCCCCGGCCCCAGCCTGGGCAGACGTCTCTCGTGCCATGTGGCCAGCAGAAAAGCCTGCTTTACTCGTTCACTTACAAAGTGTTATGTGAGCACCCAGCTTCCCCAAGGTCCCACTGAGTTGCTTGGGACACTGGGGAGCAGACTAGCAGATGGCCCTGGATGCGCAGGAGCTGTGCCATGTGGGACCCCATCCTGAAAACACACTCTTGAGCTGAAGGCAGCTGGTGCTGGGACGCGGAGACCTCGGCTGGGCTCCCTGGGAGTGGAGATCGGTCTCTCTCCACTGCTGGCTAATGTCCGCCAGAGCCACAGCAAAGAGGGGGCCCAGGAGAGGTGGCCCCCAGGAGCTGAAACTCAGGGAGATGGCCCAGGGCTGGGCTGGCCAGAGTATAGCAAATACGCTGCACACCAGGCGCAGATGCCCCGCTGTGGGCGCCTGGCCTCTCCCGTGGCTTTTGCTGGCTCAGCGCGGGCTGCAGGTCAGAGCTCTGTGCGCCACACCTTGCAGAAGGCAGATGGGGACGCAAGCCCCACCCCATGAGGCAGCTCAAGATGATCTGTACGCGTCGCTCGATTGAGCGGCGTGAGTGGAGGGGGGGCTTCGTAAGGTCGGAGAGTTCCAGGCAGGGACCACTTCGCCCAACTTTGACAAACTGGCAGTGTGATCCCCAGAGGGAAAGGACAGGGTCTCCAGACAAAGGGGACTCCTCAATGACAGGCTGGTTTTATTTTATCGAAGCACTTTATTGAGGCATGATCGGCAGGAAAAGCCACACATATTTAATGTACACATCTTCACGAGTTTGGGGATCCGCGTGCGCCCCTCAGATCTGCCCTCAGGTGCGCTCCGAGCGTGCTGCGCGGCGTTGCTGGCTGTAGGCGCGATACCCTGCGGGTCCTCAGGAAACATGGTCTGTACCAGAAACCTCCTAGGAGAACGCTTTGTGTTTGTGACATAATAAATGTAAGAATTTTTGATGTTCAAAGTCCTCTCTCAAAATGTTTTTGTTGCCAAGTGAGTGTAAAATCCAGAGGATGCTCTTGGTCAAGAGGGTGATTAGTGATGTGTGGATGAAGCAGCAGAGCCCCTCGCTCTCACCACCCTGAGTAGGGTGGGTGGGTGCAGGGAGGGCAGGCAGGCTGGTGCCGGGCAGGCGTGTGGAGGCGGCACCCGGGCACATACGTGCATCTGCCTGCACCAGTGCTGACCTCAGAGCCACGCCCAGCGGCCGCTCGGCTTCCCAAGCACGTAAAACACACCAGGCACGAGACCGTGTGGACGCGGGTGCTTACTTCTTGCTGAATTTTGTTCTGTTTTGTTTCCAGACATGGAATCAAGTGTTGTATCGTGTTCCATGATTTGCTGAAAATACTTAATAAATACGAAACCGTGGAATATCTTTCCTTATCACAGCAAATGGACGTATCTCATTCTTCTTAGTCACATAAAATATTTAAATACCCTCCGCGAGAGCTTGTTTTCAACTCATTTATTTGCTGTTGCAGGCAATGCCGGAGTGACTGTTCTCATCCACATACATGCACTTATGCTATAATTTTTATCAATTAGATTACAAGAAATGAGATTTTTTTTTTGCTCATAAAGTATGTGCATTTTTATTGCCAAATTACTTTCCAAAAAGGCTTTATCAGTTTGCATGTGTAACAGCAGTATATTAAAAAAAGTTATTAAACTTTTTAACGTTTACCAATGTGATGGTATTAACTTTTGATTTTTTAATCATTACGGAATGGAACGTTTTTCATGTACTTGTGTCTTCCCCTGAGCTTCACCTGAGCAGAGAAAATGCTCCTGGACCCCGTTTCCTCACTGATTTGTAGGAGCTATTTGTCTATAGGACATAGCCAACTTTTAACACTTATGGATTATTTTTTTTTTCAAATAGCTTAGGTTTTGTGACAACTTGACCCCAAGATAAAGAAGTATTTTATATTTTCTTCTAATTATCTTATGGTAAACTGTTTATTATTTAGATTTTGACCTATCAGACTTTTTAATATTGGAATCTCACTTCATTTTCTTACACAACTTCCCACTTGTGTTTACTGTGTGGTTTTTTCTGTACCCACGGGTTTGAAATGCCCCCTTCATCCTACACTCCAGGCCCATGTGTTGTCAGCTTCACTCCTAGACCATCTGCTTTGTTCTACTGGTCTGAAGGCTGATCTTCATGCGAAACATGCTTTAATACCTGGGTGCACGCCCGGCCTCATTCCTATGTCCCCCAAATTCCTTGACAGTTCCTGAGCGTTTACTCCAGGACCTGAACCCAAACCACCTTTAGAACCAAGTGAATGACATCCTGCCACCCCGCGCACCGCATACACACACACACCACCACCACACACACACCACACACACTACACACATTCACACCACACACACCACCACACACACACCACACACACTACACACATTCACACCAAACACCACACACGCACACCACCGTACGCATACGTCACCACCACACACACCACACACTACACACATTCAAACCACACAGACACCACACACACTACACACATTCATACCAAACACCACTCACACACACCACCATACGCACACGTCACCACCACACACACCACACACTACACACATTCACACCACACAGACACCACACACACACACCACACACACACACCACACACACTACACACATTCACACCACACAGACACTACACACACCACCACACACACACCACACACACTACACACATTCACACCACACACACCAGCACACACACACCACACACACTACATACATTCACACCAAACACCACACACGCACACCACCGTACGCATACGTCACCACCACACACACCACACACTACACACATTCAAACCACACAGACACCACACACACTACACACATTCATACCAAACACCACTCACACACACCACCATACGCACACGTCACCACCACACACACCACACACTACACACATTCACACCACACAGACACCACACACACACACCACACACACACACCACACACACTACACACATTCACACCACACAGACACTACACACACCACCACACACACACCACACACACTACACACATTCACACCACACACACCACCACACACACCAAACACACACCACACACATTCACACCACACACACCACCACACACACCAAACACACACCACACACATTCACACCACACACACCACCACACACACCACCACACACACACCACACACACTACACACATTCATACCAAACACCACTCACACACACCACCATACGCACACGTCTCCACCCCACACACCACACACACTACACACATTCACACCACACACACCACCACACACACCACCACACACACACCACACACACTACACACATTCATACCAAACACCACTCACACACACCACCATATGCACACGTCACCACCACACACACCACACACTACACACATTCACACCACACAGACACCACACACACCACCACACACACACACCACACACATTCACACCACACAGACACTACACACACCACCACACACACACCACACACACTACACACATTCACACCACACACACCACCACACACACCACCACACACACACCACACACACTACACACATTCATACCAAACACCACTCACACACACCACCATACGCACACGTCACCACCACACACACCACACACTACACACATTCACACCAAACACCACACACGCACACCACCATACACACACGTCACCACCACACACACCACACACACACTACACACATTCACACCACACAGACACCACACATGCACACCACCATATGCACACATCACCACCACACACACCACACACTACACACATTCACACCACACAGACACCACACACACCACCACACACACACACCACACACACTACACACATTCACACCACACAGACACTACACACACCACCACACACACACCACACACACTACACACATTCACACCACACACACCACCACACACACCAAACACACACCACACACATTCACACCACACACACCACCACACACACCAAACACACACCACACACACCACCACACACACCACCACACACACACCACACACACTACACACATTCATACCAAACACCACTCACACACACCACCATACGCACACGTCTCCACCCCACACACCACACACACTACACACATTCACACCACACACACCACCACACACACCACCACACACACACCACACACACTACACACATTCATACCAAACACCACTCACACACACCACCATATGCACACGTCACCACCACACACACCACACACTACACACATTCACACCACACAGACACCACACACACACACCACACACACACACCACACACACTACACACATTCACACCACACAGACACTACACACACCACCACACACACACCACACACACTACACACATTCACACCACACACACCACCACACACACCACACACACACCACACACATTCACACCACACACACCACCACACACACCACCACACACACACCACACACACTACACACATTCATACCAAACACCACTCACACACACCACCATACGCACACGTCACCACCACACACACCACACACTACACACATTCACACCAAACACCACACACGCACACCACCATACACACACGTCACCACCACACACACCACACACACACTACACACATTCACACCACACAGACACCACACATGCACACCACCATATGCACACATCACCACCACACACACCACACACTACACACATTCACACCACACAAACACCACACACACACAACACACATTCACACCACACAGACACCACACACACACACCACCATACGCACACGTCACCACCACACACACCACACACACTACACATTCACACCACACAGACACCACACGCACACCACCATATGCACACATCACCACCACACACACACTATGCACATTCACACCAAACACCACACACACCACCATACGCACGTCACCACCACACACGCCACACACACACTACACACATTCACACCACACAAACACCACACACACCACCATACACACATATCACCACCACACACACTACACACATTCACACCACACAAACACCACACACCACCATACGCACACATCACCACCACACACACTACACACATTCACACCACACAAACACCACACACACACACACGACCATATGCACACGTCACCAGCATGCACACACTATGCACATTCACACCACACAAACACCACACATACACACACCACCATATGCACATGTCACCACCACACACACACTACACACATTCACATCACACACCACACATACACCACACATACACACACCACCATACACACATGTCACCACCACACACACACCACACACACACTACACATTCACACCACACGCCACACATACACACGCCACCATACACACGTCACCACCACACACACACCAAGCACACACTACACACATTCGCACCACACACACACACCACCATACGCACATGTCACCACCACACACACCACACACACACTGCACACTACACACATTCACACTATACGAACACTACACACACACACACACACACCACCATAGGCACACATCACCACCACACACACACCACACACACACTACACACATTCACACCACACAAACACCACACACACACACCACCATATGCACACATCACCACCACACACACCACACACATTCTCACCAAACACCACACACACAATATGCACACGTCACCATCACACACACCACACACACACTACGCACATTCACACTACACAAACCCTACGTGCACACACACCACCATACGCACACGTCACCACCACACACATTCTCACCAAACACCACACACACAATATGCACACGTCACCATCACACACACCACACACACTACGCACATTCACACTACACAAATCCTACGTGCACACACCACCATACGCACACGTCACCACCACATACACCACACACACACTACACACATTCACAATACACAAACACTACACACACACACCCCACCATAGGCACACATCACCACCACACACACACTACACGCATTCACACTACATAAGCACTACACACACACCACCATATGCACACATCACCACCACACACATACCACACACACACTGTACACATTCACACTACACAAACACCACACACACACCACCATACGCACACATCACCACCACACATACCACACACACACTTCACATTCACACTACACAAACACTACACGCACACACCACCATATGCACACGTCACCACAAGCACACCACACACACACACAACACACATTCACACCACACAAACACCACACATACATTGCACATACCACACACACTACACACATTCACACCACACAAACACCACACATACATTGCACATACCACACACACTACACACCACTTGCCGCCACACTATACACATAAACATACTGTGTGCTCCACACATCACACATACCACACACACACACCACATACCACACACAGCACCACACATACCACACATACCTGCACACATACTACACACACTACATACACATCACACCACATACACTACACACACAAATATACCACATGCTCCACACATCACACACACACCACATACCACACACACACATCACAACCACACATACCACACATAACCCACACATACATACCACACACATACTACACACCACACACACACACACACCATATACACACATCACACCACACACCCCACACATACCACACATGTACCCCACAGACACACACACCGTACCACACACACCACACACACATACACCATACACACATATACACATACCACACCCACATTTCACACCACACACACACACACACTGTCAAAGGCTGGGGAGCTCAGGGGACCATGGAGCCACCTGGTGTGTGGCTGAGAGAATTCCCTTGGTGTCAGGTAACACTTTTGAAAAGAGAAGCCTGGGCTGCCCCTTTTCTCTCGGGCAGAGACATGACCCTGGAGGCCTCCCGTGAGCCTCCTGAGAGCTGAATTTCTGAGGCTCATGACCAGTCTCTCTGACCTTGTACAAGACGCCTGTGCCCAGGGGTCCTGGATGTCCCGGGGGGGTCTGGCTCCCTGGGAGCACCAGGAGGGAATGTGCCCAGCACGCTCAGAAACAGTAAGAAGCCAGCGGCACCCAGCGGGCGTTTCTCGAGGGAAGGCCCCTCCTCGCCAGCTGTGAGGACAACGCCCAGCCAGTTTTGTTTGTTGTTTTCAGAAGGTCCTTCAAAGGTGAACCACATTAGTCCCCGAAGCATCTGACTTCACTCTCACCAAAGAGGATCAGCCGGAAAACGATCGGGTCGGAAAACGGTGATTTCCCCCATCAAGTGCGGGCATTACCTAAAGTTGCTGACCTCCTAGAATTTCTGTGACGCTCTCCAGATTCTAGCAATTTTGCTCAAATCCTCCCATTGTGACTGTCGTGCGGTGGCTGTGTCATGTGTCATGGTGACATGCGGTGGCTGTGTTATGTGTTATGGTGACAGCTTGGGAAATGGAGGCAGGAAGGGAAGTGAGCTTCGTTCCTTGGGGAAGGCGTGGGTTTTGCGTCTGTGAGAAAGGAGATGGCTCTAGGGAGGTAACCCCAGCATTGCAGAGGTGGCTCCAGCGGCCTCCAGCATAGCAGAGATGTGGCCCCGGCTGCCACCCACATGGCAGAGAAGTGGCCCGGTAGCCTCCCGTGTGGCAGAGGGCTGGCCCCGGAAGCCTCCCCTATGGCAGAGATGTGGCCCCAGCAGCCTCCTGCAGGGCAGTGGGTGGCCCCGGAGGCCTCCTGCAGGGCAGTGGGTGGCCCCGGAGGCCTTCAGAGCACACACCTTCCCCACACAGCCCAGCGGGGCTGCATGCCTGGCCTGGGAGCCGGACTCCATGTGGCTTCTCATGGTAGGAAATCTGCTTTCTAGGCCCTTCCTGGGGGTGACAACTGAGAGGTCGTGGGGGACTGTTTGGAGCTTGGGGACTGCTCCAGCCCTGTGGAGGCCTGTGGAGGCCTGTGGAGGGCTGTGGAGGGCTGTGGAGGCTGTGGAGGCCTGTGGAGGGCTGTGGAGGCCTGTGGAGGGCTGTGGAGGCTGTGGAGGCCTGTGGAGGGCTGTGGAGGCCTGTGGAGGGCTGTGGAGGCTGTGGAGGGCTGTGGAGGGCTGTGGAGGGCTGTGGAGGCTCCTCCCTAAACCGGGATGGGTTCTGGTCACTTTGATTGATGGCAGACTTCTCCCAGGATCTCCAGACAGCAGCGTCTTGCCAAGGAGACTAAAAGCTTCCTGTTCTTGCCGGCTTTTTCTTTTTTCTTTTTTTTGAGATGGAGTCTCACTCTGTTGCCCAGGCTGGAGTGCAGTGGCACGATCTCAGCTCACAGCAAGCTCCACCTCCCAGGTTCAAGTGATTCTCCTGCCTCAGCCTCCCGAGTAGCTGGGACTACAGGCGCCTGCCACCACGCCCAGCTAATTTTTTGTACTTTTTGTAGAGACAGGGTTTCACCGTGTTAGCCAGGACGATCTTGATCTCCTGACCTCGTGATCTGCCTGCCTCAGCCTCCCAAAGTGCTGGGATTACAGGCATGAGCCACCGTGCCCAGCCTCTCCTGCTTTTTACTGGTTCTTCTCTTCTTTGGCAGAACTCTGAACACTGAGATTCACGAATGGCAGAGAGGCTGGGTCTGACTTGTGTCGGCCTCAAGACACCGGCTGCACGGTGCCCAGGGAACCCAGCACTGGCTCCACATTGTCTGGACCTCCGGGCCCATCAGTGTCTTAGGGGCATCAATGTTGCCAGCAGCTTTTATCCACTGGGGGGCGGAGGTGGGGGAGATGCCAAGAGGGAAGCAGCCCACCCCAGCCCTTGGCAGCTTGGACGGGGCCCCAGGTGCCTCCCTGAGCCATGAGCACAAATGAAGTTCGAGGGAGAGATGGGGCTGGGCTCACCCCGCCACTATCCCAGGGGACCCAGGTGGTACCGGCTCAAACACCACCCCGTCTCCCACAGAGCAGGTTTCAGGGCATCCCAGGGAGGCCCCAGTCAGTGTGAAATGCATGTCCTTGTCCTCCAGGTCACGGCCACTCTCCTCTGCCTCTCTCTCTGTGGGGTCACCTACAAGACATGAAGGACAAGGAGAGGGGCAGGACATGGGGCCCCGGGACTCTCCTGGCCCCCTAGACTGGGAGGAAGCCCCTGCCCACCCTGCCCGCTGGGGTGACCCGGGCGCAGCAGCATCTACACACCGCCCAGGCCCACCGGCTGCTGCGCCAGCCTTTCTGTGGCATCTTCAGATGTCACGCCCAGCAGAGGCCAGACCCCCTCCTGTCGCAGTTTCCATCAAGGCAGGGCCTGGAGGCCACGGCTGAGCCCCCTTGCTCACCTGCTTCCTGACACCCCAGAGGAGTCGTGGGCATCTCCTGGCACACGGGGGTCATAAGTGGCATCCGAGTGGGTCTCCCCCGAATTGCTTCCAGAAGAGCTAGTCCCGGGCAGCCACACCTGTGTCCCCGCCACACCTGTGTCCACCTCCTGCCCCTCAAGCTGGCCCAGGCTCCGTGGCTTCCTCAGTCCACAGGTCCCCCAGCTGACGCCGGCGCTCTGTGTGCGGTGGTGCAGACAGCACCGTGGGGTGCCCCCAAGCCGCTCCCTGTGCTTCCCGCAGTGGGCACTGGGTGCTGGGCACTGGGCGGGCAAGGCCAAAGCTACTGAAATGTGCTGGCCGCCTGATGATGAAACCACAGGAGGCCAAGGTTCTGTGCATCTTATGCATTTTTAAATGTGGCTGTTTCTCTTCTAAATGCTACCGCTGCCACATGAATTCATGTTTCCAAACGCATTGCAGTGAGAGGGTGCTTTCTACACAGATGTGGCCCTCACTGGCAGCGCCTCACCGTCCTCCATCTCCAGGGACCACAGCGAGGCTCCCGAGGGTGGGGGTGAGCCCGGTCCTCACCCCGTCACCAACCACCCCGTGGCAGCCACTCTGTGCTCCCAGCCTCAGGGGACTCACGCTGGGGCAAGCCCAGCTTCCAGTGCCACACCACGGCCGGGACAGCGCCCAGGAGTACGTTGTGAATGGGACGAAGATCACAGCAAATGCGCCCGCCTCTGGGGGCTTTTCCCAGAAGTACGATAAATAATTTTCCTTCTTAGACTTCATGGTCCTTAAACTTTATAACAAGTCAGATATTTAGGCAGTTTTTCAAAACATGTTAATTTACATAAATACTGAACTAGCACTAAATTGGCGAGAAAACCAGCAAGACTAAAGCCGGGATACATGAACTGCAGGTGCTAGTCCTGGTTAATACTACCTGTGCCGTTCCCCGCGTGGTTCGTGTGAGCAGGGAGAACCTGACGCAGGGCTGGCCCGAGGGCCTGGGATCCACCCCACAGCAAAAGCGCTCGGCCAGCTGGAGCCCTCAGAGCACACTCACGCTCATGATCCTGCCCCGTGGCGGGCAGAGGAGGCCAAACAGCAAGGGCCTGGCACTTGCACGGCGGGCCATCTCCCCTGGGAATAGCAGCACCCAGGGCCGGCCCAGGGGGTCCCTGCAGCCATCCCCACCCAACCCTCCCACCCTGCTACCAGGTGAGCAGGCTGCTGAATGCAAAAAAAAAAACCCACAGTGATTATGAGCTCCAGGAAAACCTCCCCTGTTGCGGGCTTCAGCTGGGTCCCCTGCGTGTCTCGGCTCCCAGCCGGGCCTGGCAGCTGCTGGACTGTGTACCTGGAAAAGATTGCAATTCTTCTCCCCTCCCGCCATGCTTCCCAGGCTGGCCCCATGCCCGTCCGTGAACAAACTCCAGCATGGTGTGTGTGGTGTGCTGTGCCCACAGTCTCCATCTGTGCCCTCTGCCCGCCGTCTGCAGAAGGAGGGACTCTGGTCCCGCGAGAAGCTTCTCTCCGTGCCTGTCCAGTGTAGCGGAGACCGGGTTTGCGGATGGCACCCAGGCAGGTCGCAGGCGCTCTGGTCCTGGGGAGGCCTACCCTCGAGTGCTGGCTCTAGCCTGGGAGTGGAGCCAGCCTGGGGTCCCTCTGAGCCCTGCCCCCGGGCTTCAACGCCTTTTCCGCCACCTCCTTTCACCCTCAGAGGCGATTTCGTTTTGGAGCACCGTGGTCTGTTTTCACTCAGCGGCTTCGGGGTTGGGGTTGGGGGACCCGTGGGTTGGGGGGACCCGTGGGCTGGGGGACCCGTGGGTTGGGGGGACCCATGGGCTGGGGGCAGTAGTGGCAGCTGCAGATCCGCTGTCACTGTGAACACGGATTCACACCACTGGCCTCGGCGCCCCAGACAGGGCAGGCCGCACCCCGTGCAAGCCTGTGGGGCGGACATGTCCCCACGTGGGCCTGGGTTATCCCGCTCCACGCCAGAGCCCCTGTGGGGAGAGCCCGTGCTGGCCGCTTCTCAGTGTTCAGTCAACCTTCTCGCCCTGCACCGGCATTCTGGAAACATACACACGGCTTTATTCAACTCCTACGACGACACAATGAAACAGCGACTGTAGCTGCCGTTCCAAGAGGGAAAATGGAAGCGAAAGAGACCACATGACCTCAGCCGCCTGGACAGAGGGCCTCGGCTCCCTCTGCCCTCCTCTCCAGCCCCACTGCTCACCGGGCCACTGGGGAGGGGCGAGTTTCCTCAGAGAAACAACTGCCCACCCATTTGAACAAGTCCAAAAATATCTTGACCTTATTACTTGTCCAGGCCTCCTGGACCCCAAGTCCCCCCACGGTGGGTTCATTTCCTTCTGTTAGCTGCAGAGGCCGGGTGTGGGGTCAGGGTTTGCTGTGAAATGCCGAGACCCGGGGGCCCTCGGTTTGCACTGCCACGGGATCAGCTCAGCCCCTGCCTGTTTCATGGGTCAGTTGCTTTTCAAGCCCTTTGTGGGGAGGAGGGCCAGGCTGAGTGGGATGGAGCTTTCTCTCCAACGCTGCCGTTGAGGCTGAGGTGGTTCCTGCAAGGCAGGAAGGTTCCCACAGCTACTTGTCCAGCTTTTGCAGGAGAGGCTGGACCGGCCCTGAGCCTCGTGGGCGCCGCTGCAGGTCGGCATCTTGCCCGGAGCGCCTCCTCCAGTGCGAAGCAACAAATGAGCCCACGGTGAAGGTTCAAGGGGCTGCTGAACCACCCCCCAGTCCGTCACTGTGCAGATGCTGAGACCCCAGAGGTGGGGGCAGGCTCCCCACTCGGCCTCCTGAGACCCAGTTGGTGCCTTTCCGAATAGGCCAGGCTGACTCACAAGCTGCTCCGGGCCAGAAGCCACATGGTGAGATGGGTCCCTGGCCTAACGTTGAGGGGCCTGTGCCCTGCCCACAAGCAGAATTTAGGAATAGTCCCTGGAAGGAGAGCGAAACACACCCATGCCAGCTTCCTTCTCCTCCTCCGCTCTTACCCCATGAGTGTCTTTACCTTGAGAGACTTAAACGCCAACCATGTCGGAAATGTTTCAGCCACTCATCCTGAATTTACTCCTCGTGGGCCAGCAGCTACGCTCTAACTGAAAGAGTGAGAGACGGAACATCCTCCGTTCAGCCAGCTCCCTGCCCTCTGGAAAGACACTTGCCTTCCTGGTTTCACTTTTCTACTTGAATGAAAACAGGGCAGTGTTGAAGCCTCAGAGAGCCTGGAGCAAAGATGAGATGTGAACAGCCTGCGGAGGAAATCACTCACAAGTAGGGTCATACAAATCCACACGAGAAACTCCCTGTTCTGAGTAAGTGGGAGTGGGGCAGGAGGCTGAATCCAGGACCCACAGGTGGGAGAGGCCTCCCTGCCAGGGCGTCTTCTCTGCTGTTTAAAGAGGGCTCCTGGAATCTTGTTTACCGCCATACTTTTCTTTGCAGAACTATTTGTAGCTAGGATTAGTCAATTTTAGTATGGACTCCACTGGGCACTGCGTGCTCAGAATTAGTGGAGTTCTTAGTAAGATGACTTTGCACTAGATTAAATAAGCACAAGGCGATGTTCAGGGTTGTGGGCGGTCAGCTCCTCTTGGGCCAGCCATGCCGAGGAACATCATGCTCAGACATGCGTTCGATGAGCCTTCCTGGGTATGGACGGATGTACGTCCCAGGCTGTGTGGTGAGGACTCTCCCGGTGTGCTGTGTGTGGGAGTGTCCATTGTGCGTTTCATATTCAGATGGGAACGTGAGTAACAGCCCATGTGTCACAGCACCGCCAAGGCAGGCGTATTCGTCTGTTCTCACGGTGCTAATACAGACATGCCCAAGACTGGGTAATTTATGAAGGAAAGAGGTTTAATGGACTCATGGTTCTGCAGGGCTGAGGAGGCCTCAGAAAACTTACAATCGCAGCAGAAGGGGAAGCAAACACGTCCTTCTTCACATGGAGGCAGCAAGGAGAAGTGCCGAGCAAAGCGGGAAAAGCCCGTTACAAAACCACCAGGTCTTGTGAGAACTCAGCCACTCTCATAGGAACAGCGTGGGGTATCCACCCCCACGATCCAGTTACCTCTCACCGGGCCACTCTCCCAATACGTGGGGATTATGGGACAATTCAAGATAAGATTTGGGTGGGGACACAGTCGGACCATATTAGCAGGCCAGCACCGAGCGCACACAAGGCTCCCAAGTCAGAGAGCCAACACACTCCATCATCCCAGCGCCTCTGCTATTTAAGGAAAGAGAACAAAGCCTTTATTTTCATTGTCCATTTTCCTCTGATTCCTCTTTCCAAACTGGGCATTTTTGTGCTAGAAAGAAATCCTGAATGTTGATGCGATGTTGTGTGATCATCTCTTGGGCTGTCATTTTCCAAATAATTTCTTGGAGTACCAACACTCGTTGCTCTTTGTTTCAGGGACCCCTGGGGACAGTTGGTATATTATACATGTATGAGTTTTTAGATGGCTCCTCTCTCTCAGATTATTTCTGCTCTTTCTGTTAAGATTATAGACAACATAACTGGGATGTGTGATTTCATAGGTTGACCCCGATCAGCTTTCCATGCCTGGATGATTAGTAAGAAGCCCTAGACCCCCTCTGTGGAGGGCGGGCTGCAGATCCTACCCTTAGAGCTGATTCACCGTTTTCAGACACGGGCCAAACCAGCCCTCCCAGACGCCTGCTGGAACTGATTCCGCCTGGCACTGTGTCCACCCCAACCCGGGGCCCCTTTAATTCTCGGCTGCCTGAGTCCAGATCCACTTAGCGTGATTGATTGGAGCCTGCGCTAGGGCTGAGGTCACGAGCTGAATTCTTACATGAACAAATTAGTTGCAGTTTGGTCTGTGGCTTTGCACTGCACACCTCTGTGGCTGCCCCTCAGCATGGGGTCTACAGTCCTATGTAGAGCAGAAGAGGCCTGGGTAAGCCATCAGGGCAAATCCACCCACACCTTTAGGACAGCCGGCCCAGGTCTATTCCCTAGGGATGATGAAAGAGCTAGTAGGCAAGGCCATACCTGTGTGCCCGCACCCAGGAACCCAGTCCCGTCTGTGGCAAGCTTGGAGGAAAGTGGCAGCTGAAAATGCAGGAAGCTTCTCAGGCACGTGGGCTGAAGACCCACGTGCCTTCTGCCTGAAGCTGCTGTGTGGGCATTTCCCGTCCACCCCTGAAAGCCCAGAAAGGACTGATGGCTGCCACCGAAGTCAGTGGGGTGTGGTTTGCCACAGAAGTCAGTGGCAGCAGTGGGATGTGATTTGGAGCTGGCTGGGAGGCTGGGGCAGGGTATTGATGCTGAAGTAATACAGCATGTTTTTGGATACTGTGAAGTCAGATGACTTGATAAAGACAGCAAAAATAACGACGCAACTGAGGGCAAGAAGCAACCTGGCAGGAAGCTGGGTCGGCTTGCACGCAGTCACGAAGCTTCCGCCACGCATCACCCAGGAGCTCTCCCAATGCACGCTTCGTACTTGAACTTGTACGAGACGGGAACCCATGACAATAAAACCAGGCCCTCTGGGACAGTATTGAAAAAGTGGAAGTTCTCTTAGTACAGAGTCATCTCATCTTGAAGTCTGAGAGCAGACCCAGAAGAAGAAATGATTGCAGTGGGCGGGTCTGGACTGATTCGATGGTGTTTGCTGCATTTGCTGGGACCAGAAGAAGGCGCACGCATATGGTAAGCGCTGTCCTCAAAGAGATTTGACATCGACAACTTGGCACAGGAAGGGTTAGCTGTCTGTTATTCTGAGAACATGTTTTGGTCCGGACAGGTTCGGGCGGTAATGTAGCAGACCCTCCACTTTGATGAGATGATAGTAACACTAGCCCATGTGTAATATAGCAAATCAAAAGCAGCCTGGACTTGAGAAGGACAGGCTTTTCATCTAAAGGCCTAGTGCCGTGGGGTCAGGGCTACGGCAGGGCAGTGCGCTGGCCACGGGACCGCAAGCATTACCACGGCCGGGCGAAGGGAGCCTTTGTCTTGTTCCACAGAGGGGAGTGAGCGTGGCTAGAAGGAGCCGCGTGTGGGTGACGTGGGTGTGAGTAGACCAGGATATGGGGTGACTGGCTGTGAGCGGCAGGAGGTCAGAGAAGGTTTGGCCTGGAGCTGCCTGGCTCAGGCGCTGTCCACTGCCTCGGTGGGAGTGGTGAGAGTTTAGGTGCGCAGTGAGGACAGAAGTGAAACCGACCTTTGGTTAGTGAGTATTCGGTCCTGATTGATCCGTGGGGACCCGCGGGGCAGCTCATCGCGGATGAGGCAGAGAAAGTGAGTTTGGAGAGCTCGTCCACCTCGGCCCAGGGGCCCCGCGAGTGTCACCCAAGCAACAGTGTCAAGCGCTCTCTCCGTGCTGGGTGTGGCCCCCTCACGCATTCCAACACAGGGAATACCCATGACCACCCTGCGGAATGGGGGAAGTCCCGTTGTGCAAACAGGGAAACTGAGGCACAGAGGAAGGCAGTCCCTTGTCCAGGGGCCTCTCACAGCGGAGGCCTGCAGAGCCAGGACTGGACGCCAGCAGGAGGGCTGCTGTGTGCCTGACTTGGCTGCCACGGTCTGCACCATGGCGAGCTGCCAGTGGGGACAGGCAAACATCAGTTGCTCTGGGCCGTGTGCTGCCATCTGATCCAGCAGCAGGGCCCCTCTGCCAAGCCTCCTTGACACTCCTGAGGCCTTGCTGGGCAGCCGCCACCCCTTATATAAACCGACAGATAGGGCTGGCGCTTCGACGTCACCTGAAACTTCACCTTCGGAGTGTGCATTATCCCATCCTGTTTCACATGTTTGCTGGGAGTGGGAAGGCCGTGTGTAAGGAGCAAGGGGAGAGAGCAAATGCCTTGCTCTGAGGAACGTCCTTGTGCTGGAGGTAGAACAGGAGGACACACGGCCCGGAGGCTAATTCTTTAGTGGTAGAACTAGGTGGTGGGATCATAAACAAAGACGGTTTCATGGGCTTTTGCTCATCCCTGGTGAGCAATGCAGAGATGCATCCTAATTACAAAGTATCAGATCAGAATTCAGCTAGCCAAGCCATCATCAAAAACTCTTAGCAGTTCACCCATAAGTGTGTAAAATCCTGCTCTCCGTGGACAATGTGGACCTTGGGAATTGGGGTCAGCATTTTTATGAACCAGTGTGGACACAGCAGCCTGAGAGTTTTCCATTCCTCGAGGGCTGCTTGTGGCAGGTTGTATGTCGATGGTATCAGTGGTGTCCCAGTCCTGCTTGGGAGGACGCACGCTGCTCATTTTCAGAAACCATGGAGAATTGAATCACCCTGCACTCTTCCTCAGGCTGATGACCTCAGGGGTGCACTGGGTGACCCAGCCCATGGGGTGGAGGGGGGGCGGGCATTCAGGCCACAGAGCCTTCCCCGGACCCTCAGGAACCCTCATCAAGACATCGTCTGGCCGGGGCCCCTCACCCCAGCTCTTCCTGGCCAGAGTCTAGGGTCGGCCTTTGTGCTTTAGAGACTCCAGCAGCAGGGTGAGAAGCAAGTTCTTTAGACAGAGAAGGTCAGCACCGGAGACAGCCTGCCGCCCCACCCTCCGTCGCCCTGCTGGGGACGATGTAGAGGGCACTGGCCTGAGGAGGGAATCTGGGGGTTCCTGCTGCCTGTCAGGATGTGGAGCACAGCATCGCAGCTGTGTGGTGAGGGCAGCGGGTGGGCGGTCATTCTGGCAGCCTGCAGAGTCCCAGGAAACATGGCCTTCTTTGGTCAGATGAGAAGCAAGGCCTTGCTCAGCACGAACAGCCAGCACGTGACCTTTCACCTCAGGTCACCAAGAGCAGCAACTGTTAGGCCTCCGCCGACCCCAGGCCTTGCTGACCTTGCCCAGGGAAGCCTGGCTGCCAGGGCGGGGCTCCCATGGCAAGGAGGCAGCCCTCCTCCAAGAGATAAGCCATGTCCAGCATCCTCAGTGTGGCCCTACCCCCTCTGTATTTAAGGCCCACACCTGTGACCTAAGTCAGGTTCTGCTTCCAGGTGGCATTTGCTTGAGGGTCCCAAGACTCCAGGGAGGGCACTGTCTGAAGACCCCAGCAGGACCTCTCAGAGAACACGGCCACCTGGCTGTGAGCGGAGCTCTGCCTGAGCGCTGTGGCCCGTTTCCAGCATAAAGCAGGAAGTTCCTGGGGCTTGAGCTGAGCACTGTGTGGCTTCATCGTTGTTTTCAGAATGTGGTCTGTCTGGAGAGCAGTGGCATAGGAAGACATTGACTTGTTGCATACGTGGGCATTTGGCGCCTGTATTCACATGGACATGTTTACGTGGGTGTTCGGCGCCTGTATTCACGTGGACATGTTTACGTGGGTGTTCGGCGCCTGTATTCACGGGGACATGTTTACGTGGGTGTTCGGCGCCTGTATTCACGGGGACATGTTTACGTGGGTGTTCGGCGCCTGTATTCACGGGGGACATGTTTACGTGGGTGTTCGGCGCCTGTATTCACGGGGACATGTTTACGTGGGTGTTCGGCGCCTGTATTCACGGGGACATGTTTACGTGGGTGTTCGGCGCCTGTATTCACGGGGACATGTTTACGTGGGTGTTCGGCGCCTGTATTCACGGGGACATGTTTACGTGGGTGTTCGGCGCCTGTATTCACGGGGACATGTTTACGTGGGTGTTCGGCGCCTGTATTCACGGGGACATGTTTACGTGGGTGTTCGGCGCCTGTATTCACGGGGACATGTTTACGTGGGTGTTCGGCACCTGTATTCACGGGGACATGTTTACGTGGGTGTTCGGCGCCTGTATTCACGGGGACATGTTTACGTGGGTGTTCGGCGCCTGTATTCACGGGGACATGTTTACGTGGGTGTTCGGCGCCTGTATTCACGGGGACATGTTTACGTGGGTGTTCGGCGCCTGTATTCACGGGGACATGTTTACGTGGGTGTTCGGCGCCTGTATTCACGGGGACATGTTTACGTGGGTGTTCGGCGCCTGTATTCACGGGGACATGTTTACGTGGGTGTTCGGCGCCTGTATTCACGTGGACATGTTTACGTGGGTGTTTGGCGCCTGTATTCACGTGGACATGTTTACGTGGGTGTTTGGCGCCTGTATTCACGTGGACATGTTTACGTGGGTGTTCGGCGCCTGTATTCACGTGGACATGTTTACGTGGGTGTTCCGCGCCTTTATGCACACAGACATGTTTATGTGGGTGTTCGGTGCCTGTATTCATGTGGACACGTTTACGTAGACATTCGATACCTGTATTCACATGAACATGTTTATGTGGACATTTGACACTTGTACGCACATGTATGTGAGCATCCAACACCTGGATTCACATGTACATGTTTATGTAGGCTTTTGATACCTGTATTCACGTGTACATGTTTACATGGGCACCCCACACCTGTATTCATTCAGCTGTGTACATGTTTACGTGGGCATTCGATGCCTGTATTCATGTGGACATGTTTACGTGAGCATTAGACACCTATATTCACAAGGTGGACATTCATCACCTGTATTCATGTGGACATGTTTACATGGGCATTCAACACCTGTATTCACATGTATGTGGGCTTTCGATGCTGGCATTCACGTGGACATGTTTAGTTGTCAGCCTGAGCCATGCAGGCGGAGTGTTGGCTTTTGAGAAGGTCAGTTGTCTTCCTCACTTCCTAGCCTGTTGCCAGGGAGGAAAGCAGGGAGTCTGTGTGTTCTTGGAGCTCTGGTGTCACCGCAGAGCTTGGCGTACTGACTGTAGACTCTGGTTCTGTGACCGTTAATTCCGTCAGTGGTTCCCATCTGAGTTGATTTTTGCTCTCGTTCGGTTTGAATTAGGGTATTTTTTTGCTGTGGTGTAAAGATTTTTCTAAAGGTTCTTTAATGTTATACAAGTCAATTGTGCATCAATATTATGGATTAAACCATTTTCCTCAGCAGTGGCTGAAAGAAACTAGCTTTTCAGCAGACATCTTATTCTGGTGGATCTTTCAGTGCTTTTAAGGTAAATAACAATAAAGAAATTTTCATTTCTATTTCAGAGTCTTACTGTAGACCTTGCATACAGACTGATTATAAATGAGTGAGCCTGCCTTTCCCACTGGGACGTGAAGTTTGCTGAATTACGTCAGCAGCCCAGGAATGAATGTTGTGCCGAAACACACCTTCTGGCCCTAGCTCTAATTCCACGTGTGTGAGAGGAGCGTGCGTGTCCCTGACGCAGGGCACTGCCCTTTCATAGTGTCCGGGGGACAGGACATGACAGGCGGGATCTGCCAGAGCCTTGCTGCGTCCCTGCGCTTAGCAGTGTGGGGCACTGCATGTCCCCTGGCATTGGGAAGTCACAGTGCACGGCCCCTTCTGTAACTCAGCGACCGACATGGGCGTTTCCAGTTCCGCTTGCATGTGTTTCTTGTATATCTGACAATAATTTGTGGATCTGTGAAAAAAATGCAAGCATTCTCTAAAATTGAATTGTGTGTGGAGAGAAAGATACTGAGGATAAAAATGTTGACAAGAGAACAGAGCAAAATGGAAGAAAGAAAATGGGGGAAAGGAAGAGAGGAGGAAAAGAGGACACAGCACCAAAAAAGGGGAGTGGAGAGGTGGGGAGGAGAAGGAGGAGAGGGAAGAGGAGGAGAAGGAGGAGGAGGAGGAGGAGAGGGATGGGGAGTGGCAGGAGGACAAGGAGAAGAGGGAGGAGGAGAGGGAGAAGGAGGAGGAGAGGGAGGAGGAGAGGGAGGAGGACAGGGAGGAAGAGGAGGAGGAAAGGTACAGGGAGAGGGAGGAGGAGAGGGAGGGAGAGGGAGGAGGAGTGGGAGGAAGAGGAGGAGGAGGAGATGGAGGAGGAGGGAGAAGGGGAGGGAGGAGGAGGAGAGAGGAGGAGGAGAGGGAGGAGGGGGAGAGGGAGGAGGAGGGGAGGAGAGGGAGGAGAAGAGGGAACAAGAGGAGGAGGAAAGGTACAAGGAGAGGGAGGAGGAGAGGGAGGAAGAGGAGGAGGAAAGGTACAAGGAGAGGGAGGAGGAGAGGGAGGAAGAGGAGGAGGAGAGGGGGGAGAAGGAGGAGGAGGAGACGGAGGAAGAAGAAGAGGAAAGAGAGGAGGAGAGATGGAGAGGAGGGAGGAGGAGAGGGAGGAGGAGGAAAGGGAGGAGGAGAGGAAGGAGGAGAGGGAGGAGGAGGAGAGAGGAGAGGGAAAAGGAGAGGAAGGAAGAGGAGGAGAGGGAGGAAGAGGAGGAGGAAAGGGATGAGGAGAGGGAGGAAGAGGAGGAAGAAAGGGAGGAGGAGGAGAGGGAAGAAGAGGACGAGGAGGAGGAGAGAGGAGGAGGAGAGGGAGGAGGAGAGGGAGGAAGAGGAGGAAGAGAGGGAGAAGGAGGAGAGGGAGGAGGTGGAGAGGGGAGGAGGAGAGGGAGGAAGAGGAGGACGAGGAAGAGGAGGAGAGGGAGGAGGAGAGAGGAACAGGAGAGGGAGGAGGAGATGGAGGAGGAGAGGGAGGAAGAGAGGGAGAAGGAGGAGAGGGAGGAGGTGGAGAAGGGGAGGAGGAGAGGGAGGAAGCGGGGGAAACGAGGGAGTGATCAGTGTGTTAAGCTTTCCTCTTCTCGGATGGGCAGTGTGCTCAGGGTGCTCCAGGAGGCTGATGGGGTACACTTCACCGGGGCGCCCCAGCCTGCAGTCGGTAGCTGCAGGGTACACTTCAGGGGGGTGACCTGGCCTGCAGTCAGTTTCCACGGGGTTTCACGGGGTTTCCTGCTCCAGCCCCACTCCTCCCTTTGAGCTGCATCTTTGTTTGGGGCTCAGCCTGGGCCTCCCAGAAACCCTCCTGTAAGAGACCTGCTCTCAGACTTTCCACTCAAGGCCAGCCCACGCGTGGGCTGACGGTGCCACTTCTCTGAGAAGCCGCTGCTTTTAAATGGGTATCAAGCCCGTAACCCGGCAGAGGGACTGCAGAGTACATGTAGGCGTTTGTCAGGCGAGCACACCCTTGGATAAAGATGGGCAGGAGGGGAAGGAAATTTCAGTGCAATGACAGCGTGTGCTCTCGAGAGTGTTTTTAATTGTATTCAGCTGACCTTAAGGAACAAAGATCAGGTTGAGGGTGGCAGAGAAAAGAAGATGGGGCTTTGTTGAAATAAAAGCCATTCCATCGGTGTGAGGCGGAATCCCCACCTGGGAGCCATGGGCATTGCCTGCACCTCCGCTGTCCGAGCACCAGCCTGCAGCTGCCCGGCCCCTCAGCCGCCTGCCTGGAGCCTGCAGATGCAGGGCTGCCCTGTGAAGAAACACGGCTCAGGTCGAGAAATATTCCCGTTGTTTTAGAACAAGAGCATCGTCATATTCCTGTTTAGAAGGCTGATTTAGTTCATAGCAGTTGTCATTGCAAACTTCAAAACTACCGAGCCTTAATGAGAACTTTAGCTGTTGATTAAGGAAGCAGATGTGGAGACAGCATCAGTGGTCACAGCACTAATGGCGCCGCTGTGAGGAAGGGTGGATTCAGGGTGTCGTTCCAGTGTCTCCCAGATGAGAAAACAGACATCCAGGGTGCGGACCCAGGCCCCCGAGTCTGCGCACGGATGAGGGGGACTCAGGGCTGGGGCCCGGCCTTCACCCCGTTGGCTGACACTCTGGCCAGCAGCTCCCAGGCCTTTGGCTTTCCTGTTTCTAACATGGAATTGATGTTTTTCCATCTGCACCTCCTGTCTCGTGGCACAGGGGCTGTGGCCTTGTCAGCCTCAGGGGACAAGCAGTGTGAGATGAGTGAGGGTCCACACCAGCCATGCCGGACTACATGCAGGGAAGATGCGGGAATCACCCTCCGCCCCGGGCTGAGCCGGGCAGGCGACGGAGCCGTGGGCTTCAGTCAGGGACAGGATGGCTCTGGGCGGAGTGGAACGTGCACTTGCTCTCGGGCCCAGATCGTTGGAGTGTGGTAGAGTCGGGTCCAGGTTCTTAATAATGCAGGATCCTACGTGCCCCCGACCCCAGCGGAGCTCAGGAAGCAGTTCCAGCAGCAGAAAGTCTTGTCTGTGCCACCCCCAGAACCATCGCGGTGGCAGGGGCTCCCGGGGTGCCTGTGCCACTCCCGCCCCCTCCACCTCATTCCTTGCCCACCTCCGAGTGCACGGCTGGCCTCAGCCAGCCACCGGGCCCAGCCCGCTGTGTGCACACCTCTGAGTCTCCATTTCGGGGTGGTCTCCTCGCTGACCATCCTACAGCCTCACAGAGGCAGCAGCGTGACTGTAGGTCATGAACAGAAATGGCTCAAACAAATCAAGAAACACAGTTCTGGCCATGCCAGGCTTACTTGGTGAGCAGATGCCCTGTGAGGAACCAACCTGCAGGCCTGCGGGGAACATCATGGCCCAGGCCTGGGGCAGGAAACACTGGATGGGCCAGCAGGTGCCCCAGGGTGTGGAGCATCCGTCCAGGCTCCGTCCTGCCCTTGTGTGGGGACGGCCCCAAATCTGCGCCCACCTCAGCCCCACACCCAGGCTTGCTGTCCCGGGCGACTCCCTGCATGTGAGTTCCGGCTCCTGAGGACAAAGCCTTCCTAGCGCCGCTGTGTCCCCCTGTGCCCCGGCCGTGCTCCGAGCTCCTCTCCTCAAGGCATCAAGTCCTGTTTTCAGGAAGCTTCTCACACAGCCGCTCCCGCCCTGCGGGTTGAACTGCAAAGGTTTGTTTTCCTTCCATCCCTCGACCCTGGCCATGCTGGTTGTACCTTCACTGTCCCCGTTATGCCTGTGGGAGAATAGGGACTGCCCAGACCCACCGGGGTGAGTCTGGTGGGTTATTATTTCAGGCCTTTTATATCCTCGTGGTTCCTCCAGAGGAAGCCTCCTCCCTCCGACTCGTCCTCTCATCTTGGGAAGCCTCCCCCCTCCGACTGGTCCTCTCGTCTTCGGAAGCCTCCCCCCTCGGACTGGTCCTCTCATCTTGGGGTAGATTTCTACTTCCCACTCTTGACCCAAAGACCTCCCCTCTCTGGAGTGCCCTCTGCTGCACCATGAGGCTGGGTCACTCTGGGGTCCTGGATCCAGCCCAAGGCCAGCTTCCTAACCCCTTCACCACAGTTGCAGTTCTGAGTCCCGAGCCCGCTTTTGTGGACACTGTCACTCTCCACACACACTGTCTTGTGCACATGGGCTGGTGTCACAAGACATGGGCCGGTGTGTTGTCTCACAACCTAGATGATGAACTGTGTGCAGAGATGGGGGCTTACCATTTTTTAAAACTCACTGCAGCTCAACTTCCAGTGAAATCTTGGTTGGGAAGAATAATATCGACATGGTTTATCCTTTCTAAACCCTCGAAGGCCCACCCTAGGATTAACCAGGCTTGAGAGGCATGATGCCCGGGCCATGCTGGGCTCTTGCACAGCCTTTTTACTCGGCCTGAGGCCAGCAACCCTAGGCATTGCCTTGCCCTGTTGTATAAAGACATCATGGATGATGGTGCCTATTCTATTCAGCACATCTCTGTGAGGACTCCTGGAACATTTTTTTAAATTTAAGAATAGCTATGATTTTCAAAAGAATAGATTGTCTGTTTTTGTCATATAGACATTGTGGATCCTGTTCCTCTCTTCCCTGTGGCAGCCAGGGAGCTCACAGCCCCATCTGTAGCCAGCTCCTAGTAAGGAGGTCCATGTCATGGGTTTTGTGTACTAACCTCATTCTTGGCTCCAACTTATTTCCCATTCCTGTTTTCCCTATGTTTTATTTTTGTCACCTCTTTTTAAATATGTCTTTACTTTGGTAACTTGTATGCATCTCTTAATGACCTTTCTGGAATGAGGTGAGGTATAAATGAAAAAGCAAATTACTTAGGGCTCTGTATGACACCTAGGATGTGCTGTGTAGAGCTCTCAGTTGGAGTTTATTGATTCATTCACCAATTGACTTCAACTTGGATCAGTCCTGTTGTTGTTACCATCATCACAAAGGGTCCAGAACTGGATGAGGCGGACACAAACCCCACCAACCAGGACCTGGGGGCTGAGGTTAGGGAACAAAAACACCAGTGAGCAGAGACATTGAGGCTGGGGAAGATACAGCTCCAAGGAACACAGGCAAGACAGACGGAGGGAGGCACCGGGCCAAAGTCTGCGGAAGAGGGCCCTGGGCTTGGGTGGGAGGTTCAGCAGCCGCCTGGCCCCGCAGTCCAGTACATCTTTGTGAAGCCCTCACGGCTGATGGAGGAAACAACACAGGCTCTTCTCCCCAGATGAAGACACAGGCGGTGCTGGGAAGAGGCAGGTGGGCCTGGGCAAAGGCATCCATGGGGACTGCAGAGCTGGCCAGGGTAAGAGTCCCCCACATTGTAAGAGCTGGTTTTCATCTCCTGGAAGTTGGGAGCCACCTCCCTCCTGTTTGTTTCCTGGACTTGCCCCCACTCACAGAAGGGGCCGTGCCTGGTGTGTGCTTCGAATGTCCACGTAGAGCGAAACCTCTGCTGAAGGCCACCCGGGGCACGACCAAGGAGGCTTGTCCCGAAGAGGGAGGAGTCAGAAAAGTGGAGGTGGAGGACCCCTGCCTCCGTCAGCGTGAGCCTGGAACAAGGTCCTCGCTGGGTGGAACGAGCTGCTGGATGGAAAGGAGGCTTGTCCTGAAGAGGGAGGAGTCAGAAAAGCAGAGGTGGAGGACCCCAGCCTCCATCCCCTGCGAGTGCGTGGAACGAGGTCCTCGCTGGGTGGAACGAGCTACTGGATGGAAACTGTAGCATCTCGGTGGTCCCAGCCCTGAGGACGGTGTGGACCTCTGTGGAAGACACCTTCTCACCCAGCCTGGATCCAGTTCTGGGGTTTCTGGGAAACTGGTTGTATCACTGTCCATTTACAGGGGAGCAGGCGGCCCAGGAAGACCCTGCCAGTGCCCAGTGTACACCCGGAGTCAGCATGCAGCCTGGGCCCTATCACCCAGGCCTCCGGCTCCACCGCTCCAGGCCATGCCCTGGGCAGCCACCCACAGCCTCGCAGCACATGGGACCTTGGACAAAGGAGCGGGGGTGCAGAGGCCAGAGAAGAAAGAAGATGCAAAAGCAACCAAAGACCCAATGTGTTTATGTTTGTTCAAAAAGACGTTCTCCCACCCCCCGCAGGGGTCCCCCCAGACCCGGCCAAGAGACCCCACACCAAGACCCAACACTGAGAGCCTCGTGTGTCCTCTGGAGTCGCCCTGGGTGCCAACGCCACCTGACTGATCCTAGAGAGAGCGTGGAGCTGAGGCCACCCACAGCAAGATTTGCCCAGGACACAGTCGTTCACAGGCGGTTCCGGGAGCAGGAGCTGCACCTGGATCAGGGGCCTCCTTCCACTTCCAGCCCCAGGTCTCTGGGCAGGACTGAGCAGGACTCGGCTGGGCTCACACTGCAGCCCCCGTGGTCTGTGGGTCAGGGCTCTCACAAGCTGTGTTTGTGTCTATGTGTGTCTCTGTGTCTGTGTGTCTGTGTGTGTGTCTGCATATGTGTGTGTGTGTGTCTGTGCCTGTGTGTTTATCTGTGTGTTTCTGTGTGTGCTTCTATATGTGTGTCTGTGTGTGTCTGTATATGTGTGTCTGTGTTTGTGTGAGTCTGTGTGTGTTTGTGTCTGTGTGTGTCTGTGTCTATGTAGGTATCTGGTATCTGTGTTTTCCTATGTGCGTGTCTGTGTGTATGTATATGTGTCTGTGTGTATGTCTGTGTATGTGTGTGTGTGTCTGGGTGTGTGTCTGTATGTGTGTACATCTGTGTGTGTGTCTGTGTGTATGTCTGTGTGTCTGTGTGTGTGTATGTCTATGTGTATGGGTGTCTGCTTCTGTGTCTGTGTGTATGTGTGTGTGTGTGTTCATGTGTCTGTGTCTGTGTGTGTCTGTGTCTATGCGTGTGTCTCTGTGTATGTATGTGTGTCTATGTTTGTGTCTGTGTATGTCTGTGCCTGTGTGTGTGTGTCTGTGTGTCTATGTGTATGTCTGTGTGTGTATGTCTGTGTATGTGTATGTCTGTGTGTGTGTCCATGCATGTGTTTGTGTCTGTGTTCTGTGTGTGTATCTGTGTGTATGTCTATGTGTGTGGGCATCTGTGTGTGTGTATGTATCTGTGTATGTGTCTGTGTGTGTGTGTGTCTGTGTGTGTGTCTGTGTGTGTGTGTATATGTGTGTTTCTGTGTCTGTATGTCTGTGTGTGTGTGTGTGTGTCTGTGTGTGTTTGTGTGTCTATGTGTTCGTGTGTGTGTCTGTGTGTGCCTGTATCTGCGTGTGTGTCTGTGTCTGTGTGTTTGTGTGTCTGTGTCTGTGCCTGTGTGTGCACTGCCCTTTGCACTGCTTTGCTGGCACATTTTGCCTGTGCCGTGTGTGTCTTTCTCCTCCACTCAGTTGTAAGCTCTCTGAGGGCAGGGGCTGTGTCTCACTGCTCTGTGGAGTCCCAGATCCAGCACTCTGCACCCGTGACATGGTGGGTGGCTGTTAAGTTGAGTTGGCAAAGAGATGTCAGTGTCAGCTGCTGCAAGCCACAGAAGGGCGTGAACCGGCAGCGGGTTGGATTAGTGTTATATCAGAGATGGAGACAGGGAATGGGGGGCAGGTACCCCAGGAATCTATATCTACATAGCAAATTATCCCAAACTGGAGAGCCCTGTTTTGCTCTCAGCTCTATATCTGGGCAGGGATGACGGAGAAGTCTTGTTTCTGCTCCACTGGCATCAGCTGGGGTGGTCCAAGGGGGCTGGAGGGCTCGCCCCAAAGAGGGCTTGTCCACACAGCTGGCACGTTGTGGTGGCAATTGTGGAGCTCAGCCAGGGCTGTGACTGGGAGCTCTGGGCCTCTCCATGTGGAGCCTCCACAGGGCTGCTTGGGCTTCCTCACAGAATGGCAGCTAGTTTCCCAAGAGCAAGTGTCCCAAGAGAGGAAATGGGAGCTGCCAGTCTCTCGAGTCTGAGCCCAGAAGCCAGAAACTGGCAGGGTGTTACTTCTGCTGCCTCGACTGACCAAGCGGGCACACAGCCCCCGCACTCAGGCGGGGAGGACAGAGGTCTCACCTCGGGGGCAGGTGCGTCCGAGAATGTGTGGCCCTCCTCAGCACACCCAGTGATGAATCTGAATGCAGATGCCTCACGACCTTGCTGTGTCTGGAGCTGGCCGGACGGTCTGCCCGAGGATGTCCGTCTACCAGAGCTGGAGGGATGTATTAAAGGATACGAAGGAAGATTTGATGCTTTTTTTAGATCTGCTCTGTCACTGGGCGAAATAAGCTCCCCTATAGCGCTAGTTTTTAACAAAGATTTCTCCCCAGAGGAGAGAGTAGGATCATGTATTTGAAAAGTTCACAGGACCATTGAATGAAAATGAAAAGAAATTAGCTTCACGCGTTCGTAATTCCCTCATTCTCTGGGTGCACAGGGCCTGACAATGGCAGAAAGCCTCCAGTTTAACGTAAAGAAGCGCAAGCTGCTGAGACCCTCACCACAGAAAGTGCTTAATTGAAAATCCGGTTTTTCCACGTGCTACTGCTAAGAATACTTAATTAGCATTATCATTAAGCAACGGTAGTTGTTATATTGACGCCAGGCATTCTGTGACTGACACACTTAAACCAGCAGAAAGCACCAGTCATATTCTATCTGCATAAACTCTGTTCTGAAGCTAAGCGTGGTTCCAATATGTTCCTGAAATTAAATTCACTGGATTAAACACATAGAATTGAGGGTGCCAGAATTTCATATCTAAATTGCAGAGCAGTGTTCTAGAAGCAGAAGCAGCATTCACAGGGGTTGGTGGCAGAGGGAACTGAAAGTGCTGGGGAGGCTCGGAGACCAAGGAAGCCACAGCGAACCCCGGGCCAGACAGGCTGCTGGGGCCAAACGTGGACGTGGTAGCCGAGGTCGGGGTGTGCGTCCCAAAGCCCAGTGAGCAATGATGACTGTACTGGAGGCCACAGTCCCACATGTGCTTTCAGGCCATCTGCTGGGTCTTGGGAAGAACAAAGTGGGCGAAGGGACGGGTGGCAGGCAGGGGCCCCGTGGGAGCCTCCCCGGGAGCCCAGGTGAGGAATGCCTGGGACCGTGTTTTAGATGCAAAGCCCGCAGGTCTGGGAGGGAGCTGTGGTGGAGTGGGAGGCAGGAACGCACTGAGCCACAAGGAGCTGCGGAAGAGAGTTCCGTGTAGAGGGGCTGGTGACGCGTCTGCTGTGCTGTTACAAATCCTGGTGAAGATGTGTGGGTGTGTTTTATGCAGGACCAAGGGAGCCCGTGGCATGGCTAAAGTCCAACATCTTCTACCCAAGGCCTGCAGAATATCTGGGGTGGATCCGTGACCCATACTGTCTTCAGTGGAGTTGTGGTGGCTGAATTCCAAAACCGTGTCTGTGTTCCGTTTGCTTGTTGACATTGCTGGGATGTCTCCACAGGTGCTTAGTCAACCTGTCACATCTAGAAGTCAATGCAACTTCCTTAACTGCGCCCCCTCCACCAACGAGGGGGGTCATCCAGGGAAGGGGTGTGAGGATTCCAGCAGGGTGAGCTCATTAGCTGTGGCCTCTCAGATTAGCAGTAATTAAACTGTGAAATCAGACCAGCGCCTTAAGCCCGGATGCCGTCGGGAGTGGCCCGGGGATAAATCACGGGCGTGCGTTGGTCCCTGCTTGGCACGGGCAAGGCGTGCGGGGGGCAGAATAATGAGGACATTCAGCCGCTGCCCTCGGCAGACACCGGGCTGGCCGCGGTGGAGACGTTGTCATGGCGATGGCTGGGTGCAGGCGGACGCTCCTCCCACTCGCTGTGGTTAATGAAGATGATCGTGAAAAATTATGCCAACATTACGGCCATATTTCTATGCTGACTGGCACATGCAGCCTGATGCCAGCGTCAGCGCACGGCGGCGACAGTAATTACGTGTTGACAAACGAGGGGACAATGCGAGGAAACGTCTGACTCAGAGGTGTGTGTGTCGAGTTCGCCGAGTAACTTCTTCCGAGGGCACATTTGTTCTTTCAAGCCTCCGTAGGTGCTATGGGTGCCAGAAACACCCCAATCACTTCTCCTTGTTTACTAAAGAAAGACACTACAATTAAAGTAGAAACTGCTCCCCTCAGCAGAATGGATGAGATCGAGATAAATCAGTGTTTTTTATATTTTAAGGAAATCAGTGTGATTTCCAAAGGATTTTTCCAAATGACTTTTCTTGTGGGGTGATGTGTTTAGGTTTTTTGGTAACTGAGTTTGTTTCTGAACAGAAACGTCTGGGGTGGAGCTGGGGCTGGGCTGGGGTGTCACAGCCCCCTTGGCCTCTCCAGGAGCTGGGGAGCCTCACGTGGTCCCCATCATGGCTCCTTGAAGACAAGTGTGGCAGCCGTGGGGGCCGCGTGCTCACGTGGCCGGGATGTGGGAACTGGAGGCCAGGGTGGGGCGTCTGGGCCAGAGCCACACTCTGTCACTGTGGTGGGGGGTCGCTTCTTGGCCCCAGAGCAAAGCCTGAAGACGTGGCGTGTGGCTCTGCCCGTGCGCTATGCTTCAGTGGACACACTCAGATTGCACAGCCAAGCAGATGAGCTGCTCGGAGGAGCAGAGGACAATCCACTGACTGTAAAACAGGCTTGCTGGGCCTCACTCTCTGCATCTCCTGTGGTCTGGATTTGATATTCCAGCAATTTAGGGAATTCATAGCCACAAATATAGGTTGCAGCCTTGTTAATGACATCTTTTTGTTACTGATTTTGTTAAACAAAGACGCTTAAGTAGTTGCAGTTTGAAGTAGAGTTTGTGTTTCCAGTTTGTTCTTCTTTTTACTGTTTGGAAGATCAGTATTAGTTGCCACACTGCCGAGTGTGTGACTCACCGTGGCAGTTCTCTCTTTACCGCTCGGTGTCAGCAATAAGCAGGAATTGTGTACGGAAGCATCCCATGACTGCGCCTTCGTGTCCTTAATGTCCCTCAACTGAGCTTTCTTGCCTCCTAAGTCCTACCTGCCTTTTGAGTTTAAAAACAATAACAAAACAAACCAACCAGCAAAAATCAGCAAAGAGCACAGAGCTGGAAGTTGCTGCTTCAGCTTGGGCCTGGCTCTTCTCCAGCCTGGCAAGCCATGCCAGGACCGCTGGTTCCCACCGCGTCCACACACACACAGCGTTTCTAAGAGGAACGCAGTATTAGAGAGTTCTCACCACACTGCAGAGGCACAGCACCAAACAGAACAGTGTCCGCCTGTGACCACGGAAGGCAGACTGGCCTGGAGGTAAAAAAGCGGTCGCCCTGGCCAGTTGCTGACTTGCACCCGTGGGCACTCACTTCCCCAATGCAGTGTTTCCTGGGAGAGCAGGAGCGTTCTTACTGCTGTATTCATGAGCATTCTTACTGCTGTATTCATGAGCATTCTTACTGCTGTATTCATGAGCATTCCTACTGCAGGGTGTGGCTGTGAGGACTTCCCAGCCATTTGGATGCAAAGGCAAACACCATACAGAGTGTCAGGCATCCTTTTCAAGGTAGAAGGAGAAAGAAAGATTGGGTTATCCTAAGAACACAGCTGTCACGGCAGTCAGTCTCATTGTAAAACCGAGATGCCAGGAGGAACAGGGAAATCCCTCCTTCTCGTTCAGAAGCTTCCGTGGTCCCCTTACATTGCAGGGTCCAAGGGATAAATCTGGTACAAGGCGTTCATAAGCCACAGATGGACGATGGACATGGAGTGCTGCGTGCCCGGCATAGCCTGGCTACTTTGTGTCGACCTCCCTGCAGCCAGGGAAGCTCAGCACCTTGCCCAGAGCTCCTCATCCACACAGCAAGGGCCAGGATTTGCATCAAGATGTGCCAAGGCCTGGCCCCTACCCTGCAGGGGGAGCTGTGGCCATGGCAGCCCCTGTTGTGACTATTGCGTGGTGCTAGGTGGTGCCAGGAGGAGGGCTGGCCGTGTCCAGAGGGGGACAAGTCACTCCCAGCTGGGTCATCAGACAGGATTCCACCCACCCGGCAAGAGCCAGTGCTGAGAGCTGTCCAGGAAGCCAGAGGCATAAGCCCAGAAAAGGCCGTTTCTGGTGCCATCACCTACAAGTAGAAGGTGAGGGCCCCAACAGAGGCAGCCAAGGGGACGTGTTTTGAGGGCCACCTGCAAAGTGGCCCTGTGTCTCATCCAGCCTCTGAGATCTCAATGTTGTCCTGACTTCCAAGAAATGGTGTCTCAGTCAAATGCTATGGAGCGTTGAGCAAACGCTCAGGTACCTCAGCGTCTCCTCCATAAACTGGGGAGAAGAATAGGACCCACAGCACAGGCATTTGTGAGGAACACCCAAGTCATTCAGACACACTCTGCAAATGCCAGCAATTCTCTAGGATAGAAGCTCTGAGAATAGCTTTTTCTCATTCCTCCCCTGTCTCTTCAGCAAAAGTGTTTGTTTATGAGTGGATCAGTGGATGGATGGAGGAAGGATGGGTAGATAGATGGATGCAGGAAAGAAGGATGGATGGATGGATGGATGGATGGATGGATGGATGGATGGCTGGGTTGGTGGACAGATGAGGGATGGTGGATGGAAGGAAGAAGAGTGAATGATAGATGGGTCGATGGATGATGGATGGATGGATGGATGGATGAAGGAAGGATGATGGATGGGTGGGTGAATGGATGGATGGGTGGATGGATGGATGGATGAAGGATGGATGGATGGATGGATGGATGGATGGATGGATGGATGGGTGTGTGGATGGATGGATGGATGGATGGATTGGTGGACAGATGAGGGATAGTGAATGGATGGAAGAAGAGTGGATGATGGATAAGTAGATGGATGATGGATGGATGGAAGAAGAATGGATGATGGATGATGGATGGGTGGGCAAATGGATGGATGGATGGATGGATGGAGAAAGAATGAATGGTTGGTTGGATGGATGAAGGAAGGATGGATGGTTGGATGGATGGATGGGTGTGTGGGTGGATGAAAGAAGGATAGATGGATAGGTGAAGGGTGGATGGATGAAGGATGGACAATGGATGGATGGATGGATCGATGAATGGATGGATCGGACAGATGAGGGATGGTAGATGGATGGAAGAAGAGTGGATGATGGATGGGTGAATGGATGATGGATGGGTGGATGGATGAAGAATGGATGATGGATAGGTGGGTGGGTAGATGAAAGAGGGATGGATGGATGGGTGAAGGGTGGATGGATGGAGGAATGATGGATGGATGGTTGGATGGATGAAAGAAGGATGGATTGATGGATGAAGGATGGATGGGGAGTGAGTGGATGGATGGAGGAAGGATGGGTGGTTGGATGGATGAAGGTAGATGGGTGGGTGGATGGATGGATGCATGGATGGATGCAGGAAGGATGGAGGGATGGATGGATAGAGGAATGATGGATGGTTGGATGGATGGAAGTGGATGGGTAGATGGATGGGTGGGTGGGTAGATGAATGGATATGGATGGATGGATATGGATGGATGGATGGATGGATGGGTGGAGGAAGGATGGAAGGATGGATGAGTGCTGGATGGATGGATGGATGGATGGATGGATGGATGGATGGATGGATGGGAGGATGGATCATTTCCCAGCTGTAGGACAGATAATTGGCTCCTGTCCCCTGCTGTATGCCAGGCATGCATTCTCTCACTCTTTTATTTTTTAATTTTTTATTGTGGTAAAATATATAACCTTTGTGATTTTTAACCTTTAAATGTACAATTTAGTGGTAGTATTTACATTCAAAATACTGTGCAACCATCATCCCTATCTGCTTCTAAAACTCTTTCCATCTTTCCACACTGGAAATCTGTCCCCATTAAACACTAACTCCCCAGCCCCCAGGACCCACTGTCCTACATTCTGTCTCTATGGATCTGATGACTCTAAGGACCTCATACGAGTGGAATCACACAGTGTTTATCATGTTATCATGCTGTGACTGGCTTATTTCACTTAGCATAACATCTTCAAGGTTCATCCATGTTGTAGCCTGTGTCCCAAATCCCTTCCTTTTCTCTGCTGAGTAATATTCCCACGCGTGGGTGGACCACATGTTGTTTATCCTTTCTTCCATTGGTGGACAGTTGGGTGGCCTCACCTCTCGGCTTCTGTGAGCGCTGCTGCTGTGAATGTGGGTGTGTGAATCTCTCTCTGGGTCGCTGCATTCAGTGCTTCTGGGCATATGCCCCCGGTGGAATTGCTGGGTCCTAGGGTGATTCTGTGGTTAGATTTTTGAGGACCCACTAACAGCGACTGCATCACACGCTACCTTCCTCCCTGCAGAGTGTGCCAGTTATGATTCCTCAGCGTTCTCACCAGCGCATTTTTGGTATGTGTGTGTTTAGTTACAGCCGTCCTAGAGGGTGTGTGCATGGCGGCCTCTCCTAGCCTCCACGTGCTCTGCTCACGTGGCTGTGACTAAAGCTTCCCTGTGTTCACGAACACCATGAAGATCAAACAAACGTGAGAGGGTTTGGAAAATGGTCACAGGTTAGACTGAATATGAGGTGTTGTTGCTTCTCTGGAAGCAAGAGGTGGGTACCGTGGTGCTCTGGGGGGTGGGACAGCCACATGGGGCAGTGGCCACACAGCAGAGACCCAGCAGCCCCTAACCCTGCCCGGTGCAGCCTCCTCCTTCCACTGTTGGCACTCTCCTGCCCTCAGGAGACTCCAGCATGTGACTCCACTGCGAAGAGAGGACCGGCCACCAGCTCTCGGCATTGAAGGGAGGAATTAATTTCTAATGAAAAGGAAACCAAGCAGTGAGGCAGGTTAAGATTTCCAGAAGAATTTAATCCGCAGGCAGCTCAGGGTCATGGTCTTCCCCCATGGCCAAGGGGGCAGCTGCTCCCAGCTCTGAAAGGGAGGTGGAGGCTCAGTGTGCAGCTCCCCTGGGGACCCAGCCGAGAGGATCCCCAACTGTGCTACGGGGTTTGGGGCTAGGAGAAGGGACTCAAGGTCACACCAGCCTGGCTCAGGGCCACCGCCAAGCTGTGCATCAGAGCGAAGGCCGCCCCATGGCCACAGTGACTGGGGCCGGCTGTCTTGGGCTTCTGGAGAGCTGGAGTCTGTGCTCTCATCTCCAGGGCTGAGCTTTTGTTAGTAAAATGAGGAGGGCGCATCACGCCGGAGGTCATAGTGTATGTGGCTGGAAATGTGAGTTGGACTGGACACCTCAGGCAATCTCCCTCCCCTTCCCATTGTGGCCTGGGTCAGACTCTGTGCCTGTGAGTGGGCGGCCGTGGGCTCTGATGCAGGGTTAGCCCTGTGCCCGTGAGTGGGCGGCCGTGGGCTCTGATGGAGGGTTAGCCCTGTGCCCGCGAGTGGGTGGCCGTGGGCTCTGATGGAGGGTTAGCCCCATACCCGCGAGTGGGCGGCTGTGGGCTCTGATGGAGGGTTAGCCCCATGCCTGTGAGTGGGCAGCCGTGGGCTCTGATGGAGGGTTAGCCCCGTGCCCGCGAGTGGGCAGCCGTGGGCTCTGATGCAGGGTTAGCCCTGTGCCCATGAGTGGGCGGCCGTGGGCTCTGATGGAGGGTTAGCCCCGTGCCCGCGAGTGGGCGGCCGTGGGCTCTGATGGAGGGTTAGCCCCATGACTGTGAGTGGGCAGCCATGGGCTCTGATGGAGGGTTAGCCCCGTGCCCGTGAGTGGGCGGCCGTGGGCTCTGATGCAGGGTTAGCCCTGTGCCCGTGAGTGGGCGGCCGTGGGCTCTGATGGAGGGTTAGCCCCGTGCCCGTGAGTGGGCGGCCCTGGGCTCTGATGGAGGGTTAGCCCCATGCCCGTGAGTGGGCGGCCGTGGGCTCTGATGGAGGGTTAGCCCCGTGCCCGTGAGTGGGCGGCCCTGGGCTCT
Source organism: Macaca fascicularis (assembly GCF_037993035.2). NCBI lineage: Eukaryota > Metazoa > Chordata > Mammalia > Primates > Cercopithecidae > Macaca > Macaca fascicularis. The sequence goes on along the minus strand of NC_088377.1, from coordinate 199,053,927 downwards.
GATGGAGGGTTAGCCCCATGCCCGTGAGTGGGCGGCCGTGGGCTCTGATGGAGCGTTAGCCTCGTGCCCGTGAGTGGGCGGCCGTGGGCTCTGATGGAGGGTTAGCCTCCGGCACCAGCACATGGGCTTCACATGCTTTTCAGGGGCGGGGCTGGATTGTGGCTGCAGGGCCTTGGACACGCAGGGACACACTTCCGAAGGGGGGCCCCAGATACCCCTCCCTGCATGCGGTGCCTGAGGCCACGATGCTCCCACCTCTCTCCTTTGGCTCTGAAAGGTTTTTCTTTATTTTGGATGCCTTGTTAAAAGGCAAGTACCCCAGCAGGTGTCAGTGGAGACTGTGACCACTGAATAGAAACGGTGATGGGGTGAGGCTGGATCTGGCCAGAAGACGACTGAGGGACACAGAGAAGACTCGGGGAGCACGGGGAAGATGTGGGAGGTGGGGAGGATAGGGAGGGAGGACAGGGAGGACCGACTCTGGTCATTCTTCTCCTTCACACTTCTGTGGAGCGGCTACTCTGGGCCCAGATAACGAGCTCCAGAGGGCAGGACGTGTGGTTTTACTTGCGTCATGAGCCTTTAGGAAGTTTGGGGTCATGCGTGTGGAGCTGAACATGGGGCTGCCGAGAACGTGCCCCCTGCGCCTGACTGTGCTGAGTTCACTTCTCTGCAAAGCACAGATCGCTGTCCCATCCTGGGTCATGCTCCTGGGAGCCAAGCCTGGGTGGGATTCCGTCTCTACCCCACATCAGCTGTAAGATTTGGGGCAGGGCACAGAATCCCCTGAGCACATGGGAAACTGATCACCACATGGGGGACGTTAGAGATTCAGTGGGTGATGTGGGGGCAGAAGGAGGCCCCTAGAACAGAGCGTGGCATCTGTTCTGAATGCTGATATGGCGTTGGGGGGACAGCACCCTGGTGGCAGCATCCTGTGTGAACAGGGAAGGCTGGAAGGAAGGGGCGGGTCCCCCTGACAGGTAGGGGCTGCTGAGATGGCCCCACTGTTCCCGCCCGGTCTCTTCCTACACGATGGTTCCCACCGATGCTTCCTGGGCAGACAACTCAGGATGGGCCTCTGTGAGTGCTGGACTTGAGTTCCATCCAGCTCCTCCCCAAGAGAGGTGCAGGGGCTGGTGCCCCAAAGCACCAGCACCCCACACGGACTGGCACACTTTGAAAGACAACACAAAGAACTTCCCTTACAATCGCTGCCCAGGCGACCATTCTCAACACGTACATTGTTTGTTAAAGTATTTTTTAAAGCCTCAAAGTCTTGAGTCCAGAACTTGCAGATCTGAACATGAAAATCATTGACCAATAACAGCAACCACTGAAGATAAAAGGCCAGGCCAACCCGGACGGTGAGCCCCGCATGCCTGAGTCACACGTGTCCGTCTTCCATTTGAAGGAGGCATTTGAAAAGACAGCAGTCTCATTCTTTAAAGTCTGGCTTTAAACTCAGTCTTAATGAAGAGGCCCTGATGGGCTTACGAGGAGCTGACACTGGACACGCAAGAAACGGGAGAATCCCGGAGAGTTCCCGCAGGTGTCGGGCTGAGCTGCACCTGCAGGCAAAGCAGAAAAGAGACGTCCTGTGTGTTCTCCCAAATATGCCGGAAACGCCATCTGAAGGAGGGCCAGGCACCCAGCATCCCACGCCGGGAGCTGTAGAGAAGTCCTGTGTGTTCTCCCAAATATACCGGAAATGCCATCTGAAGGAGGGCCAGGCACCCAGCATCCCACACCGGGAGCTGTAGAGAAGTCCTGTGTGTTCTCCCAAATATACCGGAAATGCCATCTGAAGGAGGGCCAGGCACCCAGCATCCCACGCCGGGAGCTGTAGAGAAGTCCTGTGTGTTCTCCCAAATATACCGGAAATGCCATCTGAAGGAGGGCCAGGCACCCAGCATCCCACACCGGGAGCTGTAGAGAAGTCCTGTGTGTTCTCCCAAATATACCGGAAATGCCATCTGAAGGAGGGCCAGGCACCCAGCATCCCACGCCGGGAGCTGTAGACAGTTAGGAGCTGGCGGAGAAGTGCGGCTGTGAGATGAGAGCAGAGTGGGACCCTCGGGACACCATCCTCCGTGCCTCCCGTTGTGTCTGTTGGAAACCCCGATGCTGTTCCCCGTCACTGCCAGAGAGATGTCACCCAGGAAGGCCGTGCTCCCCCCACCATCCTGAGCGTGCCCTCGCCAGGCTCCTGAGCGAGACGGCTGACACTAGCAGACCGCTGCCCACCTCTGGTTTTCCCACCTGCCAGAGCTCCCACAGGAGCCAGTCCATCCAGGGAGCAGGGCCTCCGAGCTCCTCAGGAACACCGCTCCCCCACACTGCCGAGACAGGTGCATCTCAGCCCAGCAGGCTCCCTTGGCGCATGGTGGACATGGTGCTGCATTGACAGCATTTGGGCAGAGGAGATGTAACTTAGCTCGGACCTAAGTGACAATGCTGGCCGTCCACACCCACGGCGCCCAGGCATTGATGCTCCCAGGAGAGGGAAGGGGGGAGCAGCAGATCCAGGGACCCGAACTCCAGGCAGGTCTGAAGGGCTTCACAGGACATGATTTTTCAGACCCAAAAAAAACGAGGAATAGAGTCACTTGCCTTTTTCTTGAAATATCGGAATTATTTGATGTGACTTATATAACTTGGAAAACATAACATAACCCTAAGTATGAAAATTAAGAAGCGATGTCAACTCTTCCAGTTCAGCAATGGCCTGACGTGGCTGGCGGGGTGGATGTGTCAGGGAAGCCAGGAGCACACTGTTAGCCACGGAGCAGCCATGCAGGCAGGGCTCCATCCGAGAGGCAGAGCCACTAGAAGTCCCATGAAATCAGGGATTTTCTGAGCAGGGCCTTCTGCTGTGCAACTAGGGTCAGAGACTGCAAGGGGAACTGGGGAAGGAGCCACTGCCTCCACGTCTCTGATCCAGTAGGGTGGGCAGGCGGGGGTCAGGAGGGGCCTGGACACAAAGCAAGGACACCGCGGGATGCAGGGGACACGCCAGCCCTGTCCTCCAGAGACCCCTGCGTCTGCCCACCCGGGAGGCAGAACGGCCAAGAGAGGACGTCCTGCCCACGCAGCCTTCCCAGGACAGCAGCTGCCACCTGCCTCAGCTCCCTTTAGTCTCCCAAACATTGTGCAAAGTCCACCTTGGCCAGCTGGAGCCAGAACTGCACAGGGGCGAGGTCTGGGGCCCGCATCCCAGCCCGGCTGAGCTGACCAGCTGTGTGGCCTTGTGCCACCTACCTCGCCTCTGAGCCCATCTTGCCCTTTGGGGAAATGGAGGTTACCCTGACGGCTGTGCAGCTTCGCTGAAGGAGCCGCATGAGCTGAGCATGACCATGGAGCGCGCAGGCCATGGGAACGGCGGCTGGACAGCCATGTTTGGGTGTGGTCGGCATTAGTGCCTGTCCAGTCAATCACGACAGTGGCCCTTTCCTTCCCTCCAGCCAGCCCACTGCAGCGACGCCGGGGGCGATGGGGAGCACATCCTATCCCGCGACCACGTCCCCACCCCCCCGCCCCGTGAGTCCTGCGACCCCGTCCTCCGCACTGTCAGTCCCGCGACCGTGTCCCCCCGGCACCATCAATCTCGCGACCATGTCCCCGCCCCGCACCATCAATCCTGCGACCGTGTCCCCCCCTCCGCACCATCAATCCCGCAACCGTGTCCCCTGCACTGGCAAGGCTGTCCCCTCCCGCAAACCCCTGGCTTCACCACGTTTTTCCTGGGGCTGCCCCGTGGATGACCCGCCAGGTGGTGCTGGATTTTCAGTGCACAGAAGAGCTTCTTCAGGGCCCTGCCCGAGAAGTCCAGCGCTGCCTCCTTGTGTACAGTGTCTCCAGCGTCGGGGCAGAGCCTGGTTCATTCCTGGGGTCCCAGGTTAAGTTCAGCAGCTGGGTCTCTTTTCAAAGGTCTCTGAAATCATGTCTGTAGAGCAGGTGGGCTTTGAGCAATTATTTCCCTTATTCTTCAAAAGCTGTTTAGCAAGGCTAGGTTTTTATATTGTAATAATAATTTATTTAGGGGGTGAGGGAGGTTTAAAAAAAAAAAACACTTTTATCTTGTGAGCCACATAGCATACCAGTTGAATAACAGGTGAAAGATGCACGGCCCCGAGATAGAAAAGATCCTCGTGGTCCACTAACTGCCACGTGCTTGCATCTTAACACCTCCCACCTTCTCCAACTAAAAGACGTTCCTCTGCCCATATCCAAAGTTCCCTGGGGACCTGCCCAGTTGCCCCAGCCCTGCCCACACCTGCCTGGCCCTCCTTGTCCCCACCGGCCCCCGAGAGCTCCAGCACTCCTGCCTCAGTCCTAGAGGGTGAGCTGGGCCTACGGTGTGGAGTGTGTCTCTCTGCTCTCCCACTCTGCCTTCCCGGCCTGGCTTCTGTATCGCTGCGGTAGGAGGCAGCTCAGCCTTACTCCTCCATGGGCCACTTCTGCTGTGGGTTCCTCGACGGTCCCTGCCTGCACCGTGCAGCCTCAGCCTTCACCCATGGCCACTTCTGCTGTGGGTTCCTCCACGGTCCCTGCCTGCACAGTGCAGCTTCAATTGCAAGGCCATAGGTTTTTCTATATTGTAATAATAATGATCTCTTTAGGGGGTGGGGAGGTTTTAAAAAAAAACTTTTATCTTGTGAGCCACGTAGCACACCATACTCCATCCACTCCCCGTTTGCTTGAGGGACACCTTCTGTCCGTTTGCTTTTCTGGCAGGGGTCCAGCCCACACACTGGCCCCACATCCCTGACTTCGGCCCGTCCCTCCTGCGTGGCCCTGCATATTCCAAGCTCCGTCCATGTTTCACAGAAAAACTTTTTCTTCTTCATGTGCGTAAGTCACCAGCGCTCCCATCCGCAAACCCCGGCTGAGGAGTAATGACGCGGAAAGCGATGTCCTCTTTCCCCTGAGCAGTTTCCCGTCTACCAGGAACAGGCTGATTTTGGTTTTGGTTTTGGTTTTGGTTTTTTTGCCTCCGTTTTCCTGACATAGTCACCCATAAATGGTTTGGCCTTAATTCCTGTGAAGTTAAGGACACTGCTGATGTTCTCCGAGTCCCCACGCTGGCAGTTTCCCATGCCTTTCCCTGCTAAGCTCAGAGCTGTATTGCTGCCATTGTGCAGTGAGAGCAGTGCAGGCACAGATACTGCTGCTCCACAAAACAGGAGGCTGAGCTTTAGAAGGTTAAAAGCCAGGTGCAGCGGCTCACACCTGTAATCCCAGCACTTTGGGAGGCTAAGGTGGGCAGCTCACTTGAGGTCAGGAGTTTGAGACCCTCCTGGCCAACATGGTGAAACCCCGTCTCTACTAAAAATACAAAAATTAGCTGGGCGTGGTGGCGGGCACCTGTAATCCCAGGTACTTCGGGAGGCTAAGGCGGGAGAATCGCTTAAACCCGGGAGGTGGAGGTTGCAGTGAGCTGAGATCGCGCCATTGCACTCCAGCCTGGGCGACAGAGTGAGATTCTGTCTCAAAAAAAAAAAAAATTGAATAATTAATTAAAAGGTTAAAAAAATTGGCCCCAGTTTACCCAGATAATAAATTACAGACCCGAGATCCTAACCCAGAACCTCATTATTCACTCATTGATGGAAACTCTTTTGGAAATACCACTCTTCAGATAATTCCACTTAAAAACACACACACACACGTAATTCTTTGATTGTAAAGAAGTCTGGTCTTTCTGGCATTTCCTACTGTTTTCCACATGTTTATTTTTGGTTGAAACTATTCTCGTGCCGTGGTACAAATCCTACCCATAAAATGTCAGGGTAGTCAGATGCCAAGTAAACCACCGCAGCGTTTACCTACACAAAGCCAGCCCCGCCCAGCCCTGGCTGGGAACCTGGGTGCTGGACGCAGCTGTGGGAAGGGCCTGTGACAAATGGGAAATGCTCGCATTCTTTTCTTCAACTTTATTTTAGAATCGGGGGTACGTGTGCAGGTTTGGTACCTGGGTGTATCGCGTGATGCTGAGGTTTGGAGTAAGAATGGATCCGTCTCCAGGCAGTGAGCATAGTAGCCAAGGGGTGGTTTTTTTCACTCCTTCCCTTCCCTCTCCCCTTCCTACCCCTCCCTCTGGGAGTCCCCAGTGACTGTCGTTCCCATCTTTGTGTCCATGGGTACCCAGTGCTAAGCTCCCACTCATAAGTGAGAACATGTGGTATTTGGTTTTCTGTTTCTGCATGAGCTTGCTTAGGATCCTGGCCTCCAGCTGCACCCGTGTTGCTGCAAAGGACGTGATTTCATTCTTTTGATGGCTGCATAGTATTCCACGGTGTGTATGGACCACATTTTCTTATCAAATGAGGATGACTCAACTTCTCAAACCCACCCGTGAAGACAGAGTTGTAAACATGAACCTGTCCCGGAAGCTCCATGAGCTTCTCAAGAAAGGCATGCTGTCATACTCCCATCTGTAGCACAGGACTAAAACGTAATTTTAAAAATAACAAACATCATCAGAAGCTACTGTTTTGAATTACGGATTTTCTCGACATTTGGCACAGTACCAGGTTTCTGGGTAGTTTGTTTTTGACAGCTTGAATAATCTAAAAGTCTCAGTATTTGCATCTTTCATAAAGATTTTTAAGAGTAAAATTATAATATCATCTGGGTGTGATGACTCACACCCGTAATCCCAGCACTTTGGGAGGCCAAGGCAGGCGGATTGCTAAGCCCAGGAGTTTGAGACCAGCCTGGGCAACATGGAGAAACAAAATTATAAAAATTATAAAAATTAGCCGGGCGTGGTAGTGCACACCCATAGTCCCAGCTCCTCAGGAGCCTGAGGTGGGAGAATGGCTTGAGCCCAGGGGAGCTGAGGCTGCAGTGATCCCAGACCGCACCACTGCACTCCAGCCTGGGCGACAGAGCGAGACTCTGTCTCAAAAAACAAAAACAAAAACAAACAAAAAATTACAATCTAAGTTCTTCCTTCCCCTCGAAGCACATCCCTCTGCAGAGTGTTCATCACGCACCTTCCTTTCTCTGCAGCTTCAGTGTTTATTCCACCTTTTACCTGAAATGACCAACCTGACATTGCATGCCCAACAATTACAAAGAAAATACACACGCTAAGTAGGGCCGGGGGTGTCCCGTGAACTTCAGCAGAACGCACAGATCCCTTGAGAAGGCCCCCCAGACTGAGCACATTTCCAGCCGGAGCCTCAGCCTCCTCCAAGGACGGTGACGAGGCTGCCCTGGCAGGGCTGCGGAGGGAGTCCTGGGAGCGCGGTGGGTGCGGAGAATGGAAGCCACTGTCACTGTCCCCTCTGTCACAGCCAAGAGGGGACGGGGGCTAGTCTAGGGTGACATCTGCCCATGGTCCCACACCGCCTCCTCCCGGTTTTCTTTCTAGAACTCAGTGCTTGGCCCACGCTGTTTGGCGGAAGCCAAGTGTCGGGGCACGTCCACCCGCCCCCAGCTCAGAGCACCACCACCGCTTTGCTAGACAGGCCTGTGTCAGAGAAGCGCCAGGTAATGTGGCTCAGTGTCCTGACGGCTCGTGAGTCCACAGGAGGGGCAGCACAGGCCACATTTCCCACGTGGACTCAGTCCCTGGGCCTGAGTTTGCTTCTCTCAGGACTCGGGGCCCACAGGCTCCCTCGGAAAGGGGCCCACGCCAGGCCCAGGTCTTCCTGAGCCCACGGTGGACAACTGTTTTCACACCCCAACTCCTCGGAGTTGCAGCTCCTTCCTGGGTTGCCACAGATCCCAGCCGCAACGCCTGGTCCTCCCAGCCTCTCACCAGCACCCGCTTCAGATAGGGCAGTGGCGGACCAGAGAGCAAGGCCTTCCACGGATGGGGTCAGCCGGTGCCAGGCTGAGGAGGAGGGAGCAAGATGCTGGGCCTGGTGGCAGGTGTGGGCGTGATGCCTGGACAGCGGCCATGGCCACGCAGATGGGGGTGCTGTGCCAGGCAGTTTGGGTTCTTGCCTGGCAGGGAACCGGTGGGGAGCGGGGAGGTAGGCAGGGCATGGTTGCAGATGCAAGGAGATCAAGGACCCACAGCCATGCACGCATGCCGTGACCTGGGGAATGTTAAGGCAGCTGCGGGGCCTGGCACGTGGCAGCGAACGGAGCTTAGACTAGAAACATGGACGTTTTCAGGGATGGGGGTGTTGGAGGAAGGATCACTGCTGTGCCGTGAGCTGCAGCCCAGACGGAGGCCACCTGGGGCTGGAGTGAGGCCCAGATGGGAGAAGAAGCAGTGGTGGCCATGCTGGTCAGTTTGTGACGGGCTTTGTGTCTGGAGCTCTGTGAGGAGAAGCAGTGGTGGCCGTGCTGGTCAGTTTGTGACGGGCTTTGTGTGTGGAGCTCTGTTCCGATAGCACAGGAGGCTGGCAGGAAGGGAAGTGCTTGCACCAAACTGCACTTCCTGTTGTAAGTTCTCAACTTTCCCGACGAAGGGTCTGTGGGAACCACAACCCACAGCACCGTTCCTCTGTGGGGTCCAGTGGGCATCGGCCAGGGGACAGCACCGTCTCCTCACCGGACGGTGCCTGTGACTGCACAGCAGACATGCCTGGCGCACGGCGTTGCCCGGGGAACAGAAGCCCACTGCGTGGGGCGTGGGTACCGACGTCAGCAGAGGGAAGCGTTCAGGATTTGAGCAGAGACGCGAGTAGCTTCACTGTCCTTGCCCCCCGCACGCAGGCCTGGAGAGGGTGCCCGAGCCAACACCCGCCTTTCCTCCCAGTTAGTTCGCGCCGCTCGGAGAACAGCCACGCCACAGAAACCCGTCTCCTGACCGTCTGTTATCAGTACTGCCGGCCGTGGCCAAAACCATCTGGTCACTGACTGTCCCGGCTTCCAGCAGGAGTGGGTGCTGCCAGCTGTTTGTCACAAGCCCTGAACCCTTCTGAAAGGCGGCGTGGCTTTCAGAAGCCGCCCACAGCTGCTCCTCGTGTTGGCGGCCCTCGCCATCCCTGCGATGGAGCTGGCCATCTCCAATCACAGGTTTCCAGAGTCAGTGGTTTGCTGCCTTTGATGGGCGTCCTCTGTTCTAAAAGACTGAAAATATGGATGCCGGACTCCAGGTAGGAGAGGAGGCTGCACACGGGGCAGGAAGCCGGAAACAGAGAGGGTGGCCTCTGCACCTGGATGTGGGCTGTAGGTTGGGTGGGAGCCTGTGGCCAGGGAGAGGATCAGATTTGATAAGAGGAGGACGGGCCATCAGGTGAGGAAGCCAGCTGGAAACAGGGAAGCAGAAGAGAGAGTGTGCGCTGACCCTGGGGCATCACAGGAGGGCGACAGTCACACCGTGCACCAGTCACCCAGCTCGACCCCAGGGGGGCTCTGGCCGGGGCTGCCCAGGAAGGAAGGAAGGAGGCTGCCTACCTCCCCGTCCTCCACCAGTTCCCTGCCAGGCAAGAACCAGGAAGGGAGGCTGGACGAGAGCACCTGCTGGCCCAGAGCGTGGCTGCAAACCCGTCCTGAAGCCCGGACCCCTGGGGCTTGCGGGGGATGGGCGGCTGTGCTGTTCCTTCCCTGGGATGCAAAGTCGAGTCATGTTCGGACAAGTCACCATGTTGTTGAGGCAGCACTTGCCACGTTCCCCACTGCACTGGTGACGGCCGATCTGTCTTGGTCGTCCTGGCCACTCGGTGCCCCCACCCTGTAGAAAACCCAGCCAAGGTAGGCCAGAGCTGCAGACAGAGCAGAAAAGTGGGCTCTGAAGAGCCCCTCGTGAGTGAGTGTGGAGGAGCCTGGGGTTTGGGGTGCAGGAGCTCGTGGATCCTTTTCAGGCGCTTGCAGCCTGAAGGCCAGAGCTTTTCTGAGCATATCTACCATCCTGGGGTCGAGAAATCGGAATGGGAGTCTCGCAGGGCTGGGCTGTCCAGGGCAATTGCAAGTCCCGCTTGGCTGCAAAGTCCCGTGTCTATTGAAGCATCAGCCCATATCGAAAAGCGGAGATGTGTTCACGGTGGTCTCTGTCCTTTCCCCCTTTCCGTCCCTCCCTCCCTCCCTCTTCTCTCTTTAGAAGGCCTGTGTTAGATGTGTTTCTTCATCCCACAGGAATGGCCCCCTCCGTCTTGGTGAACACGAAACAAAGGGCGAGGGCGGTTGGGATTCTGTGCGCGCGGCTCCATCAGCCTTGATTAAGTTCTCCCAGTGAGGTCGGGCTTTCCTCCGCGTGTCAGCGGTGCAGAGTAACCTCAATTAAACAGTCATTTGGGGGAGAGAGAAAGGAAAACGCCTTCCAAACAATGCTCTCGTGTGTCTTAGCAACAGCCGAGCTTCACCTTCTCGAAGGACCGTCCCACGCCGAAGACAGAGACACCTCCCGAGCGAGCGTTCTCCGTGGGGCTGGAGGGCAGACACTCAGCCACTCGCGCGAGCTGCCGGCTTTCCCTGCACACGCTCGGCCTCTTGATGCCTGGATGCTAAATTACATCTGACATTTAATTTAAATGCATGGTGCCTTCATTCAAAAATAAACCCGCTGCCGCAGCCAGGGCGTTCGCTGCATGGATTTTTTTCTTTCCGCCTGCTCTCCTTCTCTGACCTCATCCTCACTTTGTCCAGTGCGCACAAACTGGAATTGAGCCTGTCTCTCTCCTCGGGATATTGCCCTGTGCCCCTCGTCCCCGAGCTTCCCTTCGCATGTCAGGACGTCTCCAGTTGCAATTTGTAACCGAGAAAGAAATCAATCCCTTGGTCCTGTGGCTGCACGTCCCCCCAGCCCACTGCTGGGCATCGGGAGCCTCCTCCACCCCACACCTCACCGCAGTTCCCCGCCAGGATCTGGGAAGTTTTCCCAGAGGAGGACGGGATGCTCACTGGTGAGGAGGCTCTTTAGAGCCCATCGTCGAGTAACCCTTTCTAGTGAGGCGAAAGATGCGGCCAGAGTGTTCCACGGTCTGACGGTGAGCCCTGGCCCGTCCAGGAGGATCAGCCGATGGCCCTGAGCTGGCCCACCCCAGACCGCAGCTGCACCCTACACCACTGCCACGTTGTCTTTGGGAGGCAAACCCTGAGGAAGCCATCTCCGGAGGGCTTTACACCCTTCCTTCCAGCTGCCTCCAAACCCACTGAGGAGTTGAACTGCGCGGTACATTTAAGAATTTCTCTCTCAGCAACTCACTGGGCGCCCCATCCTGGAGCCGCAGGGGGAGGACAACTGAAAGCCTCGGGAGTTTGACATTTTGGACTTACTTTTAGCTGCCAAAAGCTATTTCCAAAATAAATTGGAGACATTCCAATAAATGCCAGATACAACTGCCGTCCTCAGACCAGTCTTCTCAGCTTACAAGAACCGTTCGCTCGGGTGCTGGCAGGGGGTCCCTGGGGCTGGGTCTCCAGCAGCTCCACGTTCCCTGCCTCTTCCTGCCTCTCACAGGTGCGGAGGAGGCAGCTCACCTAGGTGGCATCTTCTGCTTCCCCAAGGAGCTGGCGGCAGGCTGGGACGTTCCCGTGCGGTAGCAGCATCTCTCCCTCCAGGCCTCACTCCTTGCACCTGGCCAACCGCATGCCAGTGGGGGAAGCCAAGACCCAGAGGTTTGATCATTTTGATCACTGGCCAAAACCACACAACAAGAAACAAGAGAAAGAATATTGGTTGCGCTGTTTCCAAAACTCATCCTTTTTTCTCTGAATCAAGCGTTCTCTAATAAGACGATATACTAAAAATAATGAACAATAAGCAACCAACCAGTAAAATACACACATTGGGAAGAAGGACCGGGGCCACACACAGTGCTGCAGGCCTGAGTGTGCGGGCCAAGCAGGGGAGCCCACACGGCCTCAGAGTCCCCCAGGTAGCCTGCAGCTCAGGGACACAGGCCTCAGAATCCCCTGAACAGCCCACAGCTCAGGGACGCAGGCATCAGAATCCCTCAGGCAGCCCACAGCTCAGGGACACCGGCCTCAGAGTCCCCCGGGCAGCCCACAGCTCAGGGACACAGGCCTCAGAATCCCCCAGGTAGCCTGCAGCTCAGGGATGTGGGCCTCAGAATCCCCTGAACAGCCCACAGCTCAGGGACACAGGCCTCAGAATCCCCTGAACAGCCCACAGCTCAGGGACGCAGGCCTCAGAGTCCCCTGAACAGCCCATAGCTCAGGGACGCAGGCCTCAGAGTCCCCCAGGTAGCCTGCAGCTCAGGGACACAGGCCTCAGAATCCCCTAAACAGCCCACAGCTCAGGGACACGGGCCTCAGAGTCCCCTGAGCAGCCCACAGCTCAGGGACGCAGGCCTCAGAATCCCCTGAACAGCCCCACAGCTCAGGGACACAGGCCTCAACACACGCAGACTCCCACACCGCCTCACCATCCCCCTTAACTGCTCAGCAGACCAGGCAACTGAACTGAAGAGATCTGCCTTCATTGGGCATCCCCTGTTCTAAAAACCGCTGAGGACTGTGGGGTGTGGGGAGTCCCGTGATCTCCGTGCTCAGGGCCCCGTGCAGACTATGGGGTGCGGGGGAGTCCCGTGATCTCCATGCTCAGGGCCCCGTGAGGACTGTGATGTGCAGGGGAGGCCCGTGGTCTCCATGCTCAGGGCCCCATGCAGACTGTGGGGTGTAGGGAATCCCGTGATCTCCATGCTCAGGGCCCCGTGAGGACTGTGGTGTGCAGGGGAGGCCCGCGATCTCCATGCTCAGGGCCCCGTGAGGACTGTGGTGTGCAGGGGAGGCCCGTGATCTCCATGCTCAGGGCTCCGTGAGGACTGTGATGTGCAGGGGAGGCCCGGATCTCCATGTTTCTGGTGTCCATGCTGAGTGCACTCTGCAGCTGAAGGAGGAGCTTTGTGATGGTCAAATCAAGGTGTGCATCTTAACATGTTTGGTTTGATTGACCATCTGCCTGGAAATGGGTAGGACCCAGATCTTTGGGTGGTCTTTGCTGCTGTATCAGCTTCCTCTCGGGTGAGCATTTTGCTCTATCCACACGGTTCTGGAGCCTACAAAAGATGCTCACATTGGAGCAAAGCAGCGGCCTCCAGTCTGCCCTGCAGATGCTGGCACCCTCACTCCGCCTCTGTGTTTTGGGGAGACAGATATCAGGACTGAGGAGCGAGTGGAGGGGAGAAGAGAGGTGAGCATTGTCAGAGGATCCCAGCACTGTGTGGCCTGTCCTCTTCCCCCAGCCTGCCTCCCGCAGCCTGTCCTCTCCCCCAGCCTGCCTCCCGCAGCCTGTCCTCTCCCCCATGCCTGCCTCCCGCAGCCTGTCCTCTCCCCCATGCCTGCCTCCCGCAGCCTGTCCTTTCCCCATGCCTGCCTCCCGCAGCCCACCCCCCACTCTCAGCCTTGCGTTTGTCTGGAGCAATGTTTACAGTGAGAGGGTGGAAGAGTCTGTGGAGAAGCTTCTTATCCAGCAGATGACTGGCTGGATCTGTGATGACCTGGGCTGGGCTCCGGGAGCTCTAGGGTCTGCCCAGGGGCCGCCATTGCTGACTGTACGGGCCCCACCTCTTTCGTCCTCATCTCTTCCCTGAGAGATGCTGGGGTGGTCACTCCTGGGGCTGTCTCCGTCTCTAAATCTTAGCTCCGTGCAGGGGGAGCATCGTGACCAGACGCAGATGCGGCAGCGTAGGGTCTCAGAGGCGCCTCTCGGACACCCATAATCCTTGTAAGGAAGGTGCCACCTGGAAGGGGACCCACACTTCATGGAGGCAGAAGTGGGAGGTGGGTGGTGGCGAGCGAGGTGACACCCCTCGTGGCCCCTCAGAGATGCCGGGAGACTGGGGTGCGGCTGAAGTGAACACCCAGGGACTGAGGGGAGCCCTGAGTCGTTTGGTAAGAGGCCTTTAAACCCATTCTGTTGCTTTTTCATCAGCCTGGATGTGCCTGAGTGATGAGGACAGTGGGGATCTGTGGCTTCCCCGCCACTTCACTCAGTGTCCACCAGGCAGACACACCTGTCCTTGGAGGCCCTTCCACATCCTCCGTCTTCTGCACATGTTCTGATGGCACTGAAGTGCCTCACACATTTAAATGTGAAAAGAGCAGACTCTTACTTTCTAAAATTCAAAAGCAGACCTAATCTCGTATCTTAAATTGAGGCTCTAGATGGCTACTGTATTATACCTCTATTTATGTTTTAAACCAAGAATTATTTTAAAATTTTTAAATATTAAAATGGAATTCTGAGCATGGTCCCCAAAGAGCCATGTATTCTTCCCAGAGCGGATTCCATCACTGTGTAATGGACGGCACGTGGGTCTGTTAAACCGGCGCCAGGTCGGGTCCCCAGTTCCTGTTACCTTAGGTGATGTTCCATTTGTTTGAGGTTCAGACTCCTCGAATCTCCTTCAATGTCTAGGAGAGCTGTTATGTTCACCCCGTTGAGGTCAGCTGACCCCCAGCCCACCCCAGCATCACGGCCTCTGCACCCTCCGTGCCTGGACCACCTCTTGCCCATTTGTTTAGGCTGTGGTTCCTCCATGGTCTCGCTGTACCCAGTCACCCAGCACGTAGTAGCACCCCAGGAAACGTGTGTTGAATTAGGACTTCCCATAAAAACAGAAAGCACGAAGGTTATCCAGACGGTGTCAAGCATTAGCTCTTCTAGGCTGTGTCAGAGTCTTGCCACGGAGCACGTTTCCCACAGCAGCATCACCTCGTCACGGTGCCACCTCGCAGCTCCCACAACACATGCAACGTGCAAAGAGGACACAGGGAGCTGTGACCTCCGTGGCTGGTGGCAAAGAAATGGGGCAGCACTTTCACGGCCATGCCAGGAACTAACTCAGCCAACCTGGACATAGTTAACCCAGCCACAGCCTTGCCAGGAACTAACTCAGTCAACCTGGAGATAGTTAACCCAGCCACGGCCTTGCCGGGAACTAACTCAGCCAACCTGGACATAGTTATCCCAGCCACGGCCTTGCCGGGAACTAACTCAGCCAACCTGGACATAGTTATCCCAGCCACAAGTTTGTGTCCCATTTACGTGGAGGAAGGGTGGGTCACAAAAGCAGGGTAATGTGGCTTATCCCATGCCTGTGTCACTGGCAGGTGGGAAGCCTAATTCTCAGTCAGGCCCTAAGCATAGCCCGCTATGCTGACTGCAGGCGGGTCCCACTGTGGGCAGACAGCACTCCTGGCTCCACTCCACAGCTTAGCCGGGAGGATCCAGGCAGGTCCAAGCCCATTACCAGACCTCGCTGCGGAAGGCAGCTGACATTCGAACCCACTGGATGGGTACCTAAGTCTCTGACCTTTGCTGATGGTCGGTTCCCAGTGCTGCCTCCCCCGCCCTCACCCCAGGAGACCTCCTGACCTGTGAGTGTCTCTAGAACTCTCCAGAAGTCAGATGCGGGGAGCTGCCCAGGCTTAGTGAGTGTTCCGTTCACTACAAGGTTCTCTCCACCACAGATAACACGAGCAGGGCCTTAGCACAGAGCGTTAGGCTGGATCGTGCATCCCATTCATGCAATACTGAAGCATTTTCAAGACAGATTTAACTGAGTAGTGGGATGGTCCTTTTCCTTGGCTACTTATGAGTACTTAATGTCAATACTTCGGAATTACAAGCAAAAGGTATTAGGAAGAAGAAACTAAGCTTCAATGGTAGCATCTCACTGAGACTGTGTCTGTCTGCCCAATGTGTCGAGCTCGCGAATAAAAGATCAAGAGGACAGTGAAGGGGTTATGTGAGGAGTTCAAAGCTCAAACATAGAACAGCAACAGACAGCAGACACACATCTGGAGATGGGCTTGGCGCTGAGGCCCAGGCGAACGGCCCCCCACTCTAGATTCTGGGTGTGCTTGGAGCTTCTCACCCTCGTGGGGCACACACATCTGCAGATGGCTTCACCCCCGAAACACTGCCCTGCCATCCATGTTCATCATTTACCCCACCAATCAGCAAACCTAGATACCCACGTTTGGAAAAACAAAAAACAAAAACAGAAACAGAAGTCGGCTCATCCAGTCGTCTCTCTGTCCGTCTAAAACTCTTCAATGAATAAATACCCTCACAATCTCAAAGGAATATTTCCATCCTATTTGTATCCAAGTAACTGAATTTACTTCCTTCTCCCTTTTCAAAAATATATGGAGACTGCCCCATCTAAATGCAGTGAAGTAGCTGGCTACCCCAGTCACCTGTTTAAAAACATCTGGAGACTGCCCGTCTAAATACGATTAAATAACTGGTTACCCCAGTCACCTGTTTAAAAACATCTGGAGACTGCCCGTCTAAATACAATTAAATAACTGGTTACCCCTGTCACCTGTTCTCCATCTACATATGCAAAAGCCGTCTATGAGTTTGTGCTCAAATCAGCGGCCACATTCGCATGAGTTACAGACTGGAAAAAGCCTAGTTAAAAGCATTGAGCGCAGTCAGTCACCATAGAGAAATACATCTAGAAGGGAATTGCGCTGGATTATTTAGGTATTTGTCAACACAGGGCCAGACCATCCACACAGAAGACCGTTGGTTGCCACACCCGACTCTACACGTTCGTTTACTGGGTCATCGTTGACACGACTTCTGCGATCTGATGGAGAATGCAAAGACGAACCAGACATAGAGCTGGTCCTCAAGGACCCCAGGTCTAAGAGGAAAGATGAGCAGTGAAGTAACCGAGCTGGGAGTTAAAAATGCTGGGGACATGAAGAGCAAAGCTGAGAGAGGACAGAAGCCCAGGAGACGCCAGGCGCAGTGTCCATAACATCCTTCTTCCCAAGGGCCACAGAGACCATGGTTTGGTTAAACAGGTGTCCCCTTCTTCCCTTATAGCTTAGAGGACTCCACGAACAACCAGTAAAACTGACTCCCTGGAGAGAGGAAGCCACTGAATCGTGCGTGGGTCGTGTGGACGGGTCTTGCTTCTTCCTGCAAATGTCCAGATAGAGATGAGGAGGAGATCATCTCCGGAGAGGGTTCCAGGAGGGAATGATTCTTGAAGTGGTTTTGATGGAGGAGAAACATCCTACATAAGACGAACAGCATCAGCAAACACACGGGAAAGGGACAGTGGGGCTCTGGGTCTCGAAGAGCCTTCAGTGAGGGACTAAGAGCAGGCCGGGCAACCATGGGAGGGAGGTCCACGGGCAATGTCTTCCTTCACCAATTCTCAGTCTTGGGCTTGTTGGCCAGAAACAGCCAGCAGCAGGAAGGCACACCTTTCAAGTTGCTTACTGAAGGTATGTTGCAATCAACAGTCATTATCAATTGATAATTGATTGGCAAGTCATTTTTAAAAGTGAGGAAATCAAGTCCCAGGAAAGGTGCTGGAGCCAGGCTCTCTTCTGCAGGGCTGGCGGACGGGGCGCTCGCCGTCATGGGGCCTGTGGGAGGAGGCCGGGGATGGTTCCGACTGAGTTAGACACACCTTTAGCCTCCAGATCGCACGAGCATCATCTCCCCCCTTCCCTTGTTGCTCGTTTCAGTAGCATCTGAAATGGAGAGTTTATTTGATTCTTTTTCCTCTCTGACAAAGTAAATAGTGTTTTAACCTCTCGTACAGAGGGAACAAAGTGGCCTATGGGTTTTCCAATAATATTTTGGCCCTTGCTCAGGCTGATGGGAACTTTCAGAAAGGCGGGGAGAGAGAGAGCGGCTCTAGTTATAATCTGAAGAACCAATCTGCTTACGAATCCATCAGAACTTGATTCCTGGGATCCCGTGGGCCGGGGCACCGAGTGATTCCTGGGATCCTGTGGGCTGGGGCACCGAGGAGATTCCTGGGATCCCATGGGCCGGGGCACAGAGGGATTCCTGGGATCCTGTAGGCCGGGGCACCGAGTGATTCCGAGGTTTGCTGGGAAGAAGCCAGTGCCCATCGGGGCGAGATTCTCTGCCCTGTAATTAGCTCATGGATTGTTTAAAAGAAAAAGTGTTGATTAGGGGCCTCTGAGAAGCTCCTGCCACTCATTGGCACCGTCTCTGGGGAAAGAGGACAACATTTCAGTTGTTCTGCGTGTTTCACCGGCCCTGGGCACTACCTGCCCCACCCCAGGTGATGGCCGTGGCACCATGAAGTCACCCCGGCTGGGACGTCAGGCTCCTGCCTTGCCGTGGATGGAGGGAGACGATGTTCCAGAGCTGAAGCCGAAGCAATTTGACCTTGGTGGTTCTCTGGTGGCTTTTCTGAGGCTGAGTCACTGATAGTTAGTGTTTTGTGCCCTACGGGAACCTGATGCACCAGGGAAAGTGTTAAATTTAACAATGTTTACATCATAAGAAATCTGCATCTGGGCAATGGCATTAAGGTAGCTCACCATTAAAAAAGCAAAGTGGGTGTCTGTACAACATGGTTAAATAAAGTGATAAAAGGCATATGGAGGAAGGGGTCCTGCTGGCCAAATCAGTGATTAAAAAAAAAAGCACAATATAATGTACAGTTAAACCCATGTAGACATAAAAAAAATTAATGAAAATCTCCAGCTGTGCTAAAAGTGGAAACTCCACAGAGTCCCAGTGACTCCGCCCTCCCTGGAGCCTGGCTGGCTCTGGCTTCTGGAAGAGGAAGAGGTCAGAGGAAAGCTGCTCTATCTTGCTGGGGAGCTGTGGGTGAGCATGCAGAGGGAGTGGAATGAGTGGCCTGGGAGCTCAGGCCTCCTCGCAGTCACCTTGGGAGGTGTCCTATTCTCTGCCGTCAGAATCAAAGCACATCCATCTTTGAGTGTCCCAAAAACACAATATGGTGACACCAGGGCTGATCTGTGTGCATGATGACTGAAATTAGCATCTGCCGTAATTTGGTAGTTGATTCCATAACACCCTTGTCTGGTCACACCTGGGCAGAGAGAGCCCTCCAAGAGTCCCAGAGGGCAGTGGGCGTTGAGTTGGCCTCGGGGCAGCTGAAGGCAGAGGTGTCACTCTGCCTGTGTGGTGACCGTCAGAACTCAGGATGGCTGTTTTCACAACACTCCAAAATACTACCCTCAATTTCTTGCTGGCAGTTTAACAATTTTTACAGGAGACCATCTTTTCCTCCCCTCATAGAAGAATAAGATACAACGCAGGTGCCCTGGGGGAGGCACCCCGAGGTACGCAGCCCTCGCCGCAAACCCGTCTCCAAAGGCTGTGTGGCTCCGGAGGCAGGTGCCGGGGGTGAAAGGTCAGGAAGGAGAGGCACTGAACAGTTTCCCTGGGGCTGCCCAGCCAGCATCGCATCTGCTGCTGCTTATATTTGTGTCCAGCTGCTGTTATTTGGGCAATTCGGAGGCATGAAGTTTCAGATGAGACTGAGAGCCATGGAGTTCGCTTTAATCTCCGGAACATGGAGGATTAGCCGTGTGACCTTGGGCGAGTCCCTCCCGGCTGTGGCTCTTCATGTCTGCAGTGGTTTGTAGAGAAAGGCCTGTCTCCCTATCTCACAGGGATTTGGGGACAAGAAATGAAAGCTGACGCAGAAACCACTCAAAGCTCCTTGGAATAAAGATACTATCTGGATTGCAGGAGCCTATTTTAAAAACCCTAATGCAAAGTTAAATCTTCAAATCCAATCCTTCTGGGTGCTCTGGCTCCTGGGCTGCACCCGTCTCTCCAGATTCTTTCCGTCTTCCTCCGAACCAAAGTCGCTGGGGATGTGTGGGTGGCTGGTGGAACAGCCCCAGTTTGACCTGTGCGCATCCTGAGAGCCTGGTGCCCCCACCCCTTCATGGAGCTAGAAACAACACGTACAAAACCGTAAAACACGTGTCCAGAAACAGCAGGGGGCTCTGAAATAATACACACAAAACCCTAAAACAAGCACGTATCCGGAAACAACAGCACAGAGCTCCGATTCCTCCTGTGATGAGCTGTGATGACAACTTCGATACCTAAAATGTCAAATATTGAGTGGTTTTATTCAAAATGAAAATACATGGATTTTGTCCTAAGCGTCAGCTCAGTCTGCATGTGAATGACCCGCCACTGGCTGCACCAGAAACAACCCGAGACCAGCGCCCGCAGCCTGCGTCCCTCCCACCCACCTCTCAGATGAGGCTCCCAACAGAGGAGCCTCCGGAGGCCGAGAAACTTCACAGGATCCCAGATGCTTCCGCGAGTCCCTGGTCTTACCCCTGCTCTCCTTCCTTCGCTCCTCTGCTGATGAAATTCATGCCAGGATCCAGCTCTCAGTCCCACTCCCCAGCGCCTCTCTCCCCTCTGGGGCGCCTCCTTCCCGGTGGTGGGAGAGATGCCGAATTCAGATGCCAGGAAAGTTGAAATGTCAGCCTTCCCAGAGCACACAGACACGTTGCCCTGGGTCGCGTGGAGCTTATTGTGTACGGCCACATTCCTGTTGATTCTCAGCTGCCTGTGAGATTCTTATTCTAATAGGTGTTTTAAAAGAAGTATAATACCAAGAGGCCTTAATAGTGTTTAAAAGTGAAGCTTTCATGACAAGATATAATTTCAAAATAACAGCTATCTGCAAGAACAGTGAGGCCCTTTGGGGCACCGGGAGACGGATGAGAAGAGAGGAGGGGTGAGTGGCAGAGCCCGCTCTTCTGACCCAGGCATTCCCGGGAGCCTCTGTCCCTGCTGCTGTGGGTCTGGCTGAGGCAGCAAGAGTCCCTCGGAGCCTCCTGCCCCGCCCAGACTCCAGATCCTCCCCGTGTTGGTGGTGGCATTTGTAGATTAACGCACAGCGTCCTAATTCCTAGTCAGGCTCTTCCAGACCTTCTAAGCCGGCTTTGTGGCCTCAGTGGCCGGCGCCCCAACCAGCACCCACGAAGCTGTAAATGCTCCTGAGGACCAGGGCCCTTCCTTGGTGGAGGGGCTGCCACACCCAGCCCCTGTTCTGGGGAAGGCAAACCCCTCCCTGCAGGGGAACACTCTGGAGCTCGACTCAGGACCGTGAGTACGAATGCGAACACCTGGGCCCAGAGAAGCAAGGCCAGGGGACGGGGACTTGCTGCTGGGTCCTCACCTCGGAGGGGATAACCAGGGAAGCTCCGCCCTCCTGCCTGAGCCCCCTGCCCAGGCACAATGCTCAGCTTCCACCGGAGATGAGGCTGCCCGGCCAGAGAGCATCATGCTCCTGTGTGTGAGGCTTACTCATAACACGCGCCCTCCAAGCCCAGCACACTCACACTCCAGGATCAGGCTGAGGTCATGCTGAGGGTCAGCGAAGAGAGCCTCCAAACCATGGACACAGAGGAGCACTGCTGGGGGCCGCGTCCACACAGGCCCCAGTCTGGGGCGAGCTTGGGTTTCTTAGCTCTCGGACAGGAGAGCGAGCGCGCCAGGCCATCTGGTGAAGGGAGACGCATGAAGATAAAATCGGGGAGCGACGAAGTGTGTGTGCCAAGGCTTCATGAAATACGTGTCAAATTAACTTTTTAAATGAATGTGTGAAATAAATACAGCTGCAACCAGGACGTAGTTCACTTCTGTTTATCCAAGACGCCTGGTGTGATTTCTTGCTGGGGTTTCTTCTTACTGAGAAGACGCATTGCCCCGGGAGACTCAGGAAGCCTCTGCAAAGGGCACCTGGAGCAAAAGCACATTTACTCTACCCTTTAAAAATGTCATCCCCATCCCAACAGGACAGAGAGGAGCTTTTCGTTTGTAGAGGGAAACTGTTACCCCCTGGCTCCAAAACCAGCATGAGTCCCTCCTGGCCCTGGTGGACTTGTACCTCCTCTGATTTCTTCTGTCGACATGGAGGGACCTGGACATAAGATGTAGGTGAGAGCACCGTCCGCGAAAAAGCAGGAGACATGAGGTTCCATGGCCAGGGCCGGAGGACACCGAGCCTCCCACACTAAGACGGGCACTGTCCATGTTCCCCAAGCCCTCTGCAGGCAGCTGTGTGTCAGTCAGCACGGTTGGCTGTGCCGAGGCCCACAGACTGGGTGGATTAAATAGCAGGACACGTCTGTTCTTGCAGCTCTGACAGTCCCAGGCCAAGCTGTGGGGTGGCGGGGCTGGGGGGGTGTGCGGGGCGGTTCTCCCTGTGACCTCTCTCTTGGGCTTGTGGACAGCATCTTTTCCCCATGTCCTCACACGGCCTTTTCCCCAGTGCAGGCACGGGGTGTCTCACTCTTCTTATAAGGACACCAGTCCTGTAGGATCAGGGCCGCCCTTTTGACCTCATTGAATCTTAATTAGCTCCTTGGAGGTCCTGTCTCCAAATACAGCACATGGGGATCAGGGCTTCAATGGATGGATCTGGGGGTCTCAATTCAGCCTGTAACAGCCTCTAAAACTGCAAGGCCAGAGTTAAACCCTGAATCCCGCCCAGCTTTAAGCCTGGAACACAGAGGCCTTCTGGCTAAGAGCCACCTCCTTTGAATGGTGGTGGGAAAGGGAAGGTTCTCGGGTTGGGGTGATCAGGTGATGTATCCCCAGCCAGAGACACTTGGGGCTACCAGTGGTGATGCTGGCGTAGTGGGTGCCAGCCTCACCCAGGCAGGACCAGGACATGTGCTCCACTCCAGGGCATGAGATCCAAGGTGGGTGTTTGGGAATGAGGCCCACCCACCAGCCGTCTCTGATGCTTCTTTGAAGCCTGTCTAGCACATCCCCTTCAGCTCAGAAAGGGCCTGGAGAATCTTGGGGCAGCTTCTCTTCCAGGCGGCTTGAGGCATGTGCTGGTCGCTATCAGCACACTGGGGATTCAGATTGCACCCAGCCTCACCGGGCCTCCTTTCCCAAGAAGGCACTCAGCCACTGCCTGCCAGGAGAACGGGGACCAAAGGTGCCCACCTGCTCCCCACGTTTGCTGAGCGTGTCCCACAAACAACACTGAAAGTGTCACTATCGAAAGCGCCTGCCCCGAGGAGTTTAGAATCTAGTCCAGGAGGCAACTCATGTTCTGTCATTTAATGTGTTTTGATGGCATTCAACCCCTTCATATTTTTAACAATAGTTCAAGTAGACTTCCATTTATTTTAGCCCCAGCTGCCTTTTGAGAAAGCTCACTTAGTTTTGAACAACCTAATCATTTCCAAAGGGCAGCTTCAAACCCTCGTTTTCTAAAGCAGCTCAGCAGCCCTCTGCCTTCCTGGGCCACTGCACACGGTTGAGTGTGGATGAAGATAAGATGCCGATCACCAGCAAAGCCAGATGCACTCCCGGCCGCTCTCTGATGACTTGGAGCTCTGGATGGACACCACGCGGTCAGAGATGGCTGCAGCTGGCTGCATCCACAGGCACAGTCAGTGGGACCTGCTTTACCAAAGGGACTCGTCGGGTTAGTCCAAAAACAACACATTTGATGGATTTTCCCACCAAATTCACGCAAGGGTTGCTTGAGCGTCTGTTTGGTCAAAATGGCCAGTGTGGCTGTGCAGGTGAACACAGAGCTTTGCCAGCTGAGCCGCGGGAGCAACACAGGACTGTGGCCGCAGGAGCCGTGTTCGGCTGGGCACGTGGTGCCTCCCCAGCAGGTCTGGGAGGCAGGTCTACCAGGTTCCAGCTACGCCACTAACCATCCTGCTGCAGTTGGCATCACAGCCAGAATTTGGGGAGATGGGACTCCTGCATCCAGACAGTAAGCAGCCGCTATTTAATAATCTCGGATGTGTATGTGCTTTTCCTCAATAGCAACTTGCCTCTCACATCGACACCAACATCGGAAAACTCGGGCACGGGGCCGAGTGCCGGGCCCCGGCGTGGGTTTGCCTCTGACTAGCTGCCCTGCTGGTCCTGGGTTCATCCATGATACAGGTGGGATTGAATGTGGGACCCCCAGGACCCTTATGGTTCCAGGTTATCATAACAGTTTTGTGTTACCATTTCGAAGCCAAATGAAAATGGCTCGACTCCAGATGTAAGTATAGCCTTGTAATGCTTCAGTAAGATGGGAGCAGAGTTAAGAATAGAGACTATTTATTCGGGGAGTCTCGGCTGAATCACCATTTAGTCACTGGGATGTTGCTAAAATATTTGTACATCTCTGGGGCTGGAAGATGTTGAAATTGTTTCTTTGCCTTCCCTTTTCCATCCATTACAAACCCAAAGAGCTGAAATTTACCATAAAGGTAGACTCGTCCTATTCAAGCATGCTTACTCCTGAAGTTGTGTGTAAATCTTGTTTTAAAAGCTGAATTGGGTTTTCCTGGAACAAACATTGACAATATCTTCCCTGGAAGTGCATGACTGTGCTGGTCCCATGGGACGGAAAAGAGTAACTGCGCTGGGCGCATGGGACAGAGGAGTAACTGCGCTGGGTGCATGGGAGGGAGGAGTAACTGCTGGGCGCCTGGGACAGAGGAGTAACTGCTGAGCGCGTGGGACAGAGGAGTAACTGCTGGGTGCATGGGACAGAAGGAGTAACACAAGCCCTGTCCCCAGGGAGACCGCTGAACTCACTTATTCGTTATCTCCATGGGTTTTGTACTGACTGTCTGCCATATGCCAGATGCGGTTCTAGTTGCCGCACAGTTCACGTTGTGAGCAGGCATTTGTCACGCGATGCAACCAGGCTGTAACAGAGCTTTCCGCCGGGTGCAGACCTTCAGGAAGGCACCTCGATTACCTTCCTGGGAACTCAGGGTGGGCTTGGCAGAGCAGCTGATGTGCGGCAAGGTCTTGCATGCTAAGAAGTGATTTGACAACTGGACAAGGTTAGCAGGAGCTTCTCAGTGGGGGCAACGCAGGGGTGAAGTCATCAAGGAGCCTGCTGTCCTAAGGCTGCCAGAACTGCAGGGGGTTTACATGAATGAGACACGACCCCCTCGTCCAGGGCTGGAAGCTCAGGAGACCACGTGCGGTGCCTCCGTTTTCTCTTCAGAGCAGGAGGTGAGCTCACCTGCCACAAAAGAGGGGGCGTTCGGTGGGGAGTTGGGGAGAAGGGGAAGGTCCTGGTGCAGTCCCCACGAGGAATGAGAGGGAGAATGAGAGGAAGAGCTGCCGGTCCCCGACGGGAGCTACGCCGAGGTCAGAGTCCTCCCCTGTGGCTTTGCATCTCTCCACTATGTGCCCAGGTGGGGAGTAGCCCGGGGGCCTCAGAGCGGTCTGTGGTGAGGAAAGGCTGGGAGGGCCCGCTCTGTCCCCCAGGAGGGCTGTTCTCTGTTTTAAAGACACTGCTGTGGTCATCATCACCTGCTAACTATACCGTGTACAATTCCACTCGGTCATACCCTTCATCATGAAGCAATCTCACTGCATTTTAAGAGAGGTTGAAGCATTTTTACAACCTCAGTAATGGGATTTTGGCAGATGGAGGGAGAAATGGCCCAGCCTTTATTTTCAGTTGTGCCGTACAGGAGGGCGACCGCTGTCGCCCCCGGGGCACCACCTCTGCCGGGCGTGCGACCTCTTGCCCAGGAACCCCAGAAAGGAGGCTCGGGGGCTTAAGCTGCTTTCAAATGTCTGCCACTTGCGACCCTCCTCTGTTTCGGCTCCTCGTCCTCATTTTCCTAGAAGAGGAAAGGACAGTCGCCACATTTCCACCAAGTTTACTTCGTTTGGCATAGAAGACGAGCCTTAAAACCAGACGCAGTTGAAAAGCAACTCTGATTCCAGGACGCACTGTCCAGCCACAGTGACGCAGCTTCACCCCGAGTGCCCAGGTGGGGGGCGGGGTGGTGGCCTGCGTGGGACTCACGTGCCATCCCCACGGGTCTCAGAACCCAGAATTGCCAGGCTCTGTCCCTGCTTGGTTAAAATTTTATGTGAATGTGGCCTTTTCCCCATAAGACCATATCGTTATTGTATAAAAATCATTTTCTCTAAATCTTCCAATAAAGTGACGTTCGAGCACAATGGGCCACGTCTGTCTTACGGCTTCTGCTTCCCTGGAGAGAAGAAGGCCCTTTTCCTGGCCCACTGAATCCACCACTGGCCTCCTCCGAGTCGCACTCACAGACACGCGTGGATCAGGTTTAATCTAAACACCTGTGGCCCAGTCAGATGGATGGTCCTTCCCTCGTCCGCCTGCCGCTCCCCATCCTCCACATGGCCAGCAGGTGGCCCTGATGGGTGTGGCGCTCTCACCACCTGGGCACCATCCCTGTCAGGTGTGAGACCTCAACCCTCTTCCTGGGTCCTTTCCGGCACACGGGCTCTCAGCATCCTCACCCTGGCGACCCTCCCAGGACCTCCCCGCAGGACTGCGTCAGGACTAGGAAGCCCTCGGACCCCAGGATTGCCCTTTGCAGGTCTCAGGCACCACAGAGCTCCTTTTGCAAACTCTGATGCTGTTTGATGGTATCCAGCTCACCAGAGGCTCCATTCGGACAGCACCAGCGCAGTGCCCGCCTGCCTTCCGGGAAGTTCGCATTTTAGCAGCAGAAACGTTTCCTCAAAGAGAAGGCTTCCCTGGAGTCCCTGCGCACGGAGCTGCTGAAGACGGAGCTGCCCACGGGAGCAGAGTGGGGTGTCCGGGACCCGAAGGCGTCCAACCCTCCAGAGCCCAGGGCTCCACCAGCCGCACACACTCCAGCCACTGTGCTCAAGACAGCACACGGGTTCCCACCCGCCTCCCAAAGCAGATCTGGGCCAAGTGGATTAGAGTTTTAAATTCATTCTTTTTAAAAAATACATGAAGATTCAAAGATGGGCAGATGCATCAAATAAAATACTCTATATTGTATTTAATAGGGCTTCTGTCCAAAAAAAAAAAAAAAAAGAGAGAGAGATTGGTGTATCAAAGTAATTATCAACTTCTGCGTCTTTTCTGTTTTCCTCCCCGACTATTTTCAAAGGCCTGGTATCAGCCCAGATTCCCGTTGTCTGTGTCCAGATAACGACCGACCTCTGTGTGACTGGATCACGCGCGCCAAAACGCCCCAGGCCCCGGGTCAGCGCGGTCTCCCGCCAGGCTGTTTCCTGGTCTCCTTGGGACATTTATGAGAAGAGCCTGATTAAGGTGGTGCTGCTCCCGGACCCAGAGAAAGAGCTCTCCTTGCCTGGACTCAGTGGGGCTCACGGAAGTCTCTTCTGGGGGATTTGAGGTTCTGGTCTGGGATTGGGAATTCATTCCTTTTTGTTCCAATTTCATTAACCTCATATAAGAAGCAGGTGAAAGCAATTTATGCAAATCCTTTTTTCAATAGTCTAAGACATTTTACCTTTTGATAATAGCAGCCAGGCAGAGGTAGGAGCCGCAGACAGGCAGGTTTTGAGGCCCCAATTTAAAATCTGAGCTACCTTTCCCCACCTCTTCAAAAGCCTTTCTGTGGATAAGATAAGAGTGTAATCCCTTAGTCTGGTACAAATGTTTTAAGACTTTGTATTTCTAAAATCCAATTTGAGTTATCCTTGAACTTTAAAGCTGTTTTGTCCACTGAACCAAGGGCCCCGGGATGCAGACAAGTGTGGCCCAGCCCCTCACCACCCCCAGCCCCCAACCACCATGGGTGCCAGGAGCCCTGTCGGAGGCAGGAGACAGCGACGCAGATGCTGTGGGCTTGTCCTTTCTCAGAAAGATCTTCACGAGCCTTCTTCCCCTAGATGGAGAGGCTTGGGGCGCAGCAGCAGCCCTTGCTGCCGGCCGCGTGGGGCTGAGGAGGGCCTGTCGGGGGGCCTGTCAGGAGGCCGCACAAAACATGATTGCAGGAACCACAGTGAGGAGGCCGTGCGGCATAAAGTCGGCCCCATCTGTGTTTTCCTGGCCTTGTGGGACCCGGACACCGCAGGCCTCTGGGCTGCATGTGTCTGCCCAGCTGAGCTGACCTCCTTGCCAGACCCTCGCTGGGCACCCACCGGGCACCGCATGGCCCTCGGGAGCCCCTGTGTGCCTCCAGATGTAGACAGGAGAGGCAGGGCCCACAGACGCCTGCAGGGTGGGAGCCGGGAGGCCCACAGACACCCCATAGCAGGGGGAGGGTACTCAGATGGGAGGAGGCTCTGAGTGTGGAAGGACAGAATATGGGCTCCTGGGCACAGGGCAGCCAGAGACGCAGCAGTGCAGGCCCCACAGACTCAGGGGTCCGAGGGCAGGGGCTACTGCAGCTTCAGGCAGGGCCAGCAGCAGAGCTGGTCAGGGGTGGCCCTGGGTTCAACCACTGCTCACAGCTCATGCCTCCCACTTTTACGTGACATTTCTGGTTCTCTCAAGCCTTTTTCTCAGTAATACAGAATCTCATAGTTACGTAAACGACACGTAACATAAAATGTATCGTCCTAACCATTTTTAGGTGTATACCTTAGTAGCATTAAGTACGTTCACAATGTTGTGTGAACATCTCCACCACCCATTTCCAGAACCTTCCGTCATCCCGAACTGGAACTCTGTCCCCAGTAAACACTGACCCCTGTTCCCTCCCCCACCCCGGCCTCCCCCCCACCCTCTGTCTCTGAGTTTGATGACTCCAGGGACCTCACACGAGTGGAATCACACGGTCTGTGTCCTCTGGTGATGGCTTCCTTCACTGGGCACAGTGTCCCCAGGGCTCCCTGTGTTGTGCTATTTGTGTCCTTTGGTGACTGACTTATTTCACTGGGCAGTGTCCTCAGGGCTCCCCATGTTCTGCCGTATGTCTGCACCCCCTCCTCTTAGGGCTGGTGACATCCATCGTGTGGATGGACCACATTTTGCTCATCCGTCCGTCCGTCCACAGACGCTGGCATTGCATCCACCCTTTGGCTGCTGTCATAAAGCTGCTGTGAACATGGCGTGCAAATACTTCTTCAAGACCCTGCTTTCAGTTATTCTCCATGGACACCCAGACATGGGGCTGCCAGCTCCTGTGGGAATTCCATTTCCAGCTCTGAGGAGCTGCCACCCCATTCTCTGTAGCTGCTGCAGTGGCACAGGGTTCCCGTCTCTGCCTTCTCGCCAGCACCTGTTATTTTCTGGGGTTTTGTTTTGTTTTGTTTTGTTTTTGGTAAGAGTCATGTGCATGGTGTGAGGTGGAATTGCACCCAGGAATCATGCTTCCCCAATGATTTTGGTGACACCAAGCGCTTCTGCCTGTGCCTGGGGTCATTTGTGTGTCTTCTTTGGAGAAATGTGTATTCCAGTCCTTTGTCCTTTCTGAACGAGATGGTTTTCCATCATTATTGTTGTTGAGTTGTGGAAGTTTCTTACATGTTCTGGATATTAATCCCCCACTGGAATTTGATTCACAAATCTTTTCCCCCTTTATGTGGGTTGTCTTTTCACTCTCTGGATGGTACGTTTTGATGCACAAAAGTTTTTGAGTATGATCGAACCCAATTTATCTATTTTTTTCTTTCGTGCCTGTGTTTTTGGTGTTATATCCAGGAAATCGTGGCCAAATCCAGTGTCATGAAGGTCTTGCCCTGTGTTTTATAGTTTTAGGTCTGACATTTAGCTCTGAGTTCATGTATGTTCTGGCCAAGTGTATGTGCAGCCACTCTGCTAGTCACCGTGAATCAGTGCATGCTCTGGTGGGAGGTGAGGGTCTGGCTCACTCCTCTGTGTGTGGATAACCAGTTTTCCTGGGAAGTGAGGGTCTGGCTCAGTTGTCTGCATGTGGATATCCAGTTTTCTCAGAACCACCCATTGAGGAAACCATCCTTTCCTCCACAGGTTTTTTAAAAGTCAGCTTGTTTTTGCTTAGTATGGGAAGAAAGCAGGTTATTTTTAAGTACACGAGAATTTTATTTCAGATCAGTACATTTTTAAGGTGATAAAATGTATTTAATATTATCTTTAAAATATTGATAATAGTTCAAGCTAGATATTGACTCTGTCTCATTTAACATGTAATGCATGCTTTTTTATTTACTTTAAATATGTAAGAAGAAGCATGATTCATGGAAAGCAGACTCAACAATAACACACAGATGGTCCCCGCCTCAGGATGGTTGGACTTAGGATTTCTGACTTTACAGTGGTGAGAAACTGGACTGTGAGTGCCCACCCAGCCACTCTGTTATTCACTTTCAGGGCAGTAGTCAATACATGGCCTGATACATTCAGCACTTCATCATCAGCGGGCTTTGTGAGAGATGGTTTTGCCCAGCTGCAGGCTCGCATGAGTGTTCTGAGCACACGTAAGGCAGGCTGGGCTGAGCTGTGATGCTCAGCAGGTTACGTGGATCCAGTATGTCTCCAACGTCGGACATTTCGACTTGCTCCGGGTTCGTTGGGATGTAACCAACCCCATCATACACTGAGGAACCTCCATAGTGTGTTTAGTCTGAGAACTGAATACATGTTAAAATGTAAAGCAAATTTAACCAGGACATTGGCTCCAATAACAGACAAACAAAGCTTTCAGTGACCTGATGGCTAATATTCTTACCTGTTTGATTATAGAAGTTTTATTTTCATAATTCCTGTTTTATTTGTGAATTACAGGAGAAAATGAACAGTTTCAGGCTGCTATTTGTAAGCAAGCTTCTGCAAATAAATGTGTTTCAGGTGGGGGTAGCCTAAATGTCACGTAAACCAGCACGGTTCAGACTGGGGTAGCCTAAATTCTACGTACACCAGCGCGATTCAGACTGGGGTAGCCTAAATTCCACGTACACCAGCGAGCTTCAGACGGGGGTAGCCTAAATTCTACGTAAATCAACATGTCTCAGGTGGGGGTAGCCTAAATTCCACATAAATTAAAAGCAAATTCGGATAGATTCGTTCCCAGACGTTCTGTCCTGAGCGTTGTGTGCAGCGTAGAAGTCGTTCTGGCATGCTGTGGATGAGCAGGAATTGGATGGCGGTGGATTCGCTTTGGGGCATGGCTTCATTGCTGGCTTACCGTCTCTCAGACTTGCTCAGGGTCCGTGTTCCTTCCCGAGCTTGCCTTTCATCAGACTCCATCTGAGCACCAATTTGACTGTATATCCCTGAGTAGGAAGAGGCCTCACGTTTAACATCTGCAGTGCATGGACCTTCCACAGTGGCTGGCGGGTCACTTGGGTGGGAGGACGGTGTCTCCAGGGACAAGGATGGACCAGTGGATGGGTGAGGAGCATGAGGTGAGGAAGGCCCGGGCTGTGGTGGAGAAAGGAGAGGAGGGAGAAAGTGCTTGGGAACACAGCCAGCAGGTGCGGTGACTTGCTGGTGCGGGGAGAGGGGCATGGGGCAGAGACACAGAGTCAAGCTGGTTTGGGACTGGAGTAGGAACTGGTTCAGGGAGAAGCCATGAGCTCAGTGGGGGACAGGTGGCCAGCAGGGGACAGGCCAGGGGACACCAGGGGAGGCATTCAGCCAGTGCTGTGACAGGAGAGCCTGCAGCTCACACCAGGTCAGACCAGAGCTGTCCCCATGGACGTTCTGGCACCAGAGTGTAGGGGCAGAGGCCGGGAGAGGCATCAGGGCGAGGGGACAGTCTGTCAGGGCCCCACATTCTGTGTTCACTACGGAGCAACTCCGCTGTCCTCAGACACTGGCTTTCTCAGCTTGACTGTGTGAGTTCCTCTTTGAAAGAGGATTTCTGAATGTGGCTTAATTTAATTTTGTGCTTCCAACAAATCTTCCCTCATTAAAAATAGCTAGGAGACCATCTGCACGGGTGAGAGTCTGGGTTCCCAAGTAGTGGTAACGAAAGCTCTCCGCAGTCGAGCCAGGGACGCGAAACGCCTCGCCCTGCCCTGCTGGTGGCTGGCTGTTGACTCAGTGGCCCACCAGGTACCAGGCGCCAGGGACAGGGGCGACCACAGGTGACACAGCCTGGCCCCACCACCACACGTGCCCCCGCGTTGAACCCGTGGGAGCAGAGCCCTCCCTGCACTGCCTTGCTCGCCCCCGCCTTCTCCCTTGCCTCTCTGGAAGACAGACCCGCGCCCTGCTGCCCTCTGCTCCTCTCCAGGCTGCTCTCCCAGGTGTGAGGCGGCTGGCACTGATGCCTCCTTCCCTCCTCACCCCGTCCCCACCGGCTGCACCTGGATGCTGCGATAGGCAGCGCCCTGCCGAGGAATGGAGCCACCCAGGCCCACGCTCGGGCCACGCAGGAGTTGCTTCTGCATCAAGTCCACACATTTCAGTGCAAACGCAAAGCCCCCAGGATCTGGGCCAAGTTGCCATTCCAGCTTCATCTTCATTCACTGCTCGTCTGCACCACCCACAGGAGCCACGCACCTTTCTGTACCGCACCAACGCGGGTGCTGGGCCTCAGGTTCTGCCTCGAGAGCCCCTGCACCCCCGCCCTGCCCCTGGCCCTGGCTCCATCTGACCTGGCATCAGGACCCCCCTCAGAGACCCCGTCTTCCACCCTCTCCCCGACAGGTCACTCCCTTCCCAATGCCAGGCTATAGTCAGCATTTGTGAGCACCCAAAATATGCCAGGCAGCAAATGAGGCACATGGCACACGTGGTCTCACCCATCCTCCTGCCAGCCATGAAGTGGGTGCCACAAGCCCCCTGCAGGTGGGGAGGACCAGGGCATGGGGAGCTGAGGTCACAGACACGTGAGGATGGGGGTCAGGGGCTCGCTGTGACCTCATGACAGGGACCAAATGCTGCCAGATACAGACAATGTTTCTTGGTCGGTGGCTGCTCCAGAGGGCAGGGGGCGAGTCTGAAGCACTTTTGCGTCCCGAGCACCGCATGTCAGGCTGTACACAGCACGCAGTCTTTGGGAAAAGTCTGTTAAATAAGGTGTTCTCACTTGAAGACACACATTCCTTAACCTGTGAGCCTCTAGAAGGAAGGAGGTTTAGACTGCTCTGTGACGCGATGAATCAAACGGAAGTGTCTGCGAAGCCACCATCCTCCAGCGGGAGTCCAGGGCCCTGGGGTGGGAACGGGAGCGCAGGAGGAGGCCTGGGCAGAAACCTGGCTCTCCGGGGCAGGCAGGTCCTCTCAGCCTCTCCACAAACATCTGTGAGGAGACCGTTCTGCAGCCACAGTGTCGAGACACACACCCTTGCCATCGGCCACCTTCCTCCCATGTAGCAAGCTCGGGCGCACCCAGTGTAGACGGGAGCCGCAACTCGGTGGATGCCGATGCCGGGCATTGGTGGGAACACAGACAGCGGCACTCTGGATCCTGCTGGTGGGACGCTGGGCTCAGCTGACGGTGGGGAGGCAACACGGCTGCGCACATCTAAAGCTCTCGACGTGTGGAGATGCTTCGGCATGGACACTCATCCCCTGACGCTTCATCCTAAGGACACAGTTCTTTGAGATGTGCAAAGAATGAGGTGCGTGGCTGTTCATTACAACATCGCTCGTGAGGGACACGCGGCACGTGAAGGGATATGGACAGGAGCCTTTCCAACGAGGGACGCACCTGCGGAAGAGGCCCCCCGACATTTCTAAAGAAGCAAATTTCCCTGTGGATGCAGCACCCAGATCAGTGCTACTGGGCCCACCCCGTGTCCGTCGCGTGCTCTCGGCGGGAATTGTCTGTGCTGTTGGGCCCACCCCGTGTCCGTCGCGTGCTCTCGGCGGGAATTGTCTGTGCTATTGGGCCCACCCCGTGTCTGTCGCGTGCTCTCGGCGGGAATTGTCTGTGCTGTTGGGCCCACCCCGTGTCCGTCGTGTGCTCTCAGCGGGAATTGTCTGTGCTGTTGGGCCCACCCCGTGTCCGTCGTGTGCTCTCAGCGGGAATTAGCTGTGCCGGTGAGGGCTGCTTTCTTCTATTCCTTTATATTTCTAAGACCTCCTCTTGCCCCGAAGTCTCCCGTTTTATCTCTGTACCTAAAATGGGCCGCAGCGCACACACCACGGCTCCATCCTGAGTGGCCGTGACCGTCACCTCTGTGGACCCACATCCGTCCCGCTGTCCTGACGCCTCCCCACCGTGGGGCCTCTGTCAGAAGTGATGAGACTTTCCTCCAATCGCGAGGGGCTTTCACCTTGTCACACTGAAGAAACACTTCTGCTTCCCATGGTTTAGGGGAGCCAGAGCCAGTCACATGGGGTCCCCTGCCCAGGGCTCTGCTGTCCCAGGATTGGAAATGAGGGTCTTGGCTCCGCAACAGGAATGGGTGGGATTCTGCCTGTTTCTCCATCTTTTTGTAATTTCCATTGTAAAGAGTGAGGCACGTTCACCATTTGCTGTTATCTTTGAAGGAGTTTCTCCCCAGAAAGCACTGGATGGAGACGAGGGCACCTGCTCCTGGGGTGGGCAGAGGGAGCTCATGGAAACCACATGATTCACGTGACTCCCTAGGTCCCCGCGCGCACCCATGGGGCGGTGCAACCGGGGCTGCAGCGTCCTTGGCTCAGGCCTCCTTCTCGGGGAAGCAGGGTCGGCCGCTGGACCACCCAGCTGTGCAGCTGGGACTTGCCCTTGACCTGGGTGTGAGACAAGGCTTCGCCCCGTGGGCTGCACGTGCTCCCAAACACAGAGCAGGAGCCGGGGAACGCCGCCAGCCACCTGCACCGCACCCCCCCGGGCTTACCTCCACCCAGAGCATCCGCGCATATTTCCGTGGTGAGGGGGCAGTTTCTGAGACTCGTACGGAAACCTAACTCGTCATCACAATAGGCAGCAACAAAAGAAAATTAAGAGAAAAACGACACGCGTGCAGCGGAGGCACAGCGCAGCCACGGATCTGCGACGGCTCCCCAGCGCCTGACGTGCGTTTTACAAGATGAGCCGCACCCAGGCCTGCCACGTGGAAGCAGCCATCACCCCGTGCTGGGCACCACCAGCCTCCTGGGTCACACCCAGGGCGGGGTCTGAATCCTACAGCGGCAGACACTCCACATGGCGTGGACATGGACAGCCCCACAGCTGCGGTTCCACCAACCTCCCCCTCCACGGGGCACACAGCCCCACATGACTCCGTGGAGACTCCCCGGGTGGGGCACAAGCAGGCCTCTCAGGAGATGGCGGGGGGTGTCTGGAGAGGAGGGTCACGCATCTCACAGGCTGGGCAGGCCACTGCTGCTTTCCAGAGATGCCTGCCATCCGAAGTCCAGCAGCCTCTGGCATTTGGGCTGGTCGGAGGCCCACGTATCATTTGGGGGCGAGAAAGCATCTCTGCATCTGTGTGTGCTGAGAGCAGTAGCAGCTGCAGTGACAAGCAGCCCCCGTGAGAGCCTCGCAGCCCCCTTTCCCTTCCTCTGGTCCAGGGTCCGTGTGGCGTCTGCCTGGGGAGGCTCAGGCCTCTGCAGCAAAGGGAAGAGAGGAAGTGGGAAGTCACACTGTGGCTCTTAAAGCCAGAGGATCATGTGTCACCTCTGTCCACATTCAGTACCCAAAGCAGGTCCCACAGTCACTGGAAGTAGGACCCACCATGCCCCCCAGGCAGAGCCACAGTGCGTGGCAGGCCCCACTTACGGCTGACCGCACGCCCACCAATGATAGCAAAAGAATCTAAAATGTACAGCTTGAAAAGGACAGACCCAGAATGACCCAGAAAACTCAGCTACAGTCACGGGTTCGAGTCACGGCACCCTCTTTCTTTTTCAGCAGGATAGGGGTTCGGGGGAAGCTGGCATCAGAAAGCAGAGTTGAGTCCCCACCTGCTGTTCGCAGGTCGCTGGGCCCCCTTCGCTTCTTCGCACTTGCCTGCTTGTCTGTGGCGTGGCCCCGGGGAGGGAAGGCTGCCACCCAGGATGGGGCCCAGACCCCAGCCACATGGAGACACCAGGTCACGAGAAAGCCAGGGCAGAGCTGGTCAGGGATGGCGTCCGGGCACCTGTAGGTCACCCTGTGTGAGCCCATGGCACTCCCTCCGACCAGCATTCTCTAAAATACATGTTCACCACTTAAAAGTCAGTTGAGGGGCAAATTGAGGTCTGCCAGTAAAATTTACACATTACGACTTACTCTGCTTGGCCAAAGCTGCATCAATGTTCTGAGAAAACAGCCAACAGCATTTCCCTCCTCTTGGGTGCAGCGTTCACCCTTCCCGTTTGTCTACAGGCTTTTCAAGCAGGGAAACTTCTTCAAAGGCAGAATGAAAGGCCCGAATTTTAGATCCCTGAGTAAGTCATTTTATTTAGGAATTTCAGCATGATTCAGCTTGAGAATTGTGGTGACCATTCCTGTGGATTTTCGGCTGCCTCCAGTACGGGAATGCATCTCAGAATTACTCAACCAAGAGGCATGTCCGGGGGAGATGATTTTTTTCCCGCCTGTGTGAGTTTCCCAGGGTCTCTGTAACCAGGTACCACCAATGGAGTTGCTTTAACGCAACAGAAAGGTTCTGCCCACAATCCTGGAGGCCAGATACCCAAAATGAAGGTGTCAGTAGCACACACTCCCTCCGAAACCTGCATCAGAACCTTCTAGCGTCTTCCGGCCTCTGGCGTCGCTGGCAGCGGCTTGCAGCTGCCCCACCCTGATCATCGCCTGAGGTGTGACAGGGAACTGCGTGTGTCTCCATGAGGCATCTTCTTACAGGGACACGGTTGTCTCGGACCAGGCCCGCCCTACACCAGCATGACTGCATCTTAACTAATTAGGTCTGCAGCCACCCTATTTCCAAATGCGGCCACATTCTAAGGTGCCGGGAGGTAGGACATCAACGCATCTTTTTCTGGTGGGGACACAGTTCATCCCATAGTGCTACCTGGAGGCACTGCCTGCTTCTGCAGGAGAGAGAGCAGAGAGAGCATTTGCTCCTCACGTCTGGCGCCGATGTCAGATGGGAGGAGGGTAGCTACCAACGAACCTAAGGAAATTCAGTTCCATGATAAGCCAAGAAGGGTCAACGGCGTCTCTCGCAAACACTGCAGATGTCTGGACTGGCCCCGGGGCCTGGTCCCTGGTGGTGCCACGCAGCTGAGAAGAAATTGTTCCTATAAATGAATATCTGACACCCCAGCCAAAAATATTATTCTTTCCTCTAAATCCAAAGGAATTGTAGCTCTATTTTCCAGTTGATTGGAGACGTTTCTATCGGTGGCTGTCTTACCAGTGCGTGATGAGAGTCTGAGAAATAGGAACCAGGTCTTATTTCTCTGTGTGACCCCACAGCAGTAACTATTATAATGCCTCAGACTTAAGGACTCAATAAATATTTGATGACTAGACAGAAATTAACGAACGTGCTAGCTTCCTGCTAACATACGTAACATCTCTCTTGGTCCACTTAGCCTGTAAACTAATCAGACCTTGAGGAATGAAGGGAGTACTCAGGGAACTGCGGGAGAAGCTAGGAGATTGCAGAGGCTGTCTTCAGAGAGCAGTCTGGGGAGCTCTTTCAGCCTCGTCCTGCGGGCCGAGCCCACTCCCCCGGCATACAGAGCTCCTCTTGGAGGGGCCCTGGTGATGGCCGGGCCCTGCTCTCCGGGGACGCTCATGCCTTCCACTACCACTGGCTGTTATTCTTTCTGCCTTCATGCTGGCTGGAGCTCCCGGATGCTGAGAACCGAAAAGCAGGCACGAAGTTCTCCGCGTTCCCAGGAGGCCGGGATGTGCAAAGGGCGTGGCCGGAGCCAGGCAGTCCTGACAGACTCGCGAGCACACAGAAGGGCGGCAGGTGACCTTTCTCCGGAGCACATGACGGCAGTGCCGTGGCCTTGGCCTTCCACTCCCACTGGGGGACTTCCCACTTCTCAGACCTGGAGAGAAGGCCTCAGAGTCCCTTGGGAAGCATGATCTCTGCTCCCCCTTTAATGGGTCGAGAATGGAGACTTGAGTCAGGCATGACCTTCAGAAATCCTGGCACGAGGGGCCTGGAAGCTCAGGTGGGGCTTCCGTGACCACCTGCGGCCACACAGGGCCCAGGGCCAGCCTGGATGAATTTTAAAGGGACCCTCTCATGGGGCTTCCTGCTCAGGAGAGGCAGGAATGGGAGGTGTGGGTTTGGCTGCAGACCTGAGCAGGTGTTGGAGGATAGGGGTCATGCACTGGGGAACACGATCCTGGGGAGACCCCCTCCTGGAGCCCCCAGGGCCAGAGACGCCTGTAGGAGGGAGAGGTCCAGAGAATGGCCACCCAAGAAACAGGGCAATGTGTGGGGATGGAGGCAGGGGTGGGGCATGGCAGGCCACAGTAGCGCTGCCACCTGCGGGAGGCAGAGAAGCCAGAGTGACAAGGTGGGTTTGGGGGTCTGAGGGCCCCAGAGGTCGGACATTGGAATGACCGATTGCGGCAGCTAAGAAACCAAGAGAGGCTGCGATGTCACCTCGGACGGACGCCTGGACCTGCTGAGACTCACCCCAGGGCCGTGGAGAGAGGCTGCAGTGCCACCACGGATGGACGGACGGACGCCTGGACCTGCTGAGACTCACCCCAGGGCCGTGGAGAGAGGCTGCAGTGCCACCACGGACGGACGGACGGACGCCGGGACGTGCTGAGACTCACCCCGGGGCCGTGGGGCAGAGGCTGCAGTGTCACCTTGGACGCCTGGACGTACCGGGACTCATCCCGGGGCCACAGAGAGAGGCTGCGGTGTCACCACGGACAGACGGATGCCTGGACCTGCTGAGACTCACCTCGGGGCCGTGGGGCAGACCTGGAGCCGGGCCCGGGGCTGCAGGGTTGGGAAGAGGAAGGCGCCCTCCAAACACGCCCTGGGAAGCCACGGTAGAATCAGACTGTGTCTCCAGCCTGGCCTGTGCTGGCCCCTTCCTGTGAGCTCCAGGAAAGTCTGTACTTGAAGAGCGCATTCATGAGTGCCTTGTTTTATTTCCTTCACATGAAAGCAAAGAACATGAATTGTTTTAAAAATAGCCTCTCCTTCTACAAGTCATTATTTTCAGAATTAGCTGATAGTTCAAAAACTCTAAATTCATTTGCCGCGTTCATTCAAATTGTTCTGATCTTATCATCTTTCCCAAATCCCACATTTATTACAGATGTATTTATTCTTTGTCGTCCCTCCCTCCTCTGTATAATGGTTTGGGAGAGATTACAAAAGGTAATTTATAACAGGTTAAAAGACAGACCTCACCACTCACAGAAAAATGGAGCATGCCCCTCCCCAGAGTGGAAACGTGGCTTTCTGGGGAACGTGGCCAGGGCCCTGGCCGCCCGCCCGCCCGCGTACAAATAAATGCAATGGCTGTGCGTTTTTCAGTCACTTAGAGAAATACCGAAAAATGGCTTCATATAAACATCTGAAAGGTACGCCGGGTAGCACTTAATCCCCTTCCGCGGTAAAGAGCCCGGCTGCTTTGGCCATGGCAAACGTCAGTCTTTGCTCTTGAAGGCTTCAGAACAGGTGTAATGGGGAGTGGGGCACAGGTGCTGGCCCCGCGGGTTGAGACATGGCTGCTGCGTGCCCGGCCACCCAGCCAGTGGTCCTGCAGCAAGGAGCAGCCAGTGCTCATACCTGGTGAAGAGGCCGGGCCGGCCGCTGCCTGGCCTGAGGTGGGGTGTGGAGCTGTGTCCGTGTGAGGAGACGTGAGGGAGTGATTTCCATGAAGGAGTCCGTGACCTCTGAGGGGGTTGGCACAAGCTCTTTCTCTGTAGCTCAGTTGAGCAACGTTGCCAACTAGGGAGGGCACTGGCTTCCACGGTCAAGTGCAGGCTCAGACGCTTACTGCAAGCTCAGCCTCGACTAAGTCGGCTGACCCTGCAGCACCCCGGTGCCCACCTGTGACCTTGCGGCGATGCATGTCGCATGCAGGTGCTGAGCGTCCGAGGTGACGTCTGCAGGTGCCCGCCCCTGGCTCCCAAGGCACCATCAGGCTGTTGCCCCAGACGAGCACCTGTTCCCTCACGTGGTCACCGACATGCCTCTTGCCTCCATGCACTGAGTTCAGGACTGTGAATAAGTGATGCTTGTTGGACCCACCAAATGTGCTTTTAGAGATGCACTTTCTCAAAGCCTCGTGGATCGATTGTGGTGATGCTGTGAATGGCCATCTTCGTGTCTGTGAGTCCCCGTGCAGTGAGAGGTAGCAGCAGGGTTCCTGCAGAGTCTCTGTGGCCATGGTCCACCCAACAACTGCGACTTCTCAGCACGAGGACTCAGGTGTGTGATTTCCTCAGAGCCCCCTTTTTCAGGCCAAGGCGATGCCCACAGGGTCCTGTCACCACCTCCCACCCCCAGCCTGTGGCTGAACCAAAGGGATGGCCCGGGAGCCGGTGTTTCACAGGCCATCCCGTATCCCATGTGGGCTTCTCAGAGTTGTTGGTTCCCATCCCTAGTTTGGGGGCAGTGGGTATCTCACATGGGGTGAGGGTGGAAAACACCTTAGATCAGAGAGTGGAACCCCAGAGCTGGTGCAGCTGCACCTCCAGGCTGCCCCATGCCCTGCTCCTTGCCATCCGTGTCTCCCCGAGCACCAAGCCTGCCTGGAGTGCTGCCCTGGGTCTTTTCAGAGTGCAGCCCTGCACCCTCAGCACGAGAGTCTGTCTCCATCTTGGCAGGCGTTGCTGAAGAGGTACGTGCTCCCCCAAAACCTCGGGCTGTGTAGGCCCTCCATGATGCTCTGCTTGGACAGCAGAGAGCGCCATCTTCTCTTGGCAGTTCTGGCTCCAGGTGGATGTGCCCAAAGTCACAGATCAACTTTCTGTGGCAGCAGGGACCAGCCTGTTTCTGGGGCGGTTTAGATTTGAGATGCTGTGATCAGCCTACACCAGCGCAGCGGCTGGCAGCGTTAGCAGTAGGGTCATTCACTGAGGTCCAGCCAGCAGTCAACAGCGCTTAGAAAACAACGACCCAGAAGAATGGCCAGCACCAAGCAGAACCGAGGGGCCTCCCCTCCTCGGCGAGCACACAGCAGCCTCCCCAGGCCCTTCATCCCCTGTCACTTTGCCTCATTCTGTTTTCCTCTTCTTCCTTTACGGCAGCAGCAGGAGTGGCACCCCAGTGTCCTTGCATCTGGGCTGGGGGGTTGCTGAGGAGTTTCCTGCAGCTGCCAGCCTGTCTCCCAACATTCCCTGGGCCTCATTCATTCCCACCATGACCCTCCTCTTGGGCCCATGGCCTGGACTCCCACCTCCAGCCCTCCCCACCTGACGGCACTTCTCTCCTGTTCTGCAGGGGGGCTTTTCTCACGGTCATTTTAAGCACACATTTCACTCATTCAGAATGAAGGTGACACAGAAGCCACCAGATTCAAATGCTCAGAAAGCAGGAGAAGCACATCGGGCTCAGAACCGTTCCCTGGGGAGCTGCTGGCTTGGGAAAGTGGGAGACCTAGAATGTATTCAGTACGCTCAGGAGAAGTGCGTTGAGCTCCACGCCATTCCCTGATGAGCTGGCCTCGGAAAGAAGGAGACCCAGAATACATTCAGGAGAAGTGCCTTGGGCTTGGAGCCATGCCCTGGGGAACTGGCCTCACAATCCGCTCAGGAGAAGCGCCTCGAGCTCAGTGCCGTTCCCTGGGGAGTTGGCTCCAGAAAGCGGGAGACCTAGAATCCATTCAGGAGAAGCACATTGGGTTGGGTGCCGTTCCCCGGGGAGCTGGCTTTAGAAAGCAGGAAACCCAGAATGGGCTCAGGAGAAGCCCGTCGGACCGGGCACTGTTCCCCGGGGATCTCTGGCTTCAGGGGCTTTTGTGCCACCTCTGTTAGTGAGTGCTGGGATTCCTGCAAATACCGGGTTTCTGGAGGGTTCGGAATATTGATTTTCTGTTGAAGAAACTAGGGTGAGCATTTTACTCAACAAAAATCAGGAATCACAATTCCTAAACTCATAGGTTTTTCTACAGGTCTTAAGCCTCCATTGTTATTCCTATAGTAGCTCGCCCCGGATAAAAGGGACACATCCCTCAGTTCTGCCAAGCAGAGCTGCCGGGGAAGACTGAGGTCACAAGCCCAGCCTTGCACAGGGCGAAAGGAAGGACCACTCAGACTGTCCTGGCCTGGGTCAGGTGCCACGCTGCAGGCAGTAACTCATCAAAGATGCACAGTTTAACAGACTGTACTATACTGATAGTAAAACGAACTAATCTGGCATCCGTACACCGTGTCCGTCAAACTCAATGGTGCACACAGGTTTAAACATCGTTTTTTATGTGTTTTAGTTTTTCATAGCCTTCTAACGTGACCTGTGAAACGCCTCTGCAGAGTTGATGCCATGAGGCAGAGGGAGCTCACCTACGAATGCCATCGTCATGTCGTCATCAAGAATAAGATATGGAAGACAATGCCTTCATGGCTTCACACACCTCAAAATGTGGAGCTTTATCATGTATGTGATTCTTTTAAGACATAATCACTACACTGGCAGCTTGGAGCAGATAATGCATCTTAGTAGCCAGAGCTTTGCAGCTGCCATTGTATTTCCACTCCTTCGTGAAGGGGAGTGAGGCGTGCTCTGCAGAGAGCAGCAGGTGTGTGCCACGTGAGGGCTGGGGGGCACAGCCCACGAGAGCTGCTACATGGGCTCTCACCAGTTCTGTGGCTCTGTGTCCAGACCAGTTCTGTGGCTCTGTGTCTGTAGCAAAGCTGGATTTGACCATGGCTGTCGGGAATGTCTGAGGGATTGGCAGAGTTGGGAAAGATGCTGGAATAAGAGTGTTGGGCAAACATTCAGAAAGGGTTAAAGGTAGATTGTGGGAACCGCAGACCAGTGTGCTTGCCTCGGTGCCTAGTGAGATCCTAGGCCATATCCGTAGACAGGGAGGGAGCTGGGCATCACACCCTGTCTTTGCTGATGGCATTTCTTGCGGAGAGATGGAGGAACTGCTGTTGACATCACGAGTATAGATTTTAATGATTTTGTTTTTTGTTTTTTGTTTTTTTTACAAAATATCCAAAAGAAAAGATGGAGACTTGGAACGATCATGCCGTTAGATAAATTTCTACCTACTACACTATTCTTACAGGCTATTAATTAAATAATTATTTAATGAGGAGAAAATAGAGTAAGCGCAAAGGGGTTCTCTAGGAATGTGCCGTGGGGCTATTCCTCAATTCTGTTATGTTCCACAATGTTGTCAATAATGGAATTAAAGACGCGTCATTGGGTTGAGTAAACTTTTGGATGGTGTGATGCTAGGAGGAGGAGGAGGGGTGGATGGAGATGAGGGTGTGAGTAAGGCCTCCGGCTGGCACCAGAAGAGCCCTGCCCCAGGGTGGCCGTCGGATGGAAACGACCTCAGAGGTTTTAGAGCCGTGTGAGTCCACTGTGTTGCTTATAGCAGGGGATGCGCACGGCTCCCCCGGAACAATCCCACCCACAGCCACGTTCCGTGTGGCCCACGTGTGAGCTGCCCGAGGCCACCCTCACCACGTTCCGTGTGGCCCACGTGTGAGCTGCCCGAGGCCACCCTCACCAAGCACCATGAACCAGGGGCCTTCAAACAACAGGCGTTTCTTCTCCCACAGTGCTGGGAGCTGGAAGTCTGAGAGCAAGTCTGAAGCTATGCGCCCTCCTCCAGCCTCTGCCAGCGCCTGGCAGCTCCCGGTGTCCCTTGGCTTGTGGCTGCCCCACCCCAGTCCCTGCCTCTGCGTGCGAGCCGCTCCCTGTGCACGTCTGTCTGTATGTGAATTTCCCTTTTTTTTTTTTTTTTTTTGAGATGGAATTTCGCTGTCGTAGCCCAGGCTGGAGTGCAATGGCACAATCTCGGGTAGCCACAACCTCCACCTCCTCGGTTCAAGCAATTCTCCTGCCTCAGCCTCCCAAG
This sequence comes from Macaca fascicularis, assembly GCF_037993035.2. Classification (NCBI taxonomy): domain Eukaryota; kingdom Metazoa; phylum Chordata; class Mammalia; order Primates; family Cercopithecidae; genus Macaca; species Macaca fascicularis. The sequence goes on along the minus strand of NC_088377.1, from coordinate 199,010,725 downwards.
TAGCTGGGACTACAGGTGCACGCCACCACGCCTGGCTAATTTTTACATTTTAAGTAGAGATGGGGTTTCACTGTATTGGCCAGGCTGGTCTTGAACTCCTGACCTCAGGTGATCCGCCCACCTCAGCCTCCCAAAGTGCTGGGATTACAGGCATGAGCCACCCTGCCCGGCCTCAAATTTCCCTTTTTGATCAGGGCACCAGTCCTACTGGATTAATGGCCTACCCCAGCGACTTTGTGGTCACTTGATTACATCTGTGAAGGTCCTTTTTCCAAGTTACATAACATGCTGAGGTCCTGGGGTTAAGACTCAACATATCTTCTTGAGGGGACATAGTTCAAGCTCTAAGAGCCCAGTGAGTGTTTTCAAAATTGAGAAATTTTACATAAATAATACAAATGCCTGATTTCTATTTTTTTAATCAAAGATCTGAGCAACCCCAGTCCCACATTCCTGGCCAGCAGTGCCTATATGCTGTCCCCTTGGGGTAGGACTGGTCACCTCCAGTCATCTAGTCCCCCTTCCACCACGCAGGCCCTCCCTCTGCTTACGTGGCCTGCATAGCCCCTGAGACACTGGAGGTTACAGCCCCTGATTTCTACCCTGTTGTGGCCCATGAAGGATTTAGACACCTCTTAAAAGGAATATATGCTCTAAATTAATGCTGAAATAGCGAAGTCAGTAGAAAATGACGGCCATGGGAGAGACACATATGCCCCCTGAGGTTAACCCGGTGGAACTGCTGCATCCCCGTGAGGGAGACCAGGGTCCCAGGGACACAGCCAGCATGGCCACCCCCAGGGCTTGCCCTCAAGCCTAGGCCCTGCCATTAGACAGCTGTCTGCAAGACCAGAAGACAAACAAAGAGGAAAGCAGGAGGTCTGCCGGGGTCAGGTAGGCCTGAGGAAGGGAAGGAGGGCATGGAGTATGGGCGGAGTCCTCAGGTCCCAGGACGGCCTCCCATGTGGTGAAGGGCCAGGACTGCCCAGGGCTGCAGCAGGCAGAGACAGGACCGGTGTGCAGGTGCACAAATGAAATCTCCAGGACTCCTCAGGGTTGCAGCAAGCAGAGACAGGACCGGTGTGCAGGTGCACGAACCACACTTCCGGCACATGGGGCTCTCGCCTGTAACCTGGCTGTCCCGGAACCCCTCCTGCACATGGGCGGGCTGAGGGCCAGGCGCAAGGGCACTTGTGTGCAGGCGGCAGGCAATGGACACCAGTCCATGGTGGGCGTACAGATAGCAGGGCTGAAAGGGACCCTAAAGTTCCGCGGGAAAACCCCCCAGGGGACATCTGGGAGCTGTGTGTGGTCCTGAGCGGCGTGGGGTCCCAGGCCTGTGGCCCTCACTGCACAGGGCTCTTCTGCAGCGGGACCCTGCGGCCACGTCACTCTCTGCCCTGGGAAACATCCTGTGCCATGGGGGGTTAGGCAACCTGGGTGATTTTTTTATTTTTTGTAGAGATGGGGTCTCACTGTGTTGGCCAACTGGTCTGAAACTCTGGGCCCAAGTAATCCTCCTGCCTTAGCCTCCCAAAGTGCTGGGATTACAGACATGAGCCACTGCACCTGGCCAAGAGTGAGTTTTAATAAGTCTGTACGCACCTGGCCAAGAGTGAGTTTTAATGAGCACGCAGTTGCTGTCTTCCCACATTGAAAGTCCATGTGCTGAGAAATGAGGATTCTCTTTATTCTAGGCGTTCTAGAAAGCAGCGTCCAAGGGGATCGAATGGACGCAGGAGGGAGAGAGCTCAGATTTTAGCTCTTTGTTAGGTTCCTATAACCCAAGTGCCCTGTGGGTTCCCCTTGTGTGGATGCTTCCCGAAACTGTGTCACAGTCAGTCCCTGCGTCCTCTGGCCTCACGGCCAACCCTGTGTCTCAGGCGAGCATCCTTCTGTGGGTGGTGGGGACACACCCACGCGTCCGACCCCCGCAGAGCCCCCTGGGCCTCTGTATGCCTCACACTCCTCTCTCCAGCATCCACGGTTTGCCCCCAGCTGAGGACTAAACAAGGGAAACTCCTTCAGGCTCACGTTGTAAGGAACCACTGCGCTCCCAAAACACCCCTGCCAGAGCCTTGTCTGCTCCCTGATGAGGATTCTGTCTCCGGGCTTTCATTGTCCATCCTTGAATTCCGGCTTCCCAGAATATCCAACTTGTATGTGTAAATCCCTGTTCCAGCCATCCGTGGATGGGCCTGGCTGAGTCCTGTGGACTTCAGAAACCCAGCACACCAGGATGAATCTGAAGGCGGGTGTGTGGCGCAGATCCTGGAGCAGGCGTGTTAAACCCTAAGCTCCTTCCCACGCAGCAGGACCCCCATTCCTGCGGGCCATGTGGCTGCACCACGTGGAGTGAGGTCGAAGGCCCCACAGAAGGCAGAGCTGGCAGCTCGCAGGGAATTTCTCAGAGGGGTGCCCACTTGGGAGGGAGGGAGGGTCCCCGGCCTCTGTGTCACTCACTTCGTGCTTTAGATGTCTGAGTAACCCAGTGGTAAACGTCCACTGCCTGTGGTCTCCGAGCCTCTCATTCTGTCTCACATACGTCACTTAGGCTACCTGCAGGAGAAGCGGGGCTGAAAGAATTGTCAGAGGCCAAAATCATCCTTATCATTGTCCTGGAAATAAAAGTAAGCAGCTCGTTTCAGACACTATGCCCAGGAGGAGGTTTTGTCCGGAGCTATGCATGGAAGGGCATCGTGTTGATCTGTGGCACGTATGGCCTCCATCTCCCCTCATGGGAGTCAGCAGGGCCACCCTGTGTGACCACCCGTGAGAGCCTGGAATAAAATCCCACGCAGCCGTGGGCAGCACAGCCCCCGACCCAGGCCCTCCGACCAGGGCCCTCACTCCCACCGCGGGAGCAGAAGCCGCAGTTGTCTCTCCCGGCTCGCTCCTCTGCCGCCTGAGGGCCCAGACTGTAGCCTCCAGCCCCAGGTGGCCTCGCTCCCCGGCAGGAGTGTCGGTTCCCAGGTGACAGTTGTCTCTTCAAAGTCGGTGGGGCGCAGGCTCTAGCAGAGAAGAGTAGCTGGGAGAGCACGTGCAGCTCTCACTGGTAACTTTCACGGAGCCCTCCATGGTTTGTTATTGAATTGTGACTATGACCATATCATGTTTGATGTAAGGGATAAAGAAATGATGGACGTGTGGGTGATGATAGCCATTCTTTGGTTTATGGACCCATAAGTCCCACGGAGAGCATTATCAATCACGTGGTGCCTTCGTGGCTGCGTTTTCATGTGGAACGCTGAATCACTTTAGAGTGCATAAAGCAGGGAGCTGCTTGTGACTATGCGTGTGTGGTTTTACGAAAGTTGGGTCACACATGAGGCCTGCCCTCGTTGTGGTCGTCTCAGACAGGAACACGGAGCTCATGAACCTTCTCAGTCTCGCCGAGAGCCCTGGGGCAGCCCCTCCGCCTGCAGGTACTGCTGACCGGCCGAGAGCCACTCACACCACTGCCCGACCTTTAGGAGTCTCTGGACAGACCCTGTGGAAGGAACGAGTCTCTGGCCAGCTCTGAGCGCCGCAGGACCTGGCCGAAGGGTCGTGGGCAGATGGTGACCGTTGCACAAGCAGAGAGAGAATCGTAAGGGTACGCAGGGTGGCACCCTGCCTGGAAGGCAGGAAACGGAAGCAGGAGGGAACTGGCACCAGAGAACTGGTGACAGAGGAGAGGATGTGCCTGAGCTTCAGAAGGGAAGGCGACCCTCAGAGGCACACGGCATGGGGCAGAATCGGAGCTTAAAAAAAGGGTGCCCGTCTGAGGCAAAGCTCCTTCCTCCAGCCTCGGCCCTGGAAGGCCACTGTCCTGCTTGCAGGGACCCTTCCTTGCAGAGCAGCCAGCACCTGGCCCCAGCGGCCCAGGGTGGAGGCACACTGCTAAGGGATGATAGCATCTCCACTTTGCAGTGACATTTGCTGAAATCGGATCATAAAATCCACAAGGACTTTATTTTTGAGAGTGAAAACTAGAAATGTTAACTCTTGTGGCTACTTTTGTTTTAAAAGCAGCATAAGAAATCTTTCTCTGGCCGGGCGCAGTGGCTCACGCCTGTAATCCCAGCACTTTGGGAGGCCGAGGCCGGCGGATCACGAGGTCAAGGGATCGAGACCATCCTGGCTAACATGGTGAAACCCCTTCTCTACTAAAAATATAAAAATTAGCTGGGCGTGGTGGTGCACACCTGTAATCCCAACTGGGATTATGGGAGGCTGAGGCAGGAGAATCGCTTGAACCCGGGAGGCAGAGCTTGCAGTGAGCCGAGATCATGTCACTGCACTCCAGCCTGGGCGACACAGTGAGACTCCATCTCAAAAAAAAAAAAAAAAGAAAAGAAAAAGAAAAGAAAAAGAAATCCGCCTCTGCCTGTAATACCTGCCCAGAGTGATCAAGTCTTCCCTAAAGCTTTTAAACTACAGTGGGTCAGCACTGTCATCCCTGAAGGGTACTTAGCAGGCACATATGTTAACTGAGCTTATGACATCAATTCATGGGAAGCCAATATAGTGTAGACTCTGTCCCTGTGTGTGGGGGTGGGGGCGGGGGGCCCATGCATATGTGATGTTTGCATGAGTGGGTGTTTACTATATGCCTGTGTGTGTGAATGTGGTTGTGTGTGTGCTGTGTCAGCATGCTGGGTATGTGTCTGTGTGTATGTGTGGTGTGTGTGTTTCTTTCTGTGTATGTGCGTGCGAGGTACGTGTCTATGTGACTGTGGTTGTGTGTGTGTGTGTGTGTGTGCTGTGTATAAAAGGACAACCCACAGTGCTAAACCTGAATCTGTAGATTCCCAGGTACCTGTCTATCAGAAAATACGTTTTACTATGAAGTTGTCTGTGTCCTTCATCTGTCTGGCATTCTGGAAGGATGTGGTCCCCCTTGATCTGGAAGGCACTGAGGGCAGATTCAATCTGTTCCTGGCATTCTGAAGGGATGTGGTCCACATTGATCTGGAAGGCACCAGGGTCAGATTCACTCAGTTCCCACATTCTGGAGGGATGTGGTCCACGTTAATCTGGAAGGTACTGGGGTCAGATTCACTCATTTGCTGGCATTCTCGAGATGTGGTCCCTGTTGATCCGGAAAGCAGTGGCGTGAGATTTGCTCAGTTCCTAACATCCTGAAGGGATGTGGCCCACTTGGATCTGGAAGGCACTGAGGTCAGATTCTCTCAGTTCCCACATTGTGGAGGGATGTAATATAGTGCATGTTGATCCGGAAGGCACTGGGTCAGATTCGCTCACTTCTCGCCATCTGGAGGAATGGGGTCCACACTAATCCCAAAGGCACTGGGTCAGATTCGCTCACTTCTCGCCATCTGGAGGAATGGGGTTCATGCTAATCCAGAAGGCACTGGAGTCACATTCGGTCAGTTCCTGGCATTGTGGAGGGGCGTAGTCCACATTGATCCAGAAGGTGCTGGCGTCAGATTTGCTTCTTTCCCGTCATTCCAGAGGGATGTAGTCCACATTGATCTGCAAAACACCGGGGTCAGATGTACTGAATTCCCGGCATTCTGGAGGGATGTGGTCCACGTTGATCGGGACGGCACCTGGGTCAGATTGGCTCAGTTCCCAGCATTCTGGAAGGATGTGGTCCGCATTTATCCGGAAGGCACCTGGGTCAGATTGGCTCAATTCGTAGCATTCTGCGGGATGTGGTCCGTGTTGATCTGGAAGGCACTGGGGTCAAATTCACTCAGTTCCTGGCATTCTGGGGGATGTGGTCCATGTTGATCCAGAAGGCACTGAGATTCACTCAATTCATACCCTGCCTTGCCTCCTGCTGTGTGACCTTAAGCAGGTTACCTTGTCACTCTGGGATTCATTTGCCTGTCTGGAAAATGGAGGGTTTTGTTTTGTTTTGTGCAGTGGTGCGATCTCGGCTCACTGCAACCTCCACCTCCCAGATTCAAGCAATTCTTCTGCCTCAGCCTCCTGAGTAGCTGGGACTACAGGTGTGTGCCACCACGCCCAGCTAACTTTTTGTATTTTTAGTAGAGATGGGGTTTCACCATATTGGCCAGGCTGGTCTCTAACTGCTGGCCTCACGATCCGCCCCCCTGGGCCTCCCAGAGTGCTGGGATTACAGGCGTGAGCCACCGCGCCTGGCCAAATGCAGGTTTTAGTGGTGCTCACCTCACAGGATTATTGTCAGTTTCACAAAGAGCCTTCCTGTGAGCATGGAGGTTAGTGCTTGAGCACAGAGTTAGACGTTTGATAACAGTCATAGTCATTTCATGAGGGTTTTTTAATTGTGAAAAAGTTGTCCTTAGTTACAGACACACACTCTGGGGTTTATGAAGACTACTTTAAATATTTAGTATATGTGAATTCTAAGTTAAAAGTCTGCTATGCAGGTTACGAGAGCAGTAGAATGGCCGCTGTAAACCACAGTGAATACAGATGCCCCCGATTCTGCTTCTGACTCCGGTGGTTCCTGTTCTGTCCTAGGGCTTCCTCAGCAGGTGCTGAGAAGGAAAGAAAGGGAACACCTGAGGGGCACCTCCCCTCCCTCCACGTGTCCCCAGAAGCGAATCTGGGGAGCCAGGAGGTGGTAGGGTGTGTGCCCAGGAGAGCGGGAGCAGCACGGGGCAGGGCGGGCCCGGCAGAGGGTAGGACCTTCAGGCCCTCTGCGCCCAAGCACACACACGTGATCTCTTGCACCCTTCATTGGGGATCATTTTTCCTCTTCACATTTGTGTTACTTAATCCTATTATCTTAAAGGATACCTTTCACATTTGTCAGAAAACAGAATTTCCATTGGCTTCCATGAAAACCAAGGTTGCAGCTCCTAGAGTCAAGGTGGTCATAACAAGTATCAGGGCCCCTGAGGGTGCGGACGCCACACCTTGACCTGAGCGCCTTACGGCCAACAGCTCCTGGGATCTGTTCAATAAGCCCACGAGTCAAGTACATTTTATTTCCATTTTCAAGGAGAGAAACTGAGGTATGGGACAGTGAAGCCACCTGCCTCGGTCACACAGTTAGCGGCCGAGCTGGGGTGTGGCTGCTTCCTCTAAACCACGCAGTGTATACTGGGCACCCAATCGTGTGAGTAGAAACAGGAGTCTTCCAACCCACAGCATCAGACAATGTAAGGAAAGGGATCCCTGGCGGCACCTCACCCCACGGAGGACGGCACCAGGAGCTGCAGCTGGGAAAAACAGAGGCCATCAGCTTTGGGCGAGTGAGGGCTTCAGAGGGCCCTGAGCCCCACAGTGACCGTCATCCACAATGTTTGCTGCACTCAACTACATAAATATGACAGGGAAAGAGAAAGTGGCGGGCAGGGGAGAGGCCGCTCTCACCACAGCCCCGGAGAAACAGAGTCGGGCAAATGTAGTTCTCTGGGCCTCCGGACCGGTCAGAGTCTCTGAATCTCAAATCCGGAGCAGAGGCAGAGGACAGGGGGCCGTGGGGAGTGAGAGGAGCGCACCAAGGTGGGGGTTGGGGCTGCAGGAACCCCGCCAGGGTGGCCTGGAACTCGCCTTTCGCCTCCTGCAGGTGACTCTGCCTGGCTGAGAAGAAGCTCTTCTGTGGAAGGCCCACGTTGGGTGATCCCATCTGGTTCTCTCCTGGACAGCTTGATGTTGCTTTAAGATCATTCCTTGCTCCAGTAGTTACCCTCCGCTGCACAGCGAGTTATCCTGAAACTTAGCTTAAAACAACCATGTTGTATCTCACAGTTTCTGTGGGCCTGGGGTCCTGGTGTGGACCAGCTGGGGGTTCCAGCTGGGCCCCCATAGGCTGTGATGAGGGTGTCCTCTCAGCTCAGCTGTGGCAGGCCCAGGCCGTCTGTGCTGTTGGCCCCTGTCCATGGGCCCTGTCCACGGGGTTTCCGCATCAGCCGCCCACCACGTGGCAGCAGACATCCCTCAGAGCTAGAAAGTCAGTCGGGGGACCCCAGTGTGCAGCCTTAGAAGCCACCTCTGTTGCCTTTGCTGTCCTCCAGGCGTCGGAGTGGAGTCACCAGGTCCAGTGGCGCTCAGGGGAGAGAATTCCAGGAGGCCGGAGTCCCTGGGCCGTCTCGGAAGCTGCCGGCCACACTGACATTTCAAGAATGAGCCCGTTCCATTTCAGTACACTCACTTTACCACAGGCTCAGTTTAGGAGCTTTTCTTATTTCTCTACTTTTCCAAACTTTCGATACTTCCTTTTCTCCCCTTCATCTTCATTGAAGGCTTTCCACAAAGAGCCCTATCACAGCCCCTTCTAAGACCGGTCTCAACAGCAGCAGCCTGAAAACAGCTATTTTGGCCCCTCCGGTATGAAGGTCCCCTAGTGTTTCCTGGAGACACCTTCTGACCTCAGCTCCTTCTGAGGGACGGGGGACCAGAGGAGAGAGGAGCGGACTCGGCGGCGTGGAACAGCAGAATGGCACACACGTGCTTTTCCGGTGGCGTATGTTGTGGTATTCATTTAGCGAAAATCCATTTTTAAAACCCTAGACCTGTAGACTGATCAACAGATGAAACAGTGAGCTGAGCTGCCGCCTGCCTTTTTGTGTTGCCAGAGATTATTATCCACCATATGCTGGAAGCCTGATGGTGAGCATCGGCCCCAAAGCCACAGCATGCCCGCCGGTGGACAGGAGCGTGTGTGGAGGACACTGAGCCAGCCAGCGGGCGTGGGCAGGCAGCCTGTGCTCCCCACTGGGCTGTGAGAGTCGCACGCACCTCAGCTTGCTTCTCTGAGAGGAGACACCCATGCTTACCAGCACTGACCAGGCTTTCTCACAAACCACACAGCCCTCATCAGTTACACCAGTTACACCAGCACTGACCAGGCTTTCTCACAAACCACACAGCCTTCATCAGTTACACCAGTTACACCAGCACCGAACAGGCTTTCTCACAAACCGCACAGCCCGCATCAGTTACACCAGTTACACCAGCACTGAACAGGCTTTCTCACAAACCACATAGCCCGCATCAGTTACACCAGTTACACCAGCACTGAACAGGCTTTCTCACAAACCGCACAGCCCACGTCAGTTACACCGGCACCAACTGGGCTCTCTTATAAAGGCACAGCCCATGTCAGTTTCACCAGTTACACCAGAACTGACCAGGCTTTCTCATAGATGCACAGCCCACAACATCAGTTACACCACATCGACCGGGCTTTCCTGTAAACGCACAGCCCACGTCAGTTACACCGCACTGACCCACTGACTGGGCTCTCTTATAAATGCACAGCCCACATCACTTCCACCAGCACCAACCAGGCTTTCTCCGGAGCGCACAGCCCGCTGTCAGTTACACCAGCACCGACCAGGCTTTCTCCGGAGCGCACAGCCCGCTGTCACTTACACCAGCACCGACCAGGCTTTCTCCGGAGCGCACAGCCCGCTGTCAGTTACACCAGCACCGACCAGGCTTTCTCCGGATCGCACAGCCCGCTGTCAGTTACACCAGCACCGACCAGGCTTTCTCCGGATCGCACAGCCCGCTGTCAGTTACACCAGCACCAACCAGGCTTTCTTATAAACACACAGCCCACATCGGTTACACCAGCACCTGTACCAGGCTTTCCTATAAACACACAGCCCACGTCAGTTACACCGCACTGACCCACTAACCGGGCTCTCTTATAAATGCACAGCCCACGTCACTTCCACCAGCACCAACCAGGCTTTCTCCAGATGCACAGCCCACTGTCAGTTACACCAGCACCAACCAGGCTCTCTTATAAACGCACAGCCCACGTCACTTCCACCAGCACCAACCAGGCTTTCTCCGGAGTGCACAGCCCGCTGTCAGTTACACCAGCACCAACCAGGCTCTCTTATAAACGCACAGCCCGCTGTCAGTTACACCAGCACCGAACAGGCTTTCTCCAGAGCGCACAGCCCGCTGTCAGTTACACCAGCACCGACCAGGCTCTTTTATAAACGCACAGCCCGCTGTCAGTTACACCAGCACCGACCAGGCTTTCTCCAGAGCGCACAGCCCGCTGTCAGTTACACCAGCACCAACCAGGCTCTCTTGTAAACGCACAGCCCACGTCACTTCCACCAGCACCAACCAGGCTTTCTCCGGAGTGCACAGCCCGCTGTCAGTTACACCAGCACCAACCAGGCTCTCTTATAAACGCACAGCCCGCTGTCAGTTACACCAGCACCGACCAGGCTCTTTTATAAACGCACAGCCCACTTCAGTTAAGAGAAGCTTTCATACCAGAACCACAGTGCTTTGTGAGTGGGTCAGAGTGTAGGATAAAGTCTGCACAGCTGTGGCCACAGAACTTTGGGTAGGAAGGGTCTTGGGGCAGCGCTGAGTGAGGGGAGGAGATGCCCCTGGAAGGGGCATCTGGAGCTGCTGGAGCAGACACCCCCAGCCTCTTAGACAGTGTGTGGTAGAAGCACAGAGACGGCAGTGCTCACACAACACATGTGAGCACATTCTGTGGAAAATAGAGAAGAAAAGCCGTTATCTTTTTCAAAGACTGATACTATTAGTGAATTACTATTCAAAGAATAATAACTATTATTAATATTATTACTGGGGGGAGGCTTGGAGGCTCTGGCGGAGACCCAAGGAGCTCAGGCTGTAGAGAGGAGTGACTCCAAGCCTGCCTGAGTCTGTAGCTAAGAACGGAGCTATTCCCTGTGAAACATGCACTCTGTGTGTGGGTTCGCACAGGAGCCTGTGTGTTATCGAGATTCTGGCACTGACCGGCTTGGGGTACTTCATTTACCTCTCAACACTTTGGTTTTCTCATCTGTAAAACTGGAAGAAAAAAAAATGCATGAATTCCACGGTTTTTCTGGGAGTGAAAGGAAATCAAATATGGAAAAGTAGCTTGACAGGATGGAGCCACTGCTGCCCTGCTGACTGGAAAGTACTCGCCTTTCTCCATGTATGCGAAAGCGTGCGTGTGTGAGAGGCGATGTGTGTGCACATGCGTGAAATGATGAGTGGTCCGTAGCACTCACGTGTTCTGAAGGTGAGGGACTCAGCATTCGGCTTCAAACAAATGAAAGACCCCGAGCCCACAGCTGAGCCAGCCAGGGTTCCTTGATGGAGAGAGAATGCGCAGGAGAGGGTGAGGGCGTCCTTGCACACGCTGACCAGGGGCTTTTGGTGTGGGGAAGGGATGCGAGGGAGGTCTGGAGGCACCCCTGTGTGTCCTTGGTTGATCGGATGAAAGGGAGCCAGCCTCTGATGGGTCTGAGGAAGGGTTGGTGGAATTCTCAGGGAGGAAGAGGAAGCTGTTCTGGTGGACAAGGTAGAGATGGCCAAGGCTGAGGGTGGTGGATGGAGGGGACCAGACCCCAGGACTGCTGGAGGCCAGCCGCCATCAGCATAGGGGGATGGGGAATAGGGGGAAGGTCAGACAAGGGATGACCTGAAAACAGTAATGGGATCTGATTGTGGGGAGGACAAAAGACAAGGAAGCCTCAAACCTCACCCCAAAGATGGACATTCAGGACAGGCTGTCGCCATGGAAACTGGGAAACCTGGTGGAGGAAAAGTCACTGACTGTTGCAAACGTGCTTGGACGAGTGAGCCTGGTTTTTCCGCAGTGTCACTCGGAGGCGCCATCTCTCTTAGTGCTCACCATGTTTGGGGCACTACTCGTTTGAAATGGTCTTTTAAAAATGCACTCTTAATGATGGAAGTGATCTTTCAGATTTGTTTCTTTTTTCATACTCTAAAGCCATTTGGAGACAAGGATAGTCAACTGGAGGAGTGACGAGGTTAAGGTGTGAGGAATCACGAGTGGAAAGGGTTAGAAAACGTAAGACTAGATGTCTGGGTTTGTTTGGGCATATTTCTGAAGACAATTCCAAATGGGAATTTCAGAAATGACTGAGCAAGGTTGAAGTAGGTATATCACTTCCTAAAGTGTGTGAATGGAAACATATAGTTACATGTGGCAGATTCGTAAGGGTTTTAAAAGTGGTCTCGGTACCTGAGAAAGCCCTGTTGCAGATGATACGCTAATGTTGTACCAGACTCGCTAGAATGCCAGCGTGCATCCCACCGCACCGACAGAGGACGCGCAGCGGCTCCGTGCAGCTGGCCACTTGGCAGCTGAGAGTGAAACACATGGAATCGTACCTCCCCCAATGCTCCGTCTCAGTGACAGCTCACCTCAACCTGCTCCGCACTGTGTCAGAATGAAAAGCAACTGGGCAGGGCGCGGTGGCTCCCTCCTGTAATTCCAGCACTTCGGGAGGCCAAGGTGGGCAGACTACCTGAGGTCAGGAGTTCGAGAACAGCCTGGCCAAGATGGCAAAACTCTGTTTCTACTAAAAATACAAAAAAAAAAAAAAGAAAGAAAGAAAATTAGCTGGGCCTGGTGGCAGACACCTGCAATCGCAGCTACTCGAGAGGCTGAGGCAGGAGAATTGCTTGAACCCAGGTGGTGGCAGTTGGCAGTGAGCCAAGATCATGCCACTGCACTCTAGCCTGGGTGACAAAGCAAGACTCTGTCTCAGTAAAAAGAAAAGAAAAGCAACTGGCTCCTTCCTGAATTTCTGTTCACATTAGATCTAAATATGTATAGACATATTTGCAATATAAAATCAGAAACTATCACTCAATAGTGATCACTTGATAGATTTTCCTTTTTAGTAGAATCCAGGTACAAAGGCAAGCTTTGTCAGGCTATTGCTGTTCTTTCATTTAATTGGAGCCTATTTTCATACATTAAAATATACGTAGGCACTTTTCTTATAGAATATGTGAACAGGACATGGCTAAGTTATATAACTGTGAAACAAACATTTACCTGGATTACCTGAATTATTGTTCTACTTTTAATTCCAAAACAACCCAAGGAAAAGTTTCCAAATATTATAATAGATGTGTAGTATGTAACTGACAAAATATGTGAAAGAGATTTTAAACAAAAATAGAGATGACCTGGATATTCTTCACAGAAGTATCTTGTTTCCTTTCATCTAAACATAATGGCACTATTTAGCCATTTTCAAAAAAGTTAGATTCTCGTTCATGTGGTAATGAGTCTTTCTTACAAACAGTCAATCTAAGGAATTTTAGCTCAGTTTTGTAAAAAATAGAATCCAGTCATGAACATACAATATATACACTATATTGAACATCAGCTATGAAATATGTGCCTTATGGCATTATTCTGTAAATAATAAAATATTAGATCTTTACAAATAGGTTGATTGAAAGTAATAGGTCTTCCAGACTAGAATCTAGAGAGTGAAAATCAGATGAACCTCTAAGGAGACTGCACTGTTTGTAAACACCTGTGCCTATGAACAGCATTTTTTCAGAATGCTACTTTTAATGGACAAAACTAATAATAGTAATAATGAAGCCTTGAGGCTTTTTCTATTCTTTTAATTACAACTTTGAAGTTTGGGGAACAAAAGTCTAAACATCCCGACATGTTTGTCAGCCAATCCTTCAACCAGAAATGTTTGCTGAAACACATATTTGGTTTCTAAGTACATGGTCTCATATAATCATGTCAAGCCATTGGTGGGATATCAACTCTGTCTCCTCATTGAGCTCCTGTTTTTGTATTTCAAAAGCTTCAGGTTGATCGGCATATGAGCCAGCATGAGAACTAATAATAAAAGCTGAGTTGTGTTGGGGATTTATTTTTCAAAACAAAAATTGACTTCCGTTGCTCTGCTTTGAGTAAAGAATTCATATTTTTCTTGAAATAAAGTGAAATAACTTGAAAAAATAATTTTAGTATTTCTCAATTTTAAAATAAGGGCATTGATTTTATAGCTATATCTTACATTTGCTAACATAAGCAATGCGGCAAAATCTTATCTTAAAGAATCTTCCCAGTTCATAAATTTGTCCCGTGGGATAAACTCTGCTTCCAGTATGCATGGGTAGATGGTGAGGGCTCTACTAAGATGCAGTTGTTTCTTCCCCATTGTTGCAACAGACCTACCTTCTTTTACAGTGAATAAGGACTTCTCACTAGTGTCTGATGCTCTTCTAGATATTGTCCTTGAAAAAATAACTACTGGTGGTTAATACATTTCAACTTAGAGTCATTCATATTTGTCTGTGCAAGTGTCTTTGTTTTTAAATTATCTCAATGCCAACTACTATGCTTTACTAGGAGGTTGACGTCTCAAAACATCTTGTTTTCAAAACGCACTCATTGCTATTTTGAAATGTTGTTTTCTTTAAATATATGCATAAAAATGCCTTATACACAGACCTACAATATTTTTAAGGATCCATTTTTTTTTTTTTTTTTTTTTTTTTTTTGAGACGGAGTCTTGCTCTGTCACCCAGGCTGGAGTGCTGTGGCCGGATCTCAGCTCACTGCAAGCTCCGCCTCCCGGGTTCCCGCCATTCTCCTGCCTCAGCCTCCCGAGTAGCTGGGACTACAGGCGCCTGCCACCTCGCCCGGCTAGTTTTTTGTATTTTTTAGTAGAGACAGGGTTTCACCGTGTTAGCCAGGATGGTCTCGATCTCCTGACCTCGTGATCCGCCCGTCTCGGCCTCCCAAAGTGCTGGGATTACAGGCTTGAACCACTGCGCCCGGCAGGATCCATTTTTATTTTTATAATTTTAAATACTTTTTATAAATGGATTTAGAAGTCAAAATTATTTTAAATACTATTTGTGTACTGTAAAATTATAAATTACTGTTTTGGTTTAAAAAACAAAATTGATTTAGACTTTCTGAAATCAAGAGTCTCAGGTGTTTTTCTAATCATTTTCTACCTTACCATATTATTTTAAATTCCTGAAATATGTGTTTTGCTTTATAATAATCATGTTTCCCATAACAGCCTTTCTCTATTTTGTTTTAAAATACATTTTCTTTGATAATTTAGTACATGGGATATTTATTCTAATCACTTAAATGTGTAATCCATAACAATTTGGTGTTCCTTAAATTGAAAATGAGATTCTTATCACAGAACATTAGGTTTTACACGTAACAAATGTGAAATGCACTTTAAAAGAAGTATTGGCAGGATCAACAAATCATTTTTATACTATTTATATTGTATAGCTATTTTGTAGGTCTTGGAGAATTTTACATATATTATATTTTTTATTCATCAAACAACCCTAACTTCTGTATGAATAATATACTCATTTGTCATATATAAATGATTCCAATCAACATGACTCTCAAAAATATTTTGTGTCATGTTTAAAAGTTTTATCTGAAAATGTTAGTGAAATCATGTAAATTGAAATTTATTATTAAATGAAGTCTAAGATCTCATGACCAAAAAAAAAAAGAAAAAAGAAAAAATCCTCACATCATTATTCATTCTTCAAATTAGCTGAATCTAGTCTCACATTATTGCCGAGACACTTTTCTAAAGTATTTTCAAGAATTAAAAGATACATTTTCCACCCTGGAAATAAAAAGGGAATTTAAAATAAAGAAAAATAGAATGGAAATCTGGCGAGTAACTTACCAGTTTCTGAAGCAGTAGGACTAATAGAACCAGCACCTCAAATACCAACGCGTTCTTCTAATGACCCCCCCTAGACTCTGGGGCTTGGAGTGTGGGTCCACCTTCAGCTTTGGCGGGGCCGGTTCTGCAGCCCCACTGAGGTCAGGTCGCACCTCGGAGGAGGGGTGGTGGCAGGAAGGGGAGTGAGGTGGGGGCTGTCAGACAAACATCACCGCCTGCCACCCAGAATATATTCCTGAGGTGCACCAAAGCCCGGACGAAGGTGCTGTTCTGCTTGTGTTAGAACCCGCATGGAGCCTTTCAGGCCCTCTCACGATTTTTAAAGTGACCGAAATGGAACTGAATTGGTGCCACCTCCCACCCATTCTTCCTCAAAGCACTAGAAAGGTCATTAAATTCAGATCCAATCAGGAATGCGGCGCTTTGATGTTGGAAGTGAAACACTGGACAACGGAAGAAGGGACCAAGGAAAACGGTTGCATTTATTCGTGTATTCACTGTCAGGTCACGTTTGTAAAGAAAGCAAAACCGGCTCTCTGGCCTGACGCCCGTGCTGGGCTCCGCCTTGCTCTGGGGTCGCCGGCCCGGTGGCCGCCCCAGGACCCCCAGACGGCAGGGTCCGCGTCCCCCTAGCCCTGAACGAGACCCAGGGTGGCTGCGTGGGGTCTGCGCCGCCGTGGAGACTGAGGGGCTGGACACGGCCTGGCCGAGGGAGACAGCTACGGCCACTCCCGGCCACCTCGGAGAGCTCCCGGCCGCCTGCTGGAGACCCCAGCCTGGATGAGGCTCCCGCGACCCAGGGCGAGGAGAGCCGCGGGCTGGTGGGGAAGGTGGTGCGAGGTCGCCGCGGGCTGGGAGGGTGCGCTGGGGCCCCTCTGGCCTCTGCCCTGAGCCGGCCTGGCCGAGAGCTCCCCGAGGCGACGCGCAGGTCCCCAGCTGCTCCCCGGCCCAGACCTCAGGTGCGCCGGGCGCTCGGGCCGGGCAGGGCCGTGGTGGGGGCGCCGTCGCCCGCCCTTGTGCTCTGGGTAGCTGGGAAGACCCGCCCACTACCCGGTGCCCCAGGGCCCTGCGACCGCAGCGGGAGGGTCGGGGCAGCGAGGGCAGGACGCCCCAATGCCCCAGCGGCCGAGCCCGCGGCCTGCGCGCGTTCCCCGAGCCTACCCTGTCGACAGCGCGGCGCAGCCAGACCCTAGGGCGCTCCCAGCACCGCGGAGGCCGGGCCTCCAGTCCTGGAGGGGATTCCTCTGTCGCCTCCCAGCTCCCGCGGGGAGTCCCAGGAACACACCCCCCACCACCACCACGGGCACACACACACCAGACACGCGCGCACACACAGACGCGCGCGCAGGCCGTTGCTATGGAGAGGCCGGTTACCAGCCAGGCTGAGGGCAGCAGGTCCCCTCCTCCGAACCCCCTCCCCTCCCCGTCCCTTCTCTCCGCTGTCTTCCCCTCTTCCCGCCCTGGCTCCCGAGTCCTCCTCCCGCTGTCTCCGGCCTCCCGCCCCCCAGCGCCACCTCCCCTCCCCTCCTTTTTCTCTGCCCAGGGCCGGGCCTGGGGTCGCCCTGGAGTCTGGCTGGGGACACCGAGGCACCGGAGGAGGGTGGCGGGGAGGGACAGGAACCGCTGCCACTAGACTCTTTGCCCGAGAAGGTCCCTGGGAGGACATCCCGGGCGCTGGGGGAACCCAGGTACGGCTTCTCTCTGACCTGCCCGCCGCCGCGCCGCGCCCGAGTCAGAGTGCGGGGATTTCTGCAGGCCTTGCCCTGGGCATGGGGACCGAGAGGGCCAAGGTGATGTACCCCCTCCCCGCCTACTGGGGGGTTCACTCATGGGCAGAGGACCCCAGGGACGCTGCAGTTTCTAGCCTCTCGCGCCCCCGCCGAGCCGCACCGGGCCTCCTGCAGCCCGCTCAGGCCTGAGGGAACCATGGCCAGACGCGAGGCCACTTCTTTGCCCTGGGGCTTTATGAAGCGCTCTGGCCTTGCCCTATAAATACAAAAATAAATGCAGAACTCAGCCTGGGCCTGCGGTCAGAGGAAATGGGGTCCTTCAGCCACTTTTAGACAGGGGCCTGCAGCGGACGGCAACGTACTCCTATCTGTGGACGACCCCCGCCCCCCGGGGCTCGCCCCCAGGTTTTACAGAATTTGGTTTGTAAGAGAAAAGCGCCAGGCAAGGCCCTCTGCGCGAGGCAGGTCTAGGGGCAGCGCCAGAGTGCAAGGGAGGGGAGGGGAGACGGTGGAAGCGCCGCCTGGGCCTGGCCTGGGGAGGTGGGGGGTGTGGAGGGGTTGGCCCCGGAGGGGCCGGGAGCGGGCGCCGCGGGCAGCCGGGTGTGCGGCGGGAGGGGCGTCGAGTGGCGCGGGCCGCCGTCTCCAGCTGTCCCGGGCGCAGGGAACAATGGCCAGGCGGTGGGAGAGGGGGGCCTAGGAGGGGGCCGCTGGGGTTTCCAGAAAAGGAGAAACTAAAGAGCCCTCCACAGACTGTCATCTGCGTGTGACAAGATCTGCGCCCCCCTCTTCCTTTCTTCTCCTTGTTCCTGCAGCTGTGGGCCTCGGAGAGCGCATTGTACACACAGATGTTGGGTTTCAGCTCTCCGGCTCTCGCCAGCTCCGCGGGGGCGCCGCGCACCGGGGTGCCCCAACCTGTGGCTGTGGCCGGTGGTCCAGGGCCTGGGGAGAGAGAGTGTGGGCGGGGGCCGAGGGAGGGCGCCGGAGTCCGCAGCTCAGCGGTCCTAGTCGCCCCGAGACCCTAGCTCGGCTCGCGTGCTGCGGGCCTGACTGCGCCAGGGGCCGGGAGTATGTGGGGAGGCTCGAGCGACTGGGAGCGTGGCCGGTGATTCTGCTCCACTCCTTTCGCCCGCAGAGCGGTGGTCTAGGCCAGACCGTTGACCTGGGCGGGGGGGAAGGGCAAGGACGCAGCTCGCACGCCTGGGTTTTCACCGCCGTCTCCCTTCGGCGTTTTGGGCCAGCGGCCGACATTCGCCTGGACCAAACGGTGGCAAAGTCTCACCAGTTCCGCCTCTGGCAAGACACTTTCTACGCGCATCGGGACCTAAACGCTCGGGACAGCCCTGGTAAAGTGAGCAGAGGGGCTCTCGTCTACTCGCCCTGCATCATTGGCCTGCTTCCATTTGGAAAGGGAGCAAAAAGGCCCGAACGGCCACACTGGAAAAAGACACTGGAAAAAGTAACTGGAAAGAACGATGTGCCGTGAATTTTTCTCTTGCCAAGAGTGGCGACGCACCCCACCCACCCCTCCCAGGACAAAGGTCACAGCAGAGCCGCGCGCCGTGACTTTTCTGGCCGAGGTCTCTCTCCCCTCGGTGCTACCCTGAACTTGCCCAGTATGAACGATGAAAGGCAGAAACACTGAAAAGAAAGAAAAGGCGAAGGCCTGGCTTCGGCATGGTACCAATGACTGACAAAGCTGATGTCCATTCATAGTCTCGGGCGGGAGAGGGTGTTTGGAGAGCCGCGGCCCCTTAGCCAATTGCTGTCAGCAACATGTGGGGGGGGGGGACATCGCTATAGCAACCGGTGGCTGGGCCGCGAGCCGCGCCGCCGCCGGCCGGGTGCGCGCCGGGCCGGATATAAGGCGGGGCGCGGCGGCCGCGCTGGTTGGAGCTACGCGCGCGGCCGGCGGCCCTACGGGGACCGTCCGGAGCCCGCCCTGAGCCCGCCAGCGCCGCGCCCCGGCCCAGCGTGCCTAGCCCGGGGGCCGGGCCGGGGCGGAGCACGCGGAGCTGGGCCCAGCGGCCGCGCAGAGCTCCGGCGCCTGCGGGCTCCGAGCCCGTGCCGCCGCGCAGCCGCTGCCGCTGGAGCAGCGACGCGCGGCACCTTTGTCTCCACCGGCCGCCCTAGAAGTTTGTGGTCAGAATCGGATGACCCCGCTAGTCTGTGGTTCCAGTGCAGGGAAGCAGCTGGCTGAGATGATGGCGCTGCCGCTACCAGCAGCTGCTGCGCCCCGAGGCCGCTCGGCCCGGCGCACACCCCCACCTCCTCCCGCGCGGGCGCTGGGCGCCGGCCCAGCTGCAGGTAACCAGGGGTGCCGGGCGGGGCGCGGGCGCTCGTGGTGCGGTTGGGTGGGCCCTGGAAGAGGCGAGAGACGCTGGGATGGGGGCGGAGGGAGCAGGAGGGGCCCACGAGGGCATCACCAGGCGCGTAGGTGGTGGGGCGAGGAAGAGAGCTTTCGAAGGCTGGAGGGCGCGCATGGGGGCTCGAATGGGCAACCAGGACGTCCGAGAGCTCAGTGCAGGGGGTCTCTGCATCTCCGCAGGACTCCTGTCAAAGGCTTGGGCTGGCAGGGGAGAGCTGCGCCTGAGATCATGCCCAAGTGGGTCTAGGGTGGGCATGTGAGGAGGAGCGGGCAGAGGGCAGCTCTTTCTGAGCGCACAGATTGGGAGGGGTGGCAGCTGTCCTGGCCCAGCGCCCCGCGGAGACCGCCCCAAGGAGGCTAGGACCTCCTGGACTTCTCCCCAGCGCTCTTCTCTCGGCCTTTCGCATTGCTCCCCACTCCCTGCAGTTCCGACCATTGCAGGGGGCGGGGGGCGGGGGGGGGGGTGTGCAGGCACGGAGATGGGAGGCGTGTGGGAAAGGAGGAGGGAAGGGGCGAGCAGCCAGGATGGAGAGGAGCCAGTGTGGGCGCATTTTCTTCCTAGCCCATTTTGGGGCGCTCTTCGCCCTCCTCACCAGGGTCCGGGAGCGCGCCTCCGAGCCACGGGAGTATCCCAGCGAGCGGCGAATTGGAGGGCGCTGAGGGGTCCTGCAGGGAGAGGCGTTCCAGAGGCAGGTGGGGATGCCTCGGAGAGGCCACCTCTCCTCCCGCAAAGAGAACTGCGCTTTCCCAGCGCCTCCCCCACCCCAGGTGAGGCGTCCGCGAGCTCGCCAGAGAGAAACTTGTGACTGGACCCGAAGCTGTTGGAACAAGGGACTTCATTTCCTTTCTTCGTAACTACCTGTGCAGTTCCGAACACTGGCCTGCTCCGTGCTTTTAGAGAAGCGTCGCTCCAGGGAATCGGGCGGACCCCCAAGTTAGAGTTAAAATCTCAGCAGAATTGCCTTTTAGGGCCAGAGAGAGTCTCCCGCCCTTTTTGGTCCTCAGTGCGCTGAGCTGGGCGCTGCAGGCTGGATGGCTGGGAGAGGGGCCCCGCCACAGCACTGAGGACGACGCGCCGGAGACTCTCCCAGCGGCTCTGCAGCCCCCGGCCCTGCCCGCGGGCCCCCGCCCCGTGCGTCCTTCTGCTCTGGGTTCAAGTCACCGACCTCCGTCCTCGGACAGCGGCCCTGGGGTCCCGGGCATGGTCCCGCCTCCCGAGCTGCGCGTCCCGGCCGGCACCGTGGAGCCACCCGCCTGGAGTCCGGGGCGCAGCGTGTCCGAGGGCACTTAGCCCAACCAGTCTGTCCTTGCGTCGCCGATCCCAGATTTTAGGACGGGAGCAAACAGGAGAGGAAGCGAAGGTTTGTGCGGAGGAGGGAGCTGGAAGCTCTTCCTTTCACCGACACAGAGGAAAGTGCCCTGCCGCCCCCTCCCAAGCACACCCCCCTGCGCTCCGGAGAAGAAGGCGGCGGTGGCGGCTGCGCAGCCCGGGGGCTGCGGGCGCCGGGATTCCCTGGTGGACGCGGGCATGGCTAGGGACCTTGGTCCTCCCTCGCGGCCGGCGCGCTCTATGGCCAGGAGTCTGGGCCTCAGTACCCTCCGCGCCGGGACCCCTCTCCGGGCTCTGAATACCCGCGGCTCCGGGGTACCCTTGGCCTTCGTGTTCGGCGCTAGGGCCCGATCTTTACGACTCCTGTGGGGATGCTGTGAACCGGCGAGGCGGGAGGGACGGGGTCGCTGGGGAGAAAGCCGAGGCTGCGGTCGGGGCAGAACGTTGACCCTCCCTTCCCTCGCCCTGTGCTCAAAGTTCTGCCACAGAGGGGTCCTGACAAGCGACGCTAGGCGGGTCTTGGGTTGGGGCTTCTGGGTCCGGGTAGAGAAGGCGAAGCGAAACCCCCCAGTCCTGAAAAGGGTCTGGTTCTTGCGGTGTGGGGAGGCCGGGCACCGTCCCGGGAAGCACCTGGTGTGGAAGGCGCGCGTGCGTCCAGGCAGGCCTGGGGACCAGGCAGCACGATATGTAGGGGTCAGGAGCCGGTGCCTTAAGTGTGATCCGCTGAGTCTGAGTTTGAGTGTCATGAAAACGCCAGCGGAGATCTGAAAGAGGCTGGGGGCGGCTTTCTCAGGGGCATCCTTCCCCTGCTCAGTCCCTGGGTCCCTCTCTCCCACCGGAGACAATCTGCTGGTTAAAAATTAGTTTGCACAAGTGTGCTTCCCGCTTTGAACATCAGTATCATAAATCTTCCCTGATGTCTTAAAACACAGTCTTTCTTTAAAACTGATGTTTTAGGAGTGCTTGAAGATGGCAAACAGACAATTTATTACCTTTTTTGTATGTTCACTTTTAAGTGTATGCCTGGAAAAACTCAATAGCCCATTTTAAAACAGTATATCCCAACTTATTTTCATTAAAGTTTACATTTAAGAATAATTTTTTCTTGAAGATTCTTTTCTTTTGCTTTTTTAGGTTTTTTGGCCACTGGAATGGCAGATTTGCAAGTACAATTTCATCTGCACAGAGGAACAATAGCTTTCAGTTGCACAAAGGGCTTCTCCCACCCTGAATTCAGACCGCAGTGCCTCTTGCTCTGATAATAGCTTCTGAAAAGATTTTGTAATGCAGAGAATTAATACATGATTATTTCCGCCTGACTTCTCTCATTTATTAGAATTCTGTGGCAAATTCCAAATTAAAAATAGTTCAGTTAACAGCTTTAAAAAATACTTTTAAAATATTTTAAGATACTCCTTCCCCCATGTTTTTAAGTTGTATCACTTACTATGGCCTGAAAACTTAAAAATGTTGATCAGCCCTAAAGTGAGAATTATTATATTTTAGTAATACATTTTAGTAAATTTAGAATGAAATTTCCTAATAATTCTAAGAGGATTCATCTAGCAAACCAAAGAAACTTGTTACGGCAACTCATTAATGGTCTCTAAAACTGACTTCTAAGTTTTAAGAGCAAAAGGTATTTATAATTGAGTAATTTAAATGCAGACAAACATAGGATGAGGCTGGGACTCAAATCTGATTCCTTAGAAATGATACAAATGAAAGCATCAACAATGTTAGAAGTTTAAGATTAACTGGCACTGAGCACCTGTGTCCCTGCGTCTTTATGGTGCAAGCATATTTGAACACTGCACACCGGTGACTCACAAAATGAGCTGTTCCTGTTAACTGGTTACATCACACAACCTTGGAAAAGGACTAAATCTGGCTACCAGTCAACACATATTTACCATAAAGTTTTGTGTTTGTGTGGCTGTATCAGCTCTCACAATTGAGTTTGGGCATAGAATGTCCTTTTTTCTTTTCTTTTAAGCGTACCACATCGACAGCTAAAAAAGTTCCAAAGACATTTTCCCATAAATGGCTCACAAGGGCATGTGGTGGAAGCCCCAGCCACCTCCACTCACGGGCAGGGTCAAAATAATTTAAATTGGTCAGGACAGTGTCTGCAGATGCTGATTTCTAAGACAGCTCCACAAATTGTCTCTGTGGTCATACACTTATTTTGAATCACAACTTTTGCAATACTGTACATTCTAAATTTGAGGAGTTGCAGGTGCAGATGGTTGAGAGGAAGAAATAGGCAATATTGTACTTCATCTTACTCTCAAGATAGATCTAACCTGGTGTAAAATTAACTTAATCATTCTTGATTATTTTTTAAAATTGTAGTATTCCTGCATCTGAGAACTTAGCACTGAAGTGTGCCTATCTGTGCATCTCCCCGACCCCAGACGCACCCCTGCAGCCTGTGTTGCCAGGCCTCCTTCTCCCTCCTCCTCCTCCTCCTCACTTCTCTGTTCCAAACTTTCAGTCATTGAGCTGCCTCTGTACAGAAGGGGATGTTCTGCTTTTAAAAGACGCCTGACTGTAAATGTCAAAGTCATAAATATTTAAACATCATTTTCTTTCAATTTCAAGTCAAGACTGATAAGATGCCTCTAATTAGTCTGGGCTCTCTTCGAGGTCCACCCGCCGTGGTTCAGCCTTGGGGGTCGGTGCCCATGGGGGAGAAGGCGCTGAGGACCACCAAAGCCACACCTGGGCCAAGACTGTGTCTCAAACTCACTTTTAAACTCATTTCTTTCTCCTAAAGGCCATGGCTAGCAGGAGTTTTAAGATATTTTTTAACTGCACAAAAAGGAAGGGAGTCAAGTCATTGTGAAGTTATTGGAACTCAATCACTTAAAAAAAAATTCTTTAAATCTTCGTTTCTTCCGGGATTCCTAAGACCTGACTTGCAGCCAACAGTGTTTCCCCCCGCATCACCCTCCTGCTCAGCGCTGGGTGGGACACTTGAAACCGTCCTGGGCGTGGAGGGAGGACCCCTTTCACCCCTTTCTTCCTTTTCTTCTGCGGTGCCCGCGGGCGGGGAGGGAGGCGGGTTTCCCAGCCGGGCCCTGGGATCCACGACTTCTACGTCAGGCCGGTGGACCCCAGTCCGTCCCTCTGTCAGCGTTCCGCCCTCCCCTACAGTCAGACCGTCCTCACCCTCAGCCGCCGCGCTGCCCGCGGGCACAACTTCCCGACTGTCCAGGTCCCGCGGCCCCCCGCGGTCGCCCTCCCAGCCTCCCCAGGCCTCCCCCAGGTTGCAGGAGGGGCCTCCTTGTGGACCGGCCGGCGGAGGTGGGCCTGGGGCGGCTCCCACTCCTTCTCTGCTGGGACAGCGCCGGCCAGGCAGCAGGGAGCCAGGCGAGGTTGGTGGAGACAGGACTCCAGGGGACTGGGGCTCCTTCCTTCCCCTCCGGGGGCGCCTGGGACCCAGCCGGGACCCGGGAGGAGGGCCAGGAGCTCTCCGGGCAATCGTTCTCCTTGACATTTTTCTTTGACCTTTGAGTAAATCCAAGCGCGCCAAGGGAGGCCTCGAAAGCAGGCCTTGTTCCACTCCTGGCTTGCGGAGCGCGTCGAGGGTCCCGGCTACAGCAGGTGTCTGCCTCCCTGGGAACAGCCTGGGCGGGCCCCGGGTCCCTCCTGCCGCCTGCAGGCCAGACCGCCTCCTCCGGTCCCCACGCGTCCCCTGCCCTCACCTGGCCTGAGTGACCGCGGGCAGCGCCTATGCCCCTTCCTTGGGGAGCCGAAGCCGGCGGCCGCCCTGCGCCTCGGGACCCCACACACCCGCGCGCATAGCCTGGGTGCCACTGCCGGGTCCGCCACACGCCGTGGCCCCGCCGCCCCCTCAGAGCCAGGGTGGTCACCGCGCGCGTGTGGGCCTCACGGCGCGGGGCAAGAAGGTTCCGAAAGTCCCTGTTCCCGGGCGCAGTCGTCCACGTGAGCGCGCGATGTCCTCCCGACGTCGGGGGAGCGGGGCCAGGGTCCCCTCCGCTCTGGGGCGGGTGGAGGCGCGCGGGGGCCGTTGGCCCAGCCGGGATGAGGGGTGGGAGGACGGCGGGCGCCCCCTCCGCCGGTCGCGCCGCTTCCTTTGTTGTTCGTGTTACGTCGGCCAAGGCGAGGCGGGACAGGCGGGAGGCGAGGGGAGAGGGGCGGCGAGGGTCGCGCGCCAGGCCCCCGGGAAACGCCCTCCTGCCCAGGTGTGGCCCCGGGGGACGCGGCTCCGCCGGCGAACATGGACCCTGGGGTGGGCAGGGGACCTGGCCCCTGTCCCAGCGCCGCTCGGACCTCCACGCCGCTCAGATCCGGGGTCACGGCCGCTCATCCCTGCCTGGGTCCCCCCGCGCGCTCTGGGGTCCCTCGCGCGGGCCTGGGAGGGCACGGGGCGGGGCTGCCGCCCACCTGGGAGGACCAGCGCCCGCACGGGGACCGAGGAGACCCCGGCCCGGGGGAGGCGGCGCGTGGCCGCGCCTTAGCTTTCGTGAACTGGCTGTGCCCAGGGAGGGGCGGGGAGGGGCGCGCAGGGGACCCTGTGGGGGGACCCCGGCAGACTCCGGGGCTGGGTCGCGCGGCTCTAGAGTGACTTCTTTCTGGAAGAGGCTGTGTGGGCCGCAGGGAGGGGGAGGGGAGGAGAAGAGGCCGCGGAGGGAAGACTGGGGAGGGGCGCGGATGGGATCTCCACGCGGAGGGCCGCCGTGCGCGGCTGCGGGACCCAGCGGCTGCTGCGGGACCCAGCGGCTGCTGCGGGGTCCGAACCAAGCGGAGTAGGGCCGCTCCCCTGGCTCCCGCCCCGCCTCGCCCTCCCGGGTCCCTCCCCACTCCCCTCCCCCCACCCCGCGCCTCCTCTCCCCTCCCCCCTTTCCCCCTCCCTCCCCCTTTCCTTCCCTCCCTCCCTCTCCGCGGCTCCACCGCCTCCCGCCGCCCGCGAACCTCGCGGTCCTCCTCCGAGCCGCGCATCCAGGCAGGAAAATCCGGGCGTCTTTTCTCATTTAACCCGCGTTTCCATTAACTCAGTCCCGGCACCGGCTAATCCGCTGCACCGAAGGCAAAAGGAGGCTAATTAATGACCAGCTTTTCCAGTCAAGACCGGCGATAATTGCTTTGGTGGCCTTTATGATTACAAGATAAAAACGGGCCCGGCCTGACATAAGAGGCACTGTGTACGCTGGGAGACGGGAGGAAATGAAGAGTTGGGAGGCTGAATACGGAGCAGAAAATTACTAATAGAAGAGAGATAATGAATAGGCCGGCCAGGCATTCATGGGGAAAAATCCATTTTGTTACCACGCGAAATTAGGTGGTGGAAAGGGGTTTGCTAATTGTTCTCATCTTGTAGCAGCCAGGACCGAGGCCGGGCGTGCTCCCCCATTTACTCCCCGAGTCATTGTGCAGGGCGCGCGGTCTGCGGGGCGGCCTTCCCATTTTCCTGTGGCGTCCTTAATTGTTGCTAATATACCTTCTAATGAAGCTAATGAGGGGAGAGCCATGCAATTCTTTGCACGTGGAGACAAGTGAAATGCACCGAAAGGACTTTCTCATATTTTCACCTGCACTACCCTCTCCCTCCAGAAGCAGTGAGAATCTGGGGGGGTTTCTTCCCTGGGAAGTGAAGTTCCAAAGGCTCCTTTCAAGGAAAAATACGCAGGTGCGAAGTGTTGTGGTCTGCGCCAGGCCACTTCTGGAGAGTGGCTGGAGTCGGTGGGATTCGACCAGTGCTCGCCTTTCAAGACAGGTGGATCCAATCCCCTGACCCTGGGAGGGAGAATGTTCACGTGAAGATGCAGAGCCAGTCCCACGTTCCTTTGTTGCTGAAGATGTGCTGGGCTTGTGTGGCTACTTGAAGCCACGGCAGGCTGCAGGCCTGCCCACCCTCCTCCGCTGCCTAGCCTGGCCTCCCCCCAGCACCCCCGACAATCACTGTGCAAGCTCTGGACAAACTGCTGTGCCCGGTTAGAAGAAGGGATGGATACTTTATTTTACTGAAGGCAGCAAATTAGCTGCCAAATACTTTACATAAATTTGAAAAACAGCCACCACTGAGGGAAGAAGTGATGCCTGTGACTGTCCTCTTGAGCAGGCTGCAATCTGCGAGGTGCTATTTTCAAATGACTTCTGCTTCTTCTCCTTTGACGGGGGTTGTTCCACTGGGCCCTCCCATTGTGGCTCCAGTGCTAGCGCAGCGTCCTGTGGGGCTGAGCTTTCCACTTTCAAGTTGCATTTGGAGACGTGTGTTTTTAGGAGGTCATGCTTTGTCAGGAGCTAACAGACCCCTCTCTCCTTGTTCTGCAGAAAAGCAAACTCAAGTTCCTGCCTCCTCAGGCGGAGCAAGAAGACTCAACCAAGTTCATCGCACTCACCCTGGTCTCCCTCGCCTGCATCCTGGGCGTCCTCCTGGCCTCTGGCCTCATCTACTGCCTACGCCATAGCTCTCAGCACAGGCTGAAGGAGAAGCTCTCGGGACTAGGGCGCGACCCGGGCGCAGATGCCACCGCCGCCTACCAGGTAAGAGGAGACTTTTTAAAAAGTGATATATTGGATTTATCTGTTGAGCAGGCAGATGATCGCATCCCTCTCTGGCCCCTCCTCCATTCCCAGCAGTTGCTCATGTATCATAGTTTGGGGTCTTTTATGATGACAGTTTGGAACTTCTCATCAGCATTGGTGCAAATACCTAGCAGCCACAGTTGTACAGCTCTGTAGTCATCTGCTCTTCTTGGATAGTCTCATGTTCGCTCTGGAAGTATGTTGTTAATTAGAGGTGTGGAAAAAGTACAATACACAAATGATGTATTATCTGTTATCTTAGTTTGGCCACTACTAATGAAAAGTGTCGGAGTTGTGAGATCAGTTGGTGTGTAGGTGTTTGAAGATGTCTCAAAAACCATTGGCCTCCTCGGGGTCTTCTGTGAAAAGATCCTTTGACCTGCCCAGTTGCCACCCTGTGTTGTTGTCCGGTACAGTGGTACCTAATGCTGACCAGGGGAAAGTGACCCACGCATGTCCCCATGAGGGACACCTTCTCTAGAGGCACCACAGACACCCCTGGAAATGAGCTGCAAACCAGGGAGGATGCGAGGAAGGCAAGTTCAGACCAAGTCGGGCATTTTAAATAACCACAGAGTTTTTGAAAGTTCTATAGCACACGTTTCGTATTTGGTATTGTCCTGTAATGAATATAGGCCTTCAGTTTTAACGGCGTTACAAACCCAGAATACTTCCATCAGTCAAGGCAATTGATTCCTTTGCATATAAAATATCATTTAATTCCAAGAAGATATTCCCATTTGGGAAGGTAGAATGACTCCTTAACCACTGTTGTAAAAGTTTGGTCAGTACATATGTAAGATTTCCTCATTGGACTGGATCCTTTGTTTTCTCTAGTCACATGATTACAGTGTGCAATACATCTTGTAAATAATTCATCATTTTTACAGTCGTATGTAAAGTAAATATTATTATTCCATCATCAGAGTTACATGGGTGGGCTCTCACGCCTCTCTCCACGAAGCGCCCTCCAGCACCAAACCCTCCTGCTTCCTGAGCTCCTTGGAGCTGGCTTTTCTATACTCTGCGAGCTCTCAGGACCCTCCCCCACATAAGGAATTTACACAATCTCTATGCTTAAAAGAGCCACAAGACAGCTTTTCCTCCCATTTCCAACTTCCTGGGATTGCCACTGAATAGAGGAAGCCTCCAGTTTTCCGGAGAGGGTCACCAGCCCGGTCAGGACGATCTTTTTCTTATAAAGAAATGGCAACTTCAGATGTGTTGAGGATGGCATTTCAGTTGCAGTGTGTAGCTTTGCTTCAAAGCAAAAGGAAAATCACGTTTGAAGAAGCAGCCTGAAAAAAATGTCACATAAACTAGTAAGAATTTATCCAGAAATTCCATTGAGCAAGACCTTCAATGCGGATGCCAGGTCTTCAGGCCAAGTCTGTGTCGGTACATAAATAAATTATCACACCAGTTCTGTTCCATGTGTGAGAGACGGAAGATCATACAGGCAGAGATTTTTAGAAAGCGTGGCACCCTTTGATATACTTTGAAATTCAAATATAAAATATTGATAGAATGGAAAGGTTAGACTTGCATGCAGAAATGACTAATTTGAAAAAAAAACTGCAGGTTGAAAATGCATACTTAGGACTGAGTTTGTGATAATTAACAGAAAAAAAAAGCCTTCCCAGTGACAGCTCTAATTAATAGTATCTGTAATTAAAATCATGCCCTTCCAGCAGGAAAATTGTTTGAATTTCTTGGAGTGACCTTTTTGCTGTTCCTCCTGAGGGCATGGTGGTTAAGTTGATATTGATTTTATAATGAGCTCTGGTTTGTTTAATAAGAATCTGTAATCCAGACAATAAATGAAATGTGTGCTTTTCTTCAATCCAGATTAATAAAAAGGAAAAAAAAAAACTTTTTTTCTTTAAAAATGTGATCTAGGAAAATTTGGAAATGAAATGAGTGTAAAGACTCTCTGGTTGGTTTAGCTTTGAATCACTACAAAATACCCTTTAGGGAAGTACTTTGATTAAAGTGGGGGTTTGCCCCATCACAGTGGATTGTCTCCTGGTGAGAAAGTTCTAGGTGCTGAACCGTTGTGTTGTTGTGATTTGTGTTTTGGCAGAGCAGGACTCAGTAATGAGGATGGGGACTGTATGATTGTTCGCTTTGAATTTAGCTGAGTAATGTTTCAAGGACTCAGACAATTGCGGTTACAAGGAGAGGATATTTACTTTGGTAAATGAAGCAGGTATTAATTCATTAATGTTTCCATATCCCACTTGGGTTTTCTCTCACAGCCATGAGTCCCCCGTGAAGTGTAAAAATCTGTTTGAAAAGTTTTTTAAAATATTGCAAACATAAAACAAATTTCAGGAAAGGTGTCGTCTTGCATTAATGTGTTTATTTCTGGCTCACTGAACCTGTGTACTTTGCTGATTCTATAATCACAGTGAGGTTATGGATGATAATTCTCATCACTGGGTTACAAGGAAAATGGAACAATTTGATCTTATGCTTTATTTTATGGGGACATGATGGAATTACTCAATTCCTTTTCTTAAAGCTTCTGAAAAATAAAAAGATTGTGCTAGTGAGGTTAGAAGTAAGTAACCTAGGAGCGAGAGAATGGTAGGTGGCAATAGCATAAGTTTTATTAATATCAGAATATGAAGTTACCTTTTAAACAAAAGAACTTGTGTTCTTACCTGGGGAAGGAAGGTCAGGAGCAGGGCCGTTCTGATGGGGTGGAGGAGACGGGTGTGTGGAGGTGGTATCCCGGGGGGCACTGGTGACCTCAGGTTGTAGAGCTCCTTCCTCCCTGAGGTTCCAAAAGGTGAATCCTCGTGTCCTCCGTTAAACTGCAGCCGGGTTAGTGTCCTGGCAAGGCACCTCCAGCATGACCTGGGAGGCCCTCGTGTTGCCAGCCTCTGACAAAGCATTTGTTTGCCTCAGCCCGGATCATGCACGTACATCATGAGTGCCTGTGCAGCCCCTCCGGGCCCCCATGTGTGTGAGTCAGAGCCCGGGCTTGGGGCCACAGGGGCCACGTTGTGCTCCTCGGGAGTAAGAGCTTTTCTTAAAACAGGGTTGAAGCAGTAAGGAGGTTGAATTCTTAGCTTCTAATGCAAACACCTTTAAACGTGTTTACCTGTCCTTCCTCAAAATAGAACTATTTCACAGACAGGGTCAGGATTTTAGAGCTTCCTTCGTTTACATGAGTGTGTGATATTTTTGTTTGCCTTACCTATTGGGAAAGCAAATCTTTTTTAACAGACTCTCATATTTTTGACACCAAGATATCAGCCCCATCAGATAATCCAGCCAAGTTTAATTTGCTCAGACTGGAGCAAAAATTGGGGATATTAACTTTCAGAATAACTGAAACATATTCTGAACAGACTGCTCCCTCCGAACTTCTCCCCATTGTTTTAGTAAATGTTGATTTTTCTTCTAAATAGATAAAACATGATATATTTGGATTAATTCTATACTTCATGATCTGAAAAACCAGTTTCGGCTTTTATTCTTTTTTTTTCAAATTGACGTAGCCTGCCATATATGCATATATGTGTGTGTATATATATATATTTATACACACATGTACACACACACACACTAAGGATAATGTGAAGACACAGAAGAATTGTGATTTTTGGTACCAGTATACTTTATGCATTTTTTTTCATGTAGGTGTCCTATTTCTATGGAAGGTGATTGGGTAAAAACTGTGCCCAAAATAAGTCGTTAGATGATTAGAAGACATTCTCCTCCTTTTCTCTCTGA
Organism: Macaca fascicularis; assembly: GCF_037993035.2. Classification (NCBI taxonomy): domain Eukaryota; kingdom Metazoa; phylum Chordata; class Mammalia; order Primates; family Cercopithecidae; genus Macaca; species Macaca fascicularis. The sequence goes on along the minus strand of NC_088377.1, from coordinate 198,979,600 downwards.
GTCTCTTTGAATGTTGCATCCATTTCCTTGAGGCTTTGATCATCTTCGAGCAGCAAGTTTAGTATTCTGCCAGCCCACTCTCCCTTCCCCGACATGAGGGCAGAGACTCCTGCAGAATTTTCAGCAAGTTCTCTTTTGATGGTTTATTTCACAATACCCAGCAGGTTTCCTTGTGTACTTGGAGGCCTTTGGAACCAAACCCAGAGGAAAGCATGCATCCAGGCCACGGGGACCTCCTGTAAACAGAGCGGCTAAGTGCACATCTCAGTTGCTGCTGTTGCTCCCATTAGCAAGTGATTACGAATGCAGTGACAGAGTGGTGGCAACTGCGGCAAAATGAGGGTGCTCAGTTGACTGGGGCTGGTGTGTCTGCAAGTCCCAAATGCACCCTGACTTCTTACCCCCGGTGCAGAAAGCTGAGTTCTGACAAAGAGCACAGGACACGCCTTGGCTCACTCTCTGGGGCTTTAAGAGACCCTTCTTTCTCTAGACGAGTTTAATCTTCAGGCATTGGTGTAATCACGAGTAATAGAAGTAGGATGTTCACAATTAAATTGGACAACAATTACTTTTCCTGAGGTTTAATTGACCCCACCACAAGTTTTTAACAAAGCCTTTTCAATAGCTCTGTATCTTAGAATGGCTTTCCTCACTATATACTTAAATTTCCAGGTCAAAATAATATATTTTTTACAAATATCAAATAAGCAAAACCTATGCTGCTTCAAAAGTGAAGGGCACCCTGTGAAAACTGTGCCAAATATTTTATAATCATAAAAATACAACATTACAGAACATTATGAAATAATTATTATTAGAGAACATTTTATTGTAACAGTCAAGTCTGAGAATGGAAATTTTTCTAATTTTATAACACCTTTGCAAAATGTAGCTGATAGTACAGATGTCTACAGGTAATACTCTTGAAACTTTCGAGACATGGATTCAGTTTTGCAGATTATCCTGGAACAGACTCCAGGCCCCTGGAGGATGAGGCCCTGCCACCGTCCTCCCATGGTCCATGGCGCCCAGAACATCCCTGGCCTCACTAGGAATCAGCAAATGCTGAATGGTTGTCACACTGGTGCCAAATCCCATCGTTCCTGATGTGAAGGAAATCTAAAGGAAACCTGCAGAATGTTGCCAGGATGATGAGGGTAAAGGACACGTGTCGTCCCCAATGTGGGAAGAACCTGTTTTTGTTTGCCTGTGTGTTCAGTATCAGATCATCAGTGTGTGGGGTCAACCCGCTTGGTTTCTGTAGGCTCCATGGAATTGTCTAGGTACCTTTTCACCATGAGTCTGAACGTTTTTCTGGAAGGTGCCCATTTGAAGTGCGTTTTTCTCATAAATCTGAAGCGTTCACGGATGCAGTTTCCAAAAGCAGTATCTATCCTGCTGTTTTGCCCAAAATGCTTCCTCAAATACAGCTCCTGAGAGATAGAGCTCAATCTTCAGAGAACAGTGAAGTCTCTGGAAAGGTGGCCAGAGAAACCTCTAAACATAAAACAGAAGCATGTTGCTCGTTGGGACACAGCAAGCCACTCCCTCCATCAGGCAGCAGTCATTAGATCAGACTTCATTAAAAATCACAGAGACTACTCAGTGAGATATTTGGAAAAAAAAAAAATTGGAAAGTCTAAGATATGAAAATTTGGAGGGCTGAATTCTGTGGCTTCTTTTTGGCACTAGGCTGTTCCTATGTTTGCTTTGACCTTGGTACCTTTTCAGACCTGGGTATTACTTGAATAACTGCTTCCTAAGGAAGCCACTTCCTGCTGCACACAAGGAGGGGCGAGGGAAAGGAGGTGGGGGCTGCAGGCTTCTCCCGGGCGTGCTCACCCTGCACTCCAGCAGCCACGGAAGAGGGCTGGGCCCCGGGAGGAGGACGGGTGCTCGCACAGCACCAGGGGAGGGGCGGTGTGCATGGCGTCTGTGGAGCGGGTGCTGCTTCCCTTAGGCCCATGCTGTGTTCCAGTCTGCCTCACCCGTTTCACTGCCAGAACCAGAGAATTCTTCCTTCTCGCCAAAGCCAGTGTTGCTCCTGGGGTGACCCCTGCATGCACAGCAGGTCCTTCTGAGCCCCTGTTCCTCGGCACCCCCGTCCTGCTCGTCAGTCACCCACCCCGTGGAAAGGGACGCAGGACACCTTCCCCAGGCATCTTGTTATCTCCCAACCCTGTTTTACAAGGGGGCAGAGTCAGCAGCAGATAAACTGAGAGGCGCCTCAGCCTGCAGAGATGGTGGCAGAGCTGCACTGGGCGGTCCCCGGCTGCGCTGTCCCCACTGCAGGGTGTTGAGGGGCTAGCCCGGGCTTCTCCGCCCCGCGGGTCTGGACAGCTCCTCCACCATCTTCCCTCTGTAGTGTGAGGCACTGTGGGAGATTTGGGAAACGGTGACATCCTTTCTTTTCTCGGTTGATGATTTCTTGGAGATGAGGAGTTTGCAGTGAAACAGTGAACCGGCGGTAAACAGCATTAGTCCACACGTCGCTAGGAGGTGATTCGTGTGAAACTGAAATCCTTGGAGATGACAGAGGAGGGGCTGGGTCAGGTGGTGGGTGGAGCTCTTGGTGGCTGGTGGGAGATGGAGGCGTGGCTGGGGCAGGTGCTGTGGCCATCTGTAGGGTAGGGACAGACCCAAGAGGTGGGCATTTGCAGGGCTACGGGGAGGAACTGGGCTGGAGGGGAGAGGTCCTCCCAGTCGGGCCAAGAGTTTAGACAGGGAGCAGGGACTCGGCGGCAGGTTGCGAGCAGGCCCAGAGAGGTCAGCTCTTTGAGTTCGTGACAAGGACAAACCCTGCGGTCTGTGGCGCTCCGAGGGACAGTCCGTGGCTCAGTGTGGCTGAGTGACCCCAGGTGGACAACAAGAGGCACATTCCACCTGCTTTCACCCCCATCCGTTTCTTCCTTCTTATCTTATTCCCCTCTTGCCACACTTTCCATCATTTGAACTCTCTTTCTCCTCTAATGGTGAAACCCGTGGAAGAAAGGCGCCATCGCCCTTCCATGCCCTGGGGCGCGAGGCCCAGGCTCGGGCCCAGCCTCTCCCTCCCGAAGCCTGCCTTCCTCGTCTGGGAACTGGGGCCTCCTCTTGGGCCGCCACGCGGGTGAGGGCAGCCTGTGGGTGCGGGTGCCACGTGGGTGAGGGCAGCCTGTGGGTGCGGGTGCCACGTGGGTGAGGGCAGCCTGTGGGTGCGGGTGCCACGTCACGTGGGTGAGGGCAGCCCTGTGGGTGCGGGTGCCACGTCACGTGGGTGAGGGCAGCCCTGGGTGGGTTGCGGGTGCCACGTCAGCTCTGAGGCGCTACCCGAGGGTGACTTGCCTGCAGCGACTGCTGGTGCTCACGGAGCTGGGATGGGTGTTGGATTCCTGCCTGCTCCTCCCGTTTCCAGGGTACCCGTTTCCGCACACGTCCTCCTCGGCATGAGCTGCTCCCCTCCCTTAGACCTGATTAGAGAGGCGGGGCACGTTTTCTGAACTAAAACTGAGGACATGGCGTCTGCAAAGCATGCACTTCCAGAGAAGAAAACAGGAGCAAAGCCTGAACCCTGTGCTGCTCTGTGGAATTCAAGACACTTGATGGAAGGTGTTTGGAGAAGGTATCCGGGTGAGCGAACACCCGGGTGAGCCTGTGTGATCTGGGGCCCTGTGGGGTAAGGCCAGGCCTTGGTACAGGTGCAGCCTTGGGCATCTGTGCTCTGAACACCTCTTCACCCAGCCCGAGGGGCTTCAGGGCTCACATCGAGGTGAGGGCTCAGCAGGAGGGAAGCCCTGGTCAGGTGGGCCCAGCTCAGCTGGAACCCTGCTGTCCATGGCGAGAGGTGGGCTCTCTGAAGGACACGAGCCTCTGTGAAATAAAGTGGGTGTTGGGAGGAGACACTTGAGGGAGTAAAGGGAAGTGTAAAAAAGTGGATTAAACTGGGATTTCAAAAGAAACGGTAGGTGGTGGGGAGGAGACTCCAGCGGGCGGGTACCAGGAGGTAGGAGTGGGTGCAAGCGAGAGGCAGGTTCCACCCAAGGGGCACTGGGCCCACAGTGTGGCTGTGCTTGAGGGCTGGGTCTCCCCACTCCCTGCCTGTAGCCTCTTCTCTCCCGGCTCCCTGTGGGGCCACTGTCCCTCGGGAGGAGGGCATCATTGTTGGCAAGGAGAAGAGGCCTTGGGTGACTCCTGGAGCCTCCCCCAACCAGAGCTGTGCAGCCCCCCCGCCCCCTGCCACCGGCCAGCAAGTGGAGCTCAGTGTGGGAGGAGACGCCCGGCAGGGGCAGAATCTCCTTCAGGTGACAGCCTCTTGCACACGACAGGGTGGGACCCCACAGGCGTGCACAGAGGCACCTGCACGGGGCCCCACCTTGGGGCTGAGGGACAGAGGCACCTGCACGGGGCCCCACCTTGGGGCTGAGGGACAGAGGTACCTGCACGGGGCCCCACCTTGGGGCTGAGGGTCCTCAGGCCGTTGCTGTAAAGCAGACCTTCTCAGCCTCTGCCTTGATGGGCACAAGAGAATGCACCTCTGTGGTGAATGGCATTATCTGCAGTGAAATGCATTAGCCTGTCAAAAATGGCAAAGCCCAGCTCTTAACACAACATGCACACCAGCATAAAAGGAGGCAAGATGCTGCGTGGGGTGGTGGGATAAGGAATGATGGCTGGAGCTGCCACGGCATGCGGGAGCTGGTGTTACGAGAGGAGAAAGCTTTGGGAAAAGCAATTGCATGTCACACCGAGGAGCACCCGGCAGATGAGAGTCATTTCTAAATGTCAAACGAGGATCACTTCAAGGACAGGAATAAGGAAGGCCGATCCGCCGGCCGCCTCCAGCAGGAGTCCCCCCACCCTTGCCTCCTGGGGAGGCCTCCACAGGACATGTCGCTCGCCACCTGGCTGTCTCTTCTCTCCCAGGTCCAAGACCCCTTAGGCCCAGCGCTCTCCGTGGCTCTTGGCTCTGTGAGCCCCGCCTCCTCCTTCCCTCCCATGCTGTGTTGGGGGCTCGTTTTGCCGCGGCTGACACGTGGGGGTCCCCAGGGCTGTGACTGGTGTTGGCCCGAGGGTCACCCTTAAGGATTGGACACCTTGGGTCTGGGTGCAGGTGCAGCCTCGGGCATCTGTGCTCTGAACACCTCTTCACCCAGCCCAAGGGGCTTCAGGGCTCACATCGAGGTGAGGGCTCGGCAGGAGGGAAGCCCTGGTCAGGTGGGCCCAGCTCAGCTGGAACCCTGCTGTCCATGGCGGGACATTCCAGCCTTGGAACCTCTGGATAGCTGAACTTGGAGTTGGCCCAGAAAGCGTTTTCTCAGAAAGCTTATTGCTTCTAAGGGTAGAATCCCATTTTCTGGAACAACAGGAACAGCAGAGAACTTGATCTTACATCAGAGTTGGCCCAGTCTGCATTTGTGAAGGTCTCCCCAGTGTGAACCCAGAAACAGACATCACTGTGACCCTAGGGGAGCCCGGGATTCCGGGTGGGACAGGCACGGGGCTCAGAGAACACGGGGAGCCCTGGGTGCCAGGCGGGACAGGCACGGGGCTCAGAGAACACGGGGAGCCCTGGGTGCCAGGCGGGACAGGCACGGGGCTCAGAGAACACGGGGAGCCCTGGGTGCCAGGCGGGACAGGCACGGGGCTCAGAGAACATGGGGAGCCCTGGGTGCCAGGCTGGACAGGCACGGGGCTCAGAGAACATGGGGAGCCCTGGGTGCTGGGTGGGGCTCAGAGAACGTGAGGCTGGAACCTTGGGGAGGAAGAAAAACGCAACAGCAGAGGGGGCCTCTGTGGGGTGGGAGAGGAGCATGGAAGGGACTTAGCTCAGAGAGAGAGGGGCGCAGATGCACAAGGGAAATGGAGGGACTTCCAAGGGCAGACAGCGGCTCCTCTCCCAATTTTTTGGGTCTCTGTGGACACGAGGCGAGCAGTCAGGCGTTTCTGCAGGTGTCTGAACAGCGGCTTTTCCTGTTCCATGGGGGCTGCAGAAGAGTTCTCCCTTCTTCATCCGGCTGTTCTGAAACTGTTGCTCAAAATGTAACATCTCTATGGCTTTTCTGCTTTGGGAGAATTACTGATGGTTAAGAATGGAATCTTGGGACTGGCACGGGGTCTCACCTGTCATCCCAGCACTTTAGGAGGCCGAGGGGCTAGCAGATCACCTGAGGTCAGGAGTTTGAGACCAGCCTGGCCAACATGGCGAAACCCCGTCTCTACTAAAAATAACAAAATTAGCTGGGCGTGGTGGCACACACCTGTCATCCCAGCTACTCGGGAGGCTGAGGCAGGAGATTTGCTTGAACATGGGAGGCAGACGTTGCAGTGAGCCAAAATCAAAACTTCATCTCAAAAAAAAAAAGATGGAACCTGAGTGTGTTATTTCTCTATTAGCAAGTACAAGAGACTCACTAGAAAGTTGGCAGGTGTGAACAGACACCCTTTCAAGATTTTTTAATGTATAGGATAATAATGCAGCCAGCAGAATGGAGCGTCTGGGTATGTGCTGGTGTGTCTCCAGGTGCAGCGACTTGAAGAACAGACGGGGGGAGATTCACGGATGATTACATTAGCCAGTAAAGCTACATGTTTTAAAATACATAATTCTGTACAGAGTTTGTGGAATGTGGATTCGATATACAGGTTTAAACTTGGATTGATCTTATGCCATTTAATAGCAAATCAATTAAAAGTTTACAAGTGATAAGTGCTGGGACTGTGTAACATTGATGTGTAACTGGACGGAGCGCCTCTGAGGAAAGCAGAAGCTGGATTTGCCCTCTGGGTAGGCATTTCCTCGCTTTCAGTTTTTTTGGTGAAGATGACGATGCAGGAGAGTGGACAATAATGGAATCTTCCTGCCTTTCCTGACCTGGAGTCACCTTTCCTGGCCCGTAAAACGCACCCTGAAACCAGAGATCGGATGTTCCTGAGTGGGAGGAAATAGAATGCAGATATTTTTGCAAAACAAAATACTAAGTTGGATGGAAGCTGGAGCTGGTGTGAGTTTCAGAATTATTTCTGTCCCCACCCCAGGGGCTTCTTATTCTCTACCAGGTTCAAGGAGAACAAATATATGAATTGTTAAGTGAGCCCCAAACGTGAAGCTGAAATGTGAAGGGGAAAAAGTCTAGAAAACGTGTCTGATTCTTCTGAGGGTGGCTTTCCAGGTGCCCCTTCCTCACTCTGAGCCTGCATCTGTCTTGCTCAGGCCTTCCCGTTCCCAGTGGGCCCCTCGTTTCTCCAGGTGGATTTTTTCAGGCACATCTTGAGATTTCAAATCAACCCCAAGTGAGGAAGCAGAGCTGACACCCCACGTGCGACCCATGGCCCCTGTCCCCCAGTCAGCGGTGTCCTCGGGCCGGCGGCTCCCGGCACCCCCTGCAAAGTTCACTCCCCAAAAACCCTCACAACTTGCTCCCAGGTTTTCCTCCAGGGCTGCTGCCCCACCTGTCCCCTTCTTGGGGTAGAGCATAGACTTTTAGAAACTCCCCGTACAGACCTTAGGGCTCAGAGCCCTTAGGTCAGAGCTGAGACAGCTGAGACCGGGACTCCCAGCAGGCCTCCAGGCCCTGGCCTTCGGGGGTCTGGTAGGAGGAAACTCTTCAGGGTGTCCTTCAGGCCTTGTGCAGTTAGGGTGTTGCTCAGATCAGTTTTAGGTGGAATAATTGGGCCCCAGAACAACGTGCAATTCCGAAAATGGAGAAGCAGCTGCTCCGGTAGCTGCTCCACCCCCAGCCTGCAGGCCCCTGCCCTTTGGCTTAATTAAGCTGTGGCCACCGAATGGAAGGATGTGAATACCTTTTGTGTCCCCAGGCTGGGCTCCTCTGCTTCTAAGCCTTTGTTTGCCTGGCTCCCTCCCTTGCACCGCCCCCCGCAAACTCCACTTTATCCCTGCAGACCCTCCCATCTGTCAAGCCCTGTGCAGACCCTAGTCCCCTGAGCTTCCCTCTCAGCCTGGGGTGGCCAGTCCCTTCCCGAACACCAGGGCCCTATTCATCCCTACCTCCCCTTTATCCCTTCTGCTGCCTCTGCGGTGACGTCTCGTCACCATTCCCCCTGTGTAGGGTGACTCCCTCGTTGTGTTGGACCGAGGCAGGCCCGGGTGCAGAGTGGGGCTTGTTCCCCACACCAGGCCAGCCCGTGTGGGGACAGCCTTAGCTCCCCAAAGGCCAGGTCTGTACAATAGACCCACAGCACGCACCGGGGACCTTTAGGTGCTCGATAAGAATGAATCGATACATTGAACTAAGATTTTGATGTGGTAAGAGCAGGTCTGTGGGCGGGGGGCAGGGGGGCATCTACACTCTCTTGAAAACCATCCCGTGTAATTCTCGGGTCCAGAGTCCTGCCCGCCCATGGGAAGTCCTCGCTACGTGCCACGTGCGGAAGATGCGCTGCGGGCTGAAGATGCAGGCGATGATAGGGATGGCACATGACAATCAGTCCTTATTCAGAGCAAAAAGAAAATTAGGAAGGTGCAAAAGTTTCTTGTGAAAAACAGCCGCCCGTTCTCTACTTCCACGTCGGGCCTGGGCTGCTGTGAGGGCAGATGACTCGTTTCTTACTGACTATTTTAAATTGTCTGACTGTGAAACTGAACAGCGAGGTTCAGCCTGTGGGGCCTCTCAAGGCTGGCTTTGCCCACAGAGGTCGCGTTGGATCTGTGAACGTTAAAGGCACCACTGACTTTTTTGGAAGCCCTTAGAACTTAATTGCCCAGTGAGTCATCCTCTGTGGGAGCCGGGAAAGGAGGGATTTGTGTCCCATGTTGGATTTGTCTCACCGACCGCGGTCTGGCTGGAGGGGCTCTGCTGCCATGACCGGGGTCTCCTGTGACAGTGGGAAGGGTTGCAGGCATCGTGGGTTAAATGTGCTCCCTCTCACATCTAAGAGACCACCTTTATGGAAACGTTAAAGACCGTCACAGAAGGCCGTCGTAGACATGGGCTATTCCGGAAAGAAGATGCTCATTAAAATTCTGTGTGTCCTGTCAATGTCTTTATTTTCACAACTGTTTCCTGGTTTCAATCTGATGTTATCAGGAGCAGAGTAAACGAAGAAAATGAGTGTCTTTAGTCTTAGGGCAGAGGCAGCCCCTAAGAAAAAGGGAGGCAGGAGGTCGCGTTTCAGCACATCATTCGTCACTCTCGATACAGCTGACGGTGGGTCCCGCGAGCCCGCACACGCCTTCTGTGCTTCCCGTGGAGTGATCGCGGCTTCCAGCCACCCACCAGGGACTTCGGGAGATTCACACACGGTCCTCGCTTCCCCCGAGCAGGACACCACAGCTGCCGGCCCCAGGGGCTGGATGCAGCTCCGCCAGCCGTGCCCCTCGCTGCTCCCTTGGGGCTGCCTTGGTGTGGGACACCCAGCCCCTGAGCGAGTCATGACCTGGAGGCCAGGGCTGCTGACCGGTGTGCAGGGGCTCGGCGAGGGCCCCTCTGCACCACATAGACGCTGTGGGTACAGAAAGCAGACAGAAGGACTTCTGCTCCCGAGTGTGGGAGGCGGGGGTACGGACGTGAAAATAACTAGGAGACAACACACGCCTGGATGTCCAGAGCCCGGCCACGAGCTTGTGTGGGGACTCAAGAAAGGGCTGGTGCTCTGGGCGCCGCAGGGATGGGGGCTGAGCGAGGGGAGACGCCGCTTTTTCCCTACTGATCTCAGGCTGTTCCAAGACTGTTCCACATTTAGAAGAGTGTTGAAAATTATTTTTCACTTCCATGAAACATGTCTATATCTTTAATTTTTGTTTTGAGAAAACATCTTGCGAAATGGGAAAAACTCACTCCATATTGCTTGGCCAACATCGCTCATCGTGGGCTGACTCGGCTCGTGTGCCCGTGCGGTGGCTCCCCTTCCTGTAGGAGCTGTGCTTACAGCCCCGACCAGTGTCGCGTGTCAGGAGCGGGGAGGGGCGGGAGCCAGGTCTCTTGGCAGAGCCTGCAGAGCTCTGTGACCCTGGCTTGGTCTCTGCTGTCAGGGGCGTCCTCCCCTTGGGGGGTGTGTGTGTGCAAACACGTGTGTGCGTTGTTCTCGGTCCAAGAGAAAAAGTTACCTGGGCACCAAGGAAAAGCCGCTGGAAGCGGTGGGACTGCATCACCAGAGCAGGGTTGGCCACGTGGGCCATGAGCCGAGGACGCAGGGACAAGTGCTGCCCCGGCTTAGATCATGGACAGGCTCAGCTGCCCGGGCCCTGACTCCGTGGGAGAAGGGAGGCTCCCCTGGCGTTCAGGGGCGGCCACGGGCCGTTTCCTCTCCAGAAGCGAGCATGGCCCTGTGTTCCCTGGGTTCTCACAGGGATGCCCCAGATGCGCCCAGAGCCCAGAGCATCCTGCAGCGGTGCCGACTGGAGACCCCAGCGTCGCAGGAGTGTTTGTGTAAAGTCGCTCTCCTGAACGAAATCCCTGGCTGCTGCCCCTCTGCTCCCAGCTGGCCTTGCTGGCCTAGAATGAGAGGCAGTTCCTTCTGAGGCCTTCTGAGTTTTATGATGAAATAAAATCAAGTAAAACTGTGTCATGATCAGGGAGAGGTGATTATACAAGAAACCTTTTTTCTTTTTTTCCCACTGTGACACATGACCCTGTTTAACAATCTGGAATATTTTTCCCCGGCCTTTTCCCCACACTTGCTGTCTAAACATTTCACCTTCCTGTTTAGATTTCCTGTCATCATGTGCCCTGCAGCCACCGTGTCAAACTGACAGAGCGCAGGCTTTTTCCTCAGCCGTTCTGCGTTCGAGCCACCTGTGGGTGCGCCGGCCCCCGTGGCTTCTGCTGTGTGTTGGATTCTGTGTCGCCCTCTGAGCTGAAGGCCAGGGCCCTCCCCAAAGCGGGCCGGTTCCCATTCACCATGTTCTCTTGGTGCCGCGTCCGGGTCTGGAGAGTGGCCTTTATTCCTCCCCAGCAGAGCCCAGTGAACCCACTGTTTCCTGCCCCGTTTTGTACATTTAATTCCTTAGTGTGGTCCTGTCACTAGTGATTACACACTCAAAATAACCCTAAAACCCGAGGCCGTCTGTGCACACCCGGGCAGCAGGGCTTCGTCCAGACGGCTCCTGGAAAGGTGCACAGGGGTTTTCCTGAAGCCTTTGTTGTCCTGTTCTTCTTTTGGCAGAATTCGAGAATGACAGGTCTCTTCTCTGAGTGATTTCCCCTCTGTAATTTTCCCCATCAGATGCTGAGTTAAGAGATGAGACATTTGCCTTGTGATGTGTATGGATGAATTTCTGCCCCCAGAATCCTCTTCAGCTTACTTCGCACATTGTGTTATAAAGAAGTGTAAGATACTTCGAGGACTCTGCGGACATGCCCAGGGCCCCGGCTCAGGCACAGCAGAGAAGCAGGCAGCTCTGCGGCGAGCGAGGACTGTGGTGTCCGAATGTGCTGCACTGACCCTGGCCGCCTCTGTGTGCTCACACCTGAGGAGCTACTCGGAGCACGGGAAGCGTTCGGGGTGGGGGCTCTGGGTGCAGCACTGTCCTGCGGGGACGGTCCCACGTGGCTCTGCCCAGGGCAGGGTGCTGGTGTGGGTGCTTGCGGTGCCACTGGGCTCACTCACAGTTCCAGCTGGCTCTGGATGTGTTGGAGGCAGCACTGAGCTGCAAAAAGATCAATTTTTCACATTTTCCTGATGGAGACTTTTTGTGCCTGGGTGCGGACGTGCTAGGTTTACCGCTCCGGACAAACACTGGCCCACGGGGAGGGCGTTGGGTCGTGAGGCACAAGCATCACATTGAGTTTTGCAGTGGAGCGTTTCCATTTAGGGCAGCGGTGGAAGACGCCGCTCTCTTCTTTAAAGATGCCCAGTTACTGTAGTTTCACCTGAGAGGGAGGAGCGAGGGAGAGGGTCTCATCGGCCGGACAGAGTGGCAGGAGGCTCATCTGGTGGGGACGGCCCTGGGGGTCTGGCCTCCTTGGTATCGTGTCCTGGAAGGAGGCCCTGCCAGAGGCCCTCAGCTCCCTTGAGGCTGTGTGGCTTCTCTGTGCCAAATGTAGATGCGGACGCTGGCAGGGGGATGCCCACACCCACGTGGGATCAGTGCCGCATGGGCTGAGTGTGTAAACCGGGCTGTGTACTCATTGCACACACCAGAGATCAGTGTCACACGGGCCGAGTGTGCAAGCAGGGCTTGTACTCATCTCACACACCAGAGATCAGTGTCACACGGGCCGAGTGTGCAAGCAGGGCTTGTACTCATCTCACACACCAGAGATCAGTGTCACACGGGCCGAGTGTGCAAGCAGGGCTTGTACTCATCTCACACACCTGAGATCAGTGCCGCACGGGCCGAGTGTGCAAGCCGGGCTCATACTCATCACACACCTGAGATCAGTGCCACATCGGCCGAGTGTGCAAGCTGGGCTCATATGCATCACACACACCTGAGATCAGTGCCGCAAGGGCCCTGTGTGCAAGCCAGGCTCATATGCATCGCACACACCTGAGATCAGTGCCACACAAGCCGAGTGTGCAAGCCAGGCTCATACGCATCATACACACCTGAGATCAGTGCCACACGGGCCGAGTGTGCAAGCCGGGCTCATACGCATCACACACACCTGAGATCAGTGCCACACGGGCCGAGTGTGCAAGCCGGGCTCATACGCATCACACACACCTGAGATCAGTGCCACACGGGCCGAGTGTGTGAGCCGGGCTCATACGCATCACACACACCTGAGATCAGTGCCACACGGGCCGAGTGTGTGAGCCGGGCTCATACGCATCACACACACCTGAGATCAGTGCCACACGGGCCGTTTGTGCAAGCCGGGCTCATACGCATCACACACACCTGAGATCAGTGCCACACGGGCCGAGCGTGCAAGCCGGGCTCATACGCATCACACACACCTGAGATCAGTGCCACACGGGCCGAGCGTGCAAGCCGGGCTCATACGCATCACACACACCTGAGATCAGTGCCACACGGGCCGAGTGTGCAAGCCGGGCTCATACGCATCACACACACCTGAGATCAGTGCCACACGGGCCGAGTGTGCAAGCCGGGCTCATACGCATCACACACACCTGAGATCAGTGCCACACGGGCCGAGTGTGCAAGCCGGGCTCATACGCATCACACACACCTGAGATCAGTGCCACACGGGCCGAGTGTGCAAGCCGGGCTCGTACACATCACACACACCTGAGATCAGTGCCGCACGGGCCGAGTGTGCAAGCCGGGCTCGTACTCATCACACACACCTGAGATCAGTGCCACACGGGCCGAGTGTGCAAGCTGGGCTCGTACGCATCACACACACCTGAGATCAGTGCCGCATGCATATGCATCACACACACCTGAGATCAGTGCCGCACAGGCCGAGTGTGCGAGCCGGGCTCATACGCATCACACACACCTGAGATCAGTGCCACACGGGCCGAGTGTGCGAGCCGGGCTCGTACGCATCACACACACCTGAGATCAGTGCCGCATGGGTCGAGTGTGCAAGCCGGGCTCGTACTCATCACACACACCTGAGATCAGTGCCACACGGGCCGAGTGTGCAAGCCGGGCTCGTACTCATCACACACACCTGAGATCAGTGCCACACGGGCCGAGTGTGCAAGCTGGGCTCGTACGCATCACACACACCTGAGATCAGTGCCGCATGCATATGCATCACACACACCTGAGATCAGTGCCGCACAGGCCGAGTGTGCGAGCCGGGCTCATACGCATCACACACACCTGAGATCAGTGCCACACGGGCCGAGTGTGCGAGCCAGGCTCGTACGCATCACACACACCTGAGATCAGTGCCGCATGGGCCGAGTGTGGGAGCCGGGCTCGTACTCATCACACACACCTGAGATCAGTGCCGCATGGGCCGAGTGTGCGAGCCAGGCTCGTACTCTGTGCTCCACACACATCCACCCTCAGAGTCCTCCCAACAACTCTGTGGAGCTGCTCTGCCTTCATCCTCATTTCACAGATTAAAAGCACACATGCAGCTTTCAGTAACCTGTCCGGTGACACACAGCCACAAGTGATCTGGACCCAGAGTCCTGGTCCTCAGCTCTGTCTTGGCTTGCTTTCTTTACCAATGATGGATGTCATTTCTACTATGGGAGTTTTTTTTTTCTAACACACTAATGGCTCTGGAATACTTTCTTCTCAAAAATAGAGGCACATTATAATCATTGATATTTTACTATGGAGATGACCTGCAAAAACCATTCCCTTTTTCCATTATTGCAAATGCATCCTTCTCACTGGAAACTTGACATGCTATCCTTAATAATTTTCTTAATAACTTTCTCAACACCTAAGAGGGGCCAGACAGCGAAAAAGCTACAGAGCAGCTATACTGAGACTACAGAGCTTTCCGGAAAGATGTGAGCTCCATCTCCAGGGACAGACATTCTAAAAATGCAAAACAGCATGCACAAAAATAAATGACTTCCCCTTTGCTCCCTAGAAATTTATTTTTTCCTTTTTTTTATTATACTTTAAGTTCTAGGGTACATTGCACAATGTGCAGGTTTGTTACACAGGTGTGCATGTGCCATGTTGGTGTGCTGCACCCATTAACTCGTCATTTACATTAGGTATTTCTCCTAATGCTATCCTTCTCCCGGCCCCCCAGCGCCTGACAGGCCCTGGTGTGTGGTGGTCCCCGCCCTGTGTCCAAGTGTTCTCATTGTTCAATTCCCACCTATGAGTGAGAACATGCGGTGTTTGGTTTTCTGTCCTTGCGATAGTTTGCTGAGAATCATGGTTTCCAGCTTCATCCATGTCCCTACAAAGGACATGAACTCATCCTTTTTTATGGCTGCATAGTATTCCATGGTGTATATGTGCCACATTTTCTTAATCCAGTCTATCATTGATGGACATTTGGGTTCGTTCCAAGTCTTTACTATTGTGAATAGTGCCGCAATAAACATACATGTGCATGTGTCTTTATAGTAGCATGATTTATAATCCTTCTTTTTTTAGTTCACGTATACATTGTTGTTTCTTTGCTGCTAAAGAGTATCAAATGATAAAAGAAAACAGATTTCATCCACACCCCGGTGGGAGTGGCCCCATGGGTGCCTTCAGGGCCAGGTAGGCCCACGTCCAACCCTCAGTGGGATGGAGCCTCTGTCCAGCTCCTCACAGAGCAGGGAGGGAATTCACGGGTGCCGCCGACCTCAGGGCTAAATCTACAATCAAAAGAGTTATGTGGTTACAACAACCTTTCTTCTTTGTTCATAATTAATTACCTGTTGGTTATTGAGTCATGCAAATGCCACAAGGTCTTACTGGTCTTTACAAACTCAAGGTCGCCAAGCTGCACACACTGGGTCGCTGTGGCTGAAGGCGCGTCGTCCCAGATCATAAACAGAGCCGTCTTCACGATTGTCAGGCTGAGTCTGGATCTTAAATAGAAGATTTTTCTTTGAGTGAAGTGGCTGGAAGGATTGGACCTTCTGTCCGGCCAAGATCTGTTTGCCAAAAATGTGTCGGTGCCCCCAGGCCGGGCTGTGCGGGGGAGGCCCTTGGACCCCTGCAAGTGGGCGCTGTGGAGGGGCAGGTCTCGGGCTTCCTGTGTGGGCACCACTGCTGGTTAACACCTTCAGCAGACACGTGTGGCCTGCAGGCCTCGCTCTGGGGTGTTCACTGTCTGACCAGGAGAGCTTTGTTCTGGGTGAGGATGCACCCTTCATGTTCACTGAGGATTATAAATCAGGGAAATTTCAAAACCTGATGGGGCTGGCCTCCAGCTTTCTCTCAGAGGAGGCTCATGTTGTTGGTTTGCTTTATAAATTACCTTTTACTCAAATAAAATACTCTTGAGATCATAGCTCTGTATTTTTGGGGGTGTCGGGGGACAGGGTCTTGCTCTGTCACCAGGGTTGGAGTGCGTTGGGGCAGTTGTAGCTCACGGCAGCCTCACCCTCCTGGGCTCAAGTGATCCTCCCACCTCAGCCTCTTAAGTAGCTGGGAGTACAGGTGCGTGCCACCACACCTAGCTAACTTTTATTTTTAGAGATGGGGCCTCACTATGTTGCCCAGGCTGGTCTCAAACTCCTGAGCTCAAGGGATTCTCCCACCTCGGCTTCCCAAAGTGCTGGGATTACAGGTGTGAGCCACCACGCCCGACTACAGCTTTGTATTTTAAACTCACTGCACTTAGAGTGTTTGCAGTGGCGATGGCCATTTCTGTCACTGGCTGACAGGAGTCCCCGCTCTGTGCCTCGGTCCCCACAGAAGTCTGATAATGAACGCAGGCAACATAGGCAGTGGCTGCTCTTGTCTGATGGCAGTTCTGGTGTGATGGCAGCTGATGCTGTAAACTTCAACTGAGGTTTGAAAGAAGTGTGTGTGCCATGCCGCCCCGTCGGTCATCGCCTCAGCGGTCAGCAAGCTCACACTTCCGTTGAGCACTGTGGACGTGGCCGCATTTTCAGGTGCTACTTTTCAGTGAAGAGTGAGGAGTGTGGTCCCCTCCACCGCTGTGGCCAGTCACTTTCTAGTCTTGGGAGGGGAAAAACAGCTCGCAGTGCTATCTTCAGTGAGCCCGCGCTGGCAGGCTTGCTCGGAGGGTTAGTCACCTCATGCAGGGTGGAAATGTCCCAAATTATTACCTAGAGTGATTTCAAATGCCGTGAGGTTTGTCTCATTGGCCCTGGCTGGACCATTACTAAGTCAAGTAGCATTCTGCATTTTTTATTCCATTCTAGTAAGAAGTGTGTTTTTCCTTACAAAATTTTTAAATTTTAAGGTAAAGGACCGAGAATGGACAGACTATAGAATTTCCATTATGAATTTGGAAACTATAATCAGCCTAAAGGACCAGTGAATGAGACCATATGAGATGCCCCTCAGAGCTTTCCCCAGCAAGCCACGAGGCAGAATCCAGGCTCCTTCCCGGCTTCCCCCACATCTGGAGATTCCCAAGAGTGTCCAGGAAAGGGTGGAAGGGAGGGGCCGGTCCCCGCTCTGAGGAGCTCTGGCAGGTAGCCCGGAAAGGGTCCACACAGCAAGGGGAAGGGACGCTGGCAGGGGCAGGCCACAGTGAGTGGGAGAGGCAGCAGCCAAACGCCCCAGCCCCCGTCCTTGGAGGGGGCTGGCCCGACCCCGTTTCCCGTGAGGGCAGCGGACTGGCGCATTTCCAGCTCCCTTGTGAGGAATTTCTGTTTCTGTCTCCAGTAGATAAATGTGGCTTTCTTGTGTTTATCGCCAAGGGAGACACCAGGAGTTGGACCTGCAGCCACGTCTTCTTGGGGGCACGTGCAGGACAACCGACAGCCAGTGCCGCTGGGACTCTGGGGTTTAACTTGTCAGCTTGATGTCATCATGGTTTCCACATGTACAGCCCTTGTTCGGTGACCTCCTCGCGGGGCTGATGCGTTGCTCGCCCCCTACCACGCGTGCCATACCTGTAGGGAATCACCGATGCCCGGGTAACTTCTTCCCAGCCTGGGTTGTGATCGGTGGTGGAGCTCGGGCTCCAGAAAGTGGCCTTGCAGCCAAGCAGAATGTGGCAAAAGCAATGCTTTGTGGATGTCCTGAGATGTAGCGTGAGGCAGCACACCCTCCAGGTGGCCCCACGACAGCCACACTGACTTAGCAACAGCTGGGTTGAATGAGGTGTGAACTTCTGACTGAACCGTGCTGCTTGGATGTGGCTGAGCCATAAGGTTAGGTAGGCGGTGGATGCAATGCCTTCCCTTCAGACCCTGCATGCACAAGAAGCACACGGTTGACAGTGTTACTTCCAGCTTGTAGACATCGGGTACATCCCATGTCCAAAAATGAGGCTCGCCGTGGAAAAGCACATTCTGAGAGCAGTCGTGGTGCAGATACAGAGCCCTCTGCCAGCAGCACTGCCCACCCAGGAGGCCGTAGGGAGTGGCGGCCCCTTCTCTCTCCTCCTCCTCCTTGCTCGCCCCGTGGAAGCTCTTCCGCACCTCCAGGCCCGGTGCCTGCTCTCCTCTCCCTGTCTCTGCAAGTGCCACTGCAGCCTAGACTTGGGGCCTGAGCCTCTCCTGCCTGAAGCTTTCTTTGACCTCAAGTTCAGGGAGAGTCCCCTCCTCCTTGCCCCACAGCACCCCTTCCCACGAACACCCAACACGTGCTGTCGCCGTCATTTCCGTCGCTTCTTGTGGTCACTCGTGCCCAGCTCCGGGTGGCCTGGGGGTGCTCAGGGGTCAGGGCCCAGCGAGTCTGACCCAACCTGGTTCAGCCTGGTATTTCTGGCACCCTGTGCAGTGCTGACTCGGCAAGGGACCATAGCAAACCCGATTTTGAATAAACTAATAATCATCGTAGTCGGAACAGCAAATAATCACCTGGTGTGTGCCAGGCACAGGCCCAAAGCCTCAATCTAAGCATGTTTTCTTATTTAATCCTCCCAACGGTGAAGTCGGTACCGTTATCACCACTTCACAGATGGGGAAACTGAGGCACACAGAGATTAGGGTTTCCCCAAGGTCACACAGTCAGTAAGACCTGAAGCCCAGATTCAAAATCAGGCCCTCTGACTGCAGGTGCTATGAATGGATGAATCAGTGATTGCCCTGGACGTCAAGGAAAAGAACCAAAGTTAGGTCTGTTTTTGCAGTTCTCATCCTGTTCCTCTGAAGACGTACGTGTTTTCTGAGTCCTGGTTTCTAGGAGGCGTCCATCGTGACACCATGGTGGCCCACTTGCCTGCGTCTTGGAGGGGGACAGCTTTGTGGAGGTGCAGAGACTCCCCTAAGTGGCGGGTTCCCCCGGAGCCTTCAGAAAAACCTGCACTGGCGATTTGAGGGAAATGTGGCTGGTGCCTCCGGGGAGCCGCGTCCTGCCCACCGTAGTGTCCAGGGAAGTAGGACGTGTCTCTCACCTGCCCCCAGGCTCAGGGTCAGCATGAGGGGGCTTCAGCTCCAGCAACCTCCTCCACCCAGGACCCGGCTTCCCCACCACCCCGTTCCTCCCTGCAGGCCATTCCCGGCCTTATCGCTGCTCAGATGTTTGCCTGAGCCACTTGCTGCATAGAAACTTGGTAGCGGTCGGTTCAGAGCGGAGCAGCACCTGGCGAGAGCACCCACTCCCATTCGTAGGCAGAAGCCCGCAGGGAGGGGGCCTTCGTCCAAGGGCAGCGTCCCCGGCCACGCGTCGCTTTGCTGTGGGGACGCCCTTCTCCCGCGGCAGCGCCTCCTCCTGCACAGGCGAAGAGCTGCTGCCACGTGTCTCCAACCTTCTGGGCCAAGCTTTCAGGGGCTTCCTCTCCGCCAGGGACATTTTTCTTGGATCTTTATCGCAGTTTCCCTCCTTTGAAAAAGTCAAGACCTTCAAGAAGACCTCGCGCTGCGCAGTGACGTGAGACCGCTGATGAGAGCCGCAGATCCCCACTGAGCGCACCGAGCCCTGGGTCTCCCTCACTGTGCACCGGCACCGAACCCTGGGTCTCCCTCACTGTGCACCGGCACCGAGCCCTGGGTCTCCCTCACTGTGCACCGGCACCGAACCCTGGGTCTCCCTCACTGCGCACCGGCACCGAACCCTGGGTCTCCCTCACTGTGCACCGGCACTGAACCCTGGGTCTCCCTCACTGTGCACCGGCACTGAACCCTGGGTCTCCCTCACTGTGCACCGGCACTGAACCCTGGGTCTCCCTCACTGTGCACCGGCACTGAACCCTGGGTCTCCCTCACTGCGCACCGGCACCGAGCCCTGGGTCTCCCTCAGTGTGCACCGGCACCGAACCCTGGGTCTCCCTCAGTGTGCACCGGCACCGAACCCTGGGTCTCCCTCAGTGTGCACCGGCACCGAACCCTGGGTCTCCCTCACTGTGCACCGGCACTGAACCCTGGGTCTCCCTCACTGTGCACCGGCACTGAACCCTGGGTCTCCCTCACTGTGCACCGGCACTGAACCCTGGGTCTCCCTCACTGCGCACCGGCACCGAGCCCTGGGTCTCCCTCAGTGTGCACCGGCACTGAACCCTGGGTCTCCCTCACTGTGCACCGGCACTGAGCCACCCGGCACTGAACCACCCGGCACTGAGCCACCCGGCACTGAACCACCCGGCACTGAGCCACCACCCGGCACTGAGCCACCCCCCGGAGGAGGCGATGTCGGCTTGTCCAGCTTTAAATTCTGCAACTTTGGCCTGGCTCGGTGGTTCACGCCTGTAATCCCAGCACTTTGCGAGGCCAAGGCAGGTGGATCACCTGAGGTCAGGAGTTCAAGACCAGCCTGGCCAATGTGGTGAAACCCCGTCTCTACTAAAAATACAAAAATTAGTCGGGCGTGGTGGTGCACGCCTGTAATTCCAGCTGCTCAGGAGGCTGAGGCAGCAGAATCGCTTGAACCTGGGAGGCGGAGGTTGCAGTGAGCTGAGATTACACCACTGCACTCCAGCCTGGGCGATAGAGCGAGACTGTCTGAAAAATAAATAAATAAATAAATTCTGTAACTTCTTAAGAAATATCTTTACACTTGCCAAGCCGTCGAGAGTTTGGCTCTGGCTGAGACAATGGCCTTAACTTTTATTCACTAATACTTCTCTCTTACTCACTACTGCTTGAGGCTTTCTCTGTAGCCACCTCCATGCTAAGCACTGACTATACAGGAAACCATTTTAATCTTCACAGTAACTATAGGATTATCTCTATTTATAAAGTGAAAAAAATAGGCTTGGAGACCTTAAGAGGTTTTCCCAAGGACACGTGAAAAGTTTGTGGTTGTTTGCTATTGTTGACTTGGGGAGAAAAAGAAATAAAATTAAAATGGAAGTTTGTGGTGGAGCAGGGACCCCAGTCCTGGACTGTGGGGCCTCTTGGTGGCTTCACCCTCCGTGCACTCAGGAAAGAACAGAGCTCAGACCTCACTGTAGCTCTCCCATGGGTGGCAAGTCACAGGATGGGCATGGAACTAGCTTGATTTTTTATTTTTATGTGAGTAAGTCTCCAGCGTTTCAAATCCTCTTCCCCAGAGGGTCACATTCTCGGACCCTCTGGGTTTCCTGAGCCATAGCTGTTCTCATGCTTTGGTTGGATGTTATTTTTCTGGAGAAATTGTGTGAAGACATAGAAGTTACTTCAGAAACATTTTTCAGTGTGCTTTTCCCCCACGTCAAGCAAACTTCATGTGCACAATTGAGAAATAAATGAGATGTGTACTCGGGTTGGTTACTGGTATCATCTACCTTATTAAAATTATCCCTTGTCGGGCAGATCACCTCAGGTCAGGAGTTTGAGATCAGCCTGGCCAATATGGTGAAATCCTATCTCTACTAAAAATATAAAAATTAGCCAGGTGTGGTGACAGGCACCTGTAATCCCAGCTAATCAAGAGGGTAAGGCAGGAGAATCACTTGAACCCAGAAGGTGGAGGTTGCAGTGAGCTGAGATCGTGCCTGTCCACTCTAGCCTGGGAGACAGAGTGAGGCTCCGTATCAAAAATAATAAAAATAAATAAATAAATATCCTTTGTGGTTTTTTTGTTTGTTTGTTTATTTTTGGGATTCTGAGAAAACTTGGGTGGATTTTTTTAAACACACTCACTATTTTAAAACAGTCTATATAAACTAACAAGTACTTGAAGATGTATGGAAAAGAAGGAACTGGAACTCTCCCTTTTGTTAGAGACCCCTGACCCTCACCAGAGGCCTTTGGTAAAGTCCACCTTCCCCTGTGCGTCTCTGCCCGGGTCCCCGCGGTCATCCCCCCAATTCCTGCAGCCACCCTCCCCCCGTCCCCGCGGTCACCCCCCCCCCGCCGTCCCCGCGGTCATCCTCCCCATCCCCACAGTCATCCTTCCTGTCCCCATGGTCATTCTCCCTGTCCGCAGCTGCTCTTACAGGGGCTGCAGGTTCGTGGAGAGTGGGGGCCGCAGGGCCCCTTCCCACAGCACCTGTATCTCGCTACGAGCCCGAAGCAGAGAGCCCGGGAACATGAATTGCTCGTCCCAGAGAGCCAGGTGGAGGGGAATGTTTTCTAGATGGTGTGGTGTCGGCGGCTTGGCAGACATCTTTAAAGCCAGGAAGCCGGCAGCCCGGGTGAAAGGAGGATGGACATGTGGAGTGTTTCCTGAGCTTTGGCGGTTGCCTTGGGGAGTGCAAGGCCTTTGACGCACACCGCGGGGGGGGAGCAAGTGGGTGGCTCGGCCTCCCCCGGACGCCACCAAAATGAAACCAAGGCAGCAGCAGCCCACAAGGCCCCCTGGAGCCTTTCTTTTTCCCATGAATGCATTTTCACCTCTTCTGTTGAGCTCCAGTTCTCTTACAAACTTTTTCTGGGTATCATTTCGTTTTGCAGACTCAGGGTACAGGTATATTTTCACCAGGCGAAAGGATGGGATATCCTAACACAGTGGTTAGAACAGTTTCAAAACGAGATTGTTGGTCAGACGTCGGGGGGCACCCAGGCTGCACCCCGAAGGTGAGCAGCAGCGGCAGGGTCCTGGCGTGTCCTGAGCACCTGAGGCTGTGTGGCCGTGTCCTGGCTGCAGGCAGGTCCCGCACGGCCGGGCAGGTGCTCGGGGTGCCCAACGCGTGTGTGGCTGAGCATTGCCTGGGGAAGGAGGTCGAAGACTCTGCGGTGATCCCACGGAAGCTGTCTTGGGGTGTAATGTTGAGAGTTTCTTTGAATCCGGGCACTTTTGCTTTGGTGTCTACTCAGCAGCACGGGCCTCTCTCGCTCCCCCCGCCTTCCATCTCCTGTGCGGCTCCGTTTGCCTTCTCTTGCCTGGGCTCTTGGACGTTGCTCTGGAGAGAGAAAGAAACGTCAGAATGAGGTTTTTTTTCCTGCAAACACTTCGATTGTGGTACCAGTTTCTGTATCTCAGTCCCAGTGCAAAACCCCCCTGGCCTCCCCTGTGGCTTATATTCTAATAGAATGAGAAGCCACCCAGCGAAGGCTACTGTGGCTTTATTCCAGAATATTCCATGTTGATGACAGAGGAGGATCCAGTGCATGCTTTCTTGAATCCATAGGAGTGTGTGTTTGTGGTGTGGTGCGTGCAGTGTGTGTGTGTGTGTCTGTGGTGTGTGTCTGTGATGTGTGTGGTGTGCGTGTGGTGTATGTGTGTGTATTGTGTGTCTGTGATGGGTGTGTGTGTGGTGTATGTGTAGGTATGTGTGTGATATGTCTGATGTGTCTGGTGTGTGTGTCTGATGTGTGTGTGTGTGTGTGTGTGTGTATGTGTGTTTGTGATATGTGTTTGTATTCTCAGATTTTGAGAGCAAGGCGTCTATCTCCTCTCCTGCACAAGCCTGAAGCCTTCTCGGGGCGCTGTGCTGGGAGCGTCCTTTGGAGTGCGTTGACCATCATGTTGCACTGGCCCGCCCAGGGGTAAACTCTTGCCTGCCTGAACATTGGATCTTAGCACGAGAAGGGGTTGGTGCCATGTGGGTGCCATGCCCTCATCCTGCTGGGTGTCCCCAGTGCCACTAACCCCCTGCTCTGCCTCCCCCGTCCTCCAGGAGCTGTGCCGCCAGCGTATGGCCACGCGGCCACCAGACCGGCCCGAGGGCCCGCACACATCCCGCATCAGCAGCGTCTCGTCCCAGTTCAGCGACGGGCCGATGCCCAGCCCCTCCGCACGTAGCAGCGCCTCGTCCTGGTCCGAGGAGCCCGTGCAGTCCAACATGGACATCTCCACCGGCCACATGATCCTGGTAAGCCCCGCCTTTGCGCTCCCTGCTGCACGAGCACCAGGGCCCTCCTTCCTCGGCCCCTGCAACACCCAGCGTCTGTGCCTGCTGACCTGCGGGGACGAGGCCATGATGGCTGCACCCTGCCCGCTGCAGAGGCTGACAGGCAGGGCCCTGTCTGCAGGGAGTCCTCTTAATTTAGATAAACAAGAGTATTTACTTCCTGAGATCTTTGCTATGCTTCTGCCTGGAACGTGCAGCCCCCACGCACTCTCCCTGGTGTGTAAGAGTGAGCACCCACTATTTAGTTTTCAGTGGAATATACGTCTGTTAGCGCCTGCCATGTGCGCTGCCGTTTTGGGTCTCTGACTCGGAAGCAGTGGCTGTATCCTTGGCACTCAAGGCCAGCAAGCATCGTTTGGGTAAATAAATGTCACCGCTCTGACAGCGAGGCGGGAGGAGGTGCGGGCTGGGTGCTCAGCTCTTCACAGGAGCCTTCCTGGTGGCGCCAGCACAGAAGGTCACAGTGATGCGACTTCAGCGGCCTTTTCCAGGGTCCTCGCTGGAGTGATCACGTGTCGAGTGGCCGTGCATTGCCACTCCATACATAACAAATGTCCAGTGTTAGTAGGAGAGCTGTCGATAGCTTAGCACATCCTGCTGGCTGCCTCCTGGGTCTCAGGGCTGCAGGCGTCATCCCGGTGGGTGACCGTGCCTGGCTGTGCTGTTTCCCACACTGGAGACGGAGTCTCTGGGGTAAAAGGGCAGAGCCTGTTTCGCTGCTTGACCGAAGCAGCAGCTGCACTTACTGGTCAGGGAAACATTCTTCACCATACCGTTAAGTTCCCAGGTCTCAGGATGGACCCTGTAAGTTGATGTTAAAAGCTTACTTTTTTAAAAACTATTTTTGCCTAATGAGTTAATAATAGTATAGACTGGTGGATCTGGACCACAAAAAGTCAGAAAACCATGGTTTCACTAAAAAGCCTCATTGCAGAGCTTGGAGATCAAGGCTGAAGGCCTCCCGGCCCAGCTGACACTGCAGGGACAGATAGCTCTGACAGCGGGTGGGAAACACTCAATTCTAGACCCACTTGGACCAGACGTTTGGGGAAACTGAGGAACGCAGCAGACTTCTCCCTGGATAACTTAAAATGAGGGAAAGCAACAGTCAGGAAGCCTGGCTTTCCCGGTCAGTGAGCTGAGCAGGGCACATCCTTTCCCATCACTCCCTGGGGTGAGCCCACGAAGCCAGACCGCCCGCCGGAAATGCTCTCCCTGCAGGCTTGGTGGGGACGGAGAGCAAACCCGATGCGTTCACACCCTGAGCAGACAGCTCGTGGCTCGTGGAGTTCTCTCGGCGACCCTGTCATCGACTTTGGTGGAGCTTCCTCCCTTGGTGGATTGTGGTTTTGTTACTTTAGATCTGACTTTTCTGAGGCTGTTTTGACGTTTGTCCCTTTTAGAAAAGGAGCAGAGACCAGGAGTTCCTATTTGTGATAAGGTTTGGTATTGGGGTCAAACACATCAGCCAAAGACATTCATCTGACAGGTTAGCCAAGAGGAGAGCCGCTTAGCGAGCTCCCATTGTGTTCTGATATTTCCACATTTCAAGGTGCTTGAGTAACAATTTGATGATATCTCAAGCCCTATTGGTACCTGAAAATACTGTATTTCCCGGAGAATTGTGTTTGGCTTTCACATATGTCACGGCAGATCTGAAAGCAAACATGAGGGTTCATTTCCGCTGGAATGCCTAAACCGCAAGGACACTCGGCCTCCACCTGGCGGGAACCCTGCAAAGCCTGACTCCAGGCACCCTGTTGGGGGGTCATCGAGGGCCACAGACCGTGACATGGGCCTGTTTGTCAGCGCGCCTCACCACGGCCCACAGCTGCAGGGCCGAAACGAGAAACACACTCAGGCCAAGCATGACTCCGGCTGACTTAGACTCTGTGCGTACAGACAGTAAACTCAGGGAAACTGGATCTTCCTCATCAACCAATGAGGAAGATGTTTTGAAAGTGAATGTTACTGAGATATTTCCCTGACTCCACAATGCCAGCAGGCGCTGGTGGGAGTCGGGGTGGGTGTGGGGAGCGGCGGGCATCGTGTGGAGTCGGGGTGGGTGTGGGGAGCGGCGGGCATCGTGCGGAGTCGGGGTGGGTGTGGGGAGCGGCGGGCATCGTGCGGAGTCGGGGTGGGTGTGGGGAGCGGCGGGCATCGTGCGGAGTCGGGGTGGGTGTGGGGAGCGGCGGGCATCGTGCGGAGTCGGGGTGGGTGTGGGGAGCGGTGGGCGTCATGAGGAATTGGGGTGGGTGTGGGGAGCGAGCGGCGGGCATCATGCAGAGTCGGGGTGGGTGTGGGGAGCGGCGGGCATGGTGTGGAGTCGGGGTGGGTGTGGGGAGCGGCGGGCATCGTGCAGAGTCGGGGTGGGTGTGGGGAGCGGCGGGCATCGTGCGGAGTCGGGGTGGGTGTGGGGAGCGGCGGGCATCGTGCGGAGTCGGGGTAGGTGTGGGGAGCGGCGGGCATTGTGCAGAATTGGGGTGGGTGTGGGGAGCGCCGGGCATCGTGCGGAGTCGGGGTGGGTGTGGGGAGCGGCGGGCATCGTGTGGAGTCCAGCAACCAAGTGAGCCAGGCATGGGCCTCGGACTCTGGCGTCTCCTCTCACCCAGCAGTTCTGGTTTTCCTTCCTCGGAGCTAACTTTACAAGTGCATCCCTCGCCCTTAGCCACATGGGGTCTCCTGGCGGGCACGTCCCTGGTACAACAGCGGAGAGGCACAGACTTGACTTGCACCACAGGTGAGCCCCAGGTAGACCTCTTCCCAGGACTCACATGGGTGGCTCGGAAACTACAGCCAATCTCAGGGGCACTGGCCACCACCCTCCCTGGCACACGCAAGCTGCAGAAAGCACACGCAGGCTGGTGCCACAGGAACGCACCAGAGTCGCCGACATTCCGACTCATCACAGCTACAAGGCAGCCAACCCTGCGGTGATCCAGCAGCCCAGCCCTCTGTATGCAAAGGCTTGTTTCCGTCAGACGCCAACACAGTGACCCCACTGCCCTCACCTGAGGATGGCGGGACAGTGAGATAAGCCACACAGAGTCCCGGCGAATCCGAGGACCGGCTGTTCCTGACATGCAGCCGCTCCCAGGGCACGTTGGACAAAACGTGGCATCTGAACCCACGACCCGATGAAATAAACAGCAGCGGCTGATGATGTCCGGAGGCCACGCTGGGCCTGAGGTGCCCCAGCAGGTGGGAGGGACTGGCCGCACCGTCTGCGGGGCAGGTTCAGCACCAAGAGTGGAGCCTTTGTATGACAAAGGACACATGTGGGAGAGTGGAGGCTGCACACTGCCCTGGAGCCCAGACCCTCAGGCGGGGCTGGCCTGGCTGTGGCCCCACAGGAAGGGCCCCTGGGCTCCGAGAGCCCCCTCCTGCCCTGGGACACTCCACCCACTGGCGCTCCTGCTGCTGCTTTCTGCACAGAGGCTGGGATTCCATGCTGGAGACCTGGAGGAACAGAACTCTAGAAATGAGCACTCCCTCCAGAGAGGTGAGCACACAAAGCTCTTATAAAGGAGACGGGCCAGGGTGCGTCCCTCACACGAGAGAATAAGGCCTCCCTGGGAGACAGGAGGCCGCAGGTGCCTGCCCCGATGGTGGGACCCATGGGGCTGTGGAGCCACTGGGTGTCACCAGGAAGAGGCTGGTGTCTCAGGACTGCAGGGAGGGCCTTACTTACCTGGTCAAGGTGTCCCAGCAGGTGGAGCAAGAGGGAGAGCACACGTCTCAGGGACCTCCGGGGAAGGGGCCGCATGAGAGCCTGATGGGAAGGGTCAGGGGCGGGCAGGTCCTCGGGGCAGCCGCTGCGTCCCCCGCTCTGCCGTGACACCAAGTGGTCGGGTCTAGACATGGAGCACGGATTCTGGGCTCCGTCAACCAGGTGTCAGAGCTGAGACGCTTTGCTGTGGCAGGTGCCATGTCCCAGGTGAGACCTCCAACCTCTGTCTTTTCCCCTGTGAGACAGGCTTGATGGCGGTGCCTTTCCCCTGGGGTTCCCATGAGGATAACCGGGTAAGCATCTGAGATGCCGTCCATCCTGAGACCTTGCACAGCCTGTGCTGCAGGTGCATCGGGCTGCAGAGGAAGGGGTTGTGCTGAAGGAACAGAGCCTGGCAGGGCCTTTGCTTGCTGGGGTTTGGGTCTCTGGGCGTGCGTTCTCTATGCCCTGCCCAATCCCTGTCTCTGGGCTTTGATGCTGGTTTTTGTGTTGCTTTGCCTTCATTTTCTTAGAAAGGTCCTTTAAAAAATTCCAGTTTTCTTCTGATAACTAAGGAGAAAGGGCCTTATCTGCAGGGAAAACCCAGCCCAGAACGTCACCTGTTCCTGGAAAATGGGCCTCCCAGGCACGGGGAAGGTGCAGGCCGAAGGAGGGGGCCGTGCCCCTGCCTTGGACTGTCTGGAAGAAGCTGAGTCGAGGCTCACCTGCAGGTGAACAGAGTGCTCGGAGGAGGGAGAGGCAGGAGGGAAACACTTCCATGAAGAAACCAGTACATTTCTCTGGACACAGCCGAAAGGCGACACGGAGATGCTCACTCAGAGCAAGGCTTGGGACTCTGAAAAGCAAGGATGTGATGAAGACGACTTCACAGGACGGTTGTCAAGGCGGCTTCATGTTAATCATCTTCAGGAACGTGGCTTCTCAAGAAATCCTGTTGCATCCTTTATAAGGTAAAGAATCATCGAGTGTTTTCAAGATCTGTTTCCCTATCCCTTTGCTTTCAGAAGGGCGACATTTCTGCCTGGCTGGCTCTGAGTGAGGAGGTGGAGAAGAGTGTCACCGTCCCGATGTGACTAATTACGCCTGAGTCCGCTGGGAGCCACCGTGTCCGCCTTTAAAGGCTAGAGAACATTCTTTGGAGAGTGGGAATGTTAAGAAAAAAGATGGCTTCACACTTCTCCATTCGACTTACAGAATATAGAACTTAAATTTGGGAAAGCCGTGCTGAGTCAGTGCTTTTAAAAATCCATCCTCATGAGTGTTGAAGATGAGCGTATGGACCGTGAGTTCGCTCATCCCTGGAAAGTGTGGTGCTGGTAACAGGAACACCACTGTCCTAAGGCACTGAGGGCACAGGAGCTGTGAATAGACCCATTTCACAGATGACGACATTAAAACCGAGCACAGTGATGGAGACGTGAAAAACGAAAAGTTACGGCCTTGCAGGAAGTGACCAAAGATTTCCCGTGATCACAGAAGACAGGGAAGTTCATGGATTTCGCCGAGGAGGAAGGGAGTGTTGCCAGCCTGCGGGGCCGTGCTGCACCTTCTGCAGACTTGCCTGTGGGGTTTCTGAACTCCCAGCACGGGA
Source organism: Macaca fascicularis (assembly GCF_037993035.2). Taxonomy (NCBI): domain Eukaryota; kingdom Metazoa; phylum Chordata; class Mammalia; order Primates; family Cercopithecidae; genus Macaca; species Macaca fascicularis. Next base: position 198,950,652 of record NC_088377.1, on the reverse strand, counting down.
AGCGTGATGCGTGTCTGTGCCGGTGACGGACAGATGCCGGCACAAGCTGTGACCTCCTCAGACCCGCACGGCTCACGGCCTCTGACCCTCGGCCCTAGTGCCTCCCTGGAGTCTTCCCTGCGCCTGTCGTGTCTCTGCCTTTGCTCCTTGAGAGATCTCTGTCTCTCATTGTTTGATCCTGTCAGGCTCCAGGCTTCTTTGTTCTTAGCAATAGGTCACTGAACCAGGAGGGCCTCGTGAAGCCATGCCGGGTGTCCCTGCCCAAGGCTACAAGTCGCCAGCTGCAGCAGAAAGGGGCCAGGGTCCCCTGCACCCCACGCCACCAGTGCAGGGGCCTTGGCAGGCACTCCCCTAGCCCCAGTGCCTCCACCTTCAGACCCAGTGCTCTGTATTTCTGGAAGGTTCTGTTCCGTCGTTCCCACGTGGTTGACAGGTGCAGATGGCCACTCTCCTAGGATGAAGGGCACTGGGCCACCGAGAATTTCACTCTGGGGCCGTGCAGCTGGGCTGGCCATTCTCACTCTGGCTTGAGTGCTGGTGAGGCCTGATGAGTAAACCAGACCACAGGGCAAACTCGCCAGTTTTGTGGGACCTGCGTTCACAGGCAGAGCAGGCTGTTGCTGCTGTCTGGACGATGCCGGCTTCATGGCTCACATTTGGAGGAGCCTATTTTTGCAGGGAAGCTGTTTCTCACCGTTGAGGACTGCCTGGCATAGGCAGGGCCTGCACATGGAGGGGCACATAGTCCCCCCTTCCCAGCACGGCGGGCGGGGGTGTGCCCTGCCATGATGGAGAGCCCCTGATGGGGCATCTCTCTCCCGTGGGCAGGTTTGGGAAGCCTTCACACCACACAGGACCAGGCACAGAGCCCTGTGACCAGAGACTGCATTAAACCAGCAGGGGATGGATGAGGGAGCTGGGGCGAGAGGCAGAGCCAGGAGAGGAGTGTCTAGGTGAGCTTTGCCACTGGTCCTTTGAGCTTTGCCACTGGTAACTGGGAAAGGCCTCATCGAAGTGGTTTTCACTTCTGTTTCTCTGGCTTGCATGAGGTTGAGCTTTACTTTCTGATGTTTGGGAGCCGTTTATTGTGCCTTCCAAGAATGGTTTTGGACACAGTCCTCATGGCTACGAGGCCAGCAGCCTCCAAAGCCTGCCGAGTGCAAGTGTGGCACGTCCATGCAGCACCAGTCACAGGTGCCTTTACTGAAATGGACGTGGCGGCGAAACTGTTCTGCTCCTGTTCATCTCCTCCACGTCCATCATCACAACCACGGTCGCCTCTGAGAGAAGCAGTGATATCAATTAATTAGGGCACAGTCTAGGAAGACCAGGAAGAAAGATGAAGCCCTCTGAGAGGTCCTGTCCCGTCCAGATGTGCGTGACCAGGTGGGAAAGGAGCCGACTGGGTGGCTCGGGCCCGTGTGGTTCCCGCAGGTAGAAATTGTGCATCAGGATTGTGGCTCAGGGCAGACAGTGCTGCTTTTTTTTTTTTTTTTTTTTTTTTTGAGACAGAGTTTCACCCTTATTGACCAGGCTCGAGTGCAATGGTGCGATCTCAGCTCATTGCAACCTCTGCCTGGTGCGATCTCAGCTCACTGCAACCTCTGCCTCCCAGGTTCAAGTGATTCTCCTGCCTCAGCCTTCCGAGTAGCTGGGATTACAGGCGTGCACCACCACGCCTGGCTAATTTTGTATTTTTAGTAGAGATGGGGTTTCTCTCTGTTGGTCAGGCTGGTCTCAAACTCCTGACCTCAGGTGATCCGGCTGCCTCGGCCTCCCAAAGTGCTGGGATTACAGGTGTGAGCCACCGCACCCGGCCAGAGTGCTGCTTTAATTGATGAAGCAAGAACAGGGGCTCCTGGGAGGGACGTATGCTGGCTGCATAGAGTCTGTGGACCCCCAGAGACCTGCCCTGGCCTGCTGGGGCTGCTGTGACAGTGTCCCTCAAGCCGGGCAGCTGAAACGACAGCAATGCCTTCCTCACAGCTTCGGAGGCCAGAAGTCTACAATGCAGGTGTGGGCAGGGCTGGTTCCTCCTGAGGCCTCTCTCCGTGGCTAGGGCAGGTGATGTCTTTTTCCTATGTCCTCCCAGAACCTTTCCCCTCTGGGAGCACATCCTTCTCTCTCTTCTCAGGACCTCACTCAGATTGTCCTGGGGCCCACCCCAGTGGCCTCATTTTAACTCTATTATGCTGTAAAGGCCCCACCTGCAAATGAGGTTACTTTGCGGGATAGCCTGGAGGGGGTCGGGGACGCAGCACACGGATTCTAGGGGACGGTTCAGCCCGTAACAGGGACCAACACCTGATCCACACCAGTGTTTTCTGGTAGCTTGGAGCACATGAGAGGCCCCTGGTCTTCCATCCACAGCCCCACGGGGGTAGCTCCAGTCTCCCCGCACTGGTGAGCTGAGGATGCGGCGAGCACAATGAGGCTGGCCGGTGTCTGGGCCCTGGGCCCTCGCCCCCCACAGCCCGCACTGCCATCCACCTGCTGCACAAGTCGGTGACGGACCTTCGAGGCCTGACGGAGAGGCTGGCGAGCCACTTTAGATGCCACCACTTTCTAGAGCTCAACCCACACTTCCTGGCTGGAGCCTGGCCTTCTCCTCCCACCTCCTTTACTGTGGGTGCGGGTGTGTCTGCAGGGGGTCCTTAGAAGGGTGCAGAGAGAGGCTGGAGGCAGCAGCAGCTGTGCAAGGAACAGGAGCTCTGTCGGGGAAGCAGTCACAGCCACTGGTTTCTGGATTTCCCTGGGACGCCCGGGCCATGGGTGTGCCCCATCCAGCAGCAGCTGTGCCTTGGTCAGCAGCCGTCACGGCCATCCCCTGCAGCCACCACACCTCCGCCATGGTGCCCTTTGTGATGCTCTGTGGATAGTTGGGTTGTGACATAGGCAGAGAGTGTCCCTTCCATCGTCCGCCTTTATTGAGGGTGTGGAACTCTGTTTTTTTTGTGGGAGGGGGAGTGATTTGACTTTTTAGTTTTTAAAAATCTGATTTGCTACTTAAAATGCTAGAGCCATGCTAGTGCTTTATTTTTCCGTCTTTCCAAGTTATCAGTATGTTGTCTTTTCTGCCTTGAGCGCTTAATGTTTAAAGGAAAAGTTCTGTTTCTGCCTTGGGCATTTGATGTTTAAAGGAAAAATTCTCTGACCCAAATCTGACCAGTCCCTGCTGCCATACCGGCCCCAGTGAGACGAGTGGCTGGGTCTGTAGGAGGAGTTTACCGTCTTTAGTAGGACAGATGGTGTGTTGTGTCCCAACAAACCCACCGTAAGTTGAAAATAGCATTCGGTAGTGCATTTTTGACTTAATGATATTTTCATTTCAAAGGTTTATCCCCCCATGGCCCCATCATAATCGGGGACTACCTGTATATTTATGACCTGGTTTGATTGGATGCTTGGGCTCCCGAGAAGGTGGTGATGGTCCAGAGAGTCTGCGGAGAAAGGGGTAACCCACTGTGATGCGGGTTGGCCTTTGGCTGCCAGGGCGATTGACTTAGCTAAGCGGTACCCACTGTCCTGGAGCCCGGCTTTTTAGCAGCTTTTTTGCTGTTTCTTGGCTTGGTAGACCTTCTTACAGTGTGTAAATAGGGCACGATAGAAGAAGTGGAATCAAGCATCCAACTCATACTTGTTGAATTAAATTGGGTAACCAAACACTAAATTTGGGAAAAGCTAACAGGTCCACAAATTAACAGTTGTGAGAGGAAGCGCTTGAAGCTGGTGCATAAAGTCAGGTTTGGAAAGTGCTCATTTGTGCGGCGTTTTCTGAGCGCCCAGTGATGGACAGAGACGTCCACAGGCTGCTCGTGAACTCATGGAAACTTCCTGGAGAAACCTGAGGTGAGGAGGTGAGACCAGAGGCCACCTCCGTCTGGCCCGTCCAGTGACTCCTGCATCTGCAGGTTTATAGACCGCATCGGAGGAACTGAATCACAGCAGTTCAGGGCCTGGGTGGAGTTATCTGATTGTGTAAATGTGTAAACCTAACATGAGTTTAATAAAATGCAGCTTTTGAAATTCCATTAAGCTGTAGTTCCACAAGCAGTTCAGAAACGAGCTGGTGACAGGTGGGCTCTGCTTACCTCGTGTCCTCAGCACGGCTCCTGGGCAGAGGACCGTGGGGATGCTGGGTGTGAAGGAGGCCATCAGTCTGGCTCCTAAGAGGCTTATAGCCAGTTTGGGGCAAAAAGGAGTGAAGGGCTGGAGAAACACTAGACATTACCACACGCCAAGCTGCGTTCTTTTACTAGAAGTCGTCTCTGTCCTTCACTGGGGGGTTGGGGGTGGTAGGGGGCTGCAGGGGGGACTTGAGGTGGCTGGAGGTCTTGGTCGGTGAGGACAGCCATATCGGGCAGAGGAGGGAACAGCACAGCTCCATCAGGAAGCAGGGGGTAGTTCACAGGATTGGAGTTCACGGTGGAAGGAGCAGAAGGTTAGCTCAGCCTGGACTTGGATGAGCTCCTTGAGCCAGACGTTGGGCAGCCTTGTGCGTCCACATGTGGAGTGGTGCTGACTCTACATGTGATTGTTGTGGCTTCTTGAACCCGAAAAGTCGACATTATTCACTTATTTGTGTACTTTGGTGGGAGCACTTACGATGCACGAGCCAGGGACTGAGCAGGTCCTGACTTGTCACTAGTGTTTTATCTTCTGGAACAAGAGGGCGGTGATCTTGGAAAACCAGGAAGATTTGGTGCTGCAGTGAAAAGATGGTGCCATGTCCAGAGTCTGGCTTCCCAGTGTGACATCTGGGCCAGCATTACACCCCGTGAACTCTGGCTTCCCCTTCCACAAAATATGGTTGGTTGCACAACTCATGCAACAGTAGTGCCATAAAGAAAAATAATGACACCGCTGTGGGAAAATCTCCTATCATACTGCAGGGTATTGCAGTGATGTTTCTAAAATTATAGATGCTAGAAGTTAAATGTTATGGAAAATAAAATGGTTTTAACCATGTTGCCAAAGTAAGTTTTTCTTTACAAAAGCTAATCTCTCAATCACTCACCGTTTGGCCTGGGTACATCTAGTTCTTTCCCTTCCAATATACCCTGCATTTTCTGAGTTGTATTGTATTTTGTTGCAGCATCCTCTCCTGCCTTCTATGGGAATGAATAGGTTTCCTTTATTCCCTCTCTCCCCCTTGGCTAGTTCAGCAGTTATACTTTAGTAACTACCCTGATGCTTTTAATAACCATGCTTGACTTGACAAGATCTGGAGTTCACATTTCTGCCCTCCTCGCAAATAAACCCAGGACCTGAGACAGATCTCGGCTACCTCCCTCTCTAACACATACAGCATTGCTCAGTATTTCAGTTGTACCTTGTCTTCATATCCTGAAATCAACCGTTTGTTTTACTAGCTTTCATAGTCAGCATTTGTTCAGACTGACTCTCATTTTATGAGGTTCCCCCCTCCCCCATCACCATTCCTTTTACTCGTCAATTCTTCATTTTGGGTAAAATTACCTTTTTTTCTGAGAAATGTCCTTCTCTCAGTCTTTTATTGGGAAAGTTTCCTTCTCTTTGTCTGAAAATGTCTTTGATCCTCACACTTGCATAACAGATTAGCCAAAGGTCAAGTTCTATTTCTTTTTCTTTCATTACCTTGAAACCCTGTTCTCTTGTCTCTGGTGCCCCTGCACTTGAGAAGACTCTCTGTTGCTGGTCTGATGATGGTTCATTTGTGTGTCAGTTCTAGCTCCTTCTTGATGACTATGTCTGATAGTGGTTCCTTTGTGGGCTGCTCCTTCCTGATATACCTTTACTGTTTTGAAGTTTTCTTGTGATCTGTCTCCGTAAGGACTTACTTTATTTTTAATTTTTCCTCCAAACTTACTGTGATTCCTGAATCTGAGAATTCCTGTCTCCAGCTAATTCTAAAAAATTATAAACCACATAGAATTTATATTTGACTCTCTTCCATTCTCCCCTCTAATAGAAATAAGTTGGGCCTTCTTATTCCCATGTCTCTTAAATCCCTTTCCTATTTTCTCTCTTTATCCTTCTGTCCTGCATTCCAGGGAATTTCCTCAGATCTGTCTTCCAATATACAGTGTTTCTCTTCAGCAGTGTCTAACCTGTAATCCATCCATTGTAGTTATAATGTTAAAGAGTATGGTTTTCACTCTCAGTTCTATTTTGTTCTTTTTCAGATCAACTTGCTGGGTTGTTCTTTTCTTACATTGTTGATTCCCATTTTAACACCTTCAATCATGATCAATGCATTATCCGATGGTTTCTGACATTTTTATTAAGGTCTCGTGGGGCTAAGCCGGCTCTTTGTCTCATGATTTGCTCATGGTAGTTTGTTGTCTGGTGGGTTCTATAATTCCAGATTATAAGCTCCTCATTGGTGGGGCTTTAGTTATAGTTTTGTGTGGCCCTGTTCTGAGAGTATTAACCTCAAGAGAGCTTTTGTCAGACACGCTAGGCTGTCATTAAACCGAGACTATCTTCGTGTCAATTCCTCACCTTAAGGATTTCCAGATCACTCATGTATTGTAAATTTGAGCCTCAATTCTGGATGAGGCCCATGTTTCAAGCGTCTTCCCATTTTGAGTCCATATGGTAACAGACAAGCTTCCTGTGGTATGAGCACACCCATTTACTAAGGGTGTGGTCGTTGAGGGGCCTGTGTTATGTGGGGGATTCAGGTCCAGCTCTCTACCTCTGGCAGGGCAGGGTTTTCCCTGATGGCCCCATATGGGCAGCAAAGTCCAAGACCTTGATTTTAGATGTAGGGAATCCTGTTCCCTGCCTTCCACCCAGGGCTTGAGTGGCTTCAGGCCATTCCAGTTTCACTTTCTTCTTCATCTGGAATTCCTGGGGATTTCCCTGAATTCTGTGAAAGGCTGACTGTGCCATTTGTCCAGCATTCTAGGTGTCTGTGGAGGAAGACACTTCAGGTTATCTCCTTCTTTATATCACTGGAAACACACATGCTGTGCAAATTACACAAAGGAAAACAGTGCAGAGGCCGCACTGCACTTCATCTCACATCACATTGACAATTGCCTCCAAGAACCAACTGTGTGTTCTGCCTAATAAAGAAAGATAGCCGGGCACAGTGGCTTACACCTGCAATCCCAACACTTTGGGAGGCCAAGGCGGGCAGATCACTTGAGGTCAGGAGTTCGAGACCAGCCTGGCCAACATGGCGAAACCCCATCTCTACTAGAAATAGAAAACTTAGCTAGACATGGTGGCACACACCTATAATCCCAGGTACTCAGGAGGCTGAGGCAGGACAATTGCTTGAACCCAGGAGGCAGAGGTTGTAGTGAGCTGAGATCACATGACTCCACTCCAGCCTGGGCAACAGAGCAAGACTCCATAAAAAAAAGAGAGAGAGAGAGAAAGAGAGAGAGCAAAAGAAAGAAAAAGGCATCCTATCGATGGCTATCTAGAGGAGTCAAAGACAAGCAGGCAGTGATCACGTTCCACCTGGTTTTCACACTCACCTTTCTGGAAGCAGTCAAAGGGATTGCTGTGTCCAGAATGTGCTGCCTCTAGGAGTGCTGATGGGCCAAGGTCCGCAACAGGTGAGCGGCGAGTGGTCCCTGATGGCGAATGCTGGTGGCCTTAGGGAAGTCCAGGTGGCCCACGTGGCTGAATGACGACAGAGGCAGCTGCAAGGAGGAACAGATGAGAAGTCCCAGCAAGAAGAGTGGCCCCGATCATCCACTCCCACCTCACCCGCCAAACCCTGGGAATACCAGCGGGCATGTCATTTGGTCCCCACACCATGTGACTGGCGCTGAGCTGGGAAAAGATGTAAAATATCTCTGATGGTCGCACCTCTAACTCTTCACCTTAAAAAGTAAAAACACTGTTTGATATATCAACTCTCTGTTCTCTTCTCCTCCAAATTCCTCGTTTCAAAGCAAGTGGAAGAGGAGTGGTGACCAACCAACACTTGGTAGTCGTGGTTGACTATGGAAGCCTAAATGCTCTCTTCCCTTCACCAACATTTTAGAAGTTTCACTGCTTACAGGAAGGTCTGGAGGGTGGAGGAGGTAGACCGACCCCACCAGGCTCCATTCCTTGTGAACACGTTTGGTTGGTGAAAAGCTGGATATTAACTTTGTCTTGCACAAGCAAGTCTTCCTGGTATTTTTGGTGCCATCACCTTGTCAGTTGTTTTGTTCCCCTTTTCTTGTATGATTGTTCGTGCGCATATGGCCTGTGAGTTTTAGGAAGTGAAACATCAAAACAGTCTACTTCCAGTGAACACTTTTAGAACTTCAGCAAATATTTTCAAATAAGGTGCTCTAGAATTCAGAGTTTCTCCTCTGCTTATGGAAGAAAACATGCATGTCTCCATCACTGTTCTGGGTAACCTTCATAACTCTTGCTGGAACTCTTTATTCTTCCTACAAACTTCATCAGAAAATCGTAATGAGTACATCATTGGCACAGAATAGAGAACGCTGCTGCTAAGAAAAGACCTGCTGCTTTAGAGCAGGAGAAGCTGTCTGTGCGTTGCCTGGCAACCGCCCCTCCTCATCCTTCTTCCGAAAGGTCTCCCTGTTAGAACCACTGTCGTCATCGGTGGAGTAAAAATGGTCCCCTCTGGGCTGCTTCTCCTGGGTCAGGTGCCAGCAAAGGAGTCTGGTCTCTGAGAGAATCTGCTCATACCGCTTTGGCTGAATGGGCTTTGTAGGTGACCATCAGGGTGGGGAGAGGTGGCTGCATGACCACTTAAGCAAATGGGTCTGCTGCCGTACAAAGGATAGAAATCGTGACACCAAACGGCTTTCGAAGGGATCTTACGGAAACCGCCACTCCCCAGGCTGCTGGAGGCCGGCGTGGATGTGGCTGCTGTGCTGCCCTGATGCCCCCACCCAGAGCTGCTTGTCGCAGAGCTGGAGTGACAGGGGCTGCTATTTACTTTAGAGATTCTGCTTTTCTCCCAGAATGTGTTAGTGTGGTAGGAGATCTCTTCAGGGCTTGGTTACATAAAGGTTGCATTTTCATGAACTGTTTTTTTTTTCTCTTGCACCCTCTTTTCCTATGATCTGTTTGGAATCCAAGGTTGGTTTTCAACTGAATTTTGCACACTAATGGAATTTTTAAATAACTCGTGGCTTAAACTATATTTCATATGTCAAAGGGATATGTTTGTGGCTGAAGTCAAATTCTTTTCTCATTGAATAAGGAACATGTATTGATTTATATTAATAAAAATGTTGTAGAACAAATATTTGCAAATACATTTTTCATATTGTTCAAATAAGTTATAAAAGGTAAACAGAAATGCAGTTTGTCCAACTTCCTTTTTCTCTTCCTCATCAAAGCCTTAGAAGATATTTACTTTTTTGTAAAGGTTAGCATTGGTTTCTGTTTAGTCTATAGTTAAACGTTGATTATCCAAATGGAATGAGAGGATTTAATTATTGCTAAGCAGAGAGGTTTAAAATGGACGGGAAAAGAATTAGGGGAGTTTAATCTGTTTAGAATGATTGAGCATTATCTCTTCATCTTCCACACTGTTTCTTCAGAGTTCTCCAGTGTTTTCTATTCATCTATAAAGGTGACAACCGCAGATCCTGGTATAAAGAAAATACCTAAATAGTAAACTTTGTGTTTGATAAATAGCCATTTCAGGAATTTGAAATACCATGGGTAAATATTTTAAACTTCTAAAAGGCAGAAATCAGTAGAAATATTATAAGATTGAATTAATTTTTCATTAGACTTGTTTTAATCAAAGTAGCTGCAGTCTGGTATTAAAATCATCACACTGTCAATTGTTGCTGGTTTGGTTTTTTTTTTAACTGTCTGTAGACCAAAATTACAAGAAGAAGAGAAACACACAAAAGATATTTGGTAAAGGCAGGTGGTCTTGATGAATAATGTTCCTTTCATTAACATATTTCCCTTATTAACCATGTAATTAATTGTACATAGCCAAGGGAAGCTATGGAAATTGCATTTTGAGATGTATCAAAGCTGACTTATGCTTCAGACTTCCATGCAATTTACCATTAATGAAGCCAGAGATGGAAGCCTCAAATCTATAATTATTACTTACTATTTGAATGACAAGCAAAGAATTTTATCAGCAGAGTTTTAAATGAAAGGGGATTAGCAGCTAATGTTGAAATTGTTAATCTTTCTTATGAAAATAATTTTGAAGAAAATGTTTTAGTGAAAAGAGAGGGTTGGGGAAGTATTTGCTATTAAAATAGCGATTTCCTGATACTTCATGTGACTTTGCCTACATTTGACAGCAGAGTGCAAATATTTTTGAAAGTGAATGAATATTTTATAGGGTCCAGAGCTGCTCATGCATTCTGGGAATGGATTATGCAATAGTTCCAAATGTCCTGGCTGGGGTGAGAGACTGTAAGCTAGCCTGAGGAAAGAGCTGAGGCTGAGAAAATAAAATATAGGAGAAAATTCTAGAAAATCCAAATATCCTGGCTAGGGTGAGAGTCTGTAAGCTAGCCTGAGGAAAGAGCTGAGGCTAAGAAAATAAAATATAGGAGAAAATTCTAGAAAATCCAGATATCCTGGCTGGGGTGAGAGTCTGTAAGCCAGCCAGAGAAAAGAGCTGAGGCTAAGAGAATAAAGTATAGGAGAAAATTCTAGAAAAATGAAAATTGGTTTAATGTCCCAGATCTCCACCCTTCTCTCCCTCTGATTGTTCATTTGATTTTAGATGGTAAATGACAAATATTGGTGAAGAAAATTATTCCATGAAACCCTGGTAACCATTTGTCCAAAAGCCCTTGGTGGCAGCACCGCCATGGCTCAGTACGTCGCACCTGCACTTCCAAAGTGAAGGTGACTTACCTGAAACCCATGTACCTGGCACACATGACCAGCCTTGGACCACAAGAGGCCTCCGATCAGAAACTGGAAAGCACTCCCATGTTCCCACAATGCAATTCAGTAGGTGTCTGTACCCTGTGTTCATCCAACACATGGTTACTGATCATGTAGGATGTACCAGGCTGTGTCAGATGTTAGAGACACCATGAAGAGCAAACAGTTAGCTTGAGGGGAGTGCCTAACGCACACCTGCCATTTACGTATTTGTCCTCATGATTCTTTCCGTTGAACTGATGGCGCTGACACAATATGTGCGGCATTGCCTGGTTAGAGCTCTGTGTCGCCGTGAACAGGAGAAAGGACGTCCAGGGAGATGGACCAGTGTGCCGTCCTTCACGTGTGTTCTGGACTTAACGTCACACTCGAGACATGCTGGCTGGTCGGAACATCTGGGACCTGGAGGCCTGTTGGGTTCTTTAGAAAGTTCTGGGCTCCTCCCACACGCGGTGTCCAAGGAGAATAGGCAGGTGACCACGTCCACTGCAGATGTGTAGTTTTCATCTCTTAAAAATTCTGGTTTGCTCAACCTTGCTGTCTCCCTGGTTTCAGTTTGAAATGGATTTAATGGACTAGGACCCCTGTCAGCCTGCGTCAGCCTGTGAATCTTTCACAGAATTGTTTTGTGTTGTCTGGAAAGCAGTTCATGATTGCAGGAGTCATTTAATAACTGGAGCCTGGGGGGTCTGGAAGAGGTCGTACGGCCCCCCTGACCTGTGGGGGATAGTTCACTCACTAAGACCGTGCCTGGTCGCTCTGCATTTACAACGCAGCCCTGTGTGCACACACGCACTAGGATGCCCTGGTCTGTGTTTCAGGAATCGCCTCATCTGTGGACAAGTACATCAAGGCGTCCCAGGTTAGGTTAGTGATTCAGTTGTTTTTAGATTTTAAATTTGGGGTTAAGCTATGGGCTGTTAATTTTCTATGGTAGTTTGCGCAAACTTACAATGAAAGCTGAGTAGTGCCATCCAATGTCTGAGTGTCTTTCCCATGTAACAAAAGCATGAAGGCTGTTGGAAATATCAGAGTTATGGATAGAATTTTTCAGATTTTTATCCAGACTTTTAACTTCAGGTAACTTAAGGCTAGGTATGACCTTGCTTCTCAGATCAAATCATTAGGTTCTTTCCTTGCTGTGATTCTGTGAGGGGTGAAGAGTTTAAACAATTACAAAATATTTTGCAAGCTAAAGGCTGAAGACATCTTAGTGTGTGAGGAAGGGCAGGTCAGATGAGCAGACGGGAATCCTAGGACATGTTGCCTGCAGGACACGGTGCACCCTGCCCGGTTCTCCCTTCACCTGCCTCTGCTGCTGTTCCCCACGCACTGCTTCCCATGCCACGGTCACTGCCTGCTCGTCCATGGCCGGCTGCAGCAGTCCTGACTTGCAGCCTCCACTCCCACCTGGGAACCAGGATAGTCTTTCAAAAGCACCATCATCACAAGCGTGTTTGGCTTAAAACTCTCGAAGGCTTTCCATGGCTCTTAAAATAAGCTGCTGAGTCCTTGCAGGCCAACGGCTCCCTGGTCTGCTGGGCACTGCTGCCCTCACATCCATTCCTTCTCTGCAGCCCCAACCTTCCCTCCTCCCGGAGCGGCCACACCCTCCCGCCTGGGACTCCAGCCCTTCCCCGTAGGACCCCCACCCCCACTCAGGCCCTGCCCAGGTCCTTTGCACTGGGGACTCGGCCCATGGCTCTGAGAGTTTACCCTTCTGAGGGGCCCCTCAGTCCCATCCCAGGCGCACCCCATCCCCACACGCAGGCTCTGCATCGTGACTCTTGTCCGCATCTTCTTACTACTCACTGTTGTCTGAAATCACTTTTTAAAGCTATGTGTATCCACTTGTAGATGATCTGCCCTCCACCTAAAGAAATTAAGGAAATGAGGCGGGCACAGTGGCTCATGCTTGTAATCCCAGTAGTGCAGGAGGCCAAGACGGGCAGATCATTTGAGGTCAGGAGTTCGAGACCAGCCTGGCCAAGATGCTGAAACCCCATCTCTACTAAAAATACAAAAATTAACTAGCCATGATGGTTCACACCTTTAGTCCTAGCTACTTGGGAGGCTGAGGCAGGAGAATTGCTTGAACCCAGGAGGTGGAGGTTACAGTGAGCTGAGATCATACCACTGCACTCCAGCCTGGGCAACAGAGTGAGACTCTCTCTCCAAAAAAATAAAATAAAATAAAATAAAGAAGAAAAGAAAAGAAAGAAAAAAAATAAATTAAAGAAATGAACCCTATGAGGACAGGGTCTTTGGCCACCTAACTCCTGTGCCCCCAAACCTAGGCCATCCCTGGCTTATAGGACGTGCTTAATCAAACTGGGTGACCGAAGGGACAGATGACTAGACCACCACAGCATCGGCAGGAATCCGACTGAAATGACAGCAGCTCGTAGCCCTCCGTCCCAAAACCAGATGAGGCATTCACGTTTCACTTAGAATGCCAAGCAGACCTCTTTTGCCCTAAATTTAAATATTAATAGCTATACATTTATGGAAAACATAGTATAATTCTCTGAATTATTTTCCATTGCTTATAAGCATTCATCTTCGTATTTTACCTATGTTCACATAACCTTAATTTTTTAAGATGTTAAATAAGATAATAAGATTCATAAAATTGTTCATTTAAAATTCTTTGCACTTCTCTGAGAATGACAGCCTGAAATACAAAGTGGTGCCTCTGTCATCATCCCCATTATTAAACAGCTTCTTTCTTAGTCTTTCTACAGGTGACCCCTGTCACCCCCTCCTACGCACACTCCCTAATATGATATCTTGCTAAAAAATGCCCAGCGTAAAACAACCCATCAATCGTATGAAAGAACAAGACTTTCCCCTACTTAATAAGAGTAGGTGGTAAGGAAAAAATTACTTATCTTTTTAAGTTTATTAATTAGAACATTTCTAGAACAGAATGTGTTCATTATTAACATCTTCCATTGGGGTTTTTGTTGTTAAGTCTTGATCAAGTTGTCATATTTTTCTGTAAATGTGTAGCAGAAGTTTAGTAGAAGTCATAAACTGAAATCGAGGATTGCAGGGGCTTCGGTGCAGCAGGCCACCTTTCCACGCATCGCAGGTCTTCGTGTAGTCCTTCTAAAGGTGGCACAGGGACTGGGTCGGCTGCGGACTCCAGGAAGTACCCTGCAGGGCACCCGGGCGTTGTGTAAGAACTCCTTTACCAGTGTGATGTCTTACAACTCTGGCCTTTGTTATCAATTTGGAACACCAAAAGCCAAACTATAATAAAAATATACTTATTGAAGCTTCTACTCAATCGAGATGGAGCCAGTTTTCATGTCCTCTTAACACACCACTTTGCAAAGAGTTAACCTTCCTTTCCCTTTGCTCTTCCAAAAGTACATAAGGTCTGTGATCACGTCCCAGGGCTTCTATTAGAGGCAAGGAATCTGTCCTCTTACAGTGTTTTTCTAACAAGACTTTGAAAAAAGCATGTCATTTTCTTGAGAGCCTTATCTGAAGGGCTTTTTTTTGGGGGAGGGGGGGTGGAGCGCAGAGTCTTGCTCTGTCGCCCAGGCTGGAGTGCAGTGGTGCAATCTCGGCTCGCTGCAAGCTCCGCCTCCCGGGTTCACACCATTCTCCCGCCTCAGCCTCCTGAGTAGCTGGGACTACAAGCGCCCACCACCACACCCGGCTAATCTTTTGTATTTTTAGTAGTGACGGGATTTCACCGTGTTAGCCAGAATGTTCTCGATCTCCGGACCTCATGATCTGCCTGCCTCGGCCTCCCAAAGTGAGGGCATTCTTAATTCTCAGTGAATGTATTTTATTTTTCAGTGATGAAAAAGTTTTAAATAAAGCAGAAAATTCAGTAGCATTCCCAGTCTCAAAACCAACACACACCACACATTGTTTCCCCTTCTACGGTTTGTTCCTGTCGCTGCTACTTCACCTTCTCCACCCAAACTGCATGCCAGTGGGGGACTTTCTCCGGAAGATTCCATTTCGAAGTATTTGAACTTTTCTCCACTACCTTAATGGCTTATAATTTTCTGTTACTCCACAGTTTGACTGGTAACAAGGCAAAGAATGGAAGTGGATTTCTAAGTCACATTAAGACACAAGGAGAACAGTTTTCAAGGGTCTCTGGACTTGCCAGAGATTCTAGGTGGTCCTCGGAATAGGTTAGCTGGAGGAAAAACTCTCAGAGAAAAAGGTTGGAATAAATGGCATTAATTCACATCCATCAGGAAAGTCAGCTGTGGTGCCCACAGGAGGAGGCTTTTGCCAGTTTCCTCTGTGTGGACCACTTCCCATTCCCTGAGGTAAGGGAAGCATGTGACGTACTGCAGATACATGTGGGAATTCTTCCTCCTTACAAACAAGTTTTCATGAAAGCAATTTTTAAAATGTGATCAAAAGCGAGCAGACCCCATGAGTGGTCTTTCATGCACTCTTGTTAATTCCATGGGTCCCATTTCTGCTTCTTTTTGGCTTTGTACAGATAACCCAGAGGCTGAATTCCAAAACCATGTGTTTGCTTCTCTCAAGCAAACTCCAGCTTGGCATGCAGGTGCACTTCGAGTTGGCTGCCGTGGGCCTGTGCTTTTTGGTAATGTGGGCGTATCTGCCCTGCATCTTCAGTTCCTTGTTTGGAGAGCCGAAACAATGCCTTTTACAGCTGTTGAGTAAGACCTGTAATTCCATGGCGAGTCAAAGGTGGTACCATGATGGGCAGACGGCGTGTTAGAGGAGCGGGATGGTGAAGAAGCCGGTTCACTCCACGCTGCCTCACGTTGTGGGCATTGCTTTCTAAGAGTCAGATGGCAAGTTGAATATGGTCATATGGTTCAGGATTCCTGTTTCAAGAAGAGCTTTCTTCAACTAAGAAATAGTGAAACTATCTTCTCATCCTTTAACCATTATCTGTTCTTCTTTGTGTTTACGTGTATTACTTTGAATTTCTAATTTTAAATATTTTAACATTCCTGCTGCATAATATTAACAAATAATATTTAAAATATGTTGGATGCAGCAATCTACAGACAATAAAATACCTTTCCATCAAGCGTCTGCTGCTCCCGAAGCCACCAGAGCTGTGTGTGCTGAGCCAAGACAATCAAGCTCATTGAACTTCTCCTTTCGTCTCTTCAGTTTTGCTTGGAATTCAAATGTCTTACTTATGGAATTCAAAAATTTAACATGAACATTTTCCTTTCATGTATTAATGAAGACAGGTGACCGTGTTTATTTTTAAAGAAAGAAAAGGTCATCATTTCTCCAAATGGCAGTGGAAGCAGCTTAGTCCTTGCTTTTAAAAGCATTATTCTAACTTGTGACTTCAAAACACAAACCTGTGGTCTCGTCACAAGGAAGGAAAATGTAAAGGGATTCTATTCTTCATTTTAACAAAAGGTTTGATTGTAATGTTCGGTAAATTAAAGGGCATTGTGCTGCAACAGGCGCCCATGTAGAAAAGAGAAGTACAGCCTTCCCATTAGTGACTGGGTTCCCCAAAGCCCAGCTTTCCTTAACACTCCTTGTCTACAGTGGGAAGAAGTCTCCAGGGCTGGCAGCATTGTTGTAGTCACGAAGTGTCACCAGGACAGTTTCCACTTGTCCCATATCCGAAGACCCACGGAGTGATGATGGGCGTCTCCAGTCATCCGTGGGGACTCATTCTCCACTGCACGAGTGGTTTGATTGATGTGAAATAATGCCAGATGGACTAGCTTTTGCTCATTTTTAAATGGTCCACCATCCTTTGGAGTTTTAGTATTGCGTGGGGAGTTTATTCTCATTATTATTTTTAATAATAATAATAAATCATCTTGCACCTCTCAGTATCTCACTCCTTCATTGTTACAGCCAACAGATAGATGCCAAAGTAACCTAATTTCTGTGACTTTGAATGGAGCTGAAATAGCACTGGCCTGCTCCAGCCTTTCTTCTGACACCCCACGGGTTCTACGGGTGTCTGCGGCAACAGGGTCTGCAGGAACAGGTGAGTTGGTATTGGCTGATCCAGGATCCCAGTGCCTGTGGATGGGATTCACATGGAACCACATTTGGACCCTTTACAAGTCTCCAGATGCACTACCCCGGTACTCAGAGGTGGCAGCTGCACTTCCTCCTGGTGCCAACAGGAAGACGAGCGTGGCCCACAGCACAGGCTGCTGTGTGCTTTCCCCATGAACGCCGCAGTTGAACGCCTGTTCCCACCTAGTGCTGGCTTGCTGCATGTGGTGAAATATAATTCTTATTTTCAGTAAATGGGATGATTAACTCCTGGAAACCGACCCTCAATGTCAACACCAATAAGGTGGTATCATGAAACAGTCTCAGGATGTGATGTGAGCGCCGGGTCCTGCGTCAGACGCACACAGGATGCTGGTGTTCTCTTCCCAGCGGAGAAATTGTCCTTGTGAACTAGAAGTTCAGTTTCACATAGTCTCTTAAATAGGCATTTCCTAGTATTTCCCCTCCTGAAGACAGGCCATGAAATATTTCCCTCTTCAAAAAAGAAGTGAGCAGAAGAGAACAGACAGAAGTGGCACGCTCTGGACCATGCTTGACGTCCGCAGGGAGGCGCGGAAACACAAGTGCAGAAGGAAGCGCTGCTCACATCAGCTTTCAGCAGGGACAGAGCCGCGCGCGTACTGGGAATCCGCTGTCCCTGGAGGCAGCAGAACGCTGGAGCCGTGCTTGTTATTTGCCCTCTGATGGTGTCAGCAGTGGTGGCTCTGCCCTGCTGGGGGTGACAGTGCAGCCACCTGACGGTGTCCCTGAGGTCAGCCCTAGGCGCACATTCACGCAGCGCTCAATTGCTGGTACTTGTGGTGGCTCATCATGTTGTATTTCCTTAAACAAAAGGATAAGAGTGTCCCCAGAAATGCAGTGGAGCCACAGAGCGTGGGAGGGAACTGAAGAGCCTTTCCAGGACCCTCTTCCTCTGCTGAAACACTGAGACTCTCCAGCACCCCATCCCCAGGGCACACCCCTTCAACTGTGTCTCCCATATTCACTCATCATCCCTCAAAACCTCCTTGGGAACACAGACTCTGGCTCTCCCCCGTGAGCTGTGATTCCCAGGTTATGAAGGGGCGCACCCATGGGGCTCAATGAGACAGCATGACTTGCTGGAAGGCTCCATGCCAAAAAGTAGCCGTGGGAGGGACCCACACTGTTCTGTGTATCAGACTGTTAAGAACTCTATCAGCACCAAGTCCAGTGCCTTCCCACTGTGTTCATGTGGGTTCCTGTTCTGCAGAAGCTCCTTTCCAGGTTCATGTTTGCGAGTGACAGTTGCGGTTCCTCTCCGAAGAGAAGGTGCTCTTGCAATTGTTAACAGACCCTGTTGTGTTCTGGGCTGTCTGTGCTCCATGTTCCTAGAAATCACCCCCTTGACCTCAAGGTGTTGATCATTTGACCGGAAAACAGTGCCAACGACATTTGGGCTATGTTAATACATTGTGAACACGTTCTCGATCAAAGCGTTCATGGAATCACACTTTTGTTACACAAATTTTGGGATTCTGTGTAAAATGATTCCATTAAATGTGGAAGCCAGTTGGTTTGCCTGACACATGGAGACTGTTTCCTTCAAAAACCATCTAGCAGCACCCAGTCTTGTGACCCAGGGACTGTCCTTAATGCTCCAACTCTAAATGGTCTCATAGGGTGAGCTAGAAAATGATATAAGACAGGAACTGGCAGGATGGATTCAGAAACGAGAGGAGGATGACAGAGGAAACCTTAGATTGAATTTGTATCTCTAACAAAGTAGATTGTGTGAGCTCTGATGGTGTCATTCTCAAAGGGTGAGAACGTGAAAAAGAATGCAGCCACATCTTTGGCCGCTGTGGTGTGGATGTCATGTGCTCTGGGATCTACGTCAGTGGATGTTGGCAACACGCTTGGGAAACCCACTTCCTGAGTCCCCGTGGCTTTCTCCATGAATGGTTTGATCTAGGAATTCACTCTTCCACAAGCACATCATGTCTAGGCCCTCAGGAAGTATGAGAATTTGAGAAGGTTGGAGATACCTTTTCACTCAGGGCTCATCTAGTAAACAGCTTAAGTAAAATTCTCTTAATGGAGTTTAAAAATAAGAAAATGTCAGACTGAGTTCTCCCAGCCAAGAGCCCTTCAAAACCCAAAATTATAGAGCAAGCAGCTCTAAAAGATGAAAGACACGCCTCCAAACGCTCTCTAAGAATCAGGGAACCAACAGCAAATCCAACTTCCCTAAGCACTTCAGCTTGCATCAACTGAAATTCAGCACTAATTCTTCGCTCCCTGTTTTCACTCTTCATGGATTTCCTGACGTGAGCACGCATTGCGGTGCAGTCTCGCCTTTGCTGGCTCACTCCCCCGGTCAGCCTCTCTCAGCTCATTCTAGAGCTTTCCTCATAAAGCTTCAATTCAGAGGCACTGACGGAGAGCCCAGAGCAAGGAGCTGTGTGAAGTGGGATGCGGAGTGAGAAGGGATCCCTGACCACCAGGAGCTCACACTGCGGAGGAGACCCAGCTGCAGGTGCAGTGCACACTGGTGCCTGGAGGCCACTGAGAAGGCTCCAGGAGAGATGGAGCACCTGACCTGGGACCTGGACCGTGGAGAATGAGGGAGATGTAAAAAAAGGAGGAGAGTTGTAGAGAAGAGCTCTCTGAACTGTTGCCCTTCCGAATTTATACAACTCCTATTAGGTTCAGGTTATTACGGGAACAGTCAGTGAACTGACACCTGTCTGTCATGAGTTACAATGATGTTTGCTGGGCAACCCCAGAGAGGAAGATGCAGCAAGGGAATGTGTAGTAAAACATTCCAAGTTCCTTATGCTCTGTTTTGGGGAAGTTCTTCCAAGTTTCAGAAGATTCAAAGGCAGTGTTTTGGATGCCCATCATCAAAATAAAATGTTTACCTATAATATAAATCACTTGTAGAGATTTCCAGGTTATGCATTACTATTCCACAGATATTAGCTGAGTCCCTGCTGCCTGTGCTAAGCAACCAAAACACAGTCCCTGCCCTAAAAAAATTAATCTCATGAGAAGAATCAGAGCTTGAAGCCCCCAGTTAAAGCACCAGGTAGAATGTGACGAATGCCATAGAGATATATGTTTGAAGCAGTAACTGTTTGATGTGGGGGGCAAGTTGTAGGAAAGAAAGATCACGGGATGGGGTAGGTAATGGGCATGTCCTGATCGGACTCCTGGAGGAGGAAGTGGTGTCTGAACCGCACCTTGAAGTCTGGGTTGGTTCATTACAGAAAAATCAGCACAAAATGTAGAGAAGGATGGCGGCGGGGAGGGGGCAAAGGCTGAGAAGCAGTCTTATGGGATAGAAAGTATCAGCTTAGTAAAAGGAAATTCAGACAAAGGACAGTGCTAGTCTAGTCACCCTTGGTAATTTTTTAAATAGGTTATATTTTGCACCAGAAACGCCAACATGGTCATTCAGGGACAAGCAACTGGAAAGAGGAGGTGATGGTAAGAAGATTGGCAAGAAGGCTGCAGTGACAGGCCAGAAGAAAATCCACAGGGCATTTCAGAGGCCAGGCCCAGGCTTTGGTGCCACCACTGGCTGCTGGGGGCTGTGGACCAATTGCTAACCTTCTCTAGGCCTTGGTTTCCTTATCTGTAAGATGTGAACCTCATCTCAGCACTTTTTCACTTTAAAGAAGTAAAATTCTGTTCTCTTGAGGATGTCCAAAGCTGAAATGATGGTACTCAGCCCTGGGGGAAAAGGTTGCCTTACAGTTTGCTGTGGGCCCTGGGGTTATTCACTGCCTTTGTTTCCATTCTGCTTATCTTCATTTTCTGTTCTTTTCTACAGGTGCTATTTATGTAACAAAAGTTGCAGTGCCTTAAGAAACTAAGCCCTCCCACCACCACACTCTCTCACACATGCACTCATCTATAAAATAAAAGAATTTAAATGTCAGGGGTTTTTTTTCTGAGCTCACTATTTTTTTATGATTTTTTTCCATTTATTGGGGTACAGGTGGTATTTAGTTACATGAGTATGTTCTTTAGTGGTGATTTGTGAGATTTTGGTGACATATCACCTGAGCAGTATACACTGCACCATATTTGTTGTCTTTTATCCCTTGCTCCCCTCCCTCCCCTCCCCCCAGGTCCCCAAAATCCATTGTATCATTCTTATGCATCTGCATTCTCATAACTTAGCTCCCACATATCAGGGAGAACATACGATGTTTGGTTTTCCATTCCTGAGTTACTTCACTTAGAAGAATAGTCTCTAGTCTCATCCGGGTCACTGCAAATGCTGTTAAATCATTCTTTTTTATATGGCTGTGTAGTATTCCATTGTATGCCACAGTTTCTTTATCCTCTCATTGATTGATAAGCATTTGGGTTTGTTCCACAATTTTGCAGTTGTGAATTGTGCTGCTATAAACATGCGTGTGCAAGTATATTTTTTTGTATAATGACATCTTTTCCTCTAGGTAAATACCCAGTAGTGGGATTGCTGGATCATATGGTAGTTCTACTTTAAGTTCTTTAAGGAATCTCCACATTGTTTTCCACAGCGGCTGTACTAGTTTACATTCCCACCAGCAGTGTAGAAGTGTTCCCTGTTCACTGGAAACCAACATCTACTGTTTATTGATGTTTTGGTTATGGCCATTCTTGCAGGAGTAAGGTGGTATCACATTGTGGTTTTGATTTGCATTTCCCTGATCATTAGTGATGTTGAGCATTTTTTCATATGTCTGTTGGTCGTTTGTGTATCTTCTTTTGAAATTGTCTATTCATGTCCTTAGCCCACTTTTTGGTAGGATTGTTTTTTTTTTTTTTTTCTTACTGATTTGTTTGCTTAAATGTCAGTATTTAAAACACCTATAGCTAAATGCCCACTATCGGGGAAAGGCCACGAATACTGTTTAAATTACATGTTAATTTCCTAATAATTCCAGAAGGCATCTGAGTAGAGTTGCTACACTTGTCCGAGTTCACATTCACAGGCAGGACGCCACAGTGCAGATGGCCCCCAGCTTATGATGGTTTGACTTTACAGTGGTGCAGAAGCAACATGCATTAAATAGAAACTGAACTTCAAGTACCCATGCAACCATTCTGTTACTCACTTTCAGTTCAGTGTTCAATGAATCACGTAAGATATTCAACGCTTTATCCTCAGTAGGCTTTGTGTGAGATGGGTTTGCCCAGCTGCAGAGGAAGGTAGGTATTCTGAGCATGTGTAAGGCAGGCTAGGCTCAGCTGTGACACTCAGTAGGTTACCTGTGTTCAATGCACATTTTTTTTTTTTTTTTTTGAGACGGAGTTTCACTCTTGTCACCCAGGCTGGAGTGCCATGGTGTGAGCTCACTGCAATGTCCGCTTCCCAGGTTCAAGCGATTCTCCTGCCTCAGCCTCCCAAGTAGCTGGGCTTAGAGGTGCCCACCACCATGCCCAGCTAATTTTTGTATTTTTAGTAGAGACAAGGTTTCACCATGTTGGCCAGGCTGGTCTCAAACTCCTGGCCTCAGGTGATCCACCCACCTCAGCCTCCCAAAGTGCTGGGATTATAGGCGTGAGCTACCGAGCCCGGCCTCAACGTACTTTCAACTTCAGAAACCCTTGGGCCATAACCCATCGTAAGTAGGGGAGCATCTGTACTAAGCTCCCGTGGTACCTTTGGTTTTGCTTTCATTGTTTAAAACATTACTTTGCCATGAAGGCCTAGCTTCCCCACAGACTCACAGATGAAAAGCATCTTATCTACAAGCCACGAAAGAGGAAAAAGACTCCTAAGATGCGGTTGGGGGATATTTCATCAGTTTAATATCACAAAGGATGTTTCCTAAAAAATATTGATAGACGAATACAGAACAGATCAAATTGAAATGAGCAGAATGGGACAAACAGCCCACTGGAGTGGCGTGTGCAGAGAAGTGTCAGCTTTATCTCAGTGTTAATAGAGTCAAGTGCCTCTGCAGATGACTTTATGCTCTGTGAAAAAAAAATCACGCCAGTATCTACCTCTTCCTCCCTCCTACCACCCAACCTTGCGCCACGCAGGCTCAGTTTGTATTTTTGCCATCAATTTAGAAATTCAAGAGAACTTAAGAGTATAATTTTGCTTCCCAAGTTAAGATAAATGTGAGAATTTAAACAGCTGCACTTTATAGGAATTAAGATAATATCCAATGCCTCTTTTGCAGACAATATTTTCCATTGGATTAAACCTGCTAGGGTTCATCATTTTAGAACCCATTATGTTTTATTGAAGGAAGCCCATTTGTTTGTGATGGATTTTATGAAAAGAGCATTTTCCAAAGAAAAGCTAGGACCCAGCATCATTTTGCCAGGAACATTTTATGCCTACCTATTTGTAGAACTCTACATAAGCCCACCTTGAGGAAAGTAGCTACAGAAACAGACTGGGACTATTCTTTCACCATAACTATCCACCTCCCAGGTTCCCCCACACACCAGACTTGGGCTGGATGAGCTGGTCAGTATTTGCACAAAACTTAAATATTATATCATCCAAGAATGTTTTTCCTATTAGGGTAACTTTGTTATAAAAATATGAATTTGATGTTCCATCATGATTGTCTCAAAAGAAAGAATGTGTAGTTCACATTTCCTAGATTGAGCCGTTAGAATTTTGCCTAATTTCGTAACTCGAGACATCTCTATGGGGTGCTTCTTCCATGCACAAGAAACCCCAAGGCTTCCTGGGTGTTGGGGCTGGTGATGGGAGTGGACGAACTCGTTCGCTTTGGCTCAGAGCCGCCCTGATGTTTCTGTTCCTGGCACGGGTGTGCTCCCAAGGCTCAAGGCGCGGCGTGGGAAAAGCGTTCGCTGCATGAAGCGGGCAGTCGGTGCGTCTTCTCATCGACACTGGAGTCCCTCTGCCCTTCGCAACCAGCTCAAGCAGGGCCATGGTGGGGGCGACAGTGACAACCTGGGACCTCCTAACAGGCGGCCTCAGAGTGCCCACCCTGAGCCAGGCAATTGTCCCCCACCACCACGCCCACCCGGATGCAGGGGAGTCGTGCTAAACAGCACACGTGCCCGATGCACCTGCTCCCGTGTGAGCCGGGCCAGCACGGCAGGGTGTGTGTTTGCTGCATGGGTTCAGGTTGGCTGTGATCAAAACTTCCACTAGACGGCACAGTGAGCTGAGATTCCCGCCTCGCTGTGTCCAGCCCTCCCTCCCTGCGTGTCTCTTTCTCCGCCTATCTCCTGGAACCGGCCCAGTGGGCAGGGAGGGACCATCCCAGCTCCTTGGATCAATCGAAGGGGATGTCAGGGGGTGGGTGGAAGGTGAGAAGGGCTTGAAGCCCCGGGCCTGACAGTGGAGTGCGCGGCTGCTTTGCAGCAAAGGATGATGTGTGCACGCACATGCTTTATTTTCTTGTGTGGACACACTTGGAACCTATGTCTACACATGACACGCGGCACCTTGCAAATGCGCAAGCAGAGTGACAGCAGATGAGGCTGTCACTTCCTGGGGTGCCATAGTGCAGCTGGGTTTGGTCCTTTGAAATGCTTTTCCTTAAAATCAGGGCCAGTTCCCAACCATACAGACGAATGAGAAGCGAGCGGGCTGTGCTGGCGGCACAGGGGTCTTTGTGGAGGGTGATTTTCAGAAGGCCTTTGTTTCCTCGTCTGCTCATAGTAATGCTCACTGACAAACACCAGAAAAATTAAGATTGGAACAGCCAAGGGTCAAAATATTTGCTTCCATCCATTTGTGTTTGTTTCATGCTAGAAGCTGTTCCGCATTTTGCATGGATCAAAGCAGCCGGGTCTCTGAACTGCATCACACCCGGTGGGTTCAGAAAATTGTGTTGGTTTTAAGAAAAATGACTTCTATGCAAGCAGAAATGGGAACGTGGGATGGCCCCAGCAAGAGCTTGGTCCAAGCTCCCTGTCCCTGTAATTAAAGGATATGATAATTGTTGTCATCTCAGTGGTAAACTGATCCCCAAACACATACCTAACACCCGAGGTTATATTTACACGTGTAAAATCTGTGTAATAACAATGCGCATATTCACTTAACAGTCGCATGGTGTTATATGCATTGTGCACCATAGCACATGTTGGAGGAAACGAGAGCTTCTAATTAAATGACGTCACACCACAGCCCAGGCCTATGCGCATTGCAGGCACGGCCCAGGCTTGTGAGCATGGTGGGCACAGCCCACGCGGCATGTGCGAAGGCCTCTGCTGCCTTTTGTGCATCTGCCAGTCTGGGCTCCCCACTCAGGAGCACTCCTGACCCTGTGTTTCACTTTCAGTCCTACATGGAGGACCACCTGAAGAACAAGAACCGGCTGGAGAAGGAGTGGGAGGCGCTGTGTGCCTACCAGGCGGAGCCCAACAGCTCACTTGTGGCCCAGAAGGAGGAGAATGTGCCCAAGAACCGCTCCCTGGCCGTGCTGACCTGTACGTACCAGCTCCGGGGGCGGGAGGCCAGGGTGACAGGAGGGGGAAACTGGCCATGCTGACCTGTACATACCAGCCCCAGGGGCGGGAGGCCAGAGTACAGGCCAGGGAAACAGCCCCGTCCTCAGGGTCTGGACAGTCCTCCCCTCCTCCTTCCCGGCACCCCCTCCTCTACAGCAGACCTGCCCACTCTGGGAAGGCCCTCATGGGAATCTCCCCTCTGCAGTGCCATCCCCAGCCCAACCAACAAGGACCCAGTGTCTTCCTTTCCTCCAGCACGGGCTTGGGGACATCTGCACCCCAGTGGGCATCAGCTCTATTGTTCTCTGTCGCCGTGTGACTTGAGACATGTTCCTGAACCTCTTGGAGCCTCCACGTCACATCTGTAATTGGGGTCATGCTGTTGTCCTTGAAATATTGCTGCTGTAAGGATTAGATGGAGTCGTTAGCGTAGCACCAGCACACCGGAGGCACAGGATGAACAGTGGTCGCTTTTACAGCGTCTTTAACTTTACAACCATTTCCACAAACATTACTGAGCACCTACTACCTAGCTAGGGATCATTGCCAGAAAATGGAAACGTAAGCCAGCAGTTCTCCAAGTGACTCGAGTGGAGCGGAGGAGACACCATCCCGTGTTCCCGCAGCGCAGGAGGCACTAAGTTGCTTACGGGATGAGGAGGGAGAGGGCCGCCCGGCGCTGGCGTCCACCTCACTCACCCTCTGTGTGTACAGCAGGTTCCAAGGGAGGTTCCGCACTTTGCTTGGTTATAAACCCACCCGCTGGGAGGAAGGGGGTGCTAGATGTGTTCCTGACCAGAGTTTCGGAGGGAAGTAGATACTCACAATGTTGATTCATGAATGATATGAATGATAAATGACAGTATGGGTAGAGTTCCTTGGTTACTCTCCTGAGGACCCTAAGACAAGGCCCTCACCCATATCTCTGATGTGACAGAGGGGGCTCCGTCAGCTCATACTTCGAGAGCACCACTCGGCCACACTCACTTTCAGCATCACAGCAGCAGGCGGGACCAGTGTCCCCTGTGGCCGAGGCCGTCTCTCTGTCACTGTGTCCCTGCCTCAGCCCTTCAGAGCCAGTCAAGGGACCAGACTGGTGTCCCTGAGATACCGCCTGGCCTTGTGCCCAGAAGCACAGCCCCCCAGGGCAGCCCCAGTGCACGCCAGGGAGAGGCGCTGCCCTTCCACTCCTTCCAGCCCACAGGAAGTGTTACCGGTCAGAACAGAGAGAAGCTGGAATCTTGTTTTCCTTCAGAAACTAACCTGGGGCATTGCAGACCTGTGTAAAATCCCATTCACCCATGTGGGTGCACGCTTCTTGCTACCCATTTAGTGTTCAGACCACTTTCTATGAGGTCTGAGGGTTTTAACCCTAAAGAGATCTAAAAACAGAAGCTGTTGTGATTTATAAAGTTTATATTTAGAAGAAAAGCAAAATACAATACATCCCATCAGCCAACTAACAGATATTTACTAAGCACCTACTGTGTGTCGGGGGCTATTGACAGGCTCTGGGACTCACGATGGACCAAGGGGGGCCTGGCCACTGTCCTCAGAGAGGAGCAGCCTGGGGGAGGAGAGGGTGGGGAGCGAAGCCGGTGTGGTAGGGCAAGTGAGGGTGGCGGTGAGGGGGTGTCCTGCTGAGTCCTGAGTGGTGACATGGTTCATGGTAAACAGCCATGCAGTAAGCGTGCATTACATGTCTCTGTGTGTCTGGTCGTTTACTTGGATTGTGAGGTGTTTCATGGTAAATATTAGTCTGACAGCACACCCTCCTCAGAGACAGCCCAGAGCATGGCAGAAACGACCTGGCGATGGGGTTTTCCTCCCGTGTGCCCTGCAGCCACCTGGGCTCTGTCTGTGCAGTGTGGATGGGGCTTTGGGGGCGAGGGACCTAGTGATGGTGAAGTGGTCCATGCTCAGATGGGACACAGGCAACCTCTCAAGGTAGCAGCCAGCGCCAACAGGGCAGCCACACGTGGATGGGTGCCTGATGTTCTTGTGGGGATCAGGATGGCCCTGCCCACTTTGAGCCAGGTCACGGGTGAAGGGGGGGAAGCACCTCCCTCCTGAGACTCACGCTGGAGCCAGAAGGAAGCCACTTGCACCTCCTCCCAGGGTTCTCCTGACCCATGTGCCAGGATGTGAAGACACAGCGCTGCCCTTCAGGATTGAGAGGCCACCAGGGAAGACAGAGAAGGGCAAGTTCATCTCCTGGGAGAACTCTAGATAGAAATATTTTCATGAACACATGGGTTTATTCTGAGCAAACTTGTATTCCCTACTTTCTTCTCCATACTCCTGGCCGTCTTGCCTTTAGGAAGGAGATCTTGTCCTCAGGGGGACAGTGGCTTGGCTAAAGCTCTCCCTGTTGCCAGGCCCCGGAGAGATGGCCGCCTCCTTCGTCTTCGCTCCTGCCTCACCTGCGGCCGCTGCACTCTGCACGGGACACAACTGGCTCCAAAACAGCCACACACGGTCCAGGAGGACCAGCTTCCCCATGGCTCTGTGGCTTGGAAAGGCCCGTGCTGCACTGTCATGGCAGGTGGGTGGCGCTCGAGCTGGGCTCCACGCTGTCCTCCGTGTCGCCATGGAAGCGAGTCCACATGCTGGGCGCACACTATCCTCTGTGCGGGGATGGAAGCAAATCCGAGTACTCGGGCACACTGTCCTCCGTTCGGGATGGAACCTTTGGGATGGAGTCCTCCCTCTGCACCTGGCACTCCCACCGTGTCCTTTCCTCACGCTCACTGGGCACTCCCAGGTCTATTGAAGGGGTCCTTGGGACCACTCCTCCCTTCTCTCCTGCCTTGTCTTCCCCATGGAGCACTTCCCCGGGTCATTCTTCCACCCAGGAGATGGACACGGTCGCCTGACTTCCTGGATGCACCTTGAGCATGAGCCTCCGAATGAGCCCCCAAAGGAGAAGGAAACCCACACTATGAGATGCTTGGCTGGCAGCATGCTAGGTCTAGTTGTATTATCTCGGAAGTTTAAAGAACTTAATATGCATTTTCTGTTATTTGAATGCTTAAAAAAGAATTATGCAGCATTTCACTTGTCTGCATTTCAAATTAAGAATGGGGATATGATACTATTTTGGTGCCATATCCTAAACAAAAAAGTATTTTTGCCTCTATGTTGTAATAACGAGAGAGAGAGAGAGAAACAAGACAGAAACAATGCAGAGAGAGAAGACAGAGACAACGAAGAGCTGAAGGCCCAGGGACAGGAAGACAGTGAGGAGAGTCATGTGGGGTTCACATCTCCCGGCTTCTGAGGGCATTGCTGCTGGAGGATCATAGCCGCCTCACAGCCAGAGGCGCGGCTGTGAGCATCTCCCAGGCCCTTGCCTTACAGCGTCACCATTCCCAGGAGTCAGGGTCACCACGCTGGCCCTGCGCTGCAGCTGCGTGAGCGTCGTCCTAACCGTGGCATCGCCAGGACATGGTGAGCCAGTGTCCCCCATGCCTGTGAATGTGCCGTCTCTGGTCCTCACAATAAACCCCCTTACTTGGCAGACAAGAACTTCGGGGTTTAGAGCCTGGCCCATTGGAGCTGAAGCCCAGACTCCGCAGTACCAGCCTCATAGGCTGTCGTGGGCTCACCTGAGATTGTGTGTGTGTGTTGAGAAAATCTACGTCCATTACAAACTCCTGCAGAAGTATTTGAAACATGTACAAGGGCTGAAGCACTTTGGCTAAGCATAGCTTTCCTTAGAATACTCAGAAAACAATTTCTTTCTAAATAAACCTTTGGTTTAGTTTTTTTTTTTTTTTCTCTCCCAAAACTCTAAGCAGAGTCCCCTAAGAGGAATATTTTGCCTTGGTTTCTTCTGAGTGACCGAAAATTATCATGATTTGCTTTTAAAGATCAATACATGGGTGATTCTCCTAACTTTGATGATTAAGCCAGGGTTTTCTTTTTCCTTCCATAGAAAAAGGTTCTGAGCATATATGTCACCTCGCCAAGAAAGTTGCAGGAGAGAGACTCCCAACCTGGCTGCCTTCCCTCCACCCCTTTTGATCTCAGCGCCAGCCGACTCTGCCCCTAGGATTTGGGAGGGCTGTCAGTTTGTTGGTACTGAAAAGAAAATATCCCAGCAAATTCGGTGTGGGCCTTTTTCTTTGCTACCTCACAGGCAGAAGCTGTTCTGGGCAGCTGTTCTACCAGAGACTGCAGATTCTTTTTTAGGGAAGAGATCTACGGAGTCCTTCTCATTAGGCTACTTCTCGAAGGGAAAGATTGTCTAAAAGCATCATCTCTGAACTAGAACTGCAAGTGCACCTTCTGTGAGCATTTCAGGACCTCTGGTGCCAAGAAACAGTGCTGGCGGGTTGTCAGTTAGGAGCCGCACTGACATTCCACACAGTTCAGCTGCTCAAAGTTCAGATTTTAGATCCTCTTTACTCTCTTTCTTAAAGCTGAACCGATAGGTTCGTAAGATGTCTGGCCTGGTGTGGCATGGCTGGCTGTCCTTCTCACATCCTCCTTCCGATTCCACTTACAGAATCTTCGTGCGGGGAGGGTGTCGCAGAGTGTGGGGCGAGCCTGGCCTTCAGGATGCCAGCGGCCAGGCTTACCCTCTCCTGGGCGTGCTGTTTCCCTGTGACCTGGAAGATCCACCCTCCAGAGGGGCCCCAGGTCCCAGTGTGCTTCTTCCTGGATCAGGCCTCCCCCTTTATCCACCATAAGTTACATTCATCCTGCCAGGTGCACATCTCAGTGCTGGCTGATCCTGAGGCCGAGCCCACTAACATCCAGAGTCTTTCCTTAAGGTCTTCGGTGAAGCCGAGGGCCTCGCGCACCCCCTGCCCCCCACCCCCCGTTGGTGACCGTCAAGTTTAACAGGAGAATCGAGCCTTGTGTTCATCTCCTGTAACCGATTCTTATTCAGCCTCCAGAGCTTGTGGTTCCTGAGTCACCGCGTCACCTCCCTCTCCGCTCGGCGCCATCTGCTCGTTTTATAAACATGTTTTTCACGTCGTCAAGTCATTGATAAAAACACAGTCCGCAGGACCAGCGCTGAGCCAATCCTCCCCCGCAACACGAATCCACCGCGGGACTTTCCAGGCGCTGGTTCCGGGGCTGAGATTGTTCCACGGCCTGGCCATGCGATGGGATCACCCCAGCCATCCCCAGGCCCCGAGCACATTGGCAAAAGCTCATCAGACATTTGCACGCAAGGCACGGGGCTAAACACCTCCTTTTCATCCTCGAAACAGCCCTGAGATTCACACAGGGACAGAGCTGGGGCTGAAGGAGGTTAAGGAGCCCAAAGTCAGCAGCTCCCAGGAGGGTGCAGCCCACACGGCCCCAGCCCAGACCCAGCCGCAACCCACGAACACCGCTCCTACAGGACTCTCTCCAGAGCAGAGGTGTGGCTGGCTTAGCATGACTTCCTCCCTCACTTTTTATTACAAGAGTTTTAAACACTCAAGTGGAAGGGGTAGCTTGGTGTCACCTGCACACCTACCACCCACCCCTGCCAGCCCCCCGGTGTTGGCCGTATTCGCGAGACCTGAGAGCACTTCATTTATTTTCTGGCTGGATGACTTCAAGTAAGTATCAGGCATCATGACGTCCACATACTTTAGCCTGCCTGCAGGTCCTAAACACAAGGGCCTTCTAGGTAGCAACAGCCCCATTATAACTAAGAAAATTAACGAAAACCCCTCAGTGCCCTCTAACACCCAGCTGTGCCCATCTGCCCAGGCTTTGGAGACAGCAGATGAGCAGCTGAAACCACAGAATTGCATTTCCTCACAGTCCTGGAGGCCGGAGGCTGCGGTCCAGGTGTGGCAGGGCTGGCCGTGTCCGAGGCCCTCCCTGGGGCTTGCAGGTGCTATCTGTGACCAAGGGTCCCCTTTGTTTAAGGACAGCAGACCCACTGCACTAGGCCCCCCCTCAGGACCTCACCATCACTTGCTCGCCTCTCTGGAGGCCCTGTCTCCAAACATGGCAACACTCCATGTTCCTGGGGGTCGGGGTGTCCACGCAGGGGCGTCAGGGCACAGCTCAGCCCACAGGGGTGTCACTATTACACACTCCCAGGGACTCCCACCCTTTTCTCTACAACAGAGTCTGTTTTCTGTTGTCTGTTTTGTTTTTTCCACCAGGATGCAGTCAAGATTCATCATTGCATTCTGGGTTTTGTGTCTGTTTTGTCTGTTTAATTTTGAAACAGCTGCCCCTGACTTTTTTTCCTGATATGAATGGTTCCTAATAAATCTGTTCTTTTAGTGACCACCTTCCCGTTCCAAACAATCACAGACTGTCCATGTGGGAGTCTGTAGGGAACTCTGCAAACGCACGAGAAGCTCACCTGCCCACTTCCAGAACTCCCCCTTCCAGAACCCCTGTTTCCCAAGAACCTGGAGTGTTCAGGTCTCCACGATACTGTAGGAACATGACCAGCCTGTTCTGCAGCCTTGCCACAGGCCACAGACTTCAAACGCTGCCTCAGCCCTGAGCCCCACCCTGGCCTACCCTCCTCCCCTGTCCTCCTCCTCCACTGTGCTCCCCCTCCTCCCCTGTCCTTGCCCTCCTCCCGACCTCCTCTTCCCCCACTGTCCTCCCCATCCTACCTCCTCCCCGTCCATGTCCTCTCCGTCCTCCCCCTTGTCCCATCTTCCCCCTCCTCCCACCCTCCCCTTCCTCCCCTGTCCTCCCCCTCCTCCTCGTCCTCCCCCTCCTCCCGTCTTTCTCCTCCCCATCCTCCTCCACTGTCCTACCTCCTCCCCTGTCCTCCCCCTCCCCTGTCCTCCCCTCCTCCCCCTTCTCCCATCCTCCCCCTCTTCCTCTGTGCTCCTCCTCCCGTCTGCCCTCCTCCCCTGTCCTCCTCCCCGTCCCTCCTCCTCCCGTGTCATCCTCCTCCCCATGTTCCCCCCTCCTGTCTTCCTCCTTCCCTGCCTCCCCTCCTCCCATCTTCCCCCTCCTCTCCATCGTCCTCCTTCCCTGTCCTCCTCCTCCCCCGTCCCACCTCCCACCTCCTCCCTATCCCCCTCCTCCCCATCTCCCCTCTTCCCCCATCTCCCCTCCTCCCCCCTCCTCCTCTTCCTCCCCTGTCCTCTCCCTCCTCCTCGTCCTCCTCCCCTGTCCTCCCTCCTCTCCGTCCCCCCTCCCCATCTTCCCTCCTCCCCTGTCTTCCTCTTCCTCACCTGCCTTCTCCCTCCTCTCCATCCTCCTTTTTCCTCCTCCCACCTCTTTCATGGTTCCCTGTATTCTGATTGGCCCGTTGAGTAGTTCTGCTGCAGAACGAGGCTTTCAAAGGCATCCGGTTGCTTGTGGTCTTCCACCAGCAAGAATGTGGAGGCCGCCGTGTGAGCTCACAGTTAGGGTCACAGTTGTGACAGGCAGGGTTGCCCCTGACCATGGGGCCTGTAAGGGGCTCGAGGAGTCTGGATAGCGGCGCCGAGGTTTGCTCTTGGGGAGAAACCCCGAGTCCCAGCACATTGTGTGGGGGCCGCAGGACAGCGGCCGGGGATGCCCTCGGGACCCCTGCGGTCCGAGACTCAAGGACTACTTGACAAGCGGCAGTTCAGGCTGCCGCGGATGCAGGTTTGCTCGTCAATGGCCGCTGGTTAGGGAGACGATTCTGGCATGTTCCAGGCAGGCCAGTGTCGGGAGAGGTCCCCGCGTGTGGGAGACGGAGGCGGCGAGGGGTGGAGGATGCGGGCCGCCCGGCCCGCGGTGCTGGCTGAAGAACCGGGGAAGGACCGCGGCGGCCTCCCGCGGGAAAAGGCACGAGACGGGCTCGCCCTGCGGCTCAGCGAGGAGCCCGCTCCACTCTGGACTCTGAGCGCCGGGGCCTGAGGTGACGCGTTCGCGTTGACTGAGGCCGGAGGTTTGCGGAAGTCCCCGGCTTCCGGCCGCAGGAGGCGCCCGCGCTGAGGCTGCGCGACGTGGGGCCCGCCAGACCCGCCTGGGCCTGTGGCTCCGCGCAGCCATCTCTGCCGTAACGTCCCAGAGACCGTCACTTCCGGTTTTGTTTCTGGGAGAAGTTCAGCGTTGGGAACCAGTCACCCGCCGACCTTCCAGTGGACACGGAGGACAAGCGGAGTCACCTGGCGCCGTCGCTGCTTAGCCCAGAAAATCGCCTCTAATCTAGGTCAGCGCCCTAGACCTGTGTGTGGAGCGCTTCAGGGCTGAAGGAAGATTTTCTTCAGGGCTGAACCTAGATTTTCTCTAGCCCAGAAAATCTAGGTCAGCGCCCTAGACCTGTGTGTGGAGCGCTTCAGGGCTGAAGGAAGATTTTCTTCAGGGCTGAACCTAGATTTTCTCTAGCCCAGAAAATCTAGGTCAGCGCCCTAGACCTGTGTGTGGAGCACTTCAGGGCTGAAGGAACCACCGACGTTCTGCCGCTGACGGGATTGGAAGCGGGGCTGGGCCTGTCCCTCTGGGTCGTTCAGCCGCAGGGCTCTCCCTGCCTCCTCCCTCGGCCACCCAGGCCGGAGACACCCCGGCCCCTTCTCCGGGACTCTCCTTGTCAGTGAGATCAACCCTCCGGAGCTGCTGTGTCTTCCCCGAGCCGCAGACCCGGGCCGGGAGGCGGGGCCTTCAGCTGCTGTGGGGTGTGGGGGGCCCTGCCCGGGCCGGAGCCGCGCCCACCCGGTTTCCCTGCTTCACCCCAGCGTCTCTGTGGGTGCCCTTTTGACCACGACCCCTCCTGTGCCGCGAAAGTAAGTCGTTCCTGTGAGCTGTTTGGGCATTTTCCACACCTGCCCATCAGTTGCGCCTCTAGGAAGCTAATGCGCAGGTTTCCCGTCAAATTTCCTCGCTTACTTTTGCAGACGCGCCTGCTTGGTACAGTCTGCCCTGCGCCCCGTGCTGTGGGGGCAGAGGTCACTGCCATCTGCGGCTCCCCTGGTGACCCCAAGACCGTCAGTCACAGGTGCAGCTTCTGCCCCCGATCCACAAAACGCGTTAATCTCAGGCAGCACAGCCACAAGCCAGAGCTGTTCTTCTGGTGATATCCGGTGTCCTGGTGATAAGGTGTGTGAGCTGCCCCCTGCTCGCAGTCTCAGCTCCTTGGAGGCGCCCCCCAGCCGTTTGTGTCTCTGGCTGCTCGCACAGACGCGTTTCATCATCACTGTTGATGGACCGCCTCTCGGTGGAGCCGTGCAGTCGGCGTGGCCCTGCCTGTCTGATACCTGTGCCCCTGTTTCGGAAAACTGTTCTTGTTCCTGTGAGAAAGTCGCCACCAGCGCACACAGCCACGTGTGCTGTGTCTGGAGCTGGTCTCTGGGTTGCCCACACTCCACGACTGCAGGCTGGCTCCAGGGGGCGCATTCTCTGTGCAGGCACTAGGTGCTGCTCAGGGCACGAGAAGCCAAACCCAGGTCCCTCCAGGTGCTCTGGGCCTGGAGGGCTGCAGGGACAGAGCGCCAGGGATGGGCGGTGTAAGGGGCCAAAGCGAGCTGTCTCCTGTTCCAGAGGCCAGAAGTGGAGGGCAGGTTGTCAGCAGGGCTGGCTTCTCTGGAGGCCTCGCTCCCCAGCACGACGGCGGCTGTCTTCGTCTTCACACAGGCGCTCTCCCTCCACGTGTGGGTGTGCAGATTCCTCCTTCCTAACAGCACACCAGTCACATTGCATTAGGGCCGCCCAAATGACCTCCGCTCGCTTACCTCTGTAAAGACCCTATTTCCAAATAAGGTCATGTTCCCAGGGCT
Organism: Macaca fascicularis; assembly: GCF_037993035.2. Taxonomy (NCBI): domain Eukaryota; kingdom Metazoa; phylum Chordata; class Mammalia; order Primates; family Cercopithecidae; genus Macaca; species Macaca fascicularis. The sequence goes on along the minus strand of NC_088377.1, from coordinate 198,915,715 downwards.
GGGACTCCAGTGTGTCTTTTTGGGGGAGGGTATGCAGCTCCACCCTGGGACCTGGTGCCTCCAAGTCAGCTCAGTGACTGGGTGGGCGCTGTCCGGCCACGGCAACCCACATACCTTTGGCATCCGTTCCAGCTGCATCCTGCCCCCACACAGCCCTGCCTGGGGAGTTCCTTCTACACAGATGCCCACCATGAGACTAGTGTGGATTAAAATTGCTTCAGGTATGGGAATCCCCCGGGACTTGAGGCTCCTTCTAGTCCACCTGCTCCAGGTCACCTGCCCAACACGCCTCCAGTCCCATTGGGGGGCAGCTTTCTGAAAGATCTGTGGGGGATGCCATTGAAACCATTTAAGACATGAGACACAAAACCAGCCTCATGACCATGCCATTTGGGGCCACTGTTGCTCCTCTGGGACCTGCTTTTGATGCGTCCAGTTTGGAAGTCAGCCACCAGCCTCACGCTCAGTTTTTCAGCTCAGTGGTGGGCGGCGTGCCTCCTGAGCGGTGGCTGGGATAGGTCTCGTTTTCATGACCCTCTCTGGATGTGGCAGGGCTTTCTGGATATCAGCCCCAGCCCGTCCCAGTCTGCCCAGATGCACCATTGTATGCTGAGCTGCGGAAGCCCCTGAATGACACTCAGTTGACTTACCTAAATGTTAGATGATCTTTATAGCTTGAGCTGAGCGTTTCCTGAAGGCATAATTGGAAGCAGAATGTCTGCCTGCTGACTAAGGATGGGAGTGTGTGGGAGGAAGAGAACTTGCCCCTTCAGAATGTGTTCCGTCATCTCACTGTTGCTGGTCTTCCAGTGCCCAGGTCTGCGAAGAATCAAGCCCACGTAGCTTCTCAGAGTATTGAAACAAACGTGGTCTGATCATTTATTCCTTTGCCTCAACTCTGACAAGTTCAAAGTCCTTTCTGTGTGTGACCAGCTGGGACCCCCTAAGCAGCATTGATGGCCCTTGCTGACGGACAGCAGCCCCAGGATGTGCCTTTGCAGCCCTCAGACCTCGATGGACACCATGAACTCGGAGCAGGAGCTTGTGGGTGCTGGTGCCAGCTGCAGAGCACATCCTGGAACATGTTGTCCACTGAAGAGTCAGGACTCAGACCCTCTAGGAGGAAGATGCTGGCTCAACCTCTCCACAGGCCGCACCATCAACGTGAAGAAGACGGTCTCCCGCCAGCATAAATGACTGAGCCCAAACCTTCACAGAGAGCAGAGGCAGTTGGAGAGCCCAAGAGAACATGTGAGGCCCCTGGGAGGAAGGAACCACATTGCCAAGTTCCATGAGGCCCTTGGGAGGAAGGAACCCCATTGCTGAGTTCTGTCAGGCCCCTGGGAGGAAGGAACCCCATTGCTGAGTTCCAGGACTCAGCAGTGGCTTCACAGATGGCCTCACGCATTCTCCAAACAGCAGCACCATGGAGCCTGTGTGCTGGTGGGAGGCAGATTCTTGGCCCTGCAGAGCAGCTTCCTGAGTGTGGACAACAAGCCAGGGGGCCTGGGGGAATGCCATCCTCAGAGATCCGTGTAGCAAGACGATGTTCCAGGCAGAGGAGTCTTCCACACACTTTCCTTGGATGCAGTCGCGGGGGGCGGGGCACAGGAGGTTCTAGATCATGATTAATGGCTACACCACTGCGTCCTCTAACATGCTTAGCTTGGCCATCTTCCAAGGCTCTTTGCCCTAGTAATACTCAAGAAGAAACTGTGGGATGTGTCTCTTCTGTTGGCACCTATGAAAATCGCTCCATATGTTCTGCCACCACAGGGCAGCAAGAACACACTTTGCCAGCTTGGCTGACCTACCCGTTTGGGTGTGTGTCCACCGTCATCTCAACCTTGCTCCTCATTGCTTGCTGTGTGCCATTTATCACAACAGTCCTGTGAGTTGTGTGTTATCCTGCATTCTCTGAACACTGAACAGTTTACCCAAGATCGCCTGCTGGCAAGCAGTGGGGCTGGGAGTCAAACCCTGCGAGGCCATGGCCACATGAGTCGTTCCATCCTTCTGAGCCTTAGTTTCTTCAGCCTAAAACAGTAAGGTAGTCCCCGTTCTGTCCATGGCCCAGGATGGCCACTGGGTCCAGGATGAGAAGAGGATCTAATCCGTGAAAATATGGAACATCTGAGTAATTTGAAATACTCTTTTTTTTAATATCAAAAAAATATTTTTGAGACAGAGTTTCACTCTTGTTGCCCAGGCTGGAGTGCAATGGCATGGTCTCGGCTCACTGCAACCTCCGCCTCCCGGGTTCAAGCAGTTCTCCTGCCTCAGCCTCCCAAGTAGCTGGGATTACAGCCGCCCATCACCACACCTGGCTAATTTTTGTATTTTTAGTAGAGACGGTGTTTCACCATGTTGGCCAGGCTGGTCTCGAACTCCCGACCTCAGGTGATCCACCCGCCTCAGCCTCCCAAAGTACTGGGGTTACAGGTGTGAACCACTGCAGCCGGCCTGAAATATTGTTGAACAATGCACTAACACATGATAAACATAGTAAAGGTTCAGAAAAGGAATGTGCACAGTGGGTTAAATTAACTCTGTTATAGAGTTAAGTTAACTCTGTTATAGAGCCAGGTGAAGGAAGACTCTAGATGAGTTCCCACGTTTTCCTGGCCTCTCAGTAAATTCTCAGACTATGGTTTTGAAGAGCACACCCATTCTTAATGGAAACATGAGGCTGTTATGAATTCTCATCCTGTGGCTCCTGCCATTGCTCTGTGTTGCCTCCCCAGGGAGGTATGATGTTTCATTTGAGAACAGGAGGGAGCAGCCTTCAGTTCCACGAGCACAGGCCAGGGCTGATTGCGCGTGGGCCCACCCTGTCTTCATCTCCAGCCTGGGGTTGGCCTTGAGAGGCCCCAGGCCACCTGCCTCCCTTCATAGAACATGAAGGCCCTCCCCAGGCCTTGTACGTCAAGGAAACTGCCCTTTAGGGGACTTGGGAACTGGATACCATCATCCCATTGGCTCTAAAAACAACTCGTAAGAAGTAAGAGAAGCACAAAATAGAGGTTCGCCAGACACATGAACTCTCCGCATGAGGAGCGGTTGTCACCCCATGCGGGAGTCAGAGTCCGCCCTCCTCCACAGCCCGCAGCGTCCCTTGGCCCACCTAGGATGGCTCCAGGCGTTTCCCGGAAGTTCCAAATGACCCCATATTGCAAACACAGTGACTTTGCTGGCCAGGCGTGGTGGCTCATGCCTGTAATCCCAGCACTTTGGGAGGCCGAGGCAGGTGGATCACCTGAGGTCAGGAGTTTGAGACCACCCTGGCCAACGTGGCAAAACCCTGTCTCTACTAAAAATTATCCATGTGCGGTGATGTGTGCCTGTAGTCCCAGCTACTCGGGAGGCTGAGGCAGGAGAATTGCTTGAACCCAGGAGGTGGAGGTTTCAGTGATTCAATATTGTGCCACTGCACTCGAGCTTGGGTGATGGAGCAAGACCCTGTCTCTTAAAAAAAAAAAAGACTTACCTGGTAATTTCAAAAGCAACATGTTGACACAAAATCAAGTATGCGATCAGGAAGTAGGAGCTCTCCGAAGCCCTGGAAGCCGGGTCCTCCACTCAGTGCTATCTTTAAAGGGTGACCTTGGGGGAAATGAATTCTGCTGAAACCATCTTCCACCAAGAAGCCCGTGGGTTGTCCTCTGCTTGTCATCAGGGCTCGGGTGCCCAAGACAGATTCCCCCTCTGCCACGGAGAGGAGAGGGCCAGGCTTGTAGAATGTATGTTTAACTCCCCAGGACTCCCGAGCTAGGGAAGCATTTTCTTAATTTTCCAATGAGAAAATTCAGCTGGCGCTTGTCTGCTGAGTCCAGTGGCAGTGGCCACTTTCCCCATGGCCTGTTGCTCACAGGACCTGGTGGCAGGGACCGCTCGGCTGAGAAGGAGCTCCTAGCACACTGCCCTGATGCCTCCTCTGTGCCCCACCCCACACACGCACTGGAGACCAGGCCGCTGGTCTCAGGGCTCAGTGGGTACCGTCAAAGCACCAGACCAAGCCAGGTCAGGAGCCTGGGGGCTCCAAGCTGCGCTGCCTCTTCCCTGCCCTGCTCCCTCGTGACCCTGCTCTTGATAAAGCCTTCTCAAGACACGTAAGAGCGGTCCCCAGTTGCTGGTCTCACAAGTGCCTAACGGTGGCTGTGCTGAAAATGAGGCAGGGCCCGGAGGCCCCTGGAAGCAGCCAGAGGCACTGCTTTTATTCCCAAGCTCTGTGTGGGCTGCAGCACCGGACCCAGCCCAGCACCTCTGACCACAGCCTCATCTCTGGCTGTGTTCTGTGTGGCCCCACTGTGAAATTGGGCTTCTGGAATCAATGTTTGGAGTAGTGTTTGTGGGGTGTTCACATGTCAGAGTCCACCAATTTTTTTCTGATTATTCACATTACAATTTCCTGCCACTGCCAATTTTCACTCTCCAAGAACTAATTTGTGCAGGAGTTAAAAGCCATTGAGTCCCTGGGATTTTTGCATCATTCACACCTGCGTTCAAAGCTGACGGGATGATTTGTAGCTTCACGACATTCCTGAGGCATTCAGCTACATACGGCATGTGCATATGTACATACGCATTTTTCTCCTCTTTCTAGATGTTTTGTCTTACCCCATCTTGTCACCCCTGAAAGAGGCTGACATTCCTACCTGAAGGAGGGTGTCAGGATGGCATCCAACCTGGAGTGTATTGATCTCTAGTGCACAGTACTTTCCTAGTTAAATCAGTTAAAACACTAAGTTTCCCAAGCCCTAGAATTTGTTGTTTTAAAAAATATAAGTAAAATCTCCAAGAAAAATGAAAGAATTGCATAGAAAAGCAGAATCTGTGCAGCTTCACCACCACCACACTGCTCCATGATTGGGGCCACTTCCTTCTGGTGCCAGCGCCCGCAGGAGGTGCCTGGTGAGTTTGGAGTTGGGAAACAGGTCCAGAGGGGACCCATGGCCTCCAAGCACTGGCCTCCGAGGGCTCCAGCCAGGGTGGAAGAGAAGGAAATCTGTGTTGTGTGCAGCACTGAAAAGTTTTCCCTGGGACAAACGGCAGCAGAGCTGAGACGCTGTCTCTCAGATTTCAGCCAGGGATGTCAGTGACAGGCCCTCTGAAGTGGTCACTACCATCACACTGGCTGCAGCAGGGAGGCGTGACCTGGGCATCCTGTTCCATGAAGCAGGCAGGACCCACCCCCACCCCGGGGAGCAGCTGCAGCTGCCCGAACCGTAGCTGCAGACCCAGGCAGCCCTGCACTCTTGGGGACCCAGGAAGAAGATCCTTGCCCTTGCAGGAAGTGTCTGCTCCTGCTGCCTGGATTCTCCCTGCTGTTGGCACCCATGCTGATCTTGGAGCAAAGTCAGGGCCGAGCCCGGGTGCTGTCACAGCTCAGCAGGTGTGGGCACACTCAGGGCAGTGCTGACACACCAGCCCCCTGCCACCTCAGCCCCCTCTGGACTTTGGGCACCAACAAGCATGGGAGGGAAGCTGAGGGAGGGCTAAGGGCAGCTCAGCTCTGGCCGGCAGGTGCCCCTTGGCACAAACAGCCTGGGTGCCATGAATGGCAGCAGGAGGCAGAGATTCCTGGGCAAAAGGGGGTAGGTCCCCATGAGGCACCACCTTCAACCACCTTCAGGCCAGGGAGGGTTTGAAGGCTGGGGGCTGGGCTGCGAGTCCTGTGGATCAGAGTGGGAACTCATGGTGCCTTTTCCAGGCCTGCCCATGGCCACCCATGGACCAATCAGCATGTATTTCCTCCCCTCTGAGGCCCATAAATGCCTCAGGCTCAGCCGGAGCTGGGCAGACATGGGGATGACCAGCTACAGAGAGGAGCTACCCTCTCCAAGGCCTCCTCTCGGCTGAGGTCTGTAGAAACAATGGGACAAGCAGCCTGCAGAGAGGAGCTACCCACTCCAGAGCCTCCTCTTTGCTAGGAGCTGAACACTCATCAGGACCCCCTGGCTGCAGAAAGGAGCTGCCCCCTGTGGGAGACTGAGCTGTTGAATTGCTCAGTGAAGCTCCTCTTCATCTCGCTCACCCTTCACTTGTCTCCGTACCTCATTCTTCCTGGTTGCAGAACAAGAACTCGGGACCTGTCTAATGGTGGGGCTAGAAGAGCTGCGGCACAAACAGGGCTGAGGCATGCCCCTTGCTCGCCACATTGTGGGTAAAGAGAAGGAGAGAATAGCTCTCTCCTTCTGAGAAGGGAGCCCAGAACTGGGAGCTCCCCAAGCCAAGCCTGTGACTCCATTTTTGGGACCCTGTGGTTCCTGCCATCTCCAGACTTCCAGGAGCTACCATGTTCCTTAGTGTCAACCATGGAAGCTGCTTGCAGCCTGCCTCATCTGGCCGCAGCCTCACAGAGAGCCAGCGCCCATGCTGGCACATGGAGCTGCCCACCCTGCTGCAGCACCCAGTGTGCCTGACTGGTGTAACCGGACCCCACGCTCCTCACACACCCTTCACCGCTGCATGCCTGACTGGCCCTTGGCAGGCATAGGACCCAGGCTGGTAGTGTGAGCCAAACGCAGCCTGCCAGGCCCAGCCTGAGCAAAACTTGGGCAAAGGTGCCACTGGCCACAGAGATTTCTGGCAGAAAAACAACGCCCCTAAGATCCCATAATACAAAGAGCACCTTGCAGAGAAAAGGAAGTGGCTGCACACCGGGGAGGTGGGAGATGCAGGAGGGGCTCTTTCAGCTTCTCCTCCTCTGTGAGCTCTGCTGATCGAAGTTTCTAAAAACAGGGCAAAGAGGAGGGCAGTCGCAGTAAGCAGAATGGGGGTTACCCTAGAACCAAAGCCAAGACAGCTGGTGTATCACAACATCACAAGTGCCGAGCGTCCCCCGTGCTGTGCCCGGCTTCAGCAGCCATCAGGTTACTCGGCCTGTCCAAGCGAGTTTTTATGCCAGTCTCCACTGGTACATTTCTCCTCTATTTCCTCTTTATCTGCATTGTATTTATCTCTTACTCTCCTTTTAAAACTAAATTCCGGTAATCTTGAGGACTTAACTCTTCATCGACTATGAAACTTTTTATTTTGGAAGGTGGCCGATTGCTTAACGTTCCTATTTCCATTTACCTGCTGTGTGTTGCCAAGTGTGTCTGTGATTTAAAGGCCAACATGGTGTAAAATTCTGCAGAGGAACCCCTGACCTTGGTGTGTGAACTCCACGTGGGGGAAAACACCAGGATATCTCCATTCTGCTGAATGGGAGCTTTGTACCACTTCCCCACATGCCGTTCGTCTGCCTCCCACGTGGAGGATCACAAAGAGAGGGGAGGATGGGAACAGGAACATTAGAAACCACATTCAGGAGGGTGTGAGCAGAGTCCTGGGAGAGGACACGGGTGGGCCCTGAAGCCTGGGCAGGGGTCCCACACTGCTGGGCTATAGGTCCTGGAGGCTGGTTGGGAGTCCCACGCTGCTGGATGGTGGGCCCTGGAGGCCAGGTGGGGGTCCCATGCTGCTGGGTGGGCCAACGTTCCTCTGACCCCTGCACTGTGTCCTTGCAGATGACCACTCCCGGGTCCTACTGAAGGCGGAGAACAGCCACAGCCACTCGGACTACATCAACGCCAGCCCCATCGTAAGTGTGTCGCCAGGGCAGTGGCCCTGGGCTTTCCATTGGGCGTCATGGACACGGCAAACCACGCGGGAAGGTTCTTGGGGGAAATCGCATCCCCGCCTGGCTCAGCGTCTCTGTGGTACACGGGACCCACTCTGCCCACTGGACTCCCGCCACTCCTCTGTTCCTTCACCAGTGGGGCTATTTATGAGCTGTGTGGGTCCCGGCTCACGCTGGGCGGTGGGTTCCATGACTTGTAGAACATCCAGCAGTGGCGACTGGACAGTTGCCTGACTAGAAGACATGGCTTTTAGGAGAGATTCGTAGTGGGTGTCATTCCTCTTCCTGGAGCTACTCATTTCCTGTTTATTCACTGGGCATGGGCACATGAGTCCTCAGTCTCTGCTTTTTGTAATGATCAGTAGCACGGAGGCAGGTCCAGAATTCCAGATTCGTTTTCCTGAAGTTTTTCCAGCGAATGGGACCCTGTTTCTTAAGAAAGAGACCGTTTTTTGGCTGGTCCTCCCCCTGGGATAGACACAGGTGCAGTGGAGATCAGGCTGTCCTGTGTTTCCGTGGACAAGTGTAGCGGCAGCTCCTGCACCATGAGGTGTGGGTCCCTGTGGCCTGTGGTCCTTCACTTCCCAGGGGCTCCCCTCAGCCCATGCTGGATGCAGCTCTCACCCTATTTAACTCTGGGCATCCCCCTTCCCTGTTATGACCTCTGGGGGGAGCAGGGCTGAATGGGGGGGCTTGCAGCCCTTCCACGGTGAGCAGAGGAGGGAGAGAAATGAGCGTGGAGAAGGCTGAAGCCACAGGCTAGGGACACTTGGACTGGCTGTTCAGATGGTGGCAGGTGGCAGGGGTGGGATGGGACACTGTCCAGGGCCAGGGCTTTGGAGACCTGGTGGATGGCATTTTAAACCAGCAGTGGAGAGGCTGGGGCTCCACGCGGATTTGTGGCAGACACTGGTTGTCATGTTTGCCCCTTTAAACAACTCTTCTCAATTCTGGTCTTCAGGGAAGCATGAGGACATCTCACTAAAATTCCACATTCGCCTTTAATCAAACACGGTGCCTGCAGGATGCGACACTGTTCTAGGGCTGAGTGAGACAGAGCAGGTGATCGAGGCACAAATCATACCCTACGGTGTCTTGAAGTTTCTTTGCTCATCCATAGGGAGCTTTGGATGAAATTATTGGCCCCACTGCCTGCAGGCCGCGGCCACTGATGACAGACAGTGCTCAGCTCTTGGCTGTGCTGGTCTCAGTGGCCACTGATGGTGGATGGTGGATTGTGCTCAGCTCTCGGCTCTGCTGGTCTCAGCACACCCGTGGGATAAAGCACACTGGGAAGATGCCCACATGCCTGAGCCAGTCCCGTTTTCCGGCACTTCACGGCCCACACAGCGAGCATGTTCGGCTTTGAGAGAGTGAATTCAAAGTGAAGAACTGGTCTAGTGTACTTGGTCTACACCACCTGAACCCAGGTTTCTATTTATGTGTTCATTCTTAAGAAGGAATCACTTCCTTCCAGCAGAGGTTGACTCCCAACCTTGGTTCCGTCTGGGTTTCAAAGATCCTCATTCATCTTCCTTAATAAGATGTGATGCACGTAATATTTTTCTGTCATCGATTCTAATTCAAAAACATCAAATCAAAGCCTCACCGATGTGCCAGCCTCTCACTTGATGAACAGAACATGCGTTCTGGTAGAGCCAGGTGTGCATGCCTGGATTCCGTTCCTGTACCATGTGCAGCAGAGTTGGCAACACGAAACTGTCCGAAGGAAAAGAAAAGCCATGTTGAGGTCCCTTTTCCCTGAGATGAACCGTTTGATGAGGCCAAAATGAGGAATAAAACCATGATTCACAAGCCTAAAAGACGAGAGTTCAGTGTTGCAGCTGGGCCCAACTCTCCCCCACTTGATGGGTTCCAACTTGCAGATGTCTGCGCTATTCCAGGCCACAGCCAAGCCAACGTGGGCAGCAGTGCCCAGGGCAGCAACTGTGTCAAGCTGGAAACGGTGGACAACTTTCACGCTCGTGTGGGAACTAGAGGAGGTGTGTGTTTGGGGGATGAATTCCTGCACATTCATGCCGCTCCCTCTCCAGGCCTTACTGGGCAGGAGCTTGGGTGAGAAGGTGAGGCCAGGAGGGAGAAGTAATTCTATGGTACCTTTTATGTCTTGCCTTTATTTCATACCACAATTTTTTTTTTCCAAATTTGGGTTGTAAGAATGAAGCAGAAGAAATCGATGGTGACTCGTCTTTATGAAATAGCTGAAGGTACAATGATAATTATCTTCCTAGTGGCAGCTGAATGAAAAGCTTACAATTATAGCAAAGGAAGGCCCTGGCTGTGCAGGATAAAACTATGATAATTACATCTGTCATATTTGTACTTAGTCCTCATTACATTTCAGGGAAGGCATCCAGTAGTAAATAATGTGCAATCTTTGCTTTTAAATCAGAGGTCATGAAAGTCAATGGGAATTCTGTTTTCCCTCATAGGTTGTCTGAGAGAGAAACCCATGAGCTACATTTAAAACAGCCTGGTTATTACTGAGGACACCAAGTTGAGAAATGGTGTTCATGTAACAGCCCACTCAAAGACAGCACACAAGCTTTATTGCCAGGACAACCCTGAAACTCCCAATGACACTTAAAAATCAGCTTAATTCTTCATTTCACTGTCTATTAAGGGAGAAAAAAAAATCATTTAAAGTTTTAATTCAGAATGCATTTACCTATGTAAGGACAGAGTGGCTTTTCAGAAAAGGAAGAGAGGTTGGATGTTCTGACTAGCATAAGAAATTGGCCAAATATGGGAACCACTTCAGTTATTTACAATCAAACTTCTATGTATAATAATGGTTTATATTCAGTATTTTACTTAAGTAAACCTCAACTCCTAAGAATACAATATAAAAATATTTCAAGTTCAAAAGTCCATCTCCTGACCGGGTGCAGTGGCTCATGCCTGTAATCCCAGCACTTTGGGAGGCTGAGGCGGGCGAATCACTTGAGTTCAGGAGTTTAAGACCAGCCTGGCCAATGTGTTGAAACCCCATCTCTACTAAAAACACAAAACCTAACCAGGCGTGGTGGCTCACACCTGTAATCCCAGCTACTCTGGAGGCTGAGGCAGGAGAATCATTTGAAACCAGGAGGGAGAGGTTGCAGTGAGCTGAGATCGTGCCACCGCACTCCAGCCTGGGCTAAAGAACAAGAGACCCTGTATCAAAAAAACAAGTCAATCTCCCATTGATTACCGAAGCTACAATTTCCCAATAAATTCCCATCTTAAGACTTAGTATTTGGAAAATAGACTTGACAAGTCAGATGGTTGTTTTCAAGAAAGCATTTCATGAAATTTGCTTTAAATGTTAGGAAAGGCAGGTGGAGAGATGGGCAGGTAGAAATACCTGCAGATGAGGCATGTACTTATCCTTTGCACAAGATTTCAGCCTAAAGACGTGACACCCCCTGCCGTGTCCTTCCCCAAAGTCAGCCAGATCCTTTTAAGATGTTTAGGTCATGGCTGCCCGAGGCCGGGGTTGGTTTGGGAGCAGAAACTGGCATTCCCTTCACCTGCCCCGCAGTGGGTTCCTCTGCCACCATCGAGGCTGTTGAGGACTACAGAACACAGTCCAGTGGTCCTGACATGCTAAGTGCTTCATTTCTAAAATGAACTTTGTTTGGAATATTGGGGAAAATGTGGCTAAGTTTTTCATGCAGATTAGAGTTTCTAAAGATCCTTGTTTAGTAATTATCCTCCGATAGCATAAGGCGCATCACTAGGCCGTCTTTACACTGTATTCAGAGAGACAGAGGAACACACCTCATTAGTCTCCTAGTTCATATGACGTCTTCCTAAGAATCAGTTGACTAAGGGATAATAGAGTCAACACAGACAAATGGGTTTTATTTTTATTTTTAAAAAGTAGGCTGGGCGCAGTGGCTCATGCCTATAATCCCAGCACTTTGGGAGGCCAAAGCAGATGGATTGCCTGAGGTCAGGAGTTCGAGACCAGCCTGGCCAACATGGTGAAACCCCATCTCTACTAAAAATACAAAAATTAGTTGGGTGTGGTGGCACATGCCTGTAACCCCAGCCACTGTGGAGGCTGAGGCAGGAGAATCGCTTGAACTCAGGAGGCAGAGGTTACAGTGAGCCAAGATAGCACCACTGCACTCCAGCCTGGATGACAGGGTGAGGCTCCATCTCAAAAACAAAAAGTAAAAACAGAATTATACTCTTAATTGTACTTGGTTTCTGGCCATTGATTTTCATGAAGTCACTTGGAATGAGTCACACTGGATTCTCTATGGTACTGGCCTCTCCGGGTGGGATGTGTTGCCGTGGAAGCCTCATCTGGGGAGAAAGCGCTCAGAAATGACAGCACCTCACCGTTCAGACGCTCGGCCCTGCACACCACTGGAGGGCACGGCAGCTCTGTGCTTGAGGAAGCGGTGTCCTTCCTTCTTCTGTGGTTCACTGAGGAGAGCATGGACACATGTTAGCGGGCCGCAGACCACCCGACAACTTGGTGTTCACTGAAAGTTTCAGGATGACCACCTACACCAGGACACACGCATAGACGCAGATGAGTCTGCACATACATGTGTGCTGGAATCCAGAGCTAAAGGACACTTAGAAACTGCATCATCCAAGCTCCTCACTCCCTGAGCACACTCGCTGTACAGATATCGGGACTGAGGCCTGGAGACACGGACATCCAAGCTCCTCACTCCCTGAGCACACCCACCTTACAGATATGGAGACTGAGGCCTGGAGACTGTGACGTCCAAGCTCCTCACTCCCTGAGCACACTCGCTGTACAGATATCGGGACTGAGGCCTGGAGACACGGACATCCAAGCTCCTCACTCCCTGAACACACCCACCTTACAGATATGGAGACTGAGGCCTGGAGACTGTGACGTCCAAGCTCCTCACTCCCTGAGCACACCCGCCTTACAGATGTGGAGACTGAGGCCTGGAGACACGGACATCCAAGCTCCTCACTCCCTGAGCACACCCACCGTACAGATATGGAGACTGAGGCCTGGAGACACGGACATCCAAGCTCCTCACTCCCTGAGCACACCTGCCGTACAGATATCGGGACTGAGACCCAGAGACACTGACAGGCCTTTTCCCACAGTCAGGCAGTTTGTGTCGGGAACATAACAGTCATACAAATAAAAAGTATATTGCAATGAAACAGAGCAACGAGTAGGAGGCGGAGATTAAGAACGAAGATCAGAGGAAGCCGGAGTGGGTGCTGTGTAATCACTGGGCGAGGAAGATAGAGGGACACACACCTGCCACGTCGGGTCGTCAGGTAAATGCCCTCACTGGAAAAAGCAGTGTTAGTAGAAACTCACTTGATTTCCTCCACAGCCACTTATCCTGCCTGAAAACATTAAATGTAATAAAATATCTGTGTGGCCAGTTAAGTATTTGCTTGACTTTTCCTCGAAGGCTGTGAGAAACCACAAGGAGGCCGCCTGTGGCCTTCACAGTCGCTGCTTGCACAAAATCCTTCCGCCCAGAATCATTTTCTGTTCAACAGAATGTGCCAGGAATTAAATGATTGTAATTGTCTCCTGAATTATTGTGAAACTGATAACACATGTCACCACTCGGATCATCATGCTGTTCCCACCTTCCCAGTGGCCCCCACAGGACGGCAGGTGGGCAGGAGGGAGGTGAGGCCGGTCCCCACTCAGTCTGCGCAGCCCATACTTCGTGTTCAGGCATCCCCCTGCAGCACCCTGACTGCATTTGCTCCTGTCTTGGGCATTGGAACAGGTGATGGGTGTGTGGACTTTAGGACACCTTAACAATTCAGACCTAACTCAATAGTCACCTTATCGACCCTCCTGCAACCCTGTCCAGAACTTTACTTTCAATCACCTTTTTCTCATTTTGAAAGCAACTAAATGTGCCAGTTTGAACATGCTTACAATTTTAAAATGTGTTGTTGTAGAAATTGCTCTGGGCAAAAAAAAAAAAACACACACACACACATTTAAGAAGGAGGTGGGGTTTTCCTTTTTATGCATTACTATTTGCAGAGAAGAGACAGGGTCTCTGTAAATAGCTGTCACCCCCAACAAATGCATATTTCAAAAAATCAAAACTCCTTATTTCTGCTAAGCATTTTTCTACTGAAACATTCTAATTGGGGCTTTCAGTGGCAGTAACATAATTTTACCTGTATTGTGTGTGTTGTGGCGAATTTCAAAACGAGGTCCGGTTTTAATTATGAATCACTAAATCAGATGCACAAAAAGCTTTTCTCCCTGCCTTCCCCAGCCCCCGGCTAGCGTCACCGTGTTGTTCTGTGAGAATAACTTACATCTGTTCCTTTATGCTCGCCCCTCTTTTATGGTGAACATAATTATAAGGTGCATTTGGTGCCTTCTTTTGTGCTGACAGCCGTCATCTCTGGGGCTGGTGACGGCTGCACAGGGACTCACTGGCTGACTGTTAAAGAAAACGTGCCCCACGTCAGCTTCCCAAAAGCAGCAGCGCTCAAGGTGACACGGGGGCCACCACTGATGTCCTCATGCATTGGCTTAAAATTACATAGGGTTAAAACTTGCTCGTTTTTCACTGTGTTAAGAAATTTATTCTTTTTGGTTTTGGGGGGTTTTTTTGTGATGTAAAAAATAATTTTTTTTTATTTTTTTATTGTTTATTATACTTTAAGTTCTAGTCACTCATAGGTGGGAATTGAACAATGAGAAATGTATTCTTAATAATTACCTTGAAATCTGGAGCATCGTAAATCTCGAATCAAACCCTGATAGCAAAAGAGTACATTTTAGTCCTAGACACAATAGAAGGAAGGACTGTGCTTCGGCTGCACAAGCAGCTGCCTCCCCAAGGTGAGGTTCCCCCAGCGCAGCATCCAGCTCTCTGGGAGTCAGTCTCTGCAGATGCTTCTGGGAGGTGTGGGGAGGAGCTGGTGAGTCCTGGGGATGATAGGGATGACCTGGTGTCTTCATGTCCTTTGCAGGGTGGCCTGGACTTGCCCTCTGGAAGACAGAGCCGCCTCCATCTGACTCCCCTCAGCAATGTGCTCAAATCCTGCTTGCCTCTCGAGGCTTTGTCCTCATGTTCTTTTTTCTTTTTTTCTGTGCTTAATCTTCGAAATAAATGTAATAATTATGGTCTTCCAAGCCAACCTTCTCCCATTGGAGCTAGCAGGATGCATTCGGACAAATTGGGGAGCCGGAGAGCCCACACCTGCGCTCTTTGTTTCTGGTCCCTGCCTGGTGGGGAAACAGAACAGAAAGCCACTCCCAGCAAGGCCCTTCTGCCGCGGCTCTGCCCGTGCCCCCTTCCACCATGGCTCTGCCACAGACCCAGGCCCAGGCCAACGGCTCTGCCTGTGCCCCATTCCACCCTGGCTCTGCCGCAGACCCAGGCCCAGACCAACAGCTCTGCCCGTGCCCCCTTCCACCCTGGCTCTGCCGCAGACCCAGGCCCAGGCCGACCGGCTCTGCCCGTGCCCCCTTCCACCCTGGCTCTGCCGCAGACCCAGGCCCAGGCCGACCGGCTATGCCCGTGCCCCCTTCCACCCTGGCTCTGCCGCAGACCCAGGCCCAGGCCAACCGGCTCTGCCCATGCCCCCTTCCACCCAGGCTCTGCCGCAGACCCAGGCCGAGGCCAACCGGCTCTGCCCGTGCCCCCTTCCACCCCGGCTCTGCCCGTGCCCCCTTCTGCCCAGGCTCTGCCACAGACCCAGGCCTAGGCTGACCAGCTTTGCCCGTGCCACCTTCCCTTCTGCCCTGGCTCTGCCACAGACCCAGGCCCAGGCCCACCGGCTCTGCCCATGCCCCCTTCCACTCTGGCTCTGCCTATGCCCCCTTCTGCCCCAGCTCTGCCACAGACACAGGCCCAAGCCCAGGCCGACCAGCTCTGCCCATGGCCCCTTCCACTCCGGCTCTGCTGCAGACCCAGACCCAAGCCCAGGCCCACCAGCTCTGCCCGTGCCCCCTTCCGCCCCGGCTTTGCCGCAGACCCAGACCCAGGCCCAGGCCGACCGGCTCTGCCCATGCCCCCTTCCACTCCAGCTCTGCCCATGCCCCCTTCCACCCTGGCTCTGCTGCAGACCCAGGCCCAAGCCCAGGCCGACTGGCTCTGCCCATGCCCCCTTTCCAGGATACACAAAAACAAGCCCCCACACACGACAAGTTAACTCCAGCAGGGAAGCAGGAGGTAGCGCTGGTTCGTTCTCCCAGGACGCTGGCAAGTTTGTCCTTGGGGCCTGGAGGAACCATGTTCACACTCTCCATTGAGAGCCTGGAGCTCAGCCTCGGCCCAGCCAGTCCTGTGTCTCTAGCAAGAGGCTCGTTCTCCTGAACACGGGGCAGCCTGGGTGGGCTCCGTGGCCAGGAAGCTCTGCGGTCACTTGCAGGCTGGAAAGCTCATCCATGTCATGGGGCTGTACCTGCTGAGTGGGCTAATGACAGCTGTCTGCACTCTTTGGGCTACTGGTCTTCATTTCTGTTGATGCCGCTCTTAGAACCTCAACCTCAGGTATAAGGAAAGCATTTCAGACGTGGTGGCTCAGCTCGAGACGGCTGGGCCTTCAGACACGGTGGCTCAGCTCGGGACGGCTGGGTCCCCATCTGTGCCATGTGCTCGTTTGAATCAGCAAAGGGCAAGTTGTGTGTTGCTCAGCTCAGGAGACGCCACCCTTCCCTCCTCCTGAACCCGGGCTCTGCTTCTGGGCTGCCTAACCTCTGGGTTTCCTAACCGCTGGGCTTCCTAACCTCCTGGCTAACCGCTGTCATGTGGTCTTGTCTCCGCAGATGGATCACGACCCGAGGAACCCCGCGTACATCGCCACCCAGGGACCGCTGCCCGCCACCGTGGCCGACTTTTGGCAGGTGAACTTTTTAAAATTAAAATCTCTCTGAAAGGAAGATCTCAATAGCTGGGTCACAAATCGTGTCTTGAATCTGATTAAGCCAATCAAACTTCTTGCAGACACTCATCAAATGTTACTTATATCAGAATTTCAGTCTGTTCGTATTTTTTATTATCAATCTTTTGTTTTCCAAAACTTGAGTATGAAAAAAATTCCCTTTGAGAGATGTAATGTTTTCAAGATCATTACTTTTAAGCCACTTTACATTTGCATTTTATAAAACAGCGAGGATAAAGTTAGTAAGTGTTTACATCGTTCCATGTTATTGAAAAATGTGCCTGTTCTCCATGGTGTTGTTATGATGACGGTCACAGCAGGGCCCCCGTGCAGTTTATCCTCCTCTCCTGGAGTCCCGTAGGGCATCTAAAGGCCAGGCGGTGCTCCTCGACTCGGCGCAAGCCCAGGTCACACAGACGGAGGCACAGACACGAGGGCTGATGTGAACGTCAAACATCAGCAAATAGAGCAACAAGCAGAGGGCAGGGGGGTCTCCCTTCTCCAGCTGCCTCCGGGTCCTCCCTCACCAGCCACATGACAAAGCTGAATAGGAATGGGTTCTGGAACCTGGAACGTGGCTGTGAGTTACCACAGGAGCACAGGCGCTGGCCACATGTCAGGCACACCAGCCATCCCCGAGCCTGGCAGAGAGGAGCTCCAAGGAGATTCGAGCTGGGGACAAAGGTGGGAAGCAACGCAGAATCCCACGTGGCAGAATCCAGGCAGGGAGGTGCCTGTTGCAGCAGTGATGCTGGGACCAGGCTGCAGCCTCCTGGCGATCCACAGCCTGGGCCTCCTGGCGATCCACGGGCGCCCGTGCAGCACTGGGGTGAGACGTTTCCTGATGTCGCCGTGCACCGGAGTCGGTAAATTCACTTCTGCTCCAGGCTCTTCCTATTCCCTGTACTTCCCTCTCCCGGCTTTCCCGTCAGCCTCGCATGACTCCGATTACAGGAAGGACGGCCTCCTCTCTCCGCCCTTGAGAACAGTCTCTGAGGGCTTTCCAGAAAAGTCAGGAACAGACCAGGGTTTCTGAGGGCTTCCGAGCACCCTTGCATGGTGAGCATTTGAATCCTCAGGTGCCATCGTCCCATTTTATGGGCAAGGCACGTGGGTATTGGAGAGATGGCATCACTTACCCAGGAAAGCTCGGATGACACCAGGATCTAAAACACGTCGGTATGACCTCCTGCTCTTTGTGTCTGCCTGTGTCTTCATGCTATTGAAAATAAATAAATAAACAAAACTAAACTGTATCTCTGTGTGACATTGTTGAAGCTTGTAATCCTGGCGTGGCACGGCGAACCTGTGACACTTGGATGGTTTTGGGGGCTCTTGGTCCCAGCACCCTGGGGCACTTGAGTTCCCTCCTTGTCACTGCTGGGGAGTCGCCCAACCCGGTGAGAACATGCCTGTCCCAGGGAAGATGGCACCCTGGGGCCCATCATCTCGGGAGTTTCGTGGTACGAAGGTCTTCTTTGGATGGCACACACCTGCCTTCCTGAAACATGGACCCATCTGTCCCAGCTCTGCCCTTAGAATGGACCCATCTGTCCCAGCTCTGCCCTTAGAATGGACCCATCTGTCCCAGCTCTGCCCTTAGAATGGAGCCCCAGGGCCCGTCCAGGGATGCCCCTGCTGCACGTGCTCACCCCGGCTTCTCAGGGAAAAGGACAGAGTGTTTGGAATTGGAGGGCAGGCAGGGAATGCCCACAGAGTCCTAATACCACCCGAATTTTCATCCACCTCAACCCATTACCCAAAACGTGCTTATTTATGTGTGGCGTGGGGTGCCCCCGAATATGTGTTCTTTCATTTTTATGAGCCCTTGGGCCCCCACAGCCCAACATCAACTTCATCTCCTCACCTGTGCAAGACTTCTCTGTCCAGCAAAGCCACAGGGTCTGGAGGGTGTCCATGCTTAACAACCACGATGATGCCCACATCCACCCTCCGTCCTATGTGAAGGCTCTCGGTGTCCACACTCAATGACCACGATTATGCCCACATCCACCCTCTATCCTGTGTGAAAGCTCTCGGCGTCCACACTCAACGACCACGATGATGCCCACACTCAACGACCACGATGATGCCCACATTCACCCTCTGTTCAGCAGGTGCCACATCCACCCTCTGTCCTGTGTGAAGGCTCTCGGCATCCACACTCAACAACCACGATGAGGCCCACATCCACCCTCCATCCTGTGCGAAGGCTCTTGGCATCCACACTTGACCACAATGATGCCCACATCCACCCTCCAGTCAGCAGCAGCCACATCCACCCTCCGTCCTGTGTGAAAGCTCTCGGCGTCCACACTCAACGACCACGATGATGCCCACACTCAACGACCACGATGATGCCCACACTCAACGACCATGATGATGCCCACATTCCACCCTCCGTTCAGCAGATGCCGGGTCCTGTGTGAAGCTCTCACGTGCTGACCTGTAGTCTTTGTGGTCCGTGAGACTCAGAGGCTCGTAGCGTGTCCAGATTCACATGGCTAGTGAATATAAGGCGTGAACCATATTTCTTACCGTTTGTTATGGATAGTTGCGATTGTTGGAGGCAATTCATTTGATCAGTGTTTACATCTTATGAACTGTTTCAGAGTGATTATCAAAGAGCATACCTTCTTGAAATTGAAATAATGCATCTCTAAATGAAATAAGTAGACACAAATTTTAAAGCAAGGTGAAATGCAAGATAATTTTGAGACACATCTCAGTCATCAGGTATCAGGTGGTTCCAGGAAACCCCAGCGTCCCTCAACCTGGTCACAGCTTTTCTAAGACAAGAGCTCATAGCCAGTAGTCTCAGCCCTCCCAGGATGTTCTCAAGCGCGCCAGCCCAGCAGAGCCTCCGAGAAATCCTGAACTAAAGAAACTTGCTTCATTTTGCTTCCTGCAGACTTCCCTGACCACGACGTCATTGCTTCCACATCCCCCCTCATCCTGGGGATCCCTCTGTGCAGAACACAGGAGCTGCCCGCCGTCGATGCCCTAAATCCACACAGAGCAGGATGGAGGAGAGTTGCTTCCTAGCACAGTCACGTTTGCTTGAGGGCCTCTAAACCGTGTATGTTAGAATGTCAGCATCTCTCAGGCGTTGCTCTCCATTGAGTAATTACCAGTGAGCCCCAAGATTGACATTCTTAAAAATTCAAAGTTAGGGTTCTCTTTGCCCTGTCTGGCTTAGCAGAATGCAGGCAGAGGAAGCAACACCTGTCTTTAAAACCACCCATGGAAGGCAGAACTTTTCCAAACCTACAGTAACGTGTACTTTTAAGGACAAAGCTGGATTTGAAACGTGAAGTTGATGGTGACAAAGCCAACAGGCTGAGTTGGAGTCAGCATCGTCTCCTCCTGCATCCCCCGTCTGGACCATTCCCAGATGCTGACCAAGGATCGGGACACAGACCGAAGGTTATGGATCATCCCAAAGCACCTTCCTTCTATCTCTGGCTGTTGATGCTCATCTGAAGCTCCTCCTTGGGGTGGGTCCACAGGTGTTTCTTCTCTGTCGGTAATCAGCGAATTCCAGGAAGAAGGCACAAGCGTGAGAAAGGCTGTGATGGGAAAGACGGCTGTGTCTGCCCCAAGCCCGTGCACTCCTTGGGGGGTTAGAAGTGTCCCCCTCATCTCCGCCTCCCTGTCACACAGCCTTTCCCCACTGTGGAGCTATGTCGGGGTCCACATTTCCCTCCGCTTCTAAGGATGTCATTGGACTGAGAGCTTGTCCTAGCCTGTGTGACCTTAACTCGACCACATCTGCAAAGACCCTATTTCCAAATAAGACCACATTCACGGGTTGCAGGTGGACATGGATTTGGGGGTACATGATTCTACCCAGTACAATGGCTAAGAAGAAAAAATACCTTTTCCAAACAGCTAATTGGCACCCACATGACATGGTGATGGGTCAAGAGTCTGTTTGGAGGTCACTGGGAGGCTGGGAGCAGAGGAGCCAGGAGGGCCCCAAGGTCCTCAACAAGAAATGCTGTACGGGGGCCCATGGGTCCAGAAAGAAGGAGCCTGGAAGAGGGGTTCAGGGGAAGTCCCCTCAGTGAGCATGGGGCATCAAGGTCACTCCACGCACACCAGCCTCTCCCCCAGCATGGCACCGTGAGGCCCCGTCAACTCCCCTTCCTGTGGGGCCCACAGCACTTCTGTCCATGCTGCAGCTGTGGGCAAAGCCCAGAACGTGCACGAAAATCCACAGAGGGTCACTACCTACTGCACACACGGCGCTTTCCTGCAGTGAATCAGCTCTATATGGACACTGGATGCAAATCCACAGAGGGTCACCACCTACTGCACACACGGCGCTTTCCTGCAGCGAATCAGCTCTGTATGGACACTGGATGCATTTCAAGAATTTGATTTCCAAAATTTGACTTACATCAAGAAATTCCTAAAAATAAATTCATTACCTAAAGGAAGATGTACCCCAAATTAATTCCTTGTCTGTGAGTGCCCTTCAAATCGTTCAGCTTAATTCCTGGTCCTTACTCCATCTCAGAGGGGTCTGTGGAAGTCTGAGCGACAGTTCAGAAATCAGTGTTACTAGTAAGTGGTAAACTGGCCTAGAAATAAAACATACCTCAAGGAAAGAATACCCATTTGGGGTTGAGGGTGTCATTTTGTCATATAAACACTTTTTTTTAAAGTGTGGAACAATTTTAAAGGAAGAATGGAAAGGAAACTTAAGTATGGGACAATCTTGTGCTACATCATTTGAAGTCATCTCAAGATCTTAGAAACATTTCCACTGTCCTCTATGCTGGTCATTCTGGGATCGTATCTGGAATATGATGTTCATTCTGGGATCATAAATTCAAAAAGGGTGCTGACATCCAAAACACAAAAGAAAAAGAAACCAGAGAGTTTGGTGGAAACAGCCAGGGTGGTGAGAGTCGTGAACATCACTGCAGGAGGCAGGAAAAGCCGTCCTCGGCATCGAGCTCCCTCTTCCATGCACGCCGCCGCTGTCCGCCCAGACGTCACACAGGAACTTGGCCTCAGCTGGCGTCTGGACTTCGTGGTGCATAAAACTTCCTTTTTAAAATCCTAAGACTCTAGATCTCAAGGAGGGTTAATAATATTCTAATAAATTTTAAATTAGGAACACGAGTTTGGCTTTGTGAGGTTTTACTATTTTGTTCAATGCTTCTAAATAAGGAGTCTTAACACCTTGTACCCCTCTGTTGACACCCCCAGGTGTTGAGCGCTGGTTGCTGTAAACACTCTGCTTGAGGAGGCTGAATGTCAGGAAGGAAGGGGAGAAGAGGCAGGGGTCCGTGGTCTACTCCTGGATCCCTGCGGCTCTGGGTACCTGTCAGATAGCCTTTCTCTAGAAAGCCTTTCTCTAGAAAGTGTATTTTAATCTGCAAAGATGCCTCCCACCTGCCAAATGGGGCCACCTTGAGTGAAAGACACACCCATTGGAGGGGATATCCGAGTCCAGCTGGCGTAAGGAAAGGGGGCTGGGGGAAGAAAGGAAGTCCCATTTACTGAGCTCTTTGGTGCCAGACCCTGGGCAGGCACTTCCCATATGGGATCTCATTTGGCTGAGCCACTGGCCCTGGGATGAAGCCGTCATGAGCCTCCCATCATTCCACCTCATGGGGTCCCCGGAGGCGTCAGATTCCTAGAGGCAGACAGTAGAGGGCAGTGGCCAGGGCTCAGGGAGGGGACACTGGGGAGGGGCCTGATGGGGACAGGGTTTCCGTTTGGGAAGATGAGAATGCCCTGAAGAGTGTGGTGATGGTGACGGTTGCAGAGTGGGGAGAAGGCCCTTACTGCCCTGCACTGTGCACTTACAAATGGTAAATTATATGTTAAATATGTTTTACTACAATTAAAATAGAGATATATAGAGCAAGCCCAATTCTACCCCGGATGAAGCTGTGGCCCAGAGAGCCATAAGGACCCACCCAGGTCCACACGGCTAGTGGGAGGCAGAGCCCATTCTAGACCCAGACGTGTGTAGTGCCAGGATGTATCTTCACCACGCATGCTCCTTACAGACGAAGAAGGCACAGTGATTCAGACGAAGAAGGCACAGTGATTCATGAACACATCTCTATAAACAGAAAAGAGAGATCCGGCTGCGGTGACCTCGGCATGTCCAGAGTAGGCGTTGTTTACCAAAATCCACGTGTGCTTAGACTCAAGGGACAGAATATGTGAAAGTCAAACTCCTCAGAGACGGGCAATAAAGTGACACTTTTTCCAGGTGCCAAGACTTCCCCATGGGGAAGCAAGGTCTGCAGCTTCCCGGGGATGTGGCCCCGCAGCACGTCCCTGGCACAGTCATGTCCTGGTGCACAGGGCAGCTGTCACAGAGAAGCCCCTGTAGGCGGGACTGTAGCTGGAGGATAATGACTGCCACGGAGGCAGGGGAGGGGGCGCAGGCATCGACAGTCCATTGCGGACCACCTCCCTACCGCCTGCCCCTGCTGTGCCGCCTTCCACCACACCCTGTGCTACGCGGCTCGTGTCAACCGAAAGGAGTTGGCCACCCGCCATCCCCCTTTCCTATCTTTAGAAAGAGCTGCAGAATTATGTGCTCTTCTTCCAGAGGGAGCTTCTGTGTGTCACCACCAAACACTGGCTGTGCCCAGGAGATACACAACAGCTGTTTCTAAACCAGAAATGTAGGCAGCGTGGTCTGTCACGATCAGGTGCAGAGTGGATGTCTGCAGATGTGACATGGAAAACCAGGGCCCTGGAGCCCAGGCACGGGGACAGCCACCGCGGGAACTGACTCCCCATATGGGAGGCTCAGCCAAGAGGACGACTGCAGAGTCTAGCCTTGCCTCTCCTGTCTGACGAACAGGCTGCCTTTCAGGATGGAATCAGACACAAAGCAGCTCCCCTGACCCCCAGGGAGAGCACAAAGCGCTCGCTGAAGTCAGCAGGTGTCCCGCTGGCATCGGATGCGTGCTGACTCTTATTGTATCAACACTTTACCAAGAAAAAGGTGCACTATCAGTTTCTAGTTTCCGCTTTCTAAAAGTATTCTGTGATGAAGCCTCAGCTGGGGGGATACGTTTTCTCATTTCCAAATTGATAGGCTTGATGTAAATACAGCTTTTTATTATTTGGCATCTGTAGATCATAGTTCTTACTATGGTTAAGAAAAAAACCTGAACTTGGAACTGCGGAAGACCCAAAGAATTTAAAGGTGTTTCCTTCCAACTGCCTGCCAGTCACTGGCGACAAGGCTGAGGTGCAGGAGAATGACAGTTCAGAGCTGACTGTCACCATGCAGGGCCACCCACCACCCAGTACCAGTGGCTTGTCTGCCTCTCTGTCCGCCTGTCTGTCTGCCTCTCTGTCCGCCTGTCTGCCTGCCTCCCTGTCTTGTCACTGTCTGCCTGTCTGTCTGCCTGACTGTCTTGTCTGTCTGCCTGCCTGTCTGCCTGTCTTGTCTCTGGCTGGCTGTCTGTCTGCCTGACTGTCTTGTCTGTCTGCCTGCCTGTCTGCCTGTCTTGTCTCTGGCTGGCTGTCTGCCTGCCTGTCTTGTCTGTCTGCCTGCCTGTCTTGTCTGCCTGTCTGTCTGTGTATCTGTCTGTCTGCCTGTCTTGTCTGTCTGCCTGCCTGGCTGCCTGACTGTCTTATCTGTCTGCCTGCCTCTCTGTCCGCCTGTCTGTCTGCCTTTCTGTCTGCCTGTCTGCCTGCCTCCCTGTCTTGTCACTGTCTGCCTGCCTGTCTGCCTGTCTTGTCTGTCTGCCTGCCTGTCTTGTCTGCCTGTCTGTCTGTGTATCTGTCTGTCTGTGTATCTGTCTGTCTGCCTGCCTGGCTGCCTGACTGTCTTATCTGTCTGCCTGCCTCTCTGTCCGCCTGTCTGTCTGCCTTTCTGTCTGCCTGTCTGCCTGCCTCCCTGTCTTGTCACTGTCTGCCTGTCTTGTCTCTGTCTGCCTGTCTGCCTGCCTCCCTGTCTTGTCACTGTCTGCCTGTCTTGTCTCTGTCTGCCTGTCTGCCTGCCTCCCTGTCTTGTCACTGTCTGCCTGTCTTGTCTCTGTCTGTCTGTCTGCCTGCCTGCCTGTCTGCCTGTCTTGTCTCTGGCTGCCTGTCTTGTCTGCCTGTCTTGTCTGCCTGTCTGTCTGTGTATCTGCCTGTCTGCTGTGTCAGCCACTGCACTGGTCCAGGCAGGGGTGGGTGGGAAGATGGCAGACCTGGATTCCACACCATGCACTGTCTCTGGGCAGCTTCCTTGATCAGCGCAGGATGACCTTCTGGCATCACCGTCAGTACCACCAGCAAGCAAACCTCAGAGCATCCAGAGATGACCCTGGCCTAGCCTCGGTAGAGGGGATGGCCCCACACCACCTAACTTTTAAAAATGTTTAAATCCTCCAAAGATGGCATCTGCTCAGCCCGAGCTGGTTCACGGCCCCCAGCTACTCACAACCGTTGTAATGTTCCCTCGGCATGTGGGAGGCAGGGCCCTGAGTCTCCAGGACAGGCCCAGCGTCCAGCAGCGGGGGCCCTGAGTCTCCAGGACAGATGTGGCGTCCAGCAGCGGGGGCCCTGAGTCTCCAGGACAGACTCAGCATCCAGCAGCAGGGGCCCTGAGTCTCCAGGACAGACGTGGCGTCCAGCAACAGGGGCCCTGAGTCTCCAGGACAGGCCCAGCATCCAGCAGCGGGGGCCCTGAGTCTCCAGGACAGGCCCAGTGGCCAGCAGCGGGGGCCCTGAGTCTCCAGGACAGGCCCAGTGGCCAGCAGCGGGGGCCCTGAGTCTCCAGGACAGATGTGGCGTCCAGCAGCGGGGGCCCTGAGTCTCCAGGACAGACTCAGCATCCAGCAGCAGGGGCCCTGAGTCTCCAGGACAGGCCCGGTGTCCAGTAGCAGGGGCCCTGAGTCTCCAGGACAGGCCCAGTGGCCAGCAGCAGGGGCCCTGAGTCTCCAGGACAGATGTGGCGTCCAGCAGCGGGGGCCCTGAGTCTCCAGGACAGACTCAGCATCCAGCAGCGGGGGCCTGAGTCTCCAGGACAGATGTGGCGTCCAGCAGCGGGGGCCCTGAGTCTCCAGGACAGACCCAGTGTCTGGCAGCCTCCTTTCTTGTCAGATGTGTCCAGCCTGGGGCCACAGTGTCTGCTCTCGGTCTGTGGTTACCTTAAGTGGTCTGACTCCAAGAGCATAAGAATGTCCCCCAGTCCTTGCGGCTCCCTAGTGTGGGTGAAGACTCAGCTTGGCCATCACCCTGTTCCACCCCCGGACGGTGGCTGACGTGAGAGGGAACCGTCTGCAGATCTCACTGACTCTGGAGTGAAGAGGCTCAGGAGGTTAGCAGAGGGAAGTGACTTCGGAGCCTGCTACCTCACAGTTGGGTTGATTTTAAGGCATGTTACTGGATTAAAGGGAAGCACGAGAGTGGTGTTCTTAGTTAATTTCTTAGGAAAAACTTGATTTTTCATGTCCGTGATTGATAAGTACTTTAACCACATGCCCGAGACTTTCTAGGACATTGTTATATTTCAAAGGTTTGGTCTTGCTGGATGTTTTTCATTCATAAATTCACAAACCTTTAAAGGTGAAAGAAACTGTTTCTCACGTTATCTTATCTAAATTTTGGGTTTGAAACCTGTGACCGTGAAGCTTATCCGTGGTTCTGCTCGAGACAGTGCAAAGATGGTCAGTTGGTCTCTCGCCACACACGTGCAGAATTTAAAATGGGACTCAAATAGAAAGGACTCAAATAGAAAGGACAGGTCCAAGTTTCCTTTCCGACTGATTCTTACGGCTCCCAGCTGAGAACAGCAGGCTCTGCTGCTCCTGTGTGTGATTGCTTCCCAGCCTCCACCCAGCTCCTCCCCTCCCCACTCCTCCTCCACCTGGGACTCCTCCTCCATCTGGGACTTCTCCACCAGCAGTATTTCTGCCCAGGAGGAAGAGCAAGCCTCAGAACGAGAAGGACTTGCCACTCCACCGAAGTCAGGTCTCCGTTCTCTGGGAAAGACTCACAGCCTGCTTGTGTGCGAGCAGACCCCGTGTGGCTTGGTGTGGCCACCCTGCCTCGTAGGGGTTCCCACAGTGGGAATGTACTTCCTCTTCCTCTTCCTCTTCCTCTCTCGCTTCACAACTGGATCTGATGCATTTATGTCAGGTCCTGATCTTGAAAAGGAAAGGCCGCCCAGTGCGGCAGCTCCCCGCAAGGAGACCAGGCGCATGTTTAACCGGGAACGCAAGCACAGGCAGAGGCCACAAGGAGTCTCAGTGACGCCTGGGCCAGGTGACTTCCTGTGCGGGTCCAATGCCTGATCACAAAGGTACCCACGGTGGTCACACAAAGGCTGGGTGGAGAGGAAGTCCAGTGTGTGAGTGTGCATTCCCACTGTGGGAACCCCTGCGCGGCAGGGTGGCCACACCAAGCCACACGGGGTCTGCTCGCACACAAGCAGGCTGTGAGTCTTTCCCAGAGGACGCAGACCTGACTTCGGTGGAGTGGCAAGTCCTTCTCGTTCTGAGGCTTGCTCTTCCTCCTGGGTAGAAATACTGCTGGTGGAAAAGTCCTGAGGTTGCTGCGGCTGCTCCTCCACCCTGGGATGGGGCTGCGAGGTGGCATAGGCGTCAATCTGACGGCAGCACAGGGGGGTTCCTCCTGCCACCCCCTCATCAGCCTTTCCATCAGCACTGCTGACGTGTGTGTGGGCTACGTCGCCTCACCATGTCATCCCTAAATGAATCCCACACTGACATATTTGTTTCCAAAAAACAAAAGCCAGATGGACAGCATCACAAAGGTTTTGTCACCCTGCGCTGGGTTATATTACCGTGTCCAAAGGTGCGCAGCGTGGCCTGGAGCCGTGACTCTCACGGAACCAGAGCTGTGAAGGCTGAAGCTTTATTTCTTAGGACTGTCTTCTAGGCAGGGTGAGAGCAGGGTTGAAGGGTTTCCCCTGCAAAAGATGTCACACACGCTATCTCTTCCTCTTTAATCTGTTTCAGACCACACAGTTTAACTTCCCGGCGTTGGTGAGCTCCTAAGGAGTGAAATGCAAGTGTTTTCCCATTAACTGACTCCTCATCCTTTTAAATTTAGCTGCGTCGTCTTTATAAGGCTAAACCTCTGTTCAGCCCACGAGAGGACACTCACAACAGAAATGAGCAGAAACGAGCTGTGCAGCAGAACTGCGCGGGCCCTGCACCTGCTCTGGAGGAAATGCGTCTTCATGGCAACCGCTGCAGCAGGATGCAGTTACTATGCTTGGTTTTGTTTGTTTGTTTTGTTTTGTTTTGTTTTTGAGACAGTCTGGAGTTCAGTGGCACGATCTCAGCTCACTGCAAGCTCCGCCTCCCGAGTTCACGCCATTCTCCTGCCTCAGCCTCCTGAGTGGCTGGGACTACAGGCACCCGCCACCACGCCCAGCTAATTTTTTGTATTTTTAGTAGAGACAGGTTTTCACCGTGTTAGCCAGGATGGTCTCAATCTCCTGACCTTGTGATCCGCCCACCTTCACCTCCCAAAGTGCTGGGATTACAGGCGTGAGCCACCACGCCCGGCTATGTTTGTTTGTTTTTTTTTTTTTAACTGAACACTTGTCTGTACATTTAAGCAAGTCCTGGAGGACTTCTGCCATGCGAACCTTTGATAACATTTTCTTTCCGTTATTTTTTTTTTACATAAATATCCAAACGGCCTCTTAGAAATGTGAATTGTCTTCAATGAAGCATCTGTTAGATGCCATGGAGGCTAGAAAAGGTAACTGGTCTAGGATGGAGTCTTTAAAGAAATGATCGTCTGGCAGAGGAAAGACATAATGGCAAAGACAGGACTAATACAGGCAGGAAGGGACGCATCACAAAAGATCTAAGTAGAAGGAGGAGAAGCTTTCCTTCTGAAGGGGCCCAGGGATGTTTTGTAGAGAAAATGGCCTGGGGTTTCGGTATTTCAGTTTTTTGTTTTGTTTTTCAGAGATGGGATCTCACTGTGTTGCCCAGGCTGGTCCTGAACTCCTGGGCTCAAATGATCCTCCTCAGCCTCCCAAGTAGCTGGGACTATAGGTGCACACCACCACATCCAGCTCAAATGTTTCAGTATTTCAGATTGATCATCTTTCCTTAAATCAGATCTTAGTGGAGCTTCAAAAGAGCTTTTTTTAAGAGAGAGAGAGAGAGAGAGAGAGAGAGTGTGTGTGTGTGTGTGTGTGTGTGTGTGTGTGTGTGTGTGTTTGAGACAGTCTCGTTCTGTCACCCAGGCTGGCATGCAGTGGCATGATCTCAGCTCACTGCAACCTCTGTACCTCTTATACCTCCCAGGTACAAGCAGTTCTCCTGCCTCAGCCTCCCAAGTAGCTGGGATTACAGGCACCCACCAATACGTCTGGCTAATTTTCTATTTTTAGTAAAGACAGGGTTTTGCCATGTTGGCAAGGCTGGTCTCGAAGTCCTGACCTCAAGTGATTCGCCTGCCTCGGCCTCCTAAAGTGCTGGGATTAGAGGTGCAAGCCCCCACGCCCAGTTGCTGGGATTAGAGGTGCAAGCCCCCGCACCCAGTTATTTTTAATTGTATACGTTTAAGGTGTACAGCCTGATATTCTGACACACGCAGACATCATGAATGATGACCACAGTCAAGTTAATGAGTACATGTCTCGTCGCGTAGTTACCTTTTCTTTGTGTGTGATGAGAGAATCTGAAGTCTACTTTCCCGGCAAATCTCTGTGCCCAACACTCTTATTAACTACAGTCACCATGTTGAATGCCAGGTCTCCAGAATTCAGCCGTCCTCTACTGAAAGTTTCTACCTTTGGACCAATCGCTCCCCATTCAGCCCCCAGCCCCAGGCCCTGGGAGCCCCCCTTCTACTCCATCCCTGAGTTCATCCTTTTTAGGTGCCACATGTGATTGAGATCATGGGGTGCCTGTCCTTCTGTGTCCGGCTTATTTCATTTAACGTCATGTCCTCCAGGCTCATCCATGTTGTCAAAAATGACAGGAGTTCATTCTTTCTTAAGGCTGAATAATATTTCATTGTGTATATACCACATTTTCTTTATCCATTATCCATTGACAGACATGTGGGTTGTTCCGAATCTTTATCGTGAATAGTTCTGCAATAAACAAAGGGGTGCTGATGTTCCTTCCACACACCGATTTTATTTCCTTTGGGTCTATACCCAGAAGTGGGATTACTGGATCATACGGTGGTTCTGTGTAATTGTTTGAGGCTCTCCATACTGCTTTTTGTTTTTTGTTTTTTTTGAGACGGAGTTTTGCTCTTGTTGCCCAGGCTGGAGTGCAATGGCATGATCTCGGCTCACTGCAACCTCCGCCTCCCAGGTTCAAGAGATTCTCCTGCCTCAGCCTCCTGAGTAGCTGGGATTATAGGTGCACACTACCATACCCAGCTAATTTTTGTATTTTTAGTAGGGATGGGGTTTCACCATGTTGGTCAGGCTGGTCTCGAACTCCTGACCTCATGATCCGCCCTCCTTGGCCTCCCAAAGTGCTGGAATTACAGGTGTGAGCCACTGAGCTGGCTTTTTTTTTTTTTTTTTTTTTTTTGAGACAGAGTCTCACTCTGTTGCCCAGGCTGGAGTGCAGTGGTGCAATCTCGGCTCACTGCAACCTCCGCCTCCCAGGTTCAAGTGATTCTCCTGCCTCAGCCTCCCAAGTAGCTGGGATTACAGGCACCTGCCACCACGCCTGGCTAATTTTTGTATCTTTAGTAGAGACGGTGTTTCACCGTGTTGGTCAGGCTGGTCTCAAACTCCTGACCTCGTGATCCACCTGCCTTGGCCTCCCAAAGTGCTGGGATTACAGGTGTGAGCCACCATGCCCGGCCCTCCATACTGTTTTCTGTAAAGGCTGCCCTCACTCACATTGCTACCGTATAGTGTGTAAGTTTCCCTCTCCTCCACATCCTCTCCAACACTTGCCATCCTCCTCTTTTCGGTGGCAGCCATCCCGACAGGCACGAGGTGCCAGTGCCTGTGGTTGTGATTTGCATTTCCCTGATGACATTCAGCCCCTTTTCATGTACCTGTGGGCCATTTGTCTGTCTTCTTTGGAGAAATGTTTGTTCAGATCCCTTGCCCATTTTTAGTTGGGTCATTTGTTTTTTGTTTGTTTGCTGATTTTTTCTTAGCACTCAAAAAGGACCTAGAGTGAAGAGGCCCTGTGTTCCTCTCCATCGGTGTTGATAGGAAGCGTAGGCAGGGTGGCCATTGTTCCACACCTGTGGGTGATTTGATGGGTGAAGGAGAGAGTGAAGTTGCAGCGGGTGCATCTGTCACTAGGGCTGACATCACGAGGTACGGCAAACTGGTTGTTTTGAAACCACAGGAGCACGTCCCCTCGCAGTTCTGGAGCCTGGAAGTCTGAGATCCAGGTGTGAACAGGGCCACACTCTCCAAAGCCTGTGGGGGAAGATCCCACACGGCCCCTGCAACTTCCCGTGGCTGCCTGCCATCCGGGGTGTGGCTTGGGTGGCCACAACACTCCGTCTCTGCCTGTCTGCGCATGGCCACTCTCTGTGTCTGTGCCTTCTTGAGGTGTTTCCCTTTTCTTCCAAGGACACAGTCACGTTGGATTGGGACCCACTCTCGGCTCAGTTGCATCTGCAAAGATCCTGTTTCCAAATAAGGCCACATTCATAGGTACCGGGGTTAGGACGTCAGTATAGGCTGTGGGGAGGACAGCGTTGAACCTGTAACAAACAACAATATGGTTTTTAAATCTACAGTCAGTAAACTTACTGAGGTCAAATAACAGCCGAAGTCTGCATTTCTTGTTCATCGGATCACTGTCCAAATTACTGAATTTGTCCACTTGCTGCTGCTGAACAGCCATCAGGAGACCCCCACCGCAAGCTGCTGTGCCCCTGCTGGGCGCGTCGGGATGGGTTGGGCTCACAGAGCCTGGCTGCAGGCTTTAACCCCAGTGTTTGGTGGTCTCTGAGAACCATTGGGCTGACCACTTCCATTCCTGCTGGAATCATAAACAGCAAAGCGCAACGTCACTCCCCTCCCCACCCCAGGCCCACAGAGCTGGCACGGCTGGAGCCTTCAAGGGGGATGCCGAGGCATGGGGACGCTGCATTGAAGAAGCGTGTATAATGGGAGAGTGTCAGTTCTTCTCTGAAGTGTGGTGCCAGCTGTCCGCACTTGGGATCCGGCACTTGCGGCTTATTCTCAGTCCATGTTGGTGGCTTTGGTTCGATCCAGGGCTGGTGGTGGATGGTGGCACCTGCTTCTGCTCCAGGAGGGGTAACCCCAGACTCTAACCCTGTAGTCTGAGGGTGTCGTGGGTGGCTATGGAATCCCACAGTGCCCAGGGACACTCTGCCACCAGCCAAGGTCGGGGTTTGCCCCTCCAGCACCTCCAGCCAAGTGCCTGACACACAACAGGTGCTCGGGTATGCAGGTGTTTGGGTGTGCAGGCGTTCGGGTGTGCAGGGACTTGGCAGTGCAGGTGTTCGGGTGTGCAGGGGCTTGGCAGTGCAGGCGCTTGGGTGGACAGGTGTTCGGGTGTGCAGGGGCTTGGGTGGACAGGCGTTTGGGTGTGCAGGGGCTCGGCTGTGCAGGTGCTCAGGTGTGCAGGTGTTCAGGTGTGCAGGTGCTCAGATGTGTAGGTGCTCGGGTGTGCAGGTGTTCGGGTGTGCAGGTGCTCAGGTGTGCAGGTGCTTGGGTGTGCAGGTGCTCGGGTGTGCAGGGGTGTGCAGGTGCTCGGCTGTGCAGGTGCTTGGGTGTGCAGGTGCTTGGGTGTGCAGGTGCTCGGGTGTGCAGGTGTTCGGATGTGCAGGTGCTCAGTTGTGCAGGTGTTCAGGTGTGCAGGTGCTTGGCTGTGTAGGTGCTCCGGTGTGCAGGTGCTCGGGTGTGCAGGTGCTTGACTGTGCAGGTGCTCGGGTGTGCAGGTGTTCGGCTGTGCAGGGGCTCGGGTGTGCAGGGGCTCTGGTGTGCAGGTGTTCGGGTGTGCAGGTGCTTGGGTGGGCAGGTGTTTGGGTGTGCAGGTGTTCGGGTGTGCAGGTGCTCACTTGTGCAGGTGCTCTGCTGCGCAGGTGTTCAGCTGTGCAGGTGCTCGGCTGTGCAGGTGGCTTGGCTGTGTAGGTGCTCCAGTGTGCACGTGCTCGGGTGTGCAGGTGCTCAGGTGTGCAGGTGCTCGGTTGTGCAGGTGTTCAGGTGTGCAGGTGCTCGGCTGTGCAGGTGTTCGGCTGTGCAGGGGCTCGGATGTGCAGGGGCTCGGCTGCACAGGTGCTCGGCTGTGCAGGTGCTCACTTGTGCAGGTGTTCGGGTGTGCAGGTGTTCGGGTGTGCACGTGGCCATGGGGGCCATATTCTCTTACCCTTCACCAAACAGGAAGTGCTAGAAATGGTCATTTCTGGAATTCAACAATACAGTTTTGTAAACTGCCTATTCCAATGAACTGCATTAAGATCAAACAAGGACCCTGGGTCATTATTTACTTCCTGAAAGAAAGTTTTAGATTTCTCAAAGATTTGTGACACAAACCAACCTTAACTTGATTACGTCTGAAAATCCTGTATCCAAATGAGGTCACAGGTGCCAGGGGTGAGCACTTTCTGTATTTCACCTGTCAACAAAGACCAAGCCAATGAGAAAGAAAATAGTGAAACTTCTCCCCGATTAGAAATTGAACCTTACTTGACTGGGATTTTTACTGATATTCTGTATTCGTACCAAAATCCAAACGGATTTTTGCGATATGTTGTGAGGTTAACTGGTCAGGCGCTGCTGTTGAAGGCTGGAAACAGATGGAGAAATGCCGTAGTTTCCCTCCTAGATTGGGTTGCTATGTACCGATTCGAAGGAACACAAGATAATGTAATCAGATCCGTGAACAGCTTGTAATATTGGTGCCCAATAGGGCTGCCTATTTGTTTGATTTAGTAAATTCCCCTCTCTGCTTTTATACACAGTGACCTAAAAAGAAATATTATTCCCCAGAGTGCCTTTGGGATTGTTTGTTTAAATTAGGTTTCATTTGGATTTAATCTTAACCAAATCTTCAGAGAGCCGGGAAGGCGCCCCGTAATGAAGGGCGGATGCGAGAGCCAATGAGCGCGGCTTCCAGGCCGCGCGGATCCCCCCAGTCGATGGGGCTCCGTAATGTCACACTAGGGCGGCAAGGAGCCGAGTGCTGGATGATTAGTTTATGGTCTAGATCATTGTATTTTTATTACACTCATAAAATCTGTGTTTTTCCTCATTTTCGTAATGGCTTCCATGAGCTTCTCCACCTTCTGAAGGCACATTAAATTGTTATGTGATGGAAGTACCGATTTGGAGGAGCAGGTTTGAAAGCCTGAAAAGCTTAGTAAGAAACACGCTTTGAATTTTCATCTTGTTGTTGGATGGGCACTAAGGAGAAAGGAAGTGCGCGAATTTGAGCATAATTCATATTTATTTGTGGGCTTTTCGTAAATACTTCAGTTGGTTCCGTTAGCTTCCAGTGTAAATGATACACAGTGAGGTACCCCATTTCAGCCCCATGAGAACATAAATCAATATTAAAAGAGGAAAATATCATGTATATGTCTGATTTTTAAAATATAAATGTGGAATTCAGTAACATGCACTACGATGACAACATTTTATATTTGAGATATGAGGGTTTTTTAAATAACAAGATCTTAATTGGATTTTTGTATCTGTTTTTAAAAGAAATAGAAACTGTCTTGGATACCAAATTTACATCTAAATGCAGTTGCTTACAAACATTTCTGCCAAGTTAATATAACCCATTGCAGAAAAAGCAGACCCTCTTCACTCTATAATTTAATATGCTAATAAAAATCTACACATGCCACATCAGTGTGCCCCACAGGATTAATGGTTTTGGGTAATTAGGCTGTAAATGTTAAGATGGAGGCTTACAGCCACAAGTAGCCAGTTGTGTTTGCAAAGAAGCGAGGTCAGAGGGCTTTGTGTCTTTGTCATTTCTGTGTGTTTAAATGTGCTTTTGTTTATTGTGTTTCAATGTGGCTAATAAGAATTAGTAAATCAATTTGGTATTTGCTTTAATCTGAATAGTGTTGCCATATTTCAGTATAAACAAATGAAATTGCAGCAGTACAGTGCTGCTTTCCGTGATGTACTTTGAAAAGAAGCCTTTCGGAGACTGCTTCTGATAGGACAGCAGCTTCACAAAGCAAAACGTTTCTCTAGGTGAGCAAAATGATGCCAGCCACCAGCAAGCGAGGGTGTCGGCCGAGTTCCACTTGCACCACCTGGAGAAGCGCTGGCTGTTATGTGTGGCATTATAGAAAGTTTCCTTTACAGATCAAAAGTTGGAAAGCCACCCAGCTAAACCTAGAACTGAGGAAGCTCTAAATGGCATGGGATAAATTTGCGGGGATTTCTAATATTTCATGGAACATGCAAAGTATGGGCCAGTGCATTCAGAGACACTCAGGCAGCTGCAGAGTAAACATGTCTGAGAAAATGAAATAAATGTCCTATGAATGGAATAAATTTGGACTGTGCTTCCGAGTGCAGTAATTACACGTGTCACGCGGTGATGAGACAGTCACGCGGTGGCCACGGGCCTTCTTTGTCCACAGATGGTGTGGGAGAGCGGCTGCGTGGTGATCGTCATGCTGACGCCCCTCACAGAGAACGGCGTCCGGCAGTGCTACCACTACTGGCCAGATGAAGGCTCCAACCTCTACCACATCTATGAGGTACTCGGACCAGAACCACCCAGGCCAGGACCCGCCAGCTGGACGAGGAGCACTTGGGCCCCGCTCCTCCTCTGAATGGGATTCGTTACGGCCCCAGCAGCCTGGCCCCGTGCAGGGAGGCTCAGCGCCCCCCATGTTCAGGGGATGGAGGCTGAGCCACCCGCAAGGGCCATACTGCCCATGTGGATGCTTCACACGGCTGTATGGTCATGAACCAGACCCTGGGAATGTGATGTGGTTTTTATTTTTTAGATTTTCTAAATCCAAATGCTGACAGAGTAGAAAAAACATTTGCCTCACAGCATGGTCCTGGTCCCATATAACAGGCCTTTAAGTGGGGTCCGTCTTTAAAAAGAACCTGGCTCCCATCCTTGATGCCAGTGCCTGAGCCGTGTGGCTTCCCCGTGGCTCTGCTTGGAGTTTTGTGGCTGGATCATGTGACCTTTTTATTTGAAGATAACCTGCTGACCAGTTTATTTATCTCGCTGGATTTTCTGCCCATGTCAAGAATGAACTAAATAAACATAGGCAATTAAGCCAGCACTAGAATGCATGCTTTGATTCTGTTTGGCATTAAACGGAGTGAGAATGCCGAAGCTCCACAGGGGGAAGTGAGTTAGAGGCTTAAGTGTGAACCCTAAACCACACAGCTGTGGCTTTGGGGTTCCTGCAGAAACGCTTAGGCTGGGAAGTGCCTGTGCTCGGGTTCACATCAGCGCACCTCGTGAGCCTTTTGCTTTTCCTGCTCTAGATCCAGGCGTGCACATCACGATGGAGTCTCACTTAGAGTGGAACCATTTAGCAGAACACATAGTTGTGTCGCTGGTTTTGTTTAAAAGTGTAATTTTTCTCTGGTTCCTTTTTTTGAGGGTTTATATAACATGGACATGCAAAAGACAAAAAGTAGGATAGTTTTGGATTGTAACTTTTAAAAAAATTATGTGATGCTCAAGCCCCTAAATAACATTAAGCATACACACTCACACGGAGCTATCTTTAGCGTAAGTGTTAACATTGGGAAGGTGGGAGGGGGCCGTGAAGCCGAGGGAACCCCCCTGCGCTGTGAAATGGGGCCTCTTTGCGGCACCCCCTTCTCTCATCAGACATGGCCCTGGGCTCCTCAGTGCCTGCAGTTTGGTTCACGATGTCCACACCTGTCTCTGTCCCCCTCCCTCCTGCCCTCCCTACCTACCAGGTGAACCTGGTCTCCGAGCACATCTGGTGCGAGGACTTTCTGGTGAGGAGCTTCTATCTGAAGAACCTGCAGACCAACGAGACGCGCACCGTGACCCAGTTCCACTTCCTGAGTTGGTATGACCGAGGAGTCCCCTCCTCCTCAAGATCCCTCCTGGACTTCCGCAGGTATAACGCACAGCCCGCCGGCCGGGCAGGTGCGCTGAGTGCGCGGCGGAGGGGGAGTGATGCCAGGTCTCTGTGCTTCTAAGATGCCCCTCGCGCCAAGGGCAGTGTCTGTGTCAGCACCGCAGGGGAAAAGGGAAGGGAAGCGAGAGGTGGGAAGGCTCCATTAACGGCACGTGTTAATTGTGAGCGATTTTCTAGTTTCAGACGTATTAAAATGTGAGGGAGAATAGGCATCTTAGAATTGTGGAAATAGGGCCATTATTTTTGATAAGATTCTTCCACTGACAAAGAGCCTAACGTGTATGAGCCACAGGATACCGACGAATAAAGCTCGGATTTTTGGTTGGATTCTCATCTGGCCGCGGTGGAAAGAGGTAACAAGTGCAGGCCCAGATACGACCCTGGGTGGCCTTGCAGGAAAGCCCGGAGACACTGAGCCTGTGGCTGTCTATATTTTTAGGGCTATTTTGAAACTGACCTTTTTTGTTCATTGCTCCAGTCCACCGGTCACCCAGTAAGTTGTCTGGTTTTAGAGTGTATTTATTGAACTGTTGAAATGAATGCTAGACTCTGTCTTACAGGAAGAAATTGACAATGAAAAAAAAAAGCAGCATGTAAGACCACAGCTTTGATTGTGATAAACAGTCGGTCCACACTGGCTAGGTGGTGGTGCTTAGTGAATAAGCCACCACAAGGAAAATGAAATTGTCAACAGCATCAATGACCAAACTCTAAATTGTTTAGAATATATCTTACATTTAACTGATCAGAAGTCTGCCTGTTGAGGAAAAGAGATAAATATCCAAACAAGGAGAATAAGAACAAAATGCATTTTAATCCAGTGCTGTGCCCCTCTATCATAAAGTGACTTGATTGTTAACAGTCACTCATCCTTGGGTCTACAGTTATGTCACTGGAGGGAGGTTAACAAGACAAGGACTGTCGTAAAGAAGGGATTTTGGAATTCTCTGTGGAATTCTTGAATTTCTATATTACAGGTTCTGACGCTTGTTATGATACAATTTCTTTTGCCTTTTAGTCTACATTGAAAAGCAAAATACAGTTTTTTGTAATTTGAATCAATAGCAATCAATCAAGAGCCTCTCCAAGGACACACACGAATCTGGCGTCGCAGCCACAGCACACACTCAGTGGCCCCTGCCTGCCGTCACCTTCCCTGGGGACGCAGAGCGTGGATCCAGAGTCCTGAGTACATCCTAAAACAACTACTGCACACAGTTCCTTCCTTGCCCACCCTAATTTCCTGGCCATTATGTACATTTTCTCAACACAGATTTATTTCTAAAGACATACTATGTAGAAATCTTACATAATTTCCTGAAATAGAGTCTTCAAAAAGCGGTCATTCCTGGCAAAATGGATGTAGCTACAAAGACAGCAATTCATCTTAATACCCCGTCTTTGTGTTCATCCAGTGTGTTTGCACATATATGCATATGGGCATGTTGCTATGTCCATATCCATATATGGACTGGAACATATACATCACCAACCCTCTGTGTTTACGATTCATCACCAAGAATAATTGAATTCCCAAATTTCCCTTGTTCCACAGTCTGAGGAGATACAGCCTAAGAAGGTTTTTGTTAAATTCAAAAGCTAATGAACCCCCAGACACGGTTTTGAAAGCCACGTCAGAGTAGAAAGCTTTTCTTGCCTGCCTTACCTGGCACTGCCCAGCATTTCAGCCAAGGCCGCCTTTCATGTGTTACCTGGACGGCGGGTTTGAGTGAAAGCTTCACACTTAGACACGCATTGCTGGTGGTGGATTTTCTCTATAAAATAGCCACCCCGATTTCTGCAACCGGAAAGGTGAGACCACTTCTGAAGACACCAGCCATCTTCATGCTGCAGGGTTTCTTATCTTTGAACAATAGACGAGGCGTTCTCACTCTGGCCTGGCGCCTTCGCCAGGCACCGAGATGTGTAATTAAATATTTCTGGAGCCCAGAGGGAGCACATTTACACTTTAAAGAGAAACTGCTAAGAGATAATTAGCATCACATGTGAGGGCTTTGCTTTTAAAAACTTCTCTGTCTCTCTTTCTCTCTCTCTCTCTCTCTCTCTCTCTCTCTCTCTCTCTCTCTCTCTCTCGTATTACTCTCTCCCTTCTTGCTGTGTGCAATGGCGCTCACTAACGCTGCTCACGGTAAAATGGACAAACCCTTACCTTGCCAGCTAATTAGCGGTGGCCAGTGTCATTTTTGTGATGTTGCAGCTAGTAATATGAGCCCAGTTGCATAGTCACAAAAGTGATCATTGGAAACTGTGACTGTCCTGCAGGGGGCGATGTGGGAAGCCCCTTTCTGAGACTCTAACGACCTCTGACCTTGCTTGCTGGTGCTTTGCATGACGGTGCACTCTCGCCCGGTGACCCGGGGGTTGGTTTGTATCACTAATCGTTCTTTCTCAGTGAATTCCTGTTGCGGAAGTTTCTATAATATCAACTTTTCTTACTGTGGGAGACCTTTTGCTCACTGATGCTTTGTTCTGATGGAGTCAAATGAGGCAGCTGTGTCACCTTCCTGAATAATCCATGGTCTACAGCTTGGGTCAACTGGATGAACTCTTGTGTTCAATATGTCGTGGTTTTGCCTCTCTATTTGTGATGCTTTGCGTGTAACAATACAACTGCAGATCTTTGTAAATAAAGTCCTCAGCTGTGCCACACCCTGTATCTACACTGCACATGTCCTTGACTGCCTGCGGGTTTTTGTAAAAAGGTTGAGCACAAGGTGGGGGCTGGTACGGATATGAAAATTACAGCGAAACCTTCCCAAGGCCACCAGGCACAACATATCAGAGAAAATGGTATCTTACGTACACCGTGAGATAGACACAGGAGTTTCAGGAGTGGGGAAGCAAGTCGAGGCCATCATAGCCACAAATTCACTCACTAGGAGCATTTCCCAGCCAGGGGGGTTATTACTGCATTTTGCCAAAGCAGGAGCTGGCCATAAGCTATCGCTGTCTACTGACTTCTTACACTGGCCTTTCCTCAAACCAGCACACTTTCTTCAAGCGCACCTGGTTTGGGGGTTGGGGGTTGGTTTGTTTTACTGTTCCTTTTTTTGTGTACTTGGTCTCATGAGGAAAAAATGAGCAACCCCTGGTGACTGACAGGTGTGGACTTCCGGAAGCTGAGTTTAGTCTCTACGTAGAGTGGACCACAAGGCATTAAACACAGCAGGAAGCTGGAGGAACAGAACTGAAGTCGTTCCCATTTGCAAGATTCAGAGGCTGAGCCACGGCCAGTAAACTCCTCTGCCAAAGGCAAAAGGCCTTTCAAAGCAAAGCCACTCACCATTTGGTCTGACAGTTGAGCCTGCTTGATTCTACATGTGCACACGTGTGCACATGCATGCTCATGTCACGCACATGCGTGCAGTCTCATGCGCACACACATGGTCTTTACCGAGCTGGAGGGCTTCCCACCCCCATGCTGGGGTGCACCCCTGGGGCCTGGTATCCATTCCGTCATCAGGAGCCCTCGATGCTTCACAGCCTGAGTCAGGAATGGGACATTTTAGAAGTAGACATGGTGGGTCTGTCTTCCAACCTGTTTATTCTCCAGGGACCAAGAATGTTCAAGGCCTGGCCGGGCATGGTGGCTCAAGCCTGTAATGCCAGCACTTTGGGAGGCCGAGACGGGTGGATCACGAGGTCAGGAGATCGAGACCATCCTGGCTAACATGGTGAAACCCCGTCTCTACTAAGAAATACAAAAAACTAGCCGGGCGAGGTGGCGGGCGCCTGTAGTCCCAGCTACTTGGGAGGCTGAGGCCGGAGAATGGCGTGAACCCGGGAGGTGGAGCTTGCAGTGAGCTGAGATCCGGCCACTGCACTCCAGCCTGGGCTACAGAGTGAGACTCCGTCTCAAAAAAAAAAAAAAAAAAAAAAAAAGAATGTTCAAGGCCTTCTGGCATACAAGTGCTGTTACCTTTAAGGAGTTCACTGTTGTGTTCCCCACCTCTCCCCAAAGCCTTCACACCACCGTGTGCCCCAGAAGCAACAAACACCTCTAACAGAAACAGCGATGCGGCCCTGGAGGCCGTTGCTGGTTGTGCTGTGTCTGAGCCCGCCCCATTTTCAGGCATCACCCTCGTGTTTCACAGACCAGAGGGCAGCACAGATCAAGTGCCTCCTGGCTAGGCTGTGGCCGCGGCCCATCTGCAGGTGGGCATCCTGAGTCCAGGCCCCACAGCTGCTCCTTTAACTCCTGTTGTGCCCTCCAGACTGGGCGTTCACACTCCCGTCAGAAGGGCCTTGTTCTGATAACTCCTAGGGGAATAGGAAGAGAGAAGGAGAAAGCTCTGTGGTTTGGGTTCCGCCGTATTCAAGCATCCCTCCACTCATTGCTCACTGGACACTCACCTCCCCTCTCCCTCCACGGCCACCCTGCCCCTTCTGGCTTCAAAGGTTTGTAGAAAAGCAACCAGTTGATGGAATGTTTACTTTCCACTGACTATTTGGTGCTGAATAGGCAAGCCTTTGCAAAGAAACGTGACATTTTCCCATTTACGGTCCATACTTCCATTTTTTTACATTTGTTTCTTGTAGGAGTTCACACAGCACATTTTAGAACACATCCCTTTCACACATGCTTTATTCCAATAACCTGAGATTCTGTCTTTAATTTTACTTATTCAGAAATAGTTCACTGACAACTTTAATGGACTACATAAACAGGTTTAGTTGTTTCACTTAATGTAAAAAAAGACCTGGAGTTTACAGAGTGAATCTTAAATCAGCCCTCTGTTTTGATTTAGGGGTTGGTTATGAAATCTTAAATGTATGCTCATTTCTAATTTTCACAACTTCTGATCTAAACTCTGCACAATGAAGTTGTTTGTCTACTCGAAGTTGTAAACATGGAAAGGACTTGTCTTGGACTTCATGGAGGTTTCTCCGTAATTTAGATATCCCTACCAAAAGCTGACAGGTCACAGATGCCCTTGAAGATGCTGTTTTTAGATAGTACAGAAATAACAGTTTCCAATATGATGTCTGGACTGTAAGAAATGTTGAGCATAAATTGCAAAATTCAAAAATTTTAGTGAAGAATCAAGATGTAGTGTAATGAAAGGTCAAGACAACATAAGCAGAAACAGAAAGAGGAGAGAGCCTGCAGGGGTGGGGCGGGCGGGACGGGCCAGGAGTCCACTGGTTCAAAGCCTGGCACCCTCCTTGAAAGGAGAAAGCGGTGTAAAGGGGTAACATTGGTTTTAAAGCTCCGATTAATAACGTCATGTTGAGAAGAAGAATAAATGTTTGATATTATGTGTATAATTTTCATTTTCTCTGTCAAAACAAGCGATTGCAAAATGACTTCAAACACACAGACCTTGGGCTTTATTTTAATAGTTGTTTTGGATTAACGCAAAGTCTTAGTACACAACTAAAATTTTTATCTCTCTTTTTATTTCAGAAAAGTAAACAAGTGCTACAGGGGCCGTTCTTGTCCAATAATTGTTCATTGCAGGCAAGTACAACTTTTAATGAATTAAGAAGTTTTGGCTACCTCAAAAAATAATCTATGCGAGAAGCTTAACTTTCTAATTGCTTAATAACTATAACTAACTGGCACTTCTAAAGGAAACCAAACATATAAACTTACTTTTCTATGCCATTTGGGTAAATACAATTGGGCGTTGCTTGTATTATGTCTATATAATGGCTTGCTTTTTTTTTGCTAAAATGCACATGGCTTCCTTTTTTTTTTTTTTTTTTAAACTCTATCGCCCAGGCTGCAGTGCAATGGCATGATCTTGGGCTCACTGCAACCTCCACCTCCTGGGATCAAGCGATTCTCCTGCCTCAGCCTCCCGAGTAGCTGGGATTACAGGCACCCGCCACCACGCCTGGCTAATCTTTTTGTATTTTTAGTAGAGAGGAGGTTTCACCATTTGATCAGGCTGCTCTTGAACTCCTGACCTCGAATGATCTGCCCACCTCGGCCTCCCAAGGTGCTGGGATTACAGGCATGAGCCACCGCGCCTGGCCTCACATAGCACATTTTCTAGCAGCTCACGGTGCAGTGTCTTGCCTTCTACTCACCCATGAGCATATCCTGCCACCTTACCTGTTCTTAAACCCTATGGTGCCATGACACAGAAACATCGAGACAATGTTTTCAGCCTGTTGCATTGTCTCAGCCACCAGGATGTTCAGCAGAGGCTCAGAACCCTCTGCAGATGGTGAGAAATGCTGGGGACCGGTTACGAACAGGGACGAAATCTGTCATTACAGGAGGTACAGCCACCTCCAGTTTATCATGTGGGTTCAGGCCTCTTGGTAAAAATTCAGTGACTCGTATCCTTAAGTATGTTAAAACCACACCATTAAGAATAGATTTTATGCAAAGAAAACTCAACCTAATAGTACTGTCTCTGCTGGACTTGATACCCAACTACTTTTGGTGAAGAACTCATATTCCATTTTTCTAGAAGTGTCTTATAGAATGTTCCTCCTGCCTGGAATAAAAAGGCAATCTGTCTCCAAAGAACAAACACCAAATCTGTCAAATCCAATCAAGAGGCATGTGTGTTTTGTGTGCGCATTCCTGTCTATGAGAGAGGAGGATGAAAATAGATTATGGTCTGTTGTCCTCAAAGAGTAGAGTAGAACATCTTTTACCCACAAATGTATCAAGACAAGCTACACTTAGTTGGAAGATTTTTGTAGTAGATCTTAAAATATTCATGTGAATATATGCTGTGCATAGAAGACAAGTGAGAAACGCACTCAGCAACCACAATGCTCGCCGCGGCCCTTTGAAATGAGCAGTGAGGGTTACATGCGGCCCAGGCCGACCGCTTCTCCTCCTTGGTGATGCAGTGAGGGTGTGAGGATGTGAACGAGATGTTTTTGAAACATTTACCGTCCCAACTACAGCATTTTTCAACCATTTGTTTGAGGAAACAGGTTAAAGCCAAAATGTACTGATTCTTTATGATCAAAAACTCACCTCTAGGGTTCCATCGTTTCTTGGGATTATAGACAGCATAGAAAGCAGAACGGAAAGCGTGTTATCTGCTGGGTAGTCACGTCTTTCTTGAAGTCTTGAGAGGGAAACATTTATTCTTTTTCCAGAAAGTCACAATTGACTTTGCTAGGATTGTAAACGTAAAAGGTCCTCCATTTAAAAGCCAGTTGTGGGTGTGAGCCCAAGCCCTATGTACTTTTAAGTAGGCCTCTCAAACTTGTGCAACCCGGTGACAGTGTCTGCACGGGGGGAGGAAATGGCTTCACACATTCCTCCTGAGGAAAGGATGGTGCTGAGGCTACTCTTCTTCCAGAAAAAAAAGGGATTTTTTTTTCCTTTGCTACTGTTGAGGTATTATTCAAAACATTTTTACAACTCTAGCCCAGATGGTAAATATTCCAATTATAGCTGGTGGGATGAGAAAGAGATGAAATGAGAGTGCTTTTTAAAGAATATGATTGAGTAACGACT
The DNA here is from genome assembly GCF_037993035.2 of Macaca fascicularis. NCBI lineage: Eukaryota > Metazoa > Chordata > Mammalia > Primates > Cercopithecidae > Macaca > Macaca fascicularis. The sequence continues at coordinate 198,871,709 of NC_088377.1, read as the reverse complement.
GTTATGTCAATTTCTCCTTCTGAGAGGGAGGACCTGCGTTTAAAAAGGGCGGCAGGCAGCCTAGGGGGATGTGCCCAAAGTGTCCCTGCCTGCGTGAGCCAGTGGAGTCCAGCCGCCCAGCACCCTCCCCTCTCCTCGGGAGGTTGCCCGGCAACCCTAGAGAAAGCACCTTGCAGATATCTTCTATACAAATGCCATCAACTCTGACACAGTCCAACACTTAGTTCATTTTGTTCTGGCAAAATGTTCCACGTCTTTGGCCAAAGAGGTGGGAACAAGCAAGAGGGAAACAGACCTGAGCACAGCAGCTCGTGCCACAAGCTGCTCAGAGGCTGGAAGCCCCCAGCGGCCTCCCTTCGCCCTCACTTAGATTCTCCCAGCCCGCGTCCTTCCTCCCCCGCTCTCATCCGCCATCCTTCTTTCCTCTCGCCGGCCCCACTTAAGCGTGAAGGAAATGGACTGTCACTAGCTGTGCGGTGGGTCAGGCTTCCGTGTGGACGGCAACTGTCATTTCTCTCCTTCTGTTGGCAGTGACGGTGCAGGCCGGAGCGGCACCTACGTCCTGATCGACATGGTTCTCAACAAGATGGCCAAAGGTGAGACGCAGACACTGCGGTTTTGTTGTGGCTCAGAGCTGGGATGGCGTTGCTATGGCAACGTAGGGTGCAGTGTTCACCGGAGGCCCCGGAAACAAATCGCTGATTGTTGTCCCTCTGCTGGGCCATAGGAAGGTGGTTTGCAGCGAGCACATTTGCTTCTGAGACTGGTCCTTCGTTACCTGCCTCTGTGTGCCGAGCACACGGTGGGTCTTTGACAGGTGTTTGCCGCACACGCTGCAGCGTTAACCTCACAGCCGCGGAGAAACCACCCTCGGGCCCTTCAGTGTCCTTGCGGTGCAGAACGTCGCTCCAGTATTCGATGTAACTTCACTGTTGTTAAAACGGTATTTGCAGTAGAGTCACACTAAAAATATCCGTTAGTAATTGCCATCAAATGTCAATCACCCCATCTCAAATGAGCCTTTCAGCCCTTTTTGTGAATGTCCTTCTTATCTAGGGAATCTCTGTGTGTGCTATGGGAGGCTTTCCTCTCGGAGAGGGCATGGGGAGTCTCAGACTGAGGCCCGTGGCGGGGGGGACAGGTTTGGCAGAGCGGGAGCATGCGCAGACGGCGTGGGGAGTCTCAGACTGAGGCCCGTGGCAGGGGGGACAGGTTTGGCAGAGCGGGAGCATGCGCAGACGGCGTGGGGTGTCTCAGACTGAGGCCCGTGGTGGGTGGGGGACAGGTTTGGCAGAGCGGGAGCATGCGCAGACGGCGTGGGATGTCTCAGACGTTAGGCACGGGGTGCGAGGCCGGGTCCAGCAGCAGCGTGGGAGAGCGGATCTGCACACGGGTCCAGCTCTGCCAGCAATGAGGTTTATCACTTTGGACAGAGCTTTTAACCTCTCTGGGATCCAGTTTTCTGCTACAAAAGCATGGGGATTGAGCTCTGGCATTTCTCAAAAGGTGGTCTCCAGAACACCCAACCTCTAAGGTCATCTCTTTGAATCCGGGCCAGAGAGAGGGCTCCCCAGACGGGTGAGCTCGGGAGGAGGCACGCACTGAGTCTGCTCCTTGAGCATCACAGGGCAGGTGCACAGGGAGAGGCCCTGAGGAGTCCGGGGCAGAGAGATGTGTCCAGCTTCCCCTGACTCAGCGCCTCTGACACTTACTTGAGAAGAGTCTGCATCAGCCTTGCGATACCCATTAGCGTCCCATGGAAGGTGGGAGGCGCTGAGATGGCAGCACCCCACAGTCTCTTTCCCAGCGTGAATCAACAATTCCCTTCGTGTCAACACACACGCACATATATGTGTTCATATGGAGACCTCCACCTTCCAGAACATCCCGTTCTTCGTCACTGGCCCAGTGACAGGAGCAGGCATCGATCATAGAAACCAGTTTCTATGCACTTCCATGAATGCCAGCAACTTTAAAATAAGCGTTTTCCTTACTTCAGTTTCTTCTGGTTAACAGAAAAAAAGACATAAATGCGTGAAGATAAAACAACAGCCATGACTTTATGCAGAAGGACTGGAGAGCCTGGGCGAGTTCTCCAGCGTCCTGCAGTGGAGGGGAGGGCTGCAGCCCAGCCCCACACCCCACACCCACCCGACACCACCAGCATCCTTTACTGGCTGCTGGGGAGAAATGAAATCAGTTTTTGTGCCACCAAATATCATTTTAAACACCCAAGATTCATTTAGTGGTGGGAATGGGCAAACAAAAACAAAATGCAAACACTCTGGTAATACTTTTAATCCTTTTTTGTTTGTTTGTTTTGGACATGACACAATCCTTTTTGTCATTTAAACGTCCATTTTTCCTTGTCCATTAATGCTGCTGTATCTTATCAAATATTTCTTTTTCTTTCCAAATTTACAGCTATTGGAGCTCAGAGCTATCCGTGGAATTTGTATTTCTCCCCTTATCACGGGCCCTCCCTTCTTTCTCTCACACATAAAGATTTTCCTTCTCTTAAACCAAAATATCTTCAGAACGTTACAGATCATTTGATGTGTTTCTGACCAAGCCTGTGTTTGTGAACATGTGACGTGATGAGCTGCTGGGGGCACCTGTGTTTCCAATGGAACCTGCCCATCCAGGTACCAGAAGCACAGGCAGGCGGCTGGATGCAGGTGGCCCCAGTGCGCATCTCCACAAGGATGGGATGGAGCCTGGGTTCTGAGTGGCTCAGGTTCACTCCACAGAGAAGGAAACATGGAGAAGTGTGTCCCGGCCTCGAGACCCCGATGCGGGGGGCAGGGCTGGCATATTGTCCAGGCACCTGAGCCACTGTTCACTGGCTCCATTGTGGCATGTAATGTCAGTTCCACTTTGAGATGGGCTCAGCTTTGGACAATACACATGCAGCCATGTGGAACTGGCCAGAGAGGGCCGGCTTGGGGCCTTTGCTGAGATTGGTGACCCCCCTCCTGTTCTTGACCTGCTCCTCTTTCCCTGGGGTGTGTGCGGTGTGAAATTCCCTGACCCGGGGCCCAGGCCATGGTCTCAGGAGAGATCAAAGGGCAGGCGGCCCCTCTGCCGGCTGAGGTGGGCCTTTCCCAGGCCTCCACACTGAGAGGCGCCGGGGTTTTGTTCTGGTGCAGGCTAGGCCCTGCCCGTGTGGCCGGGCGTCTTTGTCTGGCCTGAGAAGCCGGAGGCCCCTGTTGCAGACCCAGCGTTTCTCAAATGATCAAAGGCCCAGAGCCCTGGACGTGAAACCTTTCTTCCCATTTTCCTTTCTGTAAAGGAATGTGTTGCAGAAGACTGGAGAACGCCCTTCCCAAGCTTCCTGGGCAGTGCCAGCACTGACGTTAGGGTCCTCCAGTCCTGCGTGCAGGGCCTGCGTGCTTTCAGCTCCACCAGCTGTGGCCGCAGACAGCAGAGCAGCACTTGTCCACACGGCCTGTCAGCGATTAAGGCCTTTGGGCCTAGTTTAAAGGCCTTTAAAAGCAAACTTGGAATAGTTGAAGTTCTTTCTCCACTGTCTAGTTTAGCAGCAAGTAGACAATGATGCAGTTTGGAATGAAAGTCAACAGGCTCATGTTCTGCAAAGGGTTGTGTGGAGGGAAAGTAGGCACCAATCTGTGAAGCACTTGCACATGGCATTTCTGTTGCAGCAGATAACGTTTCTAACTCATCGATACTAGATAAGTGCACCGGAATCTGTTTTTAGGTAGCCTATTCCTCTCTCATTGAAGGGCTTTGCTCACATGTAGCAAAAAATGTTTTTTTCAAGCAAGATATTGTCTAAGGTTGTGCTTTTTACATTTACATTTTTGTCAGTGACCTCACTTATGAGGGTATTTTTCTACTCCCCCACAATTTTTTTTTTGAGACGGAGTCTCGCTCTGTCACCCAGGCTGGAGTGCAGTGGTCGGATCTCGGCTCACTGCAAGCTCCGCCTCCCGGGTTTACGCCATTCTCCTGCCTCAGCCTCCCGAGTAGCTGGGACTGCAGGCGCCCGCCATCTCGCCCGGCTAGTTTTTTTGTATTTTTTTAGTAGAGACGGGGTTTCACCGTGTTAGCCAGGATGGTGTCGATCTCCTGACCTTGTGATCTGCACGTCTCGGCCTCCCAAAGTGCTGGGATTACATCCCCCAAAATTTTTTAAAGGGACAAGGAGCAGCCAGCACTGGGGGGGCTCCCCAGAGATCAGGTCGGCTGAGCCTATGCTACGCGGAGTCAGGCTTCACTCCCCAGGGGCCAGCACAGAAATGCAGTGGCCGAGAAGTGTGGCCGAGCTGCCACAGCATTCCCACCAGGGTCTGCGCCTGGGCCGGAAGGGGGTGCCTCTGGGGCCCCAGGTGCCATGGAGGCTGTGCCAAGCAGATGCCATATGGCCCCCCCGCGGCTGTGATTGTTGACAAGATGCAGAGTGTGTCTGGGGGGACTCATTTCTTTTGTCTGGCAGGAGCCGCAGACTGGGAATTTTGTGTTCCAGCATGAATCCCCACGGCTTGCGAGCCCGTGCTGGAGTGAGCTTTAAACTTCAGCTAGTTAGGAGTACGTTCCTAAGGAACCTCACGGCGTGAATGTGAGTGGATGGTGGGGTGTCCACACAGGTGTAGATCCAGCCCCAGCTCTCAGACTCAGCGACTGGACCTGGGTACTGTTGTGTGTGTGGATACACATCTCCTCGCCTGTGGGGAGGGATCATTTCCGTTCTTTGTTTCCATGAATCTGACTATACTGCGCACCTCATCTAAGTGGAGTGATGCGACGTCTGTGCTTCTGTGACTGGTGTATGTCACTTTGCATAATGCCTTCAAGGTTGGCCTGTGTTGTGGTGTGTGTCAGCACTAACTTCCTTTTTATGACTGACTAATATTCCATGGCACGGATGGACCACACTTTGAGGATTCATTTGGGTATTAATGGACATTGCCATTGTTTCCAGCTTTGGACTGTTGTGAGAATTCCTGCTGTGAATGTGGATCCGCAGATGTCCACTCACATCCCTGGAGCTGTCCCTGGGGCGGAACGGCCGCATCGACCATAATTCTCTTTACCTCTTGGCTGTTTGATTACAGCCATCCCAGTGGATGTGAGTGGATCTCACTGTGGTTTTAATGTGCATTTCCCTAACAACTAGTGACGCTGAACATCCTTTAATGGCTTATTGGCCATTCGTGTATCAACTTGAGCAAAACAGACATTTCAAGTCCCTTGCCCATTTCTGAAGTGGGCTGTTCAGTTTTTTTCTTGTTGAATTCTAAGAGTTCTTTATATATTCTGAATACTACTCCCTTATCATATACGTAATTTGCAAGCATTTTCTCCCATTACATCAGGGTTTTTTACTCTTTTGATAGTGTCTTTGTTACACAAGTGTTCAATTTTGATGAAGTCCAGTTTATCTTTTTAAAAATCTTTTTCTTGTGGCTCACACCTGTAATCCCAGCACTTTGGGAGGCCGAGGCAGGTGGATCACCTGAGGTCAGGAGTTCGAGACCAGCCTGGCCAACATGGCAAAACCCAGTCTCTACTAAAAATACAAAAATTAGCCAGGTGTGGTGGTGGGTGCCTGTAATCCCAGCTACTATGGAGGCTGAGGCAGGAGAATCACTTGAACCCAGCAGGTGGAGGTTGCAGGGAGCTGAGATCGTGCCATTGCACTCCAGCCTGGGAAACAAGAGAGAAACATACCTCAAAAAATATTTTTTTTCTCTTTTTTTTTTCCTGTGCTTTTAGTATCATACCCAAGATATTTTGGTCAAATCCAAAGTCACAAATATCTTCTCCTATCTTTTCGTAGATCTCCTCCTATATTTTCTTAACTTTTAAGGGCAGGTTCCAGTAGTAGATGGAAGACTGCCTGTGGGAAGTGAGAGGGGCTATGGAGCAGAGAGCCCGTCACCTCAAGCGTGTGCAAGAGCACCTGGGTCCTGATCTGCTATGTGTGGTGACGCAGGAGCACCTGGGTCCTGATCTGCTGTGTGTGGTGAAGCGGAGCACCTGGGTCCTGATCTGCTGTGTGTGGTGACATGGGAGCATCTGGGTCCTGATCTGTTGTGCGTGGTGATGCAGGAGCACCTGGGTCCTGATCTGTGTGTGGTGACGTGGGAGCACCTGGGTCCTGATCTGCTGTGCGTGGTGACGTGGGGGCACCTGGGTCCTGACCTGCTGTGCGTGGTGACATGGGAGCACCTGGGTCCTGATCTGCTGTGCGTGGTGACAGCAGAACGTCTTTGCGGAATCGTGTTTTATGGCTCCCCGGACTTTGAAGGCCAGCCGCCCTCCAGAGCCACCTTGTTTTGTACAGCAGCCACATGTGGTTCCTTAGAGTCGCTAAAATTGGATAAAGTTTACAAGTCAGCTCTTCAGTTGTACCAGCTGCGTGACATAGCCACCATGGCGACGCCAGGCGGTGAAGCTGGAAGCCACTTCCGCCACCACAGCGGGTCCTGGTGGGCCACACGGCTCCAAGGTGGCACTACGGTGGCTCCTGACTGCACCCTCACCCTCTTCTCATCTCCCCGGGCCCAGCCCCGTCATCCCTCCTGTGCTGGTCTCCCCGCTCCATTTTCCCCTCCTGATCGGGTCTCACACAGCCGTCAGTAAGATGCTTTAGACAGAAAGACCTTGGGTGGCTGCCTTGGCCCGGAGCTGTCCCCAGAGCCCTGGGCAGGCTGGCCACTGCCGGTCCCCCTTGGTGGGTCACGCCAGATCCTTCGGCCCCAGGACTCCGGGCTTTGCAGGTTCCTTTCTGTGGCGTGGGGGGGCGCAGCCTTCCCCTCCCCAGGGCACATCCCCCACCGTCTGTCCTCTCTGGAGTCCCACTGGTCCATTCCTTCTCTGGCAGATGCCAGGGTGAACCGTGAAAGTGTGGCTCCAGCTGGTGGCAGGGCAGTGTCCACTGCATGCTGGGTCCATGCTGACGCTGGTTTGGCACCTGCTGCCTGCCCGGCGCGGGTTCTGAGAGTAAAACAGGGAAGCCCCATCCTCCCGCCGCATCTTCCTGCTCTGCCGAGAGACAGGTCAGGGGTCTGAGGCTGCAGGGTGGTGGGGAGCAGACAAGGACACTCCCAGATGCAGAGACGGCAGCTTCACTCACGGGCCGGGGCTCAGGAAGACCCGCAGAACGCGTTCCACCAAATGGAGGGGCCCTAGGGGCCGTCCGTTCTGACCACTTTGTTGCGAGCTGAGGAAGCAGTTCTGGGAGGTTGGGTGACTTGCCTCAAGGCCTCCGGCCAGCCAGGGTCAGATGCAGAACCCTGCTCAGTCTGCAAAGGCTCAAGGCCCCAGAGGGAGGATGGTGGAAGGGACACGACCCCAGGGATGGCGCTCAGAGGCACAGCGTGGTGTGTTCCAGGGCTCCAGGGACAGAGGGGCACCTTAGCTGGGGAGTTCGTTTGGGGCTGTCATGGAAACTACTGGAGGAAGAGGAAACTGAGGGCCAGTGGTGAAGGGCCTGGGCCGCTGAGCTCAGCTCTCTCTCGGCACAGCCTGGAGTCTACAGGGAAGTGGGAGAACTCAGGCAGGTGCTAGGGGACCGGCCAGGCAGTGCAGGACCAGAGGGCTGAGGGGATGGCATGGCCAGGCAGTGCAGGACCAGAGGGCTGAGGGGATGGCATGGCCAGGCAGTGCAGAACCAGACAGCCGGGGGACCAGCTGGGCAGTGCAGAACCAGACAGCCGGGGGACCAGCTGGGCAGTGCAGGACCGAGAGGGCCAGGGGATGGAGCTGGAACTGAAGAACAGGCCGGCTCAGCCACGGGGCCCAGCAGAGGGTTGAGCCGGACAGAGCCGCACATTTGGGCACCAGGGGAAGGAGGTGCACGTACATGGGGTTCGGCCTTCTGCAGACGAGACTTAGAGGGACGCGAGGGTTGGGCAGAAACGGGAGAGCTGGGCGGGAGACGTCTCGCTTTTATGTTTGGCTGAAACGTGAAAACACGAGGTGTCAGCGGGAGAGGGACCTCACAGGCACGTTCGGCCCGCTGTCTCTCGTCTCGCTCAGGCAAGTTTCAGGCTGAGACAGTGCCCAGGATTGGGTGAGGTGGGAGAAGGGAAGGGGAGAGGGAGCCTGTCTGCCCCTTTCTCTTCTAGGGAGGAACTGCCTTCCGTCGGGCAGCAGCAGGGCCTCGTCCACTGCGCGTTGTTTGTTTTCCGTGCCTTTCATTCCCCTGAGCTTTTCTGGTGCAAGAGAAACAGTGAGGGATGTGGGGCGTGAGGTGTCCCCAGGTTCCTGGGCCGGACTGCAGTGCCCTGTCCCGTGTAAGGGGCAGACGATGGACACTGGTTGGAGCAGCGGTCCAGGGGCGCGGCTGACCCAGGGGTCTGGCTGACCCCACCCAGGCGGGGCACAGGCGGGGCACAGGGGGGGCACAAGTGGGCCCTGGTGTTGATCGACAGGTGGGAGTGTGTGGACCGTGTGAGACCCACTGGTCTTGGGAAACACACTGTGGGTGTCCGTGTGGGCACTGCCCACCATCCTTCGATGGTCTCCTTGGGGGTCTTCGTCCCTGTGCATGCGGCCGTCCTCACTGAGTACCAGCTCATGGGTCTCCCACCTGCAAGGGGTCAGGCCGGCCCTGCTGAGCCAGGGTTCACACAGCCTGGCTGCAGGGGCTCCTCACCCACTCCAGGGTCTGATGTCCTCACCTGGGCAGTCCTCTGCTTCTCCTCATGGACACGCAGACACCTCAGGCCCATTGGATGCCACAAGATGTCGTTCAGGTCCCACCTGGCCGAGGGCCGTCCCTTCTGCAAGCTCCCTCCTTGGTCCCGGGTGCTGGCACCAGCCCATCAGGCCCATCCAAGCCCATCCAGGCCCATCAGGCCCATCCAAGCCCATCCAGGCCCATCAGGGCCATCCAGGCCCATCCAGGCCCATCAGGCCCATCCAGGCCCATCCAGGCCCATCAGGCCCATCCAGGCCCTCCCCTCCCTCCAACGCAGGCCTTGCTGGCACACATTTAGGGGTCAGACCACGCCAGCAGGAGCTGGATGAGGCCACAGCGAGGGAGCTGGCAGCAGGCAGCCACTGAGGATGTGGGAGAGAACACAGGAGAGAGACGGGGCTGGGGGGCCACAGCCCTGTGGGGGCAGTTGTGTCGCCCTCAGGGCATACCGCAAGCACTGGTCCCTGAGTCCACGTGTTTCTGTTCAGACTCCTGTTTGGAAATTCAGGAGGGGATCAAAGTCCTGCCCTCTGAGGTTCCGGTTGCAGACACAGCTCCACAGTTCAACCTGGCCCAGCATGCGCACTCCCCTGCCTGATTCTGCTCCCTGCTGCCAGGCAGTCGCTCCTCCGTCTCAGTCGCTGGATCCTCTCCTTCCTCCTCTGTGCACATCTTGCTCACGGCCTGGTTGCTCCGTTTCCTGTGGTGCAGCCGCCCTCCCCACACAGTCTGTGGTCCCCCACTCTGTCTCCCCTCCTCTCACACCTACCCACTCCATCCTTCCCTCATTCCTCTGCTCGTCCAGCCCCCGCCAGCGTGCTCTGCCACTCCCTGTCCTGGGATTCGAGGGGCCCGTGCGGAGGGCTGCAGGGGTCTCCCTGTTGTCCTGGAGGCATCTCCCAGAGCATCGTCCCTGCCCAGCCCTCAGGCCTAACATCCTCCGTCCAGACCCTGAGGGGCTGTCCCCAGAGGCAGCGGGTCCCACACGTCCTTTCCTGGCGCCTGAAACCCAGGCTCATGCAGCCTGGCCGTTTGGCAGTGAGGCTCCCTCGTGGTGTTGAGTAGGATGCTGGGGCTCCCCTGATGGAGTCAGGGTGCGGCAGGGGGTTGCACGCTGTCCCTTGGAATCAGTAATCCTCACGCAAGATTCTTCCAGACGCACAGCAACTACGTGAGACAGAACTTGCATGTGGGAAGGGCAGCAATCCCGTGCAGTGTCACACGGCTGCTCGGCTCCCTCTTCAGCCTCCCCTGTGCTTCCGTTCCTCCTGTTTCTGAGGTCAAATGGTGCAAAGTGTCCTTGGCCATGAGCCCACAGGCGTGGGACAAGGTCTCCGTGCTTGCACTATAAGCCACAGAACTGAGTCAATGTGTAACTGGCCTTGTCCCCAGCCCAGGCACTTTCTGAACCCAAAATAGACTCAGGGGGACCAAGGCAGCTGCTGGCCCTGCAGGAGCAAGGGGGAGGAGAGCCTGGCCTGTGCCCTTGCAGGAGGGATCCCACCAGACCCCCATAAAGGCCGGGCCCCCAGGAGCAGCAATACCAGTGGTCAGTGCGGCCTGGGAGGGGAGCTGACTGCGTTCGTCACACCTCCCCACTGGACCAGTGCGTGAGCACCTTTCAGGTTAAAGGTGCAAGTGGTGTGTGCGTGTTCCAGGCAGCATGAGAAGGGTTGCCTTAGGCGGGCCCCCTGTTCTCTTCCACGTGTCCAATATTCACAGTTTGGTGTGACCGTTACTCAGCTGCAGACGCCTCCTGAATGCCATTTACCGCACACGCGTGTTGATTCTGACGTGGGTGTCGAGGGCCTAGCCACATTCTGGAGCTCCCCGTGTGGGTGTGTGTGCTCTGCACCGACCCGGGAATGGCTGCGTGCCCTACCCCATCACACGGACGCTCCAGGATGTACCTCAGCACTCCCCTGCCTTGGGGCTCTCGTGCCGTTCCCAAACCTCTTCTGTCAGCACAGACGCTGCGTTTGCATCTCGATCCTGCCCCGGTGCCCTGGCACTGGTTGTGCAGGGCAGGTAGGTGGGGTGGCAGCAAACTGCAGTGGGCACCACGTTGCACCAACGTGCATGTGTTCACACACAGACGGGACTCGGAATTGCGGAGCCATCGTATTTGTCTTTCACTTTTAACAGTCCCCCCTTGAATCGTGAAGCTGTGCTCACCTGCACAGGGGTGCGGAGGTCCGGCGTCTCCGCGTTGATGCTGCCAACACCTCAACAGTATTATGGGATGGTCCAGCAGTCAATAGAAACTTATCAGGATATTTTGCACAATTCCCTGTCCTCCTGGAGTATTAGCGGATGGTGACTTTAAAACGACAGTACTCATTTATACACTTCTACATTTTGTTTAACTTACATTTTTTATAAGGATCTGGAGGCATCTCAGTTTCTCCAAAAGAAGGATTTAGAATTTATTCGAAGGAAAAAATACGTAAGAAGTAGCTAGTTTGTTATGATTCTGATCTACTTGATTTTCAAGTGAATAAGACGCAGATTTGCCTCCTTTGATCCCAGCAAAGTGTCGCAACATAGACCATATAATTTATCTGGAAGGTCAGCAAAAAAAATCCTGCTTATAATTTTCATAAGTCTTTAGTTAAGATCATCCAGGAAAGATGTGAAGTGAAAACTCAGCACCGAAGGCCCAGGACAGTGTGTGCATGTGTGTGTGTGATTGGTGTGGGTATGTGGGCGTATGCATGCCCATGTGTACATGTGTGCATGCACGTGGGTGTATGCATGTGCACAGCATATGAGTGTGTGATATGGGGTGTGGAATGTGCAGTGTGAGCTGTGAGTGTTCTGTGTGTGTGTGCATGCGTATGATGTGTGTGATCCTGAATGTAGGAATAATGGATGTGCATGTGTGATGTGGGGTGTATTGTGAGAGTGTGGGGTGTCGGTGTGTGTGTGCATGTGTGTAGGATGTGAGTGTTCTGTGGTGCGTGCATGCCTGTGTGTATGTGTGTGTGCATATATATGACCTATATAAGTGGGGTGTGTGTGTTGTGTGGTGTGTGCACGCCTGTGTATGTATGTGTGCATGCATGTATGTATGACATGAGTGTGGATGTGCATGTTGTGTGAGCGTGTGCATGCCTGTGTGTATATCTGTGTGTGTGTGTATGTATGACACGAGTGTGCTGTGTGCATCTTGTGTGGATGCGTACATGCCTATGTATATGTGTGTGCATGCATGTGCATATATATGACATTGTGCATGTGTGTGCGTATGTGTGACATCAGCGTGGGGGTGTGTTGTGTGGGCATGTGCATTCCTGTGTGTATATGTGTGTGTGCATGTGCATATGTATGACACGTGAGCGTGGGTGTGTTGTGTGTGCATGCCTGTGTGTATACATGTGTGCGTGTGTGCATATGTATGAAGTGAGTGTGGGGTGTGCATATTGTGGGCGTGTGCATGTGTATGTGTGCTTGTATGTGCATATGTATGACAGTGTGGGGTGTGAGTGTAGTGTGAGCATGTGCACACGTGTGTATGTGTGTGGGCATATGTGTATGTATGACATGTGAGTGTGGGATGTGCATGTTTGGGTGTGTGCATGCGTGTGTGCCTGCATATGCATATGTATGACATTGTGCATGTGTGTGCATAGGTGTGATGTCAGCGTGGGGTGTGCATGTTGTGTGGGTATGTGCATTCCTGTGTGTATATGTGTGCATGTGCATATGTATGACAGGTGAGCATGGGTGTGTTGTGTGTGCATGCCTGTGTGTATATCTGTGTGCATGTGTGCATATGTATGAAGTGAGTGTGGGGTGTGCATATTGTGGGCGTGTGCATGTGTATGTGTGCTTGTATGTGCATATGTATGACAGTGTGAGGTGTGAGTGTAGTGTGGACATGTGCATACATGTGTATATGTGTGTGGGCATGTGTGTATGACATGTGAGTGTGGGATGTGCATGTTTGGGTGTGTGCATGTGTGTGTGCCTGCATGTGCATATGTATGACATGGGGTGTGTGTTTTGGTGTGTGCATGCATGTGTCTGTGTGTGTGCATGTGCATATGTATGACGTGTGAATGTGGGTGTGTGCATGCCTTTGTGTGTGTGCATGTGCATATGTATGACGTGAGTGTGGGTGTGTTGTGTGGTGTGTGCATGCCTGTATGTATATGTGTGTGCATGTGCATATGTATGACATGAGTGTGGGTGTGTTCTGTGGTGTGTGCATGCCTGTGTGTATATGCATGTGTGGGCATGTGTGTATGACATGAGTGTGCGTGTATTGTATGGTGTGTGTATGCCTCTGTGTGTGTGTGTGTGCATGTGCATATGTATGACATGAGTATGGGGGTGTGTGTTGTTTGGGTGTGTGCATGTGCGTGTGCACAGGAAAATATCCCAGACAAAGCAGAAATATCCCAGCCTGGGTGAGTGAGGAGCTCTGCACCTCCCAGGGCACAGGAACTGTTCCACTTCGTTCCTTATCTGGATTCGTAATAATCACCATGTGTCCTTAATTCGAATGCATTTAGTTAGGACCAAGCTTTTCTTCAGTTCTTCCAGAGGGTGGAGTTGAGAAAATTTTCTTCTGCAAGTAAAGGCCTCTCTCTTGAACGCTTGGCACACATTGTCTTTTTTTTTTTTTTTTGAGACGGAGTCTCGCTCTGTCGCCCAGGCTGGAGTGCAGTGGCCAGATCTCAGCTCACTGCAAGCTCCGCCTCCCAGGTTCCCGCCATTCTCCTGCCTCAGCCTCCCGAGTAGCTGGGACTACAGGCGCCGCCACCTCGCCCGGCTAGTATTTTGTATTTTTTTAGTAGAGACGGGGTTTCACCGTGTTAGCCAGGATGGTCTCGATCTCCTGAACTTGTGATCCGCCCGTCTCGGCCTCCCAAAGTGCTGGGATTACAGGCTTGAGCCACCGCGCCCGGCCACATTGTCTTTTTTACTTTCAAGAAAAAAAGAATACATTGCATCCCTGCCGTCTGCAAAACCTCTGAGTAAAATTGTAATAAAACTTACCTGTGCTCATCCAGTTATTATCCATGAACAGGCTGCTGGAAGCCACGCGGAAGAATGACAGTCGGGAGATGGTGATCATGGTCCTCCCGGCACACCCCATCCGTCCGCTTTCACTCTGTTTACTGGGAGGATGTGGTCTAGGGCCATGAGCTGAATCACACGGCTCGGTCAGCCAAGAGCCAGAGTCCAGGAGAAATCCAACAGGCCTTGTAAAGAGACACCGGTAGCATATTTGCTTGGTTTTCTTTAACTTCAAATGGATTCTTTCATTGTGACAAATAGTTTTAATACTTTAACACTAATATTCTTTTAATGGCTTTTGTTTAATGGTTAACATTTTTTCTCTAAAGCTAAAAAAAAAAACCGTCTGTTGTCTTAAAAATGTATTTAACCAATGTATAAACTTTTAACCCAATGAGCCCTGGGTGAATTAGAAAATAATGATGAGAACGATTTACATTTGCTGAGCTGGGCACAGCATGGTACCCAGCGGCCATTCAGGTGCCAGCGGAGCACGCAGAGCCTGGTGTCTGTGGCTCCCTCCCCGGTCCACTAACAGCGAGAGAGGTGGGTCTTCCTGGGTGTCTCGGGCATGAGGGTGCAGCCCAATCCAAACAAGAAACCGACTCAGGCAGCGCTCACCACACTGAGGTGCTGGCCAAGATGGCAGCCTGAGTCACTTCCCTGTGCGTTCCCGACATTGACAACTCAAACCTGGTCAAGTAGCAGAAAGTGGCTCCACTGAGTCCATTCATTTCCCTGGTGTTTGAATCACCACGATGCTTCTTAGGTGGAAAACGTCTGGAACTTCTCTGTGGACCCACCCTCTGTCCCCGGTAACCATCGTTAAGGTTCCTTTCTTTCCTTCCATCCAGATTTTCTTTGCATGTGCTCTGACTCCTCGACTGTTTGCAGGCTTTTCAATGTGAGCGTCACACCACTGGGCCTTTCCGTTTACCTGGAATTTCACTTTTGTTAGCTGCTCCTTCACCTTGTCAGCAAAATTGGATTTTTCAAGAAAGAATTGTACTTTAAATGCACTAGAGGGAGCTTTCTATGCAGTGGAGGCTTTAAGTGGATCTTTGACACCAAGAAAAGCCTTTTACCAAGTGAAGGGGGACACATGCCCACCCAGCAGGTGCTTTACCAATGCCAATGTTGTGCCCCTGCCCGAGAGCAGGCAGGATCTGGCGCCCGGCCTGGCCACACCCATGCTCAGGAGGGCACGAGAGCAGGCAGGATCTGGTGCCCAGCCTGGCTGCACCCATGCTCAGGAGGGCACGAGAGCAGGCAGGACCCGACGCCTGGTCTGAGCCTGGCTGTCCAGGGTCTGTCCCTTATGAAAGAAAGATCTCACGCATGGGTTCTATGAAAGCTTCTCTCTCTGCCACACTTCAAGTAAGGAATTATTCTTAATTCTAGCATGCAAGAAGCAGGAGCTATCCACAGCAGACAACTGATTTTACTAATACATCCGTTACGGACCTAATGTTGGTGCCACACACTTTTTAAGCGTTAACTCCGTTTCCTCCGCTCTTCAGTTTTGGTCTTGGGCTCATTGCGATTTGGAGGCATGCTCCCATGTTGTTCTGTATTTCAGCCCAGTTCTCCCCATGTTGTCTGGGGATGACCCGGTGCATCTTTCTCCTTCCTTTTTTCACTTTTCCTCACAAACCACAGTCTGAGAGGGAGCCACGATGTTGTGAAATAAGAGAGACTTTATCCATCGCATTTTATCTGAGGACCACGCCGCTGTTCTGGGAGGCAGCTGCCAGCGATGACCATCTCCAGAGATCAGTGCACATGGAGGGAGAGCCCCTTCCTCACCCGCACCTGCTACAGCTCCTGACGGCTTCATGGCTCCGGCCAGAATTTAGGAGGGCAGTTGCCAGTGAGGGACGGTCGCCCAGGATTCCACACTAGCACAATCATACACACAGCCCTTCAGGTGACATTGCCATTGAAAGTCGTTTTAAAAAAGAAGTTTCAGGGACTAAAAGCAAGTACCCTAAGCCAACTAAAGGAGAGAGGTTTTAACTCTGTGGCCCAGATGAACCCTGAACGTGACATCTCGGGAAGGCTGAGAGCTCCCTGTCTCTTGAATCAGACTATTTATACCACACCTGCTTCTCCTGAGGTTCGTGACTCCTGAGACAGAGAGCTGAGGGATCCCCGTAGAAGCTGCTGCTGTCCTCGTGCCTGGAAGGCTTCAGAGAACATAACTAATTGGATCTCACCCTCTCCCAGAAGAGTTTGCTCACGAGATCTGTGAGGTCGCCTGAGTATCAAATGCGTTTTGTAAATTACACGTAATCATGCGTCATCTCACTGGACCCTCACTGGACCCTCACTGGACCCTGGAAACGGGAGGAAAGCCCCTCCAGAGGTGAGGCTGGCCCATCCAGCTTCCCCGCCACGCCCAGCATAGGGTGCAGAGCGGAAACCCACACCTCAGCTCTGTAGCTCGATCTTCCCTATGTCACCTGACACAACTCGGCGTCTGTCGGCAACCCCAGCACTCCTGCCTTAACTCACCTCTTTTTGGTGTTGGAAAAAATTTCTTAAAAGCCAATAGACACCTTACGTTTTTAATTATACAAGACTAGTTATAATACATTTTGTGTATTAGAACCTGGTTTCCAATCCCAGCAGCGAACAGTGGAAGATAGACAGTGTGCTCTAAACGTGGATGTGAGGCCCCAGCACACGGAGCCTCCCTGGTCCTGCACCTCGGCCTGTCCCCTCCCCACACAGTCCAGGTCAGCATCGTGCTGAGGTCAGCAGTCGGGATCTGTGAGGAGTTACAACACCCAGTGTTAGATGGAGCTGATACATTTCCAGTTTCTGAGCTGTTATTCACGCGGCCAGCTGCTTTGCAGAATGACTTCCTTTCTAAATGAGAGGGTAGGTTTCCTTGTACATAGAAATACTGTGTTACTTTTATTGGGAAGCTATTTAGTTATGTTATTGTTTTTTACACGTGGTAGTTAAACAGCAAACGTCTTGCCATTTCTTCTGGATGATTTCTAAAGAGCCAATCCAGCAGAATTTGGGGTGTGTGGTGACCATGGGGTACGCAGTGACTGTGGGGTGTGTGATCGGTAGCCACAGGGTGTGCAGTGGCCATAGAGTGCATGGTTCCTGGGGGGTATGTGGTGGCCGTGGAGTGTGTGGTGGTCATGGGGTGCATGCCGGCTGTGGGGTGCATGCTGGCTGTGGGGTGCATGCTGGCTGTGGGATGTATGCTGGCTGTGGGATGTGTGGTGCCCATGGGGTGTGTGCCGGCTGTGGGGTGCATGGTGACTGTGGGGTGCGTGCCGGCTGTGGGGTGTGTGCTGGCAGTGGGGTGTGTGCTGGCAGTGGGGTGTGTGCTGGCTGTGGGGTGTGTGATGCCCGTGGGGTGTGTGCTGGCTGTGGGGTGTGTGCTGGCTGTGGGGTGCGTGGTGGCTGTGGGGTGTGTGCTGGCTGTGGGGTGTGTGATGCCCGTGGGGTGCGTGCTGGCCGTGGGGTGCGTGCTGGCCGTGGGGTGCGTGCTGGCCGTGGGGTGCGTGCTGGCCGTGGGGTGCGTGGTGGCCGTGGGGTGCGTGGTGGCCGTGGGGTGTGTGGTGCCCGTGGGGTGCGTGGTGCCCGTGGGGTGTGTGCCGGCTGTGGGGTGTGTGCTGGCTGTGGGGTGTGTGCTGGCTGTGGGGTGCGTGCTGGCTGTGGGGTGCGTGCTGGCTGTGGGGTGCGTGGTGGCTGTGGGGTGCGTGGTGGCTGTGGGGTGTGTGGTGGCTGTGGGGTGCGTGGTGGCTGTGGGGTGTATACCGGCTGTGGGGTGTGTGGTGGCTGTGGGGTGTATACCGGCTGTGGGGTGTGTGGTGGCTGTGGGGTGTGTGCTGGCTGTGGGGTGTGTGCCGGCTGTGGGGTGTGTGCTGGCTGTGGGGTGTGTGCTGGCTGTGGGGTGCGTGCTGGCTGTGGGGTGCGTGCTGGCTGTGGGGTGCGTGGTGGCTGTGGGGTGCGTGGTGGCTGTGGGGTGTGTGGTGGCTGTGGGGTGCGTGGTGGCTGTGGGGTGTATACCGGCTGTGGGGTGTGTGGTGGCTGTGGGGTGTATACCGGCTGTGGGGTGTGTGGTGGCTGTGGGGTGTGTGCTGGCTGTGGGGTGTGTGCTGGCTGTGGGGTATGTGCTGGCTGTGGGGTGCACGGTGCCTGTGGGGTGTGTGGTGGCTGTGGGGTGTGTGGGGTGTGTGGTGGCTGTGGGGTGTGTGCTGGCTGTGGGGTGTGTGCTGGCTGTGGGGTGTGTGCTGACTGTGGGGTGTGTGGTGGCTGTGGGGTGTGTGGTGGCTGTGGGGTGTGTGCTGGCTGTGGGGTATGTGCTGGCTGTGGGGTGCACGGTACCCATGGGGTGTGTGCTGGCTGTGGGGTGTGTGGTGGCTGTGGGGTGTGTGCTGGCTGTGGGGTGTGTGGTGGCTGTGGGGTGTGTGCTGGCTGTGGGGTATGTGCTGGCTGTGGGGTGCACGGTGCCTGTGGGGTGTGTGGTGGCTGTGGGGTGTGTGGGGTGTGTGGTGGCTGTGGGGTGTGTGCTGGCTGTGGGGTGTGTGCTGGCTGTGGGGTGTGTGCTGACTGTGGGGTGTGTGGTGGCTGTGGGGTGTGTGGTGGCTGTGGGGTGTGTGCTGGCTGTGGGGTATGTGCTGGCTGTGGGGTGCACGGTGCCCATGGGGTGTGTGCTGGCTGTGGGGTGTGTGCTGGCTGTGGGGTGTGTGCTGGCTGTGGGGTGTGTGGTGGCTGTGGGGTGTGTGCTGGCTGTGGGGTATGTGCTGGCTGTGGGGTGCACGGTGCCCATGGGGTGTGTGCTGGCTGTGGGGTGTGTGCTGGCTGTGGGGTGTGTGCTGGCTGTGGGGTGCACGGTGCCTGTGGGGTGTGTGGTGGCTGTGGGGTGTGTGGGGTGTGTGCTGGCTGTGGGGTGTGTGCTGGCTGTGGGGTGTGTGCTGGCTGTGGGGTGCACAGTGTCTGTGGAGTGCATGGTGGCCAGTGGCCTTCCTTTGGGTGAGCCCCATCTGGGGTCTCTGTTTAGCTTGAGCCTTTATACCAACTTGAGATGCTTGAAAGATGCTGTGAATTGCGGCTTGTTTATCCTTCTGCCTACAGTTGTGGTATTTTTCACATTTAAACTGCAGCAAAGTTCTGGGGACAATGTGTGCAGAAGCCACAGCTCCTACCAAAGGTACAGTCAGGGTGCAACAGACGATGTGGGCGTTTCTGAGGAGTTTTTTGGCTGAAGCACGAACGTTCGTGCAATGGCGCTGAGACTAACCTCACGCTCTCCATGCAGGGACTTGACTTTCATAAGACAAGCTTGTCTCAGAGAGGCCAGTCCCCCTGCATCGTTTCTGCCATGATTCTGCTCTGTGAGCACAACTGCCGGAGTGCCCGTGAGAGGAGGAGGAGAGGAAGCGGCATCCTCGGCCGCCACAGTCGTAGCTGCAGGAGGGGTCCTTCGGCTTCCTGCCTTCAGCTTCCTCCCTTCCTCTCTACCATTTGGCAAACTCACCCGTTTGTGTCAGGCTGTTTTAAATTTATGGATTTCTTTTAAAACAAGATTGTATTTACTGTGGCCTTGTCGACTTTTGAGGCCTTTGGAGACCCAAAGAGGAGCAATTAAGGAAACCTGTGAACCTGGCCTCACCTTCCACCCACATGAGCTGCCAGCTAGTTCCCTGGTGGCTGAGCTCACAGGGGCTGCCCCAAGAGAGAGGCTCCTTTCCTGCCTGCAGAGGCCTGGCTTAAAAGGTGGCGGCCCTCATGGTCTTCCCTGCCCAGGAGAATGGGGTCCTTTAGCGAGAGGATGGGAGCTGGAGGGACGGCCAGCTTAGCCCCGACAGTGGCTCCCATCACCACAAGCCCTGTTGCTGCTGGGGAATGCCAGTGTCTCCACCTTCTGTGTTCAAGGGTGGAGAGACCCTCCAGCCAGGCGGGGCAGGTGGGGTGGTCGTCTCGCGCCGGGCCTCCCTGGTGGAGCCACTGCAAGGCTGTCCTGATGGCCAGATTCTCTGTGCCACCTGCTTTGTTCTCCTTTCATGCAAATATGACATTTGGTTCCAGCGCGTGTCCTCCCCAGCCCCCCCGTCACCCCGCCTTTCCCTCCGGCTGCCTGCGGCTCTGAAGCAGACCCTGTGACTTGGAGGTGCTTTGCAGGCACCCACTACCCTGCTGGGATGATCCTGGAGCCCGAGCCCGCACTGGCTTTTCAGTTGCCACCCTGTGAAGCTGCAGAACCATACGAAAAGGAAATTGAGGAATTTTAAACCTGCTCTCCTGATTCGCTGGGTGAGGAATGTGGTGTGCACTCAGGTTACGGCCAGAGAGAAAGGCCCGGTGCCCACCTGACTCTGGGCCACCTGGGCCTCCTCAGGTCTTTGGCCAGCACTGTCCTGCCCACGGTAGTCAGGGTTCCAATGACTGCGGCTTCCTTCTCTCTGTGGCTTGGACACACCGTTGGCCATGTCTCCATTTCCTCATCTGCGACTGGGGTGACCACGGTTCTCAGTTCACCATGTTCGGTAGAGGGGACGTGGTAGAGGGGACGTGAAGTGCCTGGCACCCATGTGGGTTTCCCTGTGGGATTCTGACCCGCTTCGGAGGTGCCTCCTGCTCCTCATCCCACACCTCTCCGTGTTTCTCATCCTGGCGGCTGTGTCCTGTCTCCCCCTCTCACCTGCAACACGCTGGAGAGGTCGGGACCCTGTCCTGCTCATTATCTGTCTACTAAAGAACCTAGCAAAATGGAAAAACAAGAATATGTGCTGAATTAATTATTAGCTTAAAATTTAAAACTTAAATAGCATGATTTGAGTGCAGCCAGCAACACCTGCCGTGAGATCGGTGCTGTCTACAGGAGGATGGAGCTTTCGGTAAACTGCCGAGCTGGGAGTAGCCATGGGCTACCTTTACTCAGACCCAAAACGTGGAACCTTAGAGTTTAAAAAGCAGGAAACTCTACAGTTAAAAGCCAATATTAAGGTTAAGTCCATTAATCTAAATTAATCTGATTTTTTATTTCTTTAAATGAAAAAGTAATCCTATGCAATCAAAGGTAAAGTTTATATGTGGTTCCCTATGATTTACGACATTCCCTGAAGTGTCAAACAAAAAAAAAGAAAAAAGAAAAGAAAACCAGCTTTGGTTTCTGATGGCGATGGCCTGCTGTTGGTAAGTATCTGTATGAGCATCTTATAACCATTTTTCAGCCCAGCTTTCTGGAATTAATGCTAATGAAAGCTGCCCCTGCCTTCGTCTTCTATATGAACACTGAAATTGCAGCCGCCTGCCAGCCTGCTGAGGGATGAGTGTAATAATTTTCAATTGGCCTCTCAGCCCAGAGGGAATGTGGCTAGCAGAAGATTGACAGATGTGGCATGGATTATCTTGTGCTCTGAACTCAGCCCAATTTGTGGTTTGTTGCAGGTGCTAAAGAGATTGATATCGCAGCAACCCTGGAGCACTTGAGGGACCAGAGACCCGGCATGGTCCAGACGAAGGTACTGTCAGTCTCTCCTCCAGGACATGGACCCATTAAAAGTGCCTCTCTGGGGCCGTGTTCCCGAGAGGAGCACAGGGAGGGCCTGGTTTACTGTGAGCCACAGGAGCACGGGGACAGCCTGGTTTAATGTGAGCCACAGGAGCACGGGGAGGGCCTGGTTTACTGTGAGCCACAGGAGCACGGGGACGGCCTGGTTTAATGTGAGCCACAGGAGCACGGGGACGGCCTGGTTTAATGTGAGCCACAGGAGCACGGGGACGGCCTGGTTTACTGTGAGCCACAGGAGCACGGGGACGGCCTGGTTTAATGTGAGCCACAGGAGCACGGGGACGGCCTGGTTTACTGTGAGCCACAGGAGCACGGGGACGGCCTGGTTTACTGTGAGCCACACACCCATTGCTCTGCTCTGGCCGGCCTCGTCCACACCGGTCCTGCATGGGTGGGGGCACATCTGGGCCCCCAGAGGTCCACTGACGATTCCTGCAACACCTCCAGATGCAGCCACATCTCAAGTCGTAGGAACTCGATTCACTGGCTCTTTCCATTCACTAGATTTGGGCGTGGGGGCAGAATGCTGTATTTTTGTAGACACAGGTTGACGATAAATCCCAGAGCCCTCCGGAGGATGTTCTGAGCTCGCTGAGTGCTGCCCGGCCTCTCTGGGGCCTGCACTTTGTGGAGGACCCAGGGCACAGCATCCTGGAGCACCCAGCATCGCTCACACTTGCTGAAGAGACCCAGTTTGCAGCAACAGGGGTCAACACAAAAAAATTCTGGTGAGCTTTGGCTCAACGAGAACTGGACGTGAGGTTGTTATGTGTCTGGCTTCTCGCCCTGAGGCTGGGCTTGGCATGCCTTTGGCCTCTCTACTCCCCTGTTTCTTTTTGCCCTCTCTGTGCAACTGGTAGCACCATCACGTGATTTTGTGAAAGTTCTTTGTAAGTCTTGGGACGGTATATTTTCTTCGGTTTTTTTGTTGTTGTTGTTTTGGGTTTTTTTGTTTTATTTTTTGAGACGGAGTCTCGCTCTGTCACCCACGCTGGAGTACAGTGGTGAAATCTCAGCTCACTGTAACCTCCGCCTCCCAGGTTCAAGCGATTCTCCTGCCTCAGCCTCCAGAGGAAAAAAAAAAACTCAGAAATAATCCACCAACCCTCCACCTAGTGTCCCCAAATATGAACACCTCACGTAACCATAGTGCAGTGACCAAACCCAGGAAGTCAGCATCTAAACAAACCACTGACTGACTGATAGTCCCAGCCTGACGCCCTCCGTGCCCCACCAGGGAACTTCCCCTGGAGCAGGACATGCCCGGGGCGGCCATGCGAGGGGCTCATGGCTCCTCTGCTGTCCGGGACGCTTCACGGCCGTGAGGTCTTCTAGAGCGCCAGCAGCCTTGCTCTGTCTTTGTGGAACGTCTCTTGTCTAGGTGTATCCCACGTCCCCTGTGGTCCAGGCGGGGCGGGGGGGCAGGAATGTCCCTCACAGGGGAGCCTCACGTCCACACCCACTGAGGTGTGTGTCTGGAGGTTTCTGCCTGGCTGGGTGCTGATTTTTCCCTGTGTGGTTCCTCAGTGTCTCTCGGGGAGAAGCTGGGACTGTGCGCACGTCTGTCTTTCCTTCTGCTTGTTCACCACAGCACTCGGCACGTATTGTGAGGCTGTCGAGAGAGGAGGTGACACAGGGGACAGCTGCTGTTCCAGCAGCAACAGCGGTCAAAACAAAAAAGTTTGGGTGAGCTTTGTCTCAACAAGAACTGGACGTGAGGTTGATGTATGTCTGGCCTCTCTGTACCAAGGAGTTCCCAGGTTTCATGCCATGGAAAGGTCCATCCATGGAAGGGTCCATCTTGCCGCACTGACCATCCTCCTGGCCTGGCTGCCTAGCAGCAAAAGAGGTGGCCTTGTGAAGACAGGCACGTACCGCCTTCTGGCTGGCCCTGAGTCCCGGGAGCTTCAGGTGGCTCTGAACTGGACAGAGGAGGCCATGGAGGCTGGGAGAACGGGGCACACATAACCAGGAATGGACAGCGAGCGCCACCTCAGGCAGGTGTGATGGTGACTCTGATGGTGACACCGAGGCCCACTCTGGGATAAGTCCCAGGAAATCTAAATTCAAATTAGTTTCCTCCCCACGTGTCTGCCTGCCTCTCAGGCAGCCTCTTCCCCTCCGGACGGGTGAGTTTGCCCAGAACACACACTGGTTTTAGGATGGGCAAAATCATCTCAAGGGGATATCTTCTTGCCAAAAGTGAAAAAACATTGCAAAGAGCAAAGCCTCCAGGCCTCCGTTGTGTGTATCGTGTTTGCCAGAACGAGCCCTTCCTGGCACACTGATGACTGAGGCGTGCAAGGGTGGTCCCAAGACCCTTCGTGAAGTGAGGTGCTTCGGGACTCATCAGAGAAAGAGAAAGCCACAATCACAATTGTTACGTGCCAGGTATTCCATTCTACTCTATTTTTAAATGGTAAGATGACAGCAAAGACCTGGGACCAACCCAAATGCCCGTCAGTGATAGACTGGATAAAGAAAATGTGGTGCGAATACGCTGTGGAATAATATGCAGCCATAAAAAGGAACGAGATCATGCCCTTTGCAAGGACATGGATGGGGCTGGAGGTCATTATCCTCAGCAAACTAATGCAGGAACAGAAAACCAAACACCGCCTGTTCTCACTTGTAAATGAGAGCTGACCAATGAGAACACATGGACACTGGGAAGGGAACAGCACACACTGGGGCCTGTCAGTGGGGAAGGGAGAGGGAGAGCATCAGGATCAATAGCTAATGCATGCGGAGCCTAATTCCTCAGTGATGGGTTGATGGGGGCGGCAAACCACCATGGCACATGCTTGCCTATGGAACAAACCTGCCCACCCTGCACGTGGATCCCAGAACTTCAATATAAAATACATAAATAAATGGCAAGATGATAACACGTACACACTCTTGCCCTGTTGCCCAGATCACTTGGTGACCCAAAGCTCCGTTTTCTGCACTCCAGATTCAGAGTCAGCTTCCTAGCTGCTTCCTTCTTGGACTGGGCATCCCGAGGAGTTCCCCGTCTTCCTTAGGGTTTGTGTTAGGAGCCGTCTTGGAGCATGCACATAAATTCAGCTCCTGGAACTTCAAGGCATAAGGAAATGGGAACCATGCGAAAGTCACTGTCAACCCATGACTGCGCTGCCCAACATTGCCCCGAGACTGAACTTCCCCTAGAAGTTCAAATTCACAAAGATAGAAAAATTATTTGGGCACAATGCTGCGGTCCAGTCTGAATGCTTTTCTTCCATGAAGCCAAGAGGAGGCGTCTGCAGCTCCTTTGAACGGAGGAAGTCACGTCGCCTTGTTTGGAACTGAAGACAAGGAAGGAACGAGCCGTAGATGTGAGCGCCCGGAGACCAGGATGACCACAGGCCCCGACAGCAAAACACCATCGCTACAGTAAAAAAGACCCTCGGGAGAGCCGTTTCCTCCCTGGAATTTGGGTCGAATAGAAAATATTTCACTCAGTCCCTGACCACAAACTCCGTCATCTTAGAAAAAAAGTCCAGGCGCCCAGAGGCTGAACCGCAGCTCAGGATTTGACACCACACGAGCTGCCAGAGGCGACACACTCAGCCACACACACTGTGCACACGCACACACCTGCACACACCCATGCATACAACCACACACACCTACACACCCACACACTGCACACTCACCTGCACACACCCATGCATACAACCACACACCCACACACTGCACACACACCACACACCCATGCATACAACCACACACACCCACACAGTGCACACACACATCTGCACACACCCATGCATACAACCACACCCACACACTGTGCACACACACACCTGCACACACCCATGCATACAACCACACACACCCACACACAGTGCACACACACATCTGCACACACCCATGCATACAACCACACACACCTACACGCCCACACACACGGTGCACACACCTGCACACACCCATGCATACAACCACACACACCTACACACCCACACACGGTGCACACACCTGCACACACCCATGCATACAACCACACACACCCACACACAGTGCACACACACATCTGCACACACCCATGCATACAACCACACACACCTACACCCACGTACGTGGTGCACACCCACACAGCCACGCACACTGTGCACACCCACACATCTGCACAGAGTGCACACCTACACAGCCATGGACACTGCACACACCCACACATTGCACACACCCCCACACCCACAAACACCTACACATGCACACAGCCACACCCACTTCACACACCCAAACACCTGCACACACCCATGCATACACCCCACACACACACCTACACACCCACCCACGGGGTGCACACCCACACAGCCACGGACACTGTGCATACCCACACACCTCCACAGGTATACACGGTGCACACCCCCACACACATCTACACACCCACACACCTGTACACACCCATGCACACCTGCACCACTGCACACACCCACACACACCTACGCACCCACGCACACGGTGCACATCCATACACAGCTGCATGCACACACACACACCCACACACATCGCTGTGTACACACACCCTCAGCAGACATGCGGGATGGCAGACAAGGCTGAAATCACACCTCTCTCCCATCTGTGCATCTGTGGTAGAGCGGTTCTTCCCTTCCTTCCCGCTACACGTCTCAAGAGTTTCCCATTTAACCAAGGACCTTAACACTTTCCTGCCCACAATGGTGTTTCTTTTTTTACATTTGTCAGTTCCAGAAGTAGAGCCAGTGATGAGTGTGTCCCACACCCAAGAAGCCCCACGCCCCCTCGCTGGGCGGGAGACCCCCGTGCTTTTCTCACTGGACGGGAGACCCCGTGCATGTCCACGTGCTGCCCGTGCGTCGCTCTCCCCAACCTGTCGTCTCACATCTGCATTTTAGTTTCTTCCTTCCCCATTTTCTTCTGTGCCAGCCCCTTGTCCTAAAGCCTGACCTCAGCCTCCTCCTCAGATGTACCCAGTGTAGTCCTCGGTCCCAGAAGCAGGGCATGGCCCAGACATGCTCCTATCTTCCCAACCCAGCACAGCACTGGAGTGACAGACACGGATTCCGTCATGCGTAGTGCAGTCCACACTCACCCGTCAGCCTCAGGCCCGCAGCCCACCTCTCCCAAGGCCTCCTGTGCCATTGAAACTGTTCATTTCTGTGGCTCTCCACCTCTTGCCATCTCTCTCCGTATCTCTCCACCTCTCTCCATCTCTCTCCACCTCTCTCCATCTCTCTCCACCTCTCTCCGTCTCTCTCCACCTCTCTCTGTCTCTCTCCACCTCTCTGTCTCTCTCCACCTCTCTCTGTCTCTCTCCATCTCTCCCCATCTCTCCATCTCTGTCCTCTGCCCCGGTGCACACACAATGCCTAGTCCCTAACTTGGGCAGGGCTCAGCTCTCTCAGTGTGGCTTGGAGCTGGGTCTGCTTTTGTGAAAAGAGAAGCTGGAGGTGACAGACACAGGAAGGTGTGTCGTCCTCACCCCCTTTTGAGAGGTGCTGGGGGAAGCCGCCCCACACGGGTGTGTGCAGCCTCCTGGAGGGCACAGGTGGCTCAGAGACACGTTCACTGAGGCCCCCTTTAAGGTTCCTGTCTCCACCCAGGCCTTTGTTTACACCTGAAGAATTACAAATATAAACATAAGCACAAATAGAAATCCAAGCGGCCTCCGCAAAGCTCCACCCCCGGCCGACCCTGACTCCAGCAGCAGGTGTCTGAGAGCCACGGCGGCTCCTGCGGCCTCCATCCCTCCACCAGCTATGTGGGCACCCTGTGGTTGCCCCAGGACAGCCTGAGAAGGGGCGTTCCCACTCGCTGTCCAGTGTGGACACAGGGGTGGTGACCAGACAGCCTGACCTGGCCTGAGCCTGGCTGGGCCGTCCCGCCGCAGCCACTTCTCCAAGGGGTGCAGTGTTCCACTGGAAGAAGCTGTGGGATCTTTCTCCAGCAGGCCTCAAATTTTATTGTAGTGTATGTTCAAAAATGCTTTCTTGCTTAGAATGCCCTGACTCGGCCTCTCAAATGTCCTGTCTTTGCAAACCCAGGAGGCTTTGCGCCCCTCCCGCTCAGACTGCTGGCACTGAGAGGCAGTTTAGGCTAAGACGGTCATCTGGTCATCCATTACTATTGTGTTTTACTCCTTTGAAATAAACTCCTATCATAGACGTTCTCCAAAGGCTGGGGTTTTCCCCGCCTACCCCGGATCTAGGGTGCGGGTCTAGGTGACACTTGCTCAGCAGATGCTGCTCAGAACATGGCCCCAGGCCTTCAAGGACCCACAGGGGATGGGCACTGCATCCCGGCGCTGCACGCGGCTGACCCTTCACGATAAAGGACAAGATGATCCACAAGCCCCGTCCCCTCAAACGCCAGCTCTGAGGCTCACAGCACCCTCCGGGAAGCGCCCCCTCCTCCTGCCAACCGACGTCCACAGGGCCCAGCGGGCTCTGAGTAAGGTGCTCAGCACACACCAGCCCAGACGCCCGGCGGGGCTGCTTCTCCTTTGAGCCCAACAGTGCGGTAACAATTGTCAAACATGGCCAGTGAGTAGAGAGCGTGTCTCCGCCGCCCGGTTCCCTTCCTGCTGCTCTGTCCGGTGACTGTGCAGTCCTGGAAATAGTTACGATCCACACCTGGTGGGGTTCCCCCACCCGTCCCCTCCCCCGTAGCATGGATACTGGGCTTTCCTGTGGGACGCCGCACGTGGCTGTGTGAGAGGCCGGGCAGCTCTGCGGGATGGGCACCCGGCCCTGGGGGTGGAAGCGCTTTCCAGCCTCCACTGCACTGCGGGCGGCGGGCGGCGGGACGGCGGTGCTTCTCTATTCTTCCCTTTAAAGATCATTTCTCAGGCTAGATTTCCAGCGTGTCGGAAGATGTAAATAGACAGATGACACTTACATTTCGCTTCCCGAAAAGCCACGCTTAGTTTTCGGCATTTCCGAGCCCTCACAAAGCCTCAGGGCACTGGCAGCCCAGCACTGGGGAAGAAATGGCCTGGGTGGCTGTTGATGCGTATTTAGCCTGGATCCCCTAAACGGCACCTTCCTTGTGGGAGGGGCAGGAGTCAGCATTTAGACAGAACGTTTGGGGACCTTCCCGGCACAGCCCGACCTGAGCCCGTGCCCCCGCAGGGGCGGCTCCCACATGATTTTGAGGAGCAGAAAGGTGCTCTCTGGCACTGCGGAGGGGAGAGACAGGGCGCAGGCACACGCATCTCCCCGGCTCCCACCCTGACGTGGCTGCCACACTCAGTTGACTCCTTTAATAATAGATTCTAACACATCCCCTAAGAGGCCGCGTGGCCACACTGCCAAAGGTGGGTAGAGTCCCCAGCAGACCATTCCGTCGGCATCAGAGCAGAGGAATACAAAAGGAGAAACTGTCTTTTGTCTCAAAATGAGCATCCCATTATTTTGACTTTCTGATGTCTTGGTTCAAGCTATTTTCCATGTTTCTGTTATGCACTAAACATTCAAAAATGGAAATTATCGTTTTTGCTTCGGGGCTACCCTATTCCTTAATGACCAAGTACTGAAGCCGTCGACAGGGCTTTGCTTCCCAGAGTTGTTAGCTGGGTAACAGCCTGCATGTGGTTGCCGTCCACGCGTTCTTGGCTGTAGCTAGAGTGCTGCTTTCGGGTTTTCCATAGCAGTGTTTTGAGGTGGAAACTGAAGAGCAAGCGGAAAGGAGCATTCATCTACCTCACGTGCGGGAGAGGAGGCAGATACGCTCTCCGGCGCTAAGCCCTGGTCTTTGGAGGAGCGAATAGTCCTGGCATTGTGAACCCGTCCCTCATGCCCACTGGATGCTCTTGGCAGGCTGTCCGTGGAGGGAGGGGTGCCCCTCAGGTGTGCCTGCTCGAGCGGCTGTGGATGCCCGAGTGGCTGTGGACACACGTGTCCGAGTGTCTGTGCCTCCCCGAGTGTCTGTGGATGCCCGAGTGGCTGTGGACACACGTGCCCGAGCAGCTGTGGATGTGCACGTGCCCTGAGCCAGGAGGGGTGTGGACAAGGGGAGGTTTCTCAGCATGTGGAATGGAGTGGGTCTGGTCTGAGTAACAGGTGGATTTCGAAAGCGATGAAACACCACACTTCTGAGGACAGGAAACGCCCAAGCGTGGCCCTCATTGTGAGTTTTAATGGCCACATCTGTCTGGTGTCTGCACCTGCCCCTCACTCCGTCCACCAAGGCGGGCGACCGTGAGGAGGAATCGTGGGGTCGTAGTGTCAGAAGGACGGGGCAGGACGCAGGGAGCCGTTTCCTTCTCGCTGCTTCTGTGGGCAGCTTCTCCCCACAGGAGGAGAGATGAGGCTTTCTAGTGCGAGAGAAGTTCCAGTGTGTGTCCATGGTTGGATACACCAAAAGGTACACTTTCCTTTCTAAGGAAATCTGAGCCTTTTGCCTTTTTTGCTAAACAATTTCTTTCTGCGAAACGGCCACGGAGCTGATGCTGCATTGGGAAAGGGGGGACACAGCTCTCATTTGCAGGGAGCTGACGCTGTGGCAGGAGTGGGGGGAGGACGCCATCTCATTGGCACTTCTCTCCTCTGTCGCCCTGCAGGAGCAGTTTGAGTTCGCGCTGACAGCCGTGGCGGAAGAGGTGAACGCCATCCTCAAGGCCCTTCCCCAGTGAGCGGCGGCCTCAGCGCCTCGGGGGAGCCCCCACCCCACGGATGTCGTCAGGAATCGTGATCTGACTTTAATTGTGTGTCTTCTATTATAACTGCATAGTAATAGGGCCCTTAGCTCTCCCATAGTCAGCGCAGTTTAGCAGTTAAGCAGTTAAAATGTGTATTTTTGTTTAATCAAACAATAATAAAGAGAGATTTGTGGAAAAATCCAGTTATAGGTGGAGGAGAATCAGTTCATCGATTTTCACTTGCTTAAAAAAAATACTTTTTCTTAAAGCACCCATTCCCATTCTTAGCTGCAAGTAATGTTGCGTGAACAATGCGGTAGCCAGTACGTTCAAGGCAGTTTGCAGGAAGAGTGTGCTTGTCATCTGCCGCTTTTGGGAGGGTGGGTCTGCTGTGCAGGAGGGGCCGGGGAAGCCAGCAGCACTCAGTGAGGCCGCCCGGGAGGGTGGGTCTGCTGTGCAGGAGGGGCCGGGGAAGCCGGCAGCACTCAGTGAGGCCGCCCGGGAGGGTGGGTCTGCTGTGCAGGAGGGGCCGGGGAAGCCGGCAGCACTCAGTGAGGCCGCCCGGCGCACAAGACACATTTGGCATTTGTCTTTAAGACAATTTATCATTGGGAGAAGCCGCGGGGTCAGAACTGAACATCCTGCAGCTTCAGGGCAAGTGAGACAATCACAGCACCTCACTGCATCTCCATCAACACTGCCCTGGGCACCATGGACAGCCCCCATCAGCCACACCTGTCACCCCAAGCAGAAAGATTCAGGGGCTCCCCGGGGGCAGACACCTGTCCACCCCATGGGTAGTGCCCACTTGAGGCTGGCACTCCCCTGACCTCACCTTTGCAAAGTTACAGATGCACCCCCAACATTGAGATGTGTATTTAATGTTAAAATATTGATTTCTACATTATGAAAACAGACGCCCCCGTGAATGCTCACCTGTGAGATAACCAGAACCAGGAAGAGTCTGGGCATTGAGCAAGCTCTGAGGGTCCCCAAGAGCACATGAACCCTGCCAGGCCCCTGCTGGCTCCTCCAGGCACATCCCGGACCTGTGGGGCCCCAGAGAGGGCCCTGAACATTTCCCTCCCGGGAGAGGAGGAGGCCAGGGCGGCCCAGAGAGGGCTGCGAGGATTTCCCTCCCAAGAGAGGAGATCAGGGCCACCTGCACACACTGCTTAGAGCCTGGAAGGGAACCACGTGTTCTGACATCATGTAAACCTCAGCACACAGCGATACTCGGATTTGACAAAATAACATTTGAGTATCAGATTCGCCCTCACCCCCTACCCTAGAAATAGGACAATTCACTTCATTAAACCCAGGACAATCACATGGAAGGCAGTGCAGAGGCAGCTGTGTGGGCTGCAGATTTCCTGTGTGGGGTTAAGGATAGAAAACAACGCATCTCCCTCCGGCCCTTCCCGCAGCTTTTTCCTCCACCTTAGATAGATTGTACTCTCCAAGCCGCACCGCTTTCCTCCACCTTAGATAGATTGTACTCTCCAGGCCGCACCAGAGGGAAATCTCCCTCCGGCCCTTCCCGCAGCTTTCCTCCACCTTAGATAGATTGTACTCTCCAGGCCGCACCAGAGGGAACGCGGCCTACTGAGCGGACAGAATGATGCCGAAATATTGCTTATGTCTCTACGTGGTATTGTAATGAATATCTGCTTTAATGTAGCTATCATTTCTTTTCCAAAATTACTTCTCTTTATCTGGAATTTAATTAATAGAAATGAATTTATCTGAATATAGGAAGCATATACCTACTTGTAATTTCTAACTCCTTATGTTTGAAGAGAAACCTCCGGTGTGAGATATATAAATATATTTAATTGTGTCATATTAAACTTCTGATTTCACATCCCGGTGGTCTTTATTTGGGGAGGAGAAACAATTGTCTCCATCCGTCTTTTTGTTTCCTAAGCCACTGGACAGGTACTTAGATGCTGAAACAAAGCGTGGGCATTTCCTAGAACTCCAGGTCATGTTGCCACTTTATCTGCAGCATTAGATGTGTACAAAGGGCCAGGCTGTCACTGAGGTTTCATCTTTAAAACAGGATTAAACAGTCTCAGTAAGGAGCCTCAGGTCACATCCATGCCACACACGCCCTCAGTGCCCCTCCGTGCACTGGCACCACCAGGAGGGGGCACCCTGGGGTGGGAGATGCCCCCTTCCTCCCCATTCTCAGTCCTGGAAGCTAACAACGGGCGCTGACCCAGTGAGGCTCACAATGTTTCTCATCTAGGGCTCCGATTCCGTCTAAGGACTGCCCTTCGGTCCTTGGTGGGAAGGGAGACCTCGTCCCCACCAGCCACGCAGTCACACCCTCCACCTGGCAGGAAAATGCAGCGGGAATATTCAAACTGTGACCAGAGAGGCAGGCACCCCGGGGCGTGGTGCAGCGGCCGACCGTCCATCCTGCCCTCGGCTGTCTCCGCCGGCAACAGAGAGACGGAGGACAGCGGAGTCGGCTCATCCCAAAATCAAGTAACACCTACGCAGCGCCCTCCAACTAGAGGGGCTTGGTGTTGAAGAATCAAATATTGAATGACACTTGCTAAAGCACAGGAAGGAAGACTTGATTCAGGACCAGGGCAACTGGTACAGGGAGAGCGCGGGGGGATTTTGCAGTGGGGGAGGGAGACTGGGCTCATCTCTGTCCATTTCGCATCGCTATGAAGGAACACCTGAGGCTGGTAATTTATAAAGAAACGAGGGTTTTGGCTCACAGCTCTGCAGGCCGTATAACAAGCATGACACCGGTGTCTGCATCTTGGGAGGCCCCGTGTGTGTGCAGTGCAGAGCTCAGATGGAGAGAGAGGAAGCAGGAGATGGCATGGAGGGAGGGCCGGGCTCTTTTCAACAACCAGCTTTCATGGGAACTGCCAGAATAAGAACTTGTCCCCCACCCCAGAGCATTAATCTATTCATGAGGGATCCACCCCCATGACCCCAAAACCTCCCATTAGGCCCCACCTCCAACAGCGGGCGTCAGATTTCAACATGAGGTTTGCAGAGTCCAGTACTCAAACCCTAGCAGGGCTCAGCTCCAAACACCACACGGGCAGCGAGACTTCACAGCCAAGGCGTGGGCTGGGGTCAGTGGGTGGAGAGTTACCAAGAGGAAGCCTCAGGGTCAGGGGATTCTGGCTAAAGCCACCTAACAGGGTTCTTGTTGAAGGCAGGCCAGGGTGACCGCCATCACCTGGGGATGGTGGAGGATGAGGGACCCAATCAGATCTTGAGGCTGAAAAAATATCAAGGTGATCAGAAATCAAGAATGGGGGGCGATGGGCTCTTGCTAAACTGACTTTGCAGGATTCTTTCTGAAAATGTCACTTTACAAGGACGTACACAGACGGGCCTAGAAGAAGTTTCCGAAACCCAACTAACGGTTGGTCAGAGAATCTTTACACCTTTACTCTCTTCTTTCCTTGAAAAATAGAAGTTCCCTTTCTTATTTGGTTGCCTTTTGTTCAGTAAGGACCAGCAGAGTCACCCGCCGGGGCTTGGTGGTAGAGGGGTTCAGCTGGATGGTGTGAGGCATCAGGCCTTTAGTGAGGGGAATTTGGTTTCTACAAAAATAAAAAGAAAAATAGTTGGAACAAACTATGAACTCCGATTCTGAGCCCAGAGCGCAGGCAGTGCAGAAGCTTTCTAGATGCTGGGCTGAGGCACCTTTGGCTGGAGGGGAGCAGACCGTTATAAACGACAGAGCTCCCTGGTTTGCAGTTTGGATGCCATGAAAGTTGTCCATATGAGCTGCTGAGGTTTATGTCAAGTCATCCAGCTCCAGCTCGCAAGACTTCGGCAAAGAGGCAACAATTCCAAATTTGAAGAATGGAAGAAAATGGGAAATAATAGTTTGGAAAGTCGCAGTCAGATGTTGGAGGAAACAAGAAGAATTCAGGATCCATTTCAGGTTGCAGGTAGGTAGCAAAACCTCGAAGAGGCCAGAATCTAACAGTGGGTGCACTATAGTTTTCTCCTGAAACATAATTTTCCTCTCTCATGTCACCTTCATTTCTAAACAAAATAATCAAAGTTAGACAGATTTGTTTGCAAAATAAGTTTAGTCTCATAAACTTGTCTTGATTATTTGTATCACCGCAACAAGAATAGTGACTGACAAGCTTTTTAAAGTTTGCTTTGCTGGGACTTTTGATAAAGAGTCTCAGATCGGACTGGTAAAGACTCTTGAGGCTGCGAAGCCACACCAAGGCCTTGCTTCAGGCTGCATGTGTAGCACCTATAGATTTGGGCAAATTCTCTCTTCTCAAGGTTCCCAAAATATCCTGTTTCCTGCGCCTGCCAAGAAGTGACATCCCTTACCACTGGTGATGCTGGAAACGGGGCAGCTTTTCCAGTGGGGTTTTATGGGCCCCGTAAGGTCAACCTCAGTTTCTTAAAGTTGTCTAGTCATATCTGAAAATATGATATACCAGTCAAAGCCTTGGCAATATAACCAGCGTTTCTAGTTGTCTTAGTACAAGGACAACAGATTCTTACCGAACTTATGCAAATAACTGTATTGCCACAAAAATAAGAATACTCAGTTTCTGAATTCTAGATGGATCAGGTAAGTAGAAAAAGTAATTGTTTCAGTTTTTATTCACAAAAGTATACTTTACTGAACTTCTGTAAACTATAGATAGGGTAAAAAAAATCTTAAATCAATTAAAACAAAAAATTTAAAGAACCACCAATATTTCCAGCAAAAAAATCATTTTAAAATATCCTCATCGGTGGATTTAGTCCCATGTACTTAATTCTGTCCTGCGTGATCTTAGTTAGCAATCTTATGAACTCACTGGTTTCTTCATTAGAGTTCTGGAAATTCTTACTCAGCCCAGTGGCATCTTAAAGTTGTCAGAAACCAGTATTTCAGAGTGCTTGTCAGAGTGTTTTCCATGATTTTTTTTTTTTTTGAAGAAGTAATATTGGACTGCAACTAATGGCAAATGCTTTTAGAGAAGAATTAAAGTAAAAGAATAGCTGTCTATGAATGACAGAGACTTGAAACAATCGTGGTTAAAAATCTGATGAGAGTTTATTTTAATAATGATGCAATTGGCAAGGAAATGTGGTTATTTGTGTAGTATACAACATTTTAATATAACCAAAATTTTGACTAACACATTCGATTTCTAGAAATCTCATACAATTTTTGGAACACTCATATCAATAACATACCCATAAATATAACTCACAGAAGATTTATTTGGAAATGCTTCCTGTATAATTTAACATATAAAATAAGAATAATTGTTTAATATTACTCTATTACAAGGTGAGAGACACATCTCTTGACCTTCCAGAGGCCCAACTGGAAAATCCCAAAGTTAATTTGAGATCAGAAATATTTAACTTAGAATTTGATTTTGGGAAGTTTGTACAAAATGTCAAAAAGTTTAAAACACTTTATTAAATATGATATTAATTAATCAAAGCAATAAAATATTTAAAGGCAAATACAAAAGTTTACATAGTTGTAAACAAGAACTTAGTTATTTTAATATTTAGAAGATTTGCTTTTCTTAAGTAAAGACCTAATAAAA
Source organism: Macaca fascicularis (assembly GCF_037993035.2). Classification (NCBI taxonomy): domain Eukaryota; kingdom Metazoa; phylum Chordata; class Mammalia; order Primates; family Cercopithecidae; genus Macaca; species Macaca fascicularis. Next base: position 198,836,283 of record NC_088377.1, on the reverse strand, counting down.
GACAATATGAAACACAAGAAATTATCTAGATAAAACAAAAAATCTTTGTTTCCTAGGTCAATTACTTAAAAAACAAGGAAAACCCTTCATGTCCTCAGACCAATACTCCAAGAAAAATTTGTCATTTTAACAGATAAGACCAAATTCTACTTTTGCATCAATGTACAACTAAAACTAATTTTTCATAAAACCTTATAAGTGAAGTTATCCATTTTCAGTCAGTTTTGACCACACAAGATAAGATTTTCACAACACTTTTACAGCCTCTTTTTTTCCTTTCACAACTGACATGCATCAAGCAATTAAGCAACTCATTTTTACTATGCATTCCACTGTATAGTTGGATTTATAACTTATGGCTTTAAACATCTAATAGAGACAACACAAACCTGTCCAGCAAAAACAGACAAAATTGTATGTCTGTATTATATTTAATGCTGACAATTTTGAAGAATTTCTATTTTTATTTTTGTCAGTAATTGTAAAACTAGTTTATTTTTAAGGAATTACTCAAGTCACATGAGCTAAAGGGCAATTACGTTTGTTTCTATTTTCTGAGATAATACTTTATATAGTGCTTATTTTAAGCTAATCAAATAGAGCTCTTTTATATATGTTGACAGCATCATGCAGGGATAGAAAATTATCACATACACATAACATATATATATAGATCCATACTTAAATGTACAGATGGATGCAAGCAGATCTTTTAATTTTTCAAAATTTTAGTCATGAGACAGTAAAACAGACCAATACATACAAACTCATTGGTTTATCTCCACTTAATATTTTTATATAAATTGTGTTTCTGATGAAAATGGAGCAAGTTGAGGTTACCTACTTAATAAGGGATACAGCTATTTACCAACATTTGTGGAGAAGGCCTTTAAGATTTTTCACTTGCTCAGTTCCAAAGAGTTTCTTTTTCCTCTTTTCTGCCTCAAGTGGAATTCACTCTTGAGTCCCTGGAGCCCCCAGTGGAGCCCTTTAGACCCCAGTAGGAGTCCAGAGTTCACGTGGGTGGGTGAGGGGCTGGAGTGGGGAGGGGGAGGAAAGGGCCTGGCAGAGGCGGACAGAGTTAGCAGAGCTCAGAGTCAGCCGGGGTACGAGAAGAGGGATTCCAAGTGGCAGAGAAGTCCCCATGGGAGAAGCAGGAGCTGGTAGAAAACAGACAACAGAGAGAAGAGGGGGCCCTCAGAGAGGGCCAGGAGGAAGGTACTTCCAGCCCAGGGAATAAGAGACAAATCCCTACTCAGGAAAGAGAGACAGGAGGAAGGTACTTCCAGCCCAGGGAATGAGAAAAAAAAAAATCCCCACTCAGGAAAGAGAGCCAGGAGAAGGGACTTCCAGCCCAGAAATTGAGAGAATAATTCTCACTCAGGAAAGACAGCCAGGGGGAAGGTACTTCCAGCCCCACAGTTACCTTTCTAAAGAAGCCTGAGACTCACGCAACCTCAGAGAGATACTCATACCTGAAGAATCTAAATCTGTACTGACTACCTTCAACAGACATTTGGTTCAAGAGTCTGACTCGCCAATGGACCCCACTCAGTCAGGAGTGAAGACAAAGCTTCAAAAGCGCACCCTTAGGGTCTTGGACAAAGGCCCAGGGGTCCCATGATGAATCTGTTTCTGTCGGATCGCAACACCATGACTGTTAAAGAAAAAACTATTCAGTGATACCTGTCAAAAGCACAGTAAGGAAGACTTTACTCAGGACCAACGCAATAGGTGTAGGGGCCATGACAACGGGGCCTTGCGGCGGGGAAGGGAGGCTGACTCAGCTCCAAACACAGCACAGGAGGTTGGGGATCCATAACCAAAAAGCAAGGTAGGGGTGAGTGGATGGAGCATTACTAAGAGGAAATGTCAGGGTCAGGAGATTCTGGATAAACCCCCTAACAGAGTTCTTGCTGCAGGCAGGCCAGGGTGACTGACGCTACCTGGGAGGTGGTAAAGCATGACCCAATCAGACATTGAGGGTGACCAGATATCAAGGATGGGTGGGGGAACACTTCTTGCTAAACTGACTTAACATGGTTCTTTGCTAAAACTGGATTTTACAAAGAAGGGCACAGATGGGCCTAGGAGAAGGTCAAAGAGCTTAACTAAATTTGGGCCAACAGAGCAATCAGGCAAGATAAATAAAAGGCAAAAAATCAGTAGCATTCCTATACACTAACAGCACTCAAGCCATGAGCCAAATCAGGAATGCAATCCCATTCACAACTGCCACAAAAAAAATAAAATATCTAGGAATACAGCTAACCAGAGAGGTGAAAGATCTCTACAATGAGAACTACAAAACACTGCTCAAAGAAATCAAAGAGGACAAAAACAAATGGAAAAATATTCCATGCTCATGGATATAAGAATCAATATCGTTAAAATGGCCATACTGCCCAAGGCAAGTTACAGATTCAGTGCTATTCCTATCAAATTACCAATGATATTCTTCACAGATGTAGAAAAAACTATTCTAAAGTTCACATTGAACCAAAAAAGAGCCTGAACAGCCAAGGCAATTCTAACCAAAAAGAACAAAACTGGAGGAATCACATTGCCAGACTTCAAACTATACTACAAGGCTACAGTAACCAAAACAGCATGGTACTGGTGCAAAAACAGACACAGACCCAATGGAGCAGAATAGGGAGCCCAGAAATAAAGCTGCACACCAACAATCATCTGATCTTTGACAAAACTGACAAAAACAAGCAACCGAAAATGGACTGCCTAATCAATAAATGGTGCTGGGATAGCAGGCTGGCCATATGCAGAAGATCAAAACATGACCCCTTCTTTATACCACATACAAAAATCAACTCGAGATGGATTAAAGACCTAAATGTAAAACCTAAAATTATAAAAACCCTAGAAGATAACCTAGGAAATACCATTTGGAACATAGAAACTGGCAAAGATTTCACGACAAAAATGCTAAAAGCAATTGCAACAAAGGCAAAAATTGACAAATGGGACCTAATTAAAGAGCTTTTGCACAGCAAAAGAAACCATCAACAGAGTAAACAGACAACCTACAGAAGAGGAGAAAATATTTACAAAATATACATCTGGCTGGGCACGGTGGCTCATGCCTGTAATCCCAGCACTTTGGGAGGCCAAGGCGGGTGGATCACGAGTTCAGAAGATCGAGACCATCCTGGCTAACACGGTGAAACCCTGTCTCTACTAAAATACAAAAAAAAATTAGCCAGGCGTGGCGGCGGGCGCCTGTAGTCCCAGCTACTCAGGAGGCTGAGGCAGGAGAATGGTGTGAGCCTGGGAGGCAGAGCTTGCAGTGAGCCAAGATCGTGCCACTGCATTCCAGCCTGGGCAACGGAGCGAGACTCCATATCAAAAAAAAAAAAAAAGCAAAATATACATCTAACAAAGGTCTAATATCCAGAATCTACAAGGCTCTTAAACAAATATACAAGCAAAAAATAAACAACTCCATTAAAAAGTGGGCAAAGGACATGAACAGACGCTTTTCAAAAGGAGACATACATACGGCCAACAGGCATATGAAAAAATGCTCAATATCACTAATCAGAGAAATGCAAATCAAAACCACAATGAGACACCATCTCACACCCGTCAGAACGGTTATTATTAAAAACAAAAAACGACAGATGCTGATGAGGCTGTGGAGAAAAGGGAACACTTACACATTGCTGGTAGGAATGTGAATTAGGTTCAACCATTGTAGAAAGCAATATGGAGATTCCTCAAAGACCTAAAAACAGAACTACCATTTGACCCAGAAATCCCACTACTGGTAACTACCCAAAAGAATATAAATTGTTCAACCATAAAGACACATGCACACACATGTTCATTACAGAACTATTCACAACAGCAGAGACATGGAATCAACCTAAACGCCCATCGACGGTAGACTGAATAAAGAAAGTGTGTACATATACACCATGGAATACTGTGCAGCCATAAAAAAGAATGAAGTCATGTCCTCTGCAGGAATATGGATAGAACTGGAGGCCATTATCTTTAGCAAACTAATACAGAAACAAAAAACCAAATATCACATGTCCTCACTTGTAAGTGGAAGCCAAATAATGAGAACACATAGACAGAAAGAGAGGAGCATCAGACACTGGGGCCTACGTGAGGGTGGAGGGTGGGAGGAGAGGCCCGGGGCAAAAACAAAACAACAACAAAACAAAACTGTTGGGTACTACGCTTAGTACCTGGGTGACGAAATCATCTGTACACCAAACCCCCCAGTCACGAGTTTGCCTATATAACAAGCCTGCACATATACCTCTGATCCTAAAATAAAAGTTAAAATATTCTTAAAAATATAAATAAATAAAGTCGGACCAAGCAAAGGGTCTTTGTCAGTGTCCACCAATGCTGGTGTTCCTTTCTTAGGAGGCCCAGTTCTCAGTCTCAGTGGATTGACTCCCAGCTGCGTTCCTGTTGGTGCAGTTTCTCAGGCTTTCCTTCCTGAGTGTGAGCCACGTCGGAACCGTGCCTACGCCTCCAGGAAGCTTCCGCTTTCCGTGTGTCGGGAGAGGCTGCTGAGACCCGGCCACTGAACATCTTATGTGAGCATGTCTGACAATATGGAAGCTTCTCAGGATGAATGCATTTCAGAATTTAGGGCTGAGGGCAATAGCGCAGGCTGAAATGCCATGTAAAATATTCCACTCCTGATATGATTATTTAGAAATGCTGGACAGAGTGTACTAAAATAACTTTTAAAATGTGTAGCCAAACTCTAAAGAAAGAGAACTCCTCAAGGTCTTATTCCAAAGAGGGAGAAGGAGGTCAGTGCAGGAAGGTGGTCAGGACTGAGCCCCACAGGGGCAGGCGGCCGGGTGCTAAACACCTCCACTGGCTTCTGCATAAATAGCTTCAGGGAATGTTTAACAACCAACTCCCCCAGACAGCCGACTCCCAGAGATCATGCGATTTACAGATAGACGAGATGCAGCACGTGGCTTACAAACAACAGCACACACAGTGCTCTATTGACAATTTCATGCAGCCCACGGGTTCTCACAGAATGCTGCCTCCGATTTTCATGGAACTCTGGTATCCGTATCCAACCTATGATTGCAATTGGGGAATGAGTGTCGTTCCAACATGAGTGCTGGTTAACATCATTTACCTGAACAGGCAAGAAGATAAAACAGAATACATCAGAACTTACTCCACGTCACTCATGAGTGACCTGAGCAACTTTGTTTGCCAAATGGGATGATAGTTGTCAAATCCTGAGGGAAGAAGGTCTCTATTTCCTCATGCTGCTCACAATCGAAGGGCTACAGACACCACACACTTAAGTGTAATCAGCATTAGGAATGTCTTCTTCATCACGTATTAAAGTCTAGACAATCAAAGCAAAAGTGATGCCCCGTCTGTCGTGGCTGCCGATTTCCATGATGTCAACAAGCCCTCTGTGAATGATCTCGGTGCGATGGGACAGGCCCCCCGTCTGTCGTGGTTGCTGATTTCCGTGATGTCAACAAGCCCTCTGTGAATGATCTTGGTGCGATGGGACAGGCCCCCCGTCTGTCGTGGCTGCTGATTTCCGTGATGTCAACAAGCCCTCTGTGAATGATCTCGGTGCGATGGGACAGGCCTCCCGTCTGTCGTGGTTGCTGATTTCCATGATGTCAACAAGCCCTCTGTGAATGATCTCAGTGCGATGGGACAGGCAGCCGTTAGCATTCCCACCGCACAGGCACAAGAGCTGGAAATAACCAGAGAATATACAACCACTAGGGACAATGACAAGTGTAAGCAAAAAACATCGTGTTTATTATCTGTGTTTTAATATAATTTGTCAGCTAATATAATTAAATTTTAATAATGGCTGTATTTAACAAGCTGCCTACAAGATTCCTATAAACTTAACAATCTGCCTGCAAGTCGGTCCAAGCCGGTTGCCACACACTCTGTCTCAGGACTCCGTGACAAAGAGTAGAGTTTGGAGGACAGACCCGTCCTGCCATACAGGAAAAAAAAAAGTCCTATATACCACAGGAGGGTGTGGCATCAAGCTTCCCCTCCCCACGTGGCCCAGGAAAGCCAAGACGAAATATCAAGGTTGAAACTGATCCAAGCCCCGTGAAACGCTTGGGTCCGCAAGATGAGTAAAGGCAAAAGCACTCAGTGCCCTTCGGCAACCCCCAGAAAAGACGCCCCCTGAAGATGAGCTCCTAATAAACAATCACAAAGCCCACGGGGGATAGACTCCCTCAGGGACTGTCGTCCAATGTGGAAAAGGCGATAAAACCGGTTTTACCATGTTAAATGGTATATAAAAAGAATAACTGCATTTTAAAAAAGAACAACTAGACTTGAAAAAGAACCAAACAAAACTTCTAGAAAAGAAACCGAAAAGGAACAATTATTTTAAAATTAAGGGATACGTGTTCGCGTGATACAAGCTGACCGTAAAAACTCAATGTCTGGGTAAAAGGGAAGGTTGGCTAGAGCGGGAAACTCAGTGAAATGGAAGATAGGGCTGAGAAATCCACTCATAAAATGAAAATATGCAAGAGAGGTTGGGGAACTACAAAGGGCAGGAATGGGCGCCAGAAGAGGAGGGCCGTCCGTGCCGGGGCCGTTTTGGAGTCCCTCTCATGGCACAGGCGGGCTCTGTGGGCCTCCTGGGCCCCTCTCCACGGTGGGTCCTAGCCAGGGACAGCTCTTATTTCAGCATCCGTCCCCATAGCCAGCTCCAGTTCCAACTGGGCGGAGACTTGTCGGAAATTTCTATTACCCAATGCTTCCTTCCTGGCTGGCACGTGTGGCCTGGGACGTGCACCCTGTCCGGGTCGAGAGGGCATTGAGATAGCGTCGAGACCCCAGCCACAGGGGGCTTTCGTCCACCGACACGGTTCTGCACTTGGATTTCTAGCGTGGCCTTGACTGGGAGGCCACAGATGCAGAGATGCCTGGAGGGGCTTCAGGATTAGAAAATATAGGCACCAAGGAGGCAATGGGCTAACCAAGGAGTGGGGAAGGCGCGACCGTGTCACCCCACTTTACAGTGTGCAGGCACTGAGCTGCAAACCTTGGCCATGCAGCCTGTGTGTACGCATCACAGGCAAGGCAGGCCGGCACCCTGAGTCCACAGCAGGACACTTCGCAAGGTGCCAGGATGATGGTCTCCTCCCTCCCGCGAGTCACCGGGGCCTGGGGCTTGCGTTAGGGGCTCGTAGCCATTCACTGTTTCAACACAACGGGACTTCTCATCAAGCGATTCAGTGATGATTTTTACAAAGTTGTTGCTTAAGACTGATTTTTTTTTAATGTGGTGAGACGTGATCTCACAAAAAGAAAACGAAAGATCTGTGTATTGCAATTCTATGCATAAGAAATGCACCAGGCCAGACACAGTGGCTCACACTTTGGGAGGCTGAGGAGGGAGGATTGCTTGAGTCCAGGAGTTCAAAATCAGCTTGGGCAACGTGGTGAAACCCTGTCTCTACCAAAAAAAAAAAAAAAAAAAAAAAAAAAAGCCAGGCATGGTGGCACACAGCTGCAGGCCCAACTACCGGGTGGCAGGTGATGCTGAAATGGGAGGATTGCTTGAGCCTGGGAGGGAGTCTGAGGCTGCGGTGAGCTGAGATTGTGCCACTACCCTCCAGGCTGGGGAGCAAGGCCTTGGCTCAAAACAAACACACAAAAAAAGAAATGCACCAACCTAATAACGAGACCGTAAATCTGTTTTCCTCGGGGTCTTGGAATGGGGTTTATTGGAATTCCTTGGAAATGCACACGCGTGCACAGAGGCCCACACGCCTTGTGGGTAGATGAAGTCTCGTTAAAGATGCCCACCTCTCGTGGCTGTTCTGAGCCCTCAGGTGTGAGGTTCTGGGGCCTAACTCTGACTCTGGCTCCTTTGGGGCCATCCCTGCCTCTGCTGTCACTCTTCCAGCCCCATGCCTGCACCACCAGCTCCCGACTACCCCGGGGAAAGAATCACTTCCCCACACCACACACCTGCTCTCACGTGGAATCGGTGGCAGTACGGAACTTCCAGCCTCCTCTGAAAGCTCGCGGTCACACTCCCCACCTGGGAGCCGCCGCAGCCCCGCCGGTGGGTGAGTGGGCTGTCCGGAGTCTGTCTGCCTCCGTGGCCGGGGTCCTGCACACATTGCTTCGGGACAGCTGGGTGTGGTGGCCCCGAGCGCCCTGCTGCCGGGTGACTGGGAAGAGCATGGGCCTGGGAAGCATCTAAAGTGAAGGTGGCAGGTCAGAGCATTGGTCCAGACTCCGCGGAGACCAGCATGCCTACCACTGCATACGTGTGGGGTTTTTCCTGCTGAGACCTGGGACTGAAATGGATGCTGTGAATATATGTTACTGGGCCGAGTAAACTAATAGGACAGCTCCCGGAAGTTTAATTATTTGTCTACAAAATTAACTGAATACTTTTTAAAAACAGACCTGCACGCCCACTGTCTCTCTCCGCTCCCCTCCCCACTGTCTCCGTCTCTGCTGGGCTCCTCCCGCTCTGGCTGCTCAGCGCAGGCAGGAAGCCAGCCCAGGGCGCTCCCTGGGGAAGCACCGGCCACGTTAGACGGAGCCTGTGTCTCATGCGTTAGTAATCATGGAGAGCACTAATAAAAAAAACCCTCATAATGAGCGGAATAGACATTAATTCAAAGAGTTTATTGGAATAGAAAATGAGGATTTGATTATACCTTTGTTCCTAAACAATGGCTGGGTTTCATTCTGTTCAGGCATTTGTTTAGAAACTGGTCTTAACCATTTATGTCGCTCCATTTATTAGACAAACAAGACGGTTTAGGGAATTTGCTTTTTTCAGTTGAGTGCAGTTGGTAAATATCACGGTGGGTTTTCTGGCCATCAGGTCGTTTCTCTGTGGTCACCTCCACAGGACAGTGCTCAGGTGAGCCGGGAGCATTTGGCCTGCACCACGCAGCCCAGCCCTGGGGGCACATGTCCTGCAACCCAAGATGTGCACCCTCCAGTCTGGAGGGGACGCGTTCCACACGTGAGGGGCCAGGCGAGGTGGAGAAGCTCCCGTGCTCTCTGCGGCTCTCCTGCTGCCGCCTCTCTGGGTGCAGAAAGCCTGCTGCTGTGCACACCCCAGTAGCGGCCGAGTGGTCTGCAGAGGCAATGGTGGCTCGTGGCCTGGTCAGCGCAGAAGTATGAAGTGGTCTTGGGAGGCCTGCAGCAGTCGGAGGCACCCGGGATGTGGCCATCCTCAACCCCACCACACAGCTCCTGGGGGCACGCAGGGGCTCTGAAGGAAGGCTGGGAACGGCACGGGAGTGACGTCAGGTCTCAGCGTCGAAGGAGGCAGGGAGGAAAGGCCGGCTCCGAGTCTGATTCCACTTCCACAGCCCAGCTCGCCCTCCCTCTCTCCTTGCTCTGCTTTTTTTAATTGGCACACAATAATTGCACACGTTTCTGGAATACAGGGTGGCGTTTCGATGCCCCTATATGATGTGGGATAGTCAGATCAGGGCGGTTCACGTGCCCGTCACCTCAAACCTTTGTCAGTTCTTTGTGCTGGGAACATTCAAAAGCCCCTCTTCCAGCTATTTGAAAACATGGAATAAATTGTCGACCAACCACAGCTGCGTGGAGCGCCAGGAACACTCGAGCTTATTCTCCCGTCTGGCTGTAACGCTTACCCCCTTCCCAGTCTCTGGCAGCCACCAGTCCATCACCATCGCCTCGAGCTCAGCTTTTTTCGCTCCCACACATGAGTGAGATCCTGAGATGTTTGTCTTCCTGTGCCTGGCTTATTTCCCCAATTCCTCCAGGCTCACCCATGCAGCTGAAATGACAGGATTCCTTTCTTTTCTGGCTGAATAGCATCCACTGTGCCTGCGCACCACATTTTCCTTCTCTGTGCATCCCCTGATGGCCACTGAGGTGGATTCCAGATCTTGGCCGTCGTGAATACTGCTGCAATGAACAGGGACATGCAGGTACGTCTTCGATACACACATTTCCTTTCTTTGCGGCGTATGCCCAGCAGGACTGCTGGATCCTAAGGTGGCTCTATGTTTAGTGTTTTCAGGAAACTCCAGCTGCTCTCCATAGCAGGCGTCCTCACTTACAGTCCGACAGTGCCCACGGCCCTCTTTTCTCCGCCTCCCCGCCTTTGTGATCTTCTGCCTTTTTGATAAAAACCATTCTAGCAGGTGTGGGGTGGTAGCTCATTGTGGTTTTAAATATGCATTTCCCTGAGTGATGCTGGGTCTTTTCTCGTATATTTTCTGGCCACTGGTAGGTCTTCTTTTGAGAAACATCTACTCTGATCATTTGCTCATTTTTCTTATTTTTTACTTTTTTAGTCCATGACCTGCTGAAATTTGCCCATTTTAAAATCAGATTATTTTTGTTGCTGTTGAGCTCAGTGAGTTCCTTGTAAATTCTGGGCATTAGTCCCTTGTTGGATGAAGAGTTTGCAAACATTTTTTCCGATTCCTTTTGCTTCTCTTTCAAGGGAGGATGTGTTACACACAAAGTCTCTGCCTCCCTCTCTCTCTCCATCTGTCTCTTCTCCTCTCTCTGTGTCTCTCTGCCTCCCTGTCTCCATCTGTCTCTTCTCCTCTCTCTGTGTCTCTCTGCCTCCCTCTCTGTCTCCGTCTGCCTCTTCTCTCTCTGTCTCTGTCTCTCTCTGTCTCTGTCTTCTCCCTGCACCCCTGAGCCTCTCTCTGTGTTCTCTGGGGTACCTGCTTTGAAGGAAGTCACTGATACATAACTATTGTGGTCTCGATTTTCTTAAAAAAAAAAAAAAAAAAGTAATCCCACTACTTTGCAGTCATCCTTCTGTTTTTCAGGATTAGATGTTCCCTGTGAAAAGGTGGCTGTGAATGAAGGGAAGTCAGGGGAAGTCACAGACTCTCCGGCCTTGGGCCACGCATCAGAGGCCAGGAGCCCCACAGGGACATTGGGGCTCCCAGTGGCTGGCAGCTGGGCTGCTGAGGGCTCACAGCCAGGCCTCTCTCCATGAACTGCTCTCAACCAGATGCCCCCGGCCCATGCCAGTGCCCTTCCCAGGGACATGACCCACCCCATGACTGGTCTAAGAGGGGCATGAGGCTCTCCCACTGGCCCCTTAAGGGACCACCCTGTGGGGCCCTCCAGTCCCAGAGCGGCCTGGGGGTTCCACAGAGGCCTTGCTTGCAACTGTGTGGCATCCAGACACACGACATCTGGGCTTCGCCACCCCAGCATCGTGCTCCTTCACTCACCCCCTGCCCCAAATCCCCGCAGCTGTCACAGCCAGAGGGCAGGAGTCGGGGCTCCTCAGGCCAGGCCTGGGGGCCCTCCCACTCTCCCTCAGAAGAGGGCCCCTGAGCCAGAGCTGTTCCCATGGGGCGGAGCAGAGGAAGGAGTAGCTGCACACACTGAGGGGTGAAGAGAGAGGAGAGCCTGGCCGGTCAGTCCTGGAGACGCCAGGGTGGAGACCAGGGCAGAGCCTGGAGGGACTGCAGGGGGGCCCTTCCCAGTCTCTCCGCACCAAGGTGGCATCCAGTCTTCTCACCCTGAGCTCGTGAGCACTCCAGGAGGCGGCTCTGCACACTCCAGGCTCCCCTCTGACCGCTGCAGCCAGGTGCTGGCCCATTATCCAGAGCAGGAGCCAGAGACAGAGGCAAAGTCCAGGTAAGGCTGCTGTCCCCAGGCCCAGGCACGGCACCCACACAAGTCCCCAGGGCCCCTCACTCCCCTGCAGGGTCCTGACCAGACCCTGACCTGATGCATGCCCTTCAGGCTCTAGGCACAGACTTGGGGTACAAACCCAGCCCAGTCTAGGCACAGACTTGGGGTGCAAACCCAGCCCGGTCATCTGCCCGGGAGCCCTGACGGCCTCCTCAGCTCTGTGTAGCCCCCAGCACCTGCACACCCCAGCACGGACTGGGGCAGACAGAAGTCGGTTCAAATGCTCCGTCCAGCCATGTGGCCACAGGGACCTTCCTTCCCCTCTTGGAGCCTGAGCTTCCTCTGCTGGAAAGTGGGACGGCAGCCGCAGGGATCGCAGCCATGAGGAGCAGCACCTCACGAAGCACCGGGGCCGGAGCCGCTCCACGCCCTCACCTTCACTCCCGCGCAGCTTGAGAGGCAGCCAGAGTTCTCAGGGCAGCCGTGAGGCTCCACCAGGAAGTGCACTGTTGTCTCCATTCTTTTTAAGCAGCCAGTGTTTGCAGAATGCTAGTGCTGGGCAGGGGCCAGTAAGGGGATGCCAGGCCTCCTGCTACGGCACAGCTTCCTGCTCTGGGACCCCACATCCCTCCCCTCCCCAGCCCCCGACCATCCCTGCTGCCCACCTCACAGCCTCCCACACCTGCAGCCTCAGCCCTCGTCCTTATGGAGGAGGCCAGGCCCTGCGCTTCTGTGGAGAGACAGCCTCGAGGCCTCTCTCCTCCCTGGGTGTGTCCATCAGGCCTGACCTGGACTTTCCCAAGCAGGGCAGGAGCTGGCGGAGGCTGCGAGTTTCTGCGTGTGCCTCAGGCCAGTGTTTCCTGGGGCAATGCAGCTCTCAGCAACCTGCTGACATCTTTCTTACCTCTGGTCTTTTACCGGTTTTGCAAACTTTGTCTCCAAAGTTTTGGTCAAAAGAAGAGAAAGAAGAGAGTGAGATGTTCAGCAGACATCTGAACACCTTGGAGTGGCAAGAGGGAGGGAGGATGAAGTAACAAATTCTCTCTTGGCCGGATCCTGATGGGGCTGAGCGATTTCTTTCCTTGGAGGAACCTGAAGTCCTTGGGAGTCTCTTTGAGACTCTTCTGGGGCAATATGGGGTTGTATTTAATTGACACTTCGAAATCCTGGATAGATCTACACGTGTCTGTAGACGTGGTGGTACGTGTATACACACACAGTGCACATGCCCACACACGCATCTCCATTCACGAAGTCATGCGTCTGTGTAGACACACAAATGCACGCACATGCCCGTGCACTGGACATGCAGAAATGTCCAGGCTCTTGCACGCCACTGTGTGTGGTTCCTAATTCCATGTGTCTGGATCTAGTGGTCACGTGATTTTCAACATCCTTAAAGTCACATCAAATTCCAGGCTCCTAACCACATCCAAGGTTGGCCACACTGGTGAGGCCACGCTCAGCCCCTCCATGGCTGCTCCCTGGGACCCAGTTCCAAAAGCCCAGTGGGGGGTGCAGGGGATCCTCTGGGCTGGGCGTGAGGGCACCTTTCTGAGCCCAGCCCCACCCCCTAGGTGCTAAGGGGCACCAAGCCAGCCCCAGCATCTGAATGAGACCCTGTGAAGAGCTGAGTCTGCTGGTGAACATTTCTGCTAATTTCTGCTAATGAGACTTAAATGAGGTGAAGGATTTGATGTTCATTTTTATTTACAAAAGGCCACGAATAAAGAAGAACAGGGGGAGTGAGGACATTCAGGTGCCCAGGGACCGCTCGGCCCGTCAGGCCAAGTCCCTCCCATTTCCGGGAGGTTCTGCAGGCGCCTGGGGCCTCCTCTCACTCCTGGGCAGGATTCAGTCTGAAGAGGTCGGCGCTGTGGCTCCATTCGCTGCAAACCGTAGCGTTTGAAACGCCCAACTCCTTATTCAAAACCATTTTTTTTGAACATGCACTCTCATCTCTATTTTATTTCCTGACATAATTACAGTTACAATATAGGAATAACTTGTTTAATTCATCAGGCCGCTGGAAACAGCTTCTTCCGGATGCAGTCGCTGCCTTTGCCCCCCACCCCCCGCTTCCATTTTAATAAATCCAGCCGCACGATCATCGCAGCTCTTTTTCTTTCCACTCCTGCTAAATTACCCTTGGAGATGAATCTCCATCTCTGAAGGCGTGGGAATGGCTCGTGGGGAGGCAGGCACCACCCTCCCGCCCGCGGCTCCCACCAGCCCCGGCCACACTCAGCCGGGAGAGGAGCACCACCTGCAGACCCAGACGGTGGCCTGTGGCCCGGCCCACACCTCGGGGCCCTCCTCCCACTCGCTGACTCTGCGACTCACACGCACCACTCATCAGCCTTCTGCCCTGTTGAGGGGGGCGGGGGGGCAGTAAGGGACCAGGTGCTCAGGGTGGCTGGGAAGGCCGGAGCAAGCTGTTCTGTTTGGGGTGAGAACCAGGCCTGGCCTCGGTGTGGTGCTGACGCACTAGCGACGTCCCCGGCCATCAAGCCACGTCTGCCCTAGTGTCTCTTGGCTGACAACCCTGAGCCCTCCAGCTCCACAGAGATGGGGTCACCGTGTTGCACCTCCTGGGTCCAAGGCACATGGGCTGACCTGGCAGGAGGACCCAGCGCTGGCTCCACTGAACCCTCACCAGGCGCCCACTCACCCGCACCTCCCACATCTGCACGGCCAGGCCCACCTCCCTCCCGAGCAGGAAGGGGCAGCAGGTCCAGCCACGTGCATGTGGGAGAAGCTGCAGCTCACTGTTGTCTCAGCAGCCCAGACCCTTCGGAAATTCCCCCTTTACCCCTCCTCCTCGCCCTTCCCCCTTCCCCTCACCAGCCCCTCCCTCTCTCCACCCTCCTCCTCCCCAGTCTCCTTCCCTCTCCTTCTCTTCCTCCTCCTCATGGCTGTTGGGGTATCTGAGGAAGCCCCCAATAGATAACACTCCTTTTGTCCACCCAGGTTGACCAAGTTAAGACATGAATCAAGGCCAGTCGTGTGGCTCGTACCTGTAGCCCCAGCACTTCGGGAGGCCGGTCGTGTGGCTCGTACCTGTAGCCCCAGCACTTCGGGAGGCCGGTCGTGTGGCTCGTACCTGTAGCCCCAGCACTTCGGGAGGCGGAGGTGGGAAGACTGCTTCAGCCCAGGAGTTCAAGACCAGCCTGGACAATACAGGGAGGCCCCTTCCCTAAAAAAAAAAATAATAAAAATTAGCCAGGCATGGCAGTGTGTGCCTGTGGTCCCAGCTACTCAGGAGGCTGAGGTGGGAGGATCACCCTAGCCCAGCAGTCAACGCTGCAGTGAGCCAGGATGTCATCACTGCACTCCAGCCTGAGCAGCGGAGCGAGATCTTCTCTCAAAACAAACAAAAAGGAACAGAGAAAAGAAGCTGAGAGCGAAGACTGCAGCCAGGATAGTTCCCCGGCTGCTGATTCAGCTCGGGGGCCCCCGTGCAGGCCCAGCACGGGGAGGGGGACGTGAGCTCCAGGCGGCGGGAGCCGTCTGTCCTGCGGCAGCCACCGGCCTGGAGCAGGTGCACCCACCTTTTGACCTTTGTTGCCCCAGGGGTGACCTGGAGTCAGCCCTTGTGCTGCTTCCTCCTGGAGGTGAGTGGGGCCCTCTCCCCCAGGAGTTTTCTCCTGGAAACCCGCTTCCTCGCCAGCTGCAGAGGCGATTCTTTGCCCTCCCCGACCTGCCTCCTGCCTCACATGCACTCATTTGCTTTTCCTTTTCATAGAGATTCAAAAAATAAATCTGGGAGCAATAACACCAGCCAGTTCCTACAGATTCGAGGCCCAGCCCACGGTCCAGCCAGGCCTCTCCCTGGGGACCAGGCACCGACCCCCCAGCCCTGAAGGCAGAAGGCCCCAGGGTAATGGGATCTGATACAAGATTACTCCTGATACGACCCCAAATAAAAGATGGCTGGAAAGCAGCTAGATGCCTTAGGTGACAGGGGATGGGGAGCAGAATTGTGAGCCGTGTGCTCAGCCTGCGACCTCTGCAGCAGTCACCACTGACCCCTGGCCACCTGCCCCAAACAGGAGGCAGGGATCTCTCACCGTCCCCCACCTCAGGATCCTGAAGCAGGAGCCCTCCCAGGCCGGTGATCATTTTCAGGAGGAACCTAAACAGAGCCGTCTTTAGTCGAAAGGAACGGGGTGCTGACAATGGGAAATCAGGCTTTATGGAGGGTTAGGCTGGAGCAGATAACTAGTATCTTCTTCTGATTCTCAGAAAATAAACAGAATACAGAAAGCAACAGAGCAGTCGGCCAGAGATCATGCTGCGTTTTAAGATGGTGGGCAGCCATTGCCACTGGAACGGGCCAAGGCCAGCGAGACCCAGGCCCCAGCACTCACAGTGCCCTCATGCCACACCCCACCCAGGTGAGGGTCCAGGCATGCACTGGCTCTTCCAGCCACCCCTGGTGTCCCTCGCTGCAGAGCATCACGTCAGCCCAGTTTTCCCGCAGAGGAGCCTGGACATCAGGGAGGCCCGGGGGCTATGGGGTCCCAGCCAGTAACATCCTGACCCTCACAGTTTGTGAAAGACGGCTGGGGTGGGAGGCTGTGGAATAGTATTCGTATAAGCTTGTTTTCACAAGTTCAGATGTGTATTGTTTATTATTTTAAAACAAAATAGAAACTTTGGAAGTACTGAGAAATAAGTCCTTTTGGTAAACTCCAAAATTCTGAAATCAAGATTTAATTTAGGGATGATACCCACGGTCTCATGTCAAATGGGTCCCAATCAAAGGTGTGTGGGTCCTGACCCAGCTCCCCAGCTCCCCCGGCTCCCGGCTCCCTAGAACCAGGTCTAGACACTGCAGGGCTAAGGGCTGCTGGTCCTGAATGCTCTGCCGGGGAGGGACAGTCCTGGAGTGAGGCTTCCACAGGGGCTGAGAGACCCCCAGCCCTTCAACGCCTGACTTCACAGGACCCCTCTCTGTGTCCAGGCAGGGCAGTTGGGAGACCCTGGGGAGGGTGGTGTCAGGGCCTAAAGGAAGCAGGCACAGCAGGGACAGCAGACGAAGCTTGGGGTGTGCAGGGTGTGTGTGTGTGTCTGTGTGCACATGCTGTAGCATGTGTGTGTGTGTGTCTGTGTGCATCTGTGTGCATGTGTATGTCTGTGTGTGCATCTGTGCACGTGCTTGTGTGTGTGTGCATCTGTGCACGTGCATGTGTCTTTGTGTTCAGGCATGTGTGCATCTGCATACACATTTGTGTCAATGTGAGGGGTGGCAGGGCAGACAAGTCCCAGAGATGAGGCCCTGGAGGACAGCAACGGGAGGGTAGAGGGAGGCACCAGCAGTCTCTGACCATCTGGAAGGCTGAGACCGCACAGAGGAAAGTGGTGAATCCATCTTGCAGCTCTGAGCGGTGAAGGCCCGACAGGGCAGACCAGCCCACAGCAGTGTCCGAGGGACCTAGCTGACAGCAGCTTCCAGGTGTTGGACTCAGCTGGACAGTGCATGGTGCTGGGAGCTTTCACGGCCCTCTTCTGTTCAAATTCCTTAGCAATTCACAAGGAGGTGTCCTCTTTATGTTAAGAGAGAATTCAGGCCCAGAGACGCCACATGGGGATCCAGGATCTCTCTCAGACTGAGCAGCTGCTGACCAGTGCAGCCTTCATATGCTGTGTGCAGCCCACAGGGCCATGCCACAGCTGGATTTCAGCTCCAACTTGGCCCTCTGCCAGGGCCCTTGGCAGTGCACAACATGTACAACTGGACTGGGGGGAAGTGAGGACGTTTGGCCCACATGAAGAAGCATGGGGAGATATCGGTGTGGACTCCCCCTTCTCCTGGCTTGGGGATGCTGAAGCCCTGCTAGTGATAAGGGGGTAGGGAGCGCTCCGCCCTCTCCAGGGGATGTGGAAGGAACACACTCCCCAGCTCCACGCCTCAGATCCAGTTCCCTGGAGCCAGCCCGTCCTGATCGTCTGAGAGGCCTCATCCTACTCTCTTCCTGCCCCAAAGCTTCTGGGCAACCCCCGCCCAGACCCCAAGGCAGTACCAGGCTCCACTCAGAGGCAGTGCCAGGGCTCAGGGGGCTGGCACTTGGTTCCTTGTTAGAGCAGGTACCGTAAGCAGGACCACACCCCAGGGAGGAAGCCTGGGTCCTCTGGGACGTCAGGTGCTGGCACCCAGCAGGGCTGGGCTCAGAGATGCTGGGGGAGAGAGTGGCTGGGGCTGACCACAAGCCCTGCCCCAGGTACTGACTGACCATCACCTTTTCCCAGGGAGGCCCCTAGCAGCTACCCTGCCTCTGCACCACCTGCCTCGTGCAAAACACCAGCCAGGACCCACAGAGAGGGCACCACCCAAAGAGCCTGGACCACCTGGTCTCCTGGGCCTGCTTTCTCCGCGTCGGCAGCTCCCCCGACCCAGTCACCTTCCGGGAAACCCCCAGGATGCAGGTGAAGCCCCTGAGCAGGTGAGGAAGCTCAGACACCTGAGACTGTCGTGGAAGAGCCATGTCCTTGTAAAGAGCCCCCCCCCCCAGCTTTGAGGCCCTCACCTCCGCCTGCCAGCTCTCCAATACCCAGGCCCACAGCAGGATCCCAGGCATCCCAGACTGGCAGCGCCCTGGGTTTCAGAGACACCTGCCCTGCCCACAGCCTCAGGACACGTGGCCGGCATTGTTCCTGAAACTACCATCACAGGACTTGCCCTGGGCACTTGCTGGAAACCCAGGTTCCGGGGCCCAGCCCAGGCCCACTGCACCCAGGTGTCCGTGAGTGGAGCTGGAAATCAGAGTTTTTAACGGGCGCCGTGAGGCTCGGGGCCGGCAGTTTCAGGAGATGGACTCAGCTTCCACCCCACCGTGGCCACAGCAGCACAATCGGAGGCTGACCTCACCACATGCTCCACTCTGTCCTGTGGCTTTTTCTTAATTTTCCCTTCCCTGACTCCCTGGACTTTGTTAACCTTTGTAAACTACTCCAAATCCTATTGTGAACAAGACGAAAACCAGAAGTAACACCACCAATTGGATCACATCACACCAAGAGCTGGGCTCAGGAAGTCATTGAACTTCTCAGTGACTACTGGGGTTTTCTAAGAAGTTACTCTTTGCCCGGGACAGACCATACATTCAAGCCTGTTCCCAAGCCAGGTGGG
The DNA here is from genome assembly GCF_037993035.2 of Macaca fascicularis. Taxonomy (NCBI): domain Eukaryota; kingdom Metazoa; phylum Chordata; class Mammalia; order Primates; family Cercopithecidae; genus Macaca; species Macaca fascicularis. Next base: position 198,817,520 of record NC_088377.1, on the reverse strand, counting down.
GTTGGTGTTAGCCAGCAATGCTGTCCAGATGTGGACACAGGCATCTGCTGCAGCCCTCAGGCCTCACACCCCTGCACAGCTTCATCCCTCTACCCTAAACACTACAGGAACCCACCCTCCCTGTCGGCACCTCGCCAGACACGCATCTCTGACGGCTTTGTGTACGTCCCGTGCACACCCCAGATCTCAGGAGGCTGACGCTGCCTCGTGTCCTCAGATGGCCCTCTTAGGTGGCCGTTGCACCCACCCAGGCAACCGAGGAAAGTGTGTGGGGCCATCCTGGCTCCTCTCCTTCACATCCCACACTAACAGAGGCTGTAGCCTGCGGGGCTGTGCCAGCTGCTCTCTGTAAGAGTTAAAGAAAGAGGAGAGAAACACAAAAGCAGCTCCACAGTCAAGGACAGGTTTATTTCAGAGAATAAACCTGAGAGGGTCTTCTGGCTGATTTTGGTCAGGAGTGTTCTTTCTTACAGACTAAAGACATTTAAGGGTTTGGAAGTGGGGAGCTTATCATTGGTTCAGAATGTTTCTATGTCCCAGCTGCTCTCCCCTCCCATCCCATACCAACAGCTGCCACTGCCTCTAGTCTAGAAATACAGGGAGAACCTGGCCTCCTGCGCCCACCTCCACAGCTGTCTCCACGGGAGGGATACGCCAGGGGCCTCAGAGCTCCAGCGGGTTTAGGAAGCCTGTCCCGTCACCCCCTTGAGTGGGCGTCTCCTCCCTCATCCTCCCCCACACTGAGGATGGCGCACCTGCTCAGAAGCCAGGGTCCCAGGCCCTGGAGCCACCCCCAATGCCGCAGCCCCCAGTCTCCATGCCACTGTCAGCAGGCGAGGAGGTGCCTCAAGGTGACGCTGGTCGAGAGGTCTGGTGTCCCCAGCAGTATCAGCGTCTGTCACGGTTAGGATTCCGCAGATTCTTTTAAAAGGTGCCGGTCACCACCAGAGGGAAACAGATCCCGTTCTGTAAATAAAACTAATCCGACTGTCTAAATTTCCAATTTCTACTTCTGTTCTTACTAAATTGCATAAAAATTCTTTGATTTGATTGTTTGCCTTGTATTAAAATAAAAGTTTATTAAACATACTGAAGCTTGTGATTTTAGGTGGTTACCTAAGATGTACTGTGGTAATAAACGCCCCATTACCACTCAGCAGGCTCCCGTTTGCTGGGACCTCCCCCACTTACATCCCCTGCCCTGCTCTCTGCGCAGGGAGAGGCCACAGCCTCCACCCTCCTTTAACCTGAGGGTCCTCTGCATGGCTCCATTCCCTGATTTCTGTGGGAATGACGTTTCCTCCTGCTTGTCTGCGTGTCTCAAAGACCGAATGTTTGTGTTCCCCTGAGTCCATCGTGAGAGCCCTAACCCCCAAGGGCACACCCCAAGGTCACAGATGTGGACTCTAAGGGACTCATTAGGGTTAGATGAGGTCGCGAGGGCGAGACCCATGGTGGGATCGGTGCCCTTATCAGACGAGTCACCAGAACTCTCTCCCGCACGTGAGGGCGCAGCAAGAAGACGGCTGTGCAGAAGGGGACCTCACCAGAACTGAATCAGCTACACCGTGACTTTCGGCCTCCCACCCCCACAGCTGGGAGATAAAAGTCTGCTGTGGTGGCCACGCGAGCAGAATAAGACAGTGCCTGCTTTGGGGCGGCTTGGTCAGATCCATCACGGGATTAGGGTGTTACAAGCCTGCCCACACACCTGCCCCTTTTCCCTCACTGGACAGGCTGCCCGCTGGGCTACCCCAGGGAGGCCGCAGTGCTTCTGCCCGCTGCATTCATCGTGAAAGCCACCCCCCTCGAGGCTGCCACAGAGAGCCCGGGGGCTGCACGACTCAGATTGTTACGGATCCAAATCATCTGAAACAGAAGGTTGGGAAGCAAAGGAACCGCCCAAAGCACAGGGCGGTTGTGGGAGGAGACCCCGCCTGGCCGAACCCACTGGCCTGGGAGCTGAAAATCAAAAATTCCCTCTTGTAATCTCAGCACTTTGGGAGGTGGACGTGGGTGGATCACCTGAGGTCAGGAATTTGAGACCAGCCTGGCCGACATGGTGAAAACCTGTCTCAACTAAAAATACAATAATTTACCAGGTTAAATCTCTGCTACTCGGGAAGCTGAGGCAGGAAAATCGCTTGAACCTGGGAGGCGGAGGCTGAAGTGAGCCAAGATCGCGCCACTGTACTCCAGACTCCAGCCTGGACAACAGGGTAAGAGAGAGAGAAAAAAAAAAAAAAAGAAAAGAAAAGAAAAGAAAGAAGGAAGGAAAGAAGGAAGGAAGGAAGGAAGGAAGGAAGGAAGGAAGGAAGGAAGGAAGGAAGGAAGGAAGGAGGGAGGGAGGGAGGGAGGGAGGGAGGGAGGGAGGGAGGGAAGGAAGGAAGGAAGGAAAGAAAGAAAGGAGGAAAGGAAGGAGAAAGAGAGAGAGAAAGGAAGAAAAAGAAAAGAAAAAGAAAGAAAGAAAGAGAGAGAAAGAAAGAAAGAAAGAAAGAAAGAAAGAAAGAAAGAAAGAAAGAAAGAAAGAAAGAAAGAAAGAGAAAGAAAAGAAAAGAAAAGAAAATTGCCTCTTGTGCTGTTGGTTTCCAGACTCCCAGCTCCCATGAAAGTTGGAGAGGGGTCCTCAGGACATCTGAATCCCTCAGAAACAGCACGTGAGGTGCGATCCACAATAACGAAACCGTTCTTCCCACAGTGCGCATCAGCAGAAACCAAAACAACGGAGTTCTTCAGTGCAACCTAATCAACTTTGATTTCAGCACAAAACCGAAAGGGTCAAAAAGCTTTTAAGCGGGAAACAAAAGTCGCTTTGAAGGTCACACCTTTAAATGTCGTTGTAACAAAAACATGAAATCAAAATCATTTTCTCTGATCTGGAAGTAAAGGTCAAATCAACAAGCCTTTGAGTGAGTTTGGAAAACAGTGATCTTTTCATTGTTTGCCAGCCCTGGCCTCCCAACAGGTATTCGGCCCCACCTCCAGGAGACGCAGGCCTTTATTCTCCGACAAATGGACGGAAAGGTCAAGAGAGGGTGGGGCAGGAGGAGAGGGACGTTCACAGACAGGAGGAGAGGGACGTTCACAGGAAGGAGGAGAGGGACGTTCACAGGAAGGAGGAGAGGGACGTTCACAGGAAGGAGGAGAGGGACGTTCACAGACAGGAGGAGAGGGACGTTCACAGACAGGAGGAGAGGGACGTTCACAGGAAGGAGGAGAGGGACGTTCACAGGAAGGAGGAGAGGGACGTTCACAGACAGGAGGAGAGGGACGTTCACAGACAGGAGGAGAGGGACGTTCACAGGAAGGAGGAGAGGGACGTTCAGAGGCAGGAGGAGAGGGACGTTCACAGGAAGGAGGAGAGGGACGTTCACAGGCAGGAGGAGAGGGACGTTCACAGGAGGAGAGGGACGTTCACAGACAGGAGGAGAGGGACGTTCACAGGAAGGAGGAGAGGGACGTTCACAGACAGGAGGAGAGGGACGTTCACAGGAAGGAGAGGGACGCTCACGGGCAGGAGAGGGACGCTCACGGGCAGGACCACGGCTGCCAAGCCTAAGGGCGAGCTCACAGGCAGAAGAGCGGCGGGGATCCCTCTACAAGCTCAGATGCACCTTAGAGTTGAGCCAAAGTCAGCTCTGGGACTTCCTCTTCAGAAGGCCAAACTCCTCCCCAACCAGCATCTCCAGCAGCCCCAGGCACGCGTGTGGCTGCCGCGATGTCATCTGCAGGTCCACATCCCCTCCGCGGCCTGATGACACAGATGAGACAGGCCTTCGTTCTGACACTGCGGACATCCAATCATTCACTTTCTGACGATGAATGTGACGAATATCAAATTCTTTTGTAGTCAACAAACATTTATAAAAATATGAATTTAATACTGAAAGGCAGAAAAATAGAGACCCAATTGTATCACAATTATAATCTCTGTAGAATCATCTGGTGTAAAGCTTATTCGAACAAAATAACGTTTAAGAATTGTACGTCATTTGCCTGTATTTAGACCATTGTCTTTACCAATCCCGTTTTGGGAGCACTTTTCAACTTGGCGGACAAGTCGGAAGTTGAATGCTAACTTTGCTGTTTCACAATTTCACCAATAGGAAAAAGACCAGGTTAACGTCCACTTATATCCAACAAAACATCTTTCATTCAAATGTAAAAAATAGTGAAGAGAAACATGAGGAACCCAGAACTATCTTACTTTTCCACCAACCTCGATTAGAAGAAAACATGTTGCTACCACCACACGCAGTCCCTCCCCATATCCATCGCTCTCCCCACTCTCCCTCTCCCTTGTTTCCGTCTCCCCTCTCTCTCCCTCTCCCCTGTCTCTCCCTCTTCCTTCTCTCTCCCTCTCCCTCCCTTTCCCCTCTCCTTCCCTCTCCCCTCTCCCTCCCTCTCCCCTCTCTCTCCTCTCCCCCTCTCTCCCTTTCTCCCTCTCTCCCTCTTCCCTCTCTCTCCCTCTCCCCCTCTCTCTCCTTCTACCCCTCTCTCTCCTTCTCTCCCCCTCTCTCTCCTTTTCTCCCTCTCTCCCCATCTCTCTCCCTCTCCACCTCTCTCCTTCTGTCCCCCTCTCTTCTTCTCTCCCCTCCTCTCTCCTCCCTCTCCCTCTCCCCCACTCTCCCTCTCCCCTCTGTTTCCCTCTCCCCTCTCTCCCTCTTCTCTCTCCCTCTCCCCTCTCTCTCCCTCTCCCCTCTCTCTCTCCCTGTCTCCCTCTCTCTCCCTCTCCCCCTCTCTCTCCCTCTCCACCTCTCTCTCTCCCTCTCCACCTCTCTCTCCTTCTCTCCCCCCTCCCCATCTCTCCCTCTCCCCTCTCTCTCTGTCTCCCCGTCTCTCTCTCTCTCCACCTCTCTCTTCTTCTCTCCCCCGTCCCCCTCCCCCTCTTTCTCCCTCTCCCCTTCTCTCTCCCTCTCCCCTACTCTCTCCCCTCTCCCCTCTCTCTCTTTCTCTCTCTCCCCCACGTGTCCCCCAGCCTGAGCTTGCATTCTCTGTACCGTACACCTGGCTATACCCATGGCCATTCCCAACAGAAGGAAGCAAAGCTGCCAGTGCCCTCAGCTCTGGGCTTGGAAGTCTGAAGAAGTCCCCTTCTGCCACACTCTACTGGTCGAAGCTGCAGCCTGCGGGCAGGCCATGCCTTGGAGGGGGTGCCGGGGGCTGCCCCTGTGACCAGCCCATCCCAGCTTTAACAGAGTAGCACCCAGGAGCCCCTGCAGACAGCACGCAGCTCAGGCCAGGCTCTAACTCGCTCCATCTCTGTGCCAGACCGGGCAGGCAGGCACCACCATGTTGGGTTTCCCACCTTCCCAGGACAGCACAGTGCACATGGGGTGCAGAAGGTGCGGGCCTGGGCAGGAGCCCGAGGACATGGGTCCTAGAAGGTGGTGATCAGGGCCTTCTGGGACAGACCCCTGAGGTCCACACTGGCCTCGAGCAGGAGGCGCAAAGCTGCCTGTGAAACAGCCATTCTAGAAACAGCGGCAAGGGCTCTGCTGGGCTACGCAGCAGCTCTCGCTTGGCCATGCCTTTCTGTGGCATTTAATGGCTCCCCCTCTCTGCCTCTCTCTGTAGCCCTATCTCTATCTCTCTCTCTCTCTCTCTCTCTCTCTCACACACACACACACACACACATACACACACACACTCTCTCTCTCACACAAATCTCATAATTTAAAACCAGCCCATGCACCATCGGGACCCCTGGGGCTCCTTAATAGCGTCCTGGTCTCTGCACCTGCCTTGCCCCCGCCCGGTCAGTCCCGCGGTGCTCACAGGCCCTGATGATGAAAGGCCCCAGAACCTCCTCCCAGCCCACCAGGACCAGCCTCATCCCCAGGAAACAAGCAGCGGGTGTCTGTAATGACTTTCCACACCAGTAAGTGGTCAGCTCCAGAAATAATTACCCACATAAGCAATTTCCCTTTTTATCTGATGGAGGTCTTTTGGATTTGGGGAACAAGAAAAATGCTTCTCATAAGTACTCAATTTAGAATTGTTTGCTAAAATTAAGCTCTTGTTCACCAGACATTTTTAGACTGAGTAATTTTTAACCCATGCCATCTGATAAGTAATCTGTTTGATTAGTTAAAAAAAAAAAATACTTGCCATATTTCTGCATAGAATAAATTAAACTTTCTCTGGTCACTGCTCAGCATGCACAGCTTCTAGTGCTGTGTTAGACAATGAACGGGGCTGGTCCTTGGATGGACAGAGCCACCACACCCTGCAGGATCAGCAGGCATGAGGACTGCAGCTCTGCTCTCAGGATTACAACCCAGTTGTGGAGGTGAGACCGGCACATTTACACAAAACCATTAGGAACGGAGGGTGTCAAGAAGAGGGAACCCTTAGAACTGTTAGTGGGAATGTAAATTGGTACAGTCATTATGGAAAACAGTATGGAGATGCCTCAAAAAATTAAAAACACAGCTACCATGTGACCCAGCAATCCCACTTCTGGGGATATACCCAAAGAAAATGGAATCCAAATCTCAAAGAGATGCCTCCACTCCTGTGTTCACTGGCGTATTATTCACAATCACCAGGATATGGAAACAGCCTAATATCCCTGGATAAACGGGCAAAGAGGATGTGGTGTATACATATCCCCAACGGGATTTTACTCAGTCTTTCAAAAGAAGGAAATCCTGCCATTTGCACCAACATGGATGAACCTGAAGGACATCATGTTACGTGAAATAAGCTAATCATAGAGGACAAATACCACAATATCTCACTTATCTGTGGAATCTAAAATAGTGCCACTCATAGGAGCAGAGAATAGGATGGTGGCAACCAGGAGCTGGGGGTGGGAAAGCTGAGGTATTGGTCAAAGGGTGCAAAGTTCCAGTTATGCAGAGTAAATAAATTCTGGAGACCTCATGTCCACCATGGTGACTATAGTTCATAATACTGTATATTATACTTGAAATTTACTAAAGGATAGTTCTTAGGTGGTAACACAGAACAAGTTTCTCATTTCTATGGATTTATCCTAAGGGTGTATTGTAGTGGGTGCTGTAGGGGCAGCTAAAACCATAATAGAAGTTGTCCTTGCCTGAAGAACGGATGCCAGAGTTCAGGGGAAACACAGCCTCTGGAAAGGAGACGGAGAATTTTGAGAGTGAGAAAGGGAGAGAGAGCCATGAACTCTGCCCAGATCTCTGGCTAGCACCTGAAACATGCGTGCACAAGGAAGACACAAAGCACACCAGTGGAGGATTTAAAAATTGTTCTGAGATTTGAGCTGCCTCCCAATAAACAGTTTGCAGTTTGAGATCAATCAGGTTAAACAAACAAATGAACAAACAAACAGGGATAGAGCAAAATTCAGAGTCTCCAGTTAGGCAGACTCTGGGCGGACTCTAGCTGGGCAGACCCCTGAAACTTTCCCAACCAAAAGGAGACAGGGGAAGTGACACTGGGTGACTCCCAGGCCAGGTTGCCACAAGCAACATGACTTCCGTCCCCAACCCCCATGCTTGCCCTTCAAACCCAGCCACTACGTTGTGAGGCGGTCCCGGCCGCACAGAGAGAGCCCACACATGGGGGTTCGGCCAACAGCCACACTGGGCCCTCAGCCCCCCACCTGCCAGATGCGTGGGTGAGAGCACCTTCAGATGACTCCAATCCTCAGACTTCAGTCTTCCAGCTGAAACACCAGGCATCCTGAGAGAGACAATCTGTCCTCACAGTGCCCTGTGGGAATTCTGGCCCACAGAAACCACGGAGAGGTAATAAATTAGGATTGTTGTTTAACCCCCAACTGTTTGCGGGTCATTTGTTATGCAGCAATAGATAACTAACAAGAACCTCAGGAACTTGAAAGACCACATCAAATGTTGAACATCCATGGAACTGGAGTCCCATAAAAAGAGGAGAGAGGGGGTCAAAAATATTTGAAGTTATAATTGTCCAAAAATGCTAAAATTTGGTGAAAGACATAATTTTACAACTTTAAGAAGCTCCATAAGCCTCAAACTCAATAAATACAAAGAAAAACAAGCCAAAAAAATCTGGAACATAGCAAATGAAAAATGACATTATATAGAGAGAAGTAGCAACTCAAGGTACTACTGACATCCCATCAGAAACTATGGAAGCCAGAATATGGTGGAACAATAACCCAAACATGCTAAAAGAAAAAAAAAAAGTCACACAAATTTCAACAACTAGTAAAAAAGTGTCTTTTCAAGATAAATGTAAAATTAAAACATTTTCAGATAAAAGAAGGCTATAATAATTCATTGCCAACAGATCTGCACTACAAGAAATGCTAAAGGAGATTTTTGAGGCTAAAGAGAAATAATACCAGATGCAAACTTGCACCTTTGGGAAAGAATGAAGAACATCTGAATTTGTAAATAGCTGGATAAATACAAAAGACTAATTTTCCTCTTAATTTCTTTAAGATACATGTGACTGTTCAAAGCAAAAAGTAAAACATTTTCTTGTGAGGCTTATAAAGCATGTGGATGTAATACCTATGGCAACTATAGCATTAAAAAATGGAGGAAGGGGAAACAGATGGACTTATTTTGCTGCAAGGTTTACGAATGTACATAAAATGTTACAATATTAACTCTAAGAAAACTCTAAGGATGTGCATTGGAATTCCATGAACAGCCACTTAAAAAATGCAAAGAGGTATAGCTAAAAAGTCAATAAATCAATCACAATGGAATTCTAAAAACTATTAACGTAATTCAAATGAAGGCAGGATAGGAGGAACAGAGAACCAAAAAAGAGGAAACAAACAGAAAACAAGTAATAAAAGATGCTTAACTGAGTGTGGTGGCACATGCCAGTAATCTAGCTACTTGGGAGGCTGAGATGGGAGGATTGCTTGACCCTCGGAGGCTGAGGCTGCAGTGAGACATGATCATGTCACTGCACTCAGCCTGGGTGGCAGAGTGAGACTCTGTCTCCTGCCCCCCCAAAAAATAGGCCTAAATCCAACCATATCAACAACTACATTAAATATGAATAGAATAAACACTCCAATTAAATGACAGATTGTCAGACAGTTTTTGAAAGCAAGATTCAACTATATACTATCTCTAGGAGATTTGTTTTATTTTTTGTCTAATTAGATTCTAGTGTTCTTAGAGATTCACTTTAAATATGGAGATGTATTGATTGAAAGTAAACGAAAGGAAAAGAAAATATCATGCAAACAGTAAACATACGAATACTAGAGAAGCTCTGCTAATATCAGATATAATAGACATTTAGACAAAGAGTATTATTAGAAATAAAGAGGGATGCTTCCTAATGCTGAAGGGTTGGTTCTTCGGAAAGACGTGACGGTCGAAGAGTTGAATCCACCTTGTAACAGCTTCTAAACCCGTGACGCAAACATCCACAGAGTTAAAGGGAGAAATAAACGATTCCACAATCATAATTAGGGACTTCAACATCCCTCAACAAAAATATCAGTAAAGACAAATATCTGAACAACACTATCCATCACCTTAACCCAAATGATGAACACCACCCACACACATTCTTCTCCACTGCACGTGGCACATTCAACAAGAGAGAGCAGATGCTGGGCCGAAAATGAAGTCCAGTGACATTAACAGCATTGGTGTCAGGGCCGGGCGCAGTGGCTCACACCTGTAATCCCAGCACTTTGGGAGGCCAGTGGCTCACACCTGTAATCCCAGCACTTTGGGAGGCCAAGGGGGGTGGATGACCTGAGGTCAGGAGCTCAAGACCAGCCTGACCAACATGGAGAAAACCCGTCTTTACTAAAAATACAAAATTAGGCGAGCATGGTGGCGCATGCCTGTAATCCCAGCTACTGGGGAGGCTGAGGCAAAAGAATCGCTTGAACCTGGGAGGCGGAGGTTGCAGTGAGCCAAGATCGTGCCATTGCACTCCAGCCTGGGCAACAAGAGCAAAACTCTGTCTCAAAAAAAATAAAATAAGGGTGTTGGACTTGGATGGTCTCTAAGATTTACCATGTTAAACTTCAAATGAAGTGGCGTAACTCTAAGTACTAAAAGAGCTTGAGAGAGAGAGAAAGAGAGAGCAAGAGAGAAAGAGAGACAGCAAGAGAACAAGAGAGAGAGAACCCATTTCTTTATAGGTGCCATTGAGGAGAAGTTGGAGAATTGAAGCATCTCATGGGAGGAGTAAATCAGACATAATTTCAAGGGCCTCTTCTGACCCCGTGATTCTGTGTTTGTGTGCGATTTCCGGGCACTATCCTGGGCACCTTATGCACGTGGGCTGTTTCATGCCCACAGCAGCTTTGAGGGGTAGAAAGCATGATTTCTGTCTTGCAAGCTGCTTGGAAAGATTAATTTTTCTTTTGCCAGCAGTAAGTGGCAGAACCAAGGCAGGATTACAATCCCGCATGATCTCAAAGCTCAGATGATTAACCGCAGTCTGTATCTTGTATCTTTGTACTAGACCAATTGAGGCTTACAGGCAAAACTTTGATGCTCCGAAGATCTTAGAATGACTTAAAAATGATCGAAGGATGCTTTCACTGTAGCACGATTCCCCCTAGCATGCCATTGCCTCATTGTCTCCCTGTCCCTGCAGCCTCTGCTCCTGGAGAAGGGGGCCATGTTTACCTGGTTCAGCAGCACTTTCCTGGAACAAACTACGTCTGGTACACAGAATAGGCAGTTAATCCATGTGAGTTAAATAAGTAAACAGAATTAACAAAGAAATTGCATTTTAATGTAAGGCAAATCCTGAAATATAAACCTCCAACGGCTACGTGCCTTCCAAAAACAGCCTTCTGCAGACCCCGGCTTTCCCATGTAGACACTTCCGGGTTTCCTCTCCTTTTTCCCATTCTGATTTTTAATGCTGGACTCACCCAAGCAGTCCTAAAACAGCAACAGAAAGTGCACAATGCACCGTCTCTGCCTCACCCCTTGCTCTGGCAGGCAGAGGCTCCCTGTGCTGTCGGCATTAGTCAGGATACATCCCACTAGCCATAGTACTAAAAAAAAAAAAAAAAAAAAAAAAAAAGCCCTGAACCTCAGGGGCTCACAGAAGAGGTTTCCTGCTTGCTCGTGCAACATCCACTGGGAAGTGGGGTCCCCTTGCGGCTCGTCTCCACACGGTGATTCAGGGCCATGCTGCCTGGTACACAGAGTAGGCAGTTGTGTGTTGTGACGTATCATCTCCCCCACGTGGCCTTTGCTCCTGCTGCAGAGGGAAGAGAGGGCTGAGAGGCTGCTGGGATGTTTTAGGGCCAGGCCCGGACACAGGTCACACAGGAGGCCCCAGCAGACTCCAGAGAAGAGGGGACAGTGCAGTCTTCCTGTGCTCAGGAGAGGACCCAGCACAATGAACTAAGCTGCCCCTGACACACCAGCTGGCTCAATGCTCAGCTGAGAAAACTCTTCCTTCTTACAGGGGTCTCCTGGGCAAGTCCTAGGCAACCACTCCACGCCCTCCCTCTTCTGCTCTCCAGGGAAGTCTCCGCAGATGCCTGTCTCTCTCCCTTCTTCTGTTTGCCTGTTTCCCCTCCTTGTAAATTAAAAATTTCTCTGATTGCTTCTGAAAAATCATAAGAATAAAGCTAACATTCAATTTTTACAAGACAAAGTTAAGCCATAAATCTCGAAGTGCAACTAGACATATTAAGGAAACAGCACCTTTCATCTCGAAAGCCCTCGAATGGATCCCAGCTTCCCTTCGGAATACCGACGGCTCACCTTCCACGGCCTCCCATGATCATGTTTTTCGTTTGACCACCAGGGATCAAAATAACTTTTAAAAATTCGTATTGTATTCTGTTCTGTCTAATTACTGGTGTTTCCCCCTATTGTTTTCTACTATTAAGGGTTTCTAGGAGTTGGCCTGGGAATCTCAACAGCATTTATGACGTTGTCATTGAGGAAAACACATTCTGCATTTGAAACAACCGACGCACCTACACACTTCGTATTTGGAAGCAAGGCCGTTTCTGTATTTTAACTCTGGAAACTTGTAAAATATGTATGGTAAATGGAGTGACTTGCAACTATCTGAAATGTTAACTAGAGCAATGGTTTTCTGACCATTTCACCCAATAGAAGCTGCTGTCGTAAAGAAACTCAGACCCCTCACGTGTTCAGAAATTATGTCCTTCCAGCAAGAGCTGGAACGTTTTCAGGCCTGTCTTCAAAGCCCCGCCCACTGCAGAACCATCTAGCAGGATGTCTCAGATGCCACGGCTCACCGTGAAGCCATAAAAGCTAATAAGCGACTGAAATACGTGGAAATCCCCGTACAACACTGGAAACTGGAAACGCTGGAAACGTGAGGCCTGTCAGTGATCAGAGAAACAAAAGTGCACAATGGCCCTGAGCGAATGCACAATGGCCCTGAGCAAATGACAATGAACACGGTAATTCTCCAAATGACCAAAAAGGCCGTGCCAGCTTCTGCAGGTAAATTTGGAGGTTCAGCAGTATGAAATCCGAATAATGCCTGAAAGTGCAGCCTGGCCTCCCGCAAGCAGAGCGCCTGCGCAGAGCCCTGGAGGATAGAGTACGTGCCATCCGAGGTGCCCATCACACCCTGAGTCCTGGAGGGTGGGGTACATGCCAGCTGAGGTGCCCGTCCTGCCCTGAGCCCTGGAGGGTGGAGTATGTCTGAGTCGAGGTGTCGGTCACATCCCGAGCTCTGGAGGATACAGTATGTGCGAACTGAGGTGCCCATCATGCCCCCAGCCCTGGAGGGTGGAGCACGTGCCAGCCGAGGTGCCCGTCATGTCCCAAACCCTGGAGGGTGGAGTATGTGCCAGCCGAAGTGCCTGAGCTCAAGTCGCCTCTGGTAACTGTCATGTGAGGATTGGCTGCGTGGGCGTGGGGCCTTGAGCCCGCGCTGGCAGAGGGCTGAACCCGGGGTGCTGGCCACTGGCCGGGGGCTGGAGGCGGGCAGTTCCCGACAGTCCGAGTGCTTCAAGTCCCTGGGGCTGGCTGGGAGAACAAGGGGAGGGAGGAGGCAATGGTGGAGTTGAGAGAAGGAGGAAGTGCGGGAGCAGGTGGAGAAGGGCGCAGCTCCTGGCTTCTAGAACAGTGCCTGGTACAGAGGCACTCAAGTATTTGCTTATTTTAAATTAACATAATAATAGATCGGGCGCAGTGGCTCACCCCTGTAAATCCCAGCACTTTGGGAGACTAGGTGGGTGGATCACTTGAGCCCAGAAGTTAAAGACCAGCCTGGCCAAAGTGGTGAAACGCCATCTCCACAAAAAATACAAAAATTACCCAGGTGTGGTGGCGTGCGCCTGTAATTCCAGCTACTCAGGAGGCTGAGGCTGGAGAATTGCTTGAGCCCAGCAGGCGGAGGTTGCAGTGAGCTGAGTGCATGCCACCGCACTCCAGCCTGGGCGACATGAGTGAAACCTTGTCTCAAAATAAATAAATAAAAATAAATTTTACATAACAAGAGAATTTTAAGTCTGGGAGATCTTATGTAAAGATTATCTATCTCCAGCCCCACACACATTCCCCCTCTACACTGCAGGAACACACACGTACACATTTGCACTCCCACAAATGCACACATGAGGCACACACATGTGCACAGGCGCACACACAGATGCATGCACAGACAGGGATGAGGAAGCCGTGGCCCAAAAAGCCCACCTAATTCTCCTAAGCAGAAGCACAGGCGGTGTCCAGGAGAAGAGGGGATGCCCACCCAGAGCCGGTCAGAGCCCCACACACCGTGGATGTGTGAGGTGAACCCGCTGGCCAGCAGGCACCTTTCCCTTTCCCAGAACCGCAGCCCCCGGTAGAGTGTTGGTCCAGCCAGCGACATGCTCAGAAGAGAGAATTCAGCCGTAAATCTGGAGGCCACACGAACCACATTAAGGAGCCCGTGAGAGCGCCCTGCAGACCTGGCCGCACCAGCCCAGATGAGCCCTGCTCTGCTCACCTGTGCTTCTCCCAGGGACACAACAGTGCCCAGGGATAGGAGAAGCCCCTCCAACACAGAAAGAAATCGCTTCCCACCCGTGAGAGTGCTTAGCAAACAAGAGTCTGTCACTCATGTCAGGCAGCCACTATCACCCCACTTTACAGACGAGGACGCTGGGGCTTGGAGAGGTGGATGGCTGTTCGGGTCACAGGGTTGGCAAAGCACAAAGCTTCCAGTGACCCCTCTGTGGCTGGCTCGGAAGCCCTGCTCTACCCTGCTGCCTTGCTGGCTGAGGCCTCAACCTCAGAGGAGCATGACAGCCCTCTTCCTCTGCAAACAGATCAGGGCGGAAGTGTCCCTTCTGCGGGGTCACCGCCTGCGGGGGGAGCAGGCCACACCTCCGTGCTCACAGATAAACCGTAGTCAGCCCACCACACACGCTCTGTCAGGGGAAAAGCATTTTTATCTGTGCCTCTCCAGCTCGTGGACCCTGTGGACAGAGCCAACCACAAGGCTGCGAGACACCCGGGCCGACCAGAGCTCCCGGCTCCTCTAGACGGAAGCACAGACGTGCTTGGCTCACTCACATCCTCAGAGCAGGGTCTTATTTTTGTGCAGGAGCAGAACTCCACTATTTCCGAGGGTCTCTTGCCATACTCCCGCTCTCCTGTGAAATGGAAAACTCACTTCCAACCTGATACACTCTTCTGTGGGTAGGAAGACTGGGCACGACGGCACCACAAATTCTGCCTCATTTCCAGAGGCACACAGGGCACCACCCCGCGCAGAGGCCTCTGGAGAACCTCCCTCGCTGCCCGGCGCGGGTCGCACACACATTGCTGCCTCCTGATCGTCCTTTGTGCAGCGTTAAAGCTCGAACAATGACGCCCCATCCTTCTTTGTCTCCCGCATACGAAAGGCTCCTCCGTTGAATTCTGAAGGTCATTTCCAGCTGAGGCCCCAGGCCTGAGTGGTGACTAGTTCTATTCACTTTTTGTTTCACGGCTGCGGTTTTGCGCCGTCTTCACCAGGCCCAGAGCTGGCCGAGCACTGGGAAGAAGGTACTTTTCATCTTCCTGTTCAGGGCTATGTGACTGGTGAATCCGAAGTGATGAGATTTCAATGGCCGCTCAGCTTTCCTAATTTTATAGGCTGTTCCCAGATGTAGATGCCAAGCGCTTGTTGACACAGTCAATGAGATGCAAGTCAATACCATAAACGCTGCTGATGAGGGATTCTCCCCGCCTCCCGCCTCCTGGCGTTTCGATTTTTCCAGCAGCATAAAGAGGGTGTCGGTGCAAGATTAATGGAGAGCAGGAGGGGACAGGCCGCATGGGGAGCTGCAGCCGACATCTCCAGGCCGAAAGAGTGCTTCCGAGCCTGGGCCGGCGCCTCAGGTACTTCCGAGCGTGGGCCAGGGCCTCGGCTCCTCTGGCTTTTACGCCCCCCAGAAGCCAGGACTCTGAGGGTGGGAGGATGGACATGGTGCACTCTCGGGCCACCAAGAACCAGGACAGGTTCAAAGGGAGATGCAGCTGTTTGTTCAGTGGATGAGGGTCATGCGGTGTCAGGGGGTAAGGGTCGCGCAGGGTCGGGGCGAGGGGGAAACCCCCTCCCAGCCCGTGGCCAGCAAGCCAACGCTCATTAACACTCCGTTTCTCAACCAAGCACCTGGGTGTGGGAAAGAATGAAGTTCAGGGCGTTGAGGGAGGGAGAGGGAGTTTGGAAATGGCACCACAGATGATCAAGGCTCCTAATAAACCCTGAGCTAGGAGGCCCCGTGCGGACCCCCTCGCTGGCACACTTGCCCCAACTAAGCCCTGCTTTCATTCACAAAATGCCGGGTTTGAGGGGTAGGTGGCAAGGCCCAGAGACAGTGTCACCTCTTACGAGTGCCACCCCCAGCCCTGGCACAGCCTGGGTGATGGGCACCAGGCCACATGCAGTGAGCTGGTGCTCAAACAGGGGTGCCAACGGGAGGGTTTCAGGCCTGGCCAGGAGTGGGTCCGCCTCAGTCCTCCCTCCCCAGTCCCCCAAAATACATACATACCCCCTACATCAAAGCAAAAAGAGTATGGCTGGCGCTCCTCATCCGTCAGGAAGGTCTAGCTGTGGCAGCAGGACCCGGCCTCTGTCTGCAGGGGTTTCTCCACATTTCCTTTAATTTCCTTCAAACCACAGAGTGTACATCCTTTAGGGTGTGGTCCTGGCGGCTGTGGGACAGCCCCAGCTAGAGGTGATCCAAGGTGCCAAACGTGTCTCCACACTGCGGTGACAGTTGGACACAGCCTCCCTGTCACCCTCCTCCTGTGAGCATCTAAAATAAATCCACTTTCAGACCTGGTCCCATGAAAACAGATCTCCTTCTGGGAGAAAAAATTTCAAACAGCTGAGGGGTTTTTTCTTTTAATAAATTATTATGTAAGTACCTTCATGGAACAAAATTCTCTACTCCACATTCAGAGACGCAAAATAAACAGCGCCCTGCCCTTCAGAAACAAGTCAGACAGCAAGTCGCCCCAAAGGGTCCTAGACATGAAGGCAGCAAACGCATTGCTGAAGCCATAGGAATCCAGAAAAGGGGACGTCCACGCTAGTGGGAAGGTGTGGGGGGAGCAGAGGGAGGGTTGGGTCTCGGGCAGCGCCCGTGAGCAGGGAGGAGGAGAGAACTCGGGGCTCTCCAGGGTGGGCAGGGAGGGGCAGGAGCTTGGCCTCACACACCTGCCTCCGGGCTGGGCAGGGACCACAAGCTCCGAAGTGGAGCCTGAACCCAGGTGTAGACGGATTTGGATGTCGGGCCAAGGATTTGGGGGTTTTTCCTGAAGGCCACTGGAAGCTGTTAAATGGATTTAAACAGAGACTGGGACCGAAATAAATCAAATGTGGTGGGGCTGAAACGTCTTGGCAAACAAGAGCCTGAGCCAGTGCCCAGCAGGCTGGATGGCCGGGGGTGCTCCTCTTGGCCCACCCCAAGCATCGCGGCATTGCCCCAACTGCCCCACTATGGACCAATATGCCCCCAAGGCCTTAAACCTTTTCACCACGACTGGGACTGCCCTGAACCTGTGGTAATGGACCTGGAGACTTCTATTCCTCAACTTTCATACAGTTAAAGAGGACAAGGGCTGAATTCTTTCACCGCCAACAAGCACTGCCGTCACTCATACAGCGGGGAGGGTTATCGAGCGCGTGTGTTGTCTGTTTCACCCATCCTGTAAGTTCACAGTTCTGCGTCAGTGCACACGCTTGGCTTTGGGAAGGACAAACAAGTTCCTGGTGACAGTGGCTGAGTTCTAGGAAGATGTATGAGCGCCTGGGCTGGGAAGGAGACGCCCCCTTCCCCCTTCCCCTGTTGGAAGCCCTCTGGTGTGCACGTGCCATGCATTAATACAAGAAGAAGAGTTCATTAAAACGTAGTGAATTACACTGTGAGAAGGACAAATGCATCTGTCTATTGCATTAGAAATAATGTGCAAGGGAGCCCCTAGGAAAAGTGTGATATAAATGTAAGGGCTTGGCCAGGCACAGTGGCTCACGCCTGTAATCCCAGCACTTTGGGAGGCCGAGGCAGGTGGATCACTTGAGGTCAGGAGTTGGAGACCAGCCTGACCAACATAGTGAAACCCTGTCTCTACTAAAAACACAGAATTAGCTGGGCATGGCAGTGCACCTGTAATCCCAGCTACTTGGGAGGCTGAGGCAGAAGAATCGCTTGAACCTGGGAGACGGAGGTTGCAGTGAACTGAGATCGCGCCACTGAACTCCAGCCTGGGCAACAGAGCAAGACTCCATCTCAAATAGATAAATAAACACATAAATGTCAGAGGTTATGCTCATGTGGCTGGAGATTCTTGGACTGACCCAAGGGGTTTCCCACCTGCCACGTTTTTTCCCTTTTTCAATCTACTGCACCAAAAACCCAGCCACAGCACAGCGTCCTGAGAGTGTGTTCACACCCTCTCTCCTCCACTCGGCTGGGAACGGTTTTACGGCGGGGATTCACTTCTCGCCCTCTTTGGCCTCCCACAACCATGCCCGTAGCAGGCAGTAGTCGGGTACCTGCTGAATGTGGGAAACAGCACTTCCCTTCCTTCCCCGGCACTGGTGGCCCACCTTTAAAATTATTATTATTTCTATCCATCCTTGTTCCAGAGGGATCTAAGGCCTCTTTGATCAAAACTTCACAGAGACTGATTTCCCCGGACTCCTGGATTAGCTAAGAGAGCCAGAGGCTTAAAATTATAAATTTATCCACTCAATCAACAAATAATTATTCAGCTCTAAGTGCTGGGAACGGATTCAGTTCCATGAAGGTGATGAGCTTCTACATCCAACTTCACCCTTGACTTTCTAAGGAAGTCTGAATTTTGCTCACCAATCACAGGTGGTTTTGATATGAGCAAAACCCACCCACTGGTTTCTGTATGATCAGAGGAGGAGGGTGGTCAAGAACATTTTACTCATTCTTTGGAAAAGAGCCGCTGAAAATGCAAGTTGTATTTATCTCACCTTATCATCCCCCCAATGCTAACCTCAATAACATTTTTCAAAGGAGATATTCCATCCTAGACTTTCAGCTTCTTCATAGTATTTAAGGAAATCCATCTGACCCACCAGGGCATGCTGAGGGGGCATGCTCTACATCCTACCAGCGCTGTGTCCTGGCAGGTCAGTTTCCAGCCCCGGGACTCAGATTGGTGAGCATTAAAATGAAGAGGTGGATGTGGCCAAAGCCCCTCCCAGCTCTGGAGCTCTGGAGCTCTGATTGTCTGTTTCACAGGAGAGGGCAGAGTGAAGCCACTTGGCCTAGGCAAATGCCCTTCTCAGAGATGCCTCTTAAAGAAACTCCCCAAGAGTGATGGGCAAGGGATTCAGTACCACGGCCCCCAGGCCTCATCAGGCCGCTCTTTGGAGGTGGGAGGCAGACAGGACCACTTAGGCAAGGCCACGCCCCAAGACGCCAGCCGTGTGGGAGCTGCATGAGTGGACAGGCTCAGGTGGCTGCTGTGGTCTGGGTATTTGGCCCTCCAAGCCTAGTGTTGAAATTGAATCCCAGTGCTGGAGGTGGGGCCCGGTGGGAGGGGTTTAGGTCATGGGGGCAGATCCCTCATGCATGGTTTGGTACTAGCCTGGTCCTCATGGTAATGAGTCAGTGAGTCTCACTCTAGTCGTCCCTGTGAAACCTGTTTATCAAAGAAACCTGGTGCCTCCCTGACTCTTGCTTCCCTCTCACCAGGAGAACTCTGCACACGCGGGTTCCCCTTCACCTTCTGATAACAGCAAAGCTTCCCAAGGCCCTCATCAGAAGCCAGTGCTGGCACCATGCTTCCTGTACAGTCTGCAGAACTGTGAGCCAAATAAACCTCTTTTCTGTGTAAGTTACCCAGCCTCAGGTGTTCCTTCATAGCAACACAAATGGACTAAGACAGTGGCCTTGTCAACAGTTTTTCCTTCTAGTATTATTAATCCATTCATTCAGCAATTTCCTGTTGGAATATGTTAGACTCTTTTATAAATGATAGGGATACACCAGTTATGATCAGGATGAACAAAATTCCTACCCACACCCCATCATAGTATAAAGGAGAGAAAACAGGTCACGTATAAGGTCACATTGTGAAAAGGCGATGGAGAAAAATGAAGCAGGATGAGGAGACGGGGATGCAGGGGCAGAGGAGGCCTCTCTGAGATGGAGGGATTCGGGGAGGACTGGCCATGGAGACAGGAACACCTTCCCAGTCAAGGAGCCCATGAGCGTGAGGTCTGAGATGTGGATGTGAGACAGTTCCCGGAGCATGAGGGGCCTAGGCTGGGGAGGAAGTGTCAAGATGCTGAAAAGAGATCATGCTCTGAGCAGCTTTGGGCATGGAGCAGACAGCAGCTACTGTTGATTTGGCAAGCAAAGGTGTGGTTTGGATGTGGGAGAGGGAAGAAAGGAGAGGAGCCAAGGATGATTCTTAATATTTGGGCTCAAGCAGCTCCATGAATGACAATGTCACTGAGATGGAATTCTAGCATAAATGCCTTGTTCTAGAACAGTCTATAATTCTATTTTTTTTCAGAGCCAGAAAGCTTCCTTGGGCTCTTTCCCACTAAGCAGCTGTTGTTGGTGCCCCCAACTTTGACTGCTTCCTGCATGATTGGTCCTCAAGAGGGAAATGGAGGCCACTTATATCTGTGGTGCCTGCCTCCTCCCTACCTCTAGGAGATGTTCTCCTCCCTGGTTTACAGACATGAGAAACGAAACAGAAGAAGAAGATAAAAAGCTCAAAGGTGGGAACAAGGTGTGTGTGGCCTGGCCCCACTTGCCTTTCTCTTGTCCTCAGCTTCCACTGTGGCTCCTGATTGTTTGTTTCTTTCCTTCATTGTTGGTAGCTCTGAGGCTTCAGGCTCTAATTTGTCCCTGGAAATGTTCAGCATCTTCCTAGAAGGGATGTGGTAATGTCTAGAAGCATGTCTGGGACCAGCCCTGGCAAGAAAGACACAGCAGACACGTAAATTTCAGCACCAGCAAGAAGACAGCACCTCACACTGTGTGCCCAAGACAAGCCTTTAGGAGCTCTCAGTGCCAGGCAGAACCCATGCTCCCACACCGGGTGTCTGTCCATCTGACTGGTTCTACCCGAGATGCCGATGCTGACAGACATTGGTGCTGAGGGCAGCTGATCGTTGTCTTAACACACTTAAAGGGCACGTCCTAGCTATCTGCTACCCCTGTTCCTCTGGACTGGAGACTTGAGTAACTGCAAGAGTATCAAGTTTTATGTTGATCCCTGGAAAAATGTATTAAATGACAGCTTGGGGATTTGTTTTTTGTAAAGAATGTGCAACATTTAATAAGACCTGTATTATATACTTCCAAAGCAAGGCAAAGATGTCACACGAAAACAAAACTACAGAGCAATATTTCTTATTAATATGGATGCAAATATCCTCAACAAAATACTAGCAGATTGAATTTAGCAGTTATAATAAGAATTACATACTATGACCAAGTGGGATTTATCTTAGGAATACAAGATTGGTTGAGCATTTGAAAATCAATTAAGGTAATACCTCATATCACCAGAACAGAAAACAAAAATCACATGATCATCTTAACACATGCAGGAAAAAATAAAAAAAAATCTGACAAAATCCTAACCTCATTCCATGATAGAAATGCTCAACAAACTACTAATAGAAAGTTCTCAACCAAAGAAACGGCATCTATGAAAAACCCACAGCTAAAATTATACTTCATGGTGAAATACTGGATACTTCCCCACTAAGGTCACAAAAAAAGACAAAGATGTCCACTCTCACCCTGCTGTTCACCAATGTATTGGAGTTTCCAGGGCAATTAGACAAGAAAAAGAAATAAAAGGCATTCAGTTTGGAAAGAAAGACATAAAACTATCTCTATTTGCAAATAACATGACCATATATACAGGAAATCCTAAGGAATTCACTTAAAAACTATTAGAACTAGCAAATGAGTTTGGAAATATAGCATAATACAAGATCAGTGTTTCAAAAACCAGTTTCATCGCTATACACTGGAAATGAGTGATCCAAAAACTAAATTAAGAAAATAATTCCATTTGCAATGGCATCAAAATGAATAAAATACTTGGGAATACACATAACAAAAGAAATGTAAAACTTAGAACCCTACAAAACATTGCTGAAAAACATTAAAGAAGTTTTAAATAAATGGAAAGACATCCCATGTTCATGGATTGAAAGACTTGACATCGTTACAATGGCAGTACTCCCCAAAATGATCTACCAGTTCAACAAAATTCCTATCAGAATCCCAACTGATGTCTTTGTAGAAATCGAGAAGCTGATTCTGAAAGTCATATGGGATTGCAGGAAATCCAGAATAGCCAAAACAATCTTGGAAAAGGAGAACGTAGTTGAAAGACCCACACTTCCTGATTTCAAAACTTACTAAAAAGCAACAATAATCAAAGTAGTGTGGTACTGGCTTCATTATGGATTCGAACTGAAAGTCTAGAAATAAACCCTCACATCTATGGTCAACTGATTTCCAACAAGGATGTCAAGACTTCTCAGTGGGGAAATGATAGCCTTTCAACAAATGATGCTGGGACAACTGGATCCCAGTGGACCCACCTATAAAAGAAGAGAAAAAAATAAAATTGAACCCTTACCTCACACCATGTTAAAAAATTAATTCAAAATGGATGAAAGACCTAAATATAAAAGTTAAAGCTATAACATCTTAGAAGAAAACAGGGGGAATCTTCATGACCTTAGATTTGACAAAGAATTCTTTGGTATGACACCAATTGCAAAAGTAACAAAAGAAAATACTGAAACACAGTACTTCAAAAAAATTAAAAACTTTTGTGCTTCAAGGGATATCATTAAGAAAGTGAAAAGACAGCCTAAAGAATGAAATAAAATATTTTCAAATCTTGTATCTGAAAAGGGACTCGTTTCTGGAATATATAAGAAATTCTTACAATCCAATAATAAAAGAGACAAATAATCCAACTTTTTAAATGGCCAATGAATCGGAATAGACATTTCTCCAAGGAAGATAGTCACATGGCCAATAAGCACATACAAAGATGCTCCACATCACTAGTCATCAGGGAAATGCAAATCAAAACCACACTGAGATACCACTTCCCACTTCCTACCCACTAAGATGGCTAGAGTCAAAAAAGTCAAGTAACAAGAAGTATTGGTGAGGATGTGAAGAAATCAGAACCCTCACGCCTTGCTGATGGGAATGTAAACTGGTGTTGCTGCTTTGGAGAACAGTCTGACAGTTCCTCAAATGACTAAACATAGAGATACCATATGACTCAGCATGTCAGCTCCTAGGCACACACCCAGAGAAATGCAAAACCTACATCCACACAAAAATTTAAACATGGCCGGGCACGGTGACTCATGCCTGTAATCCCAACACTTTGGGAGGATGAGGCAGGTGGATCACAAGGTCAGGAGTTCAATACCAGCCCGACCAACATGGAGAGAGCCCCTCTCTACTAAAAATACAAAAATTAGCCAGGCACAGTGACAGGCGCCTATAATCCCAGCTACTCAGGAGGCTGAGGCAGGAAAATCACTTGAACCCGGGAGATGGAGGTTGCATTGAGCCAAGATTAAGCCACTGCACTTTAGCACTTTAGCCTGAGCAACAGAGCAGGACTCTGTCTCAAAAAAAAAAAAAAATTAAATTAAATGCAAACATGAATGTTAACAGCAACGTTACTCATAACAGTCAAAATGTGGAAACAACCAACATGTCCATTGACAGATGAATAAAATACGGTAGATTCATACACTGGAACAGTATCAAACCATCAAAAGGAATGACACACTGAAACACGCTACAGCGTGAATGAAGCTTGGAAACATGATGCTACCTGAAGGATGCCAGACATGAAGGGCCACATATTAAAAACCATCTAATTGTACACTTTTTTTTTTTTTAGACAGAGTCTCACTCTGCTGCCCAGGTTGAGTGCAGTGGCGCAATCTCAACTCACTGCAGCCTCCACCTCCCAGGTTCAAGCAATTCTCATGCCTCAGCCTCCCTAGTAGCTGGTATTACAGGCATCTGCCACCACACCCACCTAATTTTTGTATTTTTTGTAGAGTTGGGTTTTGCCATGTTGGCCAGGCTGGTCTCAAACTCCTGACCTCATGTGATCTGCCGACCTCAGCCTCACAAAGTGCTGGGATTACAGGCATGAGCCACCACGCCAGGCCTAATTATACACTTTAAATGTATGAATTGCATGCATGAGAATTATATCTCAATAAAGCTGTTTTTTAATTTTAAATACAACCTTTTTTTTTTTTTTTTTTTTGAGACGGAATCTCACCCTGTTGCCAGGCTGGAGTGCAGTGGCGCAATCTTGGCTCACTGCAACCTCTGCCTCCTGGGTTCAAGTGATTCTCCTGCCTCAGCCTCCCGAGTAGCTGGGACTACAGGTGTGTGCCACCACGCCCAGTTCATTTTTGTATTTTTAGTAGAGACAGAATTTCACCATGTTGGCCAGGATGGTCTCGATCTCCTGACCTCGTGATCTGCCCGCCTCAGCCTCCCAAAGCGATGGGATTACAGGCATAAGCCAGCATGCCTGGCCCTAAATACAAATTTTAACATGTTGAAACCCACCAAAACAGCCCAACTGGGCTATGTATCAATTTCCCAAGGCTGCCATAACAAATTGCCACAAACTGGATGGCTTAAAATGATAGAAATTCACTGTCTTACAGTTCTGGAGGCTGGAAGTCTAAAATCAAGGCCCCTGGAGGGCCAGACCCCTGCTGGAGGCGCAGCAGGAGGGTCATTCCTGCCTCTCCCAGCCTCTGCTGCTGCAGGCCGGCCCTGGTGTCCCCCGGCTCATAGATGTGTCGCTCCGGCCTCTGCCTCCATTGTCTCCTGGCATTCTCCCCTTCTGGGTCTGGTCTTCATATGACCTTCAAATAAGGATACGGGTCACTGGAGCAGAGCCTGCCCTAACCTAGTATCACCTCATCTTAACCTGAGCACATCTTGTAAAGACCCTATTTCCAAATAACGTCACACTCACAGGTACCGGGGGTTAGGCTTTGATTATATCTTTCTTTTTTTAGACTAGAGTGCAGTGGTGTGCTCTACATCCTCAGGCACAAGCCACCACACCTAGCTTATTTAGTTATTTATTTATGTTGGTAGCAAAGGGGTCTCACTATGTTTCCCAGGCTGGTCTTGAACTTCTGGGCTCAAGTGATCCTCCTGCCTTGGCCTCCCAGTGAACATATCTTTTAGGAATACATGATTCCGTCCACCACAGGCACGAGAATTTGTCTGCACGGGTTTCGTCAGAGCCTCCCTCTTCAGCTGGAGGAGCGCCTCTGCTGGAGCATGACCCTCGTGACTTGGGGCCTGGAGTGAGGTGACACAGGGAACAAAGAGCTGCCGAGAGGGGTCCTGGTGTGTCCAGTGCACAGGTTGCCTCCCTCACAGGGCCACTGATTTGCGCGCTCACAGTCAGGTGCCTCTTTGCATTATTTTCTTTGTTTGCATTGATGTGTGTAATGTTTCGCGTCGGGCTTGTTTGCTTGTTTGTTTGAATTAAGGCTTCGGCCCGTAAACCCTGAGCATTCCCAGTGCGTTTTTCAAGAACTGCTGAGGGGACTCGACTTTACTGCCTGTTCTCGTCACTTAGACTTGGGAATTGGCCCTAAAAAGGATTTTTGTTTGTTTGTTTGTTTTTGGAATGAAGCACTATCCTAACGTAGAGGGAAGATTCCATTTCTCCAACCGTGGCCTGAGAGACGGGGGCATGGGAATTGCTGCTGTTCATACAAACTCTGGCTTCAGGTTCTGGGGGCGGCAGCTCCTCCTCTAGGAAAATCTTCATGCAGAATCCACCACCCCCAGCTGGGCCACTGCGTGTATGACCTTCATCTGCTCTCCCGTGTACTGTCCCTGGCTCTCCTGTGTGCCTTCCCTGGCTCTCCCATATGCCATCCCTGGCTCAAGTCCTCAAGGCAGGAACAGGGCTGAGCCGTCTTTGCATCTCAGCACATGATGGGAACTTTTTTGGATGCTCCGTGAAAGTATCTGTAGGACGAAAGATTCAGCTCACAAACGCGTGATGGGGACAGCCGAGTCCATGCCTCATCACGGCCTCTTAGACACTCTGGTTAATGACCCCCCGTCACTCTTGTCCACCGTGATATCCGAGAAGCACCCCTTGCTTCTCCGGAACCTGGGCCAGGCCCCCGCCCGCCCTGGTCTTCATCTCCCCTCTGTGGGGCCTTGGGCTCCCTCTTTGACCTCTCTTCTTTTCTTGGGTAGCCACGGGCTGCAGGCTCCCTGGGATGCATCTAGAATGGCCCTCCCCTGGCCCCTCTCCCAAGGCTCTGGGGCCACTGCTGACCTCAAACTTCCCCCCTCCTAAAACGCCAGGTGTTTCATGCCTGGTCCAAGGCCAAACTGACCCCAGGGGAGAGGACTGGACCTGGTGCTGCAAACCTCCTGATCAGCCTTCCCAGCCCCACCAGTGCAGCCTCATCCTAAAGGAGGTGCTGGGCCACATGGGAAAAGGGGACTTTGACAAAGGGGGGAACATCGGCCCAGTGGTGGAGGACACGTCAGCCCCCCAGCCTGACACGGTGCGGGGAATAACAGGGGCTCTAACAGTGGAGAGGGTTGAGAAGGTCATGAGGCATCATCAGGAAAAAAGCAATATGAATTTCTAAGCAGCAACATCTGGAAGATCAAAAAAATCCTACTTCAATCACCACGAAAATCTCTGCTCATTACACACAATCATATTTAGTTATTAATAGACAGCGGCTAGACACTGACATTTCGCACACTCCACCCGAGATGTGCCGGGGACGCTTCTGGCATGAGGTTTGTCATTTTCATCAGTGTCTTCCATGGATTGACCGATCCGACCCCAAAATCTCACACTGTCACTCATCATAAGTGAATTTATCAACACGTACGTAATCAGAATACACATGAGAGTTTTAACTGTTTGCATACGAAATTACTTCATTCTTCACGCTTCAAAAAAATTCAATTTTGCATAATAAATAATGATAAGGGCCAGTTGACAATTATATAGGTGGGAATAGTACGTGGAAATGATTGGAATTTCAATGGGCTGTGTGGATCTATCTGGAGGTTGCCTAAGTAATCAGCCGCCGAGGCGGCTTCTCTCCATTGTTGGGGGTCAATACAAAGCTCTCAACTCCTATTAGAGGCAGCCTTACTTAAACTGCAAATTGGCACATATCCTATTAGTATTTTCCTCCTGTGACACATCCTCCAACTGACTTAGATGCACAGTCAGGCGAATATTAAAATTAATTAGGCTATTATATTAATGCAGAGAAACAGCAGCTTGTCTCAAAAAAATCTTATGGGGACACCACACACACACACACATACACACACACACACACCTCCAAACAAATGCCACAACCAGGCCTGCTCCACACAAAAGAACCCATCACCCACTGACCAGCCAACTCTGAGACAGTGTTTCCCCAGCCCAGAATGCTGTGAGTGACCCCGGTGTTTAATCACACCCAAGAGCGAATGAGGGTGAAGCTCGTCCTCGCTTCTTCCAAGGACAGCCGTCTCCACAACAGCATTGTATGATTTCACTTCCGATGACGATGGTTTAATAGGGGTATTGTCATTTGGTTCATTAATTAGCTGCATCCCTGCATATTCTAGCCTGCTTATTGCACCCATGGAAGACTGCACAAAAATGACCCTGTCCCCTGCGGCTCTGCAACTCCCTCTGACCATGGGGACGGGGGGGACGGGGGGACGGGGGGGACGGGGGGGACGGGGGGAGCGGGGAGAGCGTCCCACAGCATCCACACTATTTTAAAGGGGCAAGGAGTCAGAGGGCTTTGGAAAAAATTAAACTTATTAGTAATTAAAAGACAAACCCACACACTTTTAAGTCATGGTAAGAGCTCTTGTCTGCTGAAGGTGTATTATCTGCAAAACTTCTCCGCGGACATGTTTTCACATTGCTCCCCCCTGAAAACATGAGACACTTTCTAGCCTGTGATGTTGGGGCCCCTGAGCCCACCCACGGTCAGCAGGCCCGTCCATTTGGGGGTCACATGCTGCATTCTGGACACTGTTCACTGCCCACTTTGAGTCCTCCTGTGCGTGCTGCGTGGAGGCTGCTGCCGCTCTCCACTAATGGGGGAAAGGAAATCAAGACCCTAAGACAGTAAGATCACTGCGGCTTCTGCTGGGCAGAGCTGCCAGAGTGCACCGTCCCAGCACAGGACCTCCTGCCTCCTTTAACCCTCCCATCTCAGGGCACCACAGCATCCTGCCAGAGGCTCGTCGCCAAAAGGGCAGTGCCCACGTAGGGTCTACACCCAACACTGGGTTCAAAAAGGAAAAACGGGACTCAGCACCGGGGTTTCCATCTGTGCACGTGCAGAAGCGAATGCTGCCTGCTCCAGAACTCTGCCGGGGGCAGGAGAGGTGCGTGCCTGCCTTCAAAACCCGGCCCACACTCAACAAAAAGGGAGATGCAACCACCCCAAAGAACAAACTGGCCGTCGGTGGAAACATGAAAGACCTCATACGAACGGGGCCATTCATCCAGGAGGAGGCGGTGGGAACACACGACAGAACAGTTTCTTAGCACTTTCACTAAAATCTTGCCTGAGACGGGATGGCCCTTGAGTAGCCATGACCCTGGGTGCTAAGACACTCCGGGCTGACCCTCAGTGGCTCCTTCTCTTCCCATACACTTGCCCAGGAGAGGGGGAGGCCTGGCGGCACCTGTGACCGAGCAGAGAGCCCCCGGTGAACCCACCCTTCTGCTCAGAGGGAGGCTACACCCTAGCGGGGCTGGGTCAGCTACGCACCCCCAGGCACAGGTCTCTCATCCAGGGACTGCATCTCCAACACAACAGCCACAATCCAGAGCTCACAAGCACTCAAGTCACAACATCAGGACGCTGCTGGAGACGTTGTAGCGACAGACAGAGAGCTCCACCTTTCTGCTGGGCGATGCTGCTCTGGTGATTTGCAGAGCACTCAGCTACCTGGGGTGAATTTCGGTGAAACGTGGTGCCCTGGTCCACAGCTCCAAAACACCACTAACGTGACCACAAGGGAGAAACCCGATGGGGAGAAGACGGCAGGTGCCAGAGGTCAGGACAGCTCGGGCTGGGGCTGTTAGAAAGCTGAGCAGCTCATCGTGGCAGCGATGCTCCCCAGGTAGCTGCTGCAGGGGGGTGCAGTGAGGCATGGAAGGATTGCCATGGGTGCTGCGGGGATGCGGAGGGGCATAGGGGGTGCAGGGGGAGCAAGGATGCCCTGGAGGTCAAAGCGGGGGTGCAGTGGGGATGTGGGAGGGGTGCGGTAAGAGGTGCAGTGGCGATGTGGGAGGGTTGCGGTAAGAGGTGCAGTGGGGATGTGGGAGGGGTGCGGTAAGAGGTGCAGTGGCGATGTGGGAGGGGTGAGGTAAGAGGTGCAGTGGGGACGTGGGAGGGGTGCGGTAAGAGGTGCAGTGGGGACGTGGGAGGGGTGAGGTAAGAGGTACAGTGGGGATGTGGGAGGGGTGAGGTAAGAGGTGCAGTGGGGATGTGGGAGGGGTGCCGTAAGAGGTGCAGTGGGGATGTGGGAGGGGTGAGGTAAGAGGTACAGTGGGGATGTGGGAGGGGTGCCGTAAGAGGTGCAGTGGGGATGTGGGAGGGGTTCGGTAAGAGGTGCAGTGGGGACGTGGGAGGGGTGAGGTAAGAGGTACAGTGGGGATGTGGGAGGGGTGAGGTAAGAGGTACAGTGGGGATGTGGGAGGGGTGCGGTAAGAGGTGCAGTGGGGATGTGGGAGGGGTGAGGTAAGAGGTGCAGTGGGGATGTGGGAGGGGTGCCGTAAGAGGTACAGTGGGGATGTGGGAGGGGTGAGGTAAGAGGTGCAGTGGGGACGTGGGAGGGGTGCGGTAAGAGGTGCAGTGGGGATGTGGGAGGGGTGCGGTAAGAGGTACAGTGGGGATGTAGGAGGGTTGCGGTAAGAGGTGCAGTGGGGATGTGGGAGGGGTGCGGTAAGAGGTACAGTGGGGATGTGGGAGGGTTGCGGTAAGAGGTGCAGTGGGGATGTGGGAGGGGTGCGGTAAGAGGCAGTGGCGATGTGGGAGGGGTGCGGTAAGAGGTGCAGTGGGGATGTGGGAGGGGTGCGGTAAGAGGTGCAGTGGCGATGTGGGAGGGGTGCGGTAAGAGGTGCAGTGGGGACGTGGGAGGGGTGCGGTAAGAGGTGCAGTGGGGATGTGGGAGGGTTGCGGTAAGAGGTGCAGTGGGGACGTGGGAGGGGTGCGGTAAGAGGTGCAGTGGGGACGTGGGAGGGGTGCGGTAAGAGGTGCAGTGGGGATGTGGGAGGGGTGCGGTAAGAGGTGCAGTGGGGACGTGGGAGGGGTGCGGTAAGAGGTGCAGTGGGGATGTAGAGGACCAGTGAGGTGCCCCGCAGCCATCTACCCCACCTAGAGGGGTGTTCCCTGGGTGTTTTCAGTTCACCCACACTGGAGAAGCCTCAGGCCGAAAGACAGGGCGTGGGGAGGGATGAAAGCCTGGGGTGCAGGTGGGTCTGCAGCCCCTGGGAAGCCAACTTGGCTGGAGGTGAGCAGGAGGGCGCTGCTGCAGTGGCTGTGGGATGGGCGCCTCCGCGGTGGGTCTCACTGAAGCTCCCACCAGCCCAGCAGAAAGCCCTGAAGTCAGGTGACCGTTCAGAGCTGCCTGGGTGGTGCCTGGACATGGTGTGCCAGCAGTCACGGGACCAGAGGGAGTGGCCCCAACGGGCAGGTCTCTGGAGTTGAGACAATTCCCAAAAGGGGTCGGTAAGTCCTTTACCCTGAGGGGTCTGGGCCTGTAGCACCACAAGAGATGGGGCCAACCCCTGGACCCCGAGACTCCAATGATAGCTGTGGGCAGGGAGAGAAGCCTCACGATCAGGGCGACCAGCAAAAACGCACGGGGCCGGGAGCCCCCTCACCTGCACAGGGGGCCGGGAAAACCCCTCGCCTGCACAGGGTTCTGCACAGGGAGCCCGGAGCCCTCGCCACTGCGTGCAGAGGCCAGGCAGCACGGCCCTGGCCGCACAAGGCATCGCAGGCCTCTGCGAGGAAGCTGGACTCCCGGGGAGCAGGTCCCTGGATCTGAACTGTGAGGTTCCCAAGCGGGTGGCTGCGAGGGGCCCACGGACTTCAGAGAGCCCCGGCCGCAAACCCCAGGAAATCCCCGATGCCTGAGCTTCAGGACACAGATCAATGTACTATTTGTTCTGTGGAACAAAACCACAGGGAGAGGCAAACTAATGGAAAATATCAGCAGAATGTTCAGAGAAAATCAGAGAAAATGTGACATCAATGAAACAAAGGCAAGATGGCATCTCACACACACAAAAGAACGCTCAAGAATTAAAAAGAGCCCCATGGCAGTAGAAGCAAAATCTTTCGGTGGGGGGAGCGGGGGGGGGAGAGCATTAGGAGAGATACCTAATGTAAATGACGAGTTAATGGGTGCAGCAAACCAACGTGGCACATGTGTACATATGTAACAAACCTGCACGTTGTGCACATGTGCCCTAGAACTTGAAGTATAATAAATAATAATACAATTAAAAATTAAAAATTAAAAAAAGAAAGCTTGGAGGACAAAGTTGAGGAAATCTCCAAGTACCAAGAAGAACTGGAAACAGGAGAAAAGGGGTAAGAAAACTGCAGAAATCCGTCGAGGCAGCCCCACGAGTTAAAGTAGGAGCTCAGAGACAGAGGACGGGACCAGAGGTGCTCAGAGAAACAACCCAGGAAACTCCCCAAGCCAGGGGAGAGAGCGGGAGCCCACCACACACACCACACAACACACACCACACACACCACATGACACACACCACACACACCACACGACACACACCACACGACACACACCACACACACCACACGACACACACCACACACACCACATGACACACACCACACACACCACACGACACACACCACACACACCACATGACACACACCACACACACCACACGACACACCACACACACCACATGACACACACCACACCACACACACCACACGACACACACCACACACACCACACGACACATACCACACGTGACACACACCACACCACACACCACATGACACACACCACACACCACATGACACACACCACACATACCACATGACACACACCACACGTGACACACACCACACCACACACACCACACGACACACCACACGTGACACACACCACACCACACACCACATGACACACACCACGCACCACATGACACACACCATATGACACACACCACACGTGACACACACCACACCACACACCACACCACACACACCACACACATGACACACCACACAACACACACCACACATACCACATGACACACACCACACATACAACACACATCACACACCACATGACACAACACACATGCACACATGACACACACCACAAACACCACATGACACACACCACACATATGACACCACATACACCACACAACACACAACACACATACAACACACACCACAGGACACACACCACACATACGACACCAGACACACCATACATACACCACACGACACACACCACACGTACACACACCACACACCACATGACACACTTAACACACGACACACAACACAATAAACACCATACATATAATAGGCATACCACACATACACCACGACACACATAACATGCTACACTCAACACACTACATGACACACCACACACATGACAACACACATGACATCATGACACAAGACACATCACACATGACACACATGACACACATGACACACAACACACGACACACATCACATACATGATGCAACACAAAACACGACACACGACACAACGCACAATACACACAACAGGCACACCACACATACACAGCAGACACACCACACATACACCACACAACACACATCACACACACTACACACAACACACGACACATACCACACAACACACACCACGACACCTACTACACACAACACACACAAGACACATATCACACACACACACAACACAGTACACAACACACATGACACATGACACATTGCACACATGACACATCACATACAACACACAACACACAACAGACATGCCACACACAACACAACATGCACAACACACGACACACATCACACACAATGCACAATACATACAACAGGCACACCACACATACACATGACACACACCATGCACACTGCACACAACACGCCACATGACACACCACACACAACACACGACACACAACACACAACACATGTCACACACAACACAACAGGCACACCACACACTACATGACACATGACACACATCACACTACACATAACACACACCATGACACATGTCGCACACAACATACAACACACATCACACACACAACATGACACACACAACACACAACAGCCACACAACAGGCACACCACATACCACACACCACGCACATACCACAAACACATACACTACAAACAACACATATCACAACACATACCAGCACCACACGCACACCATGACACACACCACACACACAGCAGACACACTATATACCACATACCCCACACACACGCATTCACACTACACACCCAGAGTGGTCTACACATGGGTGCTCCACGTAGGGAGCTGTCTACACAGCATGTAGTCTCCACAGCTGAAGGATCTGGAACAGGGCAGGTGCCTCTTCCTGTTTTGCTTCCTGGGTGGCTCATGGACATCACGTTAGGAACAAGGCGGTCCTGGAGGGACCCTGAGACTGGGTGCTGGGTCTTTTCTGGAAGCCCCTCGTGACACAGGCAGCGGGATTATGGGAATGCCGGACGGCTCATGGTGCCCGTTGACCTCCCGGAGTCAGCACTGGCCGCGCTTTGCCTCATGGGGGCTCAGCATTTCCTGGCTCTGACATCAAATACTGTGTCCCAGTGCCCGACTCCCAGCAGAGCGCACCGTGGACACTGACGGGGGGCGGGATGCTCACTCATGATGCTCTCGGCTCCCTCCCTGGGCTGGGGCAGGACAATCTTGGGACAGGCATCCTCCCCAGGCAGCAGCGGGCGGTGGTTCCCCCGCGAGAGCTTGAGCTGAACCTGGGTTCAGACCCAGCTCCCCTTGTCAGAGCCCAATGCCTGGGACGGGAACTCAGCCTCTCTGGTCTTGGCTTCAGCGGCCATTCAGAGCAGACAATCAGCATCTACTCAGGGGACAAGGCCCCTCGCGCCCAGCATGGACCACGCGAGGGACGTGCAGGGGGCTTGGCACTGGCCAACCACACCTCTCCCTCTCTGTGACCACCGCCGCACACAAGCTGATGTGGCCGTGAGCACAGGACCCCGGGGAGTCCGTCCCAGGGCTGATGCGCTCACAAAGTGTTCACAGAGTGCTCACCCACAGAGTGCTCACCCACAGAGAGTGCTCACACACACAGTGCTCACCCACAGAGAGTGCTCACACACACAGTGCTCACCCAGAGTGCTCACACACAGACAGTACTCACACACAGAGTGCTCACACACAGAGTGCTCACACACAGACAGTACTCACACACAGAGTGCTCACACACAGAGTGCTCACACACAGACAGTACTCACACACAGAGTGCTCACACACAGAGTGCTCACACACAGACAGTACTCACACACAGAGTGCTCACCCAGAGTGCTCACACACAGAGTGCTCACACACAGACAGTACTCACACACAGAGTGCTCACACACAGAGTGCTCACCCACAGAGAGTGCTCACACACACAGTGCTCACCCACAGAGTGCTCACCCACAGAGTGCTCACACACACAGTGCTCACCCACAGAGTGCTCACCCACAGAGAGTGCTCACACACACAGTGCTCACCCACAGAGTGCTCACACACACAGTGCTCACCCAGAGTGCTCACACACAGAGTGCTCACACACAGACAGTACTCACACACAGAGTGCTCACACACAGAGAGTGCTCACACACACAGTGCTCACCCACAGAGAGTGCTCACACACACAGTGCTCACCCAGAGTGCTCACACACAGACAGTACTCACACACAGAGTGCTCACACACAGAGTGCTCACACACAGTGCTTACACACAGACAGTACTCACACACAGAGTGCTCACACACAGAGTGCTCACCCACAGAGAGTGCTCACACACACAGTGCTCACCCAGAGTGCTCACACACAGAGTGCTCACACACAGACAGTACTCACACACAGAGTGCTCACACACAGAGTGCTCACACACACAGAGTGCTCACACACAGTGCTTACACAGAGTGCTCACACACAGAATGCTCACACATAGAGTGCTCACAGACTGCTTACCCACAGTACTCACACACAGAGAGTGATAACACACAGTGCTCACACAGAGTGCTCACACACAGAGTGCTCAGACAGCGCTCACACACAGAGTGCTCACACACAGACAGTGCTCACACACAGAGAGCTCACAGAGAGTGCTCACACAGACAGTGCTCACCCACAGAGAGTGCTCACAGAGTGCTCACACATAGTACTCACACACAGAGAGTGCTCACACACAGAGTGCTCACATACAGTACTTACACACAGTGCTCACACACAGTACTCACACAGAGAGCAGTGCTCACACAGAGTGCTCACCCACAGAGTGCTCACACACAGAGTGCTCACCCACAGAGTGCTCACACACAGTACTCACACAGAGAGCAGTGCTCACACAGAGTGCTCACCCACAGAGTGCTCACACACAGAGAGTGCTCACACACAGAGTGCTCACCCACAGAGTGCTCACACACAGTACTCACACAGAGAGCAGTGCTCACACAGAGTGCTCACCCACAGAGTGCTCACACACAGAGAGTGCTCACACACAGAGTGCTTACACACAGTACTCACACACAGTGCTCACACACAGTACTCACACACAGAGCAGTGCTCACACACAGAGTGCTCACACACAGAGTGCTCAGACAGCGCTCACACACAGAGTGCTCACACACAGAGTGCTCACACACAGTACTCACACACAGTGCTCACACACAGTACTCACACACAGAGCAGTGCTCACCCACAGAGTGCTCACCCACAGAGAGTGCTCACACACACAGTGCTCACACAGAGTGCTCACAGAGCAGTGCTCACACACAGAGTGCTCCCATACAGAGTGCTCACACAGAGAGTGCTCAAACTCTGCTGATGTATGAATAAAGTGAGAACAGTTCCCAGAATTATGGCCGGGCATGGTGGCTCTGAGTCAGGCGGATCACTTAAGGTCAGGAGTTGAAGACCAGCCTGGCCAACATGGTGAAACCCCATCTCTACTAAAAATACAAAAAAACAAATTTAGCGAGGCATGGTGGCGGGTGCCTGTAGTCCCAACTACTCAGGGAGACTGAGGTACAAGAATCGCTTAAACCTGGGAGGTGGAGGTTGCTGTGAGCCGAGATCACACCACTGCACTCCAGCCCAGGAGACAGAGCGAGCCCTGTCTCAAAGAAAGAAAAAAAAAAGAAAGAAAGAAAAAAGAGAAGTTCCCCGAAGTGGAGAGACAGAGAGGAGCTAAAAGCCACAGTGTTCCCAGACACTGCACTGCCCGAGCACTGCAAGGCTCCCTGCCAGAGCCACGCGTCTTACTGACCTGTCCGGGAGCAGAGAACGAGGCCTTGGGGTCCTGCAAGCTGAGGCGACTGAATGTCAGTGCGGTCAGACAAACCCGAGCGGAGAGGCCACTCCGCAAAACAATGGGCTCAGAGTCTTCAAAAATGTCGCTGTCGCGAAAGGCAGAAAATAAAAGGCTAAGGAACTGTCCTAGAAGAAGAAAGGACACTGGGAAAGCTAAATGCAGGTGGACTGAATGTTTGATTTTTAAAAAGAGCTACAAGGGAAATTACAGAAAGAGTGAAGAATGTTGAATGTGGCTGATATCAAATCGTAGACATGTAGCAGTGGAAAATTTCCAGCACAGGGAGTCTGTCTTTGTTCTCAGGAGAAACAGCTCAAGTGCAGTTGGCCTGTGAATAGCACAGGTGTGAGCTGGGCAGGTCCACTAATACGAGGGTTTTCTTCCACCTCTGCCACCAAGACAGCACGGCCAGCCCCTCCTCAGCCTGCTCCACCAGCAGACAGCCAGGATGAATACCTTTATGAGGATGCACTCCCACTTTAAGAACCGTAAATGTGTCTTCTCTTCCTTAAGATTTGCTTAATAGCATTTCCTTTCCTCTAGCTTACTTGTAAGAATATAGCATACGATACACGTAACATATAAAACAGCCAGGGGCGGTGGCTCAGGCCGGGTGCAGTGGCTCACACCCGAAATCCCAGCACTTTCGGAGGCCAAGGTGGGTGGATCACTTAAGTCAGGAGTTTGAGACCAACCTGGCCAACATGGTGAAACCCTGTCTCCACTAAAAATACAAAAATTAGCCAGGTGTGGTGGCACGCACCTGTAATCCCAGCTACTCAGGAGGCTGAGGCAGGAGAATCTCTTGAACCCAGGAGGCAGAGGTTGCAGTGAGCTGAGATTGAGCC
Source organism: Macaca fascicularis (assembly GCF_037993035.2). Lineage (NCBI taxonomy): Eukaryota > Metazoa > Chordata > Mammalia > Primates > Cercopithecidae > Macaca > Macaca fascicularis. The sequence continues at coordinate 198,780,593 of NC_088377.1, read as the reverse complement.
TCCTGTACTCCAGCCTGGGCAACAGAGTAAAACTATCTCAAAAAAAAAAAAAAAAGAAGAAGAAGAAGAAGAAGAAGAAGAAGAAAGAGGAAAGGAAAGGAAAGGAAAGGAAAGGAGGAAGGAAGGAAGAAAGGAAGGAAGGAAGGAAGGGAGAAAGAAAGAAAGAGAAATGAAAGAAAGAAAAAGAAAGAAAGAAAGAAAGAAAGAAAGAAAGAAAGAAAGAAAGAAAGAAAGAAAGAAAGAAAGAAAGAAAAGGAAAGGAAGGAAGGAAAGAAAAGAAAGAAAGAAAAGAAAGGAAAGAAAGAAAGAAAGAAAGAAAGAAAGAAAGAAAGAAAGAAAGAAAGAAAGAAAGAAAGAAGGAAAGAAAGGGAAAGAAAGAAAGAAAGATCATGTATGTAAGGATGTGTGGCCTCTTTTTCCTTTTTATTTCAAGTCCTTGAACAGGTATTTTCTTCATGTCGAACTGCCCAACAGAAAAGCTGTTAACTCCAATTCCTGATCATTTCTTCGTCAACCCCTCTCTGAAAGTAAAAGTGAGATTGCTCAAAATAACAAAAGTTATGCAGGAAAGAAACTGAGTTGTTCACCACCAGCAAATGCCTCAATGTCATCCATCCCTGTTGTGAGAGAAAGCAGTTAACTCGCAGTGTCTGGCCCCCGTGGGACAGTCCAGGCTTCATGGAGTGCGGAGCACATGGCAGATAGGACGGGCCGAGTGTGACTCGTGCCCCGAGTCCTGCAAGGCTCCTCTGCTCAGGTCCCGTGAAGGCACTAATGGAGCTCCCCCAAGTTTGCAGTGTCCTCGGAGGCCCAGCCTCTGCCGCCCACTCCCGCCAGGGCACAGCTCTGCCTCTCACCATGCTCCGCACCACGTGGTCCGCACTCCTGCCTCCCCCTTTCCCGAGCCTCTCTCCAAGGCTTTCTGGGCCGGGGCATGGGCAGGGGAGAAAGCTGAGAGCTAAGCCTCTGGGAAACCCGGAGCCTGCCGGGGCACATGAGTTGTGAATATGGCCCCAAGGCCATGTGGGGTGTCCCAGAATTAACAAAGGCTTCCCAGCCCCTCCAGCAGCTGGGTGTGGAGGACTCAGTTCTACCAACAGGAACAGAAATGAACAAAATGTCAACAGAAGCCTTGCTGCTTTCGGTTCTGGGGGCTTTCCCCGAGGGGTAGTGGATTCCTGGCTTCTCCATTTTCTTCCTCTCTCCAGTCTGCTGCTGGGACACAGAAGCCCCGTCCCACAGTGTGAGCACAAGGTCACACCTCGCCTTCTCCTCCACCCTCTGCATGCTCGCAGCCCTTCTTTCTGTTTGTTTGGAAAGGAGAGCTGCAGGGGCCATCCGGACAGGCTGGGATGTGCAGCCTCTGACCAGAAGCCAGAAACAGGCCCGTCCAGGGAGGGGTAAAGGGAAGGGAATTGAACTGAGCCAGTGGCTGAGTATACATTCTCAACACTACAGGAGCAGTCACCAACATTCACGAGAGGAGACACACGCGTGTGCAACACAGTTGCTTGCCCCTTCATGGGTCCCATGTGCAAAAGTGGTGGTGTCATCACGGTCCGAGGGTGGAGTTTCTGGCCCTCTGAAGTCTAAAGGTGAAGCAGCAGACGCAGCCTGTGCATCCTCCACAGCCTGTCCAGAACCAGCCTGTGGTCAGTGGTCTCTACCAGGCAGGAAAGGAGGGGCGGCATCAGGCGGGTGGTTGGTGCCGGCGGTGGAGTCTTCCGGAGGAGCCAGTTCCTATTAGGCCCCCGGGAAGAAATCTTAATGGCATTAGCAGAAGTGGGGGTGTAACAAGGTGCTTCTGACCTCCTGTCCTATCAAGGTCAAGAACTCAGATCTCAAGGTTAGCCTGGGCATCCCTGGCCTCCTTGCCCTGTGCTCTGCCCCCAAAGCCCAGGCCAAGAACAGCTTTGACCAGCTCCGTGCCTGCTCACCTTTGGTTGAGTTTTGGCTGGAGCAGAGCCCTGGGAGAAGAGAGGAGGGAGGGAGACAGAAGCCAGGTTGGAGAGGTCCTCTTGCGCTGGCCACATCTTCAGCAGAAGGCCTCTGACGCTCCCTCTCTCCCCAGCCCACTGCGCAGGACGCTGTCTCACTGACTTCCAGACATTTTCTCATTCTCTGTCCCCAGGACGCCGGCTCCTTCACTAGCTCTACTCCTTCTCAAATTCCACCGCCTTCAGGCTGCCCTCTGACCCTGCAGGCGCCTGACCAGTGCCCTAAGGGTGGTAGAGGGGGAGCGGGAGGGGCGTGGGTCAGAGGACACACTAAGGCAAAGCTGGCACCCAAGCCTGGGCATCCACCTCCTGCCAGGCGTTCATTGGCTGGTGTGAGGAGCCATCAAATTAACCTTGGGCAAAACCATTTTGTTTTGGGGGCTTCTGCTCCTCACAGCCAAATGTAATCCTAACAAACTCACCTTCAACGAGATGACAGCTTCTAAATTACAGCATCCTGCTTCTCTTTCTCTAGGGTAACAGGCACTATACAGAGCCCGTGGATTCACAATGGCCAAAAAAATTACTTTTAGGTGTAAGATAAGCAACAAGTATAAAATGCTTCTGTATAACGTGGCTGGTGGAAATGAGTCTCCTCTGAGCCCGGGAGACGCCTGCCCACCACGCTGCCCACCACGCTGCCCACCACGCTGCCCACCACGCTGCCCACCATGCTGCCCACCACGCTGCCCACCACGCTGCATTGCTCAGCACTCTCTGTGGGGCCTGCCCACCACGCTGCATTGCTCAGCACTCTGTGGGTTCCAGAGACATGGAGAAAACCAGGGCCCTTGGCCTTGGCACCACAGCAGACCAAGCTGACAGGGAATCCGATGTGCTAAAACCACCAAACAGGCTGTCGACCCGAGCACACAGCCAACCACAGGCTGCGAGGACCACCATGCAACAGGTGAAGCTCATAGCCAAGCCCAAATAGATGTGAAGGAAAGGGAAATGCTGAGATGTCAGAAACATAGAACTTAAAACCCGGGCAGTGGCTGGGCGCGGTGCCTCACGCCTGTAATCCCCAGACACCTGCAGGTGTGTGACAGACACAACAGAGCTGACCAAGCGCCAGCTTTCCGGAAGGAGACTGAGAAAGGGAGGTCCGATGGGAAGAGCAGAGAGGCCTAGGATGTGCCCCAGTGAAGCTGCTTCTGGACGCCTGGGCCACCCTGAGCTGCACGTGTGCGGGTCTGACCCTAAGCAAGTGCCACAAATGTAGAACTACGGAACAGACCCCACCCAGAGCCCAGACCGTCCACCAGATGGCGCACACACAGAACTGACCCAGATAGCACTGCAAAGGCTTTTAAAAATGGAGCTGACTGGGCCGGGCATGGTGGCTCACGCCTGTAATCCCAGCACTTTGGGAGGCCAAGGAGGGCAGATCATGAGGTCAACAGATTGAGACCATCCTGGCCAACATGGTGAAACCCTGTCTCTACTAAAACTAAAAAAATTAGTTGGGCATGGTGGTGCATGCCTGTAGTCCCAGTTACTCCAGAGGCTGAGGCAGGAGAATCACTTGAACCTGGGAGGTGAAGGTTGCAGAGAGATAAGAGATCTGTGCCACTACACCACTGCACTCCAGCCTAGACAACAGAGCAAGACTCTGTCTCAAAAAAAAAATGGAGCTGACTTTGAAACTATAACAACAGAAGGTTGGTTAGAACTTGCATTCTGAACCCAGTTGGTTTGGTTGTACAATTGTTTACTAAATCAAAAATATTCACATTCTTCATAAGATATAAATAAAACTCAGAGTTTTATAATATAATATTCAAAATGTCCAGCATATAATCCAAAATTATTTGGCATACAAATACCCGGGAAACAGGAAAATCTCCATGCACATGGGAAAACAGACATCAGCCCTGAGATGGCGCAGCTATTGGGATTATCTGGTAAAGACTTCCAAGGAGTTATTGCAAAAATATTCCAAGAAGTAGGAGTGAACACTTTTGAGAAATATGGGAATAAAAAGTCTCAGCAAAGAAATACGTGATATAAAGAAGAAAACAAATCAAAATTTTAGAACCGAAGAAATACAGTAACCAAAATTTTTAAACTCAATGGACGGGTTCCCTAGCAAAATAAAGGCGACAGAGGAGAGATCTACGAACTTAAAGATCAGTAGAAAGTATTCAATCTGAATGACAAAGAAGAAAAGATTGAAGAAATAAATAAACAGAGCCTCAGGGACCTGTGGGACCATAGCAAAATGTCTAAGATTTGTGTCATTGGAATCCAAGTAGGGGAGCATGATGGTGAATTTTAGGTGTCAGTTTGGCTTGGCCGTGACACCCAGATATTTGGTCAACCATGCCTGAATTTGGCTGGGAAGGTATTTTTTTAATGAGATGAACATTTAAGTGAATACATTTTGAGTAAAATAGATGACACTCCATAATGTGAGTGGCCTTCATTTAATTTGTTGAAGGCCTTAAGGAAAAGACTGACCTCCCTCAAAGAAGGGGAGTTCTGCCAGCTGACAGCCTTTGAACTTGAACCAAGATGCCAGTTCCTTCCTGGGCCTGCCAGCCTCTGCTGCAGATTTGGACATGCCAACCTCTACAGTGAAAAACAGTGCAATAAGGAAAACAATATTTGGACTGGGCACGGTGGCTCAAGCCTGTAATCCCAGCACTTTGGGAGGCCGAGACGGGCAGATCACGGGTCAGGAGATCAAGACCATCCTGGCTAATACAGTGAAACCCTATCTCTACTAAAAAAATACAAAAAAAAAAAACTAGCCAGGCAAGGTGGCGGGTGCCTGTAGTCCCAGCTACTCGGGAGGCTGAGGCAGGAGAAAGGTGTAAACCCGGGAGGCAGAGCTTGCAGTGAGCTGAGATCCGGCCACTGCACTCCAGCCTGGGTGACAGAGCGAGACTCCGTCTCAAAAAAAAAAAAAAAAAGAAAAGAAAACAATATTTGGACCAGGCGCAATGGCTCACGCCTGTAATCCCAGCACTTTGGGAGGCCGAGGTGGGTGGATCACGAGGTTAGAAGATCGAGACCATCCTGGCTAACACAGTGAAACCTCGTCTCTATTAAAAATACAAAAAAATTAGCTGGGCGTGGTGGTGGGCACCTGTAGTCCCAGCTACTCAGGAGGCTGAGACAGGAGAATGGCATGAACCAGGGAGGTGGAGGTTGCAGTGAGCCGAGATTGCGCCACTGCACCCCATCCTGGGTGACAGAGCAAGACTCCATCTCAAAAAAAAAAAAAAAAAATATATATATATATATATATATTTGAAGAAATAACAGTGAAAAAAACATTCCAAATCTGGCAAAAGACATAAACCCACAAATTCAAGAATCTGAGCAAACACCCCAAGCAACATAAACCCAAAGAAAGCCTTACCCAGACACATCATAATAAAACAACCAAAACTTGAGGGCAAAGGAAAATTCTTTAAAGTAGTTTGAGAAAATGGAGGCATTACTCACTAGGTAACAACATTCAAAAGACTGCAGATTTCTCCTCAGAAACAATGAAGCCCAGAGGGACATGGAACAACATTTATAAGCTGCTAAAATAAAATAACTGTCAACCCCGAATTCTATCTCCAATGAAAAGAGCCTTCAGGAACAAAGTGAAATAAAGATATTCTCAGCTGAAGGAAAAGAGGATTGCTTTCCAGCAGACTTCTTCTAAAATATGGCTAAGGGAAGTTCTTCCGTCAGAGGCAAAATGAAACCAGAAGAAAACACAGTGTCAGGAATGATAAAAGAGCAACAGAAATGGAAACCATCTGGGTAAAAAGAACAGACCCCTATTCCTCTCTTGCATGCTTTAAAACACGTGTCACAATTTAAGCAAAAATGATGACATCATCACTGAGTTTTTGGTGAATGTGGATTTGGTCCAGAGACAACAGAGAGGGAGTCCCTCTTCCAGACCAGCAGCTGGAGGAGACCCACAGACCCACTCTTCAGTGAAACAAGCATAACTGGTGAAATTTATTTTTGAAACAAATTTTAAAGTTCTATAACGTAAGGGCATGCAGCATGTGAAGAAACAGGCATTCCAGGAAATCATGAGAGCCCCGGCACTGAGCCCCAGCCCACAGCCTCACTCCCCTCTGCAGCTCAGTGTGATAGAAACCCTATTCCCAGAGGGCCAGCCCAGGCACGGGCTCCCTCTCCCCAGGCACGGGCTCCCCCTCCCCAGGCACGGGCTCCCTCTCCCCCAGGCACGGCTCCCTCTCCCCCAGGCACGGGCTCCCTCTTCCCAGGCACGGGCTCCCCCTCCCCAGGCACGGGCTCCCCCTCCCCAGGCACGGGCTCCCTCTCCCCAGGTACGGGCTCCTTCTCCCCAGGTATGGGCTCCTTCTCCCCAGGCACGGGCTCCCTCTCCTACAGAGGCTGCCATCTCCCAGGAAGGATGTTACCAGCACCTCCCATCCCTCCCAGCCACGTGTCGCAGAAGTTCACAAATCCAGGCAAGTGCCTTTGAAGCATCCTTGAGAGAGGGCAGAGGGACATTCCCCCGCTTTGCCCTCAGGGCAGCCTCGAAGCCTCTGCAACCCAGATGAGAGGATAAACGCGTTCAAGGCTTGCTTCCTCTCTCCTCAGTAAACTTCGTCCCTACAAATCAGCTGGTGTCCACCTCTCCTCCTGGACTTTCCTCCCAGTTGCCACCAGGATAGGTACTGTTTGTGCACACCCTTGCTGGAGGAGACACAGAAGGTTCTAGCCACTCAGAGCCTCCAAGAGTGAATTCCAGTAGCACAAACACAGGGTAATTTTGGCTGTGAGAGAAATGTATTAGTCCTGGTTTGCTCTTGAGAAAGACGTGTCTCATCTCTCTGCTGCTGCAGAGATGCTTCTCAGCCAACAACAATCCAGCCCGTCCTGGAAGTGGAAAAGTTCTGCCCAAAATGCTTGCTTGGCAGGAAATGCCTAGAGTTGTTGTTGTTTAGGGTTTTTTAATGTATAAAGCAAGTAGCATGGGAGACACCACAGAAGGCAGAAACAAAACAGGAAATTAAGAAGAGGGCAAAGCAGTAGCATGAGCTCTGAGGTGCGGACAGCGGCCATTGTGGGGTGGCGGCGAGGCAAGGTTAGGACCTCAGAAGTGGTAGAGAGAGAGCCGGGCTCGAAAAGGCAGAAGTCAGAGTGGACCTGCAGTTTGTCTGCAACAGAATGCACTCCCGTTGCCCCTCAGCGGTGGGGTCCCCACAGCCCGGGGATGGATGCACTTCCTGGGTGCACAGCTGGAGCTCCTCCTACTCTGGGTCCAAGTCCTGGCCCTGGAGCAATGGGGACCGAGGCAGCATCATCACCCATTCTGTGCCGCACCCTCAACAACACCCCACCACTGACACTTGGGCAGCTTCAGCGATGTGGGGGCTGGGGGCAGGGACACTCGGCTTGTTGAGAACGGCAGATTCCTTCCCAACCAGGGTGGGTGGGCACAGCGGGTTGGCAGCAGTTGCTTGAAGGAGCCACATTAAAAGCTGACTGAACTGGAGCATCAGCTGCACCCACCCTCCTTCAACCACCTGGTCTAATGTTAGTACTCCTGAAAAGGCGTGCAGGAAGATGGTTTAAAAACCCGGCTTCCCTGTGGTCTGAGGTCTGCAGTGCTTTCTGACGCTCTGCATGGCATCTGCCCTTTGCTTCCAGATTTGAGTTTGTGTTCTGCACAGTCAGAAGCAGAGAGAAGATTCCAGATCTGAGTCTGTATTCTGCACAGCCAGAAGCAGCGAGAAGCGTACATGATTTCCCCAAGTAACAAACTGCAGGTAAATACTCACACAGAGGCACCAGCACAGCTCTGCAGCTTTGCCTGTAAAATGCTGGCTAACTCCCCACTGGCCGAGCAGCTCCACGGGCACGTCCAAGCCCTGTGCCTCCATATCCATCCCAGACCGACCCCTGCTGCTCCGAGAGGCAGAGGCTTTGGGCCGCTAGGTGTGAGCCCGTCCCCAGTGTCTGGCAGGGGACCTCGGACGAGTGCCTTCTCCTCTCTGTGTTTTTATTTCCTCATCTGTTAAATGGAAATGGGATGTTGGATGTTGGGAGATTCAACAAAACATGTAAGTGTCAAGTCCAGCCCGTCGCTTGCCCACAGGTCCTGCTCCCAGCACCTCAGCAACACCCACCACGGACTCCCCGCTGGAGTGCCGGACACACAGACACACCCAACCCAGGCCAGCGCCGGACACACAGACACACCCAACCCAGGCCAGCGCCGGACACACAGACACACCCAACCCAGGCCAGCGCCGGACACACAGACACACCCAACCCAGGCCAGCGACGGGGGCAGGTATGTCCAGGGAGTGGAGCCAGCGCCGGGCGTGGGTCTGTGCAGGGAGCGGAGCCAGCGCTGGGCACAGATCTGTCCAGGGAGCGGAGCCAGGGCCACTGTCCCCGGGAGAGCTGCGCACGGATCCATGGGCACACACGGAGCTCAGCCACGCCTTGCTGAGGGCGTGTGCCGGGAGCAGAGTCACCTCAGGAATCAGAGTGTGCAGGTGACCGGCAGAAGACAGTGTGAAAAGAGTGACCTGGGATGAGAGAAGCTGGCGTGGGGGACCCGGGCTGGGCACTGGGGTCCACTGTAGTGGCCGGCAGGTGGGCCTGGAGAGGGAAGCAGAGGCGGCCGGCACTCAAGGGGACTGGGTGCCCACTCAGGAGTCCTGGGTTCACCCTGGAATCAACACACAGGGGCTTTCCAGAGTTGACCCCACCCCTGGCGACTGCTGGGCTGTGAACTGCACTGGCGCAGAAGGTGGAATTAGGCGCCGCTGGCCCCTTGGCCAGGAAATGTTTGGACTTTGCGCTTCCCCTTTGCCTGGACATAGCTTCAACCTGAGCCCCTCCCATCCGCAGACCCTACACCCTGGAGGGAGCTCACAGCACGGGGGACAGTGCGGACTGGCCAGCGGCCCCTTGCCCTTCCCCCGGGACAGCAAGTCCTTTCCAGACAAGCAGAGACCAGCGCCGATACCCAGCCTCATTCTTGCACCCTGGGGGCTGGGAGAAGTGTGGACACAAACCCTCTGATGCCGGCGTGTCCTTGGTCGGGGGCGGAGGGGGGACAGGCAGGCGGGGGCCGGGCCTGCACCCCCGACTCAGCACCTGTTAGCTCTGTGCCTTGTGGCTCCATCAGCAGCAGCGAGAACCTCCCAGGTCGGTGACCTTCCCCGGGACCCCAAAAGCTGAAGCTGCCGTGCTCGGTGCAGGGCGTCGGGGGGTGGTAGGAACCCCGACAGCGTCAGAGATTTCACCTCAGAGGGTCGCTCCCTGTGCGCCTCTCACCAGGCTCAGGTGTGCAAGTGGCCAGGCCTGAGGGTCCCGCCCCTCCTGCATTTGCCCCCTCTTTCGATCAGAAACGCCAACAGGCAGTGAAGCTCCTGAAAGGCCCAGCTGCAGAGTCTGAGGTGACGTTTCCAGGACATCGGCAGTTCCTCCTTTGTTAAAAAAACAACGCACTGCCCTAGAAAGCCCCCGGGCTTTGCTGAGGTCACAGGAAAGACACAGTCACTCTTCCTGGAAAAACCCACGCACCAAAGTCCCTGTTCTCGTGGAGCCTCGCCAAGCTGCCAGTCCAGCGGCGGCCCCGGGCCATTTCTCTCCCTGCCCACCGGCGTTACCTCTGCGGAGCCTGAACCCAGGGTGAGTGAGGCTGGGCTGCCGGAGGACCTCGAATCAAGGCCCAGGGGTCCCTGCACTGAGTGGCTTGACTCAGGCACCATCCCCATCGTCCCAGTCCCCAGGTCACCTCATCCAGCCACCCCCCAACCCGTGTCCGAGAAACCTCCCACCCACGGCAGCCCCTCCCCACTCCAGCACCAAAACCCTCACGGGCATCTCCTGAGGGCCACCAGCACAGCTGCCAGATCCAGTCCAGAAGCCCAGCTGACTGTGCACTTCCAGCCCCTGCACTGCCAGACAGCGTGGGTGTCTTGGGCCGTCCCTGAAGGGTGTGGGGTTAGAGAGCTGCCCCCATGTGAGAATGCGGGCACACCAAAGGTGAAGGATGGTCCCCACTGACCAGGGGATCAGCTCCAGGGCGGACCTGCCTCTCCCATGATGGTGACGGTGGCATCCACACGCCGCCTGTTGAGGCACCAGCCTGCGGGGGACGACGAGGCAGGCTGGCCATGCCGGCAGACAGGTCCGAGGTGTGGACCCAGGGGGTGCGAGGAGGCTGCTGAGCCTCGGAGCCAGTGTTCCAGGAGAAGCTGCGGAGAGACATTCTCCAAGGGGACCCCGGAAAACGCTCCTGCTGCTGACACCTGCCCGGGCCACCCCCAGCCTCACACGGGCCCAAACAGAAGGGAGGTTGGAGCCCGGATCTCAAACCCCCATTATTTTATTTCCAATCAATCATGGACCAATGTTTTTGTCAAATGCAATCAAAGGCAATCAGTTTTAAATGAACACAGACTTGGAGGTTACAGCTGTGCCAAACCTACCCCAGTTTCTGTCCTGTCCCCCAGAGAAGCAGCCACATGTGGTCACCTCCCACGCAAGGTGCAGCCGTGGGCAGCCCCAGGTGGCTTATTCAAGAATCTTACCCCTCTGGTTTCAGTAACACAGTCTGTGGACATGAGGTTTACATACCTCATTAGGGCTCCAAATTTGAGTATTATCTGAGTCTTTTAAATTTTTGCAAAGCTAGTGATTTTTCCAATCTTTGGCAAGACTGTGTTACATTGGCTTGAATGAAAACTTGCCTTGACTCAGGGAGAGAAGTCACAAGTTCGGTTAGTGTGGGCCTGAGTAACCCGCTTGCTCCCGTGCCCCCAGCCTTGGAGGTCCTCCGGGGTGCGGGCCCCATTCCTCACGTTGACCAGCTCTGTGGTCCCTGTCAGTCCACAGCATCATGGACGTGTTTGTTACTGGGCTGGGAGTCAAAGCTGCCACACGGCGGCAAGTCGAGGCGCCCTGTGAGGAAGATTCTGCAAAGTACCCAAGTCAAGGTGCTTCCTGGCGTGGTCACCCATCGCCCGGCTCCCAGGAGCCCCTGGAACAAAATCAACTTTCTCGCACCCTCAGGGCTGCCTGCATTGAGGCCTCCCACGATTCTGCTTTGGTTTGGGTTAAGTGGAAAATGGGGGTCCCATTATGCAAAAAACAAAGCCTCCAACTACTCTCGCCTCACCCAAACACCACCCCGCCTCAGCAGATACCAGAGGTCGCTCACGACACCCACTTTACAGACAGATAACATGAGGTGGGAGAAGGGAGAGGCAATGGTGGTAAACACGTGCATAGCACTGGGTATGGCTAGACCCTATGACAAAGGCTTTGCACAGAACACGACTTTCAACCCGCCAGCCACCCTGTGGGCGGGGCGCTGTTTCAGTCACGCTGTATCCTTGCTCAGTCACGCTGTATCCTTGCTCAGTCACGCTGTATCCTTGCCTTGGTGGAAACAGTGTTGTCTTTGAGGACAGCACAGTCTCCTCCAGCAGGTCCCATTTCCTGTGTTAAAGCAACTGGAATCCACGGGCAGTGAGAAACAAGGAGTTCAGGCAAATTGGACCAAGTCAATAGTCCTGTCTCCTCCTTAAAGCAGGCAGAGCAGCCTCGTGCCGCTGGGCGGCAGGACCTCCAGCGCCTGCAGCCGGGGGCCTCACAAACCGCCCATTCTCACAAGTCCCGTTTGTTTCCTTGACACGGAAGCAATCCACTCAGCTCTGCAGGTACCTCCAGGTTCCCAGGGCTCAAAAGATCCCGGGAAGAGCCTCTGGTCATTGACAAGCCATTCCAGCCTTTATGTGGATGTTTGCTTTCATACATTTAACCAAAAATGGCCCAAAATGCAGGTTACCCTGCAGCCAGCCGGCTGAAGTATCAGTATGAAACCTTCCTCTTCCAATCTCTGTCTCATCAACTTGGCCAAAAATACCCCTGGCCATTTCGGCCACAGACAGAAACGGACACTGCCTTACACAGCTGCCTCCATTGCTCCACGTGGCTTCTCTCCGCTTCTCTCCACCTAGACCGAGCGAGCAGAGTGACGCACGTTCTGACTCCCCTCCCTCAGCAATTACTCCCCCGGTTAATGGATCTGACAAGCTTATATAGAATTAATAATGCATTAATAACTGCTACGATCTGGCAAACCAAACAGGCTGTTTTAATAACAGAATCAATAGTTCCTCTAGGTGACGCTTGTTTATTTTACCACATATAGAAACAGAGGCACGCGTGGCTTTATTTTTATCTTAGCTGGAGGTGAGATCCTTCCCCTCACAGATGCGCCGATTCCGTATCCCGGTTGCATTTTCCTTGGCTTTTCTTGTTTGTTTGTCCATTTGTTTTCAGTAAAAGAAATGATATGGCATGAAACATATTTCTTAAAACATCATTTTCTTACACGCCTCATCTCTATTCGATGTTCCAAAATAGAACACTTTCACGTTAATCTAACACTTCACATTGTCAGCCCGGCGTGCAGTCATTCCGAGAGCGGCAGAATTCCCTGGTGAGCTCTGCGGCTGTGGCTTTTCCATTTTACAGTGGGGGAGGCCAAGGCTGTGTCGACACACACAGCAGAGAGAAAGAAACTGGCTAAATAACTCCAGAAAGGGGAAGTCAGCCCATAGCGCCCGGCCTCAATTATCGGGGATTCTGCCTGCTTCGTCCAATTAATTGTCTCTGTCCTCGTCTCACTCTCTACAGGTAGACGCTGGCGGGAAAGCCGCTCTTCCAGGACATTCCTTCTCTGTTTTGCTATCTGCTAAATTCAAAGACAAGTGCTATTTCCAATGACTGTTGTCTGTACACGACCTTGAATAGAAGCGGTGACCCATGGCTCTTCATTAAAATGGTCCCGAGACTAAAAACAAAACGTCCAAGGCATTCCCTCAATAAAAAGAAAGAAAGCGATAATGAAACTTTAGACAGATGCACAGTGTCCTGGAAGGAGTTTTAGTGGAGGATTCCACTCATCCATCGCTTCGTGTCCTGCGTCTCTTTTGAAATTCCTTGTGCTGACCCAGCTGCCGTTCAATAAACACTCCAGTGTGGGGGTGACAAATGTAATTTTCACCTAAACTGTGTTTCCGTCATTCTGGTAGAAAGGCTTGCCTCTTTGAAATACAGTTCTTTTCTATCCCTTTCTTTCTGTCTTTGACTTGCGTGGTTCCCTCTGTGGTGGTGGGAGGCAGCCCGTGACCAGGCAGAGGCAACAGCAGGTATTTTTCAGCCCCGCCCAGGCCGAGCTGGCATCTTTCCAGAACCCCAGCTCACTGTTTTCGTGCCCTCTGAGTCTCAAAGCCAGCATATTTTGCTTCATTGCTTTGTAAAGTTAAAGCCACTTGTGTCTGCATGTCACGGGGGTCCTGAGTGGCGTCTGTGTGTTCCCACCAGCACTGTCAACGTTTCTCCCGTGGGAGGGAGAGCCATGGGGCAATGGGGACGCTGGGTGACAGGCACGAAGCTGGGAGCCTAAGGGGACAGTCGCTTAGGTAAGACCGCCAGGAAGGGGCCGCCTTCAGGCCCACACACACGTGCCTGTGTCTCCTCTGTGCTGGCCCGTGGGAACGACTGGATGCCTTCCTACCTTACAGTCCAACCAGGCTCTGAGCGTGCCCACATGGGTGCACCTTGTACAGTTCCCAGACACCCCCACTCACACAGGAAGCACCTGCTCAGGTCATTCCCTGCCAAGGGTGGCCCAGTAAAGACCCCTTCTGATTCCTACTGTCCCAGGACCTCTGCCACTAGGGGGCTGGACAGGGAGCCCAGTCCTCTGTCGCCTGTCACCTCTGTCCCTTCCATCTGGCGATGGGGTGGCCCCAAGGCCACATGGGCACTTAGTAAACATGAGGGCCCTCTCTGCTCGAAGCCCACGAGGGCAGACGATGGAAGAGGCTCTCCCTGTGCCCTCTCTCAGAACGAAGGTATAAGTCACATTTAGGCAAATGTTTCTCTGCTCTGGGGTGGAGGCTGGAGTGGGCGGGAGATGGCGAAGGGAGAGCACTCACAGCTTTGCCAGCAGAGATCTGAGCCCTCCACACTCCTGCACTGCCAGCCCAGAGAGGTGCCTCACGTTTAGAAAATGTCACTTCTAGTGTTTATATCCCATTTTGTCTCTGATTAAAAAAAAAAAAAAAAAAAAAAAAAGAATGTCCCAAAGGGTCACAAGGTCTGGTGAAAATCCTACAAGCTTTTCCAGAACAAACAACAGACCTGACCCCAGCCCTCTCTTTGCATAAGAATCAACACCGGGGCGGCGGTCACTGCAAGGGGCAGCCAGGACTACACAAACGCCAGCTTCGGATTTAAAACTGATTTTTTTTCTTAAGAAACCAGAAGAAAGGGGGGACTTGGTGCTCATCTGCATTACAGATCAGGCCTCTCAGAGAAAATCGGACATCCATAATTCATTACATGTTTCCTGCAGGGGCTGGAGACAGCCCTGATCCTAGCAACAGTCATGGCAACGGGAGGAAGCCAATCCCAGGCCGTCCCCTCCCGCTCAGCCAGTGGGGAGGGGAAGGAGGGACAGGGATGAGGTGGCTCTGGCTCCACACATGTGCACCCGGCTTCCCATGAACTGTGGCATGGATGGGGTGGGGAGGAGGATGGGAGGATGGGGTGAGTGGGGATGGATGGGGGTGAGGATGGGGTGAGTGAGGACAGATGGGGGTGAAGATGGAGTGGGGACAGATGGGGATGAGGATGGGGTGAGCGGGGACAGATGGGGATGAGGATGGGGTGAGTGGGGATGGATGGGGGTGAGGATGGGGTGAGTGGGGATGGATGGGGATGAGGATGGGGTGAGTGAGGACAGATGGGGTGAAGATGGAGTGGGGACAGATGGGGATGAGGATGGGGTGAGTGGGGACACATGGGGTGAGGATGGGCTGGGGACAGGTGGGGTGAGGATGGGGTGAGGATGGATGGGATGAAGATGGGGTGGGGACAGATGAGGTGAGGTGGGGATAGACGGGATGAGGATGGGGTGAGTGGAGATGGATGGAGATGAGGATGGGGTGAGGATGGGGTAGGGACGGATGGGGACGGGAGTAGGGACTGCGAGGGGGATGGGATGAGGGTGAGGGGTGAGGATGGGGGTGGGGACAAGGTGGGAAAAAAGAACATGGGCGGCCGGGCGCGGTGGCTCACGCCTGTAATCCCAGCACTTTGGGAGGCCGAGGCGGGCGGATCACGAGGTCAGGAGATCGAGACCATCCTGGCTAACACGGTGAAACCCCGTCTCTACTAAAAATGCAAAAAAAATTAGCCGGGCGAGGCGGTGGGCGCCTGTAGTCCCAGCTACTCGGGAGGCTGAGGCAGGAGAATGGCGTGAACCCGGGAGGCGGAGCTTGCAGTGAGCCGAGATCGCGCCACTGCACTCCAGCCTGGGCGACTAAGCGAGACTCTGTCTCAAAAAAAAAAAAAAAAGAACATGGGCTCAGGCTTGAAGAGGTGAATTTGAACTGTGGAAAAATATTAACCAAAGTCAGAGGCCAGTCCCAGTATTTATCAAGAGCAGCGGGCAGTGCACTGGCCTGGTGTGCGCAAATGAACTAAGTGCCCGGTTACTACATTCAAATTATCATCTCTTACCAGCAAGTACTTTTTTTAACAAAAGTAGCATAACTTGGAACAATGTCCGCCTGCCGCACATCAGAGCGAGGTCTGTATCGGCACTCGAGGGACCGTTGTGTGAAAGCAGCTTATTTTAACTCTCGCAGCTCGTCTTCCACACCACAACCTGGCTGTGGGCGTCTGCTGGGGGGTGTTCTCAACATGCCTTAGCCGTCTGATACCCTCAACACCACATTGAGAATCGGCCTAATTCTCACCATCTCATCGTGACCAAGTTTGCAAGCAGCGTGAGGACACTCCAGCGAGAGTGGAGTGAGCTCTCACTCCACGCTGCTGCCACGGAGGACACCATGGTCAGAGCCACGTAAACCCCACTAGAGCCACGATGCTCAGTTGAGAGGCCCCAAGTCTTGCTTTTGAAACCCTGCGTTCATTTGGTCTCCGACGAAGCCTGCTCAGTACCTGTCTCATGTCCTACCTCCTCTTGATAGCTGGCAGCTGAACCTGCACCACACGGTCTACGCCAGTTCCACAGAAAGCAAAAAGGGTCTTGTTTCAGACACCACCACCGTGGGTGAGGTGCGCACCCACCACAACCAGCAACCTTCTGATCCACGGAAGTTTCCAGGCACCAACTCTGCCTGCCATCGAACTTGGCTGTTGGAGTCTTGCGGCTCCGAACCTCTAACACAGACACCCCACTCTTTCCTCCTTTAGCCTGCAGGTATCAAGATGAGTTCTTGTCTGCAATGGTCAGGGCACCTCAGTCTCCATGCCAAGCAGATTTCCAAACATGCCGTCTCGGCCGCCACAGGGTCAATAAACAGCTGCGGTGACGGGGCCTGTGCCAGTGCTTTGAAAAGAATCTCCCGCGAATCTTCTCATTCATCTTCTGGGGAAATGAGGAGCTCGCGGGTCTGCGCGGTGCTGAGGGCAGCCCAGGCCGAAATGAGCTGGGTGCTGGATGGCAGTGTCCAGCCTCGCCCCAGACCCCATGTCCCATTGTCATGCCTGTGTGGCTCAGGGGACAGGGGCAAAAATGAGAACATTTCTTATGGACAGTCCAAACTATATTTTGGGGGCAGTTGCCCTATTTTGAACTTTACTGGATACAATGCATTAGCAAGTGCCTGGGCAAGCTGCCAAGGACAAAGAGAAAAAGGCAGCATCCTGGTCCTCTCTGAGTCCCACCCACACCGTCCCCAGCCAGCGGGCTCACCTGTGTCCCACCCACACCGTCCCCAGCCAGCGGCCTCACCTGTGTCCCACCCACACCCTCCCCAGCCAGCGGGCTCACCTGTGTCCCACCCACACCGTCCCCAGCCAGCGGGCTCACCTGTGTCCCACCCACACCGTCCCCAGCCAGCGGCCTCACCTGTGTCCCACCCACACCGTCCCCAGCCAGCGGGCTCACCTGTGTCCCACCCACACCGTCCCCAGCCAGCGGGCTCACCTGTGTCCCACCCACACCGTCCCCAGCCAGCGGGCTCACCTGTGTCCCACCCACACCGTCCCCAGCCAGCGGCTCACCTGCGTCCCACCTACACTGTCCCCAGCCGGCGGGCACGCCTGGCCAGGACATTGCTTTCTAAACCTTCCTCAAAATAAGTTCATGAGAGATGATCCCTTTTCTCCTATTCGTACTAATGGTTCTTCTTGTATTACTGGGAAAAAATTATCTCATCCCTGAGACATTGGTGGAATTTTTTGTCTTTGCTTGAAATGGATCATTTCCCTTAAAGTCTAATGAAAACGTCACTCTTGGCAACAATTTAGATTTAAAAACTACTCTTAGGTTTCCGCAAGGATTAAATGGACTCCTCAAAGCTCACTGTGCTTTGTCAAACACACACACACACACACACACACACACACACACACACACAGAGACAAACCTGAATACACCCAAACAGCAGCCTTGCGGTGGAAATACAAGAAGCTACAGGAGCGCCAGCAAATTCAGAACGTAACTGTTTTCCCTGCAATTAGCCACAAAGGAAGAAGATTTTGTGCATGAGACCTATGACCTTTTGCTAAAATAATCTAACGACCTCTGTGATCCACGTGGTTGCAATGACACACCGTCTCGCAGGGCTGACAGGTGGCCGCACCAGCTTTATTCCCTCGGCTGGATCCACCTGGCATCCTCTCAGGAAAAGCGCCCATCCTGTCCGGAGCCACCGTGATCACAAAACCCAAGTCAGCGCATGTCTTTTCCTCTCATATTGATAAAAGTTTATAGTAGGAGTCAAAAGATACCTGCTATTTTCGGCGGGGCACGGGGGCTCAGCCTGGAATCCCAGCATTGTGGGAGGCCGACACAGGTGCATCACTTGAGGTCAGGGGTTCGAGACCAGCCTGGCCAATATGGTGAAACCCTGTCTCTACCAAAAATACAAAAAGTAGTCAGGCATGGTGGCACGTTGGCACGTGCCTGTAATCACAGCTACTTGGGAGGCTGAGGCAGGAGAATCACACGAACCCAGGAGGCAGAGGTTGCAGTGAGCCAAGATTGCACTCCAGCCTGGGCGACAGAGCGAGACTCCATCTCAAAAAACAAAAAAAAGATATTTGCTCTTTTAAACAACTTTGCAGATTTCTTTTTTATCCTATATGTGTTCACCTAAAAAAAAAAAAAAAACTGAAAATCAAGCAAGCAGGAACACAATCCCAGCCATCTGCCAACATCAGACTTGCCAGAGTAAAGGAATGCCCACACGCGGGGCCAGTGGCGCAGATGGAGCACGTAAGCGTTAGAGGTGGCGGCCACGGCTCCGCGGCCACAGTGCTTTTAACTGCTCAAGTCGCCACTGCTCCTTCCACAAAGGGGAGAGAAATCGGGAAACTACAGCCGAGTTTGTGCAGATGCAGCTGCTGCCCCACTTGTCTTCCCCACCGTCATCTGTGGTCACCCCACAGGCCTCCCTGAAGCCTGTCCCAGGCTGTGGACCACACCTGGTAACCTCCATTCTGAGAGGAACTGTCTGGAGTTCCATTTGGGTCCCATCAGTGGGCTTTTCATGACCATGGCAGGGGCTCATGTCAAAGTCAGCCCTCCTGGACCCTCCACCCAAACCCAGCTTCCAGTCCCCGGCCCACCACCACTGTGCCTGCAACCAAGAGCCCCAGAAAGAGGCCGGTTGGGAATTTCCATGTATCCAGTCCGTACCTGGGTCTGTTCTCACGCATGCACACGCACACTGGGCTACACGCGCACACACACACACATAGACACATGCACACGAGGCCTTCTCTACCGACTTTGTTTTTTTGAGATGGAGTCTCTTGTCGCCCAGGCTGGAGTGCAGTGACATGATCTCAGCTCACTGCAACCTCCGTCTCCCAGGTTCAAGCAATTCTCCTGCCTCAACCTCCCAGTAGGTGGGCTTACAGGCGCCTGCCACCATGCCCAGCTAATTTTTGCATTTTTAGTAGAGATGAGGTTTCACCATGTTGACCAGGCTGGTCGCGAACTCCTGACCTCA
Organism: Macaca fascicularis; assembly: GCF_037993035.2. Classification (NCBI taxonomy): domain Eukaryota; kingdom Metazoa; phylum Chordata; class Mammalia; order Primates; family Cercopithecidae; genus Macaca; species Macaca fascicularis. The sequence goes on along the minus strand of NC_088377.1, from coordinate 198,761,581 downwards.
AGTGATCTTCCTGCCTCGGCTTTCCAAAGTGCTGCGATTACAGGTGTGAACCACCGCACCTGGCTTCTCTACTGACTTTCTAGTGCCCAAAGATTCTCCAGACTCATGGGCCAAAGACCGGACCAACGGAACCTGTGATCAGCACCGTCTGTCAGTGGATCGTAAAAGAGCCTCACATTGTCAAAATGTGTTTATATAAGATTTAGCCAGGTTCGGAAGCGTTTTCCATGTCAAATTTTAACAATGGAGAAGAACAAAATACATTGTAGTGTCTCCAAACAATGGAAAGCTCTGTAGCTATTTAAATGATGTTCTTGAAAAGGGTTTAATGATGTGAAAAATGTCCATGACGCATACCATTAAGTAGAAAAGCAGGACTCAAAACTGTGTACCTAGGAGCATTCTACTTTTGTTTTTAATGAAATACGTACATACACAAAACATGCTAATTAAAGGATGGGAAAAATACTCTAAAGCATTTACAATAATTAACACTGGGGGATAAGGCATTTTAAAACTTTTTTGTAACTGTATTTTGCAACTTTTCTTAAATGAGCATTCGTGCTATCAGGGGGAAATGTGCAGTTAGAAAGAGCTGGAATTCAGCTACTCGGGAGGCTGAGGCAGGAGAATTGCTTGAACCTGGGAGGCGGAGGTTGCAGTGAGCAGAGATTACACTGTTGCACTTTGGCCTGGACAACAAGAGTGAGACTCCGTCTCAAAAAAAAAAAAAAGCTGAAATTCAGGAAGCTCACCTTCATTGGAAAGTTCTGGAGGTTAGCACCTGTTGGCAGGAGCCCATGTGGAAGATTCTCAGTGGACCGGGCAGTTTTCAGAGGAACCAGAGCCTGCCACATGGTCAGCAAGTCCACAGAGGCCACGTTGCCATAGAGAGACCCGCACTGCTCCAGGCAGAGGCTGAGGGGCCTAAGTGGCTGGCATGTGCCTCAGTGTCCACATTGGTCTCACCGAAGTGCTGCAAAGCCTCGCCACCTCCTTTTTAAGGATACATAGTCCTTGGGAATTGTCACCGTTGAGGAAGAGGTTGGGGTGCTGCCTTCCCAACACCAGGGGAAAGGAGGGAGTCCCCAGCACAACCGTCCTATGCCCCCAAAGCGGGGATGGGGAGCGGCTGCCTGGTGCCTCTCAGAGGGGCCTAGTGACGCTGGGGCTGCCCCTGAGCTCAAGGAAGTGACCCTTGGTGGCCTCTGCCTCCGTGAGGCCGAAAGCGTGACCATCGATCCAATGCTGACCTCTCCCTAAAAGGCACAAAGAGATCAACCATCCTTAACGGTCCCTGGTTCTTCTTCCTCCCTTCTCTGTCTCCCCAATTCAAAGCTGCTGCTGCAAGAACAGGAGAAAACCTTTGTCACTTCAGGACAGACGACCCTACAAGTCTCTCCCTCAAAGACAGACACACGGTCGTGCGCCTGGAAACCGTTCACAGGGCAGCAACCCCCTGCACACAAAGGGGGAGCAGATCTTTGGTTCTCTCCAGCAGAAGGAAGCTGAGAAAGTGACCCTTAACCCTGGCTCTGTAGGGGGTGAAGGTTCAAGAGAGGTCAAGAAGAATGGCCCTGCAGCCTGGGGGCTGGGAACGCTAAGAGTCAGGGAGGGGCGTCAATTGGGGTTTCAGTCCTGGCTGAAGGGTAAGGTTTTCCACCGTCACCCTCCAGGCAGAAACCTCACAGCAGACACAAAACCGCCAAGTCCCACTGAAGCAAAAACGAGCCTCAAACCCCCTGACCTAGAAATCAGAAAGAAGAGTGGGAAAAAATTAAGTAAAAAAATCATGGACGAGGCTTGGAGTCAGGGCACCCACCGGAGAGGCTTAATCAAGACTCCCAGCCAGGAACTGCGATGGTTTTGATTAAGAACAAATTGCCGGAATGAGACGAACGAGGTGCTTGAGCCTCATCCTTTCTGAAAGGACATGATTGTCCTCCCGGCAGCTCAGGCATGAGCAAGGGCAGACAGCAGGGTGGCGGATCCGAGGCAGCAGGAGAGAGGGGCACAGCCACCGCCCCCACTTTGGAGTCTACGTTTAATAAGAACCGCCTGGCCTCCCACCCCCGAGCCCTCAGAACAAGGCATGCGGCACCAGCAGCCTGAAGGAGCTGAGTCGGGCATGGGGCCAGGGCCACAGTCAGATGGACCAGGGCAGAATCTCTGGCCTGCCAGCTGCCAGCTGTGAGATGTTTGGACAGCCCACATGTCCTCAGCAAACCTCAGTTTCCTCATCTGAAAAATGAAGGCAGCAAAAGCCCCTGCTGCGTAGGTTTCTGTGAAGATCAAGAGTGAATTATTAACAGTGGAAAAGCAGGAAGGAAAAAGCCCCCGCAGAAACTGCAGAAGCAATTTCAGTTTGGAGACGTCTCCGATAGCTGGGGAATAAACAGAGCTCCCTGCAGCTCAGAACATGCAGAAGGGATCTGTGGAGCCCGGGTGGAGAGGGTCTCCATAAGGCAGGGGACTCATTCACGCACTAACTGATGACTTCATGAATGTGAGGTGAAATGTAGCTGCCTATGGTGGTCAAAGTTTTAATATTTTGGTCTAAATGTACGTTCAAAGCCTTTAGAGAAGGCAGAAACAATGTGCAAATGGAATCGTAAAGCCAAAAAGTTGGTAGAATAGGACTGGCCATCTAGTAACTGCAGTACTAGAAAATTTCATGTGGACCACCAGCAAAATTCTAGAGCACTTCATTAAATGATAGATTGGGAGGTTGTTTTGTTATGTTTTGTTTTGTTTTGCTCAGAGTATTCAGCATTTTGTGAAGCCAGTGTTACTCTGATACCAAAACCAGACAAAGCCATCACAAGAAAACTAGACCAATATCTCTTAAGAATATGGACACAAAAATCCTCAACAAAATATTGGCAAACCAAATCCAGCAACATATAAAAAGAATTATAAATGAAAAATGTGGATTTTATCCCAAAAATGCAAGGTCGTTTTAACATGCAAAAATCAATCAAGGTAATACGTCATATAAATCGAATAAAAAACAAAAATGACATGATCATCTCAGTACATGCAGAAAAAACATTTGACAAAACCCAGCACCCTTTCATGATAACAACACTGAAAAAATGAAAATAGAAGTGAACTTCCTCAACCTGATAAGGAACATATACAAAAAACACACGGCTAGCATCCTACTTAATGATGAAGAACTGAAAACATCCCCCAAAGATCAGGAGCAAGACATGCATGTCTGCTGTCATCACTACTCTTGAATATTTTACTGGTTCTGACCAGAGCAATTTGGCAAGAAAAAGAAATAAAGGCCATTCAAATTGGAAAGGAAAGCCAGGCACGGTGGCTCATGCCTATAATCCCAGCACTTTGGGAAGCCAAGGGAGGCGGATCACCTGAGGTCAGGAGTTTGAGACCAGCCTGGCCAACATGGCAAAACCCCAACTCTACTAAAAATACAAAAATTAGCCAGGTGTGGTGGTGAGTACCTGTAATCCTACCTACTGGGGAGGCTGAGGGAGAAGAAACGCTTGAACGTGGAAGGCAGAAGTTGTGGTGAGCCAAGATCATGCCACTGCACTCCAACCTAGGCAACAGAGCCAGACTCCATCTAAAAAAAAAATTGGAAAGGAAAATTTGCAAATGACGTAATCTTGTATACAGAAAATCCTAAGAAATCCACTAAAAAACTGTTAAAATTAATAAATAAGCTTATCAAGATAGCATAATACAAGATCAATATACAAAATTCAGTTTATTTCTATACACCTGCAATGGGTGATCCGAAAATTAAATTAAGAAAACATTTCCATTCACAATAACATCAAAAATAAAATACTTTTAAATAAACTTAATAAAAGAGAGTAAAATTTATACTCTGAAAACTAAAAAACATTATTAAAATAAATTAAAGGAGATCTAAATAAATGGAAAGACATCCCATGTTCATGGATTGAAAGACTTGACATTGCTACAATGGCAGTCCTCCCCAAACTGATCTGCCGATTCAATGCACTCACTATCAGAATCCCAACTGATGTCTTTGTGGAAATTGAGAAGCTGATTCTGGAAGTCACACAGAATTGCAGGAAGCCCAGAATAGCCAAACCAATCTTGGAAAAGGAGAACAGAGCTGGAAGACTCACATTCTCTGACTTCAAGTCTTACTAAAAAGCAACAGTGATCAAAATAGTGTGGTACTGTCTTCATTATGGGATAGAACTGACAGTCTGGAAATAAACCCTCACATCTACAGTCAACTGATTTCCAACAAGGTGTTGTGACCATTCAATAGGGAAAGAGTAGTCTTTCAACAAATGGTGCTGGGACAACTGGATAGCCACCTGTGAAAAAATAAAGTAAAATTGAACCCTTACCTCACACTATATATAAAAATTAGCTCAAATGAATGAAAGACCAAAATGTAAGATCTAAAACCATAAAATTCTTAGAAGACAACACAGGGATAAATTTTCATGACCTTAGATTTGACAAAGAATTCTTCGATATGGCCAGGTATGGTGGCTTATGCCTGTAATCCCAGCACTTTGTGGGGCCAAGGTGGGCAGATCACCTGAGGTCAGGAGTTCAAGACCAGCCTGGCCAACATAGTAAAACCCCGTCTCTACTAAAAATACAAAAATTAGCCGGGTATGGTGGCATGCACCTGCAGTCTCAGCTACTTGAGAGGCTGAGGCAGGAGAATCACTTGACCCCAGGAGGCGGAGATTGCAGTGAGCCGAGACCATACCATTGCACTCTAGCCTGGGCAACAAAGTGAGACTCTGTCTCAAAAAAAAAAAAAGATTTATTTGATATGACCCCAAAATTATAAGAAAAACAAAAGAAAAAATAAATGCACTTCATCAAAATGTAAAATATTCTTGCTTCAAAGGACACCATCAAGAAAGTGAAAAGACAATCTACAGAATAGGAAAAAATGTTTTCAAATCATGTATCTGAAAAGGGTGTCTAGAATATATAAAGAACTCTTACAACTCAATAGCAAAAAGAGAAATAATCCAATTTTAAAATGGGCTAAGTATCTGAATAGATATTTCTCCAAGGAAGATATACAGATGGCCAATAAGCATGTTAAAAGACGCTAAACATCACTTATCACTAGGAAAATGCAAATGAAAACTACCATGAGATACCACTTCACAGCCATTAGGATGGCTAATATCAAAACAGCAGAAAATGAAGCCAGGCACGGTGGCTCATGCCTGTAATTCCAGCACTTTGGGAGGCCAAGGCGGATGGATCACTTGAAGTCAGGAGTTCGAGACCAGCCTGGCCAACATGGTGAAACCCCATCTCTACTAAAAATACAAAAATTAGCTGGGCATGGTGGTGGACGCCTGTAGTCCCAGCTACTCAGGAGACTGAGGCAGGAGAATCACGTGAGCCTGGGAGGCAGAGGATGCGGTGAGCTGAGATCGTATCACTGAACTCCGGCTTGGGCAACAGAGTGTGACCCTGTCTCAAAAAAAAAAAAAGCAGCAGAAAATGCCGAGTGTTTGCAAGGATGTAGAGCAATCAGAGCCTTAATGCATTGATGACGGGAATATAAAACAATAAAACCACTGTAGAAAACAATATGGTGGTTCCTCAAAAAATTAGAGGTAATTCACACAGAACTACCATATGATCTAGCAATTCCACTTCTGGATGTATGCAAAAAGAATTAAAAGCAGGGACTCAAACAGATATTTACACACCCATGTTCATAGCAGCACTGATCACAATATCCAAAAGGCGGAAGCCACTCAAGTGTCCACTGACGGATGTAAGCAAAATGGGGCCCATCCATACAATGGAATATTATTCATTCATAAAAAGGAAAGAAAGTCAGACAAATGTTACAATATGGATGGACTCTAAGGACATTATGTTAAGCAAAATAAGCCACTCACAAAAAGACAAATACTCTATGAAGCCAGTTAGATGAGATATTAATGTTTACAGCAGACTCTAAGGACATTATGTTAAGCAAAATAAGCCACTCACAAAAAGACAAATACTCTATGAAGCCAGTTAGATGAGATATTAATGTTTACAGCAGACAAGTTCATAGAGACAGAAGCAGAATGGTGGGTGCCAGGGGCTGGTGGGAGGGGAATGGTGAGTTTGTGCCTAATGGGGACAGAGTTTCTGTTTGAAAAGATGAGAAAGTTCTGAAGATGGATGGTGGTGATGGTTGCAAATGCACTTAATAACACTGAACTATATATTTTTAAATGGTTTAAATGGTAGATTTAATGTTATGTATATTTACTATATTTTTTTTTTTTTGAGACAAGGTCTCAATCTGTCACCCAGGCTGGAGTACAGTGGTGCAATCATGGCTCACTGCAGCCCCAACCTCCTAGGCCCAAGGGATCCTCTCGCCTCCACCCTCTAAGTAGCTGGGACTACAGGTGCACAACCATACCTGGATTTTTTTTTTTTTTAAGTAGAGATAGGGTCTCTCTCACTTTGTTGCCTAAGCCAGTCTCAAACTTCTGGTTTCAAGCAATCTTCCCAGCTTAGCCTCCCAAAGCACTGGGATTATAGGCATGAACCACCAAACTAGGCCCTTTACTACAATCTTTTTAAAATAAAAATAAAAGGAATAAAGCACAGGCACATGCTATGATGTAGGTGGACCTTAAAACCAGGATGAGGAGGGAAAGCCCCCAGCATGCGGGTGCCCACACTGTATAATCCCATTCACCAGAAATCCCCAGAACCCACAATTCATGGGGACAGAAAGCCAATGAGTGGTTGTTGACGGCTGGAGTGGGGTGCAGGGTTAGGGGCATGGTCACTAAAGGATGCAGGGTGTATTTTTGAGCTGATGAAAATGCTTTAAAATCAACTGTGGTGATGACTACACATGTCTGTGAATGTACTAAAAATCATTGAATTGTATGGTTTTAAATGGATGAGTTGTATTCTATGTGAATTACAGCTCAATGAGGTTGATTATAAAAAAAAAAGAAAAGCCTATGGGGCTTGCCAAGGTGAGCTAACTGGGCCTGCACGTGCTCACGTGGGACAGGTCCCAGTCCCTTGTAGACCCCCCACAACTGCCAGCCCACCGCTCACCTGTTCTTCCATTCACCAGCCTGTCCTGAGTGCCCGCCATGTATGCCCTGAAATACTCCAGGCCATGCGGACAGAGATCCCCTGATGATGGGGCTCTAATGATTAAGGATTAACCATTTAAGGATCAAATGATTTTACCAATTAAAGGTTGGATCACCACCACAGTAAAAGGTCAGATTAAACCAGAAGTTTCAAATCTTCCTTGACAAAACACAAAGTATATATGTATTTCAAACAGCTGACACTGTAGAGTTGAGGGCAAGGAGGGGTGTTGTCACACCCTGGGGGAGGGTCCCTGTCTGTGACACTTTCCGAGAGGGTGAAAACTCCTGGGAACATCAGCACAGAGGCTTTGCCGGCTTCACATTTGCCTTCAGACCTGTGCCCCACACACCAAAACCAAGGGCGTACGGTCAGGTCAGGCCACCTGGGCGGCTCGAAGGGCACACTCTGCTGGAGGCTGGAAGTCCAAGATGGAGGGGACAGCAGATTCAGTTCCTGGTGGAGGCCAGATTCCTGGCTCCAGACAACCGCCTGCTTGCTGTGACCCAAAGGCTGAGAGAGGGAGCTCTGGTGTTTCTTCCTCTTACAGGGCACAGGGCACTGATCCCCTCATGAGGTCCCAGCCTCATCTGAAGCTTGACACCCCCCAGTACCATCACACTGGGGACTCAGGCCTCAGCGTGTGGAATCTGGGGACACACTCAGGTGATGACAGAGGGGAACAAGGCGAGGGATGGGAGGGTGAGGCCCTCTGGACCACACCCCAGGGGGACCCCCACAGCCAGCACAGAGCCTGTCAGAGTGTACTGGGTAGCTGAGGACTTGGGGGAGCCTGTGGGTTTCGGGGGCTCCTATTCTGCTCCTTGCACAGCTTCTGCAGCCAGCAGAGGACACAGGACAAGGCCTCTGGACCATGGACCATGGACTTTTCCAATGCTAGCAGGTGAGAGACGGAGTGTTTAGAATGAGGAAGCCCAGGCCAGCACCCGCTGCCCCCAGGTTGCTGTCCCAGAGCCTTTGCCTGCAGCTGCTCAGCTTCTCCCTCAGGAGGCACCCTCCCTGGTCAGAGCCCCACAAGGCTGGGCTCCCAGTGTGAAGGCAGAGGATCCAAGTGGACTCGGGAGAGGCCAGCCTGCAAGGGTCCTGCCCAAAGTCGGCTGGGACCCCCACAGCCCCCACCCCATGCAGCCCTGGCCTCCCTGGCCTCCAGAGGGTTGGCCCGGGTAGGAGAGGCTTCGTTCTGGTGACGCCTAGTTTGGGCTTTTCATAAAGGGCATTTTGTCATTTATTTTGCTGTCTTTTCAACACTTTGATTTGCCTTTAATTTTCCATTTGAGAAACAGCAGGATCTAGAGAAAGTTAATTATTGAACAGCATCAGCATTTAAAAAGAAAATTTTAAATAATTAAAAATACTCAAATCTCTCCTCCCCTTCACTCCTAGGGTCTCAGGGCTTAAACAGCAAGAAAAAGCCAAACAGGGGAAAAAATCTGAACTCAGTCCTCCCCAGCTGCCGCTGCCTCAGCTTCCCCTGCAGCTTCCCCGCCTTGGGAGGTGCCCTGGCCTCCGTCCCCTTCGCACCTCTTGCATGCTCAGCTTGGCCACTGCAGCAAACCCCACAGGCGGGGGCTTCAACAGCGCATATTTCTTTCTCACAGTGGAGGCTGGAAGATCGAGATCAAGGTGTGGTCAGGACTGGTTCCTCCTGAGGTCTCTGTCCTAGGCCTGCAGAGGCCATCTCCACCCCGGTCCTCCCTGGGCCATCCTCTGAGCACATCTGTGTCTTTATGTCTCCTTTCGTAAGGACCCAGTCAGAGTGGGTCAGGACCATCATACTACCTCCTTGTACTTTAATGACGGATGTAAAGGCCTGGCCTCCAGACACAACCACCTGGGGACGGAGCTTCAACACAAGACCTGGGGGCGCAGGTCAGCCTGTCATAGCTCCCATCCCCTTGGCCTCAGCACACGTGGTGACCTGAAGGACGGAGACCCTCCCACCGCCCTGTGGCCACCGGGAACCGAGTCCATAGGTGGGGCCACCCCAGAGCAGCACTCGCCAACACCTGGGTTTTGGGGGTGTATATTACACTTTGGGAAAGAGTTAAAAAGCAAGCAGACATAGGCCAGGCCAGAGTCCCCAGGTCCGCCAAGGTGGTGGTTGTCTGAGTTTGGGCCATGGTCCTGGGGCGAACACTGCCGCTGGCTCTGCTTCGCTGCTGCGCCCTGGGGGAGTGTGATCCCCACCTGTCTTGGCTCTGCAGATGGCCAGCAGAGAGCTCTTCAGGGGTACTCTCCTCTACTGCAGAGACCACAGGTACGGTCACGAGGGTCTCGCTGCAGCCCCCTAGACACCTGGCCGGGGCACCCCCACCCTGAAGATGACGCCAGGCTGTGTTACCAGGGGCTTCTTTCTGGGCTCAGTCCCCCGACTTCCCTCCAACGCCTTTCCCCTTAGACCCTCGCAGATGCTCCCCTGGCCTGCCCTTGCCCTTTGCTGTTTGTCTTGGTCAGCATCCTAGTGACCACATTATTTCATGACTTTTAATTAAACAGTGTAAGTTAAAACTAAAGAAGGATCTCACCCACTTAACTGTGTCTTAAACTATCTGCAGCAGCCTATTTAAATGACCACTGAGAAGTCAATACTGTTTACACTCAGCTGTTCTTACCTGCCTCCCACTTTTTAGCAAGCTGTGTCCTGTGCACCCTGACAGCACATAGGGGGGTCTGGGCAGCCCAGGTCACTCTACAATGGGTTCCGTCAGGAGAGTTATGACGTGCAGAGGCCACCGAGGTGAGGGACAAACGCACGGGCAAAGGGCTCTGCGAACCATGGAGAGCCGGGATCCGGGCAGCAATGGGGCTGCAGGGGCTCCAAGGAGGGCAGAGGCTGCAGGGCAGCACCCTGGGCTGTCCAGGGTGAGGGGTGATGTTGCCACGGGGTCCTCAACCCGAAAGAAGGAGGCACACGGAGGGAGAGTCCTAGTTGGAGTGAGGCTGGGGTTCCTCGGGAACACGTGTGCCTGTGTTCCTGGGAATCAAGCATCTACCATACAGAGGCAGCGAGTCAGCCCCTGCTGGGTCACAGGCCCGGGAGGCAGCAAGAAGCCCTTGGGCCCTTGAAGACGGCGGACGGCAGTAACACCATGGGGTCCTGGGCGCATCTGGCGCCTTCCTGCAGACATGCTGAGCTCCACAGCCCACGTGCAGATGGCGTGTTACACAGTCTAGCCCCGGGACGGGGTCGGGGAGAGGGTGGTTGATACTGGGGTCTTGGGACTGGACGCACCTGAGGGTGTGTGAGTTTCCTGAGCCTGCTGAAATGAATGCCCACAAGCTCGGCGGATGAAGACAGCACGAGTCTGTCCCCAACAGCAGGGGTCCCCAACTCGGGCCGAGGACCAGTGCGGGTCCGTGGCCTGTTGGGAGCCGGCGCACAGCAGAAGGTGAGTGGCGGTATAGTGGCATTAGAGTCTGAGCTCCGCCTCCTGTCAGACCAGCGGCAGCATTGGAGTCTCATAGGAGCGAGAACCCCACTGTGAATTGCGCGTGCAAAGTACCCAGGTTCCACCTTCTTATGAGAATCCAGTGCCTGATGATCTGAGGATGAGCAGTTTCATCCTGGAACCATCTCCCCGCCAACTCCATCTGTGGAAAAATTTTCCACCAAACTGCTCCCTAATGCCAAAAATGTTGGGGACCACCCTGCTCTACAGCTCTAGGGGCCGGAGGTCTGGCCCGGGGCTCCCCAGGCTGAAGTCACAGTGTCTCACGGCTGAGTCCTTCCGGAAGCTTCGGGGAGACTCTGTTTCCAGCCCTTTTCAACATCTCGAAGCTGCCCTTTCCCCAGCTTGGGGCTCCTCCTGTCTCCCGAGCCAGCGGCGGCGGCCGAATCTCTCACCGGCGTCTGGGACTCCCCCTGCCTGTGCCTCCTTCTGTCAGCTGTGAGGACCCTGCGACTACACTAGGCACCGCCCGGAAAGTCCACCACAGACGACTACTTCAGGCGCCGCCCTGAACAGCCCACCACAGATGCTACATCAGGCGCCGCCAGGAACAGCCCACCATAGATGCGACCTCACGCGCCGCTGGGAACAGCCCACCACAGACGCTACTTCGGGCGCCACCCGGAACAGCCCATCACAATCAACTACATCAGGCGCCGCCCGGAACAGCCCACCACAGACGCTACCTCAGGCACCGCCGGGAACAGCCCACCACAGACGACTACTTCAGGCGCCGCCCTGAACAGCCCACCACAGACGCTACTTCGGGCGCCACCCGGAACAGCCCATCACAATCTACTACATCAGGCGCCGCCCGGAACAGCCCACCACAGACGCTACCTCAGGCACCGCCGGGAACAGCCCACCACAGACGACTACTTCAGGCGCCGCCCTGAACAGCCCACCACAGACGCTACTTCGGGCGCCACCCGGAACAGCCCATCACAATCTACTACATCAGGCGCCGCCCGGAACAGCCCACCACAGACGCTACCTCAGGCACCGCCGGGAACAGCCCACCACAGACGACTACTTCAGGCGCCACCCGGAACAGCCCACCACAGACGCTACCTCAGGCACCGCCCGGAACAGCCCATCACAATCTACTACATCAGGCGCCGCCCGGAACAGCCCACCACAGGCGCTACCTCACGCACCGCCGGGAACAGCCTACCACAGACGCTACATCAGGCGCCGCCCCCAACAGCCCACCACAGGCCCCTGTCTCAGTGTAGGCTGAGGAGCAGCTTCCGTTCCCTCTTCCGTGAAACACGACTCGTTCTCAGATTCTGGGGATGAGACTTGATCATCATCGGGGCCATTACTCTGCCGTCCACAGTGGAGGGTCCAGAGTCCACCGCCTCTAGCCCCCGTGAGCCTAGCAGGCTCTTCTGGCTAAAGCCCAGATTTCCTCATCTATGAAACAAGCATGGGGGATTTAGGGAAGCTGGTGAGTATCACCCCGGCTTCCTTAGCCTTTGGAAGTGGAACTGTGTGCATAGCCCCACAGCAGGCCTACCTCCCACCTGACAAGGCCTTTCTGCTCTGAGTTCCAATTTATGGTGCCCCCGTTTCTGGGCTCTGTGCTCCAGAGTGGGAGCTCCAGTGGGCAGGGCCACCCACCTGTCCCGGGCACCTGGAACCCAGCCAGGTGCTTGGGGAACCGTGTGCTTGGGTTTTCTTCATCTCTGTCCTGTAAATGGGACGTCTGAAGTTCAGCAGGTTAAGTCACCCCCCATCATGTTGTGCAAAGTGGAAGGTGGAACTGAAACCCAGGAGCCCCCATCAGACCCTGCTGTCTTCCTGAGTCTTGCAGCCCGTGGGAGGGAGATGCTGGAGCCAGAAGAGATCACAGTGGCTCAAGAGATCAGAGTGGGGTGATGCCCCAAGGTCACCACCAACACAGAAACACTGCTGCCTTTTTTCAGAAAATAGATCCTTCCTTGAACTTTCTGGCATTTGGTGTGACCTCGTGTTTGTCACAAACAGAGCAGAAGCAAGAATGCCACCAGCATAGTGCCACGTTCAGGAGCTGCTGACAGTCAAGCCACAGCTGTGCGGCCCAGGCAGGCTTTGGCTGGGGAAGACGGTCGCCAGCACTGGCACAGGCCCTTCTGTTAGCTCCAGAGCCCACAGCAGAGGACAGGCAGGCGTGCAGCCCACCCTGCAGGCTCCAGGACTGGCTGCTCCGGTGGTCTCACCCCCCACATCTGACCTGGGCTTCATGGCAAATACAGTCATTTTATTGTAAATTATTCTCATGTTGCATTAATCAGGTATTCAGTGAGGAAAGTGACATCAAGGAAGAAATGACATGAAATGTTTTTGGCTACAGAGAGAGAGATTTATTAAGAGGGTGATGCCAGAGAGGCCTCAGGCCTTAGAGCCCCCCACCCTTGGCTGCACTGAGGCTGACCAGTCACGACTTGGAGCCCAGGAGGGAGAGGACAGTGACAGAGGTGCTTCCCTCCAACAACAGAGGTGATCCCTGAAGATGATGGTGATAAAGGTGCTCTTGGAGGTGATGGTGAAAGAGGTGTTCCCTGGAGGTGATGGAGGTGCTTCCTGGAGGTGACAGTGATGGAGGTGCTCCCTGGAGGTGACAGTTAAGGAGGTGCTCCCTGGAGGTGATGGTGATGGGGGTGCTCCTGGAGGTGATGGTGATGGGTGCTCCTGGAGGTGATGGTGATGGAGATGCTCCCTGGAGGTGACAGTGAAGGAGATGCTCCCTGGAGGTGATGGAGGTGTTCCTGGAAGTGACGGTGAAGGAGGTGCTCTCTGGAGGTGATGGTGATGGAGATGCTCCCTGGAGGTGATAGAAGTGCTCCTGGAGGTGACAGTGAAGGAGGTGCTCCCTGGAGGTGACAGTGATGGAGGTGCTTCCTGGAGGTGCTCCTGGAAGTGACGGTGATGGAGTTGCTCCCTGGAGGTGATGGTGGTGGAGGTGCTCCTGGAGGTGATGGTGAAGGAGGTGCTCCTGGAGGTGATGGTGATGGAGGTGCTCCCTGGAGGTGATGGAAGTGCTTCTGGAGGTGACCGTGAAGGAGGTGCTCCCTGGAGGTGATGGAGGTGCTCTTGGAAATGACAGTGATGGAGGTGCTCCTGGAGGTGATGGTGAAGGAGGTGCTCCCTGGAGGTGGCAGTGAATAGGGTGCTGCCTAGAGGTGACGGTGAAGGAGGTGTTCCCTGGAGAAGCCAAAGGCAGGCCATGTCCCTTTGGCTACCTGGAGCCCCTAACACTGTCCTCAGTGCACATGCTTTTGGTTGCCACTGGGCACTTTCTTTAGGACATGGGCTGAGGAGGGACAGGGACACTATCCCAGCAGCATGAGCATCTCCCAGTAGCAAAGGTGACAAACCATTTCAGCTGGAGACGGAGACGAAGCTGCATATTTAAGGCCAAAGAGTCTGTGCTGTGTCGGGGGCACTCGCCCCTGCTGGGGAGCCCCTGCTGAACCTAGGGCTCATTTCCCAGCCCCAAAGCCTATAGGCTCCACGCGCTGCTGGGCCCCCAACAACAGGAGCTCGGCTAACAGCTGCTCAACGAGTGTGTGGGGCCTGGGAGCATTCTAACAAACCGGGGGCTTAAAACAACAGAGGGTGCATCTCACAGAAGCTGGCACCTGAGGCCAAGGCGTCCATGAGGCCACGCCCCTCCAAGGTGTGGGAGGCTCTCGGGGACCTCTCCTCACCTCACGACCCTCCCTGCATGCCTCACCGGCAGACACCTCACTCCACTCTCTGCCTCTGTCACATGGCCTCCATCCAAGGACATGAGGCAGTGGTTGGGGCCCCCTGACTCCAGGATGACCTCATCTGAGCCCAAATCCATCTGCAAAGACCCTCCTCCCAAACAGGGCAGCCCTTGTGGGACCTGGGTTGGACTCAATCCTTATTTTTGGAGACAAAATTCAAACCCAAACACTAGACCAGTGGGATTCCTACAACAACCCCATCTGGGAAAGGCCATGCCCTGCCCAGGGCAGAAAGGCAGCTCAGACCAGCCTCCAGCAAGGGCTGGACACATGGCTCTCACATCACGTCTAGTCCAAAATACATGCTCCTTTCCCTCCAGCCATTCCCTGGAGTCACCCCCCACCACCCCTCACAGCTGTGACTGAGCTGTGAAGCCAGCATGGCTTGTGAGGAGAGGGGAAGGGAGGGGAGGGGAAGAAAGGAGAGGGGAGAGGAGGGGAAGGATGGGGAGGGGAGAAAAGGGGAGGGGAAGGTGGGGCCAGACTGTGTGGTGGGCAAAGGAGGACTCAGGACACAATGAGAGAAAGGGCTCCATGACCACCTTCCTAGATGGAGGCTTTCTCAGGAAACGGTCTGTAAAGTTAAATAAGACTCAGTCAGGCTGGATGACTCGGGTGGAGTCACTAAAGGGTGGGGGTAACATCCTAGGGGCTGCCTGGGGCCAGAGTTGCTTCCTGATCCTGTCCCAGGAAGAGCCCGTGGTCCTGGACGTGCGTGCATGTGCACACAGCATGTGCGTGTGTGTGTGTGTGTGTGCACAGTGAGCCATGGGGGCCGTGACCATGAAGCACTGGCTTGGTTCATCTGCACGCTCCAGACACCGTCCCCTCTTCTGTGCAAGTGTGGCCCCTCAGGCAGAAGCCACCACCCCATTGTCGTCCAGAACATTTTTGGAACTTCATGTTTTAGGCAATGTCTTAGAAAACCCAACCTCACTGTTGATTAGATTAAAGCTTTTCTCGGGAAGGAGGCAGCAGACTTTCACTCTGTTGCCCAGACTGGAGTGCAGTGGCACCATCTCAGCTCACTGCGGCCTCCACCTCCTGGCTCAGACAATGTCTTCACCTCAGCCTCCCGAGCAGCTGGGATTACAGGCATGCACCACCACCCCCAGCTAATTTTTGTGTTTTTTGTAGAGAGGGTTTTGCCATGTTGCCCAAGCTGGGCTTGAACTTCTGAACTCAGGTGATCCACCCACCTCGGTCTCCCAAAGCAGTTGGAATTACAGTCATGAGCCAGTTCACCCAGTCAGGTTAAAGCTATTTAAATTAAATCTCTTGTGCCATCAAACATGTGAGTGTTATTTGCTCAAGTCTTCAAAATTAGATCCTTTTCTGAACACACATTTCTTATGCCTTCTATAGAAATTCCTTCCATGCTGAAAAAGACGTGTTTTCAACCATAAACAACTGAAAAACAAGAATTGCAAGTGCCCCACCAGGCTCTGTCACAGCCACTTGACATGAGCAGCATGAACTTGTGGAAACAGAAATCATTTCTGTGCCGTTAGAATCAACTGTAGGAAGGAGACAGGAATGAGTATGGGAAATTTCTGAAACTGTTGGTAACGGTTTCATCACCGGTCACCACTGATAGCCAGAGACCAAGGAAGGCGATCCGTGGGGGGCCGCTCAATGCTAACCATCCCGGGCCACCTCACGCCAATTCTGTCATTCTTTGCAAAGGTTCCTGTATTTTATAGCTTCAGTTTTCAATGTCTCTCCCATTATGTATCATACCAACGTCTTTGTAAGGACTTTTAAAATTCAAAGAACAACTGACTTGCATTAAATACACACACACACACACACACACACACACACACAGGCCCTTACTTAGCAATGCTGTATTTTAATTGACTATTAAATCACCCTTTAGGAATATTTTAGACATCAAATGCCATGCTGTATTGTGGCAGATAGAATTCATTGCCATTCATATCAAATTTAAAACTTAAGATTGCTAATCTGTGTCCCTAAAAGTGGTAATAAAAGTATATATTTTAGAGTAATTACTTTTTCATCAAGGGAGCTTATTTTATGAAACACTTGCTTGCCAAAAACCACAATTTACTTTTTACCGTTTCATTTAATGATCTGACATTTGCGACATTCCCTAATTAATTCTAACTCTGTCTAAACGGCTGTGATAAATATAACCCATGCTGAAGAGATTATAATGTCACTGGCAGATCTATAGGGCAGACAGAGGAAATGCATAGCAGGCAAGTGGCTGGCATTGGGACGGAGCCTGCCATCTGATCTGATCATAGACGTTACATACGAAAATACATAAACTGTAGAGATTGCATATAAAAACAAAATCCCAGGGATCTAAGGCAGCTGCTTAATCTGAAATGGAATTGGTTGCCTTGTTCTTTTTTTTTTTTTTTTTGGTGTGGGTTTTTTTTTTTTTTTTTTTTTTTTTGAGATGGAGTCTTGCTTTGTTGCCTAGGATGGAGTACAATGGTGTGATCTCAGCTTACTGCACCCTCCACCTCCCAGGTTCAAGTGATTCTCCTGCCTCAGCCTCCTGAGTAGCTGGCATTACAGGCACACGCCACCACGCCTGGCTAATTTTTGTATTTTTAGTGGAGACAGGGTTTCACCATGTTGGCCAGGCTGGTCTCGAACTCCTGACCTCAGGTGATCCACCCACCTCAGCCTCCCAAAGTGCTGGAATTACAGATGTGAGCCACTGCGCCCAGTCTACAATCACCTCGTTCTTTATGAAATATATTTGACTGGCTGAATATTTATATTTATATTCTCCCAAGATGCTTGGTACTTGAGCTAAGACTTTGTCAAGGCAGCTAATTTTTTTAAAATTTTTCGCTTTATTTTTTTTATTTTTTTTTTTATTTATTTTTTTTTTTTTGAGAAGGAGTCTCACTTTGTCTCCCAGGCTGGAGTACAGTGGTGCGATCTCAGCTCACTGCAAGCTCCGCCTCCCGGGTTCACGCCATTCTCCTGCCTCAGCCTCCCAGTAGCTGGGACTACAGGCGCCCGCCACCTCGCCCGGCTAATTTTTTGTATTTTTAGTAGAGACGGGGTTTCACCGTGTTAGCCAGGATGGTCTCGATCTCCTGACCTCGTGATCCGCCCGCCTCGGCCTCCCAAAGTGCTGGGATTACAGGCGTGAGCCACCGCGCCCGGCCATTTTCGCTTTATTTTTAATCAAAATTAAAAGATTTTAAGACTGAGGAGCACGTGAAAGCAGGAATGATGAGTTTCTTTATAGACTGTGCTCTTTTCTCCTCAATCTAGATGCTCCTAAATCCAACAGAATTCCTAAATCTAGATGCTCGGGCAAACTGTAACGGTCTGGCCACCTGCATGCCTCACCCTCAGACACCAAGAGGTGGGCATGGGAGGCTCGACGGGGAGTAGGATCTTGGGGAGTCCTCCCCTCCTGGATGAAGCATCATTTTTACCACATGTAATGATGCTGGAGACCCTTTACGTTGCTATAACCCCAACAATACACCCTCTGGTAAAAGGCTTAAAGCTAAGAGGAGTCACATACATGAGCTCATTTGCATCCACACTGAAACCCGTCTATACCAGCACGATCTATCTCCCTGGATTGGCTGGCGACAGTGCTGGGTGCTCTGCGGTTTTCAGCTGCTGCTGTCTGGTTTGGGAGCATAGTTGTTGGGGATGAGGTGGAGACCTGGAGCTCACAGCAGCTTCTGCTGCTGCTCCTGCCCTTTAACAGGAATCGAGGGCACCACAGGAGGGGCTGAGGGCTTCGCTCACAAATATTATTATGCTTGGGACAGTTTTGGCTTTGACTTTTGTATTTTCTCTTTTTATTTCTTCTTTGCCTCAGTAAGTTTTTACCTGATTTTGGTAACAAGTGGATAGGAAGCAAAGGACCCTGGAGTCGGGACGCCACACCCTTTGGCACCACAGAGCGGTCATCGGTCTGGGTAAAAGCCACGTCTTCCAGTCTCTCCACGCCAACTTTACTTATGAGGCCATTCAACCCACCTTGGAGAAACTGCTGATCACAAAAGTCTGGATTAAGGAAATGGCTGCATGTTCTGACAAAAGCTTCAAAAAACAACTCCCAGACAGATGTCGTCAAGTGCCTCCCGTTCGCTCCCCAGCCACCAGGCTGGCTGACTTCAGCAGCTGTGCAATAGGTTTGGTGGCCCTGACCTTTCCTTCTACCACCACTTATGGGGGTGCTGCATGGTTCAGTGGGTTATGGGATTATTTTAGCCAGAAAGTGCTAAAAATATTAACAGTAGATTTTATTGCTGTCTATAAGCCCAGAAGAACGCAAATTACCATTTGTCAAATGTTATTTGAGTAGAAATGTTTTTGGCATGGGAGTGTTGGGGGAAGAAAGTGACCTTGAACTTTTGGTACAACCTGATTTTATCATTTAAAATTGTGTACTTGCGAAGTCTTTGATATGTCATTTAGAAGGTTGTGAGACTGAATGTTAACTGTTGAACAAGAAAAACTCCCCACTCTGCCTTAAAACTAATTATTTTATTCCACCGATGGGACCACGTAAGCACTCAGGCCCCTCACCCTTCAAGTCGATTTTAGCCTTGATTAAACTGAACATAATTAAAATAAGACTAATTAATGCCACTAGGTGGCCATGGGGATATGGGGGTTTGGGGGTGCATGTGTGGGTGGGTGACTTCATGTGTGTGCATGTGTGTGTGCATGCGTATGTATGCATGTGTGAGTGCACATGTGGGTGGGTGACTGCATGTATGTGCATGTGTGCATGAATGTGTGTGTGTGTATGTGAGTGTGCATGTGTGTGGGTGTGCGTGTGGGTGTGCATGCGTGCATGTGTGTGCGTGTGTGTGCGGGCATGTGTGAGTGTGCACGTGAAGGTGGGTGACTGCATGTGTGTGTGCGTGTGTGCATGCGAGTGTACATGTGTGGGTGGGTTACTTCATGTCTGTGTACGTGTCTGTGTGTGCCTATGTGGGTGGATGACTGTGTGTATGTGCATGTGTGCGTGTGTGTGTGCGTGTGTGAGTGTGCGTGTGTGTGCATGCGTGTGTGTGCGTGCCTCGGGTGGGAGTGGAGTGGGTCTCTTGCGCACAGTCCTGTTTTCTTTTATAGACGCGCCCTCCTGTGGCCACTGAAAATATTGCACTGTAAAATGCCATCTCCGCCCTGCAATCTGTTTGTCGCTGTTCTTCTGCATGAAGCATTTGGAGTCTCACGTGAATAAATAAAAGTTCCCACGAAGCTACCCATACATATGAAATTTTTTCATAAAATATTTGATTTGGGGTTTTAAAAGTTGGGATGCCTGGGTACTGATGAACAGGCGCACCTTCTAAACTGAATTTCTAAAGCGGGGCGCCCACGTGCCCAGGGGCTCCTTGCACCGCCAGGACAGAGCCCAAGTGGAGGAAGGTGTGGGCGGGGCCGGCTCCGTCACGAGGCTCAGGATGGACACTCCTTCCTGCCTCTCCCAGCTTCTGGCAGTTCTAGGCGTCCCTGGGCTTGTGGCCACACTCCTCCCATCTCTGCCTCCGTCTCCACGTGTCCTCCCCATCTGGGTCTCAAGTCTCCCTCCCCCTTCTCCTCTAAGGACGGCTGTCGTTGGGTTTCGCTGGCATTCTCAGTCCCGGATGACCTCCTCTCCAGGCCTTAACTTGTTACATCTGCAAAGATGGCCTCCCGGGCAGGCATGCTCACGGGTTCCAAGGGTCAGCAGGTGGACATGTCTTCAGGGACCACCATTCTCCTGCACAGGACTTGGGGATCTCAGGGGGGCTGGAGGGTGTGGGTGTCCATGTTGCTGGAGTGTACAGTTGAATGAGGCAGGCAGGCCGGACTGGGCCATTCGCACTCTCTGTGTGGGTGATGGGCTGCAAGACGCATATGTGGCTGACTGAAAGTGAGATCCTTGGCCCAAGGACCTGTCCCTGCAAACTCGGACAGCTCTGACCTCAGAGCTTCTCTGCAGAGCAGCCCTGTCCCGCCAGCAGCCTCTTCGAGGGCTCAGGGTTGTGGGGTCCTGTTTTCTCTCCTCACCTCACACCTGCCATGGATATCTGCTGTGCCTGACAGGTGACAACGAGGCCAGCCCGCCCTGGAGAGGATGGAGCAGCCAGTAGCAGGAATCACCAAGATGCAGGGAGCGCTGGGAGCTCAGCGGGTCATGGTCTGCCCTTTGGAGATTCATGGGCTGCTCTCTCCCGACTTTGCACTGGCTCATGGCTCTGGGGGTTCAGAGCTGTCTGCTTCCCAAGGCCTGGTCCCAGGGGGATGAGGGACAAGAAGAAATGGACACAGCTATGTCCCAACCACAACAAAACCACTCCAGGGCAGATGCACACCTGAGGTCCCACGGCCTCTTGGAGCCAAAGAGGGCCGAAAGGGAACAGGTGATCCCATCAGGTGACAGGTGACCTCAGGTGACAGGTGGCCCATCAGTGACAGGTAATCTTGTCGGGTGACAGGTGACCCATCAGGTGTAGGTGATCTTGGGTGACAGGTGACCCTCCATGTGGCAAGAAAGACAGACGTTGGCAGTCCCACAGCAGCTGCCCCTTCCTTGTGGGAAGGCCTCTGTCCCGTGGTGGGCAGGTCTATGCAGACCCACCCCAAAGGCCAAGAGAGCTGAGAGGTCGAAGAGAGAGGCTGACAGACCCAGCTCCTCAGACAAACACTTCACAGGGACTTGGGAAAGGAAGCCATGTCTCCAGTGGCCGCACGACAGTGGCGCTCGCACCTGCTCCGGGGTCTTGTGCACACATGTTTAAGGTGGGACATGTGCAGCTGGCCGTGTCTGACTCTCTTGGGAAACTTGTGACCACTGGGGAGTGTGACAGGCATCCTTCCCGGGGCGTCTGTGCTACAGGAACACCTCGGTATGTAGGCACCTGAAGTCGGTCATGGCAACAGTCTTGCTTCAAGACAGAGTCCTGTGGGCCGTGCAGCAGCCTCACTGCCCCCAGGCTTGAGCTCTGTCACACTTAGCCGAGTTCTGGGGACCAGCTCTCTCTGTCCATTGGCTGCGTTTATGCCACAGCAGGAGGGGGCGCTCCCAGGGCGTGGCTGCCACCATTCGGCATGGACAATGGTCCTAGGGCAAGCCCATCGCTGGCCACCGTGGCTTACTCCACAGGCAGCACAAGGGGTGAGGTGTGGGGAAGAAGCCGCCCATTCACGTCCAGGCCAGCTTCGCCTCTTCCTGATGCATGCAGAATTCTCCCTCCCACATATTCACCTCCAACCCACAGGCCCACACCGGTCTCAGGCCACTCTCGTCCAGACAGCCTGCCCACCTCCACCCGCCGACACCCACTCAGGAAGCTCCCTGATCCTTCCTTCCATCCTGGGAAGGTCCAAGCTGAACATGTTCAGCATGTAGTCCTCCCCTCCACTGGCCTGTGGAGGGCTGACAAGGGTGGGTTGGAGGTGATTGATTCTGCCTTTCCCCTCTTCAGGGCAGGATGACAATGTATAGAGCTCTCTGTCCCCAGCATTCCAGCATGTACTGGACACATCAATGAATGAATGGGATAGACAGGCAGATGGGCAGACAGATGAACAGATGGATGGAAGGATGGAGGAACAGATGAACAAATGGATAGACAGATGGACAGATGGATGGATAAGTGGATGGATAGGTTGATGGGTGAGTGGGTGGATGGATGGGTGGATTGGGGAGTGGGTGGATGGATGGGTGTATGGGTGAGTGGGTGGATGGGTGGGTGGGTGGATGGATGCATGTATGGATGGACAGATGGATGAACAGACAGATGGACAGGTGGATAGATGGATGTATGAACTGATAGACAGGTGGGTGGGGGGGTGGTTGGATGGACGATGAATGAACAGACAGATGGACAAGTGAATAGATGGATGGATGAACAGATGGACAAATGGATGGGAGGATTAGTGGATGGGTGGGTGAGTGGATGGATGGGTAGATGGATGGACAGATGGATGAACAGACAGATGGACAGGTGGATAGATGGATGAACTGATGGACAAACAGATAGACAAATGGATGGGTGGATGGGTGGGTGGGAGGGTGGATGGATGGATGGATGGATGGGTTGGTGGATGGATGGGTGGGTGGATGGATAGATGTAAATGGATGGATGGATGAATGGATGGATGGGTGGACGGGTGGGTGGGTGGATGAATGGGTGGATGGATGAACAGATGGATGAACAGACAGATGGACAGGCAGATAGATGGATGGACGAACTGATGGACAGACAGAGGGACAAATGGATGGATGGATGGATGGATGGATGGATGGATGGATGGAGGGAGGGAGGGAGGGAGGGATGGATGGACGGACGGACGGATGGATGGATGGATGGATAGATGGGTGGATGGGAGGATGGGTGGGTGGGTGGATGGGTGGGTGGATGGATGGGTGGATGGATGGGTGGATGGGAGGATGGGTGGATGGGAGGATGGGTGGGTGGGTGGGTGGATGGATGGATGGATGGATGGATGGATGGATGGATGGATGGATGGACAGGTGAATGAACAAATGACCAAACATTATATTTACACACTGCCCTTAGGCCAGGTCTGTTTGTGTATAACCAGGCCAAACAGGAATATGATTTTCTAGGGGAGTCCCATGAGGGGTCCGAGACAACATGAGCATGTTTAGTCAGCTTCCTCTACCCGGTACAAGCTCCCCAAGCTACACAGCAGGTCCACCGTCCGTATTTGCTATGATCACTGTGTGGGACAGGGGTTGCCCCCACTCCCAAAACTTGGACCCTAAGGCTCGGTCCTCCCCGAGGGGAGGTCCTGGGAGCTGGAGAAGCCTGGTCCACTACCCACGGTGCCTCCGCCCAGCCATGCACCCCCAGGAAGCTGGCAGCAGGCCAGCCACATCCATCCTGGGAAGGTCCAAGCTGAGCGTCTTCAGCATGTGGTCCTCCCCTCGCACTGTCTAATTCACTGTAGTATCACATAAGCAGCCTGTTGAGTTGGCAGCTGCATGAAGTTTTAACTAAGCTGAGAACAGGGCTGAGTCAGCCACAATTTAAGCTCTGGCCACGACGTGCCAAGCAGCCTGGGCTGCAGGATCCATGAGCCCAGATGCTTAGAAGCTCACCCTGCTCAGCATCCTCAAATGAAACAGAGGCCCCTCCTTTACGGGGCCAATGGCAGCGAACCCAGAAAAAGCCTAAGGAAGGGCAGCTTCTGCTGGTCATCTGGAAACTGGGCCTGTGGTTCCATGAGCCTGAGGAGACCCTGGGAGCTGTGAGCTCTTCCCAAAGGGTTTGGACGTCTCTGGGCCCTGACAGCAAACAGAACTCCCTGTCCCAGCACTGACGGCCATGCCTCTGCTGTTGTTATGGGGTGTGCCGTGCCCCTCGTCGTGGCCCCCAGCTCTCACACAAGCTAGACCTTGATCAGCACCCCAGAATTACTCCATGAGCTCTGGAAGACTGCACGCCTCACAATCACCAGTATTGTCATCCCTGTGGGCAGATCTCCCAGTGAGACTTGGGGATGTCCTGGGATGTCCCTCCCAGGTGCAGAGAGCACCCAGGGAACCTGGTCCCCGCCAGCCGCGGCCACTTCAGGCCCCGGCAATCCAGGTCCCTCCAGAGGGGTCCCGGGGGCAGAGCCTCACCCGCAGGGTCCGAGGCGTTTCCCTCTGTGGACTGGAGGTGAGATCGCCCACAGGCTCCCTCGGTGACACATGCACCAGGCCCACGTTGGGACTGGGGGAAGCCTGAAACACAGGCTGGGCTCCCCGGGTGGACCCCATGGGCAGAGAGGGAAGCATCCCCACATTGCGTCCCCACAAGGCCCAGGACAGTAGGAATAGTTCAGGTCTCCCCAGCAGACTCTGGCCCAAGGAACTTGGAGAAGACCTGGCCACCAGACCCCATTGAGACGTCCCAGCCTTGCCTTTGGGGGCCCAGCAGGTGCAGCCCTGCCTCACACAACTGGTGTGAGCTGCCTTCACCAAGGAGAAGGCTACGGGCTTCAGTGGAGCCGGCACCTCACAGAGACCGCAGAGGTGCAGAGAGGGAGCCCCACCAGCCCTCACTCCCAGCCACCGCCACCAACACCGTCCTCCCAGGATAGCCCACCCCAGCACCACAGCCCCACTGGGCACCCACTCCCCAGGGGTGCAGGAGCCTGGCCCTGACTCCGTGCGGGTCACAGCTCCCACAAGGCTCTCACGCGGCTCCCAGGCCATCCTGTGTCATAGAGGCTGCTGGGTGCCTGGGCCCTCTCCTGCCCTGGGTGGCACAGTGCTTTGCCCCTCCTCCCTCCTCAACTGCAGGTCAGTCCCCAGCACAGCCGCCCGCCCCTCACAGCTCCCCTCACAGGGCCCCTCCAGCCCTATGCCCGCTGTGCTGAGCCCACGGTTCTGGAATGGCCCCTTTGTCCCTCCTCCCTCTGCTGGGGACACCCGTCCATAGCCCCTGATGTGAACACCCACGCATCTGTGCCCGGGATGGACCCTGACCACTCACTCTGCCCAGCCGGGTCCTGGCCCCCCTCACCTCAGCAGCCCCTGGGGGTCCCCAGGCCCCCTTCCCTGGCAGGGAGCCAGTCAGGGCACCCCAGGCCTCAGCAAAGATGCCAGGTAGTTCACGGCCAGACCCTGACGGAGATCCGGGACAGGTCCACCCAGGTGGGTCCCTACAGCAAACTGCACCACACATGGTGGCTCCTCTAGAGGAAAAGGATGACTCGATTTTTTAAAGGTGTGTTTTCTGGCCGGGCACTGTGGCTCACACCTGTAATCCCAGCACTTTAGGAGGCCAAGGCAGGTGGATCACTTGAGGTCAGGAGTTCAAGACCAGCTGGCCAACATGGTGAAACCCCGTCTCTACTAAAATAAAAAATTTGTCGGGCGTGGTGATGCACGCCTGTAGTCCCAGCTACTCAGGAGGCTGAGACGTAAGAATCGTTTGAACCTGGGAGGCGGAGATTGCAGCGAGCTGAGATCACATAACTGCACTCCAGCCTGGGCAACAGAACGAGACTGTCAAAAAAAAAAAAAATTTGTTTTCCACTGCAGGTTTGAATCTGGGTCAAAACACCTCTTAAAATCCTCCATTATGATAGTTTTTTACTCAAAAGCCGCACAAGGCAAGATTTGGCCTTTTGCAGGGAGGAGGCAGGCCGGAGGAAGTGGTGCGTTCTCCCGGAGACCCCCATCAGCAAGCTCGAGATGTGCAGTGAGGCGGCCCAGTGCCCACGAGTCACGGGGAGCCCTAGAGCACCGCGCTGGCCAGCTCTGCACCCCCATCCTGTGTGAGCCCCCAACAAGTGCCTGCATGACTGTGTGAGCCCCAGGGAGACACGTCCCTGCCAGGCCCGGGAACGAGGGTGGCAGGGGCCCAGGGATCTCACGGCCACCCCAACCCCCCATCTGCCACTGTGCGACCTGGACGCCAGGCACCAGTCATGGAAGCCAGCGCAAACGTGAAGGCAAGAGGGCCCCCGAGAGCTCGTCCAGTCACAGCCTCGGAGCCTGACAGAGGGGAACCCACACAGTTGCTTCCAAGACTGTGCCCCAGCTCGACTTCTGGCGGGGCACTGCCCAGTTCAGTGCCAGACTCCTGGGACCTGTGCTGCCCTTACGGGGTCCAGGACGTGCCACCATCCTTCCCACGACATCTAGGAAGCTCTGCCCTTGATGGGCCCTGAGGGATGAAGGCTGGTCCTCATTGCCAGCCAGGTGCCCCACCTCGCTCTCCCTCCTTCCCCAGCCACATCCTTGGGCCGTGTCCATCTGCTCCAGGTGACGGACCTGGCCTCCCTGTCCCTGCTCACCGCCAGCTGGGAGGGGGTTGCCGGGTCCCAAGGCAGCTCCTGGACCTCTTCCCTACAGAGAGGTTTGTCCCCACCACCCGCCTCCTCCTCTCGGGCCAACCTTGACCGTTGCCTGCGGCCCCAACGTTCTTGGTCAGGAGAACCCGGAGGTGAAGGAACCCTGATGCGGCGGAGGTCATGCCCAGGGGAGCTGCATGGAGGAGCGGGCCGTGGGCAGCCAGATGGGCACCGGGCTCCCACCCGCGAAGGAGGTAACGGGAGCCTGTCCCTGCACTCTCGATTCTGTCATCCATTGCTCTGTCTGGGGGCTGTTAGTTACACAACTCTCGGCTAAGCCTCATCTTTTTATTTTTTAATAATTTTGTACTGTGGTAAAATACACGTGACGGGAAATGTACCATTTCTCCCATTCCTAAGTGCACAGTTAGTTCTGCGGCATGAAGAGCTGCTTGGTGTCCGTCACCATCATCCATCTCCAGAACTTCCCATTCCCTAAACTGAAACTCTGTCCCCAGTAAACCAACTCCCCAGCCCCTCCCCAGCCCCTGGCATCCCCCATTCTACTTTCTGCCTCAAGGAATCTGGCGGCCGTGGGACTCCCTGTGAGTGCAAGGACAGAGCACCCATCCTTTCCTGACCGGCGGGTCTCACCTGCCTAGTGCCCACAGGGCTGGTCCACAGGCAGTGCGTCAGAGCCCGTCCTCGGAGAACTGAACGCAGCCCCACTGCGCAGGGAGCACGTCCGTCTCGCCGACTGCACGCGGGATCCACTCCCTCCCCAGCTGCTGCGGCCAGTGCCGCTGTGAGCATGGGAGCACAAACATCCGGCTGAGTTGAGCCTCATCATAGCCTATATGTTCCCCAAAATAAGAAGGAAAAAAGTATTACTATGAAAAAGAAGGGGGAAAGTGAGCCAGCACTCACCCAGCCCGACCTACCCTCACCCGGGCTCCGCCCACGCCCCCTATCTCTGTCCACCAGAGGGGAGCAGCCCTGGGAAGCCCTGGCCCCACAGCGTCCGTGGATAGGCCCCAGGACACTGTACCCGGGTGAGCCCAACAGGAGTGAGTCCTCTGCCCCGGGACACTGCACCCAGGCAGGGCCCAGACGGGGGAGCCCTCTGCTCCGGACGGTACACCCAGGCGGGGCCTGAGAGCAGGGAGCCCTCTGTCCTCTGCCTCTGCTTCCTGCCTGATCCATGTGAGCGCAGGGAGAAGCACAGTGGCTTGGAACATGGAGCGGGCACCTCCCAGGGAGAGGGCAGAGGCAGGAGAGTGGCAGACGCCACGTGCTGCTCCCAAGCAAGCGGGTGGAGGGGCCGGGGCTCTGCAGGTCTGGGTGTCCGGAAGTCACCTGCCAGCCAGGCTCTCCCTGCAGCACCCTCGAGGGAGGCCTAGAGGAGAAGCAAGCTGGACCCCACAGCAGAGGTGGACACAGTACTAACTGGGCTGCCTCAGACCCACGCGCCAGTCAGCCAGGGCCCTCTAGGCTCACAGGGGGCTCCATGCTCGAGTTTACTTCACAGGCAACAGGAGTGGCCTTCGCCCCTCTTCTCTGCAAAGCCTACTGCCCTTCATCGCCTCCCCCTGCTCAGGACCAGCAGGTGCTTGGGCCAGTCTAGGGCAGAGAGGTTCCTGGGCTGTCTGGGTGAGCACTGCCCCTGCGTGGGTGGAGCCTGAGCTCAGGGCGCTCAGGTAAGGGTGGAACCCAGGTGCACCCTCCCCCAGCTCAGGGCAGGGTCTCAGGACAGACTGTTGACCTGGGGTCCCCTCGTGCACCCACCTGCCCCTCCTACCCCATGCTCTTCCCTCCACCCTCCAGGATGAAAGGCACCAGGGTTGCTGACACTCCCCTCTGCCTCCAGCCTCAGGGTTTCTGGGGTGGACCCAGATACCCACCTCATTAGGAGGCAGCATTGTGGAGAGAAGTGGAGAACAGGCATCAGTGGGGATCTTACTTGTTTGTTTGTTTGTTTTAAAGACAAGGCTCATGGTGTCTCCCACGCTGGAGTGCAGTGGCCTGGGTGCGACTCACCGCAGCCTCGAACTCCTGGTCTCAGGGGATCCTCCCGCAGTGTTGGGATGACAAGCATGAGCCGCCTCTCCCGGCCTAGGTGTGGATCTGAAGCTGCAGGTCAGGTCTCTTTTCTCCCTGAATTTGGGTTTTGTAAACCAGGCACCACCTGCCCAGCTCTGGGAGGCAGCCCTGGCCCCTGCCCACTTCCTGCCCAGCTGAACAGCAGGCTGGGCTGCACCTCCCCTGGCTGGGGGTTCTGGCCCCTACGCAGCACAGCAGTGACAGTGGCAGCGCCCCGAAGCAGGGCTCCTCCTGTGTCATCCAGCGGCCACACCTTACATGCGGCACCCCGCTCTGTCCTCTCCTGAGAAGAAACAAAGTCAGCACGGGGAGAAACTCAGGACCGCCCAGGGACCGCAAGGGCCTGCTCTTGAGGAGTCCCCGGGGCGTCAGCGCCCCCTGGCCTGGGCACAGAACAGCA
Source organism: Macaca fascicularis (assembly GCF_037993035.2). NCBI lineage: Eukaryota > Metazoa > Chordata > Mammalia > Primates > Cercopithecidae > Macaca > Macaca fascicularis. The sequence continues at coordinate 198,732,974 of NC_088377.1, read as the reverse complement.
GCACCTCACCGGGAACACTCAAACCCCAGCGATGAGTGACCCAAGGCACCCAAACTCGGGAAGTTCATCTTTCCTGGGGTGCTCCCATCCCCTAATAACATCCCAGAATCCCACAGGTGCTCACCCACCCCAACTCTCCCCACGCCTGCATGCCAGGACAGCGTCTGGAGCCCAGCCCCTTGGTGCCCTCACCCTCTGAGATGCCCAAGAGCCCTGCAGCCGCGGGAGTGGCCTCATCAGGACGTACAGGGCCCCCGCACAGTGACGCAGCACCCACACGGCTGAGGCCTCCTGCCGGCGCCAGGCCACGTCCACACCTCACTTGCCAAGAGCCATGGCTGTGGCCCTTCCTTCCTCGGTGCAACCAAAGGGCATGCCTGGGAGAGTTCCAGATGCAATAGAAAGCTGCTTTGCCAAATAAAAAAAACTGTCAGAAACCTCTAAAATATGAATCTAGGGACGCCTTCCAGGCACCCTGCTCTGTCCACAGCCAGTGTGGGCCGCAGTGAAGCTACCCCTGACCGACCCCCTGCAGAGCGCGGAAGTTCGAGGGACGGAGGGCAGGGCCCCTCCTAAGGACCAGGGCAGGCAGGGGGAGGAGTGCGTGGGGAGGAGCTCGCAGGGAGGAGCCCATGGGGATGAGAGATCATGGGGAGGAAGACAGCTGGGGATGAGAGTTCGTGGGGAGGACCAGTGTGGGGGGGAGGACCTCGTGGGAAGGAGCACTGCTGGGGATAAGGGCTCGTGGAGAGGATGAGTGTGGGTAGAGAGGACCTCGTAGGGAGGAGCACTGCTGGGGATGAGAGTTTGTGGGGAGGACTACTGTGGGTGGGGAGAACCTCGTGGGGAGGATGTGGGTGGGGAGGACCTCCTGGAGAGGATGAGTGTGGTGGAGAGGCCCTCGTGGGGAGGAGCACTGCTGGGGATGAGGGGTCGTGGGGAGGATGAGTGTGGGTGAGGGGGACTTCCTGGAGAGGAGCACTGATGGGGATGAGGGATTGTGGGGAGGATGAGTGTGGGTGGGGAGGAGCTTGCAGGGATGAGCGCTCATCTGACCTTTGACATGGCCATCCCACTTCTGGGAATCTGCCCCAAAGATAACAGACAAGTCCAGGAAGGGACCCTATAGGAACAAGAATCTCCCCAGAAGCAGCAAAAACATAAATAGGATTTCAGCCACAGGAAGTCAGCCCACAGGAAGTCAGCCACAGGAAGTCAGCCTGCAGGAGTAAGAATGGCACTTGGGGCCGGGCGCGGTGGCTCAAGCCTGTAATCCCAGCACTTTGGGAGGCCGAGACGGGTGGATCACGAGGTCAGGAGATCGAGACCATCCTGGCTAACACGGTGAAACCCCGTCTCTACTAAAAAATACAAAAAACTAGCCAGGCGCGGTGGCGGGCGCCTGTAGTCCCAACTACTCGGGAGGCTGAGGCAGGAGAATGGCGTGAACCCGGGAGGCGGAGCTTGCAGTGAGCTGAGATCCGGCCACTGCACTCCAGCCTGGGCGGCAGAGCGAGACTCCGTCTCAAAAAAAAAAAAAAAAAAGAATGGCACTTGGCTGTGATCAATTCATCTCAATACAAAGGAATTCTGTGCCACAAAAATATTCATGGAGGTCTCTGTTTCCTGATGTGAAGTCTTTCCCAGCATCTAGTTGGGCAAAGGCACAGACTGGTGTGTGTTTACCAAGACAAGGTCTCCAGGTGGTAAGGATCATTTATGTTTTCATATCTGCATTTCTGGTTTTTCTACCAATGATCATGTGTTCCCTGTATGTTGATTTTACTCCCAACATTTAGAAATAAAATACTTAAAGTTAATAAAGTGAGTGCCTCTTCTCCGAGCAGACCGTGACCTACTCCTTCGACTGCTCCCTGGTGGCGTGGCTTTCTCTTGGGGCTTGGCCCTCAGTGCACTCCAGTTAATTAATACTTTTGATATGGGGTAGAAGGTGCATTTCAGTATAACCCAATGTCCAGTCAATAAGGGAATACTTTTTTTTTATTTTAGATAGGGTCTCACTCTGTTGCCCAGGCTAGAGCACAGTGTCGTGGTCAGGCTGGGTGTACTCGATCCTCCCACCTCAGCCTCCGAGTAGCTGGGGCTACAGGCATGTGGAGAGGATGAGTGTGGGTAGGGAGCTGGGAGTTACCCAGCTAACTTTTTTATGTTTTTTTTTGTAGAGACAGGGTCTCACCCAGTTGCCCAGGCTGGTCTGGAACTCCTGGGCTCAAGGGATCCTCCTGCCTCAGCCACCCAAAGTGCTGGGATGACAGGCATGAGCCACCGTGCTCGACTCGGGAAAGCTTCTTTTGGGAAGACAGCAAGCTGATAAAGGCAGGATGAGTAACAGGATGAGGAGGCCGGCGTTCTGCAGCCACTCACGAATGGTACTCCAGGCCCCAGATGCCACTGGACAGCAAGGCAGTGGGAGATGAGGCTACCAGTCTTGGAGAGTGGAAGGGCCAGCACAGAGGCGAGAGACCCTCCGCACCCTGGAGGAGCACGGCCCCAGCACCTCTATGGTGACCGCACTCAGCATCTCCAGCAGGACCACCAGGCGCACACTGGGCTCCCGCCACACCAGAGGAGGGACCCGCATCTCCTGCCCCACGCACGGGTTGTGCTGGGCCGAGATGTGTGACTGCAGGTCCTCTGGCCTCTAGGCCCGATGCCTCTCAGATCGCAGGAGGCAGAGGATCCAGGTGAGCAGCTCGTGGAGGGCAGGGGCAGGTCCAGAACGCGGCAGCTCGGCCGGTGAGGCGCACAGCCCTCCAGACGCCCAGGAAGGAAAAGCAAAGGCAGGAGTGAAGGATTGCTTCGTGCTTATTTAAATATTATCTAATTAAATTATAAATAAAAGTAATTTTTGTTTATGTTTAATGTATTGAAATGGAAGCTAAAAAACAAATGGAAATGAAAGCCCGCTGGGGGGAGGGGCAGGCACGGAAGCCAGACTCCCCTGACGGCGCCTTGTTTGTGAATTTTGCTTTGGAACCATGAACACGTTCACAGCAAACATTTTTTAAATCCTAGACGCTGAAAGTAAAAGGAAATAAATGAAGCTAAGGGTCTACCGAGTTGTTGACTTAGCCACACCAAGAGGGATTTTCTCAAGATTTACACATCCCAGTGTCATGGCCTAAGAAAAACCATGGGGTCGGGTGCGGAGGCTCACCCCTGTAATCCCAGCACTGGGAGGCCGAGGCGCGTTTATCACCTGAGGTCAAGAGTTCGAGACCAGCCTGGCCAACATGGCAAAACTCCGTCTCTACTGAAAATACAAAAATTAGCTGGGCATGGTGGTGCACGCCTGTAATCCCAGCTTCTCAGGAGGCTAAGACAGGAGAATTGCTTGAACCAGGAGGCAGAGGTTGCAGTGAGCCAAGATTGCACCACTCTACTTTAGCCTGGGCGACAGAGCAAGACTGTCTCAAAAAAAAAAAAAAAAAAAAGAAAGAAAGAAAGAAAAAGGATTGAAGAGCTCTGAATTTTTTTTATTTTTTTTTTCGTTTTTAAATTATATTATTTTCTATATATCAAGTAACTATGTTATGTATTAAGAACTAAAAATTGGCTGGGCGCAGTGGCTCACGCCTGTAATCCCAGCACTTTAGGATGCCGAGGCAGGTGGATCACGAGGTCAGGAGATCAAGCCCATCCTGGCTAACACAGTGAAACCGGCTCTATTAAAAAATACAAAAAAATTAGCCGAGCGTGGTGGCGGGCGCCTATAGTCCCAGCTCTACTTGGGAGGCTGAGGCAGGAGAATGGCATGAACCCAGGAGGTGGAGCTTGCAGTGAGCCGAGATCGCGCCACTGCACTCCAGCCTGGGCAACAGAGCAAGACTCCGTCTCAAAAAAAAAAAAAAAAAAACTAAAAATCTGGCTGGACGTGGTGGGCTCATGCCTGTAATTCCAACACTGTGGGAGGCTGAGGCAGGTGGATCACCTAAGACCAGGAGTTTGAGACCAGCCTGGCCGATATGGTAAAATCCCATCTGTATTACAAATACAAAAATGGTGGTAGGCACTTGTAATCCCAGCTACTCAGGAGGCTGAGGCAGGAGAATCACTAGAACCTGAGAGTTGGAGGCTGCAGTGAGCCGAGATCATGCCACTGCACTCCAGCCTGGGTGACAGAGCAAGTCCATTTCAAAAAAAAAAAAAGAATTTAAATTCTCAGAGTAAAAGAAAAAATCTGATATAAAATCCAAATAGTGAAAACCCTGTAATCCTAAATTTGAACTGGAAATATTAACACAAATCCTTTATATTATATATCCTAATATGAATTTTCTCTTTAAAAAATACTCTCTCCCTCTGTCCACAGAGGCAGCCTCGGGCATCTCCAGGCAGGACCCGGAGCAGCCGAGGCCCTGAGGCCAGCACAAACTGCAGGCACCGAGGAGTCTGTCTATCGCCCCAAGACGCAGCCATCCGAGCTTCCAAAGGCAATGGCCCCAACCGTGGAACGCCACAAGTGCAATCACCGCTTGTGGGCTCACGATGGAACTAGACAAAGCCGCTGGTCACCTCGGGGTCCTCGGAGGAGCCAGGGAGCCAGCCGGTCGCTCTAGACGCTGGGACTCGAGAAAAACAAGAATGTGCGGGGACTTTTGAAGCAGAAACTGTACTTCTGGGACCCAAGCAGTGGATAAGGGAAAATCCATCTTTACCGAAGAATTCCAGCCAAGAAGCTTGGAGGAAAGGCAGGTCAGATATTGACAGATGAAGTCATGCATAGCCCAGGACTGACTTCAAAACAGGATGGGAGCCAGGCGCAGTGACTCACGCCTGTCATCCCAGCACTTTGGGAGGCCGAGGCAGGTGGATCACTTGAGGTCAGGAGTCCGAGACCAGCCTGGCCAGTATGGTGAAACTCCTGTCTCTACTAAAGATACAAAAATTAGCTGGGCGTGGTGGCGGGCACCTGTAATCCCAGCTACTCCGGAGGCTGAGGCAGGAGAATCCCTTGAACCCGCGAGGCAGAGGTTACAGTGAGTCAGATCACACCAGTGCACTCCAGCCTGGGAAACAGAGCAAGACTCTGTCTCAAAACAAAAACAAAAAAACATGATGGGGAGGGGGTGCAGATACACAAGAGGGGCAGGCACTGTGCACCTCTGGGTGGGGGAGAGGGGTTCATTCCTACAGTTACCTGTTCCAAACACACAATTTGGACATTAAGATTTTTCATAATAAAAGGTAAAAGCATACAAAGACTTAATACACATGACAACTAAATGCAGTGTGTAGTCTTGACTGAAGTCAAATTTTAAAAAATCACAGGCCAGGGAGACTGATTTGTATAACAATAAAACTCCAGTCTCCTGCAAAAAAACAAAAACAAAAAAATGACAGGCCAGGCACAGTGGCTCACACCTGCAATCTCAATACTTTGGGAGGCTGAGGCAGGCAGATTGCTTGAGCCCAGGAGTTTGAGACCAGCCTGGACGATATGGTGAAATCCTGTCTCTATAGAAAATGTAAAAATTAGCCAGGCATGGTGGCACATCTGTAGCCGCAGCGACTTGGGAGGCTGAGGTGGGAGGATTGCTTGAGCCCAGGAGGTCAGGGTACTGTGTGCTATGATTGAACCACTGCACTCCAGCCTGGGTGCCAAAGCGAGACTCTCCCTCAAAAAAGAAAAGAATACAACTAAATAGTTTCTGAAAATGGACTGACAAGTAGCCAGCGTGGGGGAATTACCAATTTTCTGAGGTGTGATAATGGTGCCACGGCTCTCCCGCCTAAGTGACAGAGTGAGACTCCATCTCAAAAAAACAAACAAACAAAAACAAAAGCAAATGTGTTTACCTCAGGTGTGGTTATTCACGTCATGGTCCCGCTTTCCCAGGCCTCTGAACAAAAGAGCAGAGCGCTCTCCCAGGTGACGGCGCCATGTCCTGGTTCCGATCCTGTCTCCAGCTGTGCAACCCACATGAGGGAAGGCACATGGGACCCCCAGGTTAGGGTTAGGGTGTGAATGTTTCTGAATGTTTAAATGTATTTACTTACGGAAAGTGGGTTCTGCAGCCCTTCGTGCCCGACAAAGGTGAATGGTGTACAGGGTGGCCCTGGGGCTGGCAGTGGGGTGGCCAGGAGGTCCCATTGTGGTCCTGACACCCCCAGGACTCCCCACCTCAGTCCCACAACTGCAGTCCCTGCCGCACCGTCCACAGCCCCCTGCCTCCCACCCACCACCACCTCACTGCCTTCCCCACCCCCCGCAGGGCTCCCCATTGCTTGGGACATCACAAAGGTGACGATGACAGGTGCCGCACTCCCTCTTACCATCATCTCAGCAGCTGCCGAGCACACCCAGGGCCCGGGCTCCCTCCCCACCCCCTCAGCAGATGCTGGCATAGGCAGCCGTGGGCTCTGTCTCCACTCCTGAACACGCCCTAGGGGGATGGGGCCGCTGGGCACAGGGGTTGGGTAGACCCCAGCACCCCTCCTCACCTTAGAAGCAGATACCTACCTGCTGACCAGGCACCTGCCAGGCTCCATGGACACTAGCTCCCTCCTCCTCCTGGGGTCAGGGTCTCTCCCTCTCAGTGACGGGAGGACCCGCCTGTGACACGAGTTGACCTGGCAGCCAGACCGTGTGAAGACGGGGCTCTGGCAGCTTTGCCAAGAGACTGTCTTGTGTGTGGCCTGGCTTGTCTGGAAGGCGCTCCAGGCTCTGTTGTGTCCCTGCTGAGGAAGCCTGGCCAGCTCCTGGGACGCCCTGAGGTCAAGCGAGCAGGGTAGAGGGCACAACAGTCACCTCTAAACCTGTCGAACCACCTGCCTCCCTCGCCACAATCTCAGCAGCAGATTCTGGGATCTGAGCAGTTGAGAAGGACTAATCTTGTTTTTAAAACACCCCCCCAACCCGCCTGCAAGGCGATTTACTGCACTGCCTTCCTCAGTCCCCAGGAAGGCCGGACGCCAGGCCCTCAGCACTGAGCGCACGTCTGGCCCTGTTTGGGTTTTGCCAGCAGAGCCAGGACGAGTGGACGAGGTTTTCCTCTCGGGGCTTCACTGTTTCCTGCGAAGGCTGCAGGAGTTTACACCTCAAGTGTGCGTTCCGCCTCGTAAGGGCCGGTTTCCACCTCATCTGTGCGCTGGGGTGTTTGTTTTTTTTTTTTGAGACAGAGTCTCACTCTGTCCCCCAGGCTAGAGTGCGGTGGTGCGATCTCAGTTCACTGCAACCTCCACCTCCCAGGTTCAAGCAATTCTCCTGCCTCAGCCTCCCGAGCAGCTGGGATTACAGGCATGCGCCACCACGCCCGGCTAATTTTCTGGATTTTTAGTAGAGATGGGGTTTCACCATGTTGGCCAGGCTAGTCTTGAACTCCTGACCTCAGGTGATCTGCCCACCTTGGCCTCCCAAAGTGCTGGGATTACAGACATGAGTCACCGTGCCCTGCCGGGGGTGTTAGCTTTAAAGTCACGTTTTCACCTTACAGTGAAGAATTTCAGAAGCAAGACTTCTGCCTGCAAAACACCACTTTGTCCTTCATAATTGTAATGTTGAAGAATTGCTTTCATTTTTAATCAGTCTTAACAGTGCAACTTACTGGCGCCTACAAAGGACGGCAGGCAAGCTGTATTCAATATGCTTATGTTTTATTTACGTAGGTGGCACTTAAAATACATGATGTGTTTAGGGTTGCATTGTCCACAGAAAGCATCAAATACCACTCCACTCCCCACCAAATACATGATGTGTTTAGGGTTACATTGTCCACAGAAAGCATCAAATACCACTCCACTCCCCACCAAAACCAAATAAACAAAGCCAACTCTTTGGCAACAGTTGTGTTAAATAACATCACAGATCACACTTGTTTCTGGCTTCCAAGCCTGGGTCACTGCTACATGGATTGCGCCAGAAACTTCCCGGCTTCAACACGGCTAGATTAAAATTGCTGGCATTTTAAAATCACATCACAGCTTTTCACAATGCCCTCAAGTCCAAGAGGACAAAGGAAAAAGGAACATGAACAGCAGATCCTCATGTGAAAGGGAAGGAAAGTCACTGAGAGGGAGCGTGCAGGGAAGAAGTCAAGGCAGCCCTGGAATTCTACTCCGTGCTCAATAAAAACAAAAAGTGAAGAAGCAATACATCATGCAAATGAAATAATGACCGGAAGGGGGTGCATCTAGTTAGAAGTGACTTTCATAAGGAGTCAATGTTCGCGAACTGAAACATTAGTTCAACCTCCTTGTGCCGTCTCTGGGTGTTTTGCGCATGTGTAAATACCGGCCCGTTTTCCCCAGCACGGCCCTAACCCATGGACACTAGGGGAGGGTGCCGCTGAGCAAAAAATTTTGCTAACAATAATTAGCAAAAATCCGAGAAAACAAAAATATGGACTCTAGCAAAACCTACACCATATTTGAAGTTGAATTTGGACTACCTGCAGAGGATGCAAATTAAAAGAGCAAACAGAAGGAATGATTTTACATCTGATGGGATTCACGACAGCCTTCTATTGGTGTGGCGGGATTGCTCTGAGGAAAATGTGCAGGAGTCAGTGTGTCACTTGCGATATTCTCTAAGTTACACTCCACTGAATTACTTTAATTCCAAACACTACGCCGCCACAGGAAAGAGCCTCATTTCATGAATGTTACTCAGTTAGCTGTCTGCGCCCTACTGCACTCCTAAAGCTAGAAATACTCCAGCAGCACGCGGAGTGGTTGAGTAGCCGAAAAGAATGAAGAGGATCCGGAAGCACTAGAGGAAAATGCTAGCAGATTGAGCGCTGGAGAGAAGCAGAGAGTCGCGGCCGCATCCCAAAAGTCTATCCCCACCACCCGTGCCGTCAGCCCCGTCTCCTGACCCTGCTCTGACTGATCCGTGATCGCATAATCCTGCCGAGCGAGTGTGGCCTCGAGACAGTCCTGCCCCAACGCCGCTACCTAGCGCGTGTGCACGACCGCGCGCCGAGCACGGGGGAGCGCCAGCGTCCGGGGGTGCACCGCGCGCCTCGAGTCCGGTCTAGTGATTGCCTTTGGTCGACTTCTTCTTCTTGGACTCCTCTCTCTGCTTCTGCTTCTTCCTCTTGCCACCTTCTTTGAATCCTAAGGAAACACGGCTTGTAAAACACTGTGCGGAACAGCACTGCTTCCCCAGCAAGAGCCAAACATGTTTTCTCAGTATTTCCCCATGTTAAGAACAAAAAGCAACAAAATGAAGTCGTCTATCTGGGCCACACCTGCACCTCAAAACGGGAGCTGACTTTCCAAGGTGCACGTTGAGAACCGCTCACACTACCCAGAGAGCTTCGCCACCCTGCAGAGAAGTGAAGGCTCCCACCTATCCAAGCTCCGCCCAGCAGCAGAGCTAGAAGCCCACCCTGGGCCTCAGCCCCGAACCCCGCCCTGGGCTCCCCTTCAGAGCGCACACTGGGCCTGCGCAAAGCTGCGCCCCGCTGTGGGGAGGGTGTCCGCGGTCTCCTCTGCTTCCCCAGCCGGCCGCAGTGCAGCCTGTCTGCAGGCAAAGCCTTGGCGTGGACTGGCCTCACGTTTGCGGGCTCTGTGCCATCCGGCGTGGGAAAGTCCCATTTCTTATTGGAGGAAAGAAACCTTTCATTTTCCTTTTGCTAAAGCCAACGGCTGACACTGACTGATCCAGCTGAAGCGCAGGGAGAAAGACGCCCACCCTCTGAACATCTGATCCAACATGCCAGAAATAAACACCTCTGGATTCATTTCTGCAGAAATTGTCTTGGACTCAGTGTGTGCCAACATGGGTGCAGGAAACGGGCCTGATGTTGAATTTGGCCACAATTGTCAACATGACGGGGCACAGGGAACATGACCGGCAGCAGGCAGGGCGGGCCTGGGTCCCACATGCACGGGCCCTCGACCTGCCAGGAGAACACTCCAAAGACCCACGCAACTTCACATCGTGGCATTGTGCCTCACTGGGAGGAGCCTGCTCACAGCCCTCTCCGGGGCCTCAGGCCCTGCCCACAGTCAGGACTTGCCCCAGAGAATCACAATCATGGTGGGCCGAGTGCCGGGCTCCAACCACATGCATTCCACGCCCAGCTGACGGCCGCCATGCTGACCAGCATGTCACAGGTGCAAGTCCACTGAGTGTGGCTCACGCGTGTCCTGGACCACAGTGGGGCAAACACACGTGGACTTTCAAATGTGCCGTGGCTGTCACCACTGAGCACTGCCCGGACCCCGACAGCTCTCCACGGGAGGGGACAAGCCTGCAGATCCAGTCCACACCCACAGCCACACACCACGCCACTCGCCTGTGGCCTGTGCACTGTGGAGGCTGCCACCTTCGCAGCTTTCCACTAGAGCCGAGCGCGTCCTAACCGCCCTACGAGGGAGCAGCGCAAGATGCGCGTTCTGCGAACCGCCAAGCGTTCCATGCTGCGTTTTTAGGAAATGTGCCTTAAGTTACGGAAAGAAAGAAAGAACGGAGGGGCATGTGCGCCGTTGGCGGCTGCCAGGCCGCTGAGGACCTGCTTCCAAAGCAGGGAGGCGGCTCTGCAGAAAACGCAGAGGAAAGGAAAGGAAGCGGGAGGAAGCCAGGAGATCTCCCTCCCGAGGAGCACGCAGGGAACCCCCCCTGACTGGAGCGCGGCCTGGGCAGAGCCAGCTCTCGGAGGCCGTGTCCCCCAGAGGATCCTCGTGCCCCAGGACCCGAGGGACCCCGTGGGATGGGGGCGGGGTGGGGGGTCAGCCCGGCCTGAGGTTCCTCAGCTTCGGGAAAGCAAACTTTACCAAGACTCCAGAACAAAGGGAGTAACAGGAGCTCCTTTAAAACAACTGCTGCCGCTGGTCCTTTACGAGTTAGGGCCGGAAAGCCTGAGGTGACCACACTGCAGTCACCCTCACCGCCCTGGGGCTGCCGGGGAGGGTGGCGAGGGGCGGGTCCGCCACAAAGAAACCCCTTTCCGGTCTTCTTCAAGCCTCCAATATTGCTGGGCGTGGTGGCTCACGCCTGTAATCCCAACACTTTGGGAGGCTGAAGCCGGGGATCACCTGAGGTCAGGAGTTCGAGACCAGCCTGTCCAACATGGAGAAACCACATCTCTACTAAAAATACAAAAATGAGCCAGATGTGGTGGTGGGCGCCTGTAGTCCCAGCCACTCGGGAGGTGAGGCAGGAAAATCACCAGAACCCTCGAGGCAGAAGTTGCAGTGAGCCGGGATCATGCCACTGCACTCCAGCCTGGGTGACAGAGCGAGACAGTCTCAAAAAAAAAAAAAAAGTCCAAAATTGAAGTGAGAAAAACAGAGCAGGCCCTCCTGTCACCTGAACCTCCTGCGAATCACAGACATGGCCTTGGGCACCGGCTCGCGGGCTCCAGACCTTCGTGGGACTGCCAGCCTCGGGCACAGACCACAGAGGCACACTCTCCCATCAGCGACTACTTAAAAATTCGTCCTGATAGAAAAGGACTTCTGGAAACTGTTGAAAATCCTTAAGTATAAATACACAAATTAGTTTCATTAAAAAGACAAACTTCGAGCCATTGAAAGCTGAGGGCAGGGTTAGAGTGCAATCTTTAGTTGGAGCTCCCTTCTACAGCATTCCGTCCTACAGCATTCCGTCCTACAGCATTCCGGGACAGGCTGCTTTCCTCAGTCAAAAAAGTAAAGGACCTGTTTTACTCTTTCTTTCATGTTTAGTCATTTTACTTTTCCTTTTTTAACAGTTACATGTTCTTGATATTCCTACAGTAGGTATGGAATTCATAAACACAAAATCTCACTCGTCCTTTCCAAAGCCTGAGTTAGGATCGGGTGGGTTCCCGGCAGTGCCTCTGTCCTCTGAACTAAGGCAGGGCGAGTGCTGGGGTTAAGGACTCCACACAGCAGCATATGTCAGCCAGGGAACCCCACACCACGCAGCAGGGACAGGCGCTCCCCGCCGACCCGCCGCTCTGCTGACCAGGATAGGAGCACCTGCAGTACCCTGTACTCCCCAACATTCCTGCTTCCACTGGCTGCACCCCGTTGTCAATCACACCAGACACAAGGAGGGGAAATTCTTGCAGAAGCAGTACGTTCCGTATTTTGAGGGGTGCATCTCAAGTGAGAGCTCATTTCCAGCCAAAAAAAAATCATGCCCTAGAACCGCCCAGGCCTGGAGGCTGCACACCTGGCTGTGACTCCATGAGTGGAAGCTCGCTCACTCCTGGGAGCTCCAATAAGACCTACTCGATTCAGGGACTGGTCAGACGGCTGGAGGCCAAAGCAGGGGCCATCAATACTGCTGGGTGGCCGGTCTCCTCACTGCGTACTCCTTTTTCAGGAACCTTGCCCAGGACATGCCAATCCCACAAAAGATAGTGGGATCTTCCAGGCACCCAGAGGCCTGGCCGAGAGTCATGGGTTTTCCGTGACAAGGGGCTTCGGGGAAAGAGAGACCTTCAGTGACACAAAAATGCAGCAAACCAGTATCCTGACTCAGGAGCCTGTGTTACCGCTACAAAGTCCCCTGGTCAGCACACCCAGCAGGCTGGAGCTAAGGGGTCTGCACCCGTGTGACTTTGTCATGCCCACACTAGCACATGCCCTTGTCTGCAGGCATGTACAGTTGTTCCGATTTGGTGGTGCTGGTGCTCTGATCCCGATACAACGAGTGAGCCTGCAGGGGCGGAGCCTTGCTCAGCACCCTGGGGTTGGTGAGTAAGTCGCAAATGGCCTCCGCAGAGACCAAAACCACCCTGCTTTGCAATTTCACTCTAGTTCTGTCTCCAACTCTGCAGCAGCTTCCTGAATCATCCATTGAGTCAGCTTTGTCATCTGTCAATAAGAACTTAAGTAAAAGTCTCTGACATGTGTTCATTATATATTTGTATGAAAATCACATCTTTAAATCTTTGATGGTTACTTTGGTATCTTCAAGATCTCATGAAGCGATTAAAAAGGAAACAAATGAGAGGAAAAGCGGCCGGGCGCGGTGGCTCAAGCCTGTAATCCCAGCACTTTGGGAGGCCGAGACGGGCGGATCACGAGGTCAGGAGATCGAGACCATCCTGGCTAACACGGTGAAACCCCGTCTCTACTAAAAAATACAAAAAACTAGCCGGGCAAGGTGGCGGGTGCCTGTAGTCCCAGCTACTCAGGAGGCTGAGGCAGGAGAATGGCGTGAACCCGGGAGGCGGAGCTTGCAGTGAGCCGAGATCCGGCCACTGCACTCCAGCCTGGGCAACAGAGCGAGACTCCATCTCAAAAAAAAAAAAAAAAAAAAAGAGAGGAAAAGCTCTGGGACGGAAGCTCCACAAAGAGGATCCGGGCAGAAACAAAAGCCATCACTGGTCTCTTTGCTGTAAGGGTTTGTGTTGGGATTCAGCAGTCAGCCAGCTTTCCCCCTCAGAAACGGTGCATGGCAGGGAAGCTGAGGAGACAAACTGGCAAAGCCGTGAGGCGCGGGGAGAACGGCGCCTGCCTCCCACATCAGTCCTGCCCACAGCCACAGTCGCTGGGAGGAGGAGACCAGCCCAGTTCTGAAATACGGGTGTGGCCTCAGGCCTGTGCTGGGTGCTGTTCCAGGAGTCTCACCTCACTTTAAACATGGCTCCTCCAGGCGGCTCGCACCTGTGCATCACATTCTTGGGGCCTGGGAAATCACAAGGCTCCTCACAGGCCAGGCTTCCGGTGGCCTCCTCACCCCAGTGGTTCAGGGACACTACAGCTATGACCCTGCTCTATCCTGCACCTTGCAAAGACCCATCGACAAACAGTGCGCCCTCCCTACCGCCCTCAGACCCTTCAGTACCAGGAGTGCACAACAGATCCTGGGGAGCCTCCCTTACGCCCGCTCAGTGCAGGGATCCTGGGGAGCCTCCCCCACACCCACTCAATGAAGGGAACCCTGGGGAGCCTCCCCCACACCCACTCAGTACAAGGATCCTGGGGAGCCTTCCCTCACGCCCACTCAGTGCAGAGATCCTGGGGAGCCTCCCCCACGCCCACTCAGTGCAGGGATCCTGGGGAGCCTCCCCCACACCCACTCAATGAAGGGAACCCTGGGGAGCCTCCCCCACACCCACTCAGTACAAGGATCCTGGGGAGCCTTCCCTCACGCCCACTCAGTGCAGAGATCCTGGGGAGCCTCCCCCACGCCCACTCAGTGCAGGGATCCTGGGGAGCCTCCCCCACACCCACTCAGTGCAGGGATCCTGGGGAGCCTCCCCGACACCCACTCAGTGCAGGGATCCTGGGGAACCTTCCCCACGCCCACGCAGTGCAGGGATCCTGGGGAGCCTCCCCTCACGCCCACGCAGTGCAGGGATCCTGGGGAGCCTCCCCTCACGCCCACTCAGTGCAGGGATCCTGGGGAACCTTCCCCGCGCCTACTCAGTGCAGGGATCCTGGGGAGCCTCCCCCACACCCACTCAGTGCAGGGATCCTGGGGAACCTTCCCCGCGCCCACTCAGTGCAGGGATCCTGGGGAGCCTCCCCCACACCCACTCAGTGCATGGGGAGTTCTTTCTGGGTGCACACAGCCTGCAACTGCCTCTGTTTATCACTCAGTGACACAGCACACTCACATGGCAAAGTCGAGCACAGCAGGGTGGGCGGCCAGCCAGCTGGAGGGGCTGCTGGGCCCACCCACAGGCATCGCGTCCTGAGGCTCTCATGGCTGGGGGTGCACCTTCCGTCCTCCTCGGAAGCGTAACCGGCAACTGTGCTTCATCCAAGGAGGACTGGAAGGGGCTAATTTTTCAATAGAAAATGCCATGAAGGGAAAGGGAGAGGCCTCCCCGCTGCTTCTCCTGTCCTGCTTAGACAGTGCTGTTCCGCCCACATCCACACAAGTAACCTCAGGACATCCGCTCAGGTCCCCCAAACCCAGAGGTCAGCCATCCCTATCTTCCTGCACGACAGGAGCGGCTGGGTCCCCTGACTGTGTGCAGTGGTAAGAACCAGAGGGGGCACGAATGCTTCCAACCGATGCACGGTTCACACTACACAGACCCTGGGCTGTAGTACGCAGTCAGGGCCAAGCCCACATGCACAGCACGTCCTCAGGGCGACCCAGAACTTCTCCGGGGCACTCACTTCAGAGACTCTCCAGCTCCCTAAGGGGTGGGCGGCGGGCAGGGCGGCCAAGAGCCCCACGGCGGGTGACGGGCAGACTACGCTTCACGAGGACGTCTGACTTGAGGGGTCTTTTGTTCTGCACCCAGCGCAGAAGAAGGCACGAGAAGGTGAAGCTGACGGAGGGGCAGGAGCAGATGCAGAACCCCCAGCACCAGACCACCTGGCCTAAGCCACAGGCCTCAAGCTCTACGCTGAAAGCTACGGAAAGGCAAGTCTACGGTAAAAGCAGCACCTCGCACTGCTGCGGCAGCTCTGTCATCCTTTGGGGAGCAACACACGGTGTAAAGGACACGGGGACCCCGTTTTAACGGTGGGGGGCCGGAGCCACCGTGGCGTGGGGGCTGCGGGCGGGAGGGGAACAGAGCGAAGCCACCTCCTCCCGCCCCGCCCTCCCCCGCCCGCTCAGGTCAGAACACAGCAGCACAGGCGCGGTTTGTGTCCTCGCTGTCCTCTGGCACCCACGGGAGTCTCCCTCTGGGCCTGCTCCTCGGCTGCCTCCCTTTGCACACCTGCTGCGGACGCGAGGGGGTCCCAGGGCCCGGGTGCCCGAGGTCGGTCCTGCTCGCCCTCCTCCTCATAGGGAGAGTGAGGCGCATGTCTGAGCAGTGAGGCGGGCCGGGGCGGCTTCGGCGGGCGGAAGCTGGCAGGCTGGGCTGGCAGGGCGTTCTGGCCTCTCCGCATGCGTTCCTCAGCGAGGGCATCCTCGTCGGCCACACCTGCAAGCACAGTGGGAGAGAGACGGCCGTGAGTGAGCGGCAGCCGGCCCCTCCAGGGCAAGGTCTCCCTGACAGACGCGTCATCTCTGGGGAGGAGAAAGAGGTTATCGCCTTCTTCGGTGGCACCGCTGGGGCCAGAACTTAACGCTCCGAGTGGTAAGAGAGTCATCTGAAAATCACCCCTCTCCCTCCTGAAGAAGCGGCTCCCCGCCCCACCAGCTTTGGCACAACCAACACGCCCCTTCCAAGAGCGAGAGTGCCCCCCTGAAATCACAGCCCAGGGCTGACAAATTCCCTGTCAGAATCAGCCAGCTGGGCCACCCTGGGGAAGAAAGGCTCCGGGTCCAGCTGGCGATTTCATCCTCCGAGTCCACACACAGAAGACGCCCCCTCTCCGCCTCGTGCTGGAATAAATCTGTGGCCGCGGCAGCGGTGCCCACGGGAGCCACAGCTCCGCCCAAGGCAGGGCCACGCCAGTGCAGCGCCAGCTCTGGCCCCGCACAACACACACACCCCCCCAAGACAGGCCGGCTCCTCAATGCTCTGAAGAGTTGTGCTTTTATTAATCTTTTGAAATACAGAAAAAGTCATTGGAAGGCCGTGCATTAAAAAAAAGAAATATAGGCCAGGCGCGGGGACTCACGCCTGTCATCCCAGCACTTTGGGAGGCCGAGGCGGGCAGATCATGAGGTCAGGAGTTCAAGACCATCCTGGCTAACACGGTGAAACCCCGTCTCTACTAAAAATACAAAAAATTAGCCGGGCGAGGTGGCGGGCGCCTGTAGTCCCAGCTACTCGGGAGGCTGAGGCAGGAGAATGGTGAGAACCTGGGAGGTGGAGCTTGCAGTGAGCCAAGATCGCGCCACTGCACTCCAGCCTGGGGGACACAGTGAGACTCCATCTCAAAAAAAAAAAATACAGAAAAAATGTTTTGAACACTGATGGATACGAGGAATAAAAATAAGAAAACAATATTCGCAGAATGATCTCCACTGTGATTCTCTGAAGGTGTGAGTGACAGTCGCTGTGTGGATGTGAGGGAGGCAGCGGCAGCTCCAGGAGCAAAGCGTGTGAGGCTGTAGCTGGTGGATTCCTCGTCCCTCTGCAAACTCTAAAATGTGTCTAAAACGTGTCGCACCCAGCACTTCGGGCCCCGAGCCCTGCGCAGATGTAAAGCGAGGCAGACCCCTCCCGTGGCACAGCACGGAGTTTATGCCAGAGGCGGCCCGTCCTCCTCACTTCCCCGCCGGCACTAAGGAGCACTCAGCCACTGAAACGCGCCTGAAACGCAACGGACTGAGATCGACGGACATTCAGGGGCTTCTCCAATTAAACTGGCCCGTACGCCACTTCCATGCTGAGTGCCAGGCCCGGGGCCCGCCCCAGGAGCTCAAATGTGATCACCCACAACGGACACAACTGGCTCTGAGGTCAGGAAGGAACCTGCTCTCAGGCTGTCCCCTCAGGCCAGGCTCTGGTCCTTGGAGACCACGATGGTGATGCTCACCTAAGGAAGACCCTCACACGAGTGCAGAATTCATCTCCAAGACCTGGGCAACTCGCAACCTGGGGCCTGCGTGTCCCCAGAGGGGAGGGCAAGCTTCACAAAACCCTAAAGCTGCAGCACGGCGCCCACAGGGCTCGGTCGTTTCTGGAACTCAGCAAACCCAAGAGGAGGCGCAGGCCTCAGATGTCACCTTCTACCCCCATCCTATTTCCCCACACTGTGAACACAGAATGTAATTTTGGGGACCATTTAACCATGCACCGTAAATGCAGGCTGTGAGGCTTCACCTATGGCACCCATTGTCAACACCGGCCTGCACGTCCTTCACCTATGACACCCATTGTCAACACCGGCCCGCACGTCCTGCCAGGGGACCCCAGGGCCCCTGCTGAGATGGCTACACCAGGAGAACACACGCATGTCTCGGCATCACGCAGAACTGCTGAGCTGAGAGGGGTCACCTAGCCCGGGGCCAGTTCTCCCCTTGGGAACTCCGTGTGCTCACGGGCAGAATGAACAGGTGGCAGGGCTGCTGTCTGCGATTCTATGATGTGAGTGAAGGAAAACAGCCCCCAGCACACAGGCCATGCGTGCGGGTGTCATGCACACACAGCACTTCCTGAACGTGCCCGCGGCAGGAGGAAACATGCCAGGGTCCCCTGACCAGGCCCCAGTTGCAGGCTGGGAGCGAGGAGGGCTCTGGGACAAGGACACCCAGGATGCAGCTTCTCAGCAAACCAAGCTGTTTCCCAGCTGCCTGGACCCTGGCAGGAGAGCGGGACACATGGAGACAGTGCTGCGAACTTGCTGTTGTGTGGCAACATGGCTTCCAGATCTGACACGGAAACTCAAAGGGGCAGGCTGCCCCGGTGACACCTGTGGACCCTGGACCGTCCCAGCCCCTTGGACACCAAGGAGAGACTCAGCACAGCTGCTCCCAGGGCACCACGTCCCACCTTGGAGGGAGAGAGGAGAGACGAGGGGACCCACACACACAGCAGCAAAGGGCCAACCGGAACCTGCCGGTGCCAAGCCCGTTCCCGCCTCCAGGAGGATTACACCCAATACTCCGCCATGACTTTGAAGATTATACTTTGCCAACTAATGTAGAACATTTGAGAAAAAAATTTAAAGTTTCTGGTGTGTGACACACTGAACTGGACCCTAAATATCCATAGCTGTGAAGTCTTCCCCGGCACAGTGATGCAGCAAGAGCTCTGTGACTGCCACCAGAAGAGCCACCCACTGCCTGGCCCAGCCACACACCCCAGTGCCCGGGAGCTTCAGAGCCAAGCGGGAGCCGCTCACCCGCCCCACTCCGTGGGGAGGGAAAAGGGGGGCAGGGTAACCCCACACATCCTGGCTCATCCTGGCTCTGGGACACCCAGTCTCGCTGCCACTTGAAATTACGCACTTCCAGCTCAGCTGCAGTTGGGAACCCCCGCCTCCCACTGTCCCCAGCACCCCTGGTCCGCAGGTGAAAACACGCCCCTAGGCGGGCGTCCAAGGACCCGTTTTCAGAGCGCTGTGGGTCAGCCGGGGCCATCGCATCGCCTGGGGGCCAGGCTTCTGGTCCAGCCTCAACCAGGGCTTCCCGCCCTCAAGGTCCGGCCTCCTTCGGAGCTGCTCTGGGAGAGGTTCTGCTTCTACCGTTTGTTTAGAAAAAGGCCCCACTGAGACTGAAAACTGATACTTTGAAAATGAATATTGAAGACACCTACAGCATCCAAAGCTCCCTGCATCATCTCCTCAGAGGCTGAGGCCACTGGGCAGGCACGGACGGTGCACTCCTTCTAACCCCGGGCCGCTGAGCTGGCCAGCTGCGGGCTCAGAGCAGCCCTGGAGTGACTGGGGGAGAAAGGTGCAGGCTCCACAGCCACATCCACAGGGCAGCCTGGCTCCTGCGGATACGCCTGCATCCCTATCCTCTCCTGCACGGCTCAGCCGCTCCGCCCCCGGCCAGGTCCCGGCAACACCCAGAAGCCTCCCTCCCCCCACTCACTTTGGAGGAGGGCTGGGGCTGGCACACGTGGCAGGTAGACAGCAGCTGCTCAGGTCTGGTCTCTCGGCAAACCCTTCTGGCCCCAGCGGTCAGACATAGTTCTGTGTCCCCAGGCCAAGCACACAAGGGACTCCCCAAGGTTCCCATGAAACCTCATGGTTAGTGAGGTGCCAGGAAAAGTGACTTGAGGAAAGAAGATGAAGGTGGAGATGAGGACCGCCTTATCACCTGGGGAGTCACACAGCACGCCGCTGCTCCAAACCCCCACACTGAGCCTCCCGTGGGCACGGTGCATGGCTGGCATGGACAGGGAATGGCCGCCTCCCGGCTGGGACGCAGATGTGCCAGCAGGGGTCATCAGCTGTCTGACAAAAGGGACACACAGTTGGTCTGAACAGGAGGACTACCCGACTCAGCCTCGATGGTTCTATCTGTTCAGGGCCAAGGCTCTGGGCGTCCTCCTGCTGCAGCCGCCCCAGCTACACGCCGGCACTGCTGGAGGCTCTGTTCCCCACCTCACTGGCAGGTGAAGCCATTGCCTCCAAGGTTCTAACCTACACTGTGCATGGAGCTTTCCCACCCCACTGCCTCCTACAGCTTTCCAGCAAGGAAAAATAAAAAAGAGAAAGTGGCTGGAGAGCAGTCGCGGCAGGCAGGACGGACAGACCGGCTGCAGGAGAACCGGAACAGGCACCGCCCCACGGCCCTTGCCTTGGACTCGGCCTTCCAGTCCCTCCCAGGCCCAGCATTATCCCATCTCCCTCCTGGCCACAATGGGATCAGCCCCGAGGTTCGGGTTTCATTGGCGCAGGATGCAGCCTGGTGCAGTCTGTCAAGGTCCCAGGAGACTGCATGGTGAGCTCCAGGCCATGACAGGCTCTCCAGAGATGCCCCAGGGCCTCACAGGCAGTGGCTCTCCGTGTTCAGGGCTGACAGGGCCACCGCGTGAACCCTGGGAACCCCCCAGACAGTAAGGCAGGTGTTCTTAGCAACCCTGCCCCCCGGCCCATCCGCCTCCCACTCACAACGAGGAAGGACCACGAGGAGGAAGGAGCTGGGGCTGCTGATGCTGAGAAACGTGCCTCACAAGATGTGGGAATGCACAGACCCGCACTCCTGCCAGCATCCCAGGACGGGACAAGCCAGCCTCATGCACAGCCTGGAAGCAGGCGCCACGCGGAGGGCCGAGGAACACACAACTCAGCACACTTCCCACAGCAACACCCTCTCCCACGGCAAAGCGCCCCCAGGACATGCTCTCGAACGTCCTGCTAGAGCTCACGCAGCTATCGCACAACACGTCCTTGTGTGATTCAGGAGTTCCCCGCCACACCACCCTCTTATCTCTACCATCGCTGCGTCCCACGTGCGAGAGGACCTGGAAGGCTGGCCTGTCGGTGACCCAAGGACCCTGCTTCCGGCGCTCCACATGCCTGCAGTTCTGAGGATTCCACCAGTCCCCTCGTGCAGGGAAGGGCCCAGACCACATCAATGTGTTCACACAAGTAACTGTTACACCAATCCTTTTAAAAACACGTGTGCACAGGCTGGCGCAGTGGCTCACACCTGTCATCCCAGCACTTTGGGAGGCTGAGGCAGGAGGATCACCTAAGCCCAGGAGTTTGAGACCAGCTTAGCTTCGAGATCAGCTTGGGCAACACAGAAAGACCCCATCTCAGCCCGGAACGGTGGCTCCCGCCTATAATCCCAGCACTTTGAGAGCCCGAGGCAGGCGGATCACTTGAGGTCCGAAGTTTGAGACCAGTCTGGGCAACATGACCCCGTCTCTACTAAAAATGTAAAAATTAGCTGGGTGTGGTGGCATGTGCCTGTAGTCCCAGCTACTCAGGAGGCTGAGGCATAAGAATCGCTTGAGCCTGGGAGGCAGAGGTTGCAGTGAGCTGAGATTGCACCACTGCACTCCAGGCTGGGCAACAGAGCGAGACTCCTTATCAAAAAAAGACAGACCCCATCTCTATCAAAAGAAAAAAATACAAAAATTAGCCCAGTGCGCTGTTGCACGCCTACAGTCCCAGCCACTCTGGAGGCTGAGGTGGGAGAATTACTTGAGCCCAGGGGATTCAAGGCTGCAATGAGCAGTGATTACACCACTGCACTCCAGCCTAAGTGACAGATTAAGACTTTGTCTCAAAAAAAGAAAATGAAACAAAACTGCACAGTAGGGCTGGAAGTGTCAGCTCACACCTGTCGTCCCAGCACTTTGGGAGGCTAAAGTGGAGGCTAAAGATCACTTGGGCCCAAGAGTTTGAGACCAGCCTGGGCAACACAGTGAGACCCCATCTCTACAAAAAAGAGAAAAAAATTAGCCAGGTGTAGTGGTGTACGCCTGTAGTCTCAGCTACTCGGGGGGCTGAGCTGGGAGGATTGCTTGAGCCTAGGAGTTCGAGGCTGCAGTGAGCTGTGATCGCACCACTGCACTCCTGCCTGGGTAACAGAAATCCTGCCTTAAAAAAAAACCCTGCACAGTAGGCTGAAAGGTGTTCCTTCCCACCCTCAAGAAACAGCCAGTGCCCCTCGTTCAACACTGAGGCTCCTGGGTCAGGGTGGACAGGAAGGCACTGCAGTCTCTGGAGCAGCCTCTGGTTCCGCTGGGAGTCCACACAGGGTGGGCCGCACTTCCCCCTAAAGCCCCGGGGCAAATGTAACCGCTCTCCTTGGTTGCTAATTTGGGAAACAAGGTATTGTGAAAGGACAATGAATCTCGGGACCCCAAAATCACTCAGCTAAAGGGAGAAAGCAAGCTGGGAACTGTGTTGGGCACACCTGCCTCCCATTTTATTCCTAAAGAAGGTGGCTACAGCTGGGCCCAGGGGTGCACGCCTGCAGTCCCAGCTACTCAGGAGGCTGAGCTGGGAGGATCGCTTGACGTGAACTCAGGAGGCGGAGGTTGCTGCGAGCTGAGACTGCACCACGGGACTCCAGCCTGGGCAACAGGAGTGAGACAACGTCTCAAAAAAAAAACAAAGGCCACACACCTCCCTCACAATTTGTGCACAAGGAAATTCCCTGTGGGGCTCAAGATCTTTACCCTGGAGCAGTTGTGTGGGATTTCACCCTGGCAATGTGAGTGGACAGCTTACCTTCACAGGTGCAGACAAAGGACAGATCTCAAAGTCATCCCTCTGCTCCCCTGAGACAAACGCGTATCTGACTGCTTCCCCTGCCCTGTTGTTTCACGGAGCCAGACTAAGGCACACGTGGCCCTTCCTCTACCCCCTCTCACACGTGGAATGTATTCAGTGAAAGGCTGATCAGAGACTCAACAGAAAGCAACGATTTGTCTTATCCACCTATGACCCGGAAGCCCCCATCCCCACTTCCAGCTGTCCCACCTTTCCGGAACGTACATCTTGTGTGTAGGGACGCCTCATGTCTCCCCGAGGTGCATAAAACCAAGCTGTGCCCCGACCACCTCAGGCACCTGTCGTCAGGGCCTCCTGAGGCTGTATCACGGGCACGTCCTCAACCTCGGCAAAATAAACTTCCTGCGCTGACTGAGACCATCTCAGATACTCCTGGTTCACAGTACGAAGGCAGACCAGAAGGCTGATGGAGAAAGTAGGGGTCCGTGGAGTTTCTCCGTGGCCCAAGGTGATGACTGCTCCCGATTCTAACAACGTTCCAGTTTACCCTGCCCTGGAAAAGTGCAGGTGTCAAACAGTGGCTTCCTTTAAATAAGAAACCACAGGCTCCATATTCCTTGTTTTAAATCGGGGCCACCCATGTACCGCAGGCCCCTGGGATGGAAGAAACAGTGACCCCCCAAGACACACTGCTACTTCTCCTGCCACGCCCTGCCCACAACCCTCCCCTGGGACCCAGCTCCCTTAGCCTACGGAGGTGGAGGCGGTGTGAGCAGTCTGGCCAGCCCGGGAGGTGCTTGTCTCTGAATAGAGATGGATGCCGAGTAGCGTGACAGCGCCAAGCTCAAAGCACACATGGCCCTGCGGCAACCACAGGTCACCCCTTCACCCCACGCCTGCCCCGTGCTGTGGCCAGCATGCCTCCTAACTCAAAGCACACATGGCCCTGTGGCCACCACAGGCAACCCCTTCACCCCATGCCCGCCCCATGGCCAGCAGGAGAGCATGGCAGGTGGTGGGGGACTCGCTGCAGGCCAAGCCACTCAGCAGTGGGACTGTGCTGCACCCGCCACTGCATGGGCAGCATGTGTCCCTTGGAAGCATGGGTGCCCGTGGAAGCATGGGTGTCCGTGGAAGCGTGGGTGCGCGTGGAAGCATGGGTGCCCGTGGAAGCATGGGTGTCCGTGGAAGGGGTGTCCGTGGAAGCATGGGTGTCCGTGGAAGGGGTGTCCGTGGAAGCATGGGTGTCCGTGGAAGGGGTGCCCGTGGAAGCATGGGTGCCCATGGAAGGGGTGTCCGTGGAAGCATGGGTGTCCGTGGAAGCATAGGTGTCTGTGGAAGCATGGGTGTCCGTGGAAGGGGTGTCCGTGGAAGCATGGGTGTCCGTGGAAGGGGTGTCCGTGGAAGCATAGGTGTCCGTGGAAGCATGGGTGTCCATGGAAGCATGGGTGTCCATGGAAGCATAGGTGCCCGTGGAAGGGGTGCCCGTGGAAGGGGTGCCCGTGGAAGGGGTGTCCGTGGAAGGGGTGCCCGTGGAAGCATGGGTGTCCATGGAAGGGGTGCCCGTGGAAGGGGTGCCCGTGGAAGGGGTGCCCGTGGAAGCATGGGTGTCCGTGGAAGGGGTGCAGCTCAGAGAAGAAGAGGTGCCTTCCCTCTGCTTCCACCGTCCCCTCATCTTTAAAATGAGGACAAGGCCAGAGCGGACCCCGCCTGGGATCCCTGCACTCTGGGAGGCCAAGCAGGGAGGATCACATGGGCCCACGAGTTCGAGACCAGCCTGGGCAACATAGGGAGACGCCATCTCTATAAGAAAATACAACAAGGATGAAACCCAGTTGTCAAGGCTGAGTGCAGCAGAACCGCTCTCAACACAACAGCAGCCTGAAGAACGGAAGCCACAGAGAGTGGACGGGCTCCCTCCGTCGCAGCGACCGAGGGAGAGGAGCCCTCAAGGCTTCTGCTAAGATGAGCAGCCTGTGGGCTCCGGGCTCCAACCATTCTGAGAGGGTCCACATGCAGGAAGAGCCAGCCTCCGGGACAGAGAAGGCAGGCGGGGCGCCGGCCCGCTGCTCGGGAACTGGAAAGGTCTGGGAGGGGCGCATGGAGACAGCGGCAGGAGGGCCACTGCTGCAGAGGTCAGGGCATACTCAGTCCCCTTCCCACCTCTGTTTCTAATAGGCAGGAATTTCTTTATTGCGTGATGCTTCACGTCACAGCTCTCTCCCCTTAGTTCCACTCACCTTGACACATTTTTATACCTGATTTACTTCCCCTGTTATAGGCTGAACCGTGTCCCCAAAAACTCACACACAGACGTCGTGACTTCAAATCTACATTCACTTTTAAAAACTGCTACATCCACCATATGAACAGGTCTCTGTGCTCTTTCCATTCCTTAAGAAATATAAATTAGGTTGGTTGAGCGCGGTGGCTCACGTCTGTAATCCCAGCACTTTGGGAGGCCGAGGCGGGCAGATCACCGGAGGTCAGGAGTTCAAGACCAGTCTGACTAACATGGAGAAACCCCGTCTCTACTAAAAATACAAAATTAGCCGGGTGTGGTGGTGCACGCCTGTAATCCCAGCTACTCGGGAGGTTGAGGCAGGAGAATCACGTGAACCCAGGAGGCGGAGGTAGCGGTGAGCCAAGATGGCACCGTTGCACTCCAGGCCGGGCAACAGAGTGAAACTCCTTCTCAAAAAAAGAAAGAAATATAAGTTATATAAATCATGTACGCGACTGAAGAGCTCTGACTGCCAGCAATCCTTTGATACAGGAGGAGCAGCCCAGGTCACGGTAAGCCCTGCAGGAGGTGAGGGGCTCGGGGTGGGCCAGAGCAATCAGAGGCGAGGAGGCCCGTGGCTGCCGGCACCATCAAAACCCGCGGCTTCTGCACAGGGCGGGGCCACAGCGGGTAAGTCCCTCTCAGGAGTGGTTTTACCTCACCTCCCCCTTTCAGACAGACAGAGGTCATCAAACCTTTTCGGCTTCCTAGGAATCCAGAGTCAAGGGTCACAGCCACACACAGAAACAAGCCAAGGGCTGGCCAGGGTCGGGGCTCCAGTACCACCTACCTTCCACGCCTTTGTGACCTAACATTGGTGCCTAGGGCCCCTCTGCAGGGTTCACAGTGACCAACTCACTTCCAGAAAGATCCTTCCATGACCCACTCATGTCTCGCCCACCCCAGTTCCCGCCCTGCCTCAGGACCTGTGTGCCTCATCCACACCCTCGACTTCCACCCGGGCTTCATCCCAGACGCACAGCCAACACGCCAGGCGGACGCAACAGCCCTGGCGGTGAGCCTGCTGAGGAGACACCAACCACCAGCGACGGAGGCCGCAAGACAAAGGTAATTCCAGCGCCAAGAACTTAAACACAGCCCACCCGAGGGTCAAGTGCTCCTTCTCAGTAGAAGCTCCTGCCAACTTTTGGACCCAGGAGGTGGAGGTTGCAGTGAGCCACAAATGTGCCACTGCCCTCCAGCCTGGGCAACAGAGCGAGACTCCATCTCCAAAAAATATAGATAGATAGAGATATAGATACATAGTCACACACAGCTTAGCAAGAGGGGTATGTTAGGTGATGTCACCGCACTCAGGCCTAGAAGGCACGGCCCACTCCACACCCAGGCTGCAGGGCCCGGCCGACTGCTGCTAGGCCGCACACCTGTGCCACCATCCCAACACTGAGCGCTGCAGGCAGCTGTAGCTCAATGGCAAGGATGCAAACCTGGATCACACGCAGTGAAAATGCCGTCCTAACCTTACACAACCCCCGCAGTCTACGTGGACCACCACTGGCCAAAATGTCCTCACGCGGTCAGGGCTGGTCTTTAGCACCAAGCAGGGGCAGGGTCACTCTCCTGGCACCTACTCATCAGGAGGGGAAAGACCTCCCTTCCAGGCATAAGCGTCACCAGACGGGGCAGGGGATAGTGGGGGGCCACATGGACCTGCCCTGCAAAAGCTGCTCAGAACCTTCCAGTCAAGCAAACTGACTTGTGCAAGATCTCACACGAAGAACCCCCAACAAACTTGTCAGTGGAACTTCTACAAACATCCTTTAGAAAACAACTCAACTTTCTCACAAATTAACCTAAAATTCCCCACATTAAAACCAAAAAAGGGCATTCACTGCCATTCTGTCTCACCCTCCTAGAGTCAACACCACTTTCTGAAAGCCACTTTCTAAAATCTCTATATAGCCTTTTAAAACTTTCCATGTAATACCATTAATTACTCTTCTTTGGAAATTTACCACTAATTGTTTAAACAATTTTAGTTCAGCAATTTGTCCTGAAAAGGCAATACACATTAGTTGTAGAAAAAACAAGTCACTTCTAATTCTACAGCCCATAGATAATTTACTGTTTGGGTATAATTTCTGCTTCTTCCTGTGCGTGAATTAAATATTAAACCTTATAAATTACTAAAATATAGGCTGGTTACAACGGTTCAAGTTTCTTTTTATTGGGGGAACTAAATATACCAGAAAACATCCTGTTTTGTAACCACAGTTAAATAAAATTTAAAAACAGAAACAAGATCTGCCAGCATCCCCCCGAGCCAAAAACACACTGAAATCATCGAGAAGCTATTAGAGGAATGTTCCGCAGCTGCCGCGGGCATGGCCATCTTATCGGAGGCTCCAGTTTCTTCCCCAAATGGAGTCTGAATGGAGTGCAGGAGCCTGGCTGATAACACGCAGATGAAAACAAACTCCTGCAGATAAAAACACTTTTCCCAAATATGCACAATCCACGAGGCCCCTGGGGAGACTGCTCCTTTCTTTGACTTTTTTGAGAGATTGGGGGGTTAGTCCCTACTTACACAAATTAGGAATACCACTTACACACTGCAGATTGTTCAAACAACCAAAAACGCATGCCTGGCCCATCAGAAGATCGGCTCATTCGAACATTTAATGTGTGCCAGGCACTGGGGACACCCAGCAAGAGCCTGCTCTCACTCCTCGGAAGCTCAGTGGTGGACAGACTTCAAACAACGCAGCAAGGCGGTGCTGTCTGCACTCTGCAGATACAAAGGCGCGTGGAACAGCCCTGGAACGGCAGATCCCGTCTGCTGGGGAAACACTAGGAACCTGGCTTCAACACAGGACAGAGCAGCTACGAAGGCTGAACAGGTTTTTGTTTGTTTTGAGACAGAGTCTCGCTCTGCTGCCCAGACTGGAGTGCAGTGGCGTGATCTCAGCTCACTGCAAACTCCGCCTCCCAGTTCAAGTAATTCTGCCTCGGCCTTCCGAGTAGCTGGGATTATAGCGTGGGCCACCACGCCCAGGCTCCTGAACAGTTTTAAACAGGAGAGTGACTTGCTTTTGCCAGCCACGTGATGGGCTTGTGACATAGAAGCTGAATTGAGAAGCAGGAAGGGCAGAGGTGGGGAGGAAGAACAGGTGCCACAGTTAACCCTTCATGGCTACTTATGAAGAGGTGGCTCCAGAGAAGGAAGATGTGAAGGTTGGTTTGGAAGTAACTACTGCAAGAGCGCACTGGCTGATGGCACGGGGACGTGCCCAGGGTCCAGCTGGGAGAGGGATGGTGGCACGGGAGCACACAGGGGGACACAGGAGGAAATCAGAGCACGGGCGAAGGCTGAGGATGAGGCGGAAAGTCTCCTGTTGGATTCCCTCCAGCATAAGAGGCTCACGAAGCACTGCCAACAAAAGGCCAAAAGACTCCCAGAAGCGCTGCTGGGGTCGGCATTCCCACCAGCGTCAGAGCTTAAACCACCACCGCAGCGATACGGAGGTTCCGGCCCAGCAACTGCAGGACGCTGTTCACCCACACCGCCCCCTCCTTGGCTGGACGGCCCTGACTGGGTCTGACTCTTCGGTGGCTCCTGGGGCTGGTGCACAACACAGGTTCAAGGAGAAGCCAGATGCTTGTGTGAGTGGAGGCCACGTGCTGAGAGTCACCACCTCAGTGCAGCTCATCAACCTCCCAGGAAGCATGCAGCGCGGGTTACTTCTCAAGGGGTAGCTACGGACGCACGTCCACACCGCGTGCACACGTCCACATCGGTGAGAGCGGTGTGGACAGCATCCCTCAGCTGAGTGTGAGGATAACTCCAGGAGGACCTGGAGTGAGGCACACTCAGCTACCACTGGCATCATGCCCTGTGGCAGGTTCGGGACCCTTTTCAGATGGAAACCAACTAATGCGCACTGTGGGGTCGGCCTTCCCATGTAGAAAAGGAGGCGGGCAGTGGGTGTTTATGCCTGAAAAACCCCTTAGGCTGGAACTGTCTGAAGTTCCTCAGTCTCGGGGCGTACACTGTGGCCTCCCTTCCCAGAGCTGGGTCCCTTTGATTTGCGCCCATTTCCCAGGAACTCACAATATACAATACCCTGACAAAGAGTTTCCAGGGCTATGAAAGCTGGAAATTACAGCCTTTGGTCATGTTTTAGTATGGACACAGCTGCGGTCCACGGAGTACCCCAGAGGGCAGCAGAGAGAGTGGACTCACACACTGAGAGCAGAGGAGGGGGCCCAGGGTGCACCACAGCCTCACCCCACAAGGCCAGGCCTCCTGGGGCCCCTCTCCCTGCGGCCTTGGGCTGCCTGTCCCCACGGCTGACGGCATGGTGCTGGGTGGGGTGCCTGGGCTTTGTGGGAGGCAGAGAGAGGAAGACTTTAGTTCCCTGTTTCTAGCTGCCCACTACATAAAGTCTAAGTGTGATTTTTATTCAAGGAACTCTTTATAAATGGCACCCTAGGCATCTAAGCATCCTCAAGAAACACATCGCCCTGAGACTGCCCCGCTCCCTGGTTAGGCTGTGGCGCTGGAGGGATTTAACTGTTGCCCATTTTTATCAAGATGGACAAAGGGCACCATAATCAATCATTAAAATAAATCTTGAAAAGGAACATGGGGGCCAGGCACAGTGGCTCACGCATGTAATTCCAGCACTTTGGGAGGCTGAAGCGGGCAGACTGCCTGAGGTCAGGATTTTGAGACCAGCCTGGGCAACATGATGAAACTCCATCTCTACTAAAAATGCAAAATATTAGCCAGGCGTGGTGGTACACACCGGTAGTCCTAGCTATTCAGGAGGCTGAGGCATGAGAATCGCTTGGACCCAGGAGACGGAGGTCGCAGTGATCAGAGTTCACTTCACTGCACTCCAGCCTGGCTGACAGAGTAAGACTATGTCTCAAAAAAAAAAAAAAAAAAAAAAAAAAAAAGGCCGGGCACAGTGGCTCAAGCCTGTAATCCCAGCACTTTGGGAGGCCAAGGCAGGTGGATCACTTGAGGTCAGAAGTTCGAGACCAGCCTGGCCAACACAGTGAAACTCTGTCTCTACTAAAAATACAAAAAGAATTAGCCGGGTGTGGTGGCACAGGCCTGTAATCCCAGCTACTGGGGAGGCAGAGGTTGCAGTGAGCCGAGATCGCCCCACTGTACTCCAGCCTGGCTGACAGAGCACGACTCCGTCTCAAAAAAAGAGAAAAAAAAAAGGTAGAATGAATGTTGTGACTTTTGTAGACTCTCATATTCACAAAATTTTATTTTTCTAAAGACATCTAAATCTTATTCCACATAAAAATGTAATGACAAGTCATTCTAGTTTCTTCTCAGAGCTCCTCAGTCTTCCCATCAGGGACTTCCATAAGAAGGCATAGCCCACCCCAGAATTCAACCTCCAGCTGCCTCTCCTGAAGCTCATCAGAGCTGAGAAGGCCTGAGCTCAGGAGCCCAAAGCTATGCTCCTGCATCTGTAGGAAAAACAGAGAAGCTTCCCATGCAATTCTCTTTAAAAGAAAGACAAAAGCAGAACTAGATATGTTAATGTTAAAACTCAAATAACAGAGGAAACGATGAATTCATGTTAAAGCTTTTCATTCAGTTGCTACGGCTTTAACTACATTAAGTGGCCAGATGTGCCCATCACCAACCCTCCCCAGCCCCCTCCCAAAATGCTGCCCATAAAACGTAGTGCTCTCAAGTACGCTTCCAGCCCTGGTAGTACCAGGTGGGGAAGACCAACAGCTAACTCTGCTTTCTACGGGTTTTCTTGTGCGGGCCGGGGTACAGGGTCTTGCTCTGTTGCCCAGGCTGGAGTGCCGAGTGGTGCAATCCTGGCTCACTGCAGCCTCCATCTCCACCAGCTCAAGCGATCCTCGCACCTTAGCCTCCTGAGTAGCTGGGACTAGAGGCACGCGCCCCCACACCCGGCTAATTTTTTCTGTTCTTTGCGGAGACAGACTCTCACCACGCTGCCCAGGCTGAGCTCAAGCAATCCACCCACCACGCGGCTCAGCCTCCCAAAGTGCTGGAACTACAGGCGGAAGCCGCCATGCCTGGCCCACTTTCTGTATGGTTCTAAGCTCCGCTGAGAAGTGGGGACAAAATCTGGTCCTGTGATGTGTTGCTTCTCCTTCACGAGAGAGAAATCGCGCACGTCCTTAAGAAATGTACTCATGATGGGTTAATACCACGAAAGTTCCTCCCCAAAAAAGCTGCAGACAAGCAAATCATTAAAAATTAAATCACAGCCGGGCGCGGTGGCTCACGCCTGTAATCCCAACACTTTGGGAGGCCGAGGCGGGCGGATCACAAGGTCAGGAGATCGAGACCACGGTGAAACCCCGTCTCTACTAAAAATACAAAAAATTAGCCGGGCGCGGTTGTGGGTGCCTGTAGTCCCAGCCATTCGGGAGGCTGAGGCAGGAGAATGGCGTGAACCCGGGAGGCGGAGCTTGCAGTGAGCCGAGATCGCGCCACTGCACTCCAGCCTGGGCGACAGAGCGAGACTCCGTCTCAAAAAAAAAAAAAAAAAAAAAAAAAAAAAAATTAAATCACAATTCATCACGGAGGAAGGACAAACTGTCCACAGAGGAGGAAAAAGTGAGGCCACCTCACACAAATGTTCTAGATGGATTCATATTTTCAATTTTTTTTTGAGATAGGGTCTCACTCCATTACCCAGGCTGGAGTGCAGTGGCATCATCACGACTTACTGAAGCCTCGATCTCCAGGGCTCAAGCGATCCACCCACGTGGCCACTCAAAGTGCTGGAATACAGGCGTGAGCCACCACGTCTGGACTTAAACTTTTTTAAGGTAGATACACAGGAGCAGCGTTTCTTAACCAAGTAGAAAAAAGCCCAGTAGAATACAAGTTCACAGAATTGACAAGGCAACATTTGCTGTTTCTTAACCCTTCCTTCCAAAAAACAGATGCC
Source organism: Macaca fascicularis (assembly GCF_037993035.2). Lineage (NCBI taxonomy): Eukaryota > Metazoa > Chordata > Mammalia > Primates > Cercopithecidae > Macaca > Macaca fascicularis. Next base: position 198,701,360 of record NC_088377.1, on the reverse strand, counting down.
ATATGGGTTATGCATTGAATGAAAATAGAAATTTAAAAGAACAAGCGACTTTTTTAGAAATCAACAAAAATGTTTTACAAGTCAAACTTAAAAGCAATTCTTAAAATTCCTATTAATGAACAAAAATGCTGCAAATAAATATTCTGCAGAAGCACAACTAACCAGAAGAATAGGAAGAAAAACTTAGGATAATAATTAGATATTCTATCAGAAAGCTATTCTTCTGAAAGAGAAACTAAACCAACAGGAGAACACTCGGAAGCCTTTACGCCGCAGACAAACGTGAAGGATGAGAAAGGCGTGTGATCACAGGCCTCAAAACCGCGCGGACACTTCCAGTGAACACGTAAATTAGCAAACTGATATGAAAGAAAACTCCTCAACAAACCACAGCTTGGGAAATCACTACAGTTTTCTGAGAGGTTCCGAATGTTCCCAACACAAAGCAATAAACTGCTTGAGGTGGCTCTGCCATTCACCCCAATCTGATCGTCACCCACTGCACACACACGCCCCACAAATACGTACAATTACTAGCCACAGTTTAAAATACCAGTAACTAGGAAATGTGCCAGAAATAAATGACTTCAAGGGCAGCTGAACCTGGTGTTGGGGTAGGCAGGGCACAGACGGCTCCCAACTCACCCTCAAGATCACAGGGCCGGGAGCCTCACCCTCACCCTCTGTCTACACAATCTAAAACCCAAAGTAAAATCAAGGTACAAGAGAACCCAACAGTGCCATGTAGAGGAATTTTTGGTCATAAACACAGTAACTAATCTTTCTCAGAAACATAATCACACAGTAAAATACTAAAATCAGCCTGCTGGAAAACAACACAAAAATACTTATATCAATAAGAAAAATAAGCCGGGCGCGATGGCTCACGCCTGTAATCTCAGCACTTTGGAAGGTCGAGGCAGGCGGATCACCTGAGGTCAGGAGTTCGAGATCAGCCTGACCCACATGGAGAAACCCTGTCTCTACTAAAAATACAAAATAAGCCAGGCATGGTGGCGCATGCCTGTAATCCGAGCTACCTGGGAGGCTGAGGCAGGAGAATTACTTGAACCCGGGAGGTGGAGGTTGCGGTGAGTCTAGATTGCGCCACTGCACTCCAGCCTGGGCAACAAGAGCGAAACTGTGTCTCAAAAAAATAAAAAGGGGAGGGGGAGTAAATATGAGAAAATTTATAGAGTTTTCCAACTGTAAAAAATATGATATTCCAATTCTTTTTTAAAATCAGAATAGGCGAGGTGCGGTAGCTCACACCTGTAATCCCAGCACTCTGGGAGGCCAAGGAGGGCAGATCACTTGAGGTCAGGAGTTCGAGACCAGCCTGACTAAAATAGTGAAACTGTCTCTACTAAAAATACAAAAAAATTAGCCGGGGGTGGTGGCAGGCACCTGTAATCCCAGTTACTCAGGAGGCTGAAGCAGGAGAATCGCTTGAACCCAGGAGGCAGAGGTTACACTGAGCCAAGATCAAACCACTGCACTCCAGCCTGGACGACACGGCAAGACACCATCGCAAAAAAATAAAAATAATAGAATAAAATCAGAATACCAAGACTAAAGTGATGAGATAAAAAGCAATGTAAGGCGTACCGACTTCCTGGTTTTCCGTAACAAGTTAGAAAAGAAAACACACACAGAGGGCATTCCCCGCTTCATGTAGTGATACACTGAAGAAACGTGCACACCTACGTATTAAGACAGCACTTTACAGCTGTCTGTAAAACAGGACGTTGAAAAAAAAAATTACACTGTCACATGGCTCTCGGGTGTCAAACGCTCTCCCAAATCTACATGGGGTGTTCCTCACGGTGACTGCACCTTTCATCTGAAAGCATGACGAAGACTGGCCTAGAAACGAGCTGGAAACGAGCTGCGTTTCCAGATGCACTGCCATCCATACAGGGTGCAAGAAACTAGATGGGACGAGAGTCCAGCAGAAACGTGGTGGACAATGCGGGCAAGAAGTCTGGGACAAAGCTGGCTGTTTTCCACACAACCACCTTTCCAAGTAAATAAAAGTACACACACACAGGAGTACAAAATAAAAATATGGGGCAGTTTCGTTATAGGCACACGCACGCACACACACGTCTGTGTAAATAATTAAGACTACCACACAGTAAGTCACATGAACAAAAGGAAAACGGGGGGAAAAAAAAAACACACTTTCAACAAAGCAGGCCACAGACTAATCAACTAGTACATAAAGGGCTCCTATAAAATCAGGAGAGTAAGTCCACAGAAAAAGAGGCACACGCAGGTAACACAAGATGCTTGCCCTAGATAGCCAAGATGCAGATTTTAGAAATTATTGACAGTACTAGCAAGTGTGACGACACAGACCCCAATCCATTGTTGATAGGAGAAGACTCCTTCTGAGAAATCATTTTTGATTTTTTTTTTTTGAGACAGGGTCTCCTTGTTGCCCAGGCTGGAGTGCAGTGGCACAATCATGGCTCACTGCAGCCTCACATCCCCGGCTCAACTGATCCTCCCACCTCAGCCTCCCGAGTAGCTGGGACTACAAGCGCACGCCACACCAAGCCCAGCTAATTTTCTATTTTTTGTAAAGACGTGGTTTGACCATGTTGCCCAGGCTGGTCTTAAACTCCTGGGCTCAAAGTAATCAGCCCACCTCAGCCTCCCAGAGCACTGGGAATACAGGCACGAGCCACTGCGCCTGGTAACCTACCAATTTTCAATGCACACGTTTCTCAAGCCAATTGCTCAACTTCTAGGTACCTAATTTAACAAACTGCTCCTACAAGTACATAAGACTCTACACAAATACCTTAAATATTACATGGAAAAGGACACCAACGCTTTGCCAGGCTCCACAGGAGACTTGGGCTGAGACCCAGTGGCTGCTAACTGCCACCAGACATCAGCCATGGATGGGGACAACTGTGCCCAGCCACTCACTAGATAGACCACTCATGCTGGGCACAGACCCCAACTAGGGGAACTTGTCTTTCCTGCTTGTCAGGGGCTGGCAGGGAAGGCTCAGCCCCCAGCAGCCACCGCAGGAGACCGTGCCCAGTGCCAATTCATCTGTGCCGGGACCGTTGACCCATGGACATTGAAAGATACGGCTGAAAAGACTCGTGGAAAATAGTTTCTCGTTCGAGTTCTGGATTTGACTTTCTCAGAGATCTGGCATTACGTAGAGCAGCCCTGGAAGTTTTGGGTAAGAGGTTATTTGGCCTAGAGCTGACGAGCAGCAAAGTTCTCAATTTGGCGGAAATGCATGTAAGAAACGTGTCTTGCAGGCCAGGCGCAGTGGCTCACGCCTGTAATCCCAGCACTTTGGGAGGCCGAGACGGGCGGATCATGAGGCCAGGAGACCGAGACCATCCTGGCTAACATGGTGAAACCCCGTCTCTACTAAAAACACAAAAAAATTAGCCGGGCGTGGTGGTGGGCGCCTGTGGTCCCTAGCTACTCGGGAGGCTGAGGCAGAAGAACGGCGTGAACCCAGGAGGCGGAGCTTGTAGTGAGGCGAGATGGCGCCACTGCACTCCAATCTGGGTAACAGAGCAAGACTCCGTCCAAAAAAAAAAAGAAACGTGTCTCATGCAGGCTGCAAACTCCACAGTTCCCTGACGACCACACCCCGAGCTTCTGCTCCGACTGCTGTTCCTACCAGCAATGTCCTGACATTTAGTGTAAACTGCTCTGGGCCAGGAGTGGGGGCTCATGCCTGTGATCCCAGCACTCTGGGAGGCCAAGGGGTGAAGCGCTCAAGCCCGAGTTCAAGACCAGCCTGGGCAACATGGCGAAAACCCCGCCTCTACTAAAAAATGTAAGAAGCTAGCCAGGCGTTACGTCGCACAGCTGTAGTCTCAACTGCTTAGGGGCTGAGGTGGGAGGAATGCCTGAGCCCAGGAGTTCCAGGCTACAGAGAGCTGTGACTGCACCACTGTACTCCAGCCTGGGTTACAGAGCAAGACCTGGTCCAAAAGTTAAGTAAAATGTAAAATAATATAAAGGAATGAATGAATGAATGCTCCAGGCCTCAGGAGCCACGTCTCCCCCACACACCATTAGCAATGAGACCCTGTCGTTGGGCACAGCACTTCTTGCCAACTCAGGGCAGCTGTGGGAAGACAGAGGAAAATGTCACCTCTCAGACCTCCCAGCACAGCGCTGACCCCACGGGAAGCAAACCACATCCGGTAGGTGAGACCGGCGGGAAAGAGGCCCCACCCCAAATTTCTGCAACAATGTTTCAGCACCAAAGCCTCCTTCAGAACACCTCCAGTCTCTATGGTTCCGGAAGTTCTGGGAGTGATTTCCTACCAGTGCCTGAACGGCAGTCAGTTCAGTAACCGGCTAGGGTGAAGAGGAAGGACAAGGTGGGGGAACGGGATGACAGTGCTGCCCTGTTTAAGAAAGAAACCAACCTAACAGGGCAGAAAAGGACACTATGCTAGCAACTGCAGTGTGCACCGACGAGACTGTGGCATCGACACTACACAGGCATTTGCTAGTCAGGGCTCCCCGGAGTGGAGAATCTTTGTAAGCCAAGACGCAGGTCCTTCTGATCCACATGGCAAGCTTCCAACAGCAGGCTGGGCCGCAGGCCACACAGCAGGAGGGGTGCAGGAGTGAGGCCCTGCTCTACTCTCCAGGCAGCCAGGGTCCAGGGCATCTCTGAATCAAGGGCTGTGAGACGGCAACCACCATCGGGGTTTCCGCAGCAAGATGCTTCCAGGGCACACCTGCCAGGACACAGCAGTAGCAAGACAGACAAGAATTACTGCCTTCACAGGACCCGCATTCCTGTGGGAGTTGCGCTCCAGGGCAGGAATCTTCTCCCTATCAGGGTACAGGGAAAAGGGCAAAGCGCATTCGGGGGTCTCAACCCCTGAGTCTGCAACTCGCCCAGGCCACAAAGCTCAGAGTCGAATCCTTAGTGAACAGTTACGTGACACTAACCGATACCCTGCACAAAAGTCAGCAAATACTGACCAAAGCACAGAAGCCAAGACCGGCTTTCTGATGCCCAATCAAAAACTCTGCCGCCTCTGGAACTCAGTGACATCTAGATTTCTAACACAGGAATAGCTGCTGTGACATTCCGTCTTTTCACCTTTTTAAACAGGAAGACGAAATAACGTAGCCAAAGACTTCGGTCTACCCCATTTCAACCACTGGTCACACTTTAGTACCAAGGCCTACATCTAGTTCCCCCCACGTCCCTAGAACAGCTAGGAATACCATATCCAAAGGCTTTGAAACCAAGACCCCAAAGGGTAAGATCTCATACTTTCATCTTTAAAAATACGAGCAGTGGGTTATGTAATTCAGCCCCCTCTAAACTCCACTAAATCAAGTATTCATATCAACTAATTTTGTGCTTGAAAACCTCCAGAAATAATATCTGCCTCCATTCTGTTACTGAACATGCTAATGGCTAAATTTCAACACCGCTGCCCATCAATAACAGAGAATATGCCAATTATTTATTACTGTTGAATCCTCTGCAAATAAAAATGTTTCTAATTCATTCCGTAGTGGTTAAAACAAGATCAGTATTCCCTGAAGAGAAATGATGGCTAGAAGGTAATCAAGACAGGATAAGCAGGCATTTTTAAAGCTTTAATTAACAAACAGAAACTAAAATGGATTGGAAAGACAATCATCCCACAATGTTCCTCAAGCGTTACCACACTGTAAGGAACATTTACTTCAGCACGCCAGGTGCACAGGTAAGTTTAGCAAATGGTGACACTAACTCCACCCACTTCTAAAAGCTACTTACTGGAAGACATCCAAGAGGAAAAGCGAGTCACCCACGATGCCAAGACTGACTGACATCTTTCAGATGATTTAAAACCCTGAGTTTCCAAAATCAAGCCTGGAATCTTTGGAGTTTAAAAAGCTTAAATTTTATAAAGGATAGAGATATAAGGAATAATACATCACTGAATTAAACCAACGGGGGTTGGGGAACTACAAGGAATAGGAAAATAGGAGATGACAAAAACACAGATTATTGAGCCTTCCAGACAAAAGGATGCCAAACAGCGATTAAAAAACTACAGTTTGGGTACAACATACACTGCTTAGGCGACAGCAGCACCGACATCTCAGAATTCAACACTATAATATAATGCATCCACGTCACTAAAAACCACTTACCTCCCCAAAAGCTATTGAAGTATTTTTAAAAATTAAAGACTTTAAAAATAAAACTTAAGACTCTCAAACAGGGACATTGAGCACAAACCAAAGACAGCAGACGCACATCCCGGAATGGCTGGGACCATGTGGGGCCGTGCACAACCAGGCATGTGCCGTTTAGGAGCGTTCGGCTTCCTGTTTTCAAAGGCGCCTAACACTACAGAAAGAGACGGTTGACTTTACCAGAAACTAATTTAAATCAAATGCTATTCTTATTCCAAGTCATCATTTACTTGAGTGATGCTGTCAATGCTCAAAGCCATTTCCTAACTTTTCTTTTTTTTTTTTTTTTTTTTTTTGAGACGGAGTCTCACGCTGTTGCCCAGGCTGGAGTGCAGTGGCGCGATCTCGGCTCACTGCAAGCTCCGCCTCCTGGGTTCACGCCATTCTCCTGCCTCAGCCTCCTGAGTAGCTAGGACTACAGGCGCCCGCCACCGCGCCCGGCTAATTTTTTGTATTTTTAGTAGAGACAGGGTTTCACTGTGGTCTCGATCTCCTGACCTTGTGATCCGCCCGCCTCGGCCTCCCAAAGTGCTGGGATTACAGGCTTGAGCCACCGCGCCCGGCCATTTCCTAACTTTTCAAAGCTGCTCTCATGCACACTTAGACTGAATTCTCTAGGAATAATCTTTACAGGGTTTAAAAATCAAAGGTGTAAGATTTGACAGCAACAAATAGGTTTTCTATTAGTAACTTAATAAAATTACACTTCTATCAACGGAAGAACAGAATAAAAGTAATTTTCTCAGCCAGGCGCAGTGGCTCATGCCTGTCCAGCACTTTGGGAGGCCAAGGTGGATGGATCACTTGAGGTCAAAAGTTCCAGACCAGCCCTGACAACATGGTGAAATCCCACCTCTACTAAAAATACAAAAATTAGCTGAGTGTGGTGGCAGGCACCTGTAATCCCAGCTACTCAGGAGGCTGACGTAGGAGAACCGCTTGAACCCCGGAGGCAGAGGTTACAGTGAGCCAAGATCACGCCACTGCACTCCAGTCTGGATGACACAGCAAGACTATCTCAAAACTTAAAAAAAACAGTAATCTTCCCAAGTACAAATGAATGCTCCCTCCCCCTCAAAAAAAGTTTTCACCAGAAAGATTTCTTAGGAGTCAAACATATTTTACCTGTAACACCATGTTGAGTAGGCTGTTCACAGCCAGAGTTGCATGAAACACTCCACGAAGTCTAGAACAACCAAATGTATTCTAAACTTTTGCAGCACCAAAGCTATAGCAAACTGCTTCCTAGTTTAACAATTACAGGTCAAGACTTGTCTTCATTTTCCTGGTCTTTCTGGACATCCCTGGATGTCTCAAGGCTGCTGCACTGACTCATCCCACCCACTTATGAAAAATATAAAACCCTGAAGTCCAAAGTATCTACTTGAATTTCTCATTTAGTAACAAAGAAGCCACCCGTCCTGATAGCATAAACAAAAGCGCACTCTATGATCCCACAATGCTAGTTGTGAGGTGGGATTTCCAACACTACAGGGCGCTGTCCCGCTTTCCCGCACGTGCCATGACTGCATACCTACCTTATCCAGAGACACGAAGTGCCGTGTGCTGGGTTATTTCCGACACAACAGACAAGCACATTACTTGTTCTTCTTGTAGTTCAACTGTCCCCAAATACTTAACTGTTACTATGCTTTTTTGAGCTCCTATGAAATTCCTTAAAATATTTTTTACTTATTTTCAGAAACAGCACATCAGGTTCCTTAAACGCTCTGGCATATCCTGAGCAATCTCTATGCCCTCCTGCAAAGCCAGCACAGATGGAAAGCGCTGTTTGTCAGGGACCCGCCCGTCCTTCTAGCAGTTTTCACACTATTTAGTTCCAAAACAAAACAGTTTTAAATCCAGTATAAATCTAGTTCAATATTCACTACAGCTAGGATTCTAGTTACCAATGGCAATCATGAAAGGTATTACAAACTGAGAAACAAAAGACCTTTATTTTGCTCACTCCTAAATCATTCCATGACTGTCCCATGCATACTGTCCAGAAGTGATTTTTTTTCTTTTTTTTTTTGAGATGAAGTCTCGCTCTGCCTCCCAGACTGGAGTACAATAGCATGATCTTGGCTCACTGCAACCTCCACCTCCCGGGTTCAAGCAATTCTCCTGCCTCAGCCTCCCAAGTAGCTGGGATTACAGGCACCTGCCACCACGCCCAGCTAATTTTTCAGTAGAGACAGGGGTTTCACCATCCTGGTCAGGCTAGTCTCGAACTCCTGACCTCAGGTGATCCACCCGCCTAGGCCTCCCAAAGTGCTGGGATTGCAGGAGTGAGCTACTGTGCCCGGCTCCGTAAGTGATCTTACATCAAATCCTAAAACCTAGAACATACTTTAAGAATGAAAAATTATACAATGGTTTCTTCCCTCTCCTGTAGAAATGTTACCATAATTAAATGTTTGATCAATTGCTAAATCGCAACTTACAATATGAAAATCTTCATATACTTCAAATATACTGAAGAAAATGTCTACATGTAACTGAGGTGCGGCATAATAGCACGAAACGCTATTAAAGTGACACTAGAAGCCCAGGCACAAATCATACACAGACACAAAAAAGCTCCAGATCCCACTCAGGAAGAATGCACCAACACATTCGCATTTATTTTCTTTTTTTTTTTTTAAAGCAAATGACAAAGACCCAGTTTACCAGCTTTACTTTTTTAAACCTAAGCTTAACATTACATATTTAAACAATTGTCAAAACTTACTAAGTTGCCAGCATTCATGCACAACTAGAAAACATCCTTAATTTATATTAAACCAGAAATGTATTACCATTAATGCATTAATATCTTTCACTACTAAATACTGAAAAAAATTGAAATTATTTCTGTAGAAGAATCGTCCTGGTAATGTTAACTTCACAGCAGGCCGACACTACGTGGCTCACATTTCAGACACAATGAAAAGCAGGTCCATGCTGGTGTTAGTGTACAATCTTGTCCTACACTAAAGAGTCAAGACTCACCTTGGAGTACGTTTAATAAAAAAGCAAAGTGCATACAGAGATTTACAACAATTTTAAAGACAAAAAAAAAATGGTCCTATTATGTGGTCCCAACAATAAACTCAAAAGTCTATGACAAATAGAGGCTCCGATGAGCTGTTTATAAATACTTTAGGTACAATTATACTGAAAGTCGAGTTCGTTTGAAATCTTCAAAAAAATGTTCCTGTTAATCCTCAAATGGTGCTTGTTATAGTTTAACATTTCTGTTAAGCGCGTGCGTTGAATTACTTGTTATCCAAGCGCAGCAGCTGCTCCTTACCATTTATTGTTAAGGACTTTAACTGGCCGTCTTCTTCAACTTCTACTCTTTCTTGACCGTTCTCGACAATTCTGTAGGAAAAAAATTCATTTAAAAACCTTTCCGGTAAAGTAAATACATGTGTGAGGGTAACTAAGTTTTTTAAGGACATTACTGAAATACACCATGAATATAAGTAATTTTCAGGCTGTAAAAACACGGCTGAAGCCAACCTGTGAACAATACGTCTTCCTTTCCTAAAACAGAATTAACCTGACAAAATAAATTGTCTCAAATACTGTACAGGTGGATGCTAAATACAAGCAGAGGCTATAAAACAGTAAAAGCTTTACTATTAAAAATTCTCCATTCAGTCATCTTAACAAAGCTGCAGAAACTTGTTACACTTAAATTATTATCTTTTATTTACAACTTATCTTTTATTTACATTAAAGATCCCCTCTAATCAACAGTTAAGTAAAATTTAAGAGGAAGAGCTTTAATTAATGAATTTGGAGAGAAGATTTTCATGGTGCCAGATGCAGCACACAACAAGCTCTGCTTCACACTCTGGGAGACGTGCAGCATGGCACCAGTGAAACATCATGCCCGCTTACTAAAAATATGAAATGCAGATTAGCACAGTACCTCTTTGTAGTGATTTTTCTGCCATTAACCATTTTAGTTGAAGTTGATATCGATTTGAAGTTGCCCATGCCACCACCACCAAATGACGTGGAAGAGAATGAAGTGAGGCCCCCATGACCTAGTGACCCAAATGAAGTAAATCCTACAGGAAAACAGAAAAGAAAAATGCTTAGAGAAATATGTCAACTACTAATGCAAAGACAAGAGTCTGAAAATTCAGTAGCAGACTGTTTAATGTTAAGACGTAGAACCAATGAATAATAAACCATGCAACTAGCAAGGCCTCAGCCGAAGTGCTGGGGTGCCCAGGGGGAAAGACTCTCTCAAATCCCTCAGTGGGGACTCGAGGGGAACGCGAGAGTGCAGCCTCTCACCCTCTCCTCATGCAGAGCTTCACTGGACATGAGCAGCCTTTCTGACATGGCAAAGACCACCCCGGCTTGTGGGTGGTCTGCCGGGCACCACGCAGCACATGCGTTGTGTTAATGTGAACATTCTGGAACCGGGACCGGTATTAAGCTCCAACCAGCAGAGCAGCCTCAGTATCAAAGCTCTGTTTGCTATGGCATGGCTTGTAAACTCCACGGACTGTGATGGACACCCTTACCCCACAAGAACAGAATGTCCTCACCACCGCAGAACAGCAAACCTAACCGGCTTCCTTTCTCTTTACCAAAGAACCACAGGGGATAAGAATCTAAATTATTAAAAAACTAAAATAACTGTAGAAAGAATACAACAAGCATCCATCTGAAAAACCTATGTCTCTACGGTTCATGGACACCATTCTCAATTATACATTATGGACACTGTATCAGTGCGGACACCGAAAAATTTCACAAGTCACACTAAAGCAAACCTATTTTTTTATATTAAAGCTGGTCTACTGGTTAGAGCTTAATACTTGTCCTGCTTCCAAAATACTCACATTAACACAAATGACGCATACCTCTGAACATGATTCAATCATCTAAGGCCAGATACTGTCTAGTGCTAGTGGCGTACTGAAGAAATATGTGAGCCAGGTATGTTAAGTTTACCTTTTCTAACGACTTCACTGAAAAGCAGAAACTAGTGAAATTAATTGCAGTATTTTATTTAATACAGTATATCCAAAATATTTCAATTGGAAATACAAAAAATCAAATTGTTTGTGATACTTTATACTGTTTTCCATGTTCCATCTTTGAAACCCAATGACTGTTTCACACTCCCGCTGATCTCCATTTGGAGCAGCCAGGCCTCCAGGGCTCAGGACCCACACGTGGCTGGTGACCACTGCAACGGTCTAGATCAAGCCTCGCTAAGTACTTATTCTTGTGATACTCTGTAAGGCACCTCAGAAGTGGAGAAGGCTTACACCCCCACCACACACACACACACACAGGAGCCACTGATTACTTTTAAAAAGGACTATTTACATGGTATTTTTAACTAGTTTTCTTAACCTGTGGTCAGCATATTCCATGGTATCTAAAGAGAGGATCTGTTGAGGGAAAGCACATCAAAACTGAGGTCCAATCAAGCAGAATTCACTACTTACCTAGATGGCATGAGCACAATGTTGAAAGAAAATAAAATTCTGGCCGGGCGCGGTGGCTCAAGCCTGTAATCCCAGCACTTTGGGAGGCCGAGACGGGCGGATCACGAGGTCAGGAGTTCGAGACCATCCTGGCTAACACGGTGAAACCCCGTCTCTACTAAAAAATACAAAAAACTAGCCGGGCGAGGTGGTGGGCGCCTGTAGTCCCGGCTACTCGGGAGGCTGAGGCAGGAGAATGGCGTAAAAACCCGGGAGGCAGAGCTTGCAGTGAGCTGAGATCCGGCCACTGCACTCCAGCCTGGGCGACACAGCGAGACTCCGTCTCAAAAAAAAAAAAAAAAAAAAAAAAAAAAAAAAAAAAAAAAAAAAAAAACGAAAATAAAATTCTGACCATTATGAAGGAACCCCATGTAACAAGCTCTCCCAATTCTTACCATGGAGGCTTAAAAATAAAAATGAGAGAATCAAAACAGCAGCTGCAGGCCAGGAGTGGTGGCTCATGCCTGTGATCCCAGCACTCTGGGAGGCCAGGGCAGGTGGATCACCTGAGGTCAGTTCAAGACCAGCCTGGCCAACATGGCAAAAACCCTGTCTCCATTAAAAATACAAAAATTAGCTGAGCCTGCTGGTGCACACCTGTAATCCCAGCTACTCAGAAGGCTGAGGCACAAGAATCACTCGAACCCAGGAGGCAGGAGGCTGCAGTGAGCCGAGACCATGCCACTACACTAAGAGTGGCACTTATTAAAAGTGAGACCCTGTCTTTTTAAATTAAAAAAAAAAAAAAAAAAAAAGAGCTCCTCTGTGAAGAGAAACTGGGTAAGCTTCAGAGAAAAATGGGATGCTAATTCTTCTGGCTAAACTCACAGGTATATAATGTGTGTTTATATACATATTCATATTACTCCAGTCTATAAGCTATGTTTCCACTTATGAAGAGCTACGTGAGTGAGGCTGACACTTCACTAGTGAGTGAGCCTGGCCTGGGCTGGTGTTAAGGCCTAGCCTTCGATTCCATCCAGTGGGACACTCCTGGGATGCTACCTATTTGCGCACTTTTGTTTTAACTGCAAAGGAGGTTAGACAGCATGAAGGTTAGTGAGATTTTCCAAGTGCGTTACTTTCCACCTACTGACACAGAACATACCTTGCCCCTTTTTAACTAAGAATTTCATTACATTCTGGCCTTGATTATTATATTAAGAGATTTCCAAGTACAACATTCTTAGGAAGATTAGGAGAAAATGTAGGTTATTAAGCATAGACTTGTATACCAAAAAAAGCTGGCAAATCTACAATGCTATTCTACGAAAGCAATGCACATATTTTAAATTACTCTAAAAGAGTATTATGCTTATAAGTACTAACCACTGTTAAGATAACAGAAATTAAACCTAGGGATTTAATACCTGTATCAAAAGAAGAAAATCCACTTCCAAAAGACGGGAATCCACTGAACGCGGAGAAAAACGACCCCGTCCCTCGGCTTCTGCTTCCTCGGGGACCCCTTCGATTCCCAAAGAAGTCCTCAAAAGGGTCTTCTAAAATCAAACATAAACACACACTATGAAATCTTTTTTTCAAGTTTTTTTCCTCATGTGACAGCTACAGTAAGAGAAAATAGATGTTTGTAACATATTCAGGAACAAAAAGCTTAAGACGAGGTTGTAACAAAAGAGCTTATCTACAGAGTAACTGAAAGACTACCTCACCAACAGTTTCACCAACTGTTTAATTCAACTAAAACTACAATACCTTATATCAAATAAATTACCAGACTTAATTTAAAAACAGCACATATACACATTCTTTATGGAGCATCAATATGCACTTCAAACTCAGCTCTTTTCACATCACTGATCTGAGGTCCTGTTAGATGCTATTCCTGCTATGACCACTGGAAAAGTGAGAAAAGCTTTACACTGAGGCTGTTGTATTCCTTGGGAGTCTGAGTTGCCTTCTCCAAAGCAATTCAGAAACAAACAGAAAAATGGATTACCCTAACATGCACATACACACACAGAGAGAGAAGAGGAATGGTGTGGCCATGTAAACTAAGTGTAAATACCTGATGAACCTCGGCAAAGGAAATTCCTTTCATTCTAAGTGTGATGTCTCAAAAAACTTTTAAGGATTAGCTGAAATCAATTCTGAACAAATATTAACCAGCAGACATAAGATTACGCCTGAAGGTGTCTCAACAGAAAATCACCAACGTGAGGAAGCATCACGCTGCCAAGTGGAAACACAAAATGCTCCTGAAAATCAAGATCAGAACTGACTGTTTTGTTTTCCTCCGTTGGTGTTATCAATCAATGCATACTTACTAATAATTCATAAAGTATACAAAGCTTTTTAATTTACCTGGGTGCTGCATTAATTACTGTAATTTTTTCAGAAAACATGGGAAACCTGTGATAAAAGCAAGGAATCCTAATAGATGCATTAAGACATAAACACATGCAAGGTATAAAGACAAAGGCAAGCCACAACCAACTAAGAATTAATATGGCCTATTTGCAGGCCAGAGTGACCAAAGAAGGGAGTGGATACATTCGAGTCACAAAGGTTAACAATAAATACCGCAGCACACAAGGATACAACAATAAGCACTGAAATTAGGCAGAAATCGAGACTCATGAAGCAACTGAGGTTATGAACAAGAGTGACTTGATCCAGCTACTCTGGAGGCTGAGTGGGAGGATTCCTTGGGCTCAGGAGTTTGAATCCAGGCTGGGCAACATAGCAAGACTTTGTCCCTACTAAAGAAAATTCAGGCCGGGCGCGGTGGCTCAAGCCTGTAATCCCAACGCTTTGGGAGGCCGAGACGGGCGGATCACGAGGTCAGGAGATCGAGACCATCCTGGCTAACACGGTGAAACCCCGTCTCTAATAAAAAATACAAAAAAAAAAAAACTAGCCGGGCGAGGTGGCGGGTGCCTGTAGTCCCAGCTACTCGGGAGGCTGAGGCAGGAGAATTGCGTGAACCCGGGAGGCGGAGCTTGCAGTGAGCCGAGATCTGGCCATTGCACTCCAGCCTGGGTGACACAGCAAGACTCCGTCTCAAAAAAAAAAAAAAAAAAAAAAAAGGATCGACATACAGGTGGGCAGTCAAAACCCTAAGATGCTGGGTACCCCCAGGACCAGCAAATAGTACATAGTGAGGAGCAAAGGCTGAGGAAGCTTCTGCATAGCAGAGAGGACAGAGGTCCACACCAGACTATTATAAAGCTCGTCGGAATGAAACTGGCCAGTCGGCTTTACCCAATGCCAAGCCCAAGACATTGAGTCGCAAAGAAAGAAACACTGGGAGAGCTGGTCACTGGTTACTTTTTGGAAGACAGAAGAGGAAGAAGGCATGCACGACCAGTGCCCGGACACCCCATGCGCCAATCTGCCCCTCCGCCCACAAGCCAGCGAGAGGTGGAGACCTAGAGGAGGAATGGCAGAATGGGGATGCCAACAAGAAGTTACTCAAACTGTTACTGACTGCAAGTTACCGCCCACATTCCACAGTCAATGCCCCCCACCCATAAAAATAAGAAGACGGTCATAGGTACTTTACAAACAGACCTTACTGTCCCCCACTGTTCTACTCAAAGACAAGAAAGAACAAAAGCAAAGATGTTAAATCATAACCTTGTATCTAAAACTAGGAACATTTTGTGAATTTCTCTAGGACACAAAAACTGCATCCAATTCCAATAAAATCCAAGCATTCTATTTAGTAACTTTCTACTTTATAGCCATAGCCTGCACACCACTGGGTCACATATGTTATCTGACATATCTACAATATATCCCCCCAGGTAAAGAAACAAACATTACAAATACAGTTAAAACTGATTATGCTACGGTAACTCTCTTCATCTCCCCTAGGAGGTGATCCTTAAAAAGCATTTCCAGGAGGCCACAGTAGCTCACGCCTATAATCCCCGCACTTCGGGAGGCCGAGGCAGGCAGATCACTTGAAGTCAGGAGTTTGAGACCAGCCTGGCCAACATTTTGTACTAAAAATACAAAAAAAGTTAGCCAGGAGTGGTGATGGGCACCTGCAGTCTCAGCTACCCAGGAGGCTGAGGCACGAAAACTGCCTGAATCCCAGAGGTGGAGGATACAGTGAGCTGAGATCGCGCCACTGCACTGCAGCCTGGGCAAGAGAACATGAGTCCATCTCAAAAACAAAAGGCATTTCTGCATTACCATAAATTGAGGACATTAGCATATATCTGTAGTTTCAGCTCCTAAGGAGGCCAAGACAGGAGACATCCCTGGAGGTCAGGAGTTCAAGACCAACCTAGGCAACGTAACAAGACCCCTTCTCTACAATAAATTTAAAAATTAGCCAGGTGTGGTGGTATACATCTTTAGTCCCAGCTTCTTGGGAAGTTGAGGCAGAACTGCTGAGCCCAGAAATCCATGGTTGCAGGGAGCTATGATCACACCTGTCAACAGCCACTGCACTCCAACCTGGGTAAGAGTGTGACAGTGAGATCCAAAGAAAGGCACTCGTGTGGCCAGTCTCACTGTCCATACCTGAGTCCCTAAACCAAGTTACTTTTACACACTCTACAACATCTATATCCTTCTGCAATTTCCCATTTATCAATGTTAACAGATTGGTTCAGTCACAATTTCTTTAAATCCATGGCAACTAAACCCTTAGAAGTTGTCCACAAGGCATTGAGCTTTTGGATGCATCTTGAACCAGTCAGTGTCTGAGTGATAGCAGTACTAGCCAAGTTATTTTAACTGGTTTCAATTCCAGGCTAAATTAAGACGAGGACATTCATAATTATAAACATCATCTACAGAAGCTACCTCAAAAGCTGGTTGAGTAAGTATGTTATGAGAAAGCCAACGCTTTTCAGTTCCATTTTCTTGTATGAAAAAAATCTTTATCTTGTTTATTTCTCTACTGACATTTTATAGCTTAAATATAATTTTTTACAATTCAGGTATTCACTGAATTTTAACTCCTATAATTTCAAATATTAAAACCACAAGTTACCCTAAAAACGAAGTCTCATTTATAATACAAAATGTTAAGAAACATTAAAAGAATTTCAATACTTATAACTATATATAGTTAAAAGTTGCCACTTGGGATCAGACAAGTCCTTATTTCAAGGACAAGCTACTTATCACGCGCCGCTTTCTGTCGTTTTGAAAAGCAATCTAGAAGTATGTATTAAGCTTTTAAAACCTTCAGCCCCCAAAATAAGACCAATATTTTTATTATAAAAACCTTCAACCCAGCAATTCTACGTCAGGGAACTCAACTCTCCCAAACGCAGAACGAAGCTGCTGAGTGTGCAACTGTTACTGATGTGAGAATAACCACGCAGAGGCGAGCAAGCCTGTGAAATGCAGACTTGGAAGTGCTCCTGGCTAGCAGAGCTGGAGAGAGGCAGGGAGGCCTGTGCGCATCCTAACTATACAGAACGTGCTACAACGCTCCCATGGGGCTCCAACTAGGGGCGGAGGGGCAAGACCTCCTCCTCCTCACACCTCACTCCCATTTTCAAATTCTTAAACCCAGCATGTGTTATTACTTTTGGATTATACTGATCATACTTTTATACTTTAGAAATAAATCTTAAGACACTTGTTAATCAAATGTGCTATAGACTTCTTTTTTACTTTACCTCAACAGAAAGAACCACAACCAGTGAGGTGCTTGCTTAAGGCAGGCACAGGACCACAGAATGGGCAGTGGAAGAAAGTGGCTGTGTCCACAGAATCAGTTACAGGAAAGAGGACCATCAATGCTTGGAGTATTTCCTGCTTATTTTGTGACCAGTATTTGTCACATATAGTCTATGTATGTTATAGTTAAGCACGTATCAGTTTTCTTCCCTCTTATCCTCTTACGTAACATACACATACTGCCTATTAAGTTACCCCGTATCAAGTAGAACCATAAGTATCACAGGGGAACGTGACCTCCACTAGGCAAGCAGCTAGTGCGCTTTTGGTTGTCTGTAGGATAGTGGTATCATGTTAGGTGGCTATGACCTTGCTCTTGTCTTCACTTGAAGATTAAGCCTGAGTTAAGGAAATGCATATGGGTGCCAAGTTGACAAGAGATGGACACGTGGTTGATTTCATGTTCAGGCTGACTGGGCCATCCATGCACAGAGTTCCCAAATATTGAGCCGAACATCCTTCTGGGTGATTCTGGATGAGATTAGCATTTGGATCGGGAGACTGGTAAAGCAGGTTGCCTCCCTAATGTGGATGAGCCTCATCCAATCACCTGGGGGGCCGGGGATCCCCACCCCACACCACCCCACCCCAGAGGAGGAGACTGCTCCAGCTCTGACGGGTTTTACTGGCTAGCCTCCACAGTGGTGAGGGTTAGAGTCTTGAGCACCTTCCTTGTAATACACGTTTCTCCCCCACTGGCAGTTTCTCTAGACTCATGCAGATTCTGCAAAGCAAAACATGTATGCTCATCAATCTTTAGAAGCATCTCTTTACATGGGTCTTCAAACCTTAACTTTGTATCCTGAGGTACAAACATTACTTGAAACAGACTGCATTAGGATTTAACTCTTGAGGACTAAGTTCTGATTTTTTATCTTGCCCAAATTCCTAAGGGGCCTGGGAGTCGTGTCCTACAAACCATCTGAAATTGTCCTTGCAAAGCCATCCTTTGTGGGGGAAAATGTGCATCTATCAAGAGTCTATTCACATAGCTATATCTTTTTCTTCCAGGCCCTCACAATCCTGAAGAGATTAACTCAAAGTCTAGAACATGTTAAAGGTCTGAAAAGGAAACATTTGTCATCTATTGTCTCTAAGGGCAGTCACTATGAGACTTCAAAGGAACCTTCTCCACAATCATATCTTAACCTGAACATTTTTTTTCTATGACCCAGGTCTTTAGACAAACTCAACCAATTGTCAACCAGAAAATGTTTTCATTCACCAACAGTCTGGAAGCCCCCTGCTTTGAGCTGTCCTGCCTTTCTGAGCCAAAAAATGTCTTCTCCGCCCCCAAGACGGAGTCTTGCTCTGTCACCCAGGCTGGAGTGCAGTGTCGCGATCTGAGCTCACTGCAACCTCCACCTCCCGGGTCAAGCAGTTCTCCTGCCTCAGCCTCCCGAGTAGCTGGGATTACAGGCGCCTGCCACCCCAACTGGCTAATTTTTATATTTTTAGTAGAGGCAGGGTTTCACCATGTTGGCCAGGCTGGTCTCAAACTCCTGACCTCAACATCCACCTCGGCCTCCCAAAGTGCTGGGATTACAGGTGTGATGTGATTGATGTCTCATGCCTCCCTACAATGTATAAACCCAGCTGCACCCTGACCACTTGGACACATGTTCTCGGGACTGCTGAGGCTGCGTCACCAGCATGGTCACTTATATTTGGCTCAGAATACACCTCTTTAAATATTTTACGCAGTTCGACTCTCTTCAGTGACACTCTCTTCATTTCCATGTTCTGGGCATCGTATAGCAAGAGCTTCTTTAAAACTTTGCAATACCATGCTATTGCCTGAGGAATACTAAGACCAATTCACGAAGGGGCCCATAACATTAACGAGATCCTAAACCAACAATCTAAAGAACAGTCACAAATGTATGAACAAAAAATATATATACAATGAATTGAACAGTGTGAGAAAACTGACCACAAAACACATGTAACAAACATTTACACACATACAAACTTGAAAAACACTGAGGAAGTGGAGAACATGTTTTAAACCCACACATTTTCTCTGAGCTTTACCAAGCATGAGAACCTGACGAACAGGAACAGCTTAACAACAAAGCGGGCCGGGCGCGGTGGCTCAAGCCTGTAATCCCAGCACTTTGGGAGGCCGAGACGGGCGGATCACGAGGTCAGGAGATGGAGACCATCCTGGCTAACATGGTGAAACCCCATCTCTACTAAGAAATACAAAAACTAGCCGGGTGAGGTGGCGGGTGCCTGTAGTCCAAGCTACTCCGGAGGCTGAGGCAGGAGAATGGCGTAAACCCGGGAGGCGGAGCTTGCAGTGAGCTGAGATCAGGCCACTGCACTCCAGCCTGGGCGACAGAGCGAGACTCTGCCTCAAAAAAACAAAAAAAAACAAAAAAAACAACAACAAAGCGAAGGGGATTCCCACCAACCGCTTTCATCTCACAGCAGCACAGTGCAGGGCAGAACTAAGCTCGCCCTTCCTCAGCACACCCCCACCCCACGGCCCAGGAGAGGCCTGCTGTCATGATTTCACTGTCAACTCCCCAAGTGCACAGAAAAGCTGGAACAAAAAGATGACAGCAAAACAAAATTGAAAAAGCATCATGGCTATTTCAAACAAAGGACAATATCACTCTCTCCTGAAGTTCCAAAGCTAAAACCTAAACAGCCACCCTCAAAAGTGAGAAACGCTTGAGATTCAAAAGCCAAGCATGAAAGACACAGACTCCTCTGCTCTCCCAACTCCTCTCAAAACCAGGCACTCATTTACTACAACTTGCGTGTTTTGATGGCGTCACTCACATTTTCTGAAGCAGCAAATAACATAACTGTTAGGAATCTGGAGTACAATATGCAATGGCAGTAAATGAAGAACACGACCAGAGCTCTGCCCTGAACTGCACACTCTGAGAACAGGGCTTCAGTGTTTCTCTCCACTGCCGAACCAGCACCTAGAATAGTGCCTGGCACTAAACAGCAGGCACACCAGATTTGTTAAATGAACACCACTATTTTCAGCTTCCCATACAATCGTTTTGTATTACAAGTATAATTTCTAATTACATCCTAGGTCTGGTTAGAGCAATCTGTTTCCCAAAAGTTACAAAAATCTATCAAAGTCAAAGAATCCACAATACACTGGAATCAAATTATTCTATTTCAAATACAAGAAGGCCAACGTGAGACGAGGAACCCTGGCGTCAGGAGGAACGGGCCTCCTCCCAACCACAGTCCTCATTCCTCAGGGAAGAAACCACCGGAACAGCAGCAGGCTCCGGGCTCTTTTCTGAGCCCTACTCGCAGACGGCCGCTTCATCTGTCCTCCACCGTCACACACTCCACCTCACTGTCCCCTACACCATCATACTTCCTATAAACGCTGGTATTCCCTAAACCTGTCAAAGCCCAACACAGTCTCAGCTCTGCTGCAGCCTCAAGTTTAAACCACTCTTCCTACCTCTTGCACCTACAGTCCCAGAACATCTCCTCCTGGGAGCACTACAGACACGGCAACTATCTCAATCTCTGGAGTTGTCCGCAAGTTCACCAGGGACCAAAATCCCACTGGAAACAGATGATGCGAAAACCCACAAACCGACAAAGGACTCACGCAACGTCTTGCTCAGCTGACTGTCATGCCAACAATGTGAACCAAACACTATACAAAGACCTGCGAGGGAGACCAACACCACAAAATGCAGGGGAGGAACCACCAAAGAAACACTGCACACAAACTCCTATGGCATGGCTCAAGTCTTCTAGAGGGGTAGCCAGAGCCTCAGTTCTCACAGCAAAGAAAATTCTCAAAATGACCGTTTCAGGGAACCATTTCCTCTCCCTATTTAAGGAAGGAGATCAGAGGAAACAAAGGTCCTAAAATTACCAAGTGTGTACTGAAAAACAGCACAGAAGAAGCTGCAGATCACTAACATGGCACCATCCTCACTAGCCAGAATAATTTTAAGTAGAAATGAAGGGCCTGACACGGTGGCTCACGCCTGTAATCCCAGCACGTTGGGTGGCTGAGGTGGGTAGATCACCTGAGATCAGGAGTTCAAGACCAGCCTGATCAACATGGAGAAACCCTGTCTCTACTAAAAATATAAAAGTAGCCAGGCATGGTGGCGCATGTCTGTAATCCCAGCTACTTGGGAGGCTGACGCAGGAGAATCACTTGAACCCGAGAGATGGAGCTTGCAGTGAGCCAAGATCGCACCACTGCACTGCAGCCTGGGCAACAGAGTGAGGCTCCATCTAAAAAAAAAAGAGATACTTCCAAAAACCAGCTCTTTCTCGACATGAGGAGTTCTCAAATATGCACACAACCATATATGGGTTTGGCATCGTCTCCAAGAAACTCACCAGATGAGGGGAAGAGCGTGTGGGACTGCCCGCTGCTTCATGGCCATGTGAAATTACACACAAGGATAGTTCCAACAACTTTAGCCAGAAACCAGTCTTGTACATCACGGTTTCGTTTTTTAATCTTTTTTTCTTAAATTTTTAGAGACGGCATCTCATTATTTTTCCCAGCTTGGACTCGAACACCTGGGCTCAAGGAATCTGCTACCTCAGCCTCCCCAGCAGCTGGCATTACAGGGGTGCACCACCACGCCCAGCTTAATATGTGATTTTTATGCGTATTTTAAAGGACTCCTTAACGTTTTCTAAGTGACCTGTGTGTAGGTGTGCATGCGTATGAACTCTGTCCTTAAGTAATCAAAGAACACTCATTACAAACAAACTGCTGTAGCGCTGTGCAATGACAGTGGGTCCAGGTCACCAGCACACACTGATCCAATCTGCTGTGCCACTCCCATGCCTGTACTTGACCCCTAACTTCTAGCTCTCATTAACATGTCTAACTCTGGCCAGGCATGGTGGCTCACACCTGTAATCCCAGCACTTTGGGAGACCGAGGTGGGCAGATCACCTGAGGTCAGAAGTTCGAGACCAGCCTGGCCAACATGGTGAAACTCCATCTCTACTAACAATACAAAAATTAGCCAGGTGTGGTGGTGGGCACCTGTAATGCCAGTTACTTGGCAGGCTGAGGCAAGGGAATCGCTTGAACCTGGGAGGCAGAGGCTGCAGTGAGCTGAGACCGTGCCACTGCACTCCAGCCTCGGTGACAGAGCAAAACTCTGTCTCGGAGCTGGGGGTGGGGGCACATGTCTAACTTTACAGGTTCCTCCTTTCACCTTTCAAAATTTGCTGCTTGGCTGTGAATTTCAAAGACTAGCCCAAAAATCTACCCGCTAGAAATACGATGTTAAAGGTTGAATCATGCCCCCCAAAAAAGATATCCCAATCCCCGGTACCTGTGAATGTGACCTTACTTAGAATAGGCTCTGTATAGATTATCAAGTTAAGATGAAATCATTACAGTGGGCACTAATCCAATATAAATGATGTTCTTATGAAAAGGGGGAACTTGTGGCTGGGCACAGTGGTTCATGCCCGTAGTCAGTACTTGGGAGACTGAGGAAGGAAGACTGCTTGAGCCTAGCGGTTCGAGGCCAGCCTAGGCAACATAGTGAGACCCCTGTCTCTAAAACATTGAATCCAATGGACACAGAGACAGACTCAAAGAAGATGATGTGAGGCCGGGCGCGGTGGCTCAAGCCTGTAATCCCAGCACTTTGGGAGGCCGAGACGGGCGGATCACGAGGTCAGGAGATCGAGACCATCCTGGCTAACACGGTGAAACCCCGTCTCTACTAAAAAAATACAAAAAACTAGCCGGGCGAGGTGGCGGGCGCCTGTAGTCCCAGCTACTCGGGAGGCTGAGGCAGGAGAATGGTCTAAACCCGGGAGGCGGAGCTTGCAGTGAGCTGAGATCCGGCCACTGCACCCCAGCCTGGGCGACAGAGCAAGACTCTGTCTCAAAAAAAAAAAAAAAAAAAAGAAGATGATGTGAAGATCGGACGGGCCACCCATCTGCAAACGCAGAGAGAAGAACAGCTGGGAAGGGGCCTGAAGCGGGACAAGACACACCTCAGAGCTGGACAGGACACACCTCAACCTCAGAGGCAACCAGCCCTGCAGCACCTGGGTCTCACACCGACAGCCTCCAGGACTAGGAGATGATATGTTTTGGATGTTTAAGCCCCGGGTTTGTGATACAGATCAAACTCAGAGACCAAAGGCTGCCTTCAGGGTCTGTGCTCTGGCTTCTAGTGATGCCTGGCCAGTGCTTCAGGACTGCCACCTCCCTCTTTTGCTTCTTCAGTTCTATCTCTGAGGCAGCTGAGGTCATCTGACCAAGGACAGTATCAAGGCATTAGAGGAAACCATTTTATTCTAGATACCCTGTAAGTCAGTCCAGCCAGGACAGCTCCCTGACACTTTATGGTGGTGCCGGCAGCGCCCCAGCTCTGGACCACTGTGCTCCTCCTCACTCAGCAGCTCCTCGCACTCCTCATTGAGCTCCTCTGTGCCCCTAGGGCTGGCCCCGTCCTTGCTGGATATGAGCTCCAGCTCCTCGCTGAGGGACTCACCCAGACCCCAGTTATATCCTATGCAGGCCTCACCCTCACTGGAGTGCCGGGTCCTCACTGGATATCATCACATCCAAGGCCTCACTGTTCTCTTCACTGGGGCTGTCCTCTGTGGCCTCCTCCATCCCGGGCAGCTCCACTAACTCCTCACTAGGCTCCAAGTCCTCACTGGCCACTTCCTCACACCCTGGGAGAGTAAAATGACTGACTCACCACCATCATTTAATCACACGTCAGAAAGTCAGGTTACTATCCTCAATGCACTCATTTTTCCTCCAAAAAGTCTGCTTCCCTCGGTGCTACACACCACAGGACGCCCCTCTACTGCTATGGAGCATCATTCGTACCAGAGTGATGCTTTACAAAGGAAGAACTTGCTGCACTGCTAAAATAAAAGGCCGCTCTGGAAACCCTAAAGGTTAGTTTTGGCTTTCCAAGAATATAAATAAAACTGTGAAGTTAAACCCACAGGCTTTTCCCAGATGGTAATGCCTGCTATGACTAACGGGATCAAAAGGCACTATTATCAGGTACCCTTTCTTTCCTAACTTAGAGCATCACTTCACTGAGCAACAGGGTCCTCCAAGAATAACATAAAGAGATCATCCTAATTCAAACAGGTCCACTGCCTATTAATTAACTTTCCTGATTAACATTTTGACAAGAGCTCATTTTCACGTGCTCCATATTCTGGAAATTTCAACAGTCACCTAGCCTCAGCAGTTTTGATTGTACCCTCCGATTCAGAGGCAGCATTCCTTTCCAGGCTGGTGTCTGAATCCGCTTCCACGGCCTCTCCTGGAGGGCTTCTGCTGTGAAGGACGGGTTCCACACCCACAGGCCCCAGGCCCAAGTCTCCTTGGCCACAGCGTGACAATGAGCAACTGCCTGGTGCTCAGGCACAGACCTGCATACCGTGTGTCCAACACCCGGCACCCACTTCACCCTTCCCCACCTATCATGAGGGAGGTCTGAAGTACGGCAGGGGTTCTACATTCTGATAAATGTAAAGTGCAGCTCAGAAATATCTTACAGCAGATTTTAAACTACTTTTTTGTCACATGAAAAATACACCAGGTCTAGTAAATATGGTTTATCAACAGCAGTCCCCAACCTTTTTGGCACCAGGGACTGGTTTCACGGAAGACAATTCGTCCACAGAGCGGGAGGTGGGATGGTTTCAGATACTGGATTCTGATAAGGAACGCGCAACCTACATCCCTCGCATGTGCAGTTCACAACAGGGTTTGTGCCCTCATGAGACTCCAATGCTGCCACTGATCTGACAGGAGGTGGGGCTCAGGCAGTAATGCTTGCCCACCTGCCCGCCGCTCACCTCCTGTTCCTAACAGGCCAGTTCGTAACAGGCCATAGACCACGGTGTTGACCCCTGAAAGACATCATCAATAGGCAGAAATCGCTCTCGCTCTGCATCCACGCCCATCTACACTAAACACGCCGCCAGCAGGTTGCACAGTGACTACATACATACAGTAGCCACGGAGTAACAGCTTCTCCTGTGTGTAAATCCTGAGAGCCTGAAAATGGAAGTCACCTAGAACACCTGCAAGAACGGAATGAACAAGTACCACTGCCACACTCATCATGGGAAACACAGGGTACCTAGTCTCAAAGCAGGTCTGTATGCAAAATGGAGCATTTAACAGTGCAGCGTTTCAGTAAGACTAGCACCTCTCTCCTTGACTAGAGGTAAAAACTCCCATATTCACTCATATCTAATTAAATCTCTATACCTGGCCGGGCGCGGTGGCTCAAGCCTGTAATCCCAGCCCTTTGGGAGGCCAAGATGGGCGGATCACGAGGTCAGGAGATCGAGACCATCCTGGCTAACATGGTGAAACCCCGTCTCTACTAAAATACAAAAAACTAGCCGGGCGAGGTGGCGGGCGCCTGTAGTCCCAGCTACTTGGGAGGCTGAGGCAGGAGACTGGTGTAAACCCGGGAAGCGGAGCTTGCAGTGAGCTGAGATCCGGTCACTGCACTCCAGCCTGGGTGACAGAGCGAGACTCCGTCTCAAAAAAAAAAAAAAAAATCTCTACACTTTTACGAGTAATTGCTCTATGACTTGGTGTATCAGATTATTTTCCCCAAGGAAAACAAAAATTGGCTACAATTCAGTCACTAAGGGACTTTCCCCTTTGAATTAAAAATAACAATAATGTTAAGAAAGGGCCTGTTGAGCCGGGCGCGGTGGCTCAAGCCTGTAATCCCAGCACTTTGGGAGGCCGAGACGGGTGGATCACGAGGTCAGGAGATCGAGACCATCCTGGCTAACACAGTGAAACCCCGTCTCTACTAAAAAATACAAAAAAACTAGCCGGGCGAGGTGGCGGGCGCCTGTAGTCCCAGCTACTCGGGAGGCTGAGGCAGGAGAATGGCCTGAACCCGGGAGGCGGAGCTTGCAGTGAGCTGAGATCCGGCCACTGCACTCCAGCAAGGGGGACAGAGTGAGACTCCGTCTCAAAAAAAAAAAAAAAAAAGAAAGAAAGGGCCTGTTGAATGATAATGTTAAGAAAGTGCCTGTTTAAGACGTCCGGTGCCAGGTGCGGTGGCTCACGCCTGTAATCCCAGCACTTTGGGAGGCCGAGGCGGGCGGATCACAAGGTCAGGAGATCGAGACCACGGTGAAACCCCGTCTCTACTAAAAATACAAAAAATTAGCCAGGCGCGGTTGTGGGCGCCTGTAGTCCCAGCTACTCGGGAGGCTGAGGCAGGAGAATGGCATGAACCCGGGAGGCGGAGCTTGCAGTGAGCCGAGATCGCGCCACTGCACTCCAGCCTGGGCGACAGAGCGAGACTCCGTCTCAAAAAAAAAAAAAAAAAAAGACGTCCGGTCTCAGACACTGAAAGAACAGCCTTTTTCACCTCACATGCCCTAGAATAGAAGCCACGGTGTTGGAAGAGTGGGACTTCCTCCTCGCTTGGTCACCATGAGAATCAAGGATCAGAACACAGGACTTCAACCCCAACACTGCCCTGTCCGGCAAAGCAACAAATGCAGTTTGCTGAAGGCTACAGCAAGACGCAAAGGCCATTTTTAAGACAGAGACGGTCTCTTAGAGGAAGATTTCGTGCCTGTGAGGGTCGGTGAGGGAAGGACGTAAACATGGTTCTTTCTTGAGCTCTGTTTCTGCTGATGGCAGCAGCGATTACAGCAAATGCACTTCAAAAATGAGCAGACCAGTCTCCCGGTCCCCTAATCTGAAATCCCCCACTTAGCTACAGTTTCCCTGAAAATGCTTGAGGCCACTGACTGTCCTTCTTCCCTCAGAAAGGGGCTCTCTTCAAGCCACCCAGCCCATAATAAGGTGTAAGGACAACCTCTTTGAATCCCCATTTGAGATACACTGAAGAACTGCACCATGCAAAAGGCCCAAGACCTACCAGATATGAGTGACTATGCTTCTATAAAGAAGCACAATCTTCACAGTCTGCGGCAGGCAGGGGCTCCACGTGTCTCCCCTATACTATCTGCAGACACAACTGCTCTTCTCTTTCCCTCCTGGGGGTTGCAGGTGGTGGTCAGTTTCTTCACCCATGCTCCAGGCAATGAAGGAAGTAAACATACAATGTGTTTCCCTCTCAATAAGTCAAAAGACAAAAACAGCTACAGTAGTACACGTTTAATCCTGACCTCTCAGGTCACCCACCGCATCACACAGGAAGTCCCAGTGGTTGGTGGGTGAGAAGACTAACAGGAGACAACTAACAAAAGTGCCTGACCCAAACTGTGCCCAAGACACACACCAAAGCCTAGGAACAGGCATCAGGACTGAAATGCTGTCGATGAGAAATCCATTTTCCTACAATCACACAGCAACTATAACAGCACTGTCTCCCTTAACAAAACTATTCTCTCCTCAGCAAAGGCCTCCGCAGTCTTGCTCCAGAGGTGCCTTTCAGCAAACTCTCAACAACGGTCCTCACACACAATGTTCACAGACGAAAGGTCTTGCAAACAGTACTATGATGCTTAATGATTTTAACAGGAATATGATGTGGCAAATTCACACACAAATTGGTTGTTCAATGAGAAACAACATTTCCAAGACACCAGCACCCATGCCCTTACCACTGTCTCATCTGAGGGCAAAAGCAAGTTAACTGGGGCCGTACATAACAAAGAAAAAAAATACATTAAACCCTTTATTATTTTAATTTTTCAAGTTGTAACTTCAAAACAAATTTTCAAAGACGAAGAAGAGAAAAGATTTTACAGCCCCTGTGCTGCTTTTTTTTTTCAGACAGGGTCTTGCTCTGTCACCCAGACTGGAGTGCAGTGGCCCAATCTCGACCTTGCAGGTTCAAACAATCCTCCCACCTCAGTCTCCCAAGTTGCTGGGACCACAGGCACACACCACCACACTGAGCTAATTTTTTGTGGGTTTTTTTGTTGTTGTTGAGACAGGGTTTCACCATGTTGCCCAGGCTAGTCCAATGCTGCCTTAAACACAAAGTTTCAAGACAAAATACAATGTTTTTTGTTTTGTTTTTTTGAGACAGGAGTTTCGCTCTTGTTGCCCAGGCGACAATGCAATGGCGTGACCTCAGTTCACCGCAACCTCTGCTTCCCAGGTTCAAGTGTGTCTCCTGTCTCAGCTTCCCAAGTAGCTGGGATTACAGGCATGCGCCACCACGCCCGGCTACTTTCATATTTTTAGTAGAGATGCAGTTTCTCCAAGTTGGTCAGGCTGGCCTTGAACTCCTGACCTCAGGTGATCTGCCCGCCTCGGCCTCCCAAAGTGCTAGGATTATAAGCACGAGCTACCGCGCCCAGCCTAAAACACAATGTTAATTCAACAGAAAGGTCATACTAAGCCCTCACCCTCACTTGGGTCATGGACACACACCAAGTCAACCCACATGATTAACTTACCAAAGAATTCAAATGAAAATGGGTCCCTTCCACCAAAAAATTCCCTGAAGACATCATCTGGGTTACGGAATGTGAAGCCAAATTCAAATGGACTGTCAAAATGACTTCCACCTGCACAAATACAACACAGCTTTTAGTTTATAAATTTTGGTGTTTTGTAGGCAAAGAATTCTTTGTTGACAGAACATTATACAAATCATGATCTAATAAAAAAAAAAACATTTCATAAACCTGAAGTTCTCTGTAATTCAAAACATGAGTCCTGTACTGACTGAAAGTGAGTGTGCCCAGCACTGATGACACATGAGTGCAGATATTGAGACTACTTTTCGACATCTCTAAACCCATGATCGGCATGTAACATTACACACCATTTTTATGATTTGTTATGAAGGTTTACCAACCAAGAGTATTTGCATCCACTTCAACGACTGGCCTCCTGGAGCCACAGAAGCTGCCATGTGGCCTCAGTGGGTCTGGAGCAATAATTTCCCAACATTCCAAGGGAGGCTGGTCACAGCCCAGTGACCATGGGAACTTTTGGAGACAAAGTATAGGCCCTACAAGGTCATTATTTTAGCTTTTCAGGAAAATCTGCTCTTCAAACCCTTAAGATAATTTTGACAACGTCAAGTGCTGATCTAAGGGTGTATGTTCACAATATATTGCAGTATGGTTACAAATTGTACCCTACCTATAAGAAGTACATCAACATATACTTCTAGTCTCACAAAAGATTTTTAAATGCTATCAATTTCTCTGTCCTCTCCCCAATTTAGTATGCTTTCTAGGTTGCATCTCTATTTACTGATACAAAATAGACTCTGACCAAGAGACTCGTGATTTACAAACTCAACTTACTTGCCAAGACCATTTGTCTTCAAAGAAAAAACTCATGTACTTACCTCCTCCTCCACCATTTAATCCTTCTTTGCCATATTTGTCATAGATGTCCCGTTTCTTAGCTAAAAATTTAAAGAAAGGTCAGTAAGGCCAAGTTCCTTTTAAACCCTTAATTCAAAAGAAAAGGCATTTCCCAAGTTGTAAATCAGTTTTCAGTGTTTTACAATTAAATTTCAAGGAGTATGGCCATCCTTTCTTTAAAACAAAAGGAAGCAAGAGGGAAAACTTTCTGTACCTCTCTGCTGAAAAACAATTCAAAAAAGACATTAAGTATGTAAGTATTTACGGCTGGGCGCGGTGGCTCACACCTGTAATCCCAGCACTTTGGGAGGCCAAGGTGGGCAGATCACCTGAGGTCAGGAGTTCGAGACCAGCCTGGCCAACATGGAGAAACCCCATCTCTACTAAAAATACAAAATTAGCCGGGCATGGTGGCGTATGCCTGTAATCCCAGCTACTCAGGGGGCTGAGGCAGGAGAATCGCTTGAACCCAGGAGGCAGAGGTTGCACTGAGCCGAGATTGCACTACTGCACTCAAGCCTGGGCAACAAGAGCGAAACTCCATCTCAAAAAAAAAAAAAAAAAAAATTTTTTTTAATTCTATTAGATCATTTCTTTCACTCTACTGCCCACAGAGCCCAGACATGCTACATTAAAATCACATGACCAAGTACAAAATTATTCCAACCACAGAAGTGCACCATCTTACTACAAAAATCTGCAGCACAAAAACAAACATGCCAGGGCCTAGGCAAGTGGTAGAAAGTAGATGTGCCAGAAAGGCGCCAACCTAACACCCTGCAGGCTCATTCACCCTGAAAAGGGACCACCTGGATGCAAGGCCTGGGGCTAGCGTGCCACTCTCCCCCTGAGCCTTCCCACTTAACATTCCAAACACTACTTATACCCCAGAACAAAAAGAATGACACTAGAAGCATTGGTACTTCTGACATGACACCATCTGTGCTCCTCAAAAAAATCTCATAGGCTGGACGCAGAGGCTAACGCCTGTAATCCCAACACTTTGCGCAGGCAAGGCAGGTGGATTACTTAAAACCCAGGAGTTCAAGACCAGTCTGGGCAACACGGCAAAATCCCACCTTTAAACACAATACAAAAAAGTTAGCTGGGCACAGGGGCACCCACCCGTGCGTGGTCCCAGCTACTCGAGAAACCGAGATGGAAGAATCGCTTGAGCCTGGGAGGTCAAGACTGCAGCAAGCTGTGATCATGCCACTACATTCCAGCCTGGGCAACAGAGTGAGACTCCTTCTCAATTTGTAAAAAGTAAAAGAAAATCTCACATTCCACAAAATGGGAAAACAGGCTTATAAGCAAACCACTTACAAGCAGGTTCAGGTAGCCGGTGCCATGGCAAGAACAATGACCATGTTTTGAAGATAACTCCAGCTCGCACTTAGGGCTGCCTAAAAGGATATGAAGCACACACCCCGCACCTCCCGAAAGAACCAAGTGACTCCTCAGTGTGAGAGTTTAAAGCTGCTCTATCAAGTATGAAGCTTCATTTTGGTCCTCACTTTTCCTAATGATGATACTAGTCCCTAAAACCCTGAATCTGGCAATACTGAATTAGCACACGAACAACAACAACCGAAGAACAAGATGGCAACACTGAGGCCTGTGCCCTCCTGTCACTCCGGCACACAAGTCCAAGGGAACGAGCCTGGCGCAGTGGCGCTTGGAGCCTGAGAGGATGATCACCTCAATCCAGGAGTTCAAGGCCTCCCCGGGAAACCTAACAAGACCCTCTCTCTTTAAAAAAAAAAAAAAACTTTCCAATGAATAAGCTCAACAGTTCAAGACCTTAAATGCCACATTTCAAGATGATTTCAAGTATCAGTGTTTTATGTCTTTTCATATTTTTGAAGTAAAATGTCTGGGATTTCCTCTAAAACAAAGGGGGTGGGCCACAGTGTCACCAGAGAAAACAAGGCTGGTGGTGTGCTGGTAGCTGTTGAAGGTGGCAAGCTTACGCTGGGTTCCTTCTGTTTTGTTTTTTGTTTTGTTTTGTTTTTGGAGACAGAGTCTCGCACTGTCACCCAGGCTGGAGTACAGTGGTGCAATCTCAGCTCACTGCAACCTCCGCCTCAAACTGGTTTCCTTCTTTAAAAAATTAAAAAAAAAAAAAACACCCACATTTGTTGTAAATATGGGCCAATTACCTGACCATATGCAGATACACTTAACCTAACCAAGTGCCCACTTCCAGGGTTCTGGTAGTCCATCCCTAACTTTGTAAATGCCTCGGCCTTTGCTCGCAACAGGCCACCCAGCACTGCAGCAGACAGGGGCATTGTGTGGCCTTCCAGTTCTGTCACTGTTCCCCCACCCCAGGCCCCATGCACAGCCTCTTACTTCCCCACGGAACCCCAACTGCATCTAGGCAACAGCTGACCTCTGATCCCTCACCCATTTGTGAACTAAGCCAATGGATCTGACTTCCAGTAACATACAACACCTCTGCTCCAGACCCAGGAGGGGAAGACAGGCCTGAAATTTGCAAACTAAATTTTAGCTGTATGTTCCATCCCCTCTTCTTGGGAACTAATGACGTCCTCTCAAGTAGTAAAGCTGACTCCACTGGCACGGTATCGTTTAAGCCAGTGGGGGTGAGCGAGGTCAGAATGATCGCACACAACAACGGGGGCAGGCACGCCACATGCACAGTGACCTGAGTCCTGCAACCTCCTCTCTCCCGGGTTCCTAGTCCTGTTTTAGAACAGCCGTCCTAAGAGTAACTACTAGAAGCCCTGGTACTCCACAGCACTCGCGGTTACCTCAATCAATTCACATCTTCACAAGAAAAGTAAAAACCTCTCGGGGGCCCAAAATTCAGTTGGCATCAAAAACAAGTCACTTGAGTCCATACTGTGCTACCCTCAGGAGGATCCCAACACCCACTCCGCATTCCGGCATGCCCGCTCAGGGTCCTTCAGCAGCTTGGTGTCACTCACCATCCGACAGCACTTCATATGCCTCCGCTACTTGTTTGAATTTTCTCTCTGCTTCTTCTTTATTCTCAGGATTTTTATCTGGATGCCACTTCAGTGCCAGTTTCCGATATCTTGAAAAGAATAAAGGATACTGATCACATTCTAAACCCAGAAATCAACTATGCTTTTGAAACTAACATCATTAACCACGAGAATGGCTTCAGAGCTGCCAACTGGTGAGATGAATACCAGTTTTAATTGTAAAACCTCCCTTTTCTCTACAATGAAATACACAAAGTTCTAAAATCCAGATAGCCAGGTGAGGTGGTGTGTTGCCAGATAGACCCAGCTACTCCAGAGGCTAAGGGGTGGCAACGGCTTGAGGCCAGGAGTTTAAGGCTACAGTAAGCTATGATCACACCACTGTAACCCAGCCGGGGCGACAGAACAAGACCGTCTCAAAATTAAGTGTAAAAATACTCATTAAAGTAAGTTTTCTAAACAAAATCCTGATAGCATAATACAAACAAACCTCTGGAGAGAGAAAAATGAAGATCACAGTGTCCACAACATGGACTGACAGTGACAGGAAGTAAAGGGGAAAACGCCAGATGTGGTGGCTCACGCCTGTAATCCCAGCACTTTGGGAGGCTGAGGTGGGCGTATCACCTGAGGTCAGGAGTTCAAGACCAGCCTGGCCAACATGGAGAAACCCCGACTCCACTTAAAATACAAAATTAGCCAGGCATGGGGGTGCATACCCGTAATCGCAGCTACTCAGGAGGCTGCGGCAGGAGAATCACTGGAACCCAAGAGGCAGAGGTTGTGGTGAGCTGAGATCACCCCACTGCACTCCAGCCTGGGCAACAAGAGCGAAACTCCGTCTCAAAAAATTTTTAAAAAGGGAGAAAAAGGCCTGGGTCACTGAGCAGTAAGATCGAACATCACCATCCATATCCTTCCATGTTCTGATTCCCAGGACCCTACTTCCTCAGCCAGTCCACTACTTAGCTCATCTGTGTGCCAAAGGTGAGTCGCCTGCCACCAAACAGGCCAGGATCTCAGGATCTTTCAAACACCCTCTGTGCTATATTCAAGATCTAAACAGAGTTAAAACACTGACTTCCTTCCCATCCTTGATGATAAAGATCTTGCCTTACAGACTTTACAGGCTTGGCTTTTAGATTCTGTAACTTCAGACTTCATTAGCACACAGATTCACTTTAATTTCCTAATTTTTTTTTAAGTACAAAGAGGGGCTATTAACACCCAGTACAGACATATCCATGAGGTCATAAATGCATGCTAGAAAACTAGGGCTGGATTTTATCACTGCCCTGTCTGCCCTTGTTTCTCTGTGCCAGATCCTCAGTGCCCCTTTCCATACAGGGATGTTTTTCTCATAGAGTAATCATATGAACAGTTTTTATGACCTCCTTTTGGTCTGAAATACTTTTGAATAGAATTTCTTTCTTTAAAAAAAAAAAAAAAAAAAAAAAAAAAACAGACACGGGGTCTTACTATGTTGCCCAAGCTGGTCTCGAACTCCTGGGCTCAAGTGATCCTTCTGCCTTGGCCTCCCGAAGTACTGGGATTGCAGGCATAAGCTACCGTGTGGGGCCTGAACATAATTTCAAGAGGAGGATTTATAAAACAATTTTCTCTAATCATATGATTGGTGTCATTTTCCCATTTGCCAAGGTAGTCTCACTTAAAAAAAAATAAGGAAAAGAAATGGATAATTTCATCCGCTGCCTTTACTTGGGGTTAACGTGGTTCTTAAACACCTTCATCTTGGAACTCTCCAAGTGGGGACCTCTTGGGTTCCTGGTGGTGGGTTTTGAAAGATAAGGGAAAGCACATTTTGAGCATCTCTGGGTACCACAGTGCGGAACACTTGGGACCCAGCGCTGTTTCAGAGGAATCTGAAGTCTGCTTTTAGTTTTCAGAGACATGGCTTGTTGTAAAACATCAGAAGACATGACTTCCAGGACTCAAGCAGCAAGCCAGGATTCTAGGTTGGCTGCTGTGTCATCTTTGAAGTCAAGACTAAGCTGGGCTCGACCTTCAAGAGTCCTCGTTTTGACAATAATTCAGCCTACGGAACTCATGTGAATACTACTATGTAGAAATAAAGCCTAGACCTTGAGCGAACATCTGTATATTGGTTGAAAATGATAGTGGTAACCATTGATCCCCCTTACGTCATTTGACGTTTGGAAAATTCCAGTAATTACCATTTTTGCAACGAATATGGATACCACGTAGTACTTTGGTGTTACCTGCTTTTGAAAAATAAAGTCTTTGGTTCACCCAGTGAAAAAAAAAACACTGACTTCCACAAAGATTCTAGGACCAAGGTCACATTCTGTTGCAGAGTTTCAACTGACCAAATAATTGCATGCTATTTAAATACGAAAAAAAAAGCCCAGGTGCAGTGGCTCACACCTGTAATCCCAGCACTCTGGCAGGCCGAGGCGGGTGGATCACCTGGTCAGGAGTTCAAGACCAACCTGGCCAACATGGCAAAACCCCATCTCTACTAAAAATACAAAAAGCCGGGCATGAAGGTGTGCGTCTGTAATCCCAGCTACTCAGGAGGCTGATGCAGAATTGCTTGAACCCAGAAGGCAGAGGTTGCAGTGAGCCAACATCATGCCACTGAACTCCAGGCTGGGTGACACAGCGAGCCTCCGGCTCAACATGAATACGTGAATGAATACAAAAAAATTCTCTAATCAGCAAAACCTAAGCAGCATATATTCAAAAGGAGGATAATGTTAAAAAAGAGAAGCAGTATACCCCTCAAAATCTCAGACTAGTATACAAATCTGACAGTGCTTTTAACACTTGGCAAGTTATTACTGTAAAGCTGTCGTGGCTCAATTTAACTTGCAACATGTTCAACAAAACCTTGGCTTAACCATACTAAAATCTGATTAAAGCTGGAGTCCAGAATACTAAACAGTAATTTATGTCACTGTGGACCTAAATAAACATGTAGCAGTGGATCAAATAACCCTAAATGTGCCAGAAATCCTTAAAAATAACAGACCATACAAAAGACAAAAGAGAAAAAATGATTAGTGTGCAGTACTACCTACCATCTAGTGTTCATATGAAAACTTGGTAACAGATGAGAATGCAGGACAAGATTCAACTGTGTATGCCCCAGTCATACACCTACTAAAATCTTTAAAAATCAAGGTGTAATACAACATATGACATGCAAGTGTAAACAGTGCCAAATGACTTTGAATGTTGACCTTCAGATCTGCTGGACCTGCACACCAGTACTTCAGCACCAAGGAAGGAAGGCCCATGGTGTGTGATTCAAACACAGGAAGAGTCTGGTATCTCAGGAGAGATGCGGAATAGGTGGCAGCCACAGACCTTTAAGTCCTCAAACAAAAACTGTCAACAGACACAAAGCCAAGGGTACACAAGGTAGACTGTTCTAACAGCATGTACCCCATAGCTATCATTCTGCTCATTTTTAAAAGTCAGCATTTATATAACTGTACCCTCAGGAGTGCAGGAAATCTCACTGCTTTTAAAGGTTAATAGCCTGTTCTAAATTCCTACTTCAACATCATGCTAGAGACACTCAGCAACTTGTATGTTCTCACAAATAACTAAAACCAATCTACTCTCTAATGACCTCTATCATAAAGGTATGTAAGTTCCATCATTACTGAAAGTACTGTACACATATTATGCTTATCCACTGATAAGGTCTGGCTGTGTCCCCACTCAAATCTCAACTTGAGTTTTATCTCCCAGAACTCCCAGGTGTTGTGGGAGGGACCCAGGGGAGGTAACTGAATCAGGGGGACTGGTCTTTCCCGTGCTATTCTCGTGACAGTGAATAAGCCTCACAAGACCTGATGGCTTTATAAGGGGTTTTCGCTTTTGCTTCTTCCGCGTTCTCCTGCTGCCACCATGTAAGTGCCTTTTGCCCTCTACCATGTTTATAAGACCTCCCCAGCCATGTGGAACTGTTAAGTCAAATTAAACCTCCTTTTCTTCCCAGTCTTGGGTAAGTCTTTTATCAGCAGTGTACACACAGACTAATACATCCATTAACTTATTCAAGAAGAGCAAAGTATTTGTCTTCATTCTATAATCTGTCAAGCTGTTAACACTATTGATAAGAACAGTGTGTGCCTCAAGTGTACAGCATAGGCTTCCTCAGTGTGGGAAACCTCACTCCATTGGTGACAATATCAGGGCCTGCCTGACCTCTCCTCAGTGGGCTGCTTCTACTAGGTTCCTTGGCAGAGGTTTCAAATAATCTGCAGGCAACGTCAACTCTGCCCAACAGTAATCATCCTGACTTGGCCTTTTTTTTTTTTTTTTTTTTTTTGAGAGACAGGGTCTCGGCTCAGTTGCCCAAGCTGGAGTGCAGTGGCGCGAACATGACTCACTGCAGCCTCAACCTCCTGGGTTCAAGCAACTGTCCTGCCTCAGCCTCTGGAGCAGCTGGGATTACAGGCATATGCCACCACACCCTTTTTTTTTTTTTTGGTCAAGACAGTATCTCATTTCGTTGCCCAGGGTCGTCTCAAACCCCTGGGCTTGAGACTGACCCTCCCACGTAGACCTCTCGAGGTACTGGGATTAGAGGTGTGAGCCACTTGCCTGGCTGTAATTTAGCATTTTAAAATGAACTATCTCAGCTACGCACAGTGGCTCACATCTATAATCGCAGCAATCTGGGAGGCCAAGGCGAGAGGATTGCTTGAGCCCAGGAGTTTGAGACCAGCCTGAGCAACATAGTGAGACTCTATTTTTCTATTAAAATTTAAAAATTAATCAAAATGAACTATTTGGTCCAAAAACAAAGTTAATTCTATCTTCAGGCCCACTAAGTCTAGCAGTATAAACTTCATTATTTATTAACAATTTTTTTTTTTTAAGCTAACAGAGCAGAGAGTTTATTGAGAGTACACGCCAAGAGAGATGTGGGTTGTCCTGACTGGAAAACAGCCCATAGAGTCCTGTGTTGTGGTTTTTATTAGGTCAGACTTTTTCTTTTTTTTTGCATTGTTATTTTTTTTATTATTATACTAACTATTCCAGGCTAACTGCTCTCTAGCTATGTGAATATCTAACAATCTGTCTCATGATGTCTTTGCTGTACACTCTACATTCACAGTTAGCATTTCATTAATTAAACAGACTGAGGTTACCGTGAGAGCCTTCTACGGCTGGAACTGCCCTCCTCACATTGGCCAGGCCCTGGTCACACAGATGCAGGTGCAACAGGCAGTGGTGCAGTTCTCAAACTTTCATATGAATCAGAAGGGACTCCAATGGCAGAGGCTGGAGCCCAACAACCACACCAGGAAAATCCGAGTGCTACCTACTCTGGGCCCCTGCCTTGCAAAAGGGCACTCAAGAGTGCCAAGTCAGCTCCATTTTCAAAGTCCAAAGTAAAAGATGTTTGGGATTATTTCACATCCTCGGTAACTTTTTCAACAACTTCAGATATAAACCAAGTGACTAATGAAGAGCAAAGCCCAGACCTAGACTGCAAATGCTCCTTGTTAACTGCTCTGTCAAATTAAACTACATGGCATTCAAAGACTGGTATACTACACTAAAAGTAGTTTTCATAGGCAATAGAGAAAGTTACACTACTCAATTACCAATGTACCACTGTGCAGATGCATTATCTCAGAAATAAAATTACTTACGCCTTTTTAATATCCTCGGGTGAGGCATGTCTCTGCACGCCTAGAACTTCATAGTAATCCACCATGTTTTAAGAGATTGTTGGAATGGGTCCTGCAAGTAAAAACAGGTGGTCAGTGATGAGGATGCTGGGGATAGGCAAGTCACGGTGGTGGGACGGGTCTGGAGACGGAGAAAGAGATGGTGTCGCCTTAGCACCTACTGGCCTACAGAGGGAACTTCCACTAGAGCTAACCACTAGCCAGGCTGGGCCAAGACCTCGTCTGGGAACTGGTTCCCAGATTCACGCCCTAAGACTCTTCTACAGCTAACCACTAGCCTGCTGGGCTAAGACCTTGTCTGGGAACTGGCTCTCAGATTCATGCCCTAAGACCCTTCTAGAGATGGGGGGAAAAGCTCTGAAATAGCCTAAACTAAATAAAAACAACAGGTGACTCTGAGGCAGAGACTCCATGCCACTTGACCACTAGCTGACAGAGTCTGTCGTGTGTTCCTAGACACGGTCTGTGCTCAGGGAACGTCAGTTACCTCTTTCATTCAATGCATTCCTGTGCCAGGCGTTGGGCAAGACCATGGGGCTCCAAGGACAAACACGCTGTCCCTGCCCTGAACCAACTTCACATGGGAACAATAGAAAGCCATCCTTCCACCATTCTGTCACCCACACAGGGAACAGTAAAAGCCCTCCCACATATCTCCCAAGAGAGAAAGACCTTTGACTACACAGTGGTTAGTGTAACTCTACCCTCTGGCTCCAAGCTCCCATCCATTCCTCTACCAAACAAATACAGTATTGCCGGCTGACCACACTAATTAGATGGTATCACTACGGATTAGAAGGTGGAGAGAAAACCAGCAGCAGAGATTCGTTCCCTAAGTTCCCCTATGGCTTACGTGGTTCAGCCCTGTTACTTCTCCGGGCAGTAAAACGTTCAGTGAAACCCACTCTGCTCCTGCCAGCTCTGAAGGAGGATGCAGCCTCTGGTCCCACAAGGAGGAACTACACACACACTGTTGCTTTAAGACATGATGTTTCTTAACCAATTTACTTCTTTAACTTTCACTGGCTAACCTACTCTATTAAATCAACAATCAAGAATCTGCAGAGCCTGGCACGGCAATTCACATCCCTAATCCCAGCACTTTGAGAGGCCAAGGCGGAGTGGATCACAGGGTCAGGAGATCGAGATCATCTGGGCCAACCAACATGGTGAAACTCCGTCTCTACTAAAAACACAAAAATTAGCCGGGTGTGGTGGCACACGCCCGTAGTCCCAGCTATTTGGGAGGCTGAGGCAGGAGAATCTCTTGAACCCGGGAAGTGGAGGTTGCAGTGAACCAAAATCGCACCACTGCACTCCAGCCCGGGCAACACAGGGAGATTCTATCTCAAAAAAAAACAGTGCCGGGTGCAATGGCTCACACCTGTAACCCCAGCACTTTGGGAGGTTGAGGTGGGCGGATCACTTGATGTCAGGAGTTCGAGATCAGCCTGGCCAACAGGGTGAAACCTCATCTCTACTAAAAATACAAAAATTAGTCGGCGTCACGGTGCACGTCTCTAGTCCTAGCTACTCAGGAGGCTGAGGCAGGAGAATCGCTTGAACCCAGGAGGCGGAGGCTGCAGTGAGCTGAGATCGCGCCACCGCACTCCAGCCTGGACAACAGAGCGAGACTGTCTCAAAAAAAAAAAAAAAGGGCAAGAAGGAAAAAGAAAAAGAAAAAAAACATTATCACGAAACCACAAAGAAACATCTGTGGAAACTTAAACTCTTGGGTTTTTTTGTTTTTGTTTTTTAATTGAGACAGAGTCTCGGTTTGTTGCTGGTCTTGGTCTCAAACTCCTGGGCTCAAGGATTCCTCCCACCTCAGCCTCCCCAAGTGCTGGGACTGCAGGCACGAGCCACCACACCTGTACCTTGTTTTTATGGAAGTCCTTTAATCAAAAAACAAAAAACTATAATGGAAATCATGATCTATCTAGATGTATATAAACTACATTATCAATTCGATGGAATGACTAACATCAAACTTAGAAAGGAATGTACATCTTCAAATACATGAGAGCAAAGATTCTAGGTGTTAAGTTTAAAATGTCAACCACAAGATACAGAATTTAAAGTATCAAAATGTTCTTTTTCTTAAGTAGATCTGTTCCCAGTATTTTTAAAACTACAACTCAGAAAAAAACTTGTATGGTTCCTATTTTCTTGTAATTATTCCAACTTAACATTATCAGCTTTGCTGGACACATAATAAAACAAAATAAAATATTAATTGGAGAAGGTGCCTAAGGGTATACCACCATACAGTTCTTTCCACTCCATTTGGAAATATTCAATATAACATTTTAGGGACTTTTTTATGTAATAAGTTACAAGGTAAGGACACCCAATTATGAAAGATTTCCTCCCTGGTAGTTAGAACGACATGGCAACATACAGAATTCAAACCACACCAGTCCAACCAGTCTCTAGAGAAAAGACAGGAGTCGATTCCCGTAAGCAGGAACACTGCAATCTTCTTTCAGTAACTAAAAACCTGCCCATCAGTCACAGCACACAGAGCAGAGCAGCCAACAAGCAGCAGGAAAGCCAGCATTTCCTCACATCTCTCTCACTCCCTTGGCTGAGTGACTATGTGAGGTTATTTTCACTTGAGCTCCAGTTTGATGCCAAGGATCTGAGGTGCCGTTTTGGCAGTGATGCCAGCAGCAGTACCTAGCAGAAACAGGGGGAAGCTGCTAATCCACCCTCACTAACAGAACAAGAGCAGAAATCTCAGTACCAATCTTCCCATGCCAGACATCTGGATCATCCCCTGAACACTATATATAGCAAGACGCCACACACCAAGCACACGTACTCTCGCAAGTCCAAACAGCTCATCCTCTATCTACACTTGTGTGCCTGTGTTTATGCATGTGGTGGTGGGAATGGGAAGAAGACACCCCCCGAGGCAGCCAGCATAGAGGTGAGAACGTGGGTGTGGGCGAGGGCCACGAGGGCCGCATGGCCAGCTGGGGAATGCTGTGATTTACTTCATCACCAAAAACACTCACTGAAAGCCTGCTCTGACATGTACGTGCAGCATCCACTAAGGGCACCCAGTATTCACAGCACTCCATCAAATGGCTAGTGTCCTTACTAAATGAAGGCTACCCTACAAGGAAAGCGTAAAGGCAGTAATGACAGCCACCCCCTGTAGGGGATGCCCTCACCTCCGCCACCGTCCTGCACTGCTTACCCGTAGCCTCTCCACTCCCTTGCATGGACTCATCCCCCAGTTCTGCTGCAGCTCCCCACTGCCTGCCACTGGAGGCTCTTATTTAAGGTCAGTAAAAAACCTACAGCACCACCCACAGACGAGTTTCCCAACTTTACTTGTCCGACTTCTCTCTCCATCTAACTTCCATCACCAGCTTTCA
Source organism: Macaca fascicularis (assembly GCF_037993035.2). Taxonomy (NCBI): domain Eukaryota; kingdom Metazoa; phylum Chordata; class Mammalia; order Primates; family Cercopithecidae; genus Macaca; species Macaca fascicularis. The sequence goes on along the minus strand of NC_088377.1, from coordinate 198,659,613 downwards.
CCCCTCCACTGGCCCGCTGAAGAAACTACAGGAACTCTAAAGGCTCAAGGCCAACTCTCATCCAACATGTGGGTTTTCATCCTTTCCCCTTACGTAAGTATCATTTACTTAGCACTGAGTCCCAAATGTAAGTTCCAAGCTCAGGGCTCTCCTAGGCAGTTCAGACACAAATAGACAGATGACTACTTGACACAGCCACTTGGATGTCCAGCAGACATCCCAAATAGAACACGACCAAAATTTAACTCTTAATCCTTCTCACCCACTACACACCTGGTCTTTCTCTAGTAAATTCTACCTTGAGCTCTGAGGTACCTGTGAAATGTTCACCTTCACCAACATCACAACTCAGCACACAGACACAAATGAATCACAAAATTCTGCCGAGTCTACCTCTGAAATATCTGAAGTTCATTCACTGTTCTTTATCTTCACCAGCATCATTCTCTCTTACCCTGACCTACAGCAGCCTCTAATTTCATCCTGCCCTCTGCTCTCACAGATGTCAGCTTATAAATGTGCAGATATTGGCTGGGCACAACGGCACACACCCGTCATCCTGGCACTTTGTGAGACCAAAGTGGGAGGGCTGCTTGAGCCCAGGAGTTGGGAGACCAGTTCGAGATCGTGCCACAGCACTCCAGTTTGGGTTAGAGTAAGACCCTGTCTCCAAAAAAATGAAAATAAAATTTTTTTAAAAATTAAAATTAAAAATGAATAGCTGGGTGCGGTGGCTCACACCTGTAATCCCAGCACTCTGGGAGGCAAAGGTGGGTGGATCACCTGAGGTCGGGAGTTCAAGACCAGACTGATCAACATGAAGAAACCCCGTCTCTACTAAAAATACAAAACCAGTTAGGCGTGGTGGCACATGCCTGTAATCCCAGCTACTCAGGAGGCAGAGGCAGAAGAATTGCTTGAACCCGGGAGGCGGAGGCTGTGGTGGAGCCAAGATCACGCCATTGCACTCCAGCCTGGGCAACAAGAACGAAACTCCACCTCAAAAAGAATAAATGCCAACTCAAAAAAAAAAAAAATGAATAAATGTGTAGATTATTATCACAACAGATACAATCTGTGGTCCTGCCCCGGACAAAACCAGCTATAAAGGATAGGTCAATTCAGAATTAGATGAAATAAAAATTTACTATACTGGCTAATGCTAGATCAAGCAAGAAAATTTAAAAAGCTATCCAAAAATCAGACTCAGGCCAGGCAAAGTGGCTCACTTCTATAATTCCAGCACTTCGGGAGCCAAGGCAGGAGGACTGCTTGAGCCCAGGAGTTCAAGATCAGCCTGGAAACACAGTGAAACTCTGCGCAACAAAAGAAATTTTTAAGTAGCTGTGCATGGTGGCATGTGTCTGTCATCCCAGCTACTACTCATGAGGTTGAGGTGGGAGATCACTTGAGCCAGGAAGGTCATCAAGGCTGCCATGAGTCATGACTGCACCACGGCATTCCAGCATAGGCAACAGAAGGAGACCCTATCTCCCATCAAAGCACTAACCAGGCCCAACTTATCACACACACAAAAAAATATATATATATACACACACACACACACACACACACACACACACACCTGGTCAAGAAAAACAAGGGGACAACCCGTAACTAAGAATAAATGACAACTAAATACGATCTGGGTTCCTCAGATGGTTTCTAGAACAGGAAAAGGACATTAGCAGAAAAACAGGTGGAATGTGAATAAAGTCCACATTTAACAGTACTGTAGCGGTGTCAACTGCTTACTTCTGAGAAATTCACCAGTTACCACAGTTACAGAAGGATTAAGGAAAGTTGGGTGAAGTGTATACAGGAAAATCCCTGTACTATCTTTACAACTTCTCTGTAAATCTAAAACTATTTCAAAATAAAGTTTAAAAAGTTCAAAAAGACGAAATGTGTGTCAAAAGGACACAGATACCAAACTGGACCAGGTGCGGTAGCTCACACTTGTAATCCCAACACTTTGGGAGCCCAAGGCGGACAAATTGCGTGAACCCAGCAGTTCGAGACCAGCCTTGGCAACAAGGCGAAAGAGTCTCTACAAAACATTTTAAAAATTAAAAAGAAAAAAAATTGATAGGGCAATCCATGACCTAAACCAGAATGTGGGCTTCAAAATGAATTGACGGAACTGCATTTAAAACCTACATTTAAAATACTTGAGTTCATGTCACTCTAAAAAGCCAGCAAGCACTAAGAATCAAGGATTTACCACCCTGCCTTCCCTGTACAGGGAAGCAGTAATGTTCACAGCAAAGGAACTTGGAAGTAGAACTGGGTGTTTATCGTAAATAAGCCGTGGTTCCTTGGAAAACTACCTACCTTCATTGTGGTTCCTTCCCCACCCTGTGAAGTGGGTGACAACCACTTCCTACGGCTATTTACAGATGATGCTCTCCAAGGGAAGCAAGCCCTGGGCTCCATCTAGAACATCCTCCGTGCTACCTGCTTATGACGAAGTAGAAAGGAACCAGTAATACACGGAGTGGATGGTCTCACACAATGAGGAAGTGGGGAGGAAAGAGAAAAGCAGGCAGGAACGATGGGCACACAGAGAGCTGCCTGAGCACAGTTCTGAGAACTCATCTGCAGAGATGCCACACCCTCACTAGGGAGCCAGCAGGAATAGTCAAAGGACTTTGGCTCCAAATCACCCCCACCCCCATCATCATACCACCTCATTCCACATTCAGCTCAATAAATATTGAGAGTAATTCATGATCAAATGCACTGCATGATTAAGTAAAGCCTTCAGCAATACTGAAAATACTCCTGGCTTATTTGGAGTACAAAATATATATATATATTTTGAGACACAGTCTTACTCTGATGCCAGGCTAGAGTAGTTTGGTGCAACTGAGGCTCACTGCAACCTCCAACTCCCTGGTTCAAGCGATTTTCCTGTCTCAGCCTCCAGAGTAGCTGGGATTACAGGCGCCTGCCACCACGCCTAGCTAATTTTTGTATTTTTAGTAGAGATGGGGTTTCACCGTGTTGGCCAGGATGGTCTCAATCTGTTGACCTCGTGATCCGTCCTCCTTGGCCTCCCGAAGTGCTGGGATTACAGGAATGAGCCACAATTTGGAGTAAATATTTTAAATTGACAACAGTTATGTTTCTGTTTGTTTGTTTTTGAGATGGTGTCTCGCTCTCCGATGCCCAGGCTAGAGCGCAGTGGCACAATCTCGACTCACTGAAACCTCTACCTCCTGGGTTCAAGCAATTCTCCGGCCTCAGCCTCTCAAGTAGCTGGAACTACAAGCATGTGCCGCCAACACACTGACTTTTTTTTTTTAGTAGACACAGGGTTTCACCATGTTGGCCAGGCTGGTTTCAAACTCCTGACCTCAGGTGATCTGTCCACCTCGGCCTCCCAAAGTGCTGGGATTACGGGAATACACCATACCCAGCCAAACAAATTTTTTTTTTTTTTTTTGAGACGGAGTTTTGCTCTGTGGCCCAGGCTGGAGTGCAGTGGCACAATCTCGGCTCACTGCAAGCTCCGCCTCCCGGTTTCACGCCATTCTCCTGCCTCAGCCTCCTGAGTAGCTGGGACTACAGGTGCCCACCACCACATCTAGCTAATATTTTTTTGTATTTTTAGTAGAGACAGGGTTTCACCATGCTAGCCAGGATGGTCTCGATATCCTGACCTTGTGATCCGCCTGCCTCAGCCTCCCAAAGTGCTCGGATTACAGGCGTGAGCCACCGCGCCAGGGCCACGACAGTTTTTTAATAAAGGTAAAAGCATGAGTGGGGAGAATGTCAGGCTTAATTCTTCCAACTATTATTGACCTTTAACATTCTTTTCAAAGACTCAGAACAAAAACAGTGAGACAGTATTCAAAGACAGGACAGGTATGGTGGCTCAGGCTGAGGCGGACGGATCACCTAAGGTAGAGAGTTCAAGACCAGCCTGACCAATATGGTGAAACTGTCTCTACTAAAAATGCAAAATTAACTAGACACAGTGGCGCATTCCTATAATCCCAGCTACTCAGGAGGCTGAGGCAGGAGAATCGCTTGAACCCGGGAGGCAGAGGTTTGTGGTGAGCCGAGATTGCGCCATTGCACTCCAGCCTGGGCAACAAGAGCAAAACTCTGTCTCAAAAAAAAAAAGACGCTGGGCGCGGTGGCTCAAGCCTGTAATCCCAGCACTTTGAGACGGGCGGATCACTAGGTCAGGACATCCTGGCTAACATGGTGAAACCCCATCTCTACTAAAAATACAAAAAATTAGCCAGGCGAGGTGGTGGGCACCTGTAGTCCCAGCTACTCGGGAGGCTGAGGCAGGAAAATGGTGTAAACCCAGGAGGCGGCGCTTGCAGTGAGCTGAGATCCGGCCACTGCACTCCAGCCTGGGCAACAGAGCAAGACTCCGTCTCAAAAAAAAAAAAAAAAAAAGGTTGTTGTCTCCAAGTACTTCGAGAAAAGTGCCATATTGGGCGTCTTCCTCGAATTCCTATTAAATAAAAGGACCTTTATATCACCAAGTTCAAGCTCTGACTCATAAGGCATCCACACTTCAATAACCACTAATTAGTGCGACCTTCTTCTGTCGGAACAAACGCCAGTGACTGGAACTCATTATCTCCAAAGTCAAGTCCTGAATTTTAGTGTTTACTACAGGCATTCTTCCTTATGCTGGGTAGTGTGGGTCTCCAAGGAATTTTCACCCTTTGGTCCTTGTTCAAATTATGCTATGCAGGTTCAATTTTTCTTCCAGATAGTTGCCTTTGGATATTTGGGTGCTTTATCTTGGCAAGTTTTTCCGTCTCCAGGCAAATATACCCTTAAAATTCTTTACAGCTCCTCCTGAGAAACCCTGACCTATCTGGTCCCTCCCCTCAGAGCAAGCTCCAATGTTGTAATGTCTTAGTGCCCCCAATACAACACAGATACTCCAAGGACAGTCGAACTGTCACCAACAAAGGACACCAAGACCCACAGCTCTCTTTCTAATCAGGACGGAAATATGGACCAGAATGCTACAATTAACAGTAAAATTCGGGCAGGGTGCAATGGTTCATGCCTGTAATCCCAGTGTTCTGGGGACAGAGGAAGGGGGAACGCTTGAGCTAAGGAGCTCAAGACCAGCCTGGGCAACAAAGGGAGATTCTGAGTCTACTAAAAATAAAATAATTAGCCGGGCGTTGGCCAGGCGCGGTGGCTCATGACTGAAATCCCAGCACTTTGGGAGGCCAAGGCAGACAGATCACCTGAGGCCAGGAGTTCAAGACCAGCCTGGCCAACATGGTGAAACCCTCCCTACTAAAAACACAAAAATTAGCTGGGTGTGGTGGCGTACGCCTGTAATCCCAGCTACTCAGGAGGCTGAGGCACGAGAATTGCTTGAACCCGGGAGGCAGAGGATGCAGTGAGCTGAGATCGCACCATTGCACTCCAGCCTGGGTGACAGAGAGAGACTCCGTCTCACAAAATCAAATAATTAGCCCGGCATGATGGCACATGCATATGGTCCCAGCTACTCTGGAGGCTGAGGTGGGAGGATGGCTTGAGCCCAGGAAGTCTAGGCTGCAGTGAGCCGTGATTTTACCACTGCACTCCAACCTGGGTGACAGAGCAAGACCCTGACTCAAAAAAAAAAAAAAAAATAGCAATTAAAAAACTCTGCTAAGTCCCCTAGTCTTTTTTAACCTGGGGTTACTGTTCTGCCTTCCCATTACCTTTGGGCAGGTGAGACTCTCAAGGGAAGGGAGGGTCACAGCTTGCCCAACTGCTTCATTTTAGTGAGACTGGCCCCATTAGTCAACCAATCAAAGCCTTCCTAATATTAAAAAGAATACTGTCATTCTGATTGAATATAATCACACAAACTTACTATTTACAACACACACTACGCTGGCTTTGGAAATAATAAAAGTCACCAAGTTTAGTGGAAGACAGACATGTAAACAAACCAGTCATTTACAATTAAGACAAATATGCACGCGGCCGTTGCAGGGGTTCACATCTGTAATCCCAGCACTATTGAGAGGCCGAGGCTGGAAGACTGCTTCAGTCCAGGAATTCCAGGTAAGCCTGGGCAACATAGCAAGGCCTCATCTACACAAAAAACAAAAAACGTTTAAAAAGACAAAGATGTACAGAGTGCTGGGGAGATGGTATGGAGACCATGAGGAAAAGAAAAATTAACACTGACATTTTACTGATGAAATGAAAAACAAGAGTAAGCTCCCCAGGCAGAGAACATAGGCAAAAGTATTCCACACACAAGTAACAGCGTACACTCAGGCAAAATAACGCCAGCACACAGCCCACATGTGACGCAGCAAGTTAGTAGGGTGGAACGTCAGTGTGAGAGTGCCGGGACTCAGAGGGAGGGGGAGGGGAGGAAGTCAGGACAAGAAAGAACAAGGTGCAACTGAAGAATTTTAGAACTAAGGAATTAGGACTTTTCCATTGTAAGTAGAAGTATTAAGCAGTGGTGTGAAGGTCAACAAGAGTATTTGGAAAGATAACTTCTAACTACAAGGGAAATGGACTTAAGAGAGTGATGACGGGACGGCAGGGTTACTAAGATGCTCCAAATGAGGATGTGCCGGAATCAGAAATGACAGCAGGAATGAAACCGAGCAGCAGACAGGACAGCTATTTAGGAAGCTGTTTGGGGTCCTTCTCCAAGGCAAGAAAACTTCACCAACAGCGTTCCACACACATCCACAAACCCTACGACTGGTGCCAGAAATCTTCCATTCCTATTTAAAATATAGCAATATTAAAAAAATAAGTCTAGGCGCGGTGGCTCACGCCTGTAATTCCAGCACTTTGGGAGGCCAAGACGGGCGGATCACTTGAGGTCAGGAGTTCGAGACCGGCCTGGCCAACGTGGCGAAACCCCATCTCTACTAAAAATACAAAAAATTAGCCACGCGAGGTGGTGGGCACCTGTAATGCCAGACACTCAGGAGGCTGAGGCAGGGGAATCGCTTGAATCCAGGAGGTAGAGGTCGCCGTGAGCCAAGATCACGCCACTGCACTCCAACCTGAGCCACCGAGCGAGACTCCATCTCAAAAATATAAAATAAAATGAAGCCAGGCATGGTGGCTCATGCCTGTAATCCCAACACTTTGGGAGGCTGAGGTAGGTGGATCACCTGAGGTCAAGAGTTCAAGACCAGCCTGACCAACATGACGTTAACACCATCTCTACTAAAAATACTAAAATCAGCTGGGCATGGTGGTGTGCGCCTATAATCCCAGCTACTCAGGAGGCTGAGGCAAAAGAATCACTTGAGCCCGGGAGGCGGAGGTTGTAGTAAGGCAAGGTCGCGCCACTGCACTCCAGCCAGGGTGACAGAGCGAGACTCCATCTCAAAAAAAAAACCAAACAAACTTCTTATAATCCAAATGACAACAGGTAATTTTAAACATGACATGCTAATCAAGTCACATGATGTTCAATTAGTTTACTAAATCACTGAGGCGTAGTTATTAGCCAATTAAGGGGGAAAGGAGCTGGGACAACAATGTGTTACTGACTCATGTGTCACGCATTATGACAGGTACGTATTCTATCACAGCCATTTTGTGAGTTACTGTTTGTAGGTGAGGAAACTGGGGCTCAAAGGAATTAAGTAAATGTCAATGTTCTAGCAAGTTCAAAATCCAAGTCTGAGCCCAGCAGAGTCACGTGCACCTGAAGTCCCAGGGACTCAGAAGGCTGAGGCAGGAGGATGGCTTCAGCCCAGGAGTCTGAGCTCGACCTGGGCAACACACCGAAGACACCGCGCCTTTAAAAACAGTAAGAATCCAAGTTTGGCTCCAGAACTCATGCTAGCCTCTATTATGACACTATGCTGTCAATGTACACAATCTCAATGCTCAAGGCTTTGGGACATTCTCCCACCAGTACTTGAATCTCAAAATTACCTTTTTAGTTTTCATCAAATGCCAGTAAGACTAACAAATTTGGAATATAAAGACAAACACGTATTACAGAAACAACAAAATGAAAAGAGCTGAAGGTCCAGAAAGAGAGCTCCACGTGTATCTCCAAGGAAACCTGCAGAGCTGGCTGAAGTGCTGATGCTGCAACAATCACCAGTGTTCGCTGCAAGCTGATTCACTCCTTACTGCTTCAGAGTAATCACTGATGTAAGACACAATTTAAACTTTGACAAACTCCATGAAAGGTTACCTGCATTCACATTTTTTTATTAACCTTAGAGCTTCAAGACTACCTAAACATTTGTATCAGTATTTCCCTATAGAAGTCAGTATTTCTGGTAACACTATCTTTTTTTTCCTCAGACCTCTCAAAAACAGTGTTTAAATTAAAAACTGATAAAACTATATATTAAAACATCCAGGCCGGGCACGGTGGCTCACGCCTGTAATCCCAGCACTTTGGGAGGCCAAGGCGGGTGGATCACAAGGTCAGGAGATCGAGACCACAGTGAAACCTTGTCTCTACCAAAAATACAAAAAAAATTAGCCGGGCGCGGTGTAGGGCGCCTGTAGTCCCAGCTACTCAGCAGTCTGAGGCAGGAGAATGGCATGATCCCAGGAGGCGGAGCTTGCAGTGAGCCGAGATCGTGCCACTGCACTCCAGCCTGGGGAACAGAGCGAGACTCCGTCTCAAAAAAAAAAAAAAAATTCCAACTGTGTATTAGATGATAAAGCAGCCTGAAATTGTAGAAATACTACTGCACTCCGAAACAATTTTAAGCAAAAAGTTGCCTAATCAAGATACACAGCTAGGTACCAATTAGTATTATTTGATACATACTTGGACTATTTCCCTAGTCACAGAGAAACTACAAGTTGAATCTTTAACATGATTTTTCTTTTTTTTTTTTTTTTACTGCTCCTTGCAAAGCAAGGCTACCCCATAGGCAGTGTGCCCGGAGTAGCCTAATATCATTTAAGTGTTAAAACACATGGATTTATTTCCTAAAAGACACCATTTGTGGCAATAAAACATTTTAAGTGGCCTTCATCTCCCTCCTAAGGTTGGCCCAGCATCCTTGTGGCCTGCCCAGCACTGCAGGTACCTCCTCTACTTCCCTCTTCTCCCGGCCCATGTGTTCAACGCACATTACAGAAAACAGGTGATACCACAAATACAAGGGCCCTCAGGAGGCCTGGAAGACACACTCAAGCCGCCTTTCCTGCCCAGCAAGAGCCTGGACTCCAGCCCTCCACCCTACAGAAGCTCAGCCAGTAAAAACCAACTTCCCTCACTGAGAAACCAGTGCATCACCTGCATTTTAAAATAATACACTAAATCAAAGGAAGTAATCTCTACAGCAAATCACTCACATCAGAGCCCTACAAGCATGTGTCCACTAGAACCCCACTTGACAAAAACCGTTTTAAAACGGTGCTGCTCAAAAGACTCCAAATGCAGCTATTTAAATCCGACGTCATTAAAATTAAACACAATGTAAAATTTGGCCCCTCAGCAATCTTTTTCTGGATATGACCCCCCCAAAAGCAGAGGGAACAAAAGCCAAAACAGACAAGTGTGATCACATCACACTAAAAAGCTTCTAGACAGCAATGACACAAGTTAGACAACCCTAGAAATGTGCAGAAGGATCACTTGAGCCCAAGAGCCTGAGACCAGCCTGGGCAACACAGTAAGACACCACCTCTACAAAAAGATTTTAAAAATTAGCTGAGTGGGGTGGCACACACCTGTACTCCCAGCTACGCAGGAGGCTGAAGTGGGAGTATCACTTGAGCGCAAGAGACCGAGGATGCTGTGAGCTATGTCCTGTCACTGCACTCTAACTTGGACAAGAGAGAGAGCAAGGCCCTGTCTCAGAAAAAAACAAAATATACAAAAAGTAAAATAAAAAATTTTAAGCCGGGCACGGCGGCTCACGCCTGTAATCTATCTCAGCACTTTGGGAGGCTGAGGCGGGTGGATCACTTGAGGGCAGGAGTTCAAGACCAGTCTGCACAACATGGCGAAACCCTGTCTCTACAAAAAAATACAAAAATTAGCCGGGTGTGGTGGCGGGCACCTGTAATCACAGTTACTTGGGAGGCTGAGGCAGGAGAATCACTTGAACCTGGAAGACAGAGGTTGCAGTGAGCCGAGACCACTCCACTGCACTCTAGCCTGGGCAACAAGGGCGAAATGTCATCTAAAAAAATTAAATAAATAAATAAAAATAAAATAAAAACTTTAAAGCTAAAAATGATAAAACAAAAGTGACAGTGCTGTAAAATAGCATTTTAAAAGAAATCACAGCTGGGTACAGTAGCTCATGCCTGTAATCCTAATACTTTGGGAGGCTGAGGCAGGAGGAGGATCATTTGAGCTCAGGAGTTCAAGACCAGGCTGAGCAACACAGCAAGACCTTGTCTCTATAAAACATAAAAACTCTAGCCAGGTGCAGTGGCTCACGCCTGTAATCCCAGCACTTTGGGAGGCCGAGGAGGGCGGATCACAAGGTCAGGAGATCGAGACCATCCTGGCGAACACGGTGAAACCCCGTCTCTACTAAAAATACAAAAAAATTAGCCGGGCGTGGTGGCGGGCGCCTGTAGTCCCAGCTCTTCAGGAGGCTGAGGCAGAAGAATGGCATGAACCCAGGAGGCGGAGCCTGCAGTGAGCCGAGATCACACCACTGCACTCCAGCCTGGGCGACAGAGCGAGACTCCATCACAAAAAAAAAAAAAAAAAAACATAAAAACTCAGTAGGGTGTGGTAGTGTACACCTGTGGTCCCAACTACTGGGGGCAGCTGAGGCAGGAAAATCACTTCAACACAGGCGATCGATGCTAGTGAGACGTGAACGCACCAATGCCCACCAGCCTACATAACACAGCAAGACCCTGTCACAAAAAGAATAAAATTTTTTTAAATAAAAGATAAAAAACAGGCCGGGCACGGTGGCTCAAGCCTGTAATCCCAGCACTTTGGGAGGCCGAGACGGGCGGATCACGAGGTCAGGAGATCGAGACCAGCCTGGCTAACATGGTGAAACCCCGTCTCTACTAAAAATACAAAAAACTAGCCGGGCGAGGTGGCGGGTGCCTGTAGTCCCAGCTATTTGGGAGGCTGAGGCAGGAGAATGGCGTAAACCTGGGAGGCAGGGCTTGCAGTGAGCTGAGATCCGGCCACTGCACTCCAGCCTGGGTGACAGAGCGAGACTCTGTCTCAAAAAAAAAAAAAAAAAAAAACACTTCAGGCTGGAAAAGAATTTGGGTGGAGCAGGAACATATTCTTTAACTACAAAACTAACATTTCTTTTTTTTTTTTGAGACAGAGTCTCGCTCTGTCGCCCAGGCTGTAGTACAGCAGCGCAATCTCAGCTCACTGCAACCTCCACCTCCCAAGTTCAAGCGATTCTCCTGCCTCAGCCTCCCAAATAGCTGGGACTATAGGTGTGTGCCACCATACCCGGCTAATTTTTGTATTGTTTTAGGAGAGACGGGGTTTCACTATGCTAGCCAGGCTGGCCTCAAACTCCTGACCTTGTGATCCGACCACCCTGGCCTCCCAAAGTACTGGGATTACAGGCGTGAGCCACTGTGCCCGGGCCCATAATTAACATTTCTAATAGCAATTACGAAACTTCTTTAATATTCTAGTAACTAGGTCCTACTGTCTATTAAGGAGGCCATAGAAAACTTTTCAATTAAGAAATTAAGAAAAAATATTTCTTAGGAAAACTAGGTTTGTTAATTCCTGCAATTTCCAAAAGCAATACACCTAAATCAAGTTCAAAAAAAAAGAAAAATCTCTTTATTAGAACCACAAAAAGAATTAGCCTAATCACCATTAATCAAAAATAACCTTCTCAAATAAATTTAATGACCTCTAAGTTTAGGACTTTTAAAAAACATGTCACATAAAGATTAGGTGTGCGTAGCTCATGCATATAATCCCAGCACTTTGGGAGGCCAAGGCAGGTGGATCACCTGAGGTCAGGAGTTGGAGAACAGCATGGCCAACATGCTGAAACCCCAACTCTACTAAAAATACAAAACCCAGTCGGGAGTGGTGCCGCCTATAGTTCCAGGTGAGGCAGGAGGCTGCCTGAACCCGGGAGAGTTTGCAGTGAGCCGAGATCACACCACTGCACTCCAGCCTCAAAAAAAAAAATAAAAAATAAAATAAAATTGGTGGTTTCTAAATTCATCTGAGGCCAGGTGAGGCGGCTCATGCCTGTAATCCCAGCACTTTGGGGGGCCAAGGTGCACAGATCATCTGAGGTCAGGAGTTCAAGACCAGCCTAGCCAACATGGCAAACCCGCTTCTCTACTAAAAATACAAAAATTAGCCAGGCATGGTGGCAAACGCCTGTAGTCCCAGCTACTCAGCAGGCTGAGGCAGGAGAATTGCTTGAACCTGAGAGGCGGAGGCTGCAGCGAGCCAAGACAGTGCCACTGCACTCCTGCCTGAGCAAGACTCTTGTCAAAAAAAAAAAAAAAAAAAACACTACCTGGGTGTGGTGGTGCACATCTGTAATCCTAGCTACTCAGAAAGAAGGCTGAGGCACAAGAATTGCTTGAACCTGGGAGGCAGAGGTTGCAGTGAGCCAAGATCATGCTGCTGCACTCCAGCCTAGACTGCGTCTCAAACAACAAAAAAAGGCAAAAACAAAAACAGTACAGACAGGGAGGAAAAAAAAAAAGCCACAGGAGTGAATTCTCATTCCTTATCACACACATCACCTTCTTATTTCATTCTTACCCAGTATATCCTAAAACATTTCTGAAACGAACACAGGAAGTTATTTCCCCACTACTCAAGATCAGAGACCATTCCTTCAACTGGCACTCATCACCTATTAGATACTTCCAAGCTTAACTAAATTCCCTTTCATTAAAAAATCAAAATAGGCCTGGCGAGGCGGGCGGCTCACAGCTGTAATCCCAGCACTTTGGGAGGCCGAGGCGGGCAGATCACAAGGTCAGGAGATCGAGACCATCCTGGCTAACATGGTGAAACCCCATCTCTACTAAAAATGCAAAAAATGAGCCGGGCGTGGTGGCAGGCGCCTGTAGTACCAGCTACTTGGGAGGCTGAGGTACCCGGGAGGCGGAGGTTGCAGTGAGCCAAGATCGCACCACTGCACTCCAGTCTGGGTGACAGAGCAAGGCTCTATCTCCAAAAAAAAAAAAAAAAAAAAAGAAAGAAAGCAACACTGGGTTAAGTACTCAGTCTCTAATGCTGCTGAAACTTACTTTTTCCAACTTTCTTGAATTCTGGATTCCATTATTAATCACAGGAAGGTCATCAGGACACAAACAAACCAGAAAGAATCTAATTCAATCAATATTTTCTGAGCACTCTGTGTCCTGGACATTCCTGTAGGCACAAATAACTTCAGATTCAAAGCCCACCCAAGTGGTATATGCCATCTCAAGGTGGCAGAGAGGGGTAAGTATTGGTACACAGTTCATAAGCATACCAACTAGAGCACGCACATATGTATACGCATAACACAAATATAAAACACACTTGGCCGGGCGCGGTGGCTCACGCCTGTAATCCCAGCACTTTGGGAGGCCGAGGCGGGCGGATCACAAGGTCAGGAGATCGAGACCACGGTGAAACCCCGTCTCTACTAAAAATACAAAAAATTAGCCGGGCGCGGTTGTGGGCGCCTGTAGTCCCAGCTACTCGGGAGGCTGAGGCAGGAGAATGGCGTGAACCCGGGAGGCGGAGCTTGCAGTGAGCCGAGATCGCGCCACTGCACTCCAGCCTGGGCTGGGCGACAGAGCGAGACTCCGTCTCAAAAAAAAAAACAAAAACAAAAACAAAAACAAAAAACACACACTTAGCCTTTGGTGGCAAAAGGTAGAAAAATATCAGAGAGGGCAAAATCATATGTAGTGTAACTAAATCACCCTTCCAAAGACACGTTATTTTGCAACAGAGCTTAAGAATTCTAAAATCTGCTCTGGTGCAGTGGCTCACACCTGTAATCCCAGCACTTTGGGAGACCGAGGCGGGTGGATCACAAGGGTCAGGAGTTCAAGACCAGCCTGGCCAAGATGGTGAAACTCCATCTCTACTAAAAATACAAAAATCAGCCAGGCGCGGTGGCAGGTGCCTGTAATCCCAGCTACTCAGGAGGCTGAGGCAAGAGAATCGCTTGAACCCGTGCAACAGAGGTTGCAGTGAGCTGAGATGGTGCCACTGCATCCAGCCTGGGCAATAGAGTGAGATTCCATCTCAAAAAAAAAAAAAAAAAATTCTAAAATCTGGCCAGTCACCTGGCTCACACTTGTAATTCTAGCACTTTGGCAGGCCAGGGTGGAAGAATCACTTGAGGCCAGGAGTTTGATACCAGCCTGGGTACACAGGGCAATTCCAGCTGCACTAAATAAATAAATAAATAAATAAAAGCCAAGTGCGGTAAGTCACGCCTGTAATCCCAGCACTTTAGGAGGCCAAGGCGGGGAGATCACCTGAGGTCAGGAGTTCAAGACCAGCCTGGCCAACATGGTAAAACCATCTCTACTAAAAATACAAAAAGTGGCCAGGCATGGTGACGCGCGCCTGTAATTCCAGCTACTTGGGAGGCTGAGGCAGGAGAATGGCTTGAACCTGGGAGTGCAGGGAGCCAAGCCCATGCCACTGCACTCCAGCCTGGGCAACAGAGCAAGGACTCCATCTCAAGTAAATCAATCTTCCTTCTCAAGCAGGATGTCTCCAGGAACATGAAACAGGTCAACAGTGATTTGCGTCCATACAAAAACATAAACGATTTTGTTTGACAAAACCCCTCATTAATATCAATACAAAAAACATCACATTTTTACTAGTTGCCTTATCCAAGAAGTCATTTTCTCCAGGTAGGCGTTGTCATTTTTCCATTCCTACATCATCATTTCTAACATATTCTTGTTTTCACTAACTTTGCTTTTCTTCTCAGTAACCTCATTTTTTTGAGTTTGGTATTTTCAAATTCTATCCTGGAACTACACCATTTGCTAAATCCTGCCACTGATCCTATTCTTACTCGCTAATGAGCCTGCAGTTACCCGCCTCTCACCACCAGGTGGGGTCCTGGACAAATTTAACCAAACCAGATTTTGAACAGAATCACTTCCTAGAAAAAGAGAAAGTTTTAAAAACGTTTCTCAAAAACCCTGTTAATCCACTGTGTAACCTCGATGCAAGTAAAAATTAAGAAGTAAAAATCCTGTCAAATCATCAACTCACAAACACAAAGGCTGATTACCTTATTCCTCATCAACACATATCCGTAAGCATTAACCAATATAGAAGCTGACCTTTACGGCAGACAATAAGGTGTCTGTGCGGTCCCGCGGTGACAGTACACAGCGACATGTTCAGAATGACTAAAAATACCTGCCCAAGTTTTGAAGTGCCCTCTTGTTAAATACTCTTAACAGTGACGGCCGGACGAGGGGGCTCATGCCTGTAATCCAGCACTTTGGGAGGCCAGGGCAGGTGTATCACCTGAGGTCAGGAGTTCGAGACCAGCCTAACAACATGGTGAAACCCCCATCTCTAATAAAAACACAAAAAAATTAGCTGGGTGTGGTGGCGCATGCCTGTAATCCCAGCTACTCCGGAGGCTGAGGCAGGAGATTCGCTTGAACCTGGGAGGCGAAGTTGCAGTGAGCCAAGATGGCGCCATTGTACTCCATCACGGGCAACAGTGAAACTCCATCTTAAAAAAACAAAAATAAAAAATAAAAAAAAGGGCCAGCCGCGGTGGCTCACGCCTGTAATCCCAGCACTTTGGGAGGCCGAGTCGGGTGGATCATGAGGTCAGGAGATCAAGACCATCCCGGCTAACATGGTGAAACCCCATCTCTACTAAAAACTACAAAAAAATCAGCCGGGTATGGGGGCGGGCGCCTGTAATCCCATCTACTCGGAAGGCTGGGACAGGAGAATGGCGTGAACTTGCAGAGATCGCGCCACTGCATTACAGCCTGGGCAACAGAGCAACACTCCGTCTCAAAAAAAAAAAAAAAAAAAGTTCAAACATACCATCCCACCCCCACCTCAGACCTGGATTTGGGTTACCTAGGTGGAAAACTGATGAAGGTGATGGGTACCACTATTCGTTTGAAACTGTCCAAATCAGTTAATAGAAGGAATTACAGACTTGCTTAAAAATGAAAGCTAATGTATGCCACTTAGTTACAGGTATCACACTGTAATACCATACCCTTATTTCAGTCTTTACAATATTCAACAATACTCACCACCTAGTGTTCCGGAAAAACTGTCCTACAGCCAGAATTACTTCCCAAACCTAACACTTTCATATCCAGAAGAAAATAAGTTTTAAAACACTGATGTTTTGAAGAGAGTGTTGAACTCATCTCAAATTCTTCAAGAGCCTTGCCCTCTGAAATTCCCAACTTTCTCATGTTCCACAGTACAGACTAAGCCTAGTTAGGCATTTTTCAAAGGTTCTCAATCCTTTTGTTCTCCCACTTCCTGTCAAGTCTCCACATCTACCAATTTAAGGCAACTTACTTCCCAAATTTCACATCCAGAATAATCCATAAACACCCACAGCTCATTAAAGTGTGCATAAAAAATATTCACCCCTTTATCACAGAAGGCAGAAAGAAATGTGAAAGAACCAACTTCAAAGGAGCTTAAGGCTCTCAGAAGTGGAAACAAGTCTGCAGTCGGCCGGGCGCGGTGGCTCACGCCTGTAATCCCAGCACTTTGGGAGGCCGAGGCAGGCGGATCACTTTAGGTCAGAAGTTCGAGACAAGCCTGGCCGACACGGTGAAACCCCGTCTCTACTAAAAATACAAAAATTAGTCGGGCGTGGTGGCGAGCAGCCGTAATCCCAGCTACTCAGGAGGCTGAAGCAGGAGAATCGTTTAAACCTGGGAGCTGGAGGTTGCACTGAGTGGAGATCGCGCCACTGCACCCTGGCCTGGGCAACAGAACAGACTTCGTCTCAAAAAAAAAAAAAAAAGTTTGGAGTAAACCCAAAAAGAAAACATGACGGATGGACAGGCGGAGTAGTAAGGTGGATGCATATAATTCCTTTCAGAAACCATGAATCGTTCTGATATGCAACATTATTTGGAAAAGTGCGGTTAAACACGAAGCAGCAGCAACCAAGATTTAGTAGTTAAAGTCTGTTTACTTTCCTTTCTTCGGTCTTTAGTCTTAACTTTTCTACTAAATCAATAATTTGGCTTAACTTGTAGCCACAAATCCTTACTAAATTCGCAACTCATATTAACAAAAACGTTAAAAATTACAAAGAGCTCCGCTCAGCCTACTCTTCCCAAACAGGCTGAAGCCTCTGAGCTCGCAGGCGGCATCCCTTCGGTGGTGGCACGATCGTTCTACTCGGGCTACTTCCTGCCTCGTTTACGTGAGAAAATTAGTACAGAAGTTTACGTCTGACTAGAAAACCCATCCTTTTAAAAAAATGCGCTAGCGCCAAAACCTTTCTCGAGCCAACATACGGTTTGCAGTTTATACTTCGTGTGTCACTGACCTTCCTCAGTTGGGTAAGAGTTAATATAAACTTGTTACATAAACTTCAGTTGCATCAACTACGGTGCAGATTCTTTAACGCAAAGCAAAGCAGACAGACGTTCTGAATAAGAAACGCAGCCTGCTCTTCCACAAACTTCTCAACAATCCGTCCGGAGTTCTAGAAACAGGGCTCTGCGGTCCACCACCTGCTTCTTCTCCCTCCGAACTTGGCGGCACGGCAGCGGCATTCCCGCTCCGCAAGCCACTCGCGTTTCTGGTTTCAGACTCGAGGGAAGGAGCCTTAGAAAGAAGGCGCTCCACGCCTCCCACGCTGCCGGCCCCGCCGAGCCCCAGCCGAGCCCCAGCCGGCCGCTCCCAGGCCGGGCCCCACCCCCAACCGCCGCCGCGGAGGCCGGGCCGCGTTCCGGCAAGGACGCCGGGCGGGGAGGACGCGGCCGGGCGGCCCCAGCCCCCAGCCCCGGCCCGGGCCTCGGCCCCAGACCCAGAGGACGCCGCCCACCTTTCGCCCCGCAACCCCGGCCACGGCCCCCGCCCCTTCCAGTACTGCCCCGACCGGCGACCCCGGTCACCCCCCACGCTGTTGCCAGGAGCCGGGTTAGGTCCGCCGTCTGCCGGGCGCGCGCAGGGCCCTAGGCGACCTCCCCCGGCCCTCGAAACAGACTCTCACCGAGGACGGAGGCGGCTGGTGGCGGGACGCAGGGGAGGCGGGGTGACTGCCCGAATCTCCTCACAGCTCCTGCACTGCTGCGCTGGTGGTGGCGGCGTCTCCTCGCGCTTTCCTTTCTCTCCTTTCTCCGACAACAAACAGGAAATGCGTCACGCGGCGGCGGCACAGCGACGTTAACTTCCGCCCGGCCCTGACGCCGCGCATGTGCAGTTTCCACTGCCCAAAACGCGGGCCCAGCCTCAGAGGCGCCCGCCCCGCCTTCGCGAAGGTTCTCGGCTCTTCCGCCGCCCCGAAGAGGCCGGGAGACTGGGGGCGAAGGGGAGGGGAGGGGAAGCCCAGGGCGAGAGGGCGGAGCTCGGGGCCGGGTCCACGGTACCGGGAAGCCCAGAGGCGCGGACGGCGCAGAGAAGGCCGAGAAGATTCCAAACGGCACTGATTGTTCTGGGCGAGAAGGAGCCCATTCTGGAAACCGCGATGTCGTCGCGCCCTTCATCTTCGGCCGGCGGCCTCCGGAGCGCGTCCGCCGCCTCTCGCCCCCCGGTCCTCCCGTGGAGCTGGGTGGCATCTCCCCACAGCGGGACGAAAGCTGGGGCGCGGGCGCGGGCGGAGAAGCCCTCGAAGGGGAGGAAAAAGAAATCAAGCGGCGGCCAGGGAAGGCAAGCGAAGGCACCGGCCCCCGCTCGTCAATTTAGGGAAGGCCTGATACCCGAAGTTCCCCGGCGAACGGGAGTGCGTGGAGACTTCGCCAGGGAATAATGATGGAAGGAAATGGAAGCAAACTGTGGCCGAAAATACCGAAGAAGCTTTTTAGATTGAATCGTGGCAGTTGTTTCCTGAAAACGGGCCGCACTTTGATCGCTGGACTTGAGGTCATCCCCAGACTCGCGAGGCTTTCCCGCGTCCGCAGGGGTTCTGGTTCTAACCCTGGAGATTAATACCACACGCGTGCAGATGGTGACTAGCGGGAGCAGGGAACCTCAGACCCCGCGCAGTCAGACAGGCTTTCATTCCCAGTAACGAAAGGTCCTGTAGATCCAAAGCCTAAAGAGGTCAACAAGCAGTTCCGTGCATGGAGCCTGGCCTGGATCTCCCACTGTCTTGTCTCCAGCACTCAGCCAGATGTTTGCTACTGTGTTGTCTTCGTAGCCCACCTTATCCTTTCCTTTAAGAAATAAAAATGCCAACCTGGTGTGGTGGCTCACGCCTGTAATCCCAACACTTTGGGAGGCCAAGGCAGGTGGGTTACCTGAGGTTGGGAGTTCAAGACCAGCCTGACACAAGGAGAAACCTCGTCTCTACTAAAAATGCAAAAAAAAAGTTAGCCAGGCGTGGTGGCGCATTCCTGTAATCCCATCTACTTCGGAGGCTGAGGCAAAAGAATCGCTTGAACCCAGGAGGAGGCGGTTGCAGTGAGCCGAGATCATGCCATTGCACTCCAGCCTGGGCAACAAGAGCGAAACTCTCTCAAAAAAAAAAAAAGAAAAAGAAAAATTCCTTTTTGTCACACCTTTCCTGAACTTCAGATCCTGTGGCATGCTGACGCTGAATTCCGGGGGCCTGCTCAGCCACCTTCTGAACAATGCTTATGAATTCGTGATCGTTTAAGCCTGGGAGATACTCAAAAGACACTTTTAACACTTGAATCACTTTTGGTTTATAATAGCTGGTTAGTAATGAAAGAGTTGGAGAAATGCCACCCCGAATTATGCCGTGTTAAGATACCAATTACTAACTAGTTCACTGATTACCACGTTAGTATGCCCTCAAACTGAGGGCACATGGGGACCTGCTAATGCAGGGAGGGGCATTCTCTGAATCCCCCGTTATGTGCGTAAAGACAGATCATCCCAAAGGAACTCAATTGTCTTGACCCCCTTCCTGGAAGTCTCATCAATAGGGAAGAATGAGCCAGTATCACCAGAGAAGAGCACCAAGGGAAGTCAGCTCCACACCCAGACAGATTTTGCCAGAGGCCACCACCTATTCTTCTGAAAGCAAAAATCATTTTCTCTCCCCTGAGCTGCCTGCATCTGCCTCCCCTCTCTTGTATGAAGGGGCTATATAAGCTTCCAGATATCACTGGATTCTGGGATGCCCTAGTACATGTTATAAATTTGTATATTTTTTCTCTTACGATTCTGTCTACTGTCAGCTTAGTTCAGAGACTCAGTTATGAAACCTTCAGAGAGTACAGGAAAAATTTTCCCGCTACACCTGCCTCATTTTAGACAACTGGAACACTTGGTTAATGGCGCTAATTGTTATACTTCAAAATGAAATACTGCCTTTTTTTTTTTTTTTTGAGACAGGGTCTTGCTCTGTCACCCAGGCTAGAGTGCAGTGGTTCAATCATGGCTCACTGCAGCCTTAACCTCCTGGGCTGAAGCAGTCCTCCTGCCTCAGCCTCCCAAAGTGCTGGGATTACCAAGGTGAGCCGCTATGCTGGGCTCATTTTTTGTGTTTCTTAAATTTTAATTGTATTACTGCATGTCATTTCTAGCAGATGATCAGTTAGCAAAGGAAAATCTGACTCGATTCTCTGTTCTTTTTTGAGACTGAGTTTCGCTCTGTCATCCATGCTGGAGTGCAATGGCACAATCTCGGGTCACTGCAATTTCCACCTCCCAGGTTTAAGTGATTCTCTTGTCTCAGCCTCTTGAGTAGCTGGGATTACAGGCATGAGCAACCATGCATGACTAATTTTTTGTATTTTTAGTAGAAATGGGGTTTCGCAATGTTGGCCAGGCTAGTCTCAAACTCATGACCTTAGGTGATTGACCCACCTCAGCCTCCCAAAGTGCTGGGATTACAGGCATGAGCCACCGAGCCCAGCCTCTGTTCTCTTTTTTTACTGGCTATATAAATGACTGTTCAAAAGGAAGAAATAATATTTTGTGTTAGTATGGGCATCTCATAATAAAACCTAAAATAATCTCAGCGAAGACTGGAATTTCAGATATGTGCACAGTTTGGCACTGTCACATGTAACCTATCTGCTTGCAGGTTAATGGAGGTTTATTTCCATCTCAGTGTGGACAGACAGTACTGTTATGGGACGTTTTACATTTCAGTAAGTCCCTGCGATTGTGAGCTAATCTTGAAATGTAGACAGCACAGACATGAATTTTACATTGCAAGTGGTAGGCTCACCACAAATAGCTTTTATTTCCCCCTTCGAAAAAGAAATATATGTGTGTGTGTATATATACACATATATATATATATGCTTATTAAAACGTGTGTCAGGCTGGTCACAGTGGTGCACACCTGTAATCCCAGCACTTTAGGAGGCTGAGGCAGGAGGATTGCTTGAACTAGGAATTCCAGACCAGCCTAGGTAACACCATAAGACCCCATTTCTACAAAAAAAAAAAAAAAAATTCTTTTTTTCTGGCACTTTGGGAGGCTGAGGCAAGAAGATTGCTTGAGCTCAAGAGTTCGAGAGCAGCCTGGGCAACTTGGTGAAACCCCACCTGTACAAAACATAGCAAGATTAGCCAAGTGTGGTAGCACACGCCTATAGTCCCAGCTCCTCAGGAGGCTGAGTAGGAGGATCACCTCAGCCCAGGGAGGTCCAGGCTTCAGTGGAGCGCCATTGTACTCCAATTTAGGCAATACAGTGAGACCCTGTCTCAAAAATAAATACATAGAAAATTATTGGTCGGGCGCGGTGGCTCAAGCCTGTAATCCCAGCACTTTGGGAGGCTGAGACGGGCGGATCACGAGGTCAGGAGATCGAGACCATCCTGGCTAACACGGTGAAACCCCGTCTCTACTAAAAAATACAAAAATCTAGCCGGGTGAGGTGGCGAGCGCCTGTAGTCCCAGCTACTCGGGAGGCTGAGGCAGGAGAATGGCGTAAACCCGGGAGGCGGAGCTTGCAGTGAGCTGAGATCCGGCCACTGCAGTCCAGCCTGGGCAACAGAGCGGGACTCCGTCTCAAAAAAAAAAAAAAAAAGAAAATTATGACCAGGCACAGTGGCTCACACCTATAACCCAGCTCTTTGGGAGGCTGAGGTGGGCAGATTACAAGGTCAGGAGTTTGAGACCACCCTGACCAACATGGTGAAACCCCATCTCTACTAAAAATACAAAAAATTTGCCCAGCATGGTGGCACATGCCTATAGTCCCAGCTACGCAGGAGGCTGAGTGAGGCAGGAGAATCGCTTGAACCTGGGAGGCAGAGGTTGCAGTGAGCAGAGATCGTGCCTCTGCACCCTAGCCTGGGTGACAGAGCAAGACTCCGTCTCAGGAAAAAAAAGAAAACAAAAGAAAAATTTTCTATGCATGGTGGCACGTACCTATAGTCCCAGCTACTCAAGAGGCTGAGGTGGGAGGATCACTTGAGCACTTGAGACCAGGAGGTCGAGGCTGCAATGAACAGTGATCATGTCATGGCACTGCAGCCTGGGTGCCAGAGTAAAACTCTGTTTCTAAACAAATACATACATAATTTTTAAGAAGCATGTCAATGCAATAAATTTTATCATGAAAAAAAGGAACCAGTACAAAACAAGGTCCCCATCCTGATGGACGTCACATAGCAGTTAGGGAGGACAGGCATAAACACCTTGGAGATTAAATGGTAATATTTAGTTAACTCTTTTGAAAGGAGATCTTTCAATGACAAGGATTTATCCCAGAAAAGATTTAAATAGGAGTGAAAAGTCTTTGGAGACCGAGCACGGTGGCTCACACCTGTAATCCCAGCACTTTGGGAGGCCGAGGTGGGCGGATCCCCTGAGGTCAGGAGTTCAAGACCAGCCTGGTCAACATGGTAAAACCTGGTCTCGGCCGGGCGCGGTGGCTCAAGCCTGTAATCCCAGCACTTTGGGAGGCCGAGACGGGCGGATCACGAGGTCAGGAGATCGAGACCATCCTGGCTAACACGGTGAAACCCCGTCTCTACTAAAAAGTACAAAAAACTAGCCGGGCGAGGTGGCGAGCGCCCGTAGTCCCAGCTACTTGGGAGGCTGAGGCAGGAGAATGGCGGGAACCCGGGAGGCGGAGCTTGCAGTGAGCAGAGATCCGGCCACCGCACTCCAGCCTGGGTGACAGAGCGAGACTCCGTCTCAAAAAAAAAAAAAAAAAAAAAAAAAAACCTGGTCTCTACTAAAAATACAAAAAGTAGCGGGGTGTGGTGGCGCATACCTGTAATCCGAGCTACTCGGGAGGCCAAGGCAGGAGGATCACTTGAACCTAGGAGGCAGAGGTTGTGGTAAGATGAGATTGCGCCATTGCACTCCAGCCTGGGCAACAATTGTGAAACTCCGTCTCAAAAAATAAAAGAAGGAAAGGAGGAGCATGGAGAATGTGGATGGATTAGGGGTAATGGCTTGCAGGGAGCCCCGGGGGTTGAGGGCAGCTGAAACATTCAGGGCCAAAAGTGGACTGAGAAGCTTCATGGGCCAGCAAGCGCAGAGGCTGCAGAGGCTACAGGGCATCTCTGCCCCTGGGCGGCGGGAAGAGGGCCCAGTTCTGACTGGGGCCAGACTGGAGGCTGAGGAGTGACCACAAGGACCTGAGGCATGGTTCCCTGTGGTGCCCGCATCCCCTGATGTCCAATAAAACTTTAGGGCTGATGACACGCTGACTTTAGCCACATCAACAAGCCTCGGCTTCCCTCTCTGTAAAATAGGAAGAAGGATAGCTACAGATAGCTGCTGTACTGGTATCAGAAATAAACAGGGCAGTGTATGAGAACTGTGGTATTTCACACACATATTTATTTAATGTTTCTCTTAATGAAATCCTTGTGCTCAAACCCTCAGAGGAAAGTATGTAAATCAAAACTGTCAGCCGGGTGCGGTGGCTCACGCCTGTAATCCCAACCCTTTGGGAGGCTGAGGCGGGCGGATCACGAGGTCAGGAGATCGAGACCATCCTGGCAAACATGGTGAAGCCCCGTCTCTACTAAAAATACAAAAAATTAGCCAGGCATGGTGGCGGGTGCTTGTAGTCCCAGCTACTCAGGAGGCTGAGGCTGGAGAATGGCGTGAACCCAGAAGGCAGAGCTTGCAGTGAGCCGAGATGGTGCCACTGCACTCCAGCCTGGGCAACAGAGCGAGACTCCATCTCAAAAAAAAAAACAAACTGTCAAAGAATACCTAAGATGTGATTACCTTTGAAGAGTCCTATTTGTAAGTGCTTTTACTTGTTACATTTCCTGCCATCAAAATAGATTACCCACTGCTCATTTTAGAAATGTTAGCTTAAAAAAAGAGAAATATTAGCTTAATTCCTGATGATTCAAACACACTAAACAGGAACTTTCTCATGCCTATAATCTCAGCACTTTGGAAAACTGAGGTGGGAGGATGACTTGAGGCCAGCAGTAAAGAACTTTCACTGTATTACAGAATTATTCACATATATTCTTAGAAATCACTTTATCTTATCATCATCAAGATATATTGCTAAGAAAGAAAAAAGGGCAAGGTTTAAAACATTAGAACAGTGTGTGTAGTAGGCCGGGCGCGGTGGCTCAAGCCTGTAATCCCAGCACTTTGGGAGGCCGAGACGGGTGGATCACGAGGTCAGGAGATCAAGACCATCCTGGCTAACACGGTGAAACCCCGTCTCTACTAAAAAATACAAAAAACTAGCCGGGCAAGGTGGCGGGCGCCTGTAGTCCCAGCTACTCGGGAGGCTGAGGCAGGAGAATGGCGGGAACCCGGGAGGCGGAGCTTGCAGTGAGCTGAGATCCGGCCACTGCACTCCAGCCCGGGCGACAGAGCGAGACTCTGTCTCAAAAAAAAAATAAAAAAAATAAAAATAAGAACAGTGTGTGTAGTAAAGAGAGAAAGAAAAAGAACACGCGTTTGTATAAGAAACTCTGCAATTACACTTAAGACATTGGGGAGTGGCGCAGAAAATACAGAGAAGAAGGGGCTGAGGGTAAAATGATATTCACTGAATACATTTTAAACTATATGAATATATTGCCTGTTAAACATATATATGCTTAATAAAAAATATCAAAATGGGTATATATGTTTAATATGTTTTTTAAATATATGTTTAATAAAAATATCAAAATATATATGTTTAATAGACATAAACATATTTTTTTTTTTTTTGGAGTGGAAGTCTTGCTCCATCATCCAGGCTGGAGGGAAGTGGCATGATCTTAGCTCACTGTTACCTCTGCCTCTGGGGTTCAAGCAAGTATAAGCAATACTGCCACCTCAGCCTCCCAAATAGCTGGGATTACAAGCATGCACCACCACACCTGGCTAATGTTTGTATTTTCAGTAGAGGCAGGGTTTAACCGTGTTGGTCAGGCTGGTCTCAAACTCCTGACCTCAAGTGATCCACCTGCCTCAGCCTCCCAAAGTGCTGGGATTACAGGCGTAAGCTACTACACTCGGCCTGTTCTATTCTTTTAACTTTTCTTTGGCTATAAAATTATTTTGGCAGGTTCGGTGGCTCACACCAGCACTTTGGGAGGCCTAAGTGGGCAGATCACAAGGTCAGGAGTTTGAGACCAGTCTGGCCAACATAGTGAAACCCCATCTCTACTAAAAATACAAAAAATTAGCCAGGTGTGGTGGTGTGCACCTGTAATCCCAGCTACTCGGGAGGCTGAAGCAGTAGAATCTTGTGAACCTGGGAGGCGGAGGTTGCAGTGAGCCGAGATTGTGCCATTGCACTCCACGCCAGCCTGGGCGACAGTGTGAGACTCTGTCTCAAAAAAAAAAAAAAAAAAAAATTGTTTTTAGGCAGGGTGCAGTGGCTCACGCCTGTAATCCCAGCACTTTGGGAAGCTGAGGTGGGTGGATCAGTTGAGGTCAGGAGTTCGAGACCAGCCTGGCCAACGTGGGGAAACCCTGTCTCTACTAAAAATACAAAAATTAGCCAGTCGTGGTAGTGTACGCCTGTAATCCCAGCTACTTGGGAGGCTGAGGCAGGAAAATTGCTTAAACCTGGTGGGTGGAAGTTGCAGTGAACAGAGATGACACCACTGCACTCCAGCCTGGGTGACAGAGCGAGACTCTGTCTCAAAAAAACAAACAAACAATAAGAAACAAACAAAACTTTTTTTTAAGTTGCAGAGGTGGGGGATGGGCATAAGAGCAGAAAACTGTTAGGGGTTAGTCCTGAGAAGCAGAGAAGGAAAGAGGAATTTTTTTTTTTTTTCTGAGACAGAGTCTCACCCTGTCACGCAGGCTGGAGTACAGTGGCGCAATCTCAGCTCACTGCATCCTCTACCTCCTGGGTTCAAGTGATTCTGATTCTCCTTTCTCAGCTTCTTGAGTAGCTGGGACTACAGGCGTGTGTGCTACCACGCCTGGCTAATTTTTTTGTATCTCTAGTATCTTTAGTTTCACCATGTTGGTCAGGCTGGTCTCGAACTCCTGACCTTGTGATCCGCCCACCTCGGCTTCCCAAAGTGCTGGGATTACAGGTATGAGCCACCGCACCTGGCTGGGAACAGGAATTTTCACACATTGTCCTTTATACTTCTTGTTTGAACCTCATGCCATGGGAATGTATTCACATATAGAATAAATAGACCAAGAGGAGATGTGGAGTAGAAAGGGTGAGACAGAAGCACTTGGCGCTGCGTCTCCACCTCTGGGGTTCAAGCGGGTATACGCAATACTGCCATCTCAGCCTCCCAAATAGCTGGGATTACAAGCATGCACCACCACGCCTAGCTGATTTTTGCATTTTCAATAGAGGCAGGGTTTAACCATGTTGGTCAGGCTGGTCAGCACTGGTCAGCACTCCCCGAAGGCTGGCCACTGGTGGTGCCAGGTCCCGACTGTGGCAGGAAGGATAGTTGTGTCTGCGTGGCCTTGAAAGTGGGTCAGGCGGGTTTTCATTGGCAGCCGATGAGCAGCCTCCCACTGCCTCAGGACACTGGATCAAGGATAAGTCAGGCTTCTGTAGAGAAGCCATGAGTTTGCTTCTCAGCCTTGCATCCTCTGATTTCTTCACAGATGGGCATGTCTCACTTGAGTAGGGGAATTAGATACGAAACAGCACTTCAACAAATTCAGCTAATGTGGGCAAGTCCAGCTCCCACACATCCACGACACCGGTTCCATGTAAACTCTCTGTGGCAATAAGCTCCCCATTCCACCTTCCAGGAAACGTGTGAGCTCCTGACAATAAGTAAGCACAGGGTCCGTGTCCCAGAGGAATCCACAGGAGACTCTGTGTGCTCAGCAGACCTGCACACCATCAGAGAGAAAAAGAATACTGATGATGGGTGACATTCACAGATCAAGTCACAATTTAATTTCGTGCTAATTCTGTGAAGTCTTCTATATTCGCCATATACCATTCAGCATTACTTTAGAATAGCTGTGAAAAGAAACTACATACCGAGATCTAGAAACAAAAGAACAAGTTTAATGCCAAAAATTATTTGTAGGTTCTTATTAATCCCAATTGCTTTTTTATTTTATTTATTATTTATTTATTTTGAGACAGAGTCTCACTGCGTCGCCCAGGCTGGAGTGCAGTGGCGTGATCTCACCTCACTGCAACCTCCGACTCCCAGGTTAAAGCGACTCCTCTGCCTCAGCCTCCAGAGCCACTGCACCCAGTCAATAAATAAGCTTTAAATAATGAATCCCAGGGTTCTAGCGGGTGCCTTACAGAGCCCTCTGAAGCAATGACTGACCCCAGGCGTGGCAAGGCTTGTCACCATCGTCACTGTGCTCACTTCAGAACAGGCATCACTCCTTCAGCCTGGCCAACGTGGTGAAACCTTCTCTCTATTAAAAATACAGAAATTAGCTGGGCGTAGTGGCACACACCTGTAAACCCAGCACTTTGGGAGGCTGAGGCAGGTGGATCACCTGGGGTCAGGATTTCGAGACCAGCCCGGCTAACACAGCAAAATCTCAACTTTACTCAAAATACAAGACTTAGCTGGGGCCGGGCACAGTGGCTCACACCTGTAATCCTAGCACTTTGGGAGGCTGAGGCAGGCTGATCACAAGGTCAGTAGATCAAGACCATCCTGGCTAATATGGTAAAACCTCATTTCTACTAAAAATACAAAGGTGGCAGGTGCGTATAATCCCAGCTACTCAGGAGGCTGAGGCAGGGGAATTGCTTGAACCCAGGAGGCAGAGGTTGCAATGAGCCAAGATCGCACCACTGTGCCACTGTACGCCAGCCTGGGTGACAGAGCGAGACTCCGTCTCAAAAAAATCAAACAAACAAAACTTACCTGGGTGTGGTGGCAATTCCAACAACTTGGGAGGCTGAGGCAGGAGAATCACTTGAATCTGGGAGGCAGAGGTTGCAATGAGCTGAGGTCGCACCACTGCCCTCCAGCCTGGGCAACAGAGCAAGACTCTGTCTCAAAAAAAAAAAAAAAAAAAAAAAGCCATCATTCGGTTCCCCAACCCAAAAGGAAGGAGACAGAAGAAAATCTTTTTGCCTGGCACAGTGACTCATGCCTGTAATCCCAGCACTTTGGGAGGCCGAGGTGGGTGGATCACGAGGTCAGGAGATTGAGACCGTCCTGGCTAACGTGGTGAAACCCCGTCTCTACTAAAAATACAAAAAATTAGCCGGGCGTGGTGGCGGGCACCTGTAGTCTCACCTCCTCGGGAGGCTGAGGCAGGAGAATGGTATGAACCCGGAAGGTGGAGCTTGCAGTGAGCCGAGATCGCGCCACTGCACTCCAGCCTGGACGACAGAGCAAGACTCCGTCTCAAAAAAAAAAAAAAAAGAAGAAAATCTTTCCTTTTTTTTGGGACAAGGTCTCACTTTGCCCAGGCTGAGGTGCAGTCGCACGACCACAGCTCACTGTAGCCTTGACCTCCCAGGCTCCAGCAATCCTCCCACCTCAGCCTCCCGAGTAGCTGGATAAGCCTGGCTAAATTTTTTATGTTTTTTGTAGAGACATGGTCTCACTTTGTTGCCTAAACTGGTGTTGAACTCCTGGGCTCAATCAATCCACCCGCCTCAGCCTCCCAAAATGTTGGGATCACAGGTGTGAGCCACTGTACCCAGCAAGAAAAGCTTAAAATCAAACTGAAAGGCTGTCTCTCCCCGAGCCAACCGCACCCCGCCCCACGTGACAATCAGCCGAACACTGAATAGCTGAAGTTCCAGATTGTGGGTAGGGGATCTGCGGTGTACGTCACGGGACAAATTGACCTCGTTTTGTTTTGTTTGTTTGTTTTTCTCCTGCCTCAGCCTCCCGAGTAGCTGGAACTACAGGTGCCCGCCACCATGCCCGGCTAATTTTTTTGAAATTTTTTTAGTAGAGACGGGGTTTCACCGTGTTGGCCAGGACGGTCTCAATCTCCTGACCTCGTGATCTGCCCGTCTCGGCCTCCCGAAGTGTTGGGATTACAGGCGTGAGCCACCACACCTGGCCTTGACCTCGTTTTCTTTGAATGAACATTAACAAACAGGGTAAGAGAAATTCAATGACCAGTAAAAACATTCCTTGGCATCTCTGCTTCCATTGACCCACCATTGCCACACAGGACCCTGTATGGTTGTCTTCCTAGAGAAAGGCACTCCGGGAACTTCTATTTGGTAACCCTTCAATGGGGACATACACATTGGTTTCTGATGTTCACAGAGATTGCTTCATTTGTTTTTCGTTTGCTTCTGCTCACTGGGCACTTCTCTAATGAGTGCTTGTTCACTTCACATCATTACGGTTTGTCCACTCTCCTCCAACCGCGGGACTCCTCCAAATCACCATGCTTCATGTGTTTCTATTACTATATGTTGTTCTCATGTTCTCATAATGCAAGGACATCAAATCTAGACATCTATACAAAACGATGGACACATTACAACGAAACTCAGGGTTAAGCCCTGCCTGGTACTTGAGAGAACCTAGTTAGAATCATATGTGGTTGTACTTGAGACCTCAACTGTAGGAAAGAGTTCACTGAGGATAGCGGGGGTTGTTGCCTCTTTAAATTTTTAAGCATGGCTACTCTGGGTGTGCTGCCTATGGGTTAGCCCTGCTTTACAAGGAGCAGTCAAAAAAAATTTTTTAAAGAAAAAAAGAAATTAAAAAGAAAACTTAGCTGGGCACAGTGGCTCACACCTGTAATCCCGGCACTTTGGGAGCCTAAGGTGGTCGGATCACCTGAGGTCAGGAGTTCGAGACTAGCCTAGCCAACATGGTGAAACCCCATCTCTACTAAAATTACAAAAATTAGCTGAGCTTGGTGGCAGGTGCCTGTAATCCCAGCGACTGGGGAGGCTGAAGCAGGAGAATCACTTGAACCCGGGAGGCGGAGATTGCAGTGAGCCGGGATCGTGCCACTGCACTCCAGCCTAGGCGACAAGAGTGAGACTCCGTCTCAAAAAAAAAAAAAAAAATTTAGGCATAATTTTCTTATCTCCAGTTTGAAGACGTTTAGGAAAATTCCCTAATCTCTCCAAGGCTCATTTGTCCCATATGTCAAATTGGAATATTAAGAGTATCTCGGCCAGGCGCAGTGGCTCACCCCTGTAATCCCAGCACTTTGGGAGGCCGATGGGGGTGGATCACTTGAGGTCAGGAGTTCAAGACCAGCCTGCCAATATGGTGAAACCCCATCTCCACTAAAAATACAAAAATTAGCTGGGTGTGGTGGTAGGCACCTGTAATCCCATCCATTCGGGAGGCCGAAGCAGGAGAACTGCATGAACCTGGGAGGTAGAGGTTGCAGTGAGACAAGATCACGCCATTGCACTCCAGCCTGGGCAACAAGAGCAAAACTCCATCTCAAAACAAAACAAAACAAGTATCTCTATAGATTTCTAATAGAGAAGCCAGGTGCGGTGGCTCACGCCTGTAATCCTTGCACTTTGGGAGGCCAAGGCAGGCGGGTTGCCTGAGCTCAGGAGTTCGAGACCATCCTGGGCAACATGGTGAAACCCCATCTCTACTAAAATACAAAAAAAAAAAAAAAAAAAAATCCAATAGAGAAAGCAATGCAAACACTATGACCAAGTGGGTTCCCTCTAATAATAAACTAATAGTACTCTCTAGTAGTCATCCATTTTAAATAATAAATAAATTTTAAAAGGAAGAAAAAGAGTATCTTGGGGAACAACAGCATGGGGCTTACGTGAGAGAAAAGAATGAGAGGAGGGACAGCTTCAGAAAAAAAACAAATGTTGGAGGCTGGCGCGGCGGCTCACGCCTGTAATCCCAGCACTTTGGGAGGCCGAGGCAGGTGGATCACATGAAGTGAGACTAACCTGGCCAACATGGTGAAACTTGTGTCTACTAAAAACACAAACATTAGCCAGGCATGGTGGTGGGTGCCTGTATCTCAGCTACTTGGGAGGCTAAGGTAGGAAAATCGCTTGAACCCAGGAGGCAGAGGTTGAAGTAAGCCGAGATTGCACTACTGTACTCCAGTCTGGGCAACAGAGTGAGACTCTGTCTCAGAATAAAAATAAAAGAAAAGAAAAATTGGTTGGGCATGATGGCACGTGACTGTAGTCTCAGCAACTAGGGAGGCTGAAGTGGGAGGATAACTTGAGTCTGGAAGGTCAAGGCTGCAGTGAACTGAGATCACACCACTCTACTCCATCCTGGGTGACAGAGTGAGACCCTGTCTCAAAAACAAAACAAACGAAAAAGTTCAGCTGGGACCAACACTGAAGCCCCAGGAGGCTTCCAGTTAGTTTTACAGACACCGTCCCTTTCAACGGAGCTGAGCCTTAAGACCTGTCATCTGCCCTAGAAACATGTTGAATCTGTGTTAGTGCTTCAAATTCAGGTTTAATAAAATATTTACTGTTTTCAAATTATAATGTTCAATTATAATCAATTTGATTGAAATAATATTTTCATTTGTATTTATTTTTAAAAAATATATTTTTTACACTCAGTCTATGTTGCCCAGGCTAGAATGAAGTGCGTGATCACTGTTCTCTGCAGCCTCCATCTCCCCCACCTCAGCTTCCTGAGGAGCTACGACAATAGTCATGTGCCTGTTTTTGTTTTTTTATTTATTTATTGAGACAGAATCTCGCTCTGTCACCCAGGCTGGAGTACAGTGGCATGATCTCAGCCCCCTATAACCTCCACCTCCTGGGTTCCAGTGATTCTCCTGCCTCAGCCTCCGAAGTAGCTAGGATTATAGGCACACGCCACCACGCCCAGCTAATTTTTATATTTTTAGTAGAGACAGGGTTTCTCCATGTTGGCCAGGGTGGTCTCGAACTCCTGACTTCAGGTGATCCACAAGCCTCGGCCTCCCAAAGTGCTGGGATTACAGACATGAGCCACCACACCCGGCCAAATTTCTATTGAAGAGATATTCCCTACCCTTCCCAGAACAAAGCATGTGACCAAATCAAATCATGATTTTGATATAAAGTAATACATGTTTGAACTCTTTTTTTATTTTTTGAGAAGGAGTCTAGCTCTGTTGCCCAGGCTGGAATGCAGTGGCGTGATCTCGGCTCACTGCAAGCTCCGCCTCCTGGGTTCACACCATTCTCCTGCCTCAGTCTCCCAAGTAGCTGGGACTA
Source organism: Macaca fascicularis (assembly GCF_037993035.2). Lineage (NCBI taxonomy): Eukaryota > Metazoa > Chordata > Mammalia > Primates > Cercopithecidae > Macaca > Macaca fascicularis. The sequence continues at coordinate 198,627,018 of NC_088377.1, read as the reverse complement.
CAGGTGCCAGCCACCACACCCGGCTAATTTTTTTTGTATTTTTGGTAGAGACTGGGTTTCACTGTAGCCAGGATGGTCTCGATCTCCTGACCTCATGATCCGTCCGCCTTGGCCTACCAAAGTGCTGGTATTACAGGCGTGAACCACTGCGCCCGGCCATGTTTGAGCCCCTGACCTTGCTAATGGCTTTCTATTTTATCAGTTAAAACTTAGTTGCTCATAACTGAAATTAATTCTGTATTTATTTTATTTTATTTTTTGAGATGGAGTCTCACTCTGTCACCAGACTGGAGTGCAGTGGCTCCATCTCAGCTCACTGCAACCTCCTCCCAAATTCAAGCAATTTTCCTGCCTCAGCCTCCTGAGTAGCTGGGACTACGGGCATGCATCACCACGCCCAGCTAAGTTTTGTATTTTTAGTAGAGACAGGGTTTCACCATGTTATTCAGATGGTCTCGATCTCTTGACCTCATGATCTGCCCGCCTCGGCCTCCCAAAGTGCTAGGATTACAGGCATGAGTCACCGCACCCGGCCTAATTCTGAATTTTGTATGTTTTACAAGTTGGCATTCACTGTGATTTCAATATCATTCACAGCAGTAATAAGAATAACAAGTGTATGAGGGCTGCCATAAAAAATGCAAGAGTTTTATTTTAAAAATTGTATTTCTGCTGGATGCAGGGGCTCATCGCTATAATCCCAGCACTGTGGAAAACCAAGACGGGAGGATAGCTTAAGCTCAGGAGTTCAAGACCAGGCTGAGTAACATAGTGAGACCCCTTTTCTACCAAACTTTTGAAAATTAGTCAGGTGGCCCAGCACAGTGGCTCATGCCTGTAATCCCAGCACTTTGGGAGGCCGAGGCAGGTGGACCACAAGGTCAAAAGTTCAAGACCAGGCTGGCCAAGATGGTGAAACACCGCCTACACTAAAAATACAAAAATTAGCCAGGCACGGTAGCAGGTACCTGTAATCCCAGCTACTAGGGAGGCTGAGGTCGGAGAATCGCTTGAACCCGGGGGTCAGAGGTTGCAGTGAGCCAAGATCACAACACTGCCCTCCAGCCTGGGCGACAGAGTGAGATTCCATCTCAAAAAAAAAGAAAAAAAAAGAAAAAACAAAAGAAAATTCATAAATTAGATCTCTTCAAAAATAAACACTTTTGCTTTTCTTTTTTTTTTTTTTTTTTTGAGACGGCGTCTCGCTCTGCCGCCCAGGCTGGAGTGCAGTGGCCGGATCTCAGCTCACTGCAAGCTCCGCCTCCCGGGTTCACGCCATTCTCCTACCTCAGCCTCCCGAGTAGTTGGGACTACAGGCGCCCGCCACCTCGCCCGGCTAGTTTTTTGTATTTTTTAGTAGAGACGGGGTTTCACCATGTTAGCCAGGATGGTCTTGATCTCCTGACCTCGTGATCCGCCCATCTCGGCCTCCCAAAGTGCTGGAATTACAGGCTTGAGCCACCGCGCCCGGCCAACACTTTTGCTTTTCAAAAACCAGTTATAAAAATGAAAAAGTCAGGCTCTGAGTCCCGTGTTCTGGGCTCAGAACACTGCAGTGGCTTACACCTGTAGTTCCAGCTACTTGAGGGGCTGAGGCAATAGGATTACTCAGCATAGGAGTTTGAGACCGGCCTTGGCAACAACAACAAAAAAGACAAGCCCAGGCTGGGCGTGGTGGTTCAAACTTGTAATCCCAACACTTTGGGAGGCCAAGGCGGGCAGATCGAGGTCAGGAGTTTGACACCAGCCTGATCAACATGTTGAAACCCTGTCTCTACTAAAAATACAAAAACAATTAGCCAGGTGTGGCAGCATGCGCTTGTAATCCCAGCTACTCAGGAGGCTGAGGCAGGAGAATCGCTTGAACCCAGGAAACGGAAGTTGCAGTGAGCTGAAATGGCGCCACTGCACTCCAGCCTGGGCGACAGAGCAAGACTCCGTCTCGAAGACAAGCCCAAGGCCAGGCAGGGTGGCTTACGCCTGTCATCCCAGCACTTTAGGAGGCCAAGGCAGGAGGATCAGGACTTGAGGTCAGGAGTTCACAACCAGCCTGGCCAACATGGTGAAACCCTGTCTCTACTGAAAATACAAACATTAACCAGGTGTTGTGGTGTTTGCCTTTAATCCCAGCTACTTGGGAGGCTGAGGTATGAGAATCACTTGAATCCTAAGGTGGAGGTTGCAGTGAGCTGGGATCGAGCCACTGCACTCCAGCCCGGGCTACAGAGCAAGTCTCTGCCTCAAAAAAAACAAAACAAAACAAAGACAAGCCCTAGACAGAGCTGGAGCCAGGATGAAATCCTAGGGGTGACCTTCCAGGCCCAATCATAGCTCAGGATGAGATCCTGGGGTGACCTTCCAGGCCCAATCATAGCTCAGGATGAGATCCTAGGGGTGACCTTCCAGGCCAACCATAGCTCAGGATGAGGTCCTAGGGGTGACCTTCCAGGCCAACCATAGCTCCGTGCATAACCTATGCCACTCGTGGCCTCTCTCCCAGGACATGTAGTCCCCGCTTATAAACTGCCCCTACCGGTAGCCTTCAGGTCCCTGCCCGGGTTCTAAAAGGCCATCAGGGTGAGCAGACACGGGGGAGGTTTACAGAGGAAGTGGGTGTTTGCAATAATTTTCATCAAAGCTTCTCCAAATGGGAGGGGCTGCCTCAAGGAGTAATTACAACCCCATTACTAGAGGCGTCAAACCCAGAGCAGGCTAATCTCTTATGCTATTGGAGAGGAAATTCAAACCATGAGGGCTAAACCAGGAGTACTAGACGTCCTGCCAATTCAAAACTCTGGTGCCGGTGACAATGGTGTGCTCAAAGAAGTCAGGGTGCAGAGGACCTGGCTCCCTTTCCTTCCAGTCATCTCTGCATCTCTTTGTATTTTTTGTTTGTTTGTTTTGAGACAGAGTTTCCCTCTTGTTGCCCAGGCTGCAGTGCAATGATGCAATCTTGGCTCACTGCAAACTCCGCCTCCCAGCCTCCAGAGTAGCTGGGATTACAGGCATGCACCACCATGCCCGGGTGATTTTGTATTTTTAGTAGAGATGGGGTTTCTCCATGTTGGTCAGGCTGGTCTCGAACTCCCAACCTCAGGTGATCCGCCCGCCTCAGCCTCAGAAAGTGCTAAAACTACAGGTGTGAGCCCCCACGCCCGGCCATCTCTCTCTTTTTATAATTTAATAAAGATTTTTTTTTCTGCTGGGCGCAGTGGCTCACACCTATAATCCCAGAACTGTTGCCTGTCACCCAGGCTGGAGTGCAGTGGCAGGACCTTGGCTCACTGCGACCTCCACCTCCTGGGTTCAAGTGATTCTTCTGCCTCAGCCTCCTGAGTAACTGGGATTAAAGGCACCCGCCACCACACCTGGCTAATTTTTGTGTTTTTATTAGAGACAGCCTTTCACCATGTTGGCATGGCTGGTCTCCAACTCCTGACTTCAGGTGATTCACCCGCCTCAGCCTCCCAAAGTGCTGGGATTACCACGGTGCCCAGGCGGGACATGGGATTTTAATAAAAGTCCTAAGAGAATGTAAAGTCCCTAAATAGTCCCTTTCATTTTCTTCCATGGGCCATAAATTGAGTCAGTTCCGTAATGAGGCTGGACTGGCAAAGAAGCAGGCAGATTTCCAGCAGGAAGGGTTCTCAGACGGTACCAGATCCAGAGGCCTCATCTGCCAGAGAGGAAACAGGTTGAGACATCCACAAAGGGATTCATGGGCAGTTCTGGATCCGGAGAGGCAGGTGAGTGAGGTCACTAGGCCCAGAGCTTCCTCACCTCAGAGCTCAGACAGCACACAAACACCTCCAGGAACCCTCAGCTGAGCCAGAAGGAAGTGACTGTCCTGGGCTCAGCCTCCAGGAACTCTCAGCTGAGCCAGAAGGAAGTGACTGTCCTGGGCTCAGAACCCTGAGGTCTCCTCTTCATGCCTGAACCCTGAGAGCGATCAGCAGAGTGAAAGAGCAGGCAGATTCTGTTGAGGAAACTAAAGACGGCCTTTTGTTGCTTTTGCAAGCTTCTCTAGCACTCAGCCTGTCAAGCAGCGTCCCCTCCAGAGGGAATGTTTTCTCGTTTTCAGTCAATCAGTAGATTTTCCCCCACACTTCCCCCACTTTTTTGAAGGTTGAAATCTGGGGATTTTTCTTTTTTCTTTTTTTTTTTTTTTTTTTTTGAGACAGAGTCTCGCTTAGTCACCCAGGCTGGAGTGCAATGGCGCGATCTCGGCTCACTGCAAGCTCCGCCTCCCAGGTTCACGCCATTCTCCTGCCTCAGCCTCCCGAGTAGCTGGGACTACAGGCACCCGCCGCCTTGCCCGGCTAATTTTTTGCATTTTTAGTAGAGACGGGGTTTCACCGTGTTAGCCAGGATGGTCTTGATCTCCTGACCTCGTGATCCGCCCGTCTCGGCCTCCCAAAGTGCTGGGATTACAGGCGTGAGCCACCGCGCCCGGCCAAATCTGGGGATTTTCTTTTCTTTTTTTTTTTTTTTTTGGAGACAGAGTCTCGCTCTGTCGCCCACCCTGGAGTGCAGGGGCGCAATCTTGGCTCACTGCAAGCTCCGCCTCCCGGGTTCACACCATTCTCCTACCTCAGCCTCCCCAGTAGCTGGGACTACAGGCGCCCGCCACCTCGCCCAGCTAAGTTTTTCTATGTTTTAGTAGAGACGGGTTTTCACCATGTTAACCAGGATGGTCTCAATCTCCTGACCTCGTGATCCGCCCGTTTTGGCCTCCCAAAGTGCTGGGATTACAGACGTGAGCCACCGCGCCCAGCTGGAAATTTTCTTTTCTAGTTGATGCTCAGCCCTGTGAAATGACAGGGCAGGGTTTTCCCTGTCCCCACCCAGCAGCACTGGGCAGGCCCTGACAAGCTCAACCTGCAGCCCAAGGGAGCCACCCGGGGCTCCTGGGCACAGCAGGGTCATCAGCGTCCAACGGCCCAAAGCCAGGCTGCAGAGGCCCCATGTGCCAGTTGACCGTCCCTTTAACACAAAACTCCACACTTTCCCAGTTTCTGATTTCATTTTTCAAACCTACAGAAAATTTGCAAAAATAATCAAGTGAACACCTGCAAACCCTTCAAAAGGTATTCACCAAGTGGTACCTTTTCTCCATAGCTTTCCTTATTTTTATTCATTTATTATTTTTTTTGAGACAAGCTATTGCTCTTTTGCTGCCCAGGCTGGAGTGCAGTGGCCTGATCTCGGCTCACTGCAGCCTCAACCTCCCCAGGTTAAGCAATCCTCCCACCTCAGTCTCCCGAGTAGCTGGAACCACAGGCATTCACTACCACGCCCGGCTCATTTTTGTATTTTCGGTAGAGATAAGGTCTCACTATGCTGCCCAGGCTGGCCTTGAACTCCTGCCCAGGAGGGCTCAAGTGATCCGCCCACCTCAGCCTCTCAAAGTGCTGGGATTACAGGTGTGAGCCACCACACCCAGCCTAATTTTGTCTTTTGACACTCCTAAGAACACATTTATTCAATAATATGGGCTGGTATGTAACCCACAGGTAAGTGTCCCCAGTTGTTTAAAAATTATCTCCTGGCCGGGCGCGGTGGCTCAAGCCTGTAATCCCAGCACTTTGGGAGGCCGAGATGGGCGGATCACGAGGTCAGGAGATCGAGACCATGCTGGCTAACACGGTGAAACCCCGTCTCTACTAAAAAATACAAAAAATTAGCCGGGCAAGGTGGCAGGCGCCTGTAGTCCCAGCTACTTGGGAGGCTGAGGCAGGAGAATGGCGTGAACCCAGGAGGCGGAGCTTGCAGTGAGCTGAGATCCAGCCACTGCACTCCAGCCTGGGCGACAGAGCGAGACTCTGTCTCAAAAAAAAAAAAAAGTAAAAATTGTCTCCTCTTTTGTTTTTGAGAGGGAGTTTTACTCTTTTCTCCCAAACTGGAGTACAATGGCACAATCTCGGCTCACTGCAACCTCTGCCTCGTGGGTTCAAGCGATTCTCCTGCCTCAGTCTCCCGAGTAGCTGGGACTACAGGCACCCGCCACCACGCCTGGCTAATTTTTGTATTTTTAGTAGAGACAGGGTTTCGCCATGTTGGCCAGGCTGGTCTCAAACTCCTGACCTTAGGTGATCCGCCCACCTCAGCCTCCCAAAGTGCCGGGATTACAAGCATGAGCCACCGCACCTCCCAGTGTCCATCAAATGTTTATGGAATGGGTGAATGAACGAACGTCTTCTTGGCTTAATTGGACATGGACACACTAGAGAGGTGAGTGACTTTTTTTAGAAGATCAAAGGCTCTGGGCACTCATTGTGTAACCGTCCAATGGGCTCACCTTGTCCGCTGCCCAGAGCCAATTCATCAAGATAGGGGAATTGCAATGGAGAAAGAGTGACTCACACAGAACAGACCGTGAGGGAGACAGGAGTTTTATTATTACTCAACTCAGTCTCCCGGAGCATTCAGGGATCAGAGTTTTTAAAGATAATTTTGTGGATAAGGGCTTGGGAAGTGGGGAGTGTTGATTAGTCGGGTTGGAGATGGAATCATAGGGGGAGATGGAATCATAAGTGAGGTTTTCTTGCTGTCTTCTGTTCCTGGGTGTGAGGGCTGAACTGGTTGAGTCAGATTAGCTGTCTGGGTGGTATCAGCTGATGCAGGGTCTGCAAAACATCTCAAGCACCGATCTTCAGTTTCACAATAGTGATGTTGTCCCCAGGAGCAATGTGGGGAGGTTCTGACTCTTGGAGCCAGAGGCTGCATGACCCCCTAAACTGTAATTTCTAATCTTGTAGCTAATTTGTTAGTCATGCAAAGGCTGACTGGTCTCCAGGCAAGAAGGGGGTCTTTGGGGGAAAGGGCCATTATCAATTTTGTTTCAGATTCAAACCACGAACTTGTCTACAAAAAGAGTCAAACTCTGTAAAATATTTGAAGGGATTTATTCTGAGCCAAATATGAGTGGCCATGGCCTGTGACACAGCCCCCAGGAGGTCCTGAGAACATGTGCCCGAGGTGGTTGGGGTACACCTTGGTTTTATAGGTGTTAGGGAGGCATGAGACATCAGTCAAATACATTTAAGAAACACATTGGTTTGGTCCAGGAAGGTGGGACAACTCAAAGCAAGTTGGCGGGGGCGGGGTGGGCAGTAAGAAGCTATAGGTAAATTTTTTTGTTGTTTTTGGAGACAGAGTCTCACTCTGTTGCCCAGGTTGGAATACAGTGCGCAATCTTGGCTCACTGCAACCTCCACCTCCCGGGTTCAAGCGATTCTCCTGCCTCAGCCTCCCTAGTAGCTGGGATTATAGCTACTACTGTGTTGCTGTAATATTGCAACCAAATAGAAAATTTGAACTCCTGACTTCAAGGGATCCGCCCGCCTCAGCCGTGGCCTTCCAGCTGATATATTTAAACATTTTCTTGTGGACAATTGGTTGAGTTTGTCTAAAGACCTGGGATCATAGAAAAAAAAAATTTCAGGTTAAAAGATTGTGGAGACCAAGGTTATTTTGAAGTCTTATAGTGGCTGCCCTTAGAGACAATAAATGACAAATGTTTCCTTTTCAGACCTCTAAAAGGTGCTAGACTCGCCGGGCATGGTGGCTCATGCCTGTAATCCCAGCACTTTGGGAGGCCAAGGCGGGCAGATCACCTGAGGTCGGGAGTTCAAGACCAGCCTGACCAACATGGTGAAACCCCCTCTCTACTAAAAACACAATATTAGTTGGGCAGGGTGGTGCATGCCTGTAATCTCAGCTACCTGGGAGGCTGAGGCAGGAGAATCGCTTGAACCTGGGAGGCGGAGGTTGCAGTCAGCCGAGATCGCACCATTGCTCTCCAGCCTGGGCAACAAGGGTGAAACTCCATCTCAAAAAAAAACAAAACAAAACAGAAACACCCAGACTCTCCAGGCTGGCCATGGTGGCTCAAGCCAGTAATCCCAGCACTTTGGGAGGCTGAGGCAGGCGGATCACCTGAGGTCAGGAGTTTGAGACCAGCCTGGCTAACATGGCAAAACCCTGTCTATTAAAAATTTGCTAACATGGCAAAGCCCTGTCTATTAAAAATTCCAAAATTGGCCGGGCACAGTGGCTCACGCCTGTAATCCCAACACTTGAGAGGCCGAGGCAGGCAGATCACGAGGTCAAGAGTTCAAGACCAGCCTGGCCAACATGGTGAAACCCCATCTCTACTAAGAATACAAAAATTAGTGGGCGTGGTGGTGCGTGCCTGTAATCCCAGGAGGCTGAGACAGGAGAATTGCTTGAACCCGGGAGGCAGCGATTGCAGTGAGCTGAGATCTTGCCACTGCACTCCAGCCTGGGTGACACAGCAAGACTCCATCTCAGGAGGGGGGAAAAAAATTAGCAGGGTGTGGGGGTGTGAGCCTGTAATCCCAGCTACTCAGGAGGCTGAGGTAGGAGAATCGCTTGAACCTGGGAGGCGGAGGTTGCAGTGAGTGGAGATCGCGCCATTGCACTCCAGCCTGGGTGACCAGCAAAACTGTCTCAATTTAAAAAACAAACAAACAAACAAAAGTTACCCGACTCTCCAGGCCAGGCACAGTGGCTCACACCCATAATCCCTGCACTTTGGGAGGCTGAGGCAGGCAGAACACCTGAGGTCAGGAGTTTGAGACCAGCCTGGCCAACATGATAAAACCTCATGTCTACCAAAAATACAAAAATTAGCCAGGCATGGTCATGGGCACCTGTAACCCCAGCTACTCCATAGACTGAGGCAGGAGAATTGCTTGAACCTGGGAGGTGGAGATTGCAGTAAGCGGAGATCCACCATTGTCCAGCCTGGATGACAGAGCAAGACTCCGTCTTAAAGTAAATACAATAAAATGTGCTAGACTCTCAGTTAATCTCTTCAGGATTGGGAGGGCCTGGAAGGAAAAGATCTAGCTATGTTAATAGACTCTTCACAGATGCATATTTTCCCCCACAAAGGACGCTGTGCAGGACCATTTCAAAATATGGCAAAGAAACATGTTTTGGGGTAAAATATTTTGATTTTCTTCTTTGTCATGTAATGTTATGCCAGAGTCAGATTGGAAAGTAAGTCATGATATATAGGGTTAAATAAAACCCATCAGATGAGAATTTATGGTTTGTAGGGCATAACTCTCCAGGCCCCTTAGATAGGAATGAGCTAGATAAAAAAAAAAATCAGGCCGGGCTTGGTGGCTCACGCCTGTAATCCTAGCACTTTGGGAGGCCGAGGTGAGTGGATCACCTGAGGTCAGGAGTTCCAAACCAGCCTAGCCAAAATGGTGAAACTCCCTCTCTACTAAAAATACAAAATTAGCTGGGCGTGGTGGCATATGCCTATAATCCCAGCTACTAGGGAGGCTGAGGCAGGAGAATTGCTTGAACCTGGGAGGCGGAGGTTGCAGTGAACCGAGATCGTGCCATTGCACTCCAGCCTGGGTAACAAGAGTGGAAACTCTGTCTCAAAAAAAAAAAAAAAAAGAACAAAAAATTAGCTGGGCGTCGTGGCACGTGCCTGTAATCCCAGCTACTTGAGAGGCTGAGGCAGGAGAATCGCTTGAACCCGGGAGGTGGAGGTTGCAGTGAGCTGAGATCGCACCATTGCACTGCAGCCTGGGCAACAGAGCGAGAGTGTCTCGAAGGGAAGGGAAGGGGAGGGGGAAGGGGAAGGGGAAGGGGAAGGGAGGGGGAAGGGCAAGGGGAGGGGAGGGGATTCTGTTCTCAAACTGAATTGCTTCCCAAAGTTAATTCGGTCTCCACCCAGGAATGAACAAGGACAGCTTAAAGGTTAGAAGCAAGATGGAGTCGGTTAGGTCTGATCTCTTTCACTGTCTTAACTTCCTGTTAATAGTTTTTGCAAATGAGGTTTCAATTCAGTCCTGAGAAAGCGACCAGTATGGGTCCCATGAAAGCAGCAGGAGGATGTGGGTCCCCGATGGAGTGGAGGCCTGGAAAGAGGGGACATAGGTGACAAGTCTTCGATACTGGAAGGGCGGCCTGCCTGAGAGGAGCTGTTGAGGTCCCAGTCGTGCTGCCCACGGTGGAGGGTGCCCTGCAGGCCTCTGGCCCCCAGGAAGGCACGGCAGGAGTCCTGCATCCTTGCCCAGCACAGCAGCCAGAAAAGCGAGAGCCAGCAGCCGCGGGCAGAGCCGCAGACGCCCTGCAGAGCCTGCTCCCAGGGCTGGGCCAGGTTTTTATTCTCTTCCCTCACACTCACCTCCAGTTCACTTTCTGATTCAGAGAATTGACGCCGTGCACCTGCGCCGCCCCCGCAGCTCTGCTGCCTCAACTCTCCACCCCCAGAGAAGCTCAGGCTGCAGCGTGTTGGCACACAGTGGGCTTCCCATTATTAAAAGAGGTTAAAGGTCACGGTAGTGGCGCCCAAGCCAGGGATACATGTGCAGCGGTGGGTTGCTTGTCTGGCCATTAGCTGGATGGACACCCTGTGTGTGCTTGCTGGAGGCAGGAGGCAGTGGACGCAGGCACATAGCCTGCCTCTCCGGACCGGCTGGGCGAGACGCCTTCCTCACTTTAGAGCACGTACGACTCAGGGGGCACTTCACGAGAGTGAGGCTCTTTTAAGTAAATCCAGGCGTAATAGATACATTTTACTGATGACTTAACAGAAATTATGTCAGAAAAAAATGGACATTGTTGAATGAATTCCAATTTAGGAAGGCCATTCTTTATTTTTTTTGGAGACGGCCTGACTCTCACCCAGGCTAGAGTGCAATGGTGCAATCACGGCTCAGCCTCAACCTCCCAGGCTCAGGTGATTCTCCCACCTCAGCTTCCTGAGTAGCTGGACTACAGGTGTGCGCCACCACACCTGGCTAATTTTCTGTATTTTTTTGGTAGCTAGGTTGCCCAGACTGGTCTCAAACTCCTGGGCTCAAGCAGTCCTCCCACCTCAGCTTCCCAAAGTGCTGGGATGACAGGCATGAGCCACCGTGCCCAGCCAGGCCACACTTTAAATAAGATTGGTTAAGTAAAGTTTATAGGAGGTGTCATGAGCCGTGTAAGGTCAGAGATAACCAGGTCCATGCACATTTTCGTCTCTCCACAGTGTCGGGCCTTTACTGATGCTGTCTCAATCACAAAAACCATGAGCTCCATGGGGTTCCTGAGGAGACAGTTCTCCTTACCACTTCCTGGTCAGTCTGTGGTCAGAGACATGGGCACACAGGCTCAAGCCTCTCCGCAGATCCGTCAGTGTTGCAAACCGAACACGATAGTATACTTTTTTCTTTTTTTTTTTTTCTATTTTATTACTGTTATGTACAAAATAGAGACAGGGTCTCACTACATTGCCCAGGCTTGTCTCAAACTCCTGGAATCAAGCAATCCTCCCGCCTCAACCTCCCAAAGTGCTGGGGTTACAGGCGTGATCCACCACACCTGGCCTCTCGGCTTCTTAAAGTGCTGGGATTACAGGTAGGTGTGAGCCACTGTGCCCAGCCTCCACATTTAAGTAACATTTAAAATCAAGAGGAAACAGAGGACCAGGCACGGTGGCTCACGCTTGTAATCCCAGCACTTTAAGAAGCTGAGGCAGGTGGACCACTTGAGGTCAGGAGTTCGAGACCAGCCTGGCCAACACTGTGAAGCCCCATCTCTACTAAAAATACAAAAATTAGCCAGACATGGTAACATGTGCCTGTAATGCCAGCTACTCGGGAGGCTGAGGCAGGAGAATCACTTGAACCTGGGAGGTAGAGGTTGCAGTGAGCTGAGATCGCACCACTGCACTCCAACCTTGGCCACAGAGTGAGGCTCCGTCTCAAAAAAAAAAAAAAAGGAAAAAGAGGCAGCTGGGCAGGGTAGCTCACGCCTGTAATCCCGGCACTTTGGGAGGCCGAGGCAGGATATTCACTTGCGCCCAGGGTTCAAGACCAACCTGGACAACATAGCAAGACCCTGTCTCTTTTTAATTTTTATTTTAAAAATAAAAAAAAATAAAGAGGAGCCGGGCACTGTGGCTGTAATCCCAGCACTTTGGGAGGCCAAGGCAGGTGAATCACCTGAGGTCAGGAATTGGAGACCAGCCTGGCCAACATGGTGAAACCCCACCTCTACTGAAAATACAAAAATTATCTGGGCGTGGTGGTGAGCGCCTGTAATCCCAGCTACTTGGAAAACTGAGGTAGGAGAATTGCTTGAACCTGGGAAGCAGAGATTGCAGTGAGTCGAGATTGCACCACTGCACTCCAGCTGGGTGACAGAGCAAGACTCTGTCAGAAAGGAAGGAAGGATAGAAGGAAAGAAGGAAGGAGGAAGGGAGAGGGGAGGGAGGGGGGAGGGAGGGAGGAAGGGAGGGGGGAGGGAGGGAGGAAGGGAGGGGGGAGGGAGGGAGGAAGGGGGGGGAGGGAAGGAGGGAGGGGGGGAGGGAAGGAGGGAGGGGGGGGAGGGTGTTAATGAACCAGTCCACAGGGCGAGAGGACAAAAGGAGTCCTGGTCTCTGCTGGGAGTGCAGTGGCAGGATCCCAAGTAGCTGGGATTACAGGCTGGAGTGCAGTGGTGCAATCTTGGCTCACTGCAACCTCTGCCTCCTGGGTTCAAGCAATTCTCCTGCCTCAGCCTCCCGAGTAGCTGAGATTACAGGCATGTGTCACCACGCCCAGCTAATTTTTGTATTCTTAGTAGAGACGGGGTTTCTCCATGATGGTCAGGCTGGTCTTGAACTCCTGACCTCAGGTGATCCACCCGCCTCAGCCTCCCAAAGTTCTGGGATTACAGGTGTGAGCCACCGTGACCGGCCTTATTTGTGGTTTTTTTTTTTTTTTTTTTTTTTGAGACGGAGTCTCACTCTGTGGCCCGGGCTGGAGTGCAGTGGCGCGATCTCGGCTCACTACAAGCTCTGCCTCCCGGGTTCCCGCCATTCTCCTGCTTCAGCCTCCCGAGTAGCTGGGACTACAGGCGCCCGCCACCTCGCCCGGCTAGTTTTTTGTATTTTTTAAGTAGAGACGGGGTTTCACCGTGTTAGCCAGGATGGTCTCGATCTCCTGACCTCATGATCCGCCCGTCTCAGCCTCCCAAAGTGCTGGGATTACAGGCGTGAGCCAGCGTGTCTGGCCCGGCCTTATTTGTTTATTAAGCAAAATGCCTCATCCTTGTTGGCAGAGTTCCCCATGAAATAGCAAATGGAGTCTTTTTCCAAGATGGAGTTAGTTAAACAAATATTTATGTTTGTTTTTTGAGACAGGGTCTCGCTCTGTCGCCCAGGCTGGAGTGCAGTGGCACAGTCTCGGCTCACTGCAGCCTCCACCTCCTGGATTCAAGCAATCCTCTCACCTCAGCCTCCCAAGTAGCTGGGATTACAGGTGTGAGCCACCACGCCTGGCTAAGTTTTGTATTTTTAGTAGAAACAAGGTTTCACCATGTTGCCCAGGCTAGTCTCAAACTCCTCAAGTGATCTGCTTGTCTCGGCCTCCCACAGTGCTGGGATTACGGGTGTGAACCACCCCATCTGGCTTCAAGATAGTTAGTTATGTCAAGGCTGCACTATACGAGAGGCCACTGGTTTGGCCTGAGCTCCTGCACTAGGCCTGGCAGACTAGCCCAAAACGCAGCCACTCGTGCTAGAGTTCCACGACACCAAGCCAAAACTAACTTGTTCATCTCACCTTCCAGGAAACCAGGAGACAGAGAATAGCCCCAAGCAAGCCAGGTCTTGCCAGCATGATGAGGAGGTCCCCTCTGCTGGAACCTTCCAAGGAAAACCTCTTGGAAACGACCAATATGCTTTTTGTTCCGTGTCTGGCTTCCTCAGCCCCCTTCTGTCTACAAAACCCACTTCCTCTGCCCAGCACGCAGCAGCCCTCATTCTGTTCTATAGAACGAGGTGTTTCCCAGTTCTAGAATTGCAAATAAAGCCAATTAAGATCTTTAAACCAAGTCTGTGGTAATTTTATCTCTGTCAAATTGAAAACAAGGAAACTTTCATTCTTTTTAATCTGGTACTTTTCCTTACTTCAGAATGAAAATAGTTACAAGTGGAAAAATCATGGCAATGATGCCATCCATTCACAAGAAATGCAATCATAATGTTCTCATTGTTATTCTGCCAGTAGGGACAACTGTCCCTTGTGTGCTGTTAATGGAATGGAACAATGGCTCCCATTCTGCGGGGCCTCAGGTGATCCAGGTGAGATGAACTAACCTGACAGGCAAGAAAACCCAGTGTCCTTGTGTGGCTCTTACTCCAGCAAGATACCAGACTGTGGCCGCGGGACTGACTGACTCAGCACTCCTTTCCCTTTAGATTTATGATTTCAGCTTGGGCCTGAGCCTTCTCCTCCACCAGCTGTAACATCCTTACTTCCCAGGCTCCCAGCCTCATTCATTCCCAAATATTTATGTTATTACCACGATGTATGAGTCATGGCTGTGGAGTCAGATAGAGCCCTGAACCCAACTGGAGAATCTTTAAATACCTGAAGTTCCAAAGAACTGCAGATGCATCTGAAGCTGCGGAGGAATGTAACCGCAATCTTTGGGGGATGGCGGCACTGGCCTCCCCAGAATGGCTGGACGATCTGAGAGCCATCTCCGTGTCCCTGATCAGGTGGTGGGTGCTCCCTGGTCTTGACCAGCAGTCTTTCTGGTCACTAGAGAACCCAGGGTACTGGGACGTAAACCTCAGCCCATTCGAGTTGGAAAGCATAACTTTTCTAAGTGGAAACTGCCAGTGTCCTCCAGGGAGCATCTTCCCTTTGTTCTTCAGAGCTAAGCCCTGGGTTCTAGGTTCTTGGCCCACATTGCTTGTGACTGGGTGTGGCCACAGAATGAGGTCAGGCTCAGGGTTGAGCGTGATGCACAGAGGCCCATGTTTCCCTGATTCTTTCCCTCCTACAGCCTGAAATTTACAGGCGGGTCCTGAAGCCCCAGCCCTGTGGGAGCAGAGCTGCTGCCCGAGCCTCGACCACCTGCCTGCAGTCGTCTGGGTGAGAAAGGCAGGAACTGCAGTGTTAGGTGGGTTCCTGGTACCGCGGGTCTCCGCTACTCACAGGTGGCCCCGTGTGTCCTACAGTGGGAAGGACCTCGTGATGAAAGAAAGTTAGGATCGAGTGTGGAAATGACAAGATGACCCGAGCTCGGAAAGGGCCTGCGCCCGTGATGAGGGCTGGGCAGAGAGAATTTATAAGCTCTCCAGCCGAGGGAGGAAAAGCCTGCGCTTCCGTCCACCCTCGCTGGTTCTTTGGCTGGTCTAGGAATTAAGTCGGCATAGAATGGATTTAACAGGTGAAAATCACTCTAATTCCACGCACATGCCTGGGAGTACTGACAGAGGCATTTCACCCAGAGCGACTCCATCTTGAACAGGGGCTGGTAAAATGAGGTGACACCTACCGGGCTGCATTCCCAGGAGGTTCGGCATTCCAGGTCACCAGATGAGATAGGAAGTGGCACAAGATACAGGTCACAAAGGCCTTGCTGATAAAGTGGGATGCCATAAAGAAGCCATCTAAGGCCAGGCGCTGTGGTTCACACCTGTCATCCCCGCACTTTGGGAGGCTGAGGCAAGCGGATCACCTAAGGTCGAGAGTTTGAGACCAGCCTGACCAACATGGAGAAACCTTGTCGCTACTAAAAATATAAAATTAGCCAGGTGTGGTGGCACATGCCTGTAATCCCAGCTACTCAGGAGGCTAAGGCAGGAGAATCGCTTGAACCCAGGAGGCAGAGTTTGCAGTGAGCCAAGATGGCGCCACTACACTCCAGCCTGGGCAAAAGAGAGAAACTCCATATTAAAAAAAAAAAAGCCATCTAAAACCCACAAATACCAAGATGAAAGTGATTTCTGGTTGTCCTCACTGCTTATTATATGCCTTTTTTTTTTTTTTTTGAGACAGGGTCTCGCCGTGTCGCCAGGCTGGAGTGCAGTGGCATGGTCTTGGCTCACTGCAACCTCCATCTCCTGGGTTCAAGTGATTCTCCTGCCTCAGCCTCCGGAGTAGCTGGGATTATAGGCACCTGCCACCATGCCCAGCTAATTTTTCTATTTTTAGTAGAGATGGGATTTCACCGTGTTGGCCAGGCTGGTCTTGAACTCCTGACCTTGTGATCCGCCCGCCTCAGCCTCCCAAAGTGCTGGGATTACAGGTGTGAGCCACCACGCCCGGCCCATTATACGCTAATTATAACACATTAGCTGCTAAAAACCACTCCCACCAGTGCCTTGACAGTTTACAAATGCCATGGCAATGTCAGGAAGTTACCACATACGGTCTAAAAAGGGGGAGGAACCCTCAGTTCCAAGAATTGCCCACCTCTTTTGAAGAAAACTCATGAATAATCCACCCCTTTGTTTAGCACATAATCAATAAATAACTGTGAGTATCCTTAGTCCCGCAGCCTAAGCTGCTGCTCTGCTGTGGAGTAGCCATCCCTTTGCTTTCCTAGTAAACTTGCTTTCTCTTTACTCTATGGATTCACCTCAAATTCTTTCTTGCGTGAGATCCTGGAACCCTCTCTTGGGGTCTGGATCAGGACTCCTTCGCAGTAACAGTACCACAGAGACACAAAGAAGGGCTGGATGACTGAGGCCTGGACGGCATTCTGAGCCACAGAAAGGAAGAGGGACTTGGGGTTTCTGGGGGTGATGGAGACAAGTTTTGGGGTGGTCCGGGAAGAATGGGTCTGGTGAACAAACGTTGCCTTATTATGCGGACAAAAGCCTGCAGGTGATGGGAGCAGAGAATTCAGAAGCACGGGACTGAGAAATCCAGGTCTGTCCGACGAGCACGACTAGCACGTGAGATGCTCACACAGCTGGTGCAGCCCTCAAAGCACAGTCAGAGGTGTGGCCATGAGGCAGAGTGGACAAACTAGGAATGGCCCGGAGGTGGAAGCTGGTTGGAGCCTCAGGCTAGGGAGAGTTCACCTAGTTAGAGTGGCGGGGCCTCCCAAAGTGCTGGGATTACAGGCGTGAGCCACCGCCTGAGGCTACCGAGGGCCAGTGTGAACCCACACACTTTGCTGCCTACCCTCCGGAGATGGGATGGAATAGAACCATAGTATATGTGCAGAATCGACTTTGCAAAGTTTGGGAAAATTCCAAGTTCCAAAGTGCATTGGGTCCCAAGAGTTTCACGAAGGGGCTGTGGCTGCACACAGCTGGTGTCTCGTTTGGCAGATGGCGGACCTGAGGCTCTGTGTGGCCCTGGCCCAAGCCCCTCTCCACGTGCATTTACTGGGGGTGACTCAGAGAGCTGTGCTGGGTTGAGCTTTCCTTGTGGATTCACGTCCACCAGAGCTCAGCGGGACCGTCTTCAGAGACAGATGGGTTTTCTTTTTCTTTCTTTCTTTCTTTTTTTTTTTTTTTTTTGAGACGGAGTCTCGCTCTGTCGCCCAGGCTGGAGTGCAGTGGCTGGATCTCAGCTCACTGCAAGCTCTGCCTCCCGGGTTCACGCCATTCTCCTGCCTCAGCCTCCCCAGTAGCTGGGACTACAGGCACCGCCACCACGCCCGGCTAATTTTTTTGTATTTTAGTGGAGACGGGGTTTCACCGTGTTAGCCAGGATGGTCGCGATCTCCTGACCTCATGATCCGCCCGCCTCGGCCTCCCAAAGTGCTGGGATTACAGGCGTGAGCCACCGCGCCCGGCCAGATGGGTTTTCTTTAACCCTATATATCGTGACTTACTTTCCAATCTGACTCTGGCAAAATATGACATGACAAAGAAGAAAATCAAGATATTTTACCCCAAAATATGTTTCTTTGCCATATTTTGAAATGGCCCTGTAAAGCGTCCTTTGTGTGGGAAAATGTGCATCTGTGAAGAGTCTCTTCACTTAGCTAGATCTTTTTCTTCCAGGCCCTCCCAGTCCTGAAGAGATTAACTGAAAGTCTAGCACATGTTAAAGATCTCAATAGGAAATATTTGTCATCTCCCATCTCTAAGGGCAGCCAAGATAAGATTCAAAAGAACCTTGGTCTCCACAGTCTTTTTTTTTTTTTTTGAGACAGTGTCTTGCTCCGTCACTCAGGCTGGAGTACAGTGGCGCAATCTTGGCTCACCGCAACCTCTGCGTCCCAGGTTCAAGCAATTCTCCTGCCTCAGCCCCTCCCTAGTAGTTGGAATTACAGGCACGTGCCTCCATACCTGGCTAATTTTTGTATTTTTAGTGGAGACAGGGTTTCACCATGTTGGCCAGGCAGGTATTGAACTCCTGACCTCAGGTGATCCTCCTGCCTCGGCCTCCCAAAGTGCTGAGATTACTGACGTGAGCCCCTGCACCCAGCCAACAATTTTTTATCTTTTTCTTTTTTTGAGACAGAGTTTTGTTCTTGTTGCCCAGACTGGAGTGCGGTGGCATGATCTTGGTTCACTGCAACCTCCGCCTCCTGGGTTCAAGCGATTCTCCGGCCTCAGCCTCCTGAGTAGATGGGATTACAGGCATGTGCCACCACATCCAGCTAATATTATTTATTTTTATTTATTTATTTATTTTTTGAGATGGAGTCTCACTCTGTGGCCCAGTCTGGAGTGCAGTGGCGTGATCTCAGCTCACTACAATCTCCACCACCCGGGTTCTGGTGATTCTCCTGCCTCAGCCTCCCTAGTAGCTGTGATTACAGGAATGCACCACCACGCCCGGCTAATTTATATTTTTAGTAGAGATGGGGTTTCACCATGTTGGTCAGGCTGGTCTCGAACTCCCGACCTCAAGTGATCCACCCGCCTCAGCCTCCCAAAGTGCTGGGACTACAGGCGTGAGCCCCCGCACCAGGCCAATAATCTTTTATCTTAACCTGAACATTTCCTTTCTATCGATCCCAGGTCTTTAGAGAAACTCAACCAATTGTCAACCAGAAAATGTTTAAACTTACCTATAGCCTGGAAGCTCCTGCTTTGAGTTGTCCCTCCTTTCTGGACCAAACCCAAATCTGTTTCTCTCTGTCTCTCTGTCTCTCTGTCTCTCTGTCTCTTTCTTTAGACAGAGGTTCGCTCTTGTTGTCTAGGCTGGAGTGCAGTGGCACGATCTCAGCTTGCTGCTACCTCTGCCTCCTGGGTTCAAGCGATTCTCTTGCCTTAGCCTCCTGAGTAGCTGGGATTACAGGCGCCTGCCACCAAGCCCAGCTAATTTTTTTGCATTTTTAGTAGAGATGGGGTTTCACCATGTTGGCCAGGCTGGTGTCTAACTCCTTACCTCAGGTGATCCACCCGCCTCGGCCTCCCACAGTGCTGGGATTACAGGAATGAGCCACCGCGCCCCGCCAAAGTATTTCTTAAATGTATTTGATTGATGTCTCATGCCTCTCTAAAATGTATAAAATTGTGCCCCGATCACCTTGGGCCCATGTTCTCAGGACCTCCTGAGGGCTGTGTCATGGGCCATGGTCACTCATATTTGGCTCAGAATAAATTTTTTCAAATGTTTTACGCAGTTTGACTCTTTTTTTGACATTTCCTATATGTGTGTGGTTCTTGGAATTCTTCTTAATTCCAAGTTCTTGGAATTTTATATCTATATGTTCTTGCTCATTTTATATCTGTATGAATCATGACTATATTCTTTTTAAAAGTTATCTTTTACTAGGGTCGAGTGTGGTGGTTCCTCCCTGTAATCCCAGCACTTTTGGAGGCTGAGGCAGGGGGATTACTTGAGGCCAGGATTTCCAGACCAGCCTGGGCAATATAGTGAGACCTCATCTCTACAAAAAAATAAATTTAAAAATTAGCTGAGTATGGTGATGCATGCCTGTAGTCCCAGCTACTCAGGAGGTTGAGCTGGGAGAATCACCTGAGCCTGGGAGGCTGAGGTTGCAGTGGGCCGTGATTGCACTACTGCACTCCAGCCTGGGGACAAGGCGAGACCCTGTCTCAACTTAAAAAAAAAAAAAAAAGAAGTTATCTTTTACTGTCTCCTACAGATAAATTCCTAAAACAGAATTGCCAGGAATGTGGGATGACTGTGTGATCCCAGCAACTTCAGGCTATAGTATGCTAAATTGACTGAGTGTCCATGCTAAATTCAGCATCAATGTGGTGACCTCCGGAAGCTGGGGGCCACCAGGCTGCCCCAGGTGGGGTGAACCAGCCCAGGTCAGCAGGGAACAGGAGCAGGTAAGAGCTTCTGTGCTAACTATGGCCAGTGCCCTCCAGCCTGGGCAACATCACCAGACCCATCTCTAAAACATGAAAAGAAGGCCGGGCGCGGTGACTCACACCTGTAATCCCAGCACTTTGGGAGGCCAAGGTGGGCGGATTACAAGGTCAGGAGTTCAAGACCAGCCTGGCCAATATGGTGAAACACCGTCTACTAAAAATACAAAAATTAGCCAGGTGCAGTGGCACATGCCTGTAGTCCCAGCTACTCAGGAGGCAGAAGAATCGCTTGAACCTGGGAGGCAGAGGTTGCAGTGAACCGAGATCCCGCCATTGCACTCCAGCCTGGGCGACAGAGCAAGACTCCGTCTCAAAAAAAAGGAAAGAAACCTTGGGCTATTCTGGGCACACTGTCTACGAGGAGGACCTACTCCATAAGGAGCAGTAAAACAAAACAAAAACCACAACCACCTCAGATCCATCACGGGCTCTCCCCTTCCTCCACGTTGTCCCTGTGCACCTGCCTATGTTGGACAATTCATATGAAAGGAATCCATCTTTCTTTTCCTTTGCGACTAATTTGAATGTTATTAGATACAGTAGCATCCACATAGATTTGCAATCAGTAGCATATGTCAGTGTGAGACTCGTGACAATCAATACTCAAAGGAAGACATGCATCGTCTTTGACCTATCAATTCCACTGACAGGAATGTCTGCAGATCCATTTGCAGGAGTAGACAAAGTGAAACACATTAAATATGTGCCAGGGCACGCGCTGCAACCATAGTGGGAGTGGCAGAGACTGCAGCTATGCTAAGCACTAATTGCTAAGGAATTGGTGAGATGAACACAGTAGGACCGTGCAATGGAGACTATGCAGCGACTGAAAAGAAGGGCAGATCAGCCGGGCGCAGTGGCTCATGCCTATAATCCTGGCACTTAGGGAGGCCAAGATGGGTGGATTGCCTGAGCTCAGGAGTTCGACATCAGCCGGGGCAACATGGCAAAACCCCATCTCTACTGGAAAAAAAAAAAAAAAAAAACAGGGCCGGGCATGGTGGCTCATGCCTGTAATCCCAGCACTTTGGGAGGACGAGGCAGACAGATCATGAAGTCAAGAGATCAAGACCATCCTGGCCAACATGGTGAAACCCCATCTCTGCTAAAAATACAAAAATTACCTGGATGTGGTGGCACGTGCCTGTAGTCCCAGCTACTTGAGAGGCTGAGACAGGAGAATTACTTGAACCCAGAAGGCAGAGGTTACAGTGAGCCGAGATTGCACCACTGCACTCCAGCCTGGACGACAGAGCAACACTCCGTCTCAAAAAAAAAAAAAAAGAAAGAAAGAAAGAAAGAAAGAAAAAAGAAGAAGAAGACAGAGAGAGTGGCTGGGTCAGGGTTGATGTGGCCTCCTCCGAGGAAGACATACTGAATGTTCCCATCAGGCGGGAGCTGGGCTCGGAAGGACAGTCGAAAAAAGCATGCACTGTTTGCCTGGAGCTGTGCTCACTAAGCAACGCTGATGACAAGGCAGTTTCTGGGCTGCCTGACACCAGGAAGTGGGCGCCTGTGACGGGCAGGTCTGTGTTCTGGCTGCTCCGAACTAGAACGTTGGCGGCATGGTTTACACATCCTGAGTGGTTTCCCTTACTCATCTGTTTGGGGGTTTTTATTTTCTTGTGTTTGCTTTGGTTTTTATTTCCAGTTCTAAAAATGTGTGCCTATAATAGATAAAACGCACATTGTCAGGAAAATTCAAAGCGTGCCCTGTCTATGACGTAGACAGGCCCCTGCCATTCCACTCGAGCTACAGGTCGACAGGTCGGTAGCCTGAACGTACACATGGGAACATAGTTTAGACTCCCCCAGAATGCCTCTTTCACTCACTAAGGCCTCATGGACAACCTTCCAGGCAGAACAGAAGGCTCTGCCGTTCTCTCTTTTCTTTTTTCTTTTCTTTTCTTTTCTTTCTCTTCTTTTTTTTTTTTGAGACAAAGTCTTGCTCTGTCACCCAGGCTGGAGTGAAGTGGTGCAATCTTGGCTCACTGCAACTTCCGCCTCCCGGGTTCAAGCGATGCGATTCTCCTGTCTTCTCCTTCTTTTAACAGATTTTTGAACTTTTCCCCAGAGGCCTTGTTATGGGGGAACAGTGCTCCCCAAGCCCTACGTTCAAATCCAACTCCCAGTACCCAGAATGTGACTGTACCTGGAGACAGGGTCTGCCAAGAGATAATTAAGCCAAAAGGAGGTCATTAGGCAGCCCATCTTCCAATCTGATTGGAGTCCTTACCAGAAGAGATCAAGACCCAGACACACACAGAAGGACCACCCTGTGAGGACACCGAGGGCCAAGGACCACTGATCAGCCAAGGGAAGTGGCCTGGGACAGAATCGTCCTGCAGAGCCACTGAGGAACCAGCCGTGCCTACACCTTGACCTTGGCCTTCCAGCCTGCAGAGTGCGAGACGATCAATCTCTTATTTAAGCTGCCCAGTCTATGGGATGCTGTTCTGGCAGCCCTGCAAAATGAATTCAGACCCTCTTAGCAAAGGGGAATAAATGCTCTAAGGTTTCATATTATATATTGGAGTCATACATTTTGTATTTGCCATCATATATTCAGCTGTGTTGCCTTTAAATTAACGTGATCTGAATTACTTGCTGGATATATTTATGTATTGTGAGACAGGATCAGTGTTACCCAGACTGGAATGCAGCAGTGTAATAATTGCTCACCGCACACTGCAGCCTTGAATACGGGCTCCTGCGATCTTCCTGCCCCAAGTAGCTGGGGATACTGGCATATGCACCACAATGCCAGGCTAGTTTTGTTTTGTTTTGTTTTGTTTTTTGACAGTCTCACTCCTGTCACCCAGGCTGGAGTGCAGTGGCGCAAACACGGTTCACTGCAGCCTTGACTTCCAGGGCTCAGGTGATCCTCACACTGTAGTCTTCTGAGCAGCTACTTTTTTGTATTTTTTAGTAGAGATGGGTTTCACCATGTTGCCCAGGCTGGTCCCAAACTCCTAGGTTCAAGCAATTTGCCAGCCCCAAAGTGCTGGGATTACACGGGTGAGCCACCGCTCCCGGCCTTTTTTTTTTTTTTTTTTTTTTGTAGAGACGAGATCTTGCTTTGTTGCCTGGGCTGGTCTCAAACTTGTGGCCTCAAGCTATCCTCCTTCCCTTGTCTGTCTTTTGCAACCCTCCATAAATGTAAAAGCCATTCTTGGCTCCAGGGCTGTGACTGCCTTCAGCCTGACCGAGGCAGGACTAATGGCATTTTCATTTCCGAACAATGGAGTGGGATGTTGGTGAGTGAATGCCATCTCCTTAGACCACCAGCGAATGTGACACGGGGCATCTGCAACACCTGCGTGGGCTCTCCTCCCACAGCGGGAGTTGCTCACCCCGGTTCCAGTGCAGGAGACTCCTCGCAGGTGGACGGAGAGAAGCTGTGTGGGGTACCCCGGCCTCCAGCTCCCCTGCAGAGCAGGCCACGTGCCGGACGCTGGGGAGGCGGCCTCCCTGGGAGGTGGACTGGGCTCCCTGGCACGCGTGGGAGAATTCTGCATGGGTGTGAGGAGTTTGCATCGCTGTGCTGAGGCCTCTCCCAGAGAGCTGCTCTTTTCCTCTCCACACAGGCTGTGCTGCAGCTCTGGAGGGCAGGCTGGACGCGTGGTGGGCGGGCTGGACGCGTGGTGGGCGGGCTGGCGAGTCCTCTCCTTGGGACAGGGAGTCCTACTCACGTTGTCGTCCAACCAAACAGCAAACAAAGCGAAATAAAAAACAGCTGGAAGCTTAGGGGGGCCCTAAAATGGCAGCAGAGACTTGTAGAAGCCGATCATCTGAGTCATTCCTCATTTCTCTAAGGGGTGCTTGCCCATGGAACGATGCCACCCGGAGTGAGTTGCTACATTAGCGCATCCTGGCAGGTTCCAGAGCCGTGCACGCTCGCCCCTGCAGAGCCCTTCTCAGGAATGTGCGTGGCAGAGGGTTCGCGGCGGCTGCAGACTGGAGGGCGCTGAGCCTCCATCCTGAGGAGCAAACCCCGGGATCCTCCACCCCGGGCTCCTCCACCCGGGGCTCCTCCTCCCCGGGCTCCTCCACCCCGGGCTCCTCCACCCCGGGTTCCTCCACCCCGGGCTCCTGCACCCCGGGCTCCTCCTCCCCGGGCTCCTCCACCCCGGGCTCCTCCTCCCCGGGCTCCTCCACCCCGGGCTCCTCCACCCCGGGCTCCTCCTCCCGGGCTCCTGCACCCCGGGCTCCTCCACCCCGGGCTCCTCCTCCCCGGGCTCCTCCACCCCGGGCTCCTCCACCCCGGGCTCCTCCTCCCCGGGCTCCTCCACCCCGGGCTCCTCCTCCCCGGGCTCCTCCACCCCGGGCTCCTCCTCCCCGGGCTCCTCCACCCCGGGCTCCTCCACCCGGGGCTCCTCCTCCCCGGGCTCCTCCTCCCTGGGCTCCTCCACCCCGGGCTCCTCCTCCCCGGGCTCCTGCACCCCGGGCTCCTCCTCCCCGGGCTCCTCCACCCCGGGCTCCTCCTCCCCGGGCTCCTCCTCCCCGGGCTCCTCCACCCCGGGCTCCTGCACCCCGGACTCTTGGCGCCCGCCACGCTCAGAGCGGCCTCTGGGGCCTCCGCTGTGTGGGAAGCCACCCCAAAGGCGACCTGCGGCCTGATGCCACTCACAGAGCACAGCGGAAATGGCAGAAACTCAGACACGGAGGAGGCGCCGCTGGCAGGTTTAGAGCAGCGCGGAGGGTCCCGGGGCGGAGGGTCCCGGGGCAGGAGGGGGGCTGGGTGCAGCGCGGGGCCGAGCCGCTCCTGTAGCGGTGCCCGTGAGCACCCTTGGGTGGTGGAATTGTAGAGAGCTAGAAGCCTCTGCACACACCACACACAACACACCATACACACAACACACCACACACCACACACACCACACACACCACACCACACACCACACACACCACACACACCACACCACACACCACACACACCACAACACAAACCTCACAACACACACCACATACACCACACACCACACACCACACCACACACCACACCACACCACACCCACCACACACCACACACACCACACCACACACCACACACCACATAACACACACCACACACACCACACCATACACACCACACACACCACACACACCACACACACCACACACCACACCACACCCACCACACACCACACACACCACACACACCACACCACACACACCACACACACCACACCACACACCACACCACACACCACACACCACACACCACATAACACACACCACACACACCACACCATACACACCACACCACACACCACACCACACCATACACACCACACCCACCACACACCACACACCACACCACACACCACACACCACATAACACACACCACACACACCACACCATACACACCACACCACACCCACCACACACCACACACACCACACCACACACCACACACCACACACCACACCACACCCACCACACACCACACACACCACACCCACCACACCACACACACCACACACACCACACACACCAAACACACCACACCCACCACACACCACACACCACACCACACACACCACACAACACACCACACCCACCACACACCACACACCACATAACACACACCACACCACACACACCACACACCACTGACACCACACCATACACACCACACAACACACCACACCCACCACACACAACACAACACACCACACCACACCACACACCACACACCACACACCACATAACACACACCACACCACACACACCACACACCACACCACACACACCACACACCACACCACACACACCACACATACCTCACAACACAAACCACACACACCACACACCACATAACACACACCTCACAACACAAACCACATACACCACACACGCCACACCGCACACACCACACACACCACACACACCTCACAACACAAACCACACACACCACACATACCACACCACACACACCACACGCCACACACACCTCACAACACAAACCACACACACTGCACACACCACACCACACATCACACCACACACCACACACACCACACACTCCACACCACACACACCACGCACCACACCACACACACCACACCATACACACCACACACAGCACACACACCGCACACCACACACACCGCACACCACACACACCGCACACCATGCACACCACACCACACGCACACCACACCACACACACTACACACCACACACAGCACACACCACACACACCACACACCACACCACACACCGCACACCACACACACCACACACCACATAACACACACCACACCACACACACCACACACCACACACACCACACCATACACACCACACACCCCACACCACACACAGCACACACCACACACACCACACACCACACACACCACACCATACACACCACACACCCCACACCACACACAGCACACACCACACACACCACACACCACACCACACACAGCACACACCACACACCGCACACCACACACACCACACACACCACACACCACACACACACCATACCACACACAGCACACACCACAGACACCACACACCACATACACCACACACACCACACACCACAGAACACACACACATCACACACCAAATACACACCACCCAGTACACACACCACACACCACCCAGCACACACGCACAACACACCACCCAGCACACGTGCACAACACACCACACACCACCCAGCACACACACACAACAAAACATACACACCACACCACATACCACACATAGGATACATATCACATCATATCACACAGACACACCACACACACCACCCAGCACACACAACACACCACACACTACCCAGCACACACACATACAACACACCACACACACACACAACACACCACACACTATCCAGCACACACACACCAGGCAACACCACACACCACCCAGCACACCACACACCACATATCACGCACACCCTACACAACACACCACCTAGCACACACAACACACCACATGCCACCCAGCACACACCACACTACACCCAGCACACACCACACATAACATACACCCCACATCACATCACACACATCACATGCACACACACACCACGCAATACAACACACACCACACACCATATACATAAACCACACACCACACCATACCACACTTAGCATATACACCACACAACACACCACATACACACACCACACCACACATATATAGAGACACGCAGCACACACAAGTACAAGAAACGCCAGGAGGCTTGATGAGAGGTGTGGCTGTGTCTCTGTGGCCGTGCTGGCAGGAACGCCATGTGGTGATTCTGCACAATGCCACCGTGGAGGGGCCTCTAGGCAAAGGGTTCTGTGCGCTTTCTTTTTTTTTTTTTTTTTTTTGAGACGGAGTCTCGCTGTGTCTCCCAGGCTGGAGTGCAGTGGCGTGATCTCGGCTCACTGCAAGCTCCGCCTCCCGGGTTCACGCCATTCTCCCGCCTCAGCCTCCCAAGTAGCTGAGACTACAGGCGCCCGCCACCACGCCCGGCTAGTTTTTTGTATTTTTAGTAGAGACGGGGTTTCACCATGTTAGCCAGGATAGTCTCGATCTCCTGACCTCGTGATCCACCCGCCTCGGCCTCCCAAAGTGCTGGGATTACAGGCTTGAGCCACCGCGCCCGGCCCCTGTGCGCTTTCTAACAACCACATGTGGACTGTTTCAATCAAAGGCAAAGAGCACACGACCACTGTAGGCGTTTCCCAGCGCAGCTGTCAAATCACTGCACGTGGCTTCAAACAACAGAGCTTTCTCCTCCCACAGTCTTGGAGGCCGGGAGTGAAATCAGTATCAGCAGAAGTGTCTCCTCCTGGAGGAAGCCTGTTCTGTGGGTACCTCTGGCCTCTGGGGGTGCTGGAAACCCTTGGCCCTCCCGGCTTGTGGACGCACCCGTGCCATCTCTGCCTGTGTCACACAGCCTCCTCCCTACCTGTGTCTTAATTCCCTCTTCTTCTTTTTTTTTTTTTTTGAGACAGAGTCTCACTCTGTTGCCCAGGCTGGAGTGCAGTGGTACAATCTCAGCTCACCGCAACCTCCGCCTCCTGGGTTCAAGTGAGTCTCTTGCCTCTGCCTCCCGAGTAGCTGGGATTACAGGCTGGTCTCGAACTCCTGACCTCATGACCTGCCCGCCTTGGCCTCTCAAAGTGCTGGGATTACAGGTGTGAGCCATCGCACCTGGCCATTTCCTTCTTTTTTTTTTGAAATGGAGTCTTGCTCTGTCGCCCAGGCTGGAGTGCAGTGGCCGGATCTCAGCTCACGGCAAGCTCTGCCTCCCGGGTTTACGCCATTCTCCTGCCTCAGCCTCCCAAGTAGCTGGGACTACAGGCGCCCGCCACCTCACCCAGCTAGTTTTTTTGTATTTTTTAGTAGAGACGGGGTTTTCACTGTGTTAGCCAGGATGGTCTTGATCTCCTGACCTTGTGATCCGCCCGTCTCAGCCTCCCAAAGGGCTGGGATTACAGGCGTGAGCCACCACACCCAGCCCATTTCTTTCTTCTTATAAGAACACCAGTCACTGGATTTGGGGCTCACCCTAATCCAATATGACCTCTTCTTAACTAATTACACAGATGCCAACTCTGCTTCCTAAAACACAGAGGCACTGGGCCTTCGGCCCATCTTTTGGGGAACAATTTAACGCACAACAGCCCGTGTGATGCTCATCTGCACCCACAGGGTGGCCCAAGGCCCCTCAAGGCTGTCTGAACGCAGCCCCACCCCGGCACCTGCAGCCGAGGGGCTCCTCACAGCGGACCTCAGCCCCTGGACGTGGCCGCCTCACTCTAAGATTTGGAAGTTCCTGAGCACAGCAAGCCTTGTGGGTGAATCACACGTCCTGCGAAGCTATGAAATGAAATGTACCGGCTGTTGAAATGAGTGAGACACAAGCTTCTGTAAACGTTCCTGAATTTACAGTGGTTTTGGAGTCCCTCGGAATCTTCTCTTCCAATAAATAACAAAATTATAACCATGACCACTTGAGAGAACATGATAATCTCTTGATGTTAAACGTGGTTCTCGTACTCAAAATATGGAAGTACCATGTTTACTGTGTCTCACAACTTCGAAGGTTAAATATGATTTATGCTATAAACGCCTTAGCAGGATGACCGGGCATTTGGAGGTGGGGTCTGAGGGCCTGGAGCCCATGACCGTGACCTATGACCCATCCAGCCCGCCATCATGGCCTTCGCTTCCCAGGCCGTGACCTCGGACCGAAGGTACCTCTTCAGCCCGAGCATCTGGACAAGAAACCCTGATGGATCAGATGACACAGATCTTACATAACACAGGGCGTTTCTTCCTTAATCAAATGCCCAGCCAGGAAGAGGTGCTTGTGTCCAAATCACCTGGGATATTCTCACCAGTCAGAGCCACAGGGGGCTTTCCGCTGGATTATATATCTGTTTTTGGCTTATCAGAAACTTCCTCTGAAATCGCTGGGGAATTCAGAGCCTAGGATGGGAGATGAAGAAACAGTTCTTGCCTAGGGGAATTCCCTCAGATTGTGTTATCCCCTCCCGAGAGCAGCACGGCAATCAATAGCCCGAATTAGTGAAAGAAAAGAATGGAAATTAAAGATCTGCTGTTCAGGCCAGTGCGGTGGCTCACACCTATAATCCCAGCACTTTGGGAGGCCGAGGCGGGTGGATTACTTGAGGTCAGGAGACCAGCCTGGCCAAAAAGGTGAAACCCCGTCTCTACTAAAAATACAAAAAATTAGCCAGACGTAGTGGCAGGCACTGTAGTCCCAGCTACTCAGGAGGCTGAGGCAGGAGAATCACTTGAGCCCGGGGGGTGAAGTTGCAGTGACCTTAGATCATGCCACTGCACTCCAGCCTGGGCAAGAGTGAGACTCCATCTCAAAAAAAAAGGGGGAGAGTCGGGGGTTGGAAGACAGCGTAGGGTAGGGAGGATGGTGGAGCTCAGGAACCCATCCCAGCCCCGGCTGCAGGGAGGACGGTGGAGTCCAGGACCCCAGCCGCACTCCTCGAGCCTGGCTGGTATTCACATCCTTCACTCTCTCTTCACCTCAGGTCTTTGTTGTAAACTGAGAATAACCCTTTACTCATTTCACAGATACTTTTCTTGGGACTTTCACTGTGCAGGGCTTCCATGGGGATGTTGGGGTTCAATGGTTCACCAGGTACCCACCGCGATCTCACAGGCTGGAGGGACTCTTGAAGACCGAGACAGTTAAGGGAAGTGGGAGTCCTTCACCCGCCCCAGAACTGGAAGGGTCCCCACTGGCTCTGGTTATGTTGTCTTGAAGCAATGGCTGTGGAGCTCTCCGAGGGCTCTGGGAGACGGGCTCTGCCCAGTGGCTCTCCTCTGCTGAGGTGAAGGCAGATGCCGGCCGGGGCTCCCCCGGGATACCTGCCTGCAGGCTTGGCACTGGCCGCCTCCCTGGGTGACTGGGGCTTCTCCCAGCATGAGGGCTGGGCTCTAGGGGAGGTTCACCGCTGTTCAGGATCTGGTCCTCAGCTTAAAATCCCCTCAGACTGCACTGTGTGGGGCAGGGCTCCCAGAAGAAAGCAGGCCTCCCCGCTTCCCCAGGCAGGGCGTCTGCGCCACTCTCCGCCGGCACGTTCCAAGAATCACGGTGTCCTTGCTCTTCTTCACAGGCTGCTCCCTCTGCCTGGGGTCCCCTCCCTCCCTTCCCACCACGGCCTGTCTTTCCCCCCATTACCACTCCCTGGATAATCCCCTCTCCTTTTTCAGAGTTCAGCCTAAATAATGATCATTTCTGTAGGTTGGGTCCATCCTCATGGCACGCTGAGACCCACATGTCTCCTACATGACTTTCCCATGACGGCGACTGAACTCTGCTCTTGGTGCTCCAGGCTGAGTGGCTGGAAGCCATGCAGGTCCAGGCCTGGGCCCTGTCTCAGCTGTGCACTTGGCCGTGCCACTCAGACAGTTCCTGGCATACAGCAGGCGTTCAGCACAGGCTTGTCTGCTGGAAAACAATGAACGGACAACCACACAAGTGAGTAGGGGCTAATCGAGTCACACTGGAGGTTCCTCTACAAGCCAGAGACCATCACTAAGCTTACAACTGACAAAAGAAATTGCAACCAAGGCCGGGCAAGATGGCTCATGCCTGTAATCCCAGCCCTTCGGGAGGCCAAGGTGGGAGGATCACCTGAGGTCAGGAGTTCGAGACCAGCCTGGCCAACATGGTGAGACCCCCCCATCTCTGCTAAAAATACAAAAAAAAAAAAAAGCAAAAAAACATTAGCCTGGCGTGGTGGTGCGCGCCTGTAGTCCCAGCTACTCCGGAGGCCGAGGCAGGAGAATCACTTGAACCCAGGAGGCGGAGCTTGCAGTAAGCTGAGATCGTGTCACTTCACTCCAGCCTGGGCGACAGAGCAAGACTGTGTCTAAAAACAAACAAACAAAACACTGCAACCAAATGAAAGATTTTTTTTTTCCTTTTTTTTGAGATGGAGTCTCACCCTGTCACGCAGGCGGGAGTGCAGTGGCACAATCTTGGCTCACTGCAACCTCTGCCTTCTGGGTTCAAGTGATTCTCCTGCCTTAGCCTCCTGAGTAGCTGGGATTACAGGCGCGCTCCACTGCGTCTGGCTAATTTCTGCATTTTTAGTAGAGATGGGGTTTCACCACGTTGACCAGGCTGTTCTGGAACTCCTGGCCTCAGGTGATCTGCCTGCCTCGGCCTCCCAAGGTGCTGGGATTACAGGCGTGAGCCACTGTGCCCAGCCACAATTGAAAGTTTTTTTTTTTTTTTTTTTTTTTTTGAGACGGAGTTTCGCTCTTGTTGCCCAGGCTGGAGTACAGTGGCTCGATCTGGGCTCACCACAACCTCCGCCTCCCTGGTTCAAGCGATTCTCCTTCCTCAGCCTCCCGAGTAGCTGGGATTACAGGCATGCGCCACCATGCCCTGCTAATTTTGTATTTTTAGTAGAGATGGTGTTTCCCCATGTTGGTCAAGCTGGTCTTGAACTCTTGACCTCAGATGATCCGCCCGTCTCAGGCTCCCAAAGTGATGGGATTACAGGCGTGAACCACCGTGCCCAGCCCCAATTGAATGGTCTTAATGGCTCTTTTTGCAACTCTAGAACCAGGCACAGATCACTCTATAGAACAGAACAAGGGCTCTGGCGTGCTAGGTAGAGGAGGTTGGTTTTGTAGACAGAAAGGGGCTGAGGAAGTAGACACAGAACAAAAAGCAGATTGGTGGTTTCCAAGTGGCCTGCCTTGGAAGGTTCCAGCAGACGGGACTTCCTCATCATGCCAACAAAACCTGGCTTGCTTGGGGCTAGTCTCTCTCTCTCTCTTTTTTTTTTTTTTTTGAGGCGGAGTCTTCACTCTGTAGCCCAGGCTGGAGTACAGTGGCGCGATCTCGGCTCACTGCAAGCTCCGCCTCCCGGGTTCGCGCCATTCTCCTGCCTCAGCCTCCCGAGTAGCTGGGACTACAGGCGCCCGCCACCGCGCCCAGCTAATTTTTTGTATTTTAGTAGAGACGGGGTTTCACCGTGTTAGCCAGGATGGTCTCGATCTCCTGACCTCGTGATCCACCTGCCTCGGCCTCCCAAAGTGCAGGGATTACAGGCGTGAGCCACCGCGCCCGGCCGGGGGTATTCTCTCTCTCCTGGTTTCCTGGAAGGTGAGATGAAGTTAGTTTTGGCGTGGTGACGTGGAGCACGAGTGGCTGTGTTTTGGTCTGGTCTGCCGGGCCTAGTGCAGGAGCTCAGGCCAAACCGGTGTCCTCCTATGAATTTTATCAAAAGCGACTCAGATGATGGTGTTCAGGTGAGCGGAGCGTGCACAGCGCTGCTCGCAGACCCCTCTGTCCGACTCCTCATCTCTGCACTTTCAGCCTAAACATCTGGAGATCAGAGAACAAGTCCTCCAGGGAGGGGTCTCCCTGAGATAGTCCCTGCACCTGGGCCAAAGGTCCTTGTAGACCTTTGTGTTGGGCGTGGAGACTCATGAGGGCGGGGAGGGCCTGAGACTGTGGGATCAGAGCCCTGGCCCGGGTAGCGGCTCTCCCTGCCCTTAGGGGGCCATGAGCTGTGCAGACCCCAGAGCCCTGTGTGCACTTTTCACACTTTTTCTCGGGCAATGTTGAGAACCACGCCCAGCACTGCCTGGTCCAGCCCCTGGGAAGGAAGGCAGGGGCCCGGAGCCCTCCTGCCACAGCAGCGTCCCTGTCTTGGAAGGTACATGCACTGCTGTCCCTGCCCGAGGATCTTTAGGTCTCACCTGGGGCCTCGCCCAGCGCTGGGAGGGGCTGGGCCCTGGGCTGGGGCTGGAACTGGGAATCCCCGTGGGTGGCCGCGCCCTGTCTGGCCCTTCGCACTGAGTCAGGGCTGGGAAGGCCAGGCCCACCCAGGGACGGGCTGTCTAGGGCTCCCCTGTCCACCTCAGCCCTCGCTGCGCTGACAGGGTGAAGCTGTGTCCCAGAGCCTGACCCAGTTCTGCCCGCCCCGGCCTCTTCACTGGAGAGGACCAGGGTCAGGGTGCATGGCCCCCAGAAGCACGTCCAGCTCCACGCGGACACACGGGCCCTTGGTACCCACTCTAGGACTCCATGGTCCTGGCCTCCCCCAGGACCAGGCAAGGCCAGGCCCACTGGGCTGCATGTATACGCACAAGCACACACACGTGTAACACACCCACTCACACCCACACACATCACACACACCCTCCCACACATATTCATATACACCCACACACACACATATTGGCACAGATACACACATACCTACAAACAAATACACATGTACACAGATACACACATACATAGCACACACAACGCTCACAGGGGCACCGGCGCACACGCTCAGTGAGCCCTCCTGGTGCTGCTGTTCACTAAAGGTTTGGGAAGGAGAGGTCTGGGTGGCGGCAAGGCCGGGACCTTAAACTGCGACACGATTTCTCCGAGGTCCTTGAGAACAGAACATTCAACAGGATCGAGGAGCCCTACAGGGCGCAGGCAGCCGAGGCAACGGTCACTCATCCGTCCTTTCAGAAGCACGGTCTGCCTCTACATGGATACGAGGAATCTTCTTGACCCATACGGAGCCAAGGAGGGTCTTCCTGAGCTGGTCCCCTGCAGCTGGGCCAAAGGTCCCTCCAGACCACATGGCCCTTGTGTTGGGAGTGGAGAATCATCAGGGCAGGGAGAGCCTGAGACTGCGCTGCTGCTGGCATCGCTGTGCTATGTGATGCCAGCCCGGGGCCCTCCCTGGTCCGCAGGCTCGTGCCTCTTGTGTGGAGACCACGCTCTGTGTGTCCTGCCACGGCGGGTGGGAGGTCACTGGCTTTTGTCTTAGCTCCCAGAGCCCAGCTGGGAACACCCTTGACGTGCTCTTGGGGCTCACGTTTGCATGTTAGTATCGAGTGATGCCAAATGTCCTCCAAGCACGCAGTCTCTGAAGACCCCATCCTCTCCCCTCGGCCCTGCGACCCCCTCTGCAGCCGGCGCCCAGGTGAACACACGGCCCCCGCACGCAGCCTCAGACACTGCCCTGGCCTCCTCCCCATCACCCTCCTGCCGCACCCCTGGCGGCACGCCCCTCTGTGACCTCGGGCCGCCCGTTCCCAGCTGGGATTCCTCTTCTGCAGAGTAGGGGTGCAGCATCCCCCGCGGCAGTCCAGCTCCTGGCCGAGGACCCCTGGAGTGGGTTTCCAAAGTGAAATTGCCCTTGTCCTCCCTTGCCTTCCACTGGCCTCACCCTCTCCGCCGATTTTCATCCGCTTTCACGTGGGGCTCATGGTCTAAATTTTTCACTTCTTGATTTTTTTTTTTTTTTTTTTTTTGAGACAGAGTTTCGCTCTTGTTGCCCAGGCTGGAATGCAATGGCACGATCTCCTGCTCACCGCAACCTCCACCTCCTGGGTTCAAGCAATTCTCCTGCCTCAGCCTCCTGAGCAGCTGGGATTACAGGCATGCGCCACCACCCTGGCTAATTTTGTATTTTTAGTAGAGACAGGGTTTTACCATGCTGGCCAGGCTGGTCACAAACTCCCGACCTCAGGTGATCCGCCCACCTCGGCCTCCCAAAGTGCTGGGATTACAGGCGTGAGCCACCGCACCCAGCTCACTTCTTGATCTTTTAAAAATTGTGGTAAAGCTCATCTAACATAACATAAAATGTACCATCTCAACCGTTTTCAAGCACACAGTTCGGTGGCATGGAGCACATTCGCACTTATGTGCAGGCATCACCGCCATCGTCCGCAGAACCTTCCATCTTTCCAAGCTGAACCTCTGTCCCCGCGAAACGCTGACTCCCGTCCCCTGGCACCCCCAGTCTTCTTCCTGTCTCTAGGAGTCTGAGAATTCTAGGGGCCGCATACACGGGGTCCTGCAGCGCCTGCCCCTCTGTGCCTGGCACTAGGTCCTCAAGGTGGTGGAGCAGGGATGGGGTTTCCTTCCTGCTGAGGCTGAACGATTCAGAATCTGTTCTAACTCTTCTTCCTGTGTCATTTTTCTGGACCTTGAATGGCAGAACTGCACCCCCTGGAAGGGCCCCCTGGCACCCCTGTGCCTCCCCATCCCCATTCAGGCGACTGGTTCTTCCCCCAGGCTCCAGGGCTGTGAAACCAGCGCAGAGCTCCAGCTTCCAGGCTGCGTGCGTGGCCAAGAGTAACTGGGAAGCAACCGGAGCCGCGCGGGTCACCCGATCGCTGCGCTGGGCCGTGCAGGGTTCGCCATGTCCTGGGGCAAGGCCTTGGCCCCACTCACAGGTGCATGGACGGTTCCCAGGACCTTTCCCTCTTCCTTCACCTGGAGGGGCTTTGGGCCACTGTGCTCGCTTCCAGCCACCTGGGGGTGGGAAACAGCACCTCCCAATCCCCCCAATCCTCCCAGCACCCTCAGCCCTCTCCCCTCCCCTGAGTCTCCCTGCAGCCTTGAGGCCCTGCCCTCCTGGCCCAGGTGAGCACGGCCTGTGCTGCTCCTTCCCAGAGCACATGTGCACGGTGCCCTGGGCACCAAAGCCTTAGGGAAGGCAAGTGACTTCAGGAGTGGCTGGCGGTGCTGTTTCCAGCCACAGAAGGGTCAGATGCGACCCCAGATGAGGCAGCATCGGGGACAGAGGCAGCCCTGGCTTGAAAGGCTGAGCTGAAGAGCGTGCACCCCCCCCCCCCACACACAGACACACACACACACACACACACCCCTGTCCTGGGCCCGCCTCCTGACGCACCTGTCTGAGTCAGGGCAAGCCTGTCTGACTGCCCCCCCTGACTCACTCCCTTCCCCTTGGGCCTCCACCTGGCTGCTGCCTTCCCACACACAGCCCCACACTGCGCTTGAGCCCCTTCCTCAGTCATCCCTGGGTGCCCCCATGCCTCCTGGGCAGGGCTGAAGCAGGCAGGGCTGAAGCAGGCAGATCCCTCCACCCAACCCCAGCCCCTGAGAAACGTCTCCCAATCCTCCTGGAGAAAACCCTCCTGACAGACCCAGTCCGCCCCCTGATCCCTCCTCTGCCCGGGAGGCTCTCGTCATTCAGTCATTTACATGTGAGTGTGAACAAGCTGAGCTTGCCATCTTGCTGAGACAGAGGGGCCTGTTCAGGGAAAGGCAGGTCCCCGGAGCAGGGAGGAGCTGGCATTTCCAGGAGAACCAGTCTGGGTGGGGCTCTGCATGGAAGCCTCAGATCTTCCAGAGACGCCCCAGGAGGTGACGGGCAGAGTGACAGGGATGGACAAGGCTGCCACAGGACACCCCTGCTCCTTGCGACTCTTGGCTTTGCCCAGGGCTGGCTCTTTCCAGGGCTTTGCAAGCAGCAGCAAAGGCTACTCTCACTCTTGTCCCCGTGCCCCTGTGGATGGCAGTCATGGCCAGGGGACCCCAGCCAGTGCTTCTCTGAGATGTCTGTGTGAGCTGAGGGAAGTCAGCTCTGTCCTGCCCCAGGCCAGCACTGACCACTCCTGGGCCTTGCTCCCAAATGTCTCCCCCAGTCCACTGCCTAACAAAGCTCCTCTGCTCCACGGTGGAAGCCCAGAGGATCCTCTGGCTGGGAGGTGACTCTCCCTGGGTCGCTGGTATTTTTGTAGAGTTGTGGCCAGAGCCTTTGTTTCAGGTTGTCTTTTCAGGGACACTTGTACAGCAGACATCCTTGGAAGAAAGAGAGGGTCTCACTCAGGAGCTCAGGACAGGTATGCTGACTGCCTGTTATAAAAGATTCGGGTTCTATGAGAACAGGGTCCCCTCCTGCAATGCACACCCCTGCTTGCAGGGGTACCTCGCCCTCTTCACATCCCCCAACGGGAGCTGAGGCTCAGGAGCTGTGGTGCCCAGACATGCTGGCCCTGCCTCTGTGCTAGCGGGGGTGATAAAGACCTTTGTGTCTGACCCAGGAGTCTTGTGTCCTCTGCCTGCGTTCATGAAGCTGTGGGTGGCTACCTTGTTAGTTCTCAAGGACCTGTGAAAGGAAAATAAATGGGCCGGGCGCGGTGGCTCAAGCCTGTAATCCCAGCACTTTGGGAGGCCGAGACGGGCGGATCACGAGGTCAGGAGATCGAGACCATCCTGGGTAACACAGTGAAACCCCGTCTCTACTAAAAATACAAAAACTTAGCCGGGCGAGGTGGCAGGCGCCTGTAGTCCCAGCTACTCGGGAGGCTGAGGCAGGAGAATGGCATGAACCCGGGAGGCGGAGCTTGCAGTGAGCTGAGATCCGGCCACTGCACTCCAGCCTGGGCGACAGAGCGAGACTCCGTCTCAAAAAAAAAAAAAAAAAGAAAGGAAAATAAATCTTGGGACCACAGTCACTAAGCCAAAGGGAAAAGTCACACTGGGAACTGTATCAGGCAAACCTGCTCCCATTTTATTCCCAAATAAGACAGCTACAGAGATTAAAAAAAAAAAGCCACACATCTCACTCACAATTTGTGCACAAGGAAATTCCCTGTGGGGCTCAAGATATTTTTTTTTTTTTTTTTTTTTTTTTGAGACGGAGTCTCGCTCTGTCGCCCAGGCTGGAGTGCAGTGGCGCGATCTCGGCTCACTGCAAGCTCCGCCTCCTGGGTTTACGCCATTCTCCTGCCTCAGCCTCCTGAGTAGCTGGGACTACAGGCGCCCGCCACCGCGCCTGGCTAATTTTTTGTATTTTTAGTAGAGACGGGGTTTCACTGTGGTCTCGATCTCCTGACCTTGTGATCCGCCCGCCTCGGCCTCCCAAAGTGCTGGGATTACAGGCGTGAGCCACCGCGCCCGGCCGGGGCTCAAGATCTTTACCCTAGAGCAGTTGTGTGGGATTTCACCCTGGCAATGTGAGTGGACAGCTTACCTTCACAGGTGCAGACAAAGGACAGATCTCAGTCATCCCTCTGTTCCCCGAGACAAACGCGTATCTGACTGCTTCCCCTGCCCTGTTGTTTCACGGAGCCAGACTAAGGCACACGTGGCCCTTCCCCTACCCCCTCTCACATGTGGATTGTATTTTCAGTGAAAGGCTGATCAGAGACCTAGAATGCAACCCTCTGTTGCTCATCTACCTATTAACTGGAAGGCCCTGCTTCAAGTGGTCCCAAGTTGTCCTGCCTTTCTAGACCAAACCAATGTACGTCTTACACATATATATTTTAATATTTATTTATTTATTTATTTTGAGTTGGAGTCTTGCTCTGTTGCCCAGGCTGGAGTGCAATGGTGCAATCTTGGCTCACGGCAACCTCCACCTCTGCAGTTCAAGTGATTCTCCTGCCTCAGCCTCCCAAGTAACTGGGACTACAGGGGCACGCCACCACACCCAGCTGATTTTTGCATTTTTAGTAGAGACTGGGTTTCTCCATATTGGCCAAGCTGGTCTGGAACGCCTGATCTCAGGTGATCTGCCCACCTCGGCCTCCCAAAGTGCTGGGATTACAGGCGTGAGCCACCGCGCCCAGCCATCTTACATGTGTTGATGACGTGTCTTGTCTCCCTGAAATGTATGAAAAGAAGCTGCGCCCTGACTACTTTGGGCACATGTCATCAGGACCTCCTGAGGTGTGTCACAGGCACACCTTAACCTGGGCAAAATATGCCTTCTAAATTGATTGAGACTTGTCTCAGATACTTTTGGGTTCACGGACCGCAAAAACTTAGGCCTTTCCCAAGACTCGACCCCCTCGGGGTGCACAATGTCTTTCCATGGGTCTTCTCTTTAGCATGTGGGCACGTACAGGAGGGCCTCACGCACCCTTCATTCCAAGGTGCCAGTGAGTTCTTGCTCCTGAGCTGGCTGGACAAGAGCTGAGTGCTGGGTGTCTGTCTGGGGAAGGGGTCGGGGTTCCAGAGTGTCTGTCTGGGGAAGGGGTCGGGGTTCCAGAGTGTCTGTCTGGGGAAGGGGTCGGGGTTCCAGAGTGTCTGTCTGGGGAAGGGTGGGGGTTCCAGAGTGTCTGTCTGGGGAAGGGTCGGGGTTCCAGAAGGGGACATGGAGTCCAGGACACCAACGAGACAACTTCTGCTTCACAGTCTTGCTGACGGTCAGTGGACCCCACCCCGCGGTCCTTCACCAAGACAAAAGGGAGAACTGGCTGGGCATGGCGGCTCACGCCTGTAATCCCAGCAGTTTGGGAGACTGAGGCAGGCGGATCATTTGAGGGTCAGGAGTTTGAGACCAGCCTGGCCAACACGGTGAAACCCCATCTCTACTTAAAATACAAAAATTAGCCGGGCGTGGTGGTGGGCGCCTGTAATCCCAGCTACTCGGGAGGCTGAGGCAGGAGAATCGTTTGAACCCGGGAGGTGGAGTTTGCAGTGAGGTGAGATGGTGCCACTGCACTCCAGCCTGGATGACAAAGCAAGACTCCGTCTCAAAACAAACATACAAACAAAGGAGGAGAACTGCTCCTGCTGGACGAGCCTCCTGGGTTCCAGTAGGGAGGAAGCTGTGGTTTGGAGCCCTGAGGTGGGCGCAGCCCCTGGTGCCAGCCTTGCCCACAGGGGTGAGCACTGCGGTACTGGACGTTACCCTGGAGTCTGTACGCCGTTTTCTAGTGCGTGTTTGCTACAAGCTACTTATCCTTGGAAATGCTGCTAAAACTTAATGTCCTTATTAAGCAAAACTTCTTAGATCTCCATAATGATGAATAAACAGCTTGATAAATGTTGGAAATATTTTAAGAAAGATAAAGGCCGTCCAGTGGCTCATGGCCAGATCTGTTTTATATACTGTTTATTATTTTTATTTTATTTTTGTTACCTATAAGAAACTTGGTAGGCCGGGCACGGTGGCTTACACCTGTATTCCCAGCACTTTGGGAGGCCGAGGTGGGTGGATCATGAAGTCAGGAGATTGAGACCATCCTAACTAACACGGTGAAACCCCATCTCTACTGAAAATACAAAAAATTAGCTGGGCGTGATGTCGGGCGCCTGTAGTCCCAGCTGCTTAGGAGGCTGAGGCAGGAGAATGGCTTGAACCCAGGAGGTGGAGGTTACAGTGAGCCGAGATCGCACCACTGCACTCCAGCCTGGGCGACAGAGCGAGACTCCATCTCAAAAAAAAAAAAAAAAAGGAAAAGAAAAAAAGAAACAAAAAGAAACCTGTACATGTACAGATCTGTTTTAAATAACACTGAACCACAGATTTATTATTAAATCTTTTTTGTAAACAGAAAAGCCCCGAAATGTTTAGTATGATTCTATCACAGAAAATGATTTACTCTTATCATGATGGTGAGTCAACATTACTTAAAAACATGAAAAGAACACGTTATAGGACGAATACAGACTAACGTATGATTGTGAGAATTTCTGACAGTTCCCAGGAATTCTGATTTCTCCTTCCCCAGTCCTGAGGGTGGAGCCGTGAGGAATCTGGGCTGACTTCAGGGTCCCGCCTGCCGGGAGCAAGAACAGCTCCTTCCCGAGGCAGTGAGCAGGTCACTGTTTCCTGCTGATCACCCGAAAGTGAACACCCAAAGCATGCAAGGAACACCTTTTGTTCCCAACAGGCCTGGAAAGAGCTCTGCCCAGCCTGCTGGGGAGGTGAGCTGTTCCTGCAACAACTTGTAAGCAAAGCGTCTCAGTAAAACAAGAGGTCACTTCATATTAAGGAAGGAGACCACTACTACTCCTGCTGCCCTCCTCCCCCCACCTTGCCTAGTTCACAAGACAGGAGAAAAGAGAGAGAGAAACAAAAGTAAGATAAATAGACAGACAACCTTGGCACCATCACCCGGCCCTAGAAGTTAAACAAAGTAATAATAATAACATCAACCCCTGGCCTAAACTACTTGTGTTATCTGTAAATTCCAGACACTGTATGAAAAAAGCATTGTAAAACTTTTTGTTCTGTTAGCTGATGCATGTAGCCCCCAGTCATGTTTCCCACGCTTGCTCGATTTATCACGACCCTTTCACGTGGACCCCTTAAAGTTGTAAGCCTTTAAAAAGGCCAAGTATTTCTTTCTCGGGGAGCTCGGCTCTTAAGATGCAAGTCCGCCGACGCTCCCGGCCGAATAAAAAACCTCTTTCTTCTTTAATCCGGTGTCTGAGGAGTTTTGTCTGCGGCTCGTCCTGCTACAATATAGCTTCCTGTGTGGACAGCTGCATTTTGTTTGTTTGGTTGGTTGGTTGGTTGATTGGTTTTGAGACAGGGTCTTGCTGTGTTGCCCAGGCTGGAATGCAGTGGTGTGATCAGAGCTCACTGTAGCCTCGAACTCCTGGCTCAAGTGATCCTCCCACCTCAGCTTCCTGAGTTAGCTGGGACCACAGGCACATGCCACCAAGCCCAGCTAATTTTTATAGTTTTTAGTAAGAGATGGGGGTCCCCCCATATTGCCCAGGCTGGTCTCAAATTCCTGGCCTCAAGCAATCCTCCCACCTCGGCCTCCCAAAGTGCTGGGATTACAGGCATGAACCACCACCTCTGGCCTATAGCTGCATCTTTGAAGAACAAGCGTTCCTGCCTTTCATCAGCCCATCCCTCGAGCCCTGCCTTGGTGGGACTAGCACAAAATATATTGCTGGTTGGAGTACTCCAGGGTGTCCGGTCAGAAGCTGGAGCAGGAAATGAGGCACGTGAAGTCAACATTTTGGGATGGGAAGAGATGCTGCAGCAATCGGCCAGCCTGGCTCCAGGCTGGTGTTGGGTGTATGTGTGCAATCCTGTGTCTGGTGCTAACGATGAGACCAAGTGTCATTGGCACCAGGGAGCCTGCACGCCTCCCATACCATCAGCACCAGGGACTCCTCACGCCTCCTACACTGTCCTCACCCTGTGTTCGAGGCTGCTTGCTGGGAGCCCTCAGGTGGGCGCTTCCAGCCCCTGGTGCCAGCCTTGCCCACGGGAGTGAGCACCGTGGTACTGGACGTTACCCTGGAGCCTGTACGCCGTTTTCTAGTGCTCAAGTGTTTGCTACAACCTACCTATCCTTGGAAATGCTGCTAAAACTTAATGTCCTTATTAAGCAAAACTTCTTAGATCTTGTCCTTATTAAGCAAAACTTCTTAGATGATGAATAAACAGCTTGATAAACATTGAAAGTATTTTAAGAAAGATAAAGGCAATCTAGTGGCTCATGGCCAGATCTGTTTTATTTGTTTATTTATTTTATTTATTTTAATTAAATAAATAAATTAATTTTTTTGAGATGCAGTCTTGCTCTGTCACCCAGGCTGGAATGCAGTGGCTCCATCTCAACTCACTGCAGCCACTGCCTCCCAGGTTCAAGCAATTCTCCTGCCTCAGCCTCCTGAGTAGCTGGAAATACAGGCATGAGCCACCACGTCCAGCTAATTTTTGTATTTTTAGTAGAGACGGCATTTCACCATGTTGGTCAGGCTGGTCTCGAACTCCTGACCTCATGATCTGCCCACCTCGACCTCCCAAAGTGCTGGGATTATAGGCGTGAGCCACTGTGCCTGGCCTATTTATTGTTTATTATTTTTATTTTATTTTTATTACCTGTAAGAAACCTGCATATGTACAGATCTGGTTTTTTTTTTTTTTTTTGAGATGGAGTCTTGCCCTATTGCCCAGGTTGGAGTTCAGCGGTATGATCTTGGCTCACTGCAACCTTTGCCTCCTGGGTTCAAGTGATTCTCCTGCCTCAGCTTCCTGAGTAGCTGGGATTACAGGCGCCTGCCACCATGCCTGGCTAATTTTTGTATTTTTAGTAGAGATGGGGTTTCACCATGTTGGCCAGGCTGGTCTCAGGTGATCCACACGCCTCCACCTCCCAAAGTGCTGGGATTACAGGCATGAGCCACCTCGCCCAGCCTCCAGATCTGTTTTAAATCACACTGAACCACGCATTTATTATTAAATCTTTTTATAGAAAAGCCCCGAAAAGTTTAGTATGATTCTATCACAGAAAATGATTTACTCTTATCATGATGGTGAGTCAATGTTATTTAAAAACATGAAAAGAACATGTTATAGGACGAATACAGACTAACGTATGATTGTGAGAATTTCTGATAATTCCCAAGAATTCTGATTTCTCCTTCCCCAGTCCTGAGGGTGGAGCCGTGAGGAATCTGGGCTGACTGCAGGGTCCCGCCTGCCGGGAGTAACCACGGCTCCTTCCCGAGGCCTGGTCATCATTGTTTCCTGCTGATCACCGCCCTCTGCGCCCCGCCCCGCCCCGGCTCTATCAGGCTCCTTGTTCATTCAACAAACATTTACTGCTGTTGGACAATGTCTGTTGCTGGGTGAGGCCATGGTGTGCGGAGTGAGTGAGACTCGGGCCCTGCCTTCCAGGAGGACACGCAGGTGGGGCTGACAGGTGGATACCGACAGCCATGTGGATGGGGTCAGGCAGGTTATCCGCCGTGGCCCTGGTAGCCAAGGGAACGCACCGAGGAAATCAGCCTTAAAGATAGGGAGGGGGTTCCCTGAGTGTGGGGTGGGGCAAAGATGAGGCCGGAGTGGAGAATCTTGTCTGGGTGAGGGTGCGCCTGGCATCGGTCCACAAACAGCCTCTGCGTGGCCAGGCCACCTCCCTGTGGCCGAGTCCGGGCAGCACCACAGAAGCTGTAGAAGATATTGAGACAGTGCCATTAAGTCACAGAGCCTGAGGCCCAGGCCAGGCTGCAGCCTGGATTCACCAGGGGCAGGTACCAGGAGGAGCCTTCAGGGCGAGCGGCCCCCAGCCCCTGGCCCAGCCCTAGCCCTAGCCCTGCAAATGCCAGGTGGTCAGCCGCTCAGGCAGGTGGGGTCCTCGGGGTCCTCCCAGCAGGGCCGCCACAGCTTTGGACCAGATTTACCATCACAAATCCTCACAACAAACCTCCCATCTCCATGTCACAGAGGGGAAACTGAGGCACAGGAAGGCCTGAGGGCAGCCTGCCCAAGATCAGGGAGTGATGTCCTAGGGTCTCCTG
The DNA here is from genome assembly GCF_037993035.2 of Macaca fascicularis. Lineage (NCBI taxonomy): Eukaryota > Metazoa > Chordata > Mammalia > Primates > Cercopithecidae > Macaca > Macaca fascicularis. The sequence goes on along the minus strand of NC_088377.1, from coordinate 198,582,654 downwards.
ATTCCCAGCGGTGGGTTTCTGCCATTCTTCCCTGAACCCTCATGCTGTGGGGGCCCTGGGCCAAGGCCCAGCCCTGTGGCCAGTGGCTGATGGTCAGATCTTTGGCCTTCAGTGCCTATAGAGAAGCCGGTTGGTTCCTGACTGCAGCTCACCTCTCCAGCCTCCCCTGGGCGGCCACACCCCCCGACGGTGCCATGGATCGAGGCCCAGCTAGGAATGTTCTAGAACCCACAAGGCTTTTTGGTCCCCGCCTTTGTCCCCACCCTGGTCTCCCCTCCTGCGGCCCTGAGATCCACTGCAGGCCGGACCTTCTGCTTTTCTTGAGGCTGCCTCTGGTGCCTCGGGCGGGAGTGGGTGGAGGGAGCGGTTTCAATCCCTTCCCGTCCTTCTTTGCCTCCCGAATGTTGAATGTTCCTGAGGTACACTCAGGACCCAGAGGACTCTGCTGCCTGAGAAGCCGGCAGGACCCCTTGGTGCCCACAGCCCGGGCTGCCTGAGGGCCGTGAGCAGGCGAGGCAGAGGCTGCCAGGGAGGTTGGGGCCTGGAGTCGCTAGCAGGTGAGCCGACCCCGGTCTGCACCTCTCCGGCCTGTGAGCCATCTGCCCTCCGTCTTTGCAGTTCCTCAGAGGCCGGACGAGGCTGCACGACCCACTGCCACACCGGCTTTTTTTTTTTTTTTTGAGTCTCACTCTGTGGCCCAGGCTGGAGTGTGGTGGTATAATCTCGGCTCACTGCAACCTCTGCCTCCCGGGTTCAAGCAGTTCTCCTGCCTCAGCCTCCTGAGCAGCTGGGACTACAGGTGTGCGCCATCACGCCCGGCTAATTTTTACATTTTTAGTAGAGATGGGGTTTCACTATGTTGGCCAGGCTGGTCTTGAACTCCTGACCTCATGATCCACCTGCCACGACCTCCCAAAGTGCTGGGATTACAGGTGTGGGCCACCACGCCTGGCCCAATTTTTTTATTTTTGTAGAGACAGGGTCTCGCTGTGCTGTCCAGGCTGGTCTTGAACTCAAGGCCCCAGGCCATCCTCCGACCTTGGTCTCCTCACATGCTGGGATTACAGGCGTGAGCACCTGACCCCTAGTGTTTCTGTGCCGGCCTTTCCTCGGGGGTCAGGCCTAAGTCCTTTAGGACAAGAGCGGGTTCTCTTCTTTGTCAGCACAGAGCTGAGCAGGGAGTCGGCACCCACCAAGGGCACATGGGGCACTCACCCTATGGCCCTGCAGCACCTGGACACCGCCCCCCCGCCCCCACAGAAGTGCCCCCCACAAATCCCAGGTCCACAGGCCGGGCTCCTCTGCAGCTGATCGCGGGCAGGGTGACCCCATGCACAGCCTCTCCCCGTCAGTCCCCAACTCCGCCTCAGGAGAGCGCCTTCCTCCCCTCCTGCCTGCCCGGCCCGGCCTCGCCCAGCCGAGACTGCAGAGAAGCTCCTGCCCAGCCTGGGCAGGCTTGAAGGACAGGATTGCGGCTAAAATCTGTAGAGCTCGACCCCCAGCTCCCGTCCTCCCATCAGGGGAGCAGGTCCTCCCTCCGGGGTCCAGAGCTTCACCCCAGCGACTCCGAGCATCACGTCCTCCTGACCGAGGCCTTGGCCTTACACCCTGGGAGCGTTCCCCAGCTCTGGCGGCCACCACCTCTGCCTGTGCCAGGCACCTGGAGTGGTCACAGTGCTGTCACTGAAGGACTGGGCACTCTTGAACACCTTCCCGGGCAGCTCCCCCTTTCTGGAAGGGACACTCCTGGCTGATGGTGTCCATGACCAGGCCCTGTGCTCATGGTACCAAGGAGGCCACAGAGACAGAGGAGGGCCCACCTCAGCCCCCGCTGGGTGTACACCTGTCGGGGAGGTGGGGCCAGCTGAGGACCTGCTCAGCTCCTTCCTGAAGACGTCCCCGAGGACTCTTGTACATCTCTCACCCTCAGGGCACTTTCCTGACAGCCTCCATGGCTGGCAGCTCCTTTCCCAGCCACCCTCAGGGCACTTTCCTGACAGCCTCCATGGCCGGCAGCTCCTTTCCCAGCCACCCTCAGGGCACTTTCCTGACAGCCTCCACGGCCGGCAGCTCCTTTCCCAGCCACCCTCAGGGCACTTTCCTGACAGCCTCCACGGCCGGCAGCTCCTTTCCCAGCCACCCTCAGGGCACTTTCCTGACAGCCTCCACGGCCAGCAGCTCCTTTCTCAGCCAAGCTGGAAGCATGCAGGGTGGAACCTTCTGGTACCCTGTGCCCCCTGCAGTCAGCGCTCTGAAGTCCTTGTGGGGTGGGACTGGACGGCGGCAGCCGAGGGGGCCGTGGTGGGTGGAGGGGCCGGGGGTGGTTGTGGGGGCTTCTTCAGGCCAAACGCTCTGATTCCTCCACAGACCAATGGCCCGGAGAGAAAAGGGGCAAAGGATAGAGAAGGAATTGTAGGAAAAAAGTGATTTAAAAGACAGTAGGGGCACGGTGGCTCACACCTGTAATCCCAGCACTTTGCGAGGCTGAGGTGGGCATGTCACCTGAGGTCAGGGGTTCGAGACCAGCCTGGCCAACATGGGGAAATCCTGTTTCTACTGAAAATACAAAAATTAGCCGGGTGTGATGGTGTATGCCTGTAATCCCAGGTACTCAGGAGGCTGAAGCAGGAGAATTGCTTGAACCCTGGAGACAGAAGTTGCAGTGAGCCAAGAATGTGCCACTGCGTTCCAGCCTGGGGGACAGAGTGAGACTCTGTCTTGGAAACCAAAAAAATAAGAAGACAGTAGGGCCAGCACGGTGGCTCACACCTGAAATCCCAGCACGTTGGGAGGCCAAGGCGGGCAGACTGATTGAGGTCAGTTCAAGTCAGGCCTGGGCAACATGGCAAGACCATGTATCTAAAAAACAAAATTAGCTGGGCATGGTGCGTGCGCCTGTGGTCCCAGTCACTTGGGAGGCTGAGGTGGAAGAATCCTCGTCCTACAAACTCACCCCACAGATAGAGTTGTTCCCATAGTGAATGATCACACAAAAGATTACCCAGCACCGGCCGCGGCAGCTCACACCTGTAATCCCAGCACTTTGGGAGGCCGAGGTGGGAGGATTGCCTGGGCCCAGGAGTTCGAGACCAGCCTGGGCAACATGGCAAGACCCTGTCTCAAAAAAAAAAAAAAAAAAAAAAAAAAGTTACCCATGACGGCACTGTAATAGCAGAAGAGTGGGGGTAACCGAAATGCTCGAAGGGGACCCGAAGAACGTGTGGATTAGTGTCCGTAAATCACAGTGGAGTCTAAGTAGCCCACAAAGTGTGCGCCTGAACTAACCTTCACTTTGTGAGGGGACAGGTGACCTCTGAGGACCCGAGGACCTCAGCATTCATCAGCACAGGGGACCTTCAGGAGCGTCTGTTACGGGGCGAGTGTCATTCAAGAGAAAGTTCCCGGGGCCACACCGGCCTCTGCCTGCGCACAGCTGTTGAAGGGAGGGTGCAGGACACAGCCCCCCCATGCTGCTTCGAAACCCAGGATGCAGACCCTGCCTGCAGCCGCTGTATCATGGTCGTGAAGGCTCCTGGAGGCCCCTGGCAGGCCCCGCTTCACAGGCCTGGGACCCAGCGCTGCGCTCAGAAGGCCTCCTTGGGCTCTGAAGTCACACAGGGAAGTTCTGAGTCATGTCACCCCTGCACGTGCGTTTTAAGTGAGGTCTGACAGGACAGGAGCATGGAGCCTCTGGAGACCTCCTCGCCTCCCTACCCAGCTTCTGGCCTCCCTCTCCCCCTACCCTGGCGGGGCCTGGTGTTTTGTGGGAGGGCTCGGTGGGGGACGCACCCACAGTATCTTAGAGAGGAGCAGGCCTGACCCCCAGCCCGGCTGGCAGCTCCTGCATCCGGGTACCCAGTGCCTCCCGGCCAGGGCGGGGTGCTGCCTATGTGGCTGGTGGGCCACAGGGAGGGGTCCTGTCCTCCCACCTACCAGGGTCCTGCACTGTCCCGTTGCACTGAGCCCGGCCTCCTGGCCCTGCACTGGACCTTCCTTGGCTGCCTCTTACCTTATTCTCACCTCCACCCCCACGGGAGCCTGAGCAGCTTTTCAGGGCCAGCTGGAAGACAGGTCCCTGTCTCCAGGCAGTTCTGTCCTGACTTCCAGCCTCCAGACTTGGGGCTGTCTTAGTTCCTGGCCTTTCGAGGCAGATGACCTCTGCCGTCTGCATCCCTGTCCTGCTGGCTGGACACCATGTCCTTGCCCCCAGACCCTGCTGTGATGTAGAGGTGGACGGGGAGCACCCACGCGGCCCTGAGAGGTGTCAACAGCCCAGCCCTGGTGTTCTGTGCTCGCTGCTTCCTGCTCTGGGCCCCTAGATCAATCCATCCTGTGGCCTGTGCTGACTTTCCTCCAGGGGGTGGCGGGGGATACACACCCTGGTGTGAAATGTGTATTTCAGGTGACACCCTCCGGGACACACCCGTGCTAACATCTTATTCACCGTTTACCTGAAATGCAATCTCACGGGCAGCTGCCACCTGCCACGTCCGGGTCTAGGAGTCCCTGTGAGCAGGGTCTTCGGGAACATCTCCCACGCAGCTGGGCTACTCACCCAGGGCCCCTTGTGGCCCCAGAGCTACAGAGCCCAGGCCTGGTCTGCAGCCGGCGGTTCTCCACACTGGCTGTGAGCCCGGGGAGCATTTTGTGCCCCGCAAGTCGCCTGCATGGACAGAAGATGGCTCATCAGGACCAGCGCTTCTCAAAAGACGAAAACAATGGAAACCCCGTCTTCAGTGACCTGCAAGATCAGGTGCGTGTTGCAATCCCACACAGCCCGGCCTGTTGCGCCTGAGTTCCCAGGTCAGGGCAGGAGCGGGGGCGGGGCGGGGGCCTGGAGCAGCCGGCGTGGGGGCGACACCCACGGGCGTCCTCTGCCACCCGCGCGACGCTGTCCAGCGCAGGCCTCCCCTCCCTCCTCCGACCTCCGGCCCCCGGTGGGGACCCCCGAGAACTCTCAGGACCGCGGCTCGGGAGGGCCCGGAGGGCTGCGGGCTGGAGCGGGCGGGGAGCAGCCTTGGCTGCTGGAGCCGCGTCCTCCCTCCGCGGACTGTGTCCTGGGAGAGCGGCCGCCAGGCCCCCAGGGTGGCCGAGTCCGAAGCGTCCTTTGCGCGGTTCCAAGTCTCTGGAACGTGGCGGGGACGGGCGTGGCTTTCCTTCCTTCCTGGGGGTCCTCGCGTCTCCTGGGAGCGGCGCGGGGCAGCCCCTCGGCTCGATCCCAGGCCCTCCCGAATCACCTCCTGGACTCCGAGCCCCGGGTCCGGGGTCTCCTGCAGGCCTCGGGCGCCCCCCAGCCCAGCGCGGGAAATGCAAATCCCGACCCTGCAACCCCCGCATTCCCGCGGCCCTGGAGTCCCCAGAGGCTCTCCCGGGACTTCCGCCTGGAGCGAGCCCGCGCCCCCCGCGCCCCCCGCCCCCCCCGTCCCCGGGCCGCGCCCCCCGCCCCCCCCCGTCCCCGGGCCGCGCCCCCACCCCCCGTCCCGGGGCCGCGCCCCCCCCCCCCCCCCCCCCCCCCGTCCCCGGGCCGCGCCCCTCAGGCCTGTCCGTTCAGCTCATCCCGGAGGCCCGGATTTGCGCGTTCTCAGTGATCACAGGGCGAATTCTCAGTGATCACAGGGCGAATGAATGAATACGGAAATGAAGTGGGCCTCATGCTGGGTTCAGCCGGCGCATAAAGTCCGTGCGTCCGCGGGGTCAGGCCCTGGGAGGATCCCAGCCCAGGGTCCCAAGGAGGAAAATCGCCCAGAGCAGACCCTGGCAAGGCCCTTACGGCCACCGCGGTCACCCCCGAGGGGAGGAGAGGGGCCCTGGTGGCAGCACAGGCCCAGCAGGGTGTCCCTAGGGCTGGGGTCTCTGGTCCCAGGGGCCCCTGAATAGGGAAGGGGGGGCAAGGGCGCTGCAGGGAGGGGAGGCCCCTGCAGATCCAAGTGGGCCCCACCTCAAAGGAAGGGATCCTTCGACTGGGGGTCCTGGGAGAAGATAAAGACCGCCCCAGGCCCATTCTTTCTGAACTGGAAGCCTCAGCAAAGATAAGAATGAAGTAAGATAAATATGCCCCCAAATTAGAAAGTTCCAAGCTTCTTCAAGTGGGTTTGACAGAATTTCCAACTCCAGTCTTTCCTCTGAACTAGGCAGTGTTCCTCAAAAATGGAACTCAGCCTGCTGGCGACCAGAAGCCTAACTCACCGGTGACACCAGCAGTGGTTAGCACATGGTTCCTATGCTATGTGTCATATGCTGTATTCTTACAATAAAGTGGGCTAGAGGAGGAGGGGCAGGCGGAAGGCGAGGTGAGAGGCCGGCACACTCAATAGAAGGCAACTTTCATGGAAAACCACCCATGCTTCAGTGGAGCTGCACGGCTCAGACCGTGTCATGCAAGGGTCAGCTGTATACAGTTTCTTATTTCTAAGTATATTCACAAGATTGTGCAGCCACCACCACCAACTCCGGAACATTCTCATCAGCCCCCAAAGAAGCCCTGTACCCATCAGCTGTCAGTGCCTGTCTCTTCCCCGCTAAGCCCTAACGAGCACCAGTCTGCTCCCTGCCTCTGCCGACGTTCCTGTGCCGGACACTTCAGGTCAGGGAGTCACCAGGTCAGGGGGTCACCCGGCATGTGTCCTTTTGTATCTAACATCCCTGAGGCGCACCCGTGCTACAGTGTGTTACCACATTTTTACTTTACTTTTATTATTATTCTTGAGACGGAGTCTCGATCGGTCATCCAGGCTGGAGTGCAGTGGTGCAATCTCGGCTCACTACAAGCTCCGCCTCCCGGGTTCAAGCCCTTCTCCTGCCTCAGCCTCCCGAGTAGCTGGGACTACAGGCGCCCACCACCAGGCCCGGCTAATTTTTTTTGTATTTTTAGTAGAGACGAGGTTTCACCATGTTAGCCAGGATGGTCTCAATCTCCTGACCTTGTGATCCGCCCGCCTCGGCCTCCCAAAGTGCTGGGATTACAGGCGTGAGCCACCGCACCTGGCCCACACTTCCTTTTACAACCAAGTCCTATTCCACTGCATGGAGGGGCCACATAATGTCGATTCTGTCCTCAGCTGATGAACACTTGTGTGTTTCCATCCTTTGACTATCGTGAGTAATGCAGCTATGAACACCTGTGCACAAGTCTGTGTGTGGACACGGGGTTTCACACTGTGGACAGTTGGAGTGCAGTGGTGCCACTCACAGCTCACTGCAGCCTCCACCTCCCGGGTTCACACCATCCTCCTGCCTCTGCCTCTGGAGTAGCTGGGACCACAGGTGTGCACCACCACGTCCTGCTAACCTTTCTGTTTTTTGTAGAGATGGGGTTTTCCCATCTTGCCCAGGCTGGTCTCAAACTCCTGGCCTCAAGCAATCCACCCGCCTTGGCCTCCCAAAGTGCTGGGATTACAGGCATGAGCCCAGGTGCCCGGCCAGGTTTCCCTTCTCTACTGTAAACCTAGTAGTAACTGCTGACTTGCTGCTAACTCTATGTGTAACCTTTGAGGAACTAAGGCAATGGGATTTTAAACTTTAACATTTCTGCTGGGCGCGGTGGCTCATGCCTGTAATCCCAGCACTCTGGGAGGCTAAGGTGGGTGGATCACCTGACGTGAGGAGTTCGAGACCAGCCTGGACATGGCAAAATCCTCTCTATTAAAAATACACAAATTAGCTGGGCGTGGTGGCAGGCACCTGTAATCCCAGCTATGTGGGAGGCTGAGGCAGGAGAATCACTTGAACCCAGGAGGCAGAGGTTGCAGTGAGCCGAGATTGCACCATTGCACTCCAGCCTGGGCAACAAGAGGGAAGCTCCATCTCAAAAACTTTAACATTTCTCTTAAAAGGTTAGCTTTATATTGCTCTTTGAATAGCCACCTCCTGATGAGGAGACACAAGCAGTGCAAGCCTGCTGACTCTGGCTGTGGGTGCAGCAGGGACCCGGGTGAAAATCACCTTCCAGACGGCAGGCCCTTCCACTCGCAGTGCCTACTCCTGACCACCAGATGGAGCCCACGCACTGCCCAGGACCACGCAGCCCACCCGGGGTCTGGAGCAGGCAAGGCAGGCACTTGCTGGACACATGGGCAGCCGCCCACAGTGCGACCACCAGAGAGGCGCCCACTACTACCCTGAGCTGGGGCCGGCTGGCAGCCGCAGGGAGGCTCTCGTGAGAAAAATGGGGGTCCAAGAATTGAGGGTGGAAACCATACAGGGGCTAACATGAAATTTACCGTAGTTAGCAAGACCGTTCTCCATAGATGCGGCAAATTCACGCACTCAAGTATTTACTGAGCACCTACTGCGTGCAAGGCGTTACTCTATGTGCTTGGTAAACAGCAATTTACTAAACTCCCACCCTCCATGAAACTTACATGGTGGGGGAGAAATGAGTGAAGTACATGGTGTATTAGACCAAAACCAGCACTCCAGAGAAAGAAACCAACAAGAGAGGATGGATGTGCTGAGGTCGGGGGGGTGCGTTTTAAATAGACTGTTGGCGGGGAGGGGGAGAGGTGGCACTGGGCAAAACTGCTGCAGAACACGACATCAGCCACGCCCCACAGCACAGCACACATCCCAGGGCTCCAAGCTGGGGAGGGGTGTGGTCTGATGGCACCAGGGGCGAATCACAGGGTCTCAGCTCTTCCCACAGCTGGGGACGCACTGGAAGGTCTTGCCCAGAGTGTCAGGGACTGACTTGAGATCAGGGTCACTTTGGCAGTGGGCAGGGACTGAGGATGGAGGACACTTTGCTGCGAATATAAGCCAATGGCTTGGGACAGGGAGTGGCAGAGAAAGTGGCAGGAAGGCCTCAGGTGTTGTTGGGAGGGTCTGTGATGCAGTGGTAGGTGTTGAGTGGGAGAAGGCAAGGCTGACCCGAGGAGGGCCAGGTGCCTAGGGACAGCCTACGTGTCGGGAACATAGGACGCAGTCCGGGCTGCACCTGGCTCTTGGCTGCTATTAGCCTCTAGAACCCGTCATTTGCTTATAACTGAGGGGCCCTTCCCCGCTTTTTTTTTTTTTAGATGGAGTCTTGCTCTGTCACCCAGGCTAGAGTGCAGTGGCGCTATCTTGGCTCACTGCAACTTCTGCCTCCTGGATTCATGCCATTCTCCTGCCTCAGCCTCCCCAGTGGCTGGGACTACAGGCGCCTGCCACCACGCCCCGCTAATTTCTTTGTATTTTTAGTAGAGACGGGGTTTCACCGTGTTAGCCAGGATGGTCTTTATCTCCTGACCTCGTGATCCGCCTGCCTCGGCTTCCCAAAGTGCTGGGATTACAGGTGTGAGCCACCGCGCCCGGCCGAGGGCCTTCTTTATGTTCAAAATACTAAGCTGAAGATCCCCTGACACCAATTTTACGGTTCAGATAGGCGCTCCCATCACCAGCCTCATCTTCCCTGACCCCCAAGTGGGCAAAAGCAAAAGCAGAGGCTCGAAGGGCTGTGGGCCAGGCCGCAGTCGTGCAGTCGGCAGCTGTGCCCAGGACCCATCCTCCATGGAGCCTGGATGGCACGTACAGCTGGAGGTACCGGCCCAGGTGCTGCCGGCATCAAGATTCCCCAGAGCACCAGAACTGAACTCCAGGCAAATCAGCTGGAATGGCCTGCAACTCCCACCCTAGAAATTTTTCACACTGAAAAGGATTTTCTGAGAATGTCTAACTGTTTTCCAGAAATCATTCGGGAAGGATTATCCAAGACACTTTAAAAAATACAGACTGCTAGGCCCCCACCCCTAGAGACACAATCACCTTCAGGAAGGGCTGGGAACACTGACCTGGTACATCCCTCGTTTTACTGAGTCAAAGGCAAGGCTTGTTCAAGTCTGTCTGGGCAACAGCAAAGTACAACCAGAACACGTTTCCAAATCCCCAAGGGCCTACCTACCACACAAAACACACACAGCCAGCTCAACGGTGCTGCCCAAACAAACAGGCCCACGTCCTGAGCCCCAGAATGTGTACATGGTCTTATTTGGAAAAAGTCTTTGCAGATGTAACTGAGGATCTTGAGATGAGATCATCCTGGATTACTGGGGTGTCTTTATAGGAAAAAGGCAGGACACTGGAGACAGGGGGAGAAGACACCAGATCCCAGAAGCTGGAGGAGACAGAGGGGTCCTCCCTGAGGCTGTGAGGCCTCCTGATCCCTGGAGAGGAGAAATGCTGCTGCTTTAAGCCACCTGATTTGTGGTAATTTGCTATGGCAGCCACAGGGAGCTGATGACCACGAACACGATGCCATTTTAAGAATGACCACCTCCCCCCACACTTGAATGAGCTCTACCAGCTCTGGTCCTGTCAAGTCTGTGGTCCTGTGGATGTGAGCACAACAGCATCTATTCAGTCATCACCTCCAACTCATCAGTCCATCAGCACCATCCCAGTACCTAGCACAGCGCGTACGTGGAGTGATGCTGGCCAGTTCACACGCGGGTCCTGAGCTGTGAAGGCGTGGAGCGCCCTTCATGGAGGCAGACTTCTGTCTGCAATCCTGGCAGTTCAAGGAGACGCCTAGACCTTGTGCTACACAAATCTAAGAAACATTCCCAGCAACTGAATCCTTTTTGGGTGACTCAATATGTGAACACCCTCCACAATAAATTCAAGACTGAAAATAAGCTGCTTCTCATGACATAAAATTGCCTTAATGAGCACAACAGATGTGCCTTCATTCTGGATCGTGCAGAAAGAAAAACCCAACGACTTCTGCTGTTTGCCTCTCTAGGCAGCACCAGTTGGCTGGCTATGGTTCCCTCCTGTGACACCCTTCGAGCCTCTGCTCTTGCTTTTGCCCTCTCCTGGGTCAGGGAAGACGAGGCTGGTGGTGGGAGTTCCTATCTGAACCCGAAAATTGGTGTCAAGAGATCTTCAGCTCAGTATTTTGAACATAAATAAGGCCTTCAGTTATAAGCTAATGATGGACACTGCCTCCTGTCAACATTTAGAAGTGGGCAATCGATGAATCCAAACCACAGCAGTCCATCTCGGTAATCAGAACGTGAACCATCCTTTTAAAGCAAAAGTGGGGCCGGGCGCAGTGGCTCACGCCTGTAATCACAGCTACTCGGGAGGCTGAGGCAGGAGAATCACTCGAACCCCGGAGGCGGAGGTTGCAGTGAGTCCAGATAGTGCTACTGTACTCCAGCCAGGGCAAACGAGCAAGACTGTCTCCCAAAAAAAAAAAAAAAAAAAAATGCACATAAAAAGAGATCAGTATTTAAAGAGATTACTGTTTTCTGCCTACTTCTGCAGAAGAAAAAGTAGTAGTAATGTAGAAATGTTGCCTTTATACAGCAACATTTTCATCATTAAGACCTTGGTCAAAACTATTCTAACCTTGTAAGCTGTTAGAGCTTCTGAAGATGCGATGTTTGCAACCTATGATGCCAGTCACCTAGGGAGACAAATTCAAACATGGTTCTATTGTGTTCACAGTATGTTAAAGTCAAAAGCCTGTCTGCAATGCCCATCACATCTCCAGAATGCTCCCGTGAAACCTAAGCCTCTAGACTGTCCCTGTTCCGCAGATCAATCAGCCGAGGCACAAAGCACTTAGCCTCAAGAACTTACCCTCAGACTTTTCTGCAAGCAGAGACCTTTGTGTGGTCAGTGCCTTCTCCCACCTGGACATGCTGGTCACCAGTCTCTTCAGGTCACCAACTTTGGCCACCATCCAAGCACCAGGAACCCCCCCCACCCCGGGTTGATCCCAGCATGCCGCAGTGTGGCACTCGCAGCCCGTGTTTGGGAAGTCTAGGTCATCTCTCATTAGAAAAACCTCCAGGTGAACCTGCTGTTCTGTGAGGGATGCACAGGGTGGCTGCGACACTTCCTAGACTATCCTGCTAGCTGTGATGCTTGCGGCGAATCTGAACGAGCTGAGCATGCTCTGAATTTCTATTTGAGTTAACTGGATGCCTTTAGCTGTTTATTTTTCTTTAAAGTATGAGAAAGCTGACGCATTCAATTATTTCAGGTTCACCACTCACCTCCTCAGGAAGTTCCTGGAAGGAGTCATTAACCCTACCACTGCCTTTCCCGTGCTCCCAGTTCCACCACTGGAGGCCTGCCTGTCAACGGCACGGATGCACAGAGTGTAGACTGCAGGCTCACGATGGGGTGGGACAGTACCTGGGTTCGCACACTCCGCAAAAGCACACACCATCGTGCAAACCACTGCAATTGATAAAGCTGCCTTAACAAGCTCAGGATACCAAAACAAAGATCTCTCTGCAGATACCACCTCATGAGAAGTATCTCAATAACCCCAAGGCAACATTTAGGTTTGTGTACAAAATTACCAGAAAGCAGAAAGTAGGACAGAACCTAGAAAAGCGCAAACAAAACAAAAAACAAAGAAACTTCCTCCAGAAAATTTTCAAGAACTAATGCCAGACCCAATGGGAGACTCGGGAAGGCAACACCCGTGGCTGGTTGGATAGGAGCACACCGGCTGCCGGCCTGGGAGCCACGCTCAGCCCAGCCCCGATGACAGGCACTGCTCCCGAGGACCTCTGATTCTCAGGGAGTGTCGGCCATCTCACTATACTCCATTAGCTGGAGACATGCAAGCACCTGTGATAAAACTAGTACCATTCGGAAGCTGTGGCTTTACAAAAGCAGAGTGGCACTAATCACAACGATCTGGGGTAGGACTCCAACACAGTCTTGGGAAAAAAAAACATTTAATGTAAATGTTTAGCCATTAGAACATACAAATAAATAAATAAGCTCAGAATAGCTGAGGAAAAAAACCACAAATAAGTGAATTGTCAATTTCTCTTCAGTCTCAGATATGCTATTTCCAAAATACTGATAATAAAATATACAAATTAACTAATAAGATATAGAACATTCAACATAAAACAACCTAAAATAAAAAAGACCAACCCTAATTATTTTATTTCTGTATATCAAGACTACGAATAGCATTTAAATGCTTAATTTATTATTCAAATTAAGAAATTACACATTTTGTTTTGATCATGTTCATTGTCTTAAAAGTGTCATTCAGCTTTCCCACGTTTAAAAGTATATTGCTAATTATGGTCAATTAACTATGACAGCCCACAGAGCCTCCAGTGACAGTAAAACACTAGACAGAAGAGATGAATGAGGATTTAAATCCCCTCCCCCAGCATCAGCAAAGGGTCACTCTGCTCCCACAGCTGACGCTTTGAAACGTTTCTGTTTGTTGAGACTAAAACCACCCAGCAACAAGTCAGGTCCTGATAAAGTGCCTACTGCAAGAACTACTGACACTCCCCTTCCCTGGATCTGCACCAGGGACTGTCCCGTCTTCGAGTCAGAGCAGCACCAGGAAGCAGAGGGTGCTGAGCACGGCCAGTCACCCCCAAATATCCAGGAAGACAAGTGGGCGCAGCCCAGGGGCAAGGAGGGCGAGCGGATGATGGAGAGACCGGCACGGCTAGCATCGGGACAAAGATGCAGCTGCCACTTTGGTTCAAACGACTTTAACGACACCCAGTGTCTGTCCTCCCCCCAAGTAACTGGGTATAGTGGGTGACAGATGTTGCAGGAGCTGGGCAGACCCTCCTCTTCCACCTCCCCTGAAAGCTCTCCAGGCACAAAGTGGAGATAGAAATAGGACAATGAATGAAGTCCCCACCTCACATCCACAGACAGTATCTCCAAACCATCATGAGGCAGGCCATGGTATACTGAAAACAAGCATGCTAGTCCCATTTGGGGAAATGGCTTAAAAAGCACAAATAAAATATTACCATCGTCATCTCTTTTCCAAACCTAACCACTCTGGGAAAGGCAGCAGAAAAAAATGCCTTCAGTTTTAATAATGAGGCTTGTAAACAATCCAACATGAGCAGCAGCGGCCCCGTGGCGCCTCAGCCTCAGACCCTGTATCTCTGCCGCCCGCGCAGCCTTGTCTGAACCTGGAGCGGCCCTGCCTGCTCAGGAGGGCTCTGATCTCATCAGCAAAGCCAAAGCTTCATCTTTGGTTAATTTCGCTGAGATGCCACTAGTCTAGAATCTGTGCTCTTCTTGGCAATGTTACTAAAGTAGCCACATGGCACATAACGTGTTATTTTAAGTTATTTGAAAAGCAATGTCCCTCTAAATAAGTGACCACATCGTAATAAAAATCATTTAAAAAAGGAAGAGAGGGAGGAATGGCAGAATGAAAGAAGGAGCTTGGGAGAGCCTCAGGCGTGCAGTTTGAGTATCCTCGTGGGTCTGGGGAGCGCTGCTGACGAAGGAAGCACTGGTTCTCTGCAGGGGTCGGATCCCAGCATCAGCTTCAGCTCAGCTCAAAGCCAGCAGCACATTCAATAGCATAGAGAAGTTTACTTCGCAAAAGTGTCTCGTCATAGAACTCAGGGAGCTTCAGCAGGTTCATGCAGGTGCTGGCTGTGGGGAGCCGCTCAAGGTCAGAGCCTCCGTTGTGAATACAAAATGCGGGATACAACTCCTGAAAAACAGCATGTGTACAAGATGTCACTGTAACAAGCATGGTATTACATGAGTTTTAATACAAAGCACACAAAATGTGCCAACTCAAATCAGTAAAAAGTTACCGCTGCAGTCACATTTTCCTGAAACCACATTTGCTTTGTTGTTGTTGTTTTTTGAGACTGAGTCTTGTTCTTGTTGCCCATACTGCAGTGCAGTGGTGCCATCTCGGCTCACAGCAACCTCTGCCTCCCGGGTTCAAACAATTCTCCTGCCTCAGCCTCCCAGGTAGCTGGGATTAGAGGCGCCCGCCACCATGCCTAGCTAATTTTTGTATTTTTAGTAGACATGGGGTTTCACCACATTGGCCAGGTTGGTCTCGAACTCCTGACTTCATGATCCACCTACCTTCGCCTCCCAAAGTGTTGGGATTACAGGCGTGAGCCACCATGCCCGGCCCACATTTGCTTTTTAAAAAAATTACGTTGATGGCTTAATTCTAAATTATATAAAAAACTGTGCACTGTGCTTCAGGCATAAAAAGGGATAAATAACATTCCAGGCCAGGCGCATAGCTCACACCTGCAGTCCCAGCACTGTGGGAGGCCTAGCTAGGGGATGGCTTGAGCTTAGGAGTTCGAGACCAGCCTGGGCAACATAACAAGACCTCATTTCAACTAAAAACAAAAAATCAAAACAATTAGCCAGGTGTGGTGAGTGGTGTGCCCCTATATTCCCAGCTACTTGGGAGGCTGAGGTGAAAAGATCTCTCGAGTCCAGGAGGTCGAGATTACTGAGGTATGATCACACCATGGCACTCCAGCCTGGGCAATGCACAGCGAGACCCTGTCTATAAAAGGATCAAGATTTATTCTATCTTTCCTGTACAAGCTATTCCTCGGGTTAACCAAATAACTGGTGAGAAGAAACAAAGCTGTTTTTAAATAGAAAATTCCAGCTAATACATGATACAATTATGTAATTAGAACACGGCTGTTTTAGAAGCACATTAAACAATGGATCTAGGCAGTGATGATAAGTGACCACTAAAATCAAGAGGAATTTTGACACGGAGATTGATTCCAGCATTGTGGGGAGATGACTCACGAGAAGTGGATCTCTACGATGATTAAGGGAATGGGAAGCATACGACATTATCTATGTGATATTATTGCCAAAAAAAGAAAAACTCAAATTTAGAATCTGATGAGACCTCTATCGGTTTTCAAGAGATACAAAGAAGCAACGTAGTGCAACCCAGTTCCCCTATTATTTTTATTTATTTATTTTTTTGAGACGGAGTCTCGCTCTGTCGCCTAGGCTGGAGTGCAGTGGTGCAATTTCGGCTCACTGCAAGCTCTGCCTCCCGGGTTCACGCCTTTCTTCTGCCTCAGCCTCCCGAGTAGCTGGGACTACAAGTGCCCGCCACCACGCCTGGCTAATTTTTTGTATTTTTAGTAGAGATGGGGTTTCACCGTGTCAGCCAGGATGGTCTCAATCTCCTGACCTCATGATCCGACCACCTCAGCCTCCCAAAGTGCTGGGATTACAGGTGTGAGCCACCGCACCGGGCCCCAGTTCCAGTTCCCCTATTAATTAAATTACAAGGCAAAATTGAGGGAGGTGGGCCAAATGCATGATGAAATGCATGATGGCTTGCTTGTGCCAGAATTTAAATAATTGTTAACCAAAAAAGCAAGATGATCGGGAAATCTGAATATTGTTTCAGACGTTCGTGACGCTCTGGTGTCTAAGGTGCAGTGTGAAAATTCTCACCCTGTCTCAGACGCCCAGCTCCCATTCCCATGGGCAACCAACGCTTCAGCGTCTCAAGTGCTCCCAGAGATTTAATGCATGTACGAGAAAACGTTCTCCCTCCTCTAGTTTTAAAATTGAGGCAGTGAGCACATTAGACACACTATTCCGTGCCTTGCTTTTCTCATCTGATAATGTGTCTCGGTCATCTTCCCTATCAATGGTGAGGCTGCATGGTGTTCCATGGACGTGTGTGGCACGATGTGCTGGTGGGCAATTTTCTCAGCTTCTTACAAAAAATGATGCAATGAATATGTACTTAGTTTGCACAACTGTGCAAACGTATCTGTAGGCAAAAATTCTGTTAGGGATTGCCGAACACAGACTTAATGCATGAGACCTATAGGAATGTCGGTCCTCTGATGGCCACAGAGAACCAATAACTCCACCTTCCTCTTATACACAAACATCATTAGCTACTTGCCTCAAATTGGAGACACGTGATTTACGTGTTCTCTTCCAACCGCAAGACAATAAGGCACAGACTGCCCTCAGTCTGCTCACGGTCCCAGCCTGTGCAGATTTAGTATCTGGCACGGATTTCAGAGACTTAACTAGGTCAGCCCTTCACTGCACATGTGTACACGAAAGTCTTGAGAGGTGGGCCTGGCAACAGGAGCAGGAGCTTCACCCATGTCCACAACTCCTGGGACTGCACTCTAAGAAATGGTTAGAGGCGCACGTGATAACTGATGCACAAGAGGTTCACAGCATGGCAGTGAAGAAGAGCTGTCAACAACTAAAGAACAGGAAGTAAACCGGTAAACTCACATGATGGGACACCACAAAGTCCATTAAAAATATTTCAAAGAATAACACGAGGAAAAATGATCCTGACGTAATGTTGAGTAAAAAAGGTAGCCTATAAAACTGAACACAGAATACAGCTAAAATTATATTTAAAAATTACATGACCAGGAGCAGTGGTTCATGACTGTAATCACAGCACTTTGGGAGGCCGAAACGGGTGGATCACCTGAGGTCAGGATTTCCGAGACCAGCCTGACCAACGTGGCAAAACCCCATCTCTACTAAAAATACAAAATTAGCCGGCTGTGGTGGTGCAGGCCTGTAAAATCCCAGCTACTTGAGAGGCTGAGGCAGGAGGCAGAGGTTGCAGGCTGCAGTGAGCCGAGATCACGCATTGCAAGCCAGTCTGGGCAATAAGAGTGAACTGTGTCTTAACAATATATATATGTGTGTGTGTGGGTGTAACAGGCCGAGTATGTAGGCTCACATCTGTAATACCAGGGGTGTGTCTGTGTGTGTGTAACAGGCCAAGCATGTTGGCTCACACCTGTAATACCGGTGCTTTGGGAGGCTGAGGTGGGAGATCACTCAAGGCCAGGAGTTTGAGACAGCCTGCGTAACAGAGCAAGATCCTACCTCTACCAAAAACAGAAAAAATTATGCATATATACATTAACACACACTCATGTATGTAGATAAAAACGTGTACTAATAAAAGGAAACATAAAAAAACATAATAATGGTTAGAATGGGAGAAAATATAGATTTCTTATACTTGATCACAATTTCCAATTTTCTATAATGAAAACATTACTTTTATTGGAAGGTTAAAAAAAAATCCAACAATATAAAAAAATGTGCTTTCTGTGCCAACAGCGCTCCCACAAACCTGGTGAATGTTCCTGAAACCTGCTACACTTTTTTCTTCTTTTAGTCGGAGTCTTGCTCTCTCAACAAAGCTGGCGTACAAGGGCACAATCTCGGCTCACTGCAAACTCTGCCTCCCAGGTTCGAGTAAATCTCTTGCCTCAACCTCCCGAGTAGCTGGGACTATAGGTGCCCATCATCATGCCTAGCTAATTTTTGTATTTTTAGTAGAGATGGAGTTTCGCCATGTTGGCTAGGCTGGTCAAGAATTCCTGATCTCAGGTGATCCGCCTGCCTCAGCCTCCCATACCCGGCCCCCGTTCGACTTTCTGTAAGTGTGGCAACCCCACAAAGCGCCACGGTACAAAAGGGCATGGATTCTCTGTATGCCCGGGGAAAGTGGCATTAGGACAGGAAGCAGAGCGGCTACGGTGGGCAGACTAAGCTGATTTTCTGGGAAAAGACTAGAACTGTGAAGAAACTTGTGCTGAGGCTTGAGGGCGTTGAGCATAGGTGCAGATCTAAGAGAATGCTGGCTATAAGGAGATGGGAGCATTCTGAACTGGGAGGAGAGAAGAGGAGGAAGGGCCAAGAGATCCAGCTCTAAGTGTCATCTTTTGTTTTATTATGAAGACAATACAATCTTATGTTCAAAAATAAAAAAATTAAAAATTAAAAAAATAGAAAAGGTAATTACCTCCTAACAACTGTAGTCGAACATGAATAAAACTAGAGCAATGTCCCATTCTGCAGGAACCTTTGGAAGCACTGAAGCTGTCACAAAGAACGACAGGCACCCAACTGGCCACACCCGCATTTCGGTTGGATTTTGTTTCAATTATGTGTTGAGGTTAGCATATAATTTATGTTAAGGGTAAAACTAGTAAGAGCACAGCCCACAAAATGCTATGAAGAGGGCAGGCGTGGTGGCACATGCCTGTACTCAGCACTTTGGGAGGCTGAGGTGGGTAGACCACCGGAGGTCAGGAGTTCAAGACCAGCCTGGCCAACATAGTGAACTCCTGCCTCTACTAAAAACACAAAAAAATTAGCTGGGGGTGGTGGTAGGTGCCTGTAATCCCTACTACTCGGGAGGATGCGGCAAGAGAATTACTTGAACCCAGGTGGAGGCTGCAGTGAGCAGAGATCGCACCACTGTACTCCAGCCTGGGCAACAAGAGCGAAACTCTATCTCAAAAAAAAAAAAAAAAAAAAGCTATGAAGAGACTGACATGATTCTTATTACCGATCTTTGTAGGTCTCTCTACTGTTAAATATAAACGTCATTAAAAATATATATGTGGCATATAATATGTGCTAAAATCCATTGTCTTTTTTTTCTAATTACAGTTTATTTGCTACTTTAAATCTCTCATAAAAATGTTAGAACGAGAACCAAAGGAGAACTAGAAAGAACATTTATCACACTTATTATTCAGCATTCTGAGTGTGTGAGGGCAATAATTCTCACAAATGCTTGAATATACTAAAACGGAAGCATCGCATTTTTGAAACAGAAAAGGATCTCTGAATGAGGGGGTCAGTGATGCTGGCAAAGTCACTGCATAAATGAAAAGCTTAAAATATATTTTGCAATTAAATGCCACATTTAGTGTTTCTTTCACAAGGCTAATTGAATTTCCTACTTGGAGTCTTAAAAGTGAAAAAATGAAGTTCTTCACTGAAATCTGAGTCAAGGGCACCATTTTGTGCATAATTAAATACAGTACAACGGGAATTTGCATTAATTCAGAGTGAGAAAAATCATCCATTTATTATGTGGCCTGATGGTAACTTAACAATTTTCTACAGCACTTTAATGATTTTTTGTCTGTAACAATCACATTTATTAAACATATTAAACTTTAATTAGCTTTAGCAGATGTTATTCTTCTCCAATAATCTGGCACTAAGGAGTTTCATAACTTTAAAATTATGCCTGCCTGCCTTTGCTATTTATAGTACTTCAACTGAAAGACATTTTCTTCCTTTAAGTCTACATTAATTATGGCAGCCCTGGCAAATCCAGGCATACTAAGCTAACCGGAAAGCCTAAATATTAAGATGATTTTTCCAAACTGGATGTCTAACATATAACAACTTCAAAAACACTTACCATGGAAAAATCAATTAAATTTCACATATGTTAGAACACTGAGAACAATAAAATAATAGGAAGACTGTCTCATGGATGCTCAAGAAGTGTTTTCCAGGTGTAACTCCATTACAATTGTGCGGGGTCATGACTGGGGCAGGGGATTTTCCCTTTTAGTCTATTTGGGATTTTTTTTTTTTTTTTTGAGTTTTGCTCTTGTTGCCCAGGCTGGAGTGCAATGACGCAATCTTGGTTCACTGCAACCTCCGCCTCCCGGGTTCAAGCAATTCTCCTGCCTCAGCCTCCCGAGTAGCTGGGACTACAGGCATGCACCACCATGCCTGGCTAACTTGTTTTTTGTATTTAGTAGAGACGGGGTTTCACCATGTTGGTCAGGCTCGTTTCAAACTCCTGACCTCAGGTGATCCACCTGCCTTGGCCTCCCAAAGTGCTGGGATTACAGGCGTGAGCCACTGCGCCAGGCCAGTCTATTTGGGATTTTAAAAGCTAATGTAAATCCCTCTACTTCTGTTCCCCTAAACCTACGACGCTCATGCAGCTCAAGTGGCCATGCACAAACCCGGAGGCATCACGGAGGTGGAGAAGGCTCTTGCACTTCTAGGCACACGTTATTGCTGGCTCTTTAGTTGGCTGTCAGAATGTCTAGAACCTACGTCTGGTAGGACTTCTAATTTTTATTGCTACTCACATGATTAGCATTATCTCATTAGCCAGGAGCTGACAAAAATCTCTGCGTCTTCCAGTGTTTTGATGGGAGCAGGTCCTCCAAACTTCCTTTTATGAAATTAGATGAGATGCATAATTTTCTTATCTCTAGCTTTGGAACAAACTAGTTTTGAAACAAAGATACTAGAAGGCTTGTCTATCATAATAAATGTTAATATAATTACCAAATGGTATTAACACCTTTACTGATAAAACGTCATCTGCATGCCTCACCTGCAGTCCTCCTGCTCTTTAGACCCCAGCACAGCAAGCCCTCTAGACTCCACCACCAGCACAGGACGTGCCCAGTTTTCACTGTGCTTGAGAGATTTTCGTATCTGGTCACATGGGTCGCGCTTCCAACTCTGAAGGAGACCCATCTATTTCTTTACACACGAACCAGGACGTGCCACTAAACCGTTCTGGGTCACTCCGTTTAGGTGTGCCGCTTGTAGGCGGCAGCGTTTTCCTAGCCCTGTCTCAAAGTCTTTTTCTTTTAATACGTGAGTTTCTCCGCACTCACTGTTGGAACACTCAGGCTTCTCTCATTTTATGTTTTCTATTTTATGATTCTGAATGTTACTTCCTACCCCAACCCCTGTATCTGGTCAACAGAGTTGTTGGTTCTGTTTGTCTTGTTTTGCATGGTTATTTTTTTCTCTCCAAAAATTTGGAAGATTATCATTTCTACTGATATCACTGAGTAATGGTATTTACTAACACGTTTAAGTTTATACATCTTTATTATTCATTACTTCCAGAACGTAACGGTGTCGATGATTGACCTCCTATTTGAAACAAACTGCACTTAGGCCTCACTTCTTCCCACCTCTCTACTGGGTCCCAGCTCCAGTTCTGAGGGCACTTACTGAGATGCTGTGTTAGTTTATAGTCAATTTTTAAGAATAGCTTAATTGAGGTGTACTTGGCATACTATAAGATTATCGGTTTAAATGTACAATCCAATGATTTTAGCAAATTTACAGAGTTCCACAGCGACCCCCACAATCCGGTTTTGGGTCACTCCACTTCTCCGAAGCTCCTGCTGCCACCTCCAGTCCTGTGCAGCCCCCGACCTGCTCTGTGTCTGTAAATGTGCCTTTCAGGCTGGCCGCGGTGGCTGACGCCTGTAATTCCAGCACTTTGGGAGGCCAAGGCGGGCAGATCACAAGGTCAGGAGATCAAGACCATCCTGGCTAACACGGTGAAACCCCGTGTCTACTAAAAATACAAAAAAAAAAATTAGCCGGGCGCGGTGGCGGGCGCCTGTAGTCCCAGCTGCTGAGGAGGCTGAGGCAGGAGAATGGCGTGAACCTGGGAGGCGGAGCCTGCAGTGAGCTGAGATCGCGCCACTGCACTCCAGCCTGGGTGACAGAGACTCTATCTCAAAAAAAAAAAAAAAAAAAAAAAAAAGTGCCTTTCAAAGGACAGTTTATCCACACAGAATTACGTATAATTAATATGTCGTTCTGTGTCTGCTTTGTTCACTTAGCACAGTGTTTTCAATATTCATACACAGTGCAGTAGATATCATTTATTGCTTTTAAATTCTGAATATCTCTTAATCTATAGAATTTACTAGCAGTTTGTGTACTGATTTCCAGTTTTTGGCCATTATGAAGACTTGCTCTGAACATTCATATACACACTGTGTAAACATACGCTGCCATCTGTACACTCACAAGAGTGGGGCTGCGACATCACACTGACGAACATTCTCAAGATAACGTGCCTGCACCCCTTGAAAATGGGGATACAGAAGAAAGGAAACTAAAGAGCATGCCAATTAAATGCAACGTGTGGTCCTGGATCGGATTCTACAAAGGGCGTGAAGGGACAACTGGCCTAACACCTGAAGAGCCGGTCACAAGGTGACTGCGGTGCTCCGCCCCCACTGAGTGTTGACTCAGGTCTGAGTGGGGCCTGAAAGTGTTCATTTTTTTTTTTTTTTTTTTTTTTTTGAGAGGGAGTCTCGCGCTGTCGCCCAGGCTGGAGTGCTGTGGCCGGATCTCAGCTCACCGCAAGCTCCGCCTCCCGGGTTTGCGCCATTCTCCTGCCTCAGCCTCCCGAGTAGCTGGGACTACAGGCGCCCGCCACCTCACCCGGCTATTTTTTTGTATTTTTTAGTAGAGACGGGGTTTCACTGTGTTAGCCAGGATGGTCTCGATCTCCTGACCTCGTGATCCGCCCGTCTCGGCCTCCCAAAGTGCTGGGATTACAGGCTTGAGCCACCACGCCCGGCTAGTGTTCATTTTTAACATGTGCTCAAGTGATGCTGCAACTGCTGGTCCCAGGACCACACTCTACAGCCAGTGGATCTGGCAAGTGCTGTGTGTCAGAGTCCGGTTTCCCAGGACCACACTCTACAGCCAGTGGATCTGGCAAGTGCTGTGTGTCAGAGTCCGGTTTCCCAGGACCACACTCTACAGCCAGTGGATCCGACAAGTGCTGTGTGTCAGAGTCCGGTTTCCCAGGACCACACTCTACAGCCAGTGGATCCGACTAGTGCTGTGTGTCAGAGTCCGGTTTCCCAGGACCACACTCTGCAGCCAGTGGATCCGGCAAGTGCTGTGTGTCAGAGTCCAGTTTCTGGACTTGTAATAATTTCATTGTGGCCATTTCAAAAATGTCTCTAGTCTTAGGAAGTACGCGCTGAAATATTTAGGGAAGACCTCATGTCTTCAACCTATTCTCAAATGACTCAGGAAAGAAATGCATGAAAAGAATGATAAAGTAAATGTAGCAAAACGTTAACAATTGGTCAGTGCGGGTTTAGAAGTTCCTGGTCAATTCTCACAACTTTTCTATACATTTAAAATAGTTTCAAAGTAAAAAGTTAAAGAATAACTTCACTCAGAAATATAATAAAATACTTGGAGGGCTGGGCATGATGGCTCACGCCTATAATCCCAGCACTGTGTAAGGCCAAGGCGGGTGGATCACTTGAGGTCAGGAGTTTGAGACCAGCCTAGCCAACATGGTGAAACCCCGTCTCTACTAAAAATACAAAAATTAGCCAGGCATGGTGGCGCACGCCTGTAATCACAGCTACTTAGGAGGCGGAGGCAGCAGAATTGCTTGAACCAGGGAGGGAGAGGTTGCAGTGAGCCGAGATTGTGCCATTGCCTTCTGCACTCCAGCCTGGGCGACAGAGTAAAATTCTGCCTCAAAAAACAAACAAACAGGCCGAGCGCGGTGGCTCAAGCCTGTAATCCCAGAACTTTGGGAGGCCGAGACGGGCGGATCACGAGGTCAGGAGATCGAGACCATCCTGGCTAACACGGTGAAACCCCATCTCTACTAAAAAATACAAAAAACTAGCCGGGCGAGGTGGCGGGCGCCTGTAGTCCCAGCTACTCGGGAGGCTGAGGCAGGAGAATGGCGTGAACTCGGGAGGCGGAGCTTGCAGTGAGCTGAGATCCGGCCACTGCACTCCAGCCTGGGCGACAGAGCGAGACTCCGTCTCAAAAAAAAAAAAAAGAAAAAAAAAACAACAAACAAACGAACAAAACAACCATCAAAAAGCAAAAAAACAACATTACTTTCTTCCCCCCGAGATGGGATCTTGCTACCACATTGCCCAGGTTGGTCTTAAACTCCTGGGCTCAACTAATCCTCCTACCTCAGCCTCAAGAGTAGCTGGGACTACGTAAGTGTGCAGGAAGTCTTTCTGATTGAAGGTTATTTGAAAGTGAATCCAGCTGGGCATGGTGTGGTGGTTCACACCTGTCATCCTAGCACCTTGAGGGGCTGAAGTGAGAGGACTGCTTGGGCCCAGGAGCTGGAGGCCAGCCTGGGGAATACAGTGAAACCTCTCTCTACAAAAAATCAAAATATTAGCCAGGCACGGTGGTATATGCCTGTAGTCCCAGCTACTTGGGAGGCTGAGGTGGGAATATGCTTGAATCTGGGTGGTTGAGGCTGCAGTGAGCTGTGATCACACCACTGCACTCCAGCCTGGGTGATACAGCAAGTGCCCATCTTAATTAAAAACAAAAGGAAAAAAGAAAGTGAATGCCTATTAAGTTTCATAAGCACAAGCTACATACAGTACTTACCTAATTATATATTATTCTATAATATATATCACTATATTTTTAAATGTTAATATGGCTTTATTTTAATTTACAATGAATACAGGAATTAGATTAGATGTTCCTGAGGCTTTTTTTTTTTTTTTTTTTTTTGGGAGACAGGGTCTCACTCTGTCACCCAGGCTGAAGTGCAGTGCAGTGGCGCAATCTCGGCTCACTGCAACCTCCACCTCCTGGGTTCAAGCAATTCTCGTGCCTCAGCCTCCCAAGTAACTGGGATTACAGGCGCACACCACCATGCCTGGGGCTCATTTTTCTGTATTTTTAGCAGAGACAAGGTTTCATCATGTTGGCCAGGCTGGTCTCGAACTCCTGATTTCAAATGATCCACCTGCCTGAGGCAATTTTAATTGCTAAAAATAAGCCAAATTACGTAAGATCAACATTAATTTCTAGAAGTGGTAAAATAAGGCTCGGTAGCATATACACTCCATCAACATCTCTAGGTTGTACCTGCTTCAGTTCAGTAGCAAAAAGCCCAAGATGTGTTACAGATTTATGAGACTGATTATTAATATTGCAAACAGTCCCTCCAAATGCATGGTTTGTTCACAGGCAATCATAACCACAAGGTACAACTATCATGTGAATAGGTTATTGTGAACAAACAAAAAAAGCAACCCCAAATAAAACTAGCACTGAAATATATACATCATAACGAGTACTTAATTAAAAATCTAGCTGAAGATAAAAACTGAAGTGTATGTAAAAGGACTTCGTTTAACCCTACTGAATCTTCTGCTGCCTTTCTTATGATGATGTGGTCTTTAAAGCAAATGTCATGAAAGTTGTGTACCTTAAACCCCAATAGAGGGGGTCGAGAGCAGCTTGTTACAAACTTCAGCAGTTTGCGCTTTTCTTCATCAGTGAACCCCTCCACAACTCTCCAGAAGACCTTAATAACAGGATGGTCTGCGGAATAGCCTCCTATGGCAAAACGAACACGTGGTTTACGAAATGCAAAGCACACCCACCCTTCAGGACCCACAGGGATTGGTCCAGACCCCTACGGATACTGAAGTCCACGGATTCTCAAGTCCCTTCTATAAAACGGCGTGGCATCTGTGTATCACCTGTGTACGTCCTTCTGTGCACTTCCATGATCTCTAGAGCACTTGTATAATCTAATCTAATGCAGAGGCTATGTAAATGGCTGTGACATATTTATTGTTTAGCACACATTCAGTGCAGACACAACCACTGCTTTTTCCTCAAATATTTTAAGTCTGCAATTGGTTGAAGCCATGGATGTGGAAAGAACCCACAGATATGAAGGACCGATTGTAAATGCAAAAGTGGAATTCTCTGACTCCCCTTGCCTCTGCCCCACCCACTGCCAATTATGTGGAGGTGATAGGCAAAGTACAAGAAGAGGAGCAACTTAAGGAGGGTCAAAGCAGGGCCAGGCACAGTGGCTCACACCTGTAATCCCAGCACTGTGGGAGGCCTGGGCTGTCGGATCACTTGAGGCTGGGAGCTCAAGAGCAGCCTGGCCAATGTGGTGAAATCGTCTCTACCAAAAGTACAAAAATTAGCTGGACGTCGTGGGGCACACCCGTCATCTCAGCTTCTCGGGACGCTGAGGTGGGAGAATCACTTGAACCCAGAAGGTGGAGGTTGCAGTGAGCTGAGATTGCATCACTGCACTCCAGCCTGGGTGACAGGGCGAGATTTGCCCTCAAAAAATAAAATAAAAAGCTAGAATAAGGATCACCCTGTAGCTATAAAGATGAATGCAGGCACCAAAAGCTACTGCAAATGAGCCTTATTTTGAAGAACTGTGCTAGCAGTTCAAAGCCACTGCTGAGCGGACTGTGGAGAATGGGTTTGCATATGGCCACAGATCTGAAACGACGGACAATGGGTCCAGTACTAATACAGCTGGGTGTTTTCCCAGCATGATTTGGTGTCTAAATTAATTTTATCATTTTTCCTTCTGATAACTTATTATCATTCCAATATTAATACCATGGCTAACAACCAATCTCACCATATGATGAGATCACTATTCTAAAATGTAATGTCTGCCACTTACAGCTTTTAATCTAGTAAAGTGCTTCCTAAACCTAAAATAATTGCTATATATTGTTCCCTCATTGTTAATATACTACAGAAATAACACCAATAAAATATCTTAAGTGCATTAATTGGCACCACAATGAATAGACTATTTTAAACCTATTTACTGGCATAGCTGAGATTATTAAAGGTGTAAACCCTCAGTGCAGATGGGTAACGCAAACAACCAAAGACAATCTCTTGGCAAATGAAAGGTCAGATTGATTTCATTTCCTTAAACTTATGACCTGATCATGGGGACAATGTGACCTTAGGCATTACTTGCTTTTACATAAAGATTAGACTTCAAATTTAGGGCGATACAAACTAACTACAGATAAGAGATACATACACATGGATACACACAGGTATATGTAAGAATGACTTTTTGTAAATTTAGAGTTTTGCAGCCATCAGCACAATCCAGCTTTAGAATATTTCCATTTCCTCAAAAAGCTTTCACTTGCACCCAGTAGACAACTAGTGGGTATGTGGGGTTATCTCATTTGGATTTAAGTGGCATTTTTCTATGACTAACAGTGTTGCACATCGTGTCGTGTGCTTATTTGCTTACTGGCCATTTATCTAACTTCTTTTTTTTTTTTTTTGAGACGGAGTCTAGCTCTGTTGCCCAGGCTGGAGTGCAGTGGCCGGATCTCAGCTCACTGCAAGCCCCGCCTCCCGGGTTCACGCCATTCTCCTGCCTCAGCCTCCGGAGTAGCTGGGAGTACAGGCGCCCGCCACCTCGCCTGGCTAATTTTTTTTTTGTATTTTAGTAGAGACGGGGTTTCACCGTGTTAGCCAGGATGGTCTCGATCTCCTGAACTCGTGATCCGCCCGTCTCGGCCTCCCAAAGTGCTGGGATTACAGGCTTGAGCCACCGCGCCCGGCCTATCTAACTTCTTATGTTAAACATCTGTTTAATTGTTTTTGCTCATGTATGTATGTATGTATGTATATATTTATTTATTTAGTTTCACTCCTGTCGCCCAGGCTGGAGTGCAGTGGCATGCTCTCAGCTCACTGCCCACGCTCAGAGCCCACGACCTGTTTCCCAGCTCAAGTGCTTCTCCTGCCTCAGCACCCCAAGTAGCTGGGACTACAGGTGTGCGCCACCACACCCAGCTAATTTTTGTATTTTTTTGTAGAGATGGGATTTCGCCACATTGCCCAGGCTGGTTTCAAACTCCTGAGGTCAAGTGATCCACCTGCCTCAGCTTCCCAAAGGCTGGGATTACAGGCGTGAGCCACTGCACTCAGCCATCTGGTTTTTGAACCATGTAAATTACCCATACAAAAGATTATAATAAAAATTACTTTGGCAAGGGCCAGGCATGGTAGCTCATGCTACCAGGAAACCATCCTGGCCAACATGGCGAAACCCTGTCTCTACTCAAAATATAAAAATTAGTTGGGCCTGGTGGCAGGTGCCTGTAATCCCAGCTATTTGGGAGGCTGACGCAGGAGAATTGCTTGAACCGGGGAGGCAAAGGTTTCAGTGAGCTGGGATTGCGCCACTGCACTCTAGCCTGGGAGACAAGAGTGAAACTCTGTCTGAAAAAAAATAAAAAATAAAAAAATAAAAATTACTTTGGAAATATGATCACCTGCAACATTTTCAGAAACAATAACCAGTAATGATAACATACCTGAATAGTTTGTAAAGGATTTTAGGTCCTCTAGGCTTATGGGAACTTGTGCACCAGAAATTAATACCTAAGGAAAAAAGTTCAAATAACAATATTTGAGGTAAATTTTAGGAAAGGCTTTTCATTTCCTGTGACAAGCGTGTCCCAGAAAGTCAGCAGGTATGGTACCTGAATTTCTTGCTGATCAAACATTCGGAGCCACTCGAGGCTGACAACATTGGCAAGGCCCTGTCGGAAAGCCAGGCAGTGCTGGCGGATCTGCCTGTTGAGCCTGTAGTCCGCCACCAAGTGGATGTACGCAATCCGGTTGGCGCTGGTGACAGGGATGTCCTTCCCACCGAATTTTAGTTCAACTACCTGGAAATACAAAACATAAGGATCTCAAAATCCTCAAAGTATGATAATAGGTTGAAAAAAAAAAAAGAAACAAATGTTTTAAGGAAATAGGACTTGATGCTTTGTGAATGAGGATCTAAATACGAAACAGTACGTGAGTATGCATACCATCGTGCACAGATGCAAAAATGCACCTCTCCAAGAAGAGTCTCCAAAGCCCAGCACCTTATTCTGTCTTTAAGATCACTAACCATCCATGTTTCCTCCAAAACACTAGGGAATTGTGCAGCAATGTCACCATGGCAATTTTATTTAAACAAAAACGAGAAATCACGAAGGGCAAAGATATGAAGCAAACAATCACCGTAAGTCAGAAGAGAAAACGCGACTCATTCTGGAGGAAACGGAAAGGCTGTAGTAAAGTGATTACTCATTTTCATCCATATAAGCAGCACACACTTACCTGTGCTTCCACAATGCCATTACCATAAAGCACTTTAATTACGACGCAAAGGGTGGTGGTAACGATCAGTGATAATACATCAGCCAATTTCTTATGTATATAAACAGAGTGAGTAAGAACACTTTTTATTAGTACATGGCTACACTCACAGAATTTGCAGGTATAATGTGGGGCTCCCATAAGCACCATGAGAGTGCTCACGAGAAAAGCAACATAGCGGAAACACAAACCTGGATCTTACTGTCCCCCACTTGTATGACAGACAAGTCACTTTACACCTTGAAATTTTTGGCCATTAATAAAATGGTGATATTTGTCTGACTTGGAATTGCTGTGATTATGAGATTGAATGAATTAATAAATACAAAACAGTACATGAGCAAAATACTATAAGCATTTAATCATAATTTATAAAGAGCATATTTTAAATAAAAAAAATTTTAAGGCCGGGCGCGGTGGCTCAAGCCTGTAATCCCAGCACTTTGGGAGGCCGAGATGGGCGGATCACGAGGTCAGGAGATCGAGACCATCCTGGCTAACACGGTGAAACCCCGTCTCTACTAAAAAAATACAAAAAACTAGACGGGCGCGGTGGCGGGTGCCTGTAGTCCCAGCTACTCCGGAGGCTGAGGCAGGAGAATGGCGTGAACCCGGGAGGCGGAGCTTGCAGTGAGCTGAGATCCGGCCACTGCACTCCAGCCTGGGCGGCAGAGCGAGACTCCGTCTCAAAAAAAAAAGAAGAAAAAAAAAAAATTTTTTTTAAAGTATTTATTAAGAAAACCAAAAAACAGGCTGGGTATAGTGGCTCACGCCTCTAATCCTAGCACTGTGGGAGGCTGAGGCAGGAGGATCCCTTAAGCCCAGGAGTTTGAGATAAAGCAAGACCCCCACCTACATTTCTAAAACAAAACAAAACAAAAAAAACAACAAAAACACCCCAACTGCATTCCTGGGGTTAGAGGAGGGCAGCCTATACTATGGACAAATAAAATATAAAATAAGCCCAAAATAAATGAACAAAGACATTGCAACTTCCCTACCTTTCCATTCTTTTCTTTTCACAGCCTTCAGTTTCCTGGTAGCTTTAATATTCCTAGAGTAACAGACAAGACTGCTGCCTCTGGGCAACGGCACTGATGTTCCAGTCTCTTACCATTTACAGAAAGACTGTTTCACAAATCTGCTAGAGAGCCTGACTTAAGTCATCCTACAGCTGACAGTTACAGGAGAGTCATTTGCTGGTTCTCATTTTACATAGAATGTTCAAACTGAACTTGAACGTTCAACTTACCAGATCTGCTTCTTTTAATGTTTCACATTTTAAATGATGATTCAATTATTCTCACTAATTCACTTCCTAAGGTTTGGAACCATCAAGCCTAAGAATGGGCTTTCAATTCCATTGTCTTCATTCTGATTAAAGATTGTGTTCATTACCTTAATTCCTTTGCTTGTACTCAGCTGACAGTCCATCTGTTAACCAAGCCTCAGGAGGCTAGCTATTATATTTCAATATATAAAATACCACCCCTTCCTTTAAATGGATTAGAGGTAGGTAATAAATGATGATGTACTTGTATGATTTGGAAGACAAAGGACCAGTGAAGTTATCAGTTAAAGGAACTTCCAAGGCTCCCAATTACCTTGCCTGATCAGAAAAAACAGACATTTCTAGTAACTTTTTTTTTTTTTTTGAAACAAGGTCTCACTCTGTCAGAGCAATCTCGGCTCACTGCAACCTCCGCCACCTGGGTTCAAGCGATTCTTGTGCCTCAACCTCCCGAGTAGCTGGGATTACAGGCACACGTCACCACGCCCGGATCATTTTTTTGTATTTTTAGTAGAGACAGGGTTTCACCATGTTGGCCAGGCTGGTCTGACCTCCTGACCTCAAATGATCCACCTGCTTTGGCCTCCCAAAGTGTTGTGATTATAGCCGTGAGCCACTGCACCCGGCCCCTCTAATACATGGTTACACTACTTTTAATTTAAAATCTTCTCTCAGGCTAAGCCTAAACAACTATGTGTACTTAAAAATAATGTCACATAAGTGCTAAATTTCAGATCTGAGGGACATAAAATTTCCTCTAGATCGGGCATGGTGGCTCACGCCTGTATAATCCCAGCACTTTGGGAGGCCGAGGCAGGTGGATCATGAGGTCAGGAGATCGAGACCATCCAGGTTAACACGGTGAAACCCCGTCTCTACTAAAAATACAAAAAATTAGCCGGGTGTGGTGGCGGGTGCCTGTAGTCCCAGCTACTCGGGAGGCTGAGGCAGGAGAATGGTGTGAACCTGGGAGGCGGAGCTTGCAGTGAGCCGAGATTGTGCCACTGCACTCCAGCCTGGGTGACAGAGCAAGACTCTGTCTCAAAAAAAAAAAAAAATTTCCTCTAAATACAAATATATTTAACTAGAGCAGTTCTCAGGACAGCAAGATACCAAGAGCTGTCCTCTCTGTTCCTCCAAAAGGTCTATTTTCTTTTTTTTTTTTTTCCCCAGAGACAGAGTCTCGCTCTGTCGCCCAGGCTGGAGTGCAGTGGCCGGATCTCAGCTCACTGCAAGCTCCGCCTCCCGGGTTCACGCCATTCTCCTGCCTCAGCCTCCCGAGTAGCTGGGACTACAGGCGCCCGCCACCTCGCCCGGCTAGTTTTTTGTATTTTTTAGTAGAGACGGGGTTTCACCGGGTTAGCCAGGATGGTCTTGATCTCCTGACCTCGTGATCCGCCCGTCTCGACCTCCCAAAGTGCTGGGATTACAGGCTTGAGCCACCGCACCCGGCCCCAAAAGGTCTATTTTCACTTGGAATCCATAAGGCCCCACAAGACACCACCGTACATGACCTACTTCCATTAGCTCATTTCATCTTCCGGCACTCACACCCGTCTGAGATGAGGAAGGGGTCTTGTGACTTCCTTAAGACTCACAGAAAAGCGGCCAAACCAGGACCTGAAGCAAGGTGTCGTGACTCAAGTCCAATCTTTTTTTACCTAACAGATGGTTATTTGTGGGTCCTTCTTACACTTAAACCCTTAGCATTTTCCGCTAGAAAGAGTTATATGTAAATCAGTCGTCTAAAATTTCATGGTCACTATTTTTTTTTTTTTTTTTTTTTTTTTTAAGATGGAGTCTCGCTCTGTCACCCAGGCTGGAGTGCAGTGGCCGGATCTCAGCTCACTGCAAGCTCCGCCTCCCGGGTTCACGCCATTCTCCTGCCTCAGCCTCCCGAGTAGCTGGGACTACAGGCGCCTGCCACCTCGCCCGGCTAAGTTTTTGTATTTTTAGTAGAGACAGGGTTTCACTGTGTTACCCAGGATGGTCTCGATCTCCTGACCTCGTGATCCGCCCGTCTCGGCCTCCCAAAGTGCTGGGATTACAGGCTTGAGCCACCACGCCCGGCCTTCATGGTCACTATTAAACAGATTAACAGCCAAATTGATTACACTGAGGAAAACAAATTTGAGAGAAGCACTATATTTTAAAAGGGATGATTAACATAACCTGCTGACACAATAAAGTATTTGCATATTTCAAGTCTTTAAATCATACTTTATAAACTTAAAAACTTTTATGGAGGACTACCTATTTGTTTCTATAGAAATCCTTAAGATCTTCCTCTAAATTAGCTGCTTCACTAGTGAATTTCTTAATTTTTCTAATTAGGCTCTTTAGTATAATTATTCTCATACATTATCTATAATTTTTAACTCAGTGGGAATTTCTATGAATAATTGGACCATCTTAACTTCACACTTTTGCTTTTAACAGATTCCAGTATTATCGGCAGTGCTTTAATGGAATTCTTGCATATGCGACGTTTCACTATTACCATTTATTTCAGAAGGAAAAATGGGAAACGCTCACATTAGCAAAGGCCTCAGGCAGGTCACACAACACTCACCGTCCGGAGGCTTTTGTGCCACTTAGAAATCAGGCCACTAGGTGGCGCAAGGCCACAGCAGCAACATCACTGGGTGTCAGCACTTCCTGATGACAGTGAGAGCCCCCCAAATTATCTAAACTTTGCATTGTTGAAAATTCAGCTCTATGGTATGGAAAAATATGTAGAAACAAAAGCAACTAAATAAACTGTAACCAAATAAAATATGGCTCTTGGACAGAAAGGCAGCTTGCATCTGTAATCCCAGCACTTGGGGAGGCGGAGGCAGGAGGATCACTTGAGCCCAGGAGTTTTGAGACCAGCCTGGACAACACAGGGAGACACCCATGTCTACAAAAAATACAAAAATCAGCCAGGAATGGTGGCTCACGCCTGTAATCCCAGCACTTTGGGAGGCTGAGGCAAGGAGGATCGCTTGAGCTCAGGAATTTGAGATCAACGTGGGTAACACAGGGCGACACTGTCTCTACAAAAAACACAAAAATGAGCCAGGTTTGGTGGTGCACGCCTGTAATCCCAGCTACTCAGGAGGCTGAGGGTGCAGTGAGCCGAGACGGCATCACTACACTCCTCCAGCCTGGGTGACAGAGTGAGACCCTGTCTCAAAACAATACAACAAAAAACCCCACATGCTAAAGTAGACAGAATAGTGTATGAGCTCCCAACCCCACACAGCCAGTTCATCAGGCATCACACCTCCCGGCCAGTCTCTGGCACTGATACCCCCACTTTCTGCCCCTGTTCTCACCACTCAGGGCCAGTATCCCTTATGTGAGTGAAATATTTGGGCCAGAAGTGTTTGGATTTGCATTTTTTCCCCCAAATTTTGGAATACTTGCATTATACTCATCAGTAAGAATCCTTAATCCAAAAACCTGAAATGGCCCAATGAGCATTTCCTTTGAGCTTCATGTCGGCACTCACAAAGTTTTGGATTTTGGAACATTCTGGATTTTCAGATTATGGATGCTCAGAGTGTATTTGAAGCAAATCCCAGATGTTACTAACTCACTAATAATTATTTTAGTATGCTGTACGTGGATGTTTATAACCACAATATTCTTAATAGCCCAAACATAGGAACAACGCAAATGTCCACCAACCAATAAAGACCTTGTGGTAGATCCATATAATGGAATATCATCTGGAAAGAAAAGGAATGAAGTCCTGATCCATGCAACTACAACTGAAGGAAGACCATGTAAAAGACTCTGTCGGGTCAGGGGCGGTGGCTCACACCTGTAATCCTAGCACTTTGGGAGGCCAAGACGGGCAGATCACCTGAGTTCGAGACCAGCCTGACCAATATGGAGAAACCCCGTCTCTACTAAAAACACAAAGTTAGCCGGGCGTGGTGGCGCATGCCTGTAATCCCAGCTACTCAGGAGGCTGAGGCAGGAGAACCGCTTGAACCTGGGAGGTGGAGGTTGTGGTGAGCCGAGATCACGCCACTGCACTCCAGCCTGGGCAACAAGAGTGAAACTCCACCTCAAAAAAAAAAAAAGACTCCATTGATGTGAAGTGTCCACAGCAGGCCTATGCAGAGACACAGCAGACTGGTGGCTGCCTGTATGGGGTGGGGGAGCCTGCTAACGGGTGCACGGTTGCTCTATAGAGCAAGGAAAATGTGCTAACATTGGCTGGAGTGATGATGGCTGCCCAACTCTATGAATACACTAAAAACCACTGCATCATATACCAAAAAGGGCAGATTTTATGGTATGTGAGTTACATGTTGATAAAGCTGTTATTAAGAAAATCAGTTTGAATCTCTAATACAGACCTTTCTTTTTTCTTTTTTAAAAAGGATAGAAGTAACAAAAGTAACCAGACGGGTAATGAACACACACCCCAGACAGTGCTGGAGCAGCTGTGGTGGCTCTGAGTGGGTAAGGAGTGAGGACGAAGTAAGGGGTCCTGCCGGGAAGCTGCTGAACGGCCACCCCCAGCACCAGGAAGAGCCAGACAAGCAGGAAGCCTGGGCCGCAACCTCAAGAGGAGAGCTCTGCAGGAGGGGCTGCCGGGCAGAAACAGGCCTCAAGCGTGGGAGCAGGAACTGCGCTCAGCTCAGAGGCCAGGACTAAGGTGCTTCGGAGCTACATGCTTCGACGTCTAACTCACAGCCACGGTCATTCTAACTAAAATGTGCAGAAGGCAAACACTGTAACACACATGGACTTCCACACAAAAGGAGATGCTGCTACTTGCTCTAGAGGTGTGTGAATCCTCCTGACCCCTCACCTGCGCCTCTCCCAGGTCGTTGTTCACCACAGTGAAGTTCAACCCAAGCTCCTCCACATCATCCTCGTAGCTCTTCAGGAAGAGCAAATTCTTATACACCTCAGGGTCCAGGGAGGCGAGGTGGTGAATGTCCACATCCGCACTGGTTCCAAGCAACTTGGAAAGGAAGAAGCCCGCAAAGGGCAGCTCCACCAGCATGTTCTCATAGAGAGCCTTCAAAAGAGAACAGTGACAACGTTAGCAACGAATATACAAGCCTTCTAAAAACAAAGAGCCATATGCTCAACTTGATATTAAACCCAACCCTAAGAGAGCAGGTATTTTCTCCTAGTACCGAAGGTGGAAGCTGATATTCAGTGGGCAAGTACCACGCTCCAGGCTCCCACAAAGGCATTCAATGCACGCATTCAGCATGCGGAGAACTCTGGAACAGACCACCTAGGGGCAAAATTGTGGAATTATGAAGAGCCAGATCCTTCCTGTGAAACAGAAGCCAACAAGTGCTTCTCCTCAAGAGAAGGATGGTGAATCCTTCAAGAACTGCAGGTTTGTTAAGTCTCCCGAGGTGGCTATGGCAAATGATCACACACTGTGAGACTGAAAACAACACGAACTCATGGCCTCGCGGCTCCACGGGCCACAGGTCCAAGATCCAGGGGAGGAGACCTCACTGTGTCTCCAGCTCCTGGTGTCTCAGGGTAACCCTCGGTGGGCCTTGGTTGTGGCTCCCTCACCCTCTTTCCTGTCTCTTCTCACAGATGTCTTCCCTGTGTGCTCTCTGGGTCTGAATCTCTTCTTTCTCTTATCAAGACACCAGCAACTGGATTTCGGGAGCCACTCTTACTATGACCTCATCTTAACTTGAGGAGGATTAAGATGAGATGATCTCACCAAAACTTTGCAAAGACCCTATTTCCAAACAAGGCCATATTCACAGGACAGGGTATTAGGATTTGAGCACAGTTTTTGGGGTCCCAGTTCATAACCGCATATGCCACTCTGCCCTGCAGCACAAAAGCAGCCACAGACAATGTGTCAATGAGTGAGGGTGGCTATGTTCCAAATTTGGGTGTCATGTGATTTTCACATGTCAAGAAATATTACTGTTTTTTTTTGTTTTGAAGATGGAGTCTTGCTCTGTCGCCCAGGCTGGAGTGCAGCCGCGCGATCAGCTCACTGCATCCTCCACCTCCCAGGTTAAAGCAATTCTCCTGCCTCAGCCTCCCGAGTAGCTGGGATTACAGGCACCCACCACCACGCCCAGCTAATTTCTGTGTTTTTAGTAGAGACGGGATTTTGCCACACTGGCCAGAATTGTCTCAAACTCCTGAGCTCAGGTGATCCGCCCACTTCGGCCTCCCAGAGTGCTGGGATTATAGGCATGAGCCACCACACCCGGCCAAAAGTTTTCTTTTTTTTTTTTTTTTTTTTGAGACGGAGTCTCGCTGTGTCACCCAGGCTGGAGTGCAGTGGCCCGATCTCGGCTCACTGCAAGCTCCGCCTCCCGGGTTTACGCCATTCTCCTGCCTCAGCCTCCAAGTAGCTGGGACTACAGGCGCCCGCCACCACGCCCGGCTAGTTTTTTTTTGTATTTTTAGTAGAGACGGGGTTTCACCATGTTAGCCAGGATGGTCTCGATCTCCTGACTTCGTGAACCACCCGCCTCGGCCTCCCAAAGTACTGGGATTACAGGCTTGAGCCACCGCGCCCGGCCTCAAAAGTTTTCTAATAAAGACAACAGAGACAACAGTTACCATTTCTTGAGCACTTACTAGGTATGAGGTGCCAGACACTGTGCTAGGTATGCAGTTAGACATTAGTTATCTTGTTTCCATGTGGTCTATCTGGACAATTTTTTAATTTAAGGTAAAGGAATGGAAGTAAACAAGAAATCTCGATTTCCTCTACAAAAGCCATTTGTGTTAGAATATATCTAGTCAGGCCGGGTGCGGTGGCTCACGTCTGTAATCCCAGCACTTTGGGAGGCCCAGGCGACTGGATCACCTGAGGTCAGGAGTTCCAGACCAACTGACATGGTGAAACCCCGTCTCTATTAAAAAAAAAAAAAAAAAAAAAAAATTAGCCAAGTGCAGTGGCACATGCCTGTAATCCCAGCTACTCGGGAGGCTGAGGCAGGAGAATCACTTGAACCCGGGAGGTGGAGGCTGCAGTGAGCCGAGATTGTGCCACTGCACTCCAGTCTGGGCAACAAGAGCAAAAACTCCGTATCAAAAAAAAAAAAAAAAAGAAAACATCCAGTCTTTAGAGAGATGTGTATTTACAGTGCTCCTATTTTCCCAGGTCGAACAGAGGTGGTCTAATGACCCCCAGGGTGTGTGGAGAACAGGTGGCCTAGTTGTAGAGAAAGAAACCCTCTCCACAGAGGCGGTCACGGGCTTCCTACTGTCTGGAGGTGCAGCACGGGAATTTTTGCCCGAGAATGAGGGACGCCAGGAAGGACAGAGAGAGGGAAGGTGAAGGCTGGACTAACAACCCCACACCTTGCAAATGACTATTATGAGCTGTACCGCAGGAGATGCTGTGATAGACCCAGGCCCTCTTTATCCCACTGTTTTCAGATTTGAGTGCTTTCGTGCTACCCAGGCAATACCAAAATCAAAACAAAACTTTATGGGGTAGTCATTCATCCATGAGACAGTCAACTCAGAAGTCACCCTTCCAACCTAGAGGCCATCACCCAAACGTATCATGCCCTGTTAGATATGTTTTAGAGAGATTTGTGTGAATTAAAAACATGGGAGTAAGCAGCTTCCAAAGAGCCGGGACAGTGCTTCTGCAAGCTTCCAGCAAAGGAGAAACGTTCCAACTGTAAACCAGTGCTCCTGTGGGGAGCGAGTCCTTCGCTTAGTCATAGCTTCCAGCCAGTTACCGTATTTAGTAATCTATTTCGTATGTGTAGTCCATAAAATGCGCATCCTTAAACAGGCACTCCAGAACTTACACACTCCAACAGGGCATGCTCAGACTCCCCTTAAAAGTCACATTTTAAGGACGTGTCCACTAAATATGACTGGAGAAAACGAGAAAACAGCTGTTGAGGTTTTCCCAAAAGCAAACATCTAGAATGCCACTGGGTTTTTGTTTCAGAAAATGACAGACATTGTGAAGAATGTTTTTTTTTTTTTTTTTTGAGATGGAGTCTCCCTCTGTTGCCCAGTCTGGAGTGCAGTAGCACGATCTTGGCTCACTGCAGCCTCTGCCTCCCGAGCTCAAGCGATTCTCCTGTCTCAGTTTCCTGAGTAGCTAGGACTACAGGTGTGCACCACCACGCCCAGCTAATTTTTGCATTTTCAGTAGAGATGGGGTTTCACCATATTGGCCAGGCTGGTCTCGAACTCCTGACTGAAGAATATTTTTTTTAAGGAGCCCAGTGCATGTCTGATAACTAGAGCCGGCATAATATCCCCTCCAAGAAGACTGCGGCTGGCCTCTGCCAGGTAAACCAAAGTATTATGTCCTTGTGTTTTTATTTCTGATTTGAGGACTAATGATTACCCAATTAATTTTGAAAAGATGGCAAAAAAGGGTTTCTTAATGAGAGAATGAATAAAATGGCAACAGGCACATAGTCATCATCTGCTGACAATGTAAAGAAAGTTGTGTTGAAAAGGCACAGTTCGGCCGGGCGCGGTGGCTCAAGCCTGTAATCCCAGCACTTTGGGAGGCCGAGGCGGGCGGATCACGAGGTCAGGAGTTCGAGACCATCCTGGCTAACACGGTGAAACCCCGTCTCTACTAAAAAATACAAAAAACTAGCCGGGCGAGGTGGCGGGCGCCTGTAGTCCCAGCTACTCGGGAGGCTGAGGCAGGAGAATGGCGTAAAAACCCGGGAGGCAGAGCTTGCAGTGAGCTGAGATCCGGCCACTGCACTCCAGCCTGGGTGACACAGCGAGACTCCGTCTCAAAAAAAAAAAAAAAAAAGAAAGAAAAGGCACAGTTCGTTTAAAGTTAAGGATGGTTAATACTATTAACCTGGGGCACTGATAAATGTCATCATTTCGAAATGAATGACGAGTTCAAAGCCAAGGAGAACATTCTGCATAAAACTACATGATTGATTCCAGGTGTTGAAGAAAAGCCCTCATTTGTACAGTGGACTTTAAAAGTAAACTGGAAATGTAAATCATTTGATGTTCAATATATAAGGTCACTGTTTGCCATTTCTGCATTAGTAACAATAAACCAGTGAAACTAGTTAAATATATCAGAACTACCTGAATTTTAAACAGAAATCCCACTGTGACTCATAAAATGTAAATGCATAGGTATAATTTTTTACATAAGGCAGGTTTAAACCTTCAGAGCATTTAATATACAAGCACCAATAAATGATGGCACTAAAAACTATGATTGCATCAGCTAAATGGATTATAAATTAAATTTCCATAATGTATGCAACTGAGATACAAATGTAAGCATAAATCAAGGTATTTTCTAAACACAGGTTAATTATACAACTTCAAAAACTGCCTATTTTTTATGCAAAATAATCCACTTAGCATTTTTCACATTGGCCTTAATTCTCAGCCAGCTGTACCACACTTGTTCCTAGAAGCATATCAATAACTACTTGTCATGAAAAAAATAGCAATAGGTATATGGAAAAAACCTGTAACGAATTTTTCAACTGTCTGTCTTTTATGAATGTTTATAGCTAGAAATCGTGCCAAAATGATTTGAAATAAAAAGGATTAATTATAGTAGAAGCCTTTTAATATAAGTGAGTGCAGTCGCGACGCAATTAATGCAAATTGTGGCTCTATCAGGAGAATAAATGTGAACCACATCACAGGCCATTTCTGTTTGCCGCCAAATAACTTCAGTAATTTACTACATTAAGAATCAATAAAAAAAATAATGCTTTTCAAATGCATCTCTATCAATCTTCAGGCAGCTTTAAAGTGAACATTTATAACTTAATCTAAAAACTATATAAGAGATGATGTCTTGCTTTAAAGCCATCCTAATTGAGCAAGCAGATAATAATTTTAATTATTTCAAATCATACTAACTGCATACTTTAAAAAACAAAAAAGAAATGTAAAATAAGAATGTATACTAATAGCAACATGCTATTTAACAATTGTGCTTCAGAATTAATAAGTTGGAATTGAAAAACGAAGTCCCTTCAGTCACTGGGACCACTAGGGGCTTGCATAACTAACTCTAAGCTCCTACGGGGCAGCAGATATACCTCATCTTTCTTTTATTTGGAGACAGAGTTTCGCTCTATCACCCAGGCTGGAGTGCAATGAATGGCACAATCTCAGCTCACTGCAACCTCCACCTCCTGGGTTCAAGTGATTCTCCTGCCTCAGCCTCCCAAGCAGCTGGGATTACAGGTGCGCACACCATGCCCAGCAAATTTTTGTATTTTTAGTAGAGACAGGGTTTCCTCATGTTGGCCAGGATTGTCTTGAACTCCTGACCTCAGCTGATCCACCAGCCTTGGCCTCCCAAAGTGCTGGGATTACAGGTGTGAGCCACCGCGCCCGGCAACATACCTCATCTTTAATGCAAGAGTTCAAATATAACATATGGTACCCATTCATGTAACAAACATTTATTAAGTGCCAACTATATGTCAGGGACCACATTACATACTGGAATTCTGCATTCGTGAATCTGTTTGCAAGAAAAACCATTCATTCTTGTGTTAAGAGTTTTCGGATTGTGGGTTTCAGATTATGTATATGTCAACACCCATTTCAAGTCCTAGATCTTCACAATCCTATTCCAGAGAGCTTTCTACACCGTCAACTCCTGCAACACTTTGTCTACACAGCTACCCTGGCACTAAAAAATCCATGTTGTCCCAGTGTCCCATGCGCCTCCCATGCAGGAACAGCAGGAGGAAGACACCAAGCTCCCTGGGAGAGGCCAGGCTGTGGGCCTCACTCTAATACGACACTGGCAGGTGCCCTAAAGCCAATCTTTAAACGTGAGCTGAAGTGAACTCGCTCTCGATTCAGCAGATGTCTACCACAGATAACTGAGCAGAGCCCACTAGCTGCTACTCAGAGAAAAAGAGCAATTCTGCCTTGCAAATCCTGAGCCACCACATCAGGACATGGGTGCCGCACTCTTACTTCTCTACAAAGGCTGCCCAAATCCCCAGCACACAGAGCTGCCCAGGCCTCACAGTGCTCACACCTTTCCATAAAGACAAGGAAAGCCTGCACAGATTCCCCTTCTTGTCTCCAACTCTCCTTTCACTTCAGAGGCCCTGCAGGGCACAGGGAATGGGGGTGGGGGCTATGGGGGAGACTCGAAGTGCACGTCTTCAGTCTTATTTTCCCCATAGTTGCCTCCAGTGATCGAGCCACAATATGATACATTTTGAGGAGCCTGGAGTTGACCCTTCCTTTTTTGTTTTTTTGAGACGGAGTTTCCCTCTTTTGCCCAGGCTGGAGTGCAGTGGCACAATCTTGGCTCATCACAATCTGTGCCTTCCGGTTTCAAGCGATTCTCCTGCCTCAGCCACCCAAGTAGCTGGAATTAGAGGCAACTGCCACCATGCCCAGCTATTTTTGTATTTTGAGTAGAGACAGGGGTTTCACCATGTTGGTCAGGCTGGTCTCAGACTCCTAACCTCGTGATCTGCCCGCCTCAGCCTCCCAAAGTGCTGGGATTACAGGCGTGAGCCACCACACCTGGCTCAACCCTTCCTTTTTTTTCTTCGACTTCTAGTTCTGTGGCTCCCAGGTTCAGGCTCCAAAACAAAGAAACCCCCGACCCTGCTCACCAAAATATTTCTAGAAGATAGAAAACTTACATCTTCATGAACAAGGAAGTTCGCCAAAGTAGCAAACCCATATTCCCACTTCCACTGACAAGAAGCAAACATCTGAGCATTTGAGGGCAGTTTTTACACTCCTGCTTCTGAAAGACAGTAGGAATTAAAACAAACAAACAAACAAAAAACGCAGGCCCAGTCTCAAGGTACCCCATAAAACCAAGAACTACTTTCAACAATTAGAAGAAAACATCTTTCAAGTTTCAAAATTCTACTTTTGCCATATAGGGGAATAAAATATCAGACTAGAAATCTGTCAAGCCACCTCCTGAGAAATTTGAGGATACTGATGCCTTCGATGATACAAGATTTTGTTACCATGGGGTGCTGTATCCCTAACAAGAGCTGACGCTCTAACGGCTATACTCCTTCCAGTTTTAGAACGATAGCACCCATGAACTCCAATTTATACTGACTGCTGCTTTCTCTAACTTTTGTGACACTGGCTCTGTCAGCCACGTTACCTACCGCATGATTCCTTTGTAACAGTTTTACTGGGGTATCATCCACATAACTTACATTAAAAGGTTTTATTATATTCATAAAGTTGTACAACCATCACCACAATCAATTTCTGAAGATTTTCATTATTCTAAAAAGAAACTCCACATCCCTTAGCTGCCACTCCTGGTTCCTCCCAGCCCTGGCGATCACTCATCCACCTTCTGTCTCTCTATATTTTCCTGTTTTGGACGTTTCACATAAATGGAAGCATGTCTTCGGTGATTTCTGTATCCGCTCTCTTTCACCGAGCAGAACATTCTCAAGGTACATCCATGTGTGCCATGTGTCAGTGCTTTACCCCTTTTTATGGCCCCGTAATACTCCACTGTACGGATGAACCGTATTCTGTTTACCCATTTGCCAGCTGATGGGCCTTGGAGTCATTTCCATCTTTTAGCTATTATGAATAATGCTACTGTGAGAATTTGTGTGCAAGTTTTTGTGTAAATATATGTTTGCTGGGTCAAAAGGTAAGTAACCTTTTGAGGAACTGCTAAACTTTTCCAAAGTGGCTGCACCGTTTTACACTCCCATTGGCAATGCACGAGGACTGATTCCTC
The DNA here is from genome assembly GCF_037993035.2 of Macaca fascicularis. Lineage (NCBI taxonomy): Eukaryota > Metazoa > Chordata > Mammalia > Primates > Cercopithecidae > Macaca > Macaca fascicularis. The sequence goes on along the minus strand of NC_088377.1, from coordinate 198,539,356 downwards.
CAAATCCTCACCAACCCTGCGATTCCTGGTTTGATTCCCACTGTGCTCGCGGGTGTGCGCGGCAGCCTGTGGCTGTGCTTTGCCCTTCCCTGACGACTAGTGATGCTGGCCATCTTTGCATGAGCTGATGGCCCATTTGCTTGCTGCCAGTCCCTGGAGAGATGCCCAATTGGATCCTTTGCCCATTTTTAATTAGGCTATCTTTTTATCATGGAGTCCTTCATATATATGCCACAAGTATCTTCTCTTTCAGTGTGTTGTATTTTCAGATTCTTGATGGTGTCTTTTGAAGCACAAATGTTTTTAAGTCCAGTTCATTTTTCCTTTTATTGTTTGTGCTCCTGGTCTCATAGCTAAAACAGGATTTTTTTCTGACTATGCTGCGACACTCAGCAGTCCATTTTCCCATATGCCCTGCAGCGCTCTGTGTTCCTCAGAACACTCTGCGTGAGTAGTTGTGGTCTCTTTTGCACCCTTGAACCACTGGGCACAGAAGGGAGGTAGGCCCCCTGTGCTCCTTACTGCCACTCCCAGACCATCCTTTCCTTCCCTCCCCCTTAAAATCCCTGGCTTTCAATCTCATGCACTGGGCTTGAGCACCCATTACTTCTCCCAGGTGCAGTTACTGCCCCTTAATTCAAGATTTTAGCTCCTGAGAGTCTAACGCACTCTGGTGATAATTTTTGGTGACATCTGTGGCCCACAGTTGACTGTCATTCTAACATCCTGGCTATCCCTCAACTCCACCTTAGCTACCAATTCCTTCAGCCCTGTCCTCCAAGTGGCATTACCAGTAACTAAGCCCCTCTGATCTTAGCTATAACCACCCCTACAGTGACTCCCTGAAGGACCTCGACTCCACAGGTCTCCTCTCCCATCCAGCTTCCCTTGCCCTCAAATCTCCATTCAAGGATTAATTTCCTCTCTCAACAGCCTAGATTCAAAGGTAGGCTCTTGTGACCACTATGAACTTGCAACCAATTCACCCTTTATTATAGTCACTTGGCAAAAAACCCCATCCCTGGTTAAATCCGACTCTACATCCTAGTCAGACCCACATAGCTGTTCATGGGTGTAGAAAAACAGGCAACCCACGTGGCTGGTCTCACTTCACTTTATATTAACGTCAAGTGAGCCCTACATTAACTGGCAATCCTATTATATTTCCATAGTCCAGTAATTCTCAAATTTTACTGTGTATCAGAGTCATGCTTATTAATTTAAGCCTATTCATAGCTTGCTGGCCGGGTGTTGTGGCTCACACCTATAATCCCAGCACTTTGGGAGGCCAAGGCGGGTGGATTACTTGAGGCCAGGAATTCGAGACCAGCCTGGCCAACATGGCGAAACCCTATCTCTAGTAAAAATACAAAAATTAGCCAGGTGTGGTGGTGGGCACCGTAGTCCCAGTTACTTGGGAGGCTGAGGCACAAGAATTGCTTGAACTGGGAGGCAGAGGTCGCAGTGAGCCATGCCACTGTATTTTAGCCTGGGCAAGAGCAAGACTGTCTCAAAAACCCCCCCAAAACCAAAAACCAAAACACACAGCTTGCTGAGCCCTAGCCCTAGCATTCCAGATTCAGAAGGTCTGGGGTGGAGCCCAAGAATTTGCATTTCTAACAGATCCTCAGGTGAGGCAGGAGGCTGGACTGGGAACGTTGCTCTTCCCATCCTCGCCTTCTGCTGCATCACCCAGAAAGCAGCAACAGTGGGAAGCAGTCAGAATGAGCTCCTGCTCCCCAGCTCATGCAGCTGCACCCACAGTGTTCCTCTCCCTCTTCTTGGACACACGGCCTGTGGCGCTCCCTGCTTCAGCACCAGACCCCACACCCTCACTCTGCAGGGTGCAGTTCCTCTCTCCCTCAGCAATTCCACTGACTCATTTCCAGCAGCACGCGCACATGCCGTTACTTCTCCCATCTTCAGAATACAGCTTTCCTAGCCCCATATCCCTTAAGCGGCTGCTCATAGTTTTCTTGATAACCAGTCCCCCAATTCTTCTCCAATCCTTCCTCTTGTAACTGCTCTGAAGTCTACTGCTGCAGAGTGCCCTCATCACAAACCTGTGGCTCCATCCATTTTCAACCAGTGAACACTCATGGAAAAGCACTTAGTCCACAGCACAGAAAATGCCTAGCACCTTGGAAGCCCCCTGCGCCCTGTTCCAGTGTTACCCTCCCAGTGTTACCCTCCCAGGAGCATCAGGATCCTGCCTTCCAAAAACTGCAATGAGCTTTGCTTCTTTCTGAACTTCTATAAATGAAATCTGACAAAATGTACTTTTGTGTGTCCGGATTCTCCAACTCAATGTTAGGTCTGTGCCGTTCACTCATACCATTTTGAGTAGCTGTAGTTTGTTCATTCAATAAGTCTTGTGACTATCCTACAACTTATTTATTATTATTATGCTTTTGAAGGACATTTGTGTAGTTTCCAGTTTAGGGGCTATACAGTGTTACTATAAACATTCTTTCACATGTATTCTAATGAATATGTACACACTTCTGTTGTGATGTGATGTATTTTCAGCTTTCATATGATACTTTAAGAAGAAAATTCTGACATTCTTTTCAACCCATGTGCTGAGGTTTTTGCCTTCACCACGCCACAGAAATCACTTGTCCACTGTGCTAAATGACATGGCCACTTCTCAGTGCTAAACCTTACTTGGTCTAACGGTACCATCACACAATACCCACCTTTCTCTTCCTTTCAAACACCATCTGTATTTGGTACCTGAAATTCCACTTTTCTGGTTTTCTCCCTTACTTTCCAGCTTCATCTCCTGAACTTCTTTCTATTAGTCAATTCTCCACTCTCTGGACTCTAAACCTTGGAGAGCCCTGGGGCTCAGTTCTTCATCTCTTTTCTTCTCAGCCCAGATATTGCCTCTGAACCTGAGGCCCCTATCCTCAACTGCCCCCCATTAAGCCTCCATAAGAATGCCTCCCTCCCCACACCTGCTCCTGCTCAGACCTTCCCCAGGTTAGTCAACATGACCTCCATCCTTTTAGTTCTCAGAACAGAACCCAGGCGGTCCCCTTACCTTCTCTTGTCCTCACACATCCCAACATCTGATTCATCAGCAAATCTCCTTGAATACGATGACTTCTTACCAGCACTACCACCAGGACGTAGGCAGCATCATCACTCCAACTGAACGACGTGACACTCCATCTGGTGTCCCACCTTGAGTGCGTGACCAATGCAAGCTTATACCAAAGCCAAGGAGGCCCATGACAACACAGGCCAGATTCTGCCAGCCCTCTGTTGGTGTCGCCAGGAGTCCCCACTGGCCTGTCTTACTCCAGAGCGTGACCTCCACCACTTTACTTACTGCTGCCTCTCAAAGCTGATTTTGAGTTTAGAAACAACAAAATTAACACCATACACCTTCATTTGGCTTTTATTTCAAAAAGTTACATTTGCTAAATCTAAATGAATATTTAAATGTTTAAAAGGATTTACATGGGCCCTATTTTATCATTATTTTGAGACAAGGTCTCTGTCACCCAGGCTGGAGTGTGGTGGTGCCATCATGGCTCACTGCAGCCTCTACATCCCAGGCTCAAGCAATCCTCCCACCTCAGCCTCCCAAGTAGCTGGGACTACAGACACACACCACCACGTCTGGCTACTTTTCTTTTTTTTTTTTTAGCAGTAGAGACTAGGTCTCCCTATGTATGCCTAGGCTGGTCTTGAACTCCTGGGCTTAAGTGATCTTTCCACCTTGGCCTCCCAAAGTGCTGGGATTACAGGTATGAGCTACTGCACCCAACGCTATTTTTTAGATTATTTGTTGTCTTTATTGCACAAATAAGAGCCAAAGATAAACAGGAGACTTTAAGTAGGGCCAGCAAGAGTGTGTGCTTCTAACCTTCATGGTGACAAACTTGGCCCAGAAAAAAGAGAATGGTCTCAATATCATACTGATCCATTCTCCTCATGAATTTCAGATGTTTAACTATTGCTTGGGAGTGATGAGAAAAATAAACAGGAAGTAATAACTCAACAGTAAGCAAGACTTACTTAATCCAAGGGCAGAAAGAATTTACCTTGTGGTGCTAAACCTACAGTGAGAAATCTTTTTTTTTTTTTTTTTGAGACAGAGTCTGGCTCTGTCGTCCAGGCTGGAGTGCAGTGGTGCGATTTTGGCTCACTGCAAGCTACGCCTCCCGGGTTCATGCCATTCTCCTGCCTCAGCCTCCTGAGGAGCTGGGACAACAGGCGCCCGCCACCACGCCCGGCTAATTTTTTGTATTTTTAGTAGAGATGGGGTTTCACTGTGTTAGCCAGGATGTTTTTGATCTCCTGACCTAGTGATCCACCTGCCTCGGCCTCCCAAAGTGCTGGGATTACAGGCGTGAGCCACCGCACCCGGCCAAGAAATCTTATTTAGGTGCAGCAATCAACTGAATTCAGGAATACATCTCTCATTTTTACTGTAGAATCTAAACCATTTGTATTTTATGGTTAATTCTGAAGAAATAAACTTACATAGAAAACCGTCTTGCCGGGTGCGGTGGCTTGTGCCTGTGATACCAGCACTTTAGGAGGCTGAGGCAGGCGGATCACTTGAGGTCAGGAGTTCCAGACCAGCCTGGCCAACATGGTGAAACCCCATCTCTACCAAAAATACAAAAATTAGCCGAGCAGGGTGGTGGATACCTGTAATCCCAGCTACTCGGGAGGCTGAGGCAGGAGAATCACTTGAACCAGGAGGCGGAGGTTGCAGTGAGCCAAGATTGCACCACTGCACTCCAGCCTGGGCAACAGAGTGAGTCTCAAAAAAAAAAAAAGAGTTTAGGGTTCAAAACAAGGTTTTTTTTTTTTGAGACGGAGTCTCACTCTGTCACCCAGGCTGGAGTGCAGTGGCCGGATCTCGGATCTCAGCTCACTGCAAGCTCTGCCTCCCGGGTTTACGCCATTCTCCTGCCTCAGCCTCCCGAGTAGCTGGGACTACAGGCGCCCACCACCTTGCCCGGCTAGTTTTTTGTTTTGTTTTTTTTTTTTTTGAGACAGAGTCTTGCTCTGTGCTCCAGGCTGGAGTGCAGTGGCGCGATCTCGGCTCACTGCAAGCTCCGCCCCCCCGGGTTCACGCCATTCTCCTGCCTCAGCCTCCCGAGTAGCTTGGACTACAGGCGCCCGCCACCTCGCCCGGCTAATTTTCTTGTATTTTTAGTAGAGACGGGGTTTCACCGTGTTAGCCAGGATAGTCTCGATCTCCTGACCTCGTGATCTGCCCGTCTCGGCCTCCCAAAGTGCTGGGATTACAGGCTTGAGCCACCGCGCCCGGCTGTTTTTTGTATTTTTTAGTAGAGACGGGGTTTCACTGTGTTAGCCAGGATGGTCTCGATCTCCTGACCTCGTGATCCGCCCGTCTCGGCCTCCCAAAGTTCTGGGATTACAGGCTTGAGCCACCACGCCCGGCCAAAACAAGGTATTATACAAGAGAAGCTCTGCCTCTTTAAGGGCTAAGGCAACTAAAATGACTAGTATTCACCTCAATTTAGATGTTTAAAGCTTCAGCAAATTCAGTGAGCATTTTACAAAAGGATGCTAATGATGGAGAAAAAGAAACTTTCCAACTTTTGAAAATCTCAATATAAATTGTTAAGTGCCAATATTATACTACATAATACAATAAATGCACACTGAATTCTACTGTAATAAAAAATTATAAACCATGCTGAAGTTATACAATCTAATTAAAATTTTCAAATATATAACCAAGATAATATCAAATAATCTGATTTATAGGCATGCCATTCCAATTAAATCAATATTCTAAAGCAAGAAAAAAAGCCATTTTCAAATAGAATTCAAATATGATAAAGGCTTAGCCTCAATAAATATTCTGAACTTAATTGGCTTAAATGGACCTAGGTGCTTCTATCTGTAAAAAAAAGTTCAAGATGACATTACCACATCCTTGGGCTGTTTATTTATTCCCTGTCTGCAGCCTGATTTACAGGCGATAAAATGCAATCATGACCCACACCAGAAGCAAGAATCATTTGCTAATGGAACTTTTAATTGAGAAGTGGCCAGTGACAGGAGGTAATTCTCCCTCTGTAGGATCACTCCTGAAGACCTCTTTGTACTTTATCACAGTAAACAATCACTAACATATGCATTAAAGAAAATTTAAATACATTATGACCCAATAAATATCATAATCAATCAATATACAATTTTCATCTCTTAAAGACGTAATGTTCAGGTACCACACTATTAGTTGTTGTACTATTACACTTACTTAGATCTGAGCAATTTTTAGCATGTTAGTACAAAGTTTAACTCTGTCATCAGATGGTTGATGTTTTGGAAGTTGGTAACCCCTTGGGAATTTCCATGCAGAAAATAATGTAAGGAAAGTCTTAAATATGTGAAACTAAGTTAACTACCATCCTCAAACAACTATAGTTTTGTTATTAGTCTAAACTTTACTATTTTAAACAGACTTAATAAGATATAACTTACATAAACTTCATTTGTGGGAGAAAGGTTTAAAATCACAAATTCTCTTCCCTGGATCTTGTGTAAATATATATACATTCCAAAGTACAGTATTGTACAATGACATCATATTCAGAATAATTTCAATTATAAGCAATATGTCAATAAACAGGAGAAAATGAGTTTATCCTCACCAGACTTACATAACTATTAGCTTCTACATTAATCAAGACTGGATGATTTATACATTCAGGAAGAAAAAGTCGTATATAATCTTAAGGTTTAATTCATGCAGATAAAATTAATGCTCTATCTTCTGTAACTGCATTGTGCGAAAACCACTAAGTTTACAGTATTTCAGGTTAGCCTAGCAAAACACTCACCTTTATTTTCACATATATATTATTAAGTTAGAAGGTTCTTGGGCTCACTTTAACAGAAAGAACTATGGGATTTCATTGTAAAGATTTTCTTTTCTCTTTTTTTTGAGACAGAGTTTTGCTCTTGTTACAAAGGCTGGAGTGCAATGGTGTGATCTTGGCTCACCACAACCTCCGCTTCCCAGATTCAAGCGATTCTCCTGCCTCAGCCTCCTGAGTAGCTGGGATTACAGGCATGCACCACCACGCCCAGCTAATTTTGTATTTTTAGTAGAGACAGGGTTTCTCCATGTTGGTCAGGCTAGTCTCGAGCTCCCGACCTCAGGTGATCTGCCCGCCTTGGCCTCCTAAAGTGCTGGGATTACAGGTGTGAGCCACCATGTCCAGCTCATTGTAAAGATTTTCATACAATGAATTATGAAATGTACATCCTCCAGAGGAAGCTGAAACTGAGAAGTAGGCTGTGTGACCATCAACGAAGAGAGAGATGCTATCCGCAAACTGAAACCAAAGCCAGCTCACAAATCAACATCAAATCAACACCTGAAATCTGCCACCTGAACTATGGCGAGCCTGAAGATGATGATATAACACATACCGTTACGGTAGTGAAGTCATGTTGGAGCCCTTTCTCAAACCTGAAGAGCACTTAAAATCACTGGGAGTCTGAACAAAGAAATAACTGGGGCTGTGACAATGCATTTCAGAGAGACACAAATAAAGGGGAATTATTCTATATCCAGGATAGACTGATTCCTTCCCACTACCCCTGCTTAACAAGGCTGCGGTTCTACTCCCATTTGCTATAAATAAATACACACATACCCCATACTGCAAAGCTACAGTAATCAAGACCATATTGCGTAAGGGCAGACCCACAGTGTTAAGTGTATGGTCTACTAATTTTCAACAAGGGTGGCAAGAACATGAGGATGCCTAACTCATACAATCTACAAAAATTAACTCAAAAAGGATCAAAGACCAAAATGTAACAGTTAAAACTACAGAACTGTCAGAAGAACATACAGGTGGAAATCTTTGTGATTTTAGGTCAGGGAATGGATAAGACACCAAAAACAAGCAACAAAAGAAAAAAAAAAACATTAGACTTCAAAATTAAAAGTGTTCGTTCTTCAAAGGAAATCATCATGAAAGTGAAGAGACCACCCAGAGAAGGAAGAAAATACTTGCAAATCATTTACCTGACAATGTTTTAGCTTCCTCAGAGAATATAAATTTCATAACTCATTGCATTTCAGGGACTTAATAATAAAAGACAATCCAATAAAAAAATAGGCAATGGACTTGAATAGACATTTCTCAACAGAAGTCATGGAGCACATGAAAAGATGGTTAACATCATTGGTCATCAGGGAAATTAAAACCACAACGAGACACCAATTCCCACCCACTAGAATGGCTGTAATGAAAAAGACAACACTAAGTAAGTGCTGACAAGGATGTGGAGTCACTGAAACCTTCACAAATTGCTGCTGGGATTGTAAAAGGTTGCAGACACTTTGACGTGGAGTACTGTACGACCTAACACTTTCATGCCTAGGTATATGCCCAAGAAAAATGAAAAAACTATGTCCAAATAACAGCCTGTATACAAATGTTTGTAGCAGCATTATTCATAATAGCCAAAAGGTGGAAACAATGCAAATGTACCATTGCACTCCAGGCTGGGATGAATAAGTAAACAAAATGTGGTGACTGGGTGTGGTGGCTCACACCTGTAATCCTAGCCTTTTGAGAGATTGAGGCAGGAAGACTGCTCGACACCAGGAGTTCAAGACCAGCCTGGGCAACATGGCGAGAGCCTGCCTCTACAATAAAATGAAACAATTAGGAGTGGTAGCAAGCAACTGTTGCCACAGTTGGCAGGCTGAAAGCAGGAGGACTGCTTAAGCACAGGACTGAGCTGTGTTTGCAGCAGTGCACTCCAGCCTAGGTGGCAGTCTGTTTCAAAATGAACAAAACAAACTCCAAAGTGTGGTATATCCATACAATGAAATAAGAGTCAGCCCTTAAAAGGAGTGAAGCTCTGACCTATTAGGACATTAATGAAACCTGAAAACATGCTAAATCAAAGAAGCCAATAACAAAAGGTCACAAATTTATAGTCGATAAAACAAATGATTCCACTTATATGAAATGTCCAGGAAAAAAAAAAAATCCATAGAGACTGAAAGTAGATGAGTGGTTGGCCAGGGCTGGGGGAGGAAGGGCAGGATAGGGAGGGACTACATAGGGTTTCCTTTTTGGGATGATGACACTGCTTCCAAGTTAGATATTGGTGATGGTCACACAGCACAGTGAATACATTAAAAACCACTGAACTGTACACTTTAAAAGGTTCAATTTTCCATGATGTGAGTTATATTTTAATAAAACTGTTATGTAAAAGAAGTCATAAAAGTACCATCTGTTTTGCAGGCACTGATTTCCAATTAAGCTACTTCTCAAAACAGGCACTCCATGCACTATGCTTCTCGGAGAACAGAACTACCAATGAGATAAAGAAATTTTATTACAAAGTTGAAAATGAGTATAGCTCTGATTAATTCTTACAGAAATTAATCACAATAGCAACATTAATTTCTAATTTATTTATTTATTTTTATTTTTATTTTTTGAGACAGAGTTTCACTCTGTCACCCAGGCTGGAGTGCAGTGGTGCAATCTCGGCTCACTGCAAGCTCTGCCTCCCGGGTTCACGCCATTCTCCTGCCTCGGCCTCCCGGGCAGCTGGGACTACAGGCGCCCACCACCACGCCAGGCTAATTTTTTATAGTTTTAGTAGAGACGAGGTTTCACCATGTTAGCCAGGATGGTCTCGATCTCCTGACCTCGTGATCCGCCCGCCTCGGCCTCCAAAGTGCTGGGATTACAGGCATGAGCCACCGCGCCCGGTCTTAATTTCTAATTTATTTAAGAATGTTAGTAACAGGCCAGGTGCAGTGGCTCACACTTGTAATCCCAGCACTTTGGGAGGCTGAGGCAGGTGGACACTTGAGGTCAGGAGTTCAAGACCATCCTGTACAACATGGTGGAAACCCCTATCTCTGCTAAAAATACAAAAATTAGCTGGGCGTGGTGGTGCACACCTGCAGTTCAGGAGGCTGGTGCAGGACAATCCCTTGAACCTGGGAGGTGGAGTTTGCAGTGAGCAGAGATGACGCCACAGCACTCCAGCCTGGGCAACAGAGCGAGGAGAGACTCCGTCTCAAACAAACAAACTAGCTAATAATAATTCCTGAATACTCAACTTGATAAATGTTACTCTAGCAGGTAGAGCTGTGTCCCCCCAAAAGACAAACTCAAATCCTAATCTGTGAATATAACCTTCTATGGAAATGAGGTATTTGCAGATAATCAAATTAAGATGAAGTCACACTGGATCAGGGCAGGACCCAACTACAATGACAGGTGTCCTTATTTTAAAAAATAGAAGGCAATGTTGACACAGACACTCAGGGAGAAGTCCACATTAGAGCAGAGGCAGAGATCAAAATGATGAATCTACAAGCCAAAAAAGGTCAAGGGCTATTGGCAAGACCAGAAGAACGGATTATTCTAGAGCCTCTAAAAAGGAATCTATGTTGCTGCTGACACCCTGAGTTTGGACTTCTGGCCTCTAGAACTGTCAAATAATACATTTCAGTTTTTTTTTTTTTTTTTTTTTTTTTTGGAGACGGAGTCTCGCTCTGTCGCCCAGGCTGCAGTGCAGTGGCGCGATCTCGGCTCACTGCAAGCTCCGCCTCCCGGGTTCACGCCATTCTCCTGCCTCAGCCTCCCGAGTAGCTGGGACTACAGGCGCCCACAACCGTGCCCGGCTAATTTTTTGTATTTTTAGTAGAGACGGGGTTTCACCGTGGTCTCGATCTCCTGACCTTGTGATCCGCCCGCCTCGGCCTCCCAAAGTGCTGGGATTACAGGCGTGAGCCACCGCGCCCGGCACATTTCAGTTTTTCTAAGCCCCCCTCCTCACCCCCAAAAGCATGTGGTGATTTGTTGCAGCAGTCCCAGTAAACTTATAGTCACTAGGCAGTAACTTACTGTCTTAGTCCATTTTGACTGCTTATAGTGGAAGACCTGAAACGAGTAATTAATAAAAACTGAAATCCATTTCTTATAGCTGGAAGGCCAGGAGCCCAGGGTCCAGGGGCAGCCCCTAGTGAGGCCTTCTCAGTGGTGGGGACTCTGCAGAGTCCAGAGGCGGCACAGGGCATCACAAGGTTAGGGGCTCCCTCCTGTAAAGTCACCAAGGCCCCTCCCACAATAAACCACTCATTCATTCATGAAGGCCGAGCTCGCATGATCTAATCACCTCTTAAAAGGTTCCACCTCTCAATACTGGCACACTGGGGATCAAGTTTCAACACGAGTTTGGAGGGGACATTCAAACCATAGCACCTACTTACACAACCATACAAATTTGTTTCGTGCAGTGCTTTTGCAACATTTAGCATCCAAATTTAAAACACACAGTATTTTATGATAAACTTGGATAACAACCACACATAAACATAAAATGTCAACATCTTTTGGTCCGAGGTCTATTTTTATATGAAGGTTACTTTACCTTTCCAAGCATTCTGCCTAGGAAGTAGTAATGTCTGGCAAAAGAATCTCCCACAAGCATCTGAGCAGCCGGGTTGGGGTACAGAAGCCCTTCATTAGTAGTCTTAAAGAACCCCTGGTTAGGGTTAAATCCTGACTTCAGTAGTTCATTTAAAAACTCTCTGAAAATACCACCACCATCAATGCCAGCTTCATCCAGGCCATGGGCATTGAGCAAGTGCACACGGATCCGCTTTTTCAAATCAGGCTCTGTTCAAAAAAATGGGAGGGTGAGGAGGAAAGATGTTACAAGAAAGCAATAACATCAACTGGCCTTACAGGAAGGCTTGGGGAAGGGGTGTGAGGATCTTAGGGACATTTTAACATAGGACTCAAAACAGCAATGACATTATCATTATTTTTTGAGACAGAGTCTTGCTCTGTCACCCAGGCTGAAGTGCAGTGGCATGATCTCGGCTCACTACAACCTCTGCCTCCACGAACTCTCAGGGAGTTGGTCCTCCAGAGTCTACAGCAAGCTTGTCCTCAACCTGCAGCCCACAGGCCGATGTGGCCCAGGATGGCTTTGAATGCGGCCCAACACAAATTCTTAAATTCTTAAAACATTAGGTTTTTTTTTTTTTCCTTTTTTCTTTTTTGAGACGGGGTCTCCTTCTGTCATTCAGGCTAGAGTGCAGTGGTGCCATCTCGGCTCACTGCAACCTCCGCCTCCAGGGTTCAAGTGATTCTTCTGCTTCAGCCACCCCAAGTAGCTGGGACTATAGGTGTGCGCCGCCATGCCTGGCTAATTTTTCTATTTTTAGTAGAGATGGGGTTTCACCATATTGGCCAGGCTGGTCTCGAACTCCTGACTTTGTGATCTGCCCGCCTCAGTGTCCCAAAGTGCTGGGATTACAGGCATGAGCCACCGCGCACAGCCTGTGATTTTTTTTTTTTTTTTTTTTTTAAAGCTTATCAGGTATCGTTAGTGTATTTTACGTGTGGCCCAAGACAAATTATTCCTCTTCCAATGTGGCTCAGGGAAGCCAAAGGATTGGACAACCCTGATCTATATGATCTTTTAATAGCTGTATTTGGCTGAAAAGGGGGAAAATTACTGGTTATATAATTTGCCACAAAGAGTAAATTAAGGCCAGGTGCAGTGGCTCATGTCTGTAATCCCAGCACTTTGGGAGGCTGAGGGGGGTGGATCGCTTTGAGGTCAGCAGTTCGAGACCAGCCTGGCCAACAAGGTGAAACCCCATCTCTACTAAAAGTACAAAAACTAGCTGGGCATGGTGGCACATGTCTGTAATCCCAGCTACTTGGGTGGCTGAGGCCGGAGAATCGCTTGAACCCGGGAGGCAGAGGTTGCAGTAAGCCAATATCGTGTCACTGCACTCCAGCCTGCGTGACAGTCTCAAAAAAAAAAAAAAAAAAAAGTAAATTAAAACATTGTCTTTGGGCACAGAGGTTCACTTCTGTAATCCCAGCACTTTGGGAAGCCAAGGCAGGACTGCCTAACGCCAGGAGTCCAAGACCAGCCTGGGCAACACCAGCAAGACCCTTTCTCCATAAAATATTAAGAATAGCTGGGCATGGTGGTGTGTGCCTGTAATCCCAGCTACTCAAGAGGATCACTTGAGCCCAGGAGTTTGAGGCTGCAGTGAGCTATGACTGCACCACTGCACTCCAGCCTGGGTGAAAGCGAGACCCCCATCTCTAAAATAAAAATTAAAAAACCCCCAAAACAGGCCAGGTGCGGTGGCACGAGCCTGTAATCCCGGCACTTTGGGAGGCCAAGGCAGGTGGGTCACCTGAGGTCAGGAGTTTGAGACCGGCCTAACATGGTGAAACCCGGTCTCTACTAAATACAAAAAAAAAATTAGCCAGGCATGGTGGTGCACACCTGTAATCCCAGCTACTCAGGAGGCTGAGGCAGGAGAATCACTTGAACCCAGGAGGCGGAGGTTGCAGTGAGTCAAGATCGTGCCACTGCACTGCAGCCTGGGCAACAAGAGAGAAGTTCCGTTTCAAAAAACAAACAAAAACCCAAAACCAAAAAAACCACAAGGTGGACCAAGTTAGGATGTGATCTGATAAACAGGCTGCATCAGAGAACAGCTTTGGGAAAGTAAGTGAAATGTCCTTTATCTTTTCGTGAGAAAGTTCTACAGGTGCTTTGCAGAAAAGATAGGGTGAAGGAGAGGCGAGAGTTGGGGAGAAGCTGCTGCATGAAGTCAGGGGAAGTGGGAAAGCACCAGCACATAGCGTACATTTGACACTTTCACAGACCCCACGCGCTGCCGCCCTCTGTCGGCTTTGGTGCACAGTCACCCACACATATCTGCCCTTGAGCATCTCAAGGGACACATAACCTTTAGAAGCATCCTGGAAAAGGGGTTTAGCAGAGAATGCTTGATACAGCCTCCAGGCAATCTCCTCAAAACCCTGTTTATCTCAACATTGCTATGTACACACGTCAGTAATTTTGAAGTTTCAGTACCTGGAGTGTAAATAGTCTATGATATGTGTCAAGTAGGGCAAATAAAATTTACTGGACTGACTGAGGCTTACAGCCACCACATACCAAGTTCCCACTCACTGAGCAATGGTCGCTGACTGAATGGACAAGATGGGGCCACTCTGCACAACAGCAAGGATGCAGTGCTGCCTGGCTGTGCCACCCAACCTCTGGGTCAGTGTCCGTGTCACCCTTGGGAATCAGGTAAACACATCTAAGCCATTTGGCTCCAGCTTGCTTTCCTGCTTCTGGAAGAAATTTCCTCTGCTTCAGGAAGAAATGGTAATTCTGCCCATTAAATGAGATAAAATAAAAGTAACCAACCAACAAAAGCAGACAAGTGAGGCTCTCCAGAACTGATGACAGCAGAGCACGGAGCCAGCTTTGCCTCATTCTCACCTAAGAGTCAATGACAGTGTGAGCTCCAGGCCCCAAGGGAACTGTGTTACCCACTTTATAATTCTTACAGCAATCCCATGAGGGAATGTGACAGTTTCTCCCAATATTCCACACTGTAACAAGGTGGTGCAGTGCAGGCAGGGAGTGCGTGGGCATCCCTGTGAGACCCCAGCCCCTCTCTGCTCTCTGAGCACCAACTGCAGGAGCAGCCATCAGCCTCTTTGCATTTCACTCAGTCAGCTTATGGGTAACGGGGGCGAACATGCACACTTCAGAGAACTGCTCCGAGATGAGGCAGACCAGCATCCTACAGCATGGGTTCGCTTCAACGACCAGATGGTATGTGGAATAATCACATTAGTTGATTATATGTAAATTATTAGTCAAAAACGCACCTCAAACCATTCTCTCACAAGTAAATTAATGATTCTGAGATATCTGACTTTACTAATTTGCCTAGCAAAACACCACATTTTAACACATGGCTTAATCATTCTTATAGTACTTGACAACATTTATAAAGATTTTAAGCATTACAGTATAAACATCATGAGAAGATTCTTCCAAATCTTTTAACTTCAATGCAATTATTAGCATGCATTTAGGGAGGTGGGGTGTGATCAGTTTTTAAACAATTTTTAAAGCTTAAGGATTCATTAGGAAATTTGAGGTTTGTTATAACTGGACAGTAACATCAAAGAATCATCTACGTGGAGTAGTTTTAAAGTTAATTTTAAATTGCTGGTAAATAAGAAACACGTTCTACTCTGGCTGAAGAGCTTACAGCCCCCTACTTGCAAGTACCCCGCACCACAGCACCTGCGCCCTCGGAGTGCCCCTCACCTACAAACTCAGCTCCTCCCCTACAGGTGCCGCTCCAGAACTGCCTCTGGTAAGGCCCTTCGACGTTAAACAGCTCACTCTTCTCTAAACACTACACGATCATTGGCAAACTCATTATTTTGTCACATCTACTTTTTTCCCCCTGGGATTCAACCACAAATTGAACAAGCATCTACTGAGCACCAGCTGTGTACACCAAACAAACAATTCCATCCCAAGCTGTAAAAACCTTCAGGGTCAAGTGGGAGAGATGAACATGAAATCTGCTAATAAAAATACAACACCAGAACTATTAAGAATTGATTTATAAGGTACTGTGGGACCCCAAAACATCTCTCAATTAGACAATTAGTTAGATTAGGAGTCTCTCATTTACACCAAATATTCTGAAAACACAATCAGATAGGCAAGGGAAACCTGGCCCTGTGGAGAGGCCACAGCCTGTACGCAGACCTGAGTTCACTCGGTCTTAGCTGATGACACTCGGCATCAGAGGGCCATGGCAAAGATTCAATGCCAACAGTAAATTGTGTGAAAAAATAAAAGCTTGAAATAGAGTAAGGAAACAACTGATGTTAGCTTTCCTCCACTGTTCCAATATTATGACAAAATTAGCTCTTTACGTAAGCAATAAAAATTACTAGAAATCAGGTTTCATTTCCTTAGAAGAAAATTAAGTTGTTCCCCTAGAAGAAAAGGCAATTGTCATTTCACATCGGACAACCTGTCACCTTCCAAAAATTGGGTAAGATGATTTCATTTTTAATTTTAGATCCAGCCTAAGCTTTCATTTTAATCCCTTTGGCATTGACCAACACTGAATTAATGTATTATCATAATCACAATATTTCGAAGTTAAAACTGCTAATATATTAAAGGTTAATAGCACACAAACTTTGAAGACTAAGTATCAAATATTAACATAAGACAAAATGTGCCAGTGAGCTCCAAATGCTATCCAAATTGCTGTTACAATATAATCCTCCTTTACTAATGGCAGTGTCATTGAAGCACACTTATCTTTTTATAAAGAAACTTGGATTGCTATGGCATTTATTTTAGTATATTTAATTTGGCTTACAATTTGTGATTTTATATAAATATTTATACAAAAACACAGAACGTAAATGGCTGCCATCGAGATTTTTAGAATGACAGCTTGCAAACTAAATTTTTGGGGCAGACATTGGGAGGTGGGGAACCGGTTACTTTCTTGCCCTTTAAAAATAATTAATATTTTTTAAAGGCTTCTGTTGTAGTAACTGTCAATTTTAGAAATATTACTTAATAACATGTCTCCCAAATCTGACTTGCTATACTTTTTTTTGGAGACTGGGTCTGGCTCTATTGCCAAGGCCGGAGCAGTAGCACAATCAGGGTTCGACTGCAGCCTTGACCTCCCAGGCTCAAGTCATCCTCCCGCCTCAGCCTTTTGCAGAGCGCAGACAACAGGAGCACACTAATATACCCAGATAAGCTCACTTTTTTTTTTTTTTTTTTTTGAGACGGAGTCTCGCTCTGTCGCCCAGGCTGGAGTGCAGTGGCCGGATCTCAGCTCACTGCAAGCTCCGCTTCCTGGGTTTACGCCATTCTCCTGCCTCAGCCTCCCGAGTAGCTGGGACTACAGGCGCTGCCACCTCGCCCGGCTAGTTTTTTGTATTATTTTTAGTAGACACGGGGTTTCACCGTGTTAGCCAGGATGGTCTCGATCTCCTGACCTCGTGATCCGCCCGTCTCGGCCTCCCAAAGTGCTGGGATTACAGGCTTGAGCCACCGCGCCCGGCCCACTTTTTTTTTTTTTGTCAAGGCAGGGTCTCAGTACGTTGCCCAGGCTGGCCTCTAACTCCTGAGCTCAAGCAATCCTCTCGCCTCAGCCTCCCAAAGTGCCGGGATTATAACTGTGAGCTGCCATGCCCAGCCGCACATTTCAGTTTTTAAGTCATTATGGAACAAGATGATGGACACAAATTTTTAAACCACCACCATTTTCTAAAGCAATTCCCTAGCCTCCATCTGCCAAATAAGACATCTAGAGAATTATATATACCATTTTCTGGAGAAAGTTTGTCATAAGCATCTTCATAAATGTAATTTCTTCTTATTGTGACATTAATTCCATCCAGAAATGGACCATCTCCTTGAACTTCTTGCTTATCTGCATAAATCAACCTCTGAAAGATCTAACAAACAAGGAAAGCTGTAAGGTTATTAGGAACAAAAGACCTGTTACAAGTTACCAAAGAATAAACTGCTAAATCTTATCTTTGTATCTTCATAAATTCTGAAATAAATGCTAATAGTCAAGGTATCAAATAGTGATTTCTATCAATAAATATATAGATAATATATAATGTATATCATATTTAAATATTTCGAATGTTGCTCCTTTGCCCAGTTAAAAATAAACTTTAAAAATCCAGCCAGGCACTGTGGTTCATGCCTGTAATCCCAGCTACTTGGGAGGCTGAGGCACGAGAATCTCGTGAACCCGGGAGGCAGAGGTTGCAGTGAGCTGAGACTACACCGCTGCACTCAGGCCTGGGTGACAGAGTGAGACTGTCTCAAAAATAAAATAAATTAAAATTAAAATTAAAACCCCATGCTATAGAATATTTTCATTTATAAATCCTTTATAAAAACTTACGTAGAACAGCTTTGTAAAAGCTGTATACTAACACTAGTAGAAATATCTCTATGACAAAATTCAAATAATCTTTTTGATGTTAAAAATCCAGTAGAGGGAGCTCAGGAATTACGTGAGTGAGTGAGAGAGACAGAGAGAGAGACAGTGTGTGAGTGTGTATGCACGTGCAGGGAGGGTTTCGTGAAGGGACATGAAGAGCTTCAAAAGAAACTCTTTTGTTCACCATATAAACAGAGTGTACAGGCCTAAAAAATACACTCTTGAAGCCATTACTGGAGAACGGAACCAGCTAATCTTCAGAAATTTGGTAAAAATAATTGACAAATAAAAACAAAACATTTTAAAATGTGGAAACATATATAAACAAAATTTTGTACATCCAAGACACCAGACAAGGAATTAAGATATTTGTCCATTTCTTTTTTTATAAAAAGTAAAGTGGCGGGCGCGGTGGCTCACGCCTGTAATCCCAGCACTTCGGGAGGTGGGCAGATCACAAGGTCAGGAGATCGAGAGCATCCTGGCTAACACGGTGAAACCCCGTTTCTACTAAAAATACAAAAAATTAGCCGGTGTGGTGACACGTGCCTGTAGTCCTAGCTACTTGGGAGGCTGAGGCAGGAGAACCGCTTGAACCTGGGACGCAGAGGTCGTGAGCCAAGATCATACCACTGCACTCCAGCCTGGCGACAGAGGAGACTCCATCTCAAAAAAAAAAAAAAAAAAAAAAAAAAAAAAAAAAGTTGTGTTTCCAGGCCGGGTGCAGTGGGTGATGCCTGTAATCCCAGCACTTTAGGTGAGATGGTGGCTTGCGGCCAGAAGTTTGATGCTGCATTGAGCTATGATCACAGTGCTGCTTTCTAGCTCAGGTGACAGAGTGAGATCCCATCTCAGAAAAATAAAAATAAAATCTGATAAATAACTTAAACATGAATGTACAGAAGCGTATCTTCACAAAAAATTGGCATTTTCAAAAACAATGCAAAATATTTTCCCCCCTTTGAGACAGGATCTTGCTTTGTTGCCCAGGCTGGAGTGTAAGTGGCGCCATCTTGGCTCACTGCAACCTCTGCCTCCCAGGCTCAAATGATTCTCCTACCTCAGCATCCCGAGTAGGTGGGACTACAGCTGCACGCCACCATGCCCAACTAACTTTTGTATTCTTTGTAGAGACAGGGTTTTGCTATGTTGGCCCGGCTGGTCTTAAACCCACGGGCTCGATCTGCCTGCCTCGGCCTCCCAAAGTGCTGGGATTACAGGCATGAGCCACTGTACCTGGCCAAACAATGCAAAATTTAATAGAGAAAAATGACGTTAGACCCTTGTTATAAGAAATCTATAGTGTAAAAGGGCTTTCCACCAGTTGTAACTAAGAAAATACTTTGTTTGTAAAAAGAGGTATCTAGTTGGGTTTTATAAATCATTCTTACCTATTTCAACCTAATGAGAAAGTATGTTATGTAATCAGCTAGGCACTAGGCACCTTTAGAGATTTCTTTGGTGGGTGTGTTAATTTCTTAACACTAATATGATACGTAGTGACAATAAATAAACCAAATTGCATACCTTTACTCGTTCCTCAAATGGAACCACAAAAGGCAACTCTGTCAAGACGGCAAGCTGTCTTTCCTCAGACACAGACAGCGGCGGGGACTCCAAACCCACTACAACACATTTTAAAACCTTAATTAGTTCACTTGCACTTTCCGTTGCATTCCCACTGACAATTATTAAGGTGAAGGCTCATGAAATCATCCTGATTAACTCATTTATCTAAATCCAGTTCCAGGAAAACACCCCCGCCTCAGGCAGACCCACGAGCCACGCACAGTGCGGGATCAGCATAGAAGTCTGCAGTAGCTCCCAATACACACCGTGATCGAACACTAAAGATGTCCTCATCAAGAACTACACTTCTGCTCCCGCTGTCTAGCATGTCTCAAGTGCACAGCTAGCCCGAGCACTCGCGGTGAGACCCGACCGCAGCCAGATTCGGCATGTCCTTTCTTCTCCTACTATGGCAACAACCATCCTCCCAGACCAGGCGTGTGTGCATGAGATCGTGCCTGGGAGAAGGTTGTATACACAGTGGGCCCCAGGCAGTATTTCACGAATAAACGCGTATCCCATTCCTTTCCAACAATAAATCATAAATTGGCCTCTTAAAACTCATTTCAAGGAGCTGGGGATGGCAAATTATGCCTGTAATCCGAGGCTGAGGCGAGAGGATCCCTTGAGCTCAGGAGTTTGAGAAACTGAGCAACACAGAGAAACCTTGCCTCTACAAAAAAATTTTTTTAAAAACTAGCTGGGCATGGTGGCACACACCTATAGTCCCAGCAATGCAGGAGGCTGAGGTGAGAGGACTGCCTGAGACTGCGGAGTTCAAGGCTGCAGTGAGCTGCGATTGCACCACTGCACTCCAGCCTGGTGACACAGTAAGATCCTGTCTCAAAAAAAAAAAAAAAAAGGAAAAAAAAAGTAAAGTGTTACGTGAAGGTATCTGAGACATCATATCAAAAGCACAATTTCATTAAAGAAAAAAAAGGTAAATGGGATTCTATCAAATTTAAAACTTCTCCTCCTTGAAAGACACTGCTAAGAAAAGAAAAAGACAAGCCACAGATTGGGACAAAATATTTGCAAATACATATCTGATAAACTATATCCAGAATAGCTTTGTAACTCTCAAAATTCAATAACTAAAAAACATGTTCACAGGCAGTGTGCAGTGGCTCACACCTGTAATCATAGTACTTTGGGAGGCCAAGGTGGGAAGATCCCTTGAGCCCAGGAGTTAAAGGTCAGCCTGGGCAACATATGCAGATTCCAACTCTACAAAAAAATAAAATAAAAAATTGGCCAGGTGTGGTGGCACATGCCTGTGGTCACAACTACTGTGGAGGCTAAGGCATGAAGATCACCGAAGCCCAGGAAGTCAAGGCTGCAGTGAGCCGTGATTGCACCACTGCGCTCCAGCCTGAGCAACACGGTGAGACTGTCTCTAAAAAAAGAAAAAAAACCAAAAGAAAAAATCAAATTCATGAAAAAGATGCTGAATATCATTAGTTGGCTGGCAGATACAAATTAAAACCACAATATGATATCATTTCCCACCTTTTATAATGGATAATTTTTTTTTTTTATATAGTCTTGTATTGTCATCCAGGCTGGAGTGCAGTGGCGTGATCTTGGCTCACTGCAACCTCTGCCTCCTGGGTTCAAGCGATTCTCCTGCCTCAGCCTCCCAAGTAGCTGAGATTACAGGTGTCCACCACTCGCCCAGCTACTTTTTTGTATTTTTAGTAGAGATGGGGTTTTACTATGCTCGTCAGGCTGGTCTTGAACTCCTGACCTCGCGATCCGCCCACCTCGAACTCCTAAAGTGATGGGGATTACAGGAGTGAGCCACCACGCCCCGCCCATAAAATTCTTTTCAAAATGACAACTATAATTGCCAGTGAGGACTGGGAGCAACAGGGGCTCTCATTAATTGCTGGTCTGAACGCAAAGCGGTGCAGCCACCCTGGAGCACAGTTCTGCAGCTTCTCATCAAGTTAAACATCAACTTGCCAAATGTCTCAGGATTCTTACTCCCAGTGAAACTTACTCCATGTCAAACAAAATGTATGTTCACAGAAAAACCTGTACATAGATGTTTATAGCAAGTGTACTCACATTCCCAGAGACTGGAAAAAAAAAAAACCAAATGTCTTTCAACGAATTAATGGATTCACAAACTGTGGTGCATCCCCACACTGGAATACAGCTGAGCAACAGAGGGAGCAACCAACCCACACAGCACCCTCAAATGCACTGTGCTGACCAAAAGGAGCCAGGAGCAGACTACACAGCATGGTTCCCCTTGGAGGCCTTTTGCAAAAGGCAAAGTGACAGGACGAAACAGAAATGAGTGGCTGCTGAAGAGGTGGCCGCAATGGAGCCAGAGGCAATTTTGGGGGTGATGACTTTTCTACATGGTAGCTCCTGGTGGGGTGACATGCTGTATGAGTTTACCGCTCTGTAAATTAAAGGAGTGAATGTGACAGTGTGTAATTCATACCTCAGTAACCCTGTGTCCTAGAGAACTCACCGTCCAGGGTGGACTGCAGCGGGCCTATCCTCCCCATCCGCCGGAACCTCCACACATGTCTGGATGCTGGCACATAGAGCTGAGTGACCTGTCGGGGGCAATCCTGGTTCAGAACTCCCCTGTGCTCTAGCACACACTTTGACCTGATCACACTTGAACAGAATTGGTGTTGGACACTTCTCTACTATGGACTGGGCCCTCTCTCTGACCTCATCCCTTCATGTCCCCTTTTGGACTACCTTTTCAAGTCCTCTCTCACACTGGCTGTCCTTTCATACTTCTACAGTTAACTATGTTTTCTAATACACCCCAAAGAAATCTCTAATTGTTTTATTTAATGATGCATAATATCTAAACATAGTAAAACAATATAATTGCTTTGTGAAGCAAAATAGATCACCTTAAAAATTATCATCAAAGATTCACTTTCTAGTTTTTTTTTTTTTCCATTTGGTTGTGGCAGTATTCAAATAAAACAGACATAGTATATTTTCTCTTATTTTTCATCTGTCAGTTCCTCTCATCCCTTATTTTTGGTCCTTGCAATTTTTTACTTTTTGATACAGGATCTCACTCTGTCACCCAGGCTGGAATGCAGTGGTGCAACCTCAGCTCACCGCGACCTCCACCTCCTGGTTTCAAGTGATCCTCCCACCTCAGCCTCCCGAGTAGCTGGGACTACAGGTGTATACCACCACGCCTGGTGAATTTTTGTATATTTTGTAGAGATGGAGTTTTGCTATCTTGCCCAGACTGGTCTTGAACTTCTGAGCTTAAGCAATCCACCCGCCTCAGCATCCCAAAGTGCCTGGGTTACAGGCATGAGCCATCACGCCTGGTTGGCCCTTGTAATTTTTTTTCTTTTTAGATGGAGTCTCATTCACTGTTGCCCAGGCTGGAGTGCAGTGGCCTGATCTTGGCTCACTGCAACCTCTGCCTCCCAAGTTCAAGCGATTCTCCTGCCTCAGCCTCCCAAGTAGCTGGGATTACCAGCGCATGCCACTATGCCCGGCTAACTTTTTTATTTTTAGTAGAGATGGGGTTTCACCATGTTGGCCAGGGTGGTCTCGAACTGACCTCAGGCGATCTGCCCACCTCGACCTCCCAAAGTGCTGGGATTACAGGTGTGAGCCATCGCGTCCAGCCACCCTTGCAATTTTTAACGAAGAAATTTTTATCCTGTAAAATTTCCCATAATCTAGATTTTGCTAATTGCACCCTCATGGTGTTGTTAAAGATGTACTTCTAACCCCTCTGTTTCCTGTAATTTTGTAGTTAGATGTAGAGGTTCCACCACATTTAGATTTAACGTTCTGGTGAGAACGTTTCCTAGGTTGTGGGATGCTTGTTCATCGAGAGGCCCCCATCTCTGCTTATCACTGCAGAGGTGAAACCTACTTCGAGTGTGGGTGTGTGCACTGTATACTACCAGTTGGTGATGAGATAAGGGACTTGTGCCAAAATGTAAATCAATTAAATCGCTAAACACACTGCTGGGTTCAGCTGACATCTTCCCATCGCACAACTTTCTGGAGTGAGGAAGAGGTGCAGTCATTTGCATTCTGGGCCCAGACCCTCCTCTCCTGGGAGGCCAACACACCATCTCAGACCAGCAGACCCCAGACAAGTGCTGCACCTGGAGTGGCACCGCCCTGGTCATCTCCTTCACCAGAGCCTGCAACAGGCTGATTCCATTTTGCAAAAATCATTTTCACGTAGTATTGGCTGGAATACTTCTATGCAAAAGATCACACATCATCAATTATCTGTTCTGCCTGAGGTACAGTTTATAAATTGAGTATTTCTTTTTTCAAAACAGTATTCAAAATAATGAGACGGTTCCTTTGCATCCTACAAATACGACGATGAGGTTTTGTTAGCGTCCTTGCAAACTCAAGAGTTAGCTGCTTTCATGAATGCTTCAAGTTTCTGCCCATGACCAGCTACAGACAGGCTCCTAACCCTGTCTCCCAGCCCCAGCCACCCTGCAATGGCTTCCTGGCTCTCCAGCATGACAGAACATTCTACACCCATCTTGTAGGGGCCTCCCAGACCTGGAACCAAGCACCGTGCCAGGACTGCTTCTTTTGCTGTGAAGTGACCCCGGCCTGGGTCCCGGAGCTGTTCACTGCCGCGGGATCTGCCACCATTGCTATACCTTGTCAGTGGGCAGAGTCAGAAGCAACAGGCTTAACTCCCAAATATCTCATGAGGACAGTCATGCTTATAAAATTTTTCTAAAACACTCCTGCTTTCTCTCCTCTAATATTTCTGTGATGTGGTTTCTTTTTTTTTTTTTTTCTTTTTTGAGATGGAGTCTTGCTCTGTCGCCCAGGCTGGAGTGCAGTGGTGCGATCTCAGCTCACTGCAACCTCCACATCCTGGGTTCAAGTGATTCTCCAGCCTCAGCCTCAGTCCCAAGTAGCTGGGACTATGGGCGCACACCACCATGCCCGGCTAATTTTTTGTATTTTAGTAGAGACTGGGTTTGACCATGTTGCCAAGGCTGGTCGCAAATTCCTGAGCTCAGGCAATCCACCCACCTTGGCCTCCCAAAGTGCTGGGATTATAGGCATGAGCCACCGTGCCTGGCTGACATGGTTTCTTTTATACCCTCCACCACTCCATCTCCTACTCCAAAGATTCTATCCAGTTACGACTTTTTCTCAAGAACAAAACTGAATATACCCTATGTCCCTCTGTTAACATCACTTACATTTTTTGTTTTTTTGGAGACAGAATCTCGCTCTGTCACCCAGGTTGGAGTGTAGTGGCACGATCTCGGCTCACTGCAACCTCTGCTTCCAGGGCTCAAGGGATTCTCATACCTCAGCCTCCCCAGTAGCTGGGACTACAGGGGGACACTTACCATGCCCGGCTAATATTTGTATTTTCTTTCATTTTTCTTTCTTTTTTTGAGACGGAATTTTACTCTTGTCACCCAGGCTAGAGGGCAATGGCGCGGTCTCAGCTCACTGCAACCTCTGACTCCCGGGTTCAAGTGATTCTCCTGCCTTAGCCTCCCGAGTAGCTGGGATTACAGGCATCTGCCACCACGCCTGGCTAATTTTTGTATTTTTAGTAGAAACGGGGTTTCGCCATGTTGGCTAAGCTGGTCTCGAGCTTAGCCAACCTCAGGTGATCTGCCTACCTTGGCCTCCCAAAGTGCTGGGATTACAGAAGTGAGCAACCATGATCGGCCTCTTTTTTTTATATTTTATTATTTTTTGAGACAGTTTCACTTTTGTGGCCCAGGATGGAGTGCAATGGCACAGCTTCAGCTTACTGCAACCTCCGCCTCCCGGGTTCAAGCGATTCTCCTGCCTCAGCCTCCCGAGTAGCTAGGATTACAGGTGCCTGCCACCACACCCGGCTAATTTTTGCATTTTCAGTAGAGATACAGGGTTTCGCCACGTTGGCCAGGCTGGTCTTGAACTTCTGGCTTCAAGTGAT
Source organism: Macaca fascicularis (assembly GCF_037993035.2). Lineage (NCBI taxonomy): Eukaryota > Metazoa > Chordata > Mammalia > Primates > Cercopithecidae > Macaca > Macaca fascicularis. Next base: position 198,513,995 of record NC_088377.1, on the reverse strand, counting down.
CTGCCGTCTCGGCCTCCCATAGTGCTGGGATTACAGGCATTAGCCACCGCGCCTAGCCACTTAAATTTTTTACTAACGTATCATACTACTGAATCTGCTTTGGATGTAGGTGTTAGTAATATTCAAATTTGTGTCTGTTCTTTCAGAAAATCAAGGATAAAAGATTGGTGTGGTGGCTCACGTCTGTAATCCCAGCACTCTGGGAAGCCAAGGTGGGAGGATCCCTTCAGGCCGGGAGTTCGAGACCACCACGAGCAAACATAGCAAGATTCCGTCTCAAAACAAAAAACACAAAAATTAGGCACAAGACCCATCTCTTTTAAGTACTAGACATACATTAATACTAATAAAAGCAAAGTATTTTTCAACCTCAACAAAGAATTACTAGGCTTTAATATAATCTCAGGTTAAAAAGGAAAATTGAGGATAACTCAGAATATCATTTTAAGTCAATGATACTACTGTATGTCCCATTAAGAAGTTGGCGTAAGAGTTAGTAATAAGGTTTACCGTTACTAGTCGTATAAGTCATAGAAAAATAATTTTAAAGGGCTTAATTCTTCTCCCCCAGAAAAACACAAGCTGAACGTATATTTTTAATGATAAATATTAAAAAGATCTTTCAATATCACCTTATCTGCTTTAATATCTTCTTGTTCTGACAGCCAGTGGTTTGGAGGACAAAAATTTCTCCTAGTGTCTCTGGACTTCAACATTTTCACTAGATTGGTGATAACCTGAAAAGAAAGAACAAATCCGTGTCACACACGTGAGCTCGGCAGCCACAACGCACAGTGAGCAATACATTCACTAGGGAGGAGCGCACAGCGGTGGTGCAGGCACCCAGTGGAGCCGGACACCAAACCCGCTCACAGAAAAGGGCTTCCATCACAGTAATGTACACAAAGCAGTTATCTGCCAATACGTGCAGAACAACAAACACGAATACATGGACACGATAATTTTTTAAGTTACAACGGAGGTGGTGATTAAGCTTTGAAACACAAATTTGGTGGCAGCTAAATGATAAGAACTCATGAACACAAAGAAGGAAAGGACAGACACTGGGATCAACTTGAAGGGAGAGGGTGGGAGGAGGGAGAGGGCAGAAAAGATGACTCCTGGGGACCAAGTTTAATACCTGAGTGACCTAATGATGTGTACAACAAACTCCGACGACACGTTTATCTACGTAACAAGATTTCACATGTACCCCCAAACCTAAAATATTAAAAACAAACAACTCCCACCCCCCTGAATTTGGAAATGTCTTAGCTCATCTGAGTTCTAATGAAAGATACCTTTAAGTTATGTAATTTTGTAAAACTTTTTCCTGAAATAGCATTTCTGAGTTTTCTGAGAAACAATGTACTAAGGGCACTAGGGGAAAAAAGCAGCACCCCAGACATCACTGTCACATCTCCCAAAGAGAAAAACAATTTCAGCATTTGCCTCACATAAGCAAATGAAGTTAGGTTTGTGATCATAACTCTAGAAAAATCGAGTCTGATCTCCTTGATAACCTCTCCAAACAGTCTGGCCTGGACACAGTTCGTTATATCATCACAAGTTAGTATTTTATCATGGCTTTAAAAAACTACAATATTCCTTCAGAACAGTTCCTCTCTGGTTGTGCAGTGAGTTCCTCACAAATAGAATCCAACTAGCCACCTTGGAACCTAGCAGGTACTAAATGACTGACTTGGGATCAATAATTGTAAATTTTATAATATATGATTAAAGAGATCTAATAGCACTACTTTAAAAAGACCTAAAGTTCTCTATCGAATAGAAATGCATTTTGTAATAAACAAAGATAAACCAAAATTGTAAATCCAACATTTTAAATGTCTACAACCAGGACTGATCATGTAACTACTACAGAGCTCAAGACAGCGTTTTCTGAAAAAGTTGGCCAGGCCTGTCTGTACGCATGCTACCTCTAATTAAAGACAATGGAAATCATCACAGAAAAAACAAAATGAGGACAACCTGATTTATAATATACCCACCAGATAGATTAGAAATAAGATTTCTAATATATACTAATTTATAATAATTTATATATTATATAATTTGTAATTATAAATATATACTATGTATCTAGTATATATAATATATAAATTTATAATATATCTAATATATAATGGATATATTAGATACATTATAAAGATCACACAATCGTTGAGATTTCCCTTTAAAATTCCGTAATTTAGCATTTACATACAATGAAATACAAATGCTTATTTTATGAAATGCAAATCCAAGGCATGCAGGGATACCAGAAATTCTGTGTGCCTAAGGAAAAAAGCGAAGGGTACTTGGGTTGATATCTCAGGCCACTGCAATGTGGACACCCCTTGAATGACCTACCCATCGACAGAGAAAAAGTGTTATTTGAGCAATTCGCTCATGCAGATAAAACTGCATAGTAAAAACCCACTCAAGATCAAAGATACACCTTTATAAGTGGTGGATATTTCTTACCAATTCAGAAGTGGCGATTATCTTGTGGCATTTTAAAACCTATCACAACGCTATGGAAATACCATCCTTCTTAAACGAGTGGAAATGTTTAGCTAAGTAATCAGGGTAAAGTGGAGTCAGTTATTCCTTGACCCTTGACTCCGTGGTGTTGCTCAGGGGCTCAGCTGCACACACAACATCTTACAATTAATGGTTTCTTATGCAGCCTAGGCAGACTGGGGAGAACCTCATTACTGGTTCTGTCTGGTTAACTGTTTGGCTGAAACAAAGTACTGTCATTGACCTAATACAGTAATTCTTGAAAGTCATTCATTTTACTCTTCAAAAGGAAAGATGAAATCTCACTGAGCTATGCTAATTACATGTGCTATCCTTGTATGGGATAAATTCAGGTAGTACACACACAACACACACCCTTCCAACAGTAACAGAAGTACAATCTTTTTGTTTGAAGATGATCGTGTCTGGTCTTTCCATTTTTATGACCAATTAAATTGATACTTTAAATCTAGATTTAATAGTTACCATGCTGAAACTGGCCCTTTCATAATCACCCCAACTGTTAACAAAAGTCATGCTTTCTGACATATTTACATATTTAACTGCATCATCCCACGGAATCCTGGGGTCCCTATGAATTTATCATCCCCAAGGAAACTTAGCTTTATTGAGGGGGTAACTTGCTCCAGGTCGGGCAAGGGAAAGATCAGGTCTGCCTAACTCCTAGATATCTATTTCTATTCAATCTCTGTTCATGAGAACATATATTTTCTACAGATTACAAACATTATCAAATTATATGAGACGAGTTCTCACATTCTTCTACTAAATTTTTATAAAATTAAATGTTAAAAATTTCAATATAGTGTATCCTCTTTCATATTTCCAATCCTAAATATGAAAAAAGAAGTAACTACATGTTACCAATATAACATGCCAGTACTACCATGGATTCTTGGTGAATCAAAAAAAGGGGGTGGAGGGAGATGGGGAGAAAGGAGGAGGAAAGGAGAAGGTAAAAAAGTGAGTCCAGCCAAGGGAGCGATGTTAAGGACAGGATATCAAGATAGAAGGCACTGTGGTAAGGCATGGTTTAATAAACATCAAATATATTTATATTTATTTATATCAAATAATATATTTTTAGTATAAATATGTCCAAAATATTGCTTTCTTTAAAGTATGTCCACAATATTGCATGGGACATAATTACATTTTTTAAAGTAATTGTGATTTATCCGTAATTCAATTTTTAACTAGGTGACCTGTCTTTTTATTTGCTAAATATGGCATGACTAGTCCTGGACCAATTCCCAAAATATACTTATTTAGAATATCAAATACCAAACCTTAAAATTCAACTAAGAACATTTTTCCCTCCTTTACATCAACTATTTTTCTCCTAAGTTTTTAATGAAAAATATAAACATGAAAATTTGACTGGATCCATTTTGTGATCTCGAAACACCTTAACACATTCCTTTTTTCCACATTCACTTTCAGAATCACAAACTCAACTGCTCTACAAGTATCTAGCACCAAAAAGGGAAAGTTCGTAGGGGCAACCATGCCCAAATCACATGAAGTGACTACATCTGCTCAAAGTGAGTTAGAGCCTGTGGCTCTTAACCTTTGCTGCATTTTAGAATCACCTGGAGTACTATGAAAAGCCCACCACGGGCATGCCGCCATCACTGACTCGAATTCAATTCGTCTGAGGTGGAGCCAGTCAAGTTTTCCACTGCTCCCCCAGATGACTCTGATAGGTAGTTATGACTTGAGAACCAGTGTGGTAAGTTATACGAAATAAGATAGCAAACATTGGAACAACTAGCTGTATCTAGCGCAATATACACAATTTTAGTGGATTTTAAGTTCTGAAATACAACAGCATTATGTTCATCTGATGTGTTAACTCTTGTCCCTCCTCTCAAGTTCTTCCACGCTAGATCAAAACATTACATTAAATAAATGCAGAAAATACATTATTCAAGTACCAATAAATTTATTCAGAAACGCACACACTGCCAGGCATGGTGGCTCACACCTGTAATCCTAGCATTTTGGGAGGCCGAGGCAGACAGATCACTTGAGCCTAGGAGTTTAACACCAGCTTGGGTAACATGGCGAAACCCCATCTCTACAAAAAATACAAAAATTAGCCAGGTGTGGTGGCGCATGCTTGAGTCCCAGCTACTAAGGAGGCCAAGGTGAAAGAATCATTTGAGCCTGGGGGGTGGAGGTTGCAATGAGATCGAGCCACTGTACTCCAGCCTGGGCAACAGAACGAAACCCTGTCTCAAAAAAAAAAAAAAAAAAAAACCAACAAAAACCCACAAAGGTGCACAACTGTTACACATGCTCGATTTTAATGTGCCATTTGAATAAAAAATAGGTGATGCTGTAACCAAGTTTCCCTTAACCCCAATATTAAAAAGATCAAGTAGATAACTGCTTAGAAACATACCAACTCCTTATAAAAATCACACTTGGCAACTGTTCAGGGTAAACATTATAAATTAACAGGCACTGTTTTCACAAGATCTCTATGTTTGAGAGTTCATGGCAATGATGATCATAAGAAAGTCTTGCTTAACTGACCTTGGAGAAATATTCTTAAGCACTAGCTATATTATCACAAATGTATATATAAATTAGACGACAAGGCTATCAATCCTAAATTGTGACATTTCTGTATGGAGACGATGGATATTTAGATACAGTATTGCAACCAAAAAAGCACATATAGTCCAAGTTTTGAAGGGCAACTGAAAGACTAATTGCATCATAACATAAAATAAAAGTATCTTTTTTATCTTGAATGTAATATGTAAAATCTGGTAACTAAAACCAAACAACTGAGTTAATTATTTTTCTTTTTTTTTTTCTTTCTAGAGTAGATGTAGTCCTGAAACCAGATGAATTAGTTCTTTAAAAAGCAAAATACAAAGCATACTTAGCACACAATTTCCAGGTTCTGAAGTGCAGTAAATGTGTAATGTGGGAAATACATCAAACGACAATGGATTTTTACAATTTGACTTCATAAGAAGAATATATAAAAGTAATGTGTCAGAAAAAGCTCTAAGAACATGACCTCATTGGAAAACAACCGTTTTCCTCAACTGAGTTGTGTCAGGTGAGCAGCAGCTGGTGCTTCTCTCCTGTGTGCTTCCACAGGCCCAGCCTCTGCGATTTGCTGTTTCCCACTGTCATTAGCTGAATGCATGTCTCCTTCATTACATGGTGATACTGCAGGAACAGGCACCCAGTGTGAATTCATTCACGATCCCTTAGCATAGAGCTGTGTCACTATGGGTGGGATGAATATTGTGAATGTTCAAATAACTGAGAATAAACACTCTAACCTATGAAAGTCATGAAGTATCTGGTATGCACTGCTGCTGTCAAGGGTTAACCAAATTTTATATAGCCCTGAGTTACCACTTGTTAACCCATTTATGCCTAGTGTTCCATTATTGGAACGCTAAGCTTGTGGGATTTATATTCTACTGCTCAAGGTCATGGCCAAGGCCTGATTTTTCACACAAAAAATTTGCAACCTCTGGCATAAACAGGTTAAAAACTGGTGTATTTTGAAAAACAGTATTCTTCAGCACATATTTAAAACATTATAAAATTACTTCATATAGTATCCACTTTAGTCAAAAAACAAAAAAATGAATCAAATCTTCATAACAGAAAAGGCTATGGCATAGCGCTACAAGCTTTAGGTCTCTTAGCTGTAACATGGACAGCTAAATGGCCGCATTTTAGGATTATATTAACAGAGAACTGCTGTTGCTTTACTACTTTTTAAAAATAGCTTTTTGGAATTGAAAAAAATACAACTTAACCACTAAGGAAGTAAAAAACTCACAATATGGGTGTCTCTCTCTCTCCAGACATATGGATAACGAGGGCATGAGAACCTTCCTCATTCCCTGCTACTTCCTCCTGTTTCCCTATCACAGGAGGTAACTCCTGTTAAGTTTGGTAGATGCACACAGACATCTCAACACAGGATTTCCTATCTCATCAAGCTAAAGCAATTATAGCTATAAATTACACTTCAAGAGGAGTTTATAAATTTGATAAATGCATAAACTGTTTTAGCAGTGTCAAGGCAGGGCTTAGAAAGTGACCTCAATTCTTATAGTGACAAAGAAAGATGACTCTATCCACTTAAAATTCTATGTTTCTGTGACCAGCCAACAGAGCCTCTCACACAAATGACTTTGGGAGGACCATGATACGACTGAAAAATGAAAATGGTCGGTGTTGAAGGAGTCAGGTCTCATCATTTGCAATTCTGTCAAAATCAATGGAAGGCAGGAGATCATGGGCAAAACGCTTTTGCCTTCTTTGGTTGATTCTACCTCGAATTCTTTAACTCAAATTTGGTACAATAATAATATGAAAAATGCTGATAATATTTTTATTCTTTTCAGAAGGGGAATGTAGAATAGTAGCTGGTTCTACCATCATATACATGACCTCAACTGTAAAAACAAATTACAGTATCTTTCTCGCAGAACTATTGCATTAAATGAATATAGGCAAAGCTCTTAGAATACTGCCTAAAACACAGTTAATTGCAGAGGTGTAAGTTCATATATCTTCATAATAAAGATAGTATTTTCTTAAAAGAAAAGCTAATAGCAGCTGATTACTCAAAAATTATGCAGTGATTTTTATTTTGGGGGGCTCAGCTCAACAGCAGGTAGCATAAAATGGTTTGGGGGACAGGAGGCCAAAGAACAGAAATCCTTTAAAAAAAAAAAAAAAGGTCTTTAAACAATTCTAAACTCAAAAGGTCTTAGAACAACTTATTTCAAACCTAAAACGATCACCACCACCAACAAAAAAAAGGTAAACATTCACCCTCTTTTTTTTTTTGAGAGAGAGTCTCACCCTATGGCCTAGGCTGGAGTGCAGTGGCGCTATCTCGGCTGATTGCAACCTCCGCCTCCCGAGTTCTAGCGATTCTCCTGCCCCAGCCTCCCCAGTAGCTGGGATTACAGGCGTGGATCACCACGCCCAACTAATTTTTGGTATCTTTAGTAGAGATGGGGTTTCACCACGTTGGCCAGGTTGGTCTCAAACTCCTGAGCTCATGATCCACCTGCCTTGGCCTCCCAAAGTGCTGGGATTATAGGCGTGAGTCACCACACCTGGCCTCACCCCAATTCTTAAAACCTTCAATGGTTAATAAGGTGGCAGGGAGTCATTTTGAGGCATAAAAAATTCTGTACAAACTCTTCACTTAATGCTTAACCAAAACAAAATAAGGTCAGCGTGGAAAATACCTTATATGGCATTATTAAGTTCAGAGATTTCTACATACTAAAGATAAGGCTGTCATATGGAAATTATGAAACTCTCAACAGGTGCTATAAAACAGTGAAATGATCTGATATCATACACAACACCTGATATTCCACATCATGGAAAGCTTTATTGTTAATAAAGACCCCAGGGTTTAATCAAATATGGAAAGGAAAACAAACATGCTACCTGTAACACCCACGTCCAGGAAAAGCTTATATAAGAATTGTAAGTTTTAAATAGGTGAGATTGCTTATTTTTTAACATAGAAAAGTTGCAAAATTGTCAATCTTTAAGAAAGGATATAGTAAAGGCTTACCATGTGACCTTTCCAGTTTACTTAGGACTACAGAAATAGGTAATTAAAATAAATTGTGCAAACATATATTACATCAATCTGCCCAAATTATAAATTCAATGATGCATTAGGACTGTATTCAGTGCAATCAAAACATTATCAGTTACTGCTGCTGCTGCTAATGCTCATGCTCCTAAGAGAAATGTGTTGTAAAACCAGGCAGAACGGGCTGGAGAGAGACTCTCATGGACCTGGAGGATGAATAAGCATTCCTTAATTAGCCCATCAGGGTAAGTGCAAGCATTAATGGGCCCTTCCTAAAGTCTAGCTTGACATCCTTCTCCAAACACGGCCAAGAAGAAAGTTCCATTAGCAATATTAATACAAGCTTAGTTGATCATTTTCATTCAATTAACTTCTTTCAATTAAATAGATAGCTTGACAAAAGCAGTGATAAAAGACCCAAAGGGACAGCTGATGACTCGAACTGAACATTAGTGTGCGAGAGGTCGCTGGTATTAAACGGACTGTAAATCCAGCATTCAATTTGGAAAATGCACTTCTTCTGCTCTCACTCCTTTAATGAGCGATTTTAGCTGACTAGATGTGTTTGCTGCAGAAATTTCATGGGAAGTCAAGCACCCTTTTCCTTTTCTTTTTTTCCGTCCCAACAGTTACATTCTCACTGGTGGTGGTTTCCTGCCAACATTCCAGCCATAGTAACTCAAAACTTCACTTTCTGGTTAAGAATGAAGATATGTTAAAATAATTTATATACAACTAGCATTAAAAATTAATGACCTATTTTACCTTGTTAATCAATTTTTGAAAGGTTTGAAAAAATAATAAAATCTAAGAAATATTTACTGAAAAATAAAAACATTTTAAAAATTGTATTTATATTTCATCGTATCACAGTTAAGTAGTTAGGGCCACACAGAAAAGATGCACGTAACAAGGTTTAAAAACATAGTTTTAAGTGAGGCAAATGTAAATTAAAATGAAAGTAATTTTAGTTAATTAAATTACCTTAATCAAAGGTACTAAAATTACTTTTCTTAATTAAAAAGTTGTACAGGCCAGCTGCAGTGGCTCACGCCTATAATCCCAGCATTATGGGAGGCAGAAGCAGGAGGAACCCATGAGGCCAGGAGTTTGAGACCAGCCTGGGTAACACAGTGAGACTCTGGCTCTACAAAAAAACTAACAAATTAGCTGGGCATGGTGGCACGTGCCAGTAGCCCGAGCTCCTCAGGAGGCTGAGGTGAGAGGACTGCTTGATCCCAGGAGTTCCAGGCTGCAGCGGGGTATGATGGTGTCACTGCACTTCAGCCTGGGAGACACATCAAGTCCATGTATGTATTTTTTTTTTTAAAAAAAAGGTCTTGCAAATTAACGCATGTCTGAAACAAACCTGTATTTTTATTCCTCTGCAATGGTCAAGACAAAAATGTGTATATTTTTCAATGTCAGCAAACAAAAAAAATACATATACTCTATACCTTAAATAACTGAATCCATCGTTTCTGTTCCATCTGTATGCATTGTTGCATTTCAGAGCTAGTAGTGACTCCAATACTCTGAAATGCTGTAATATATTCTTCTCGAACTTCTGGTTTGGTTTCTGGATAAGCCAACTTGATGATCCCCAGGCATGCATCTCGAAGGCATCGAGACAACATTATCAGCTCTTCTAAAGTAAAAGGCATCATCGATGATTGTCTTTGACCTACAACTAAAAAATACCATCCAATTTTCTATCATTTCTTTTTCCATCTTTTAACACACATTGAAAGACTTAAAAAGCTTAAAACTTTTCTACTGTCTATGAAAACTGATGGGCCATGTGGCCAGCAGCAAACTGGTTTCTCAAAATCCTTACCTTCTATGGGATCACCGAAGAATTCATTATCATGTATGGAAATTAGTGAATGACTAAACAAGGAGCTAAAAAGGTAAAAGAGTGGGATGATTCGACTAGAATCTTCAAAAGACATAGGAGAACCCCTGGATATCACCTGAAGCAATGGTACCATAGACCTTGAATTAAAGAAAAGAAGAAAAAAACCAGTCACTTTACAATTAGTCTTAGTTTGGGAACTAATTAAAACATAACATCAAACAAATATAATCAGGGAAAGTAACATTTGCATTAGGAATTAAACTACTTAAAGGCAAGGTAAAGTCACCATGGCAATGCAGGTTAATAAACAGCACAGATTAATACATAAAATAGCATACCAATCCATTAATCTTCACTAAGGTTCCTGCTACCTACATCAACCGGATAATGAAGTTACTAAGAGTGAGCCAGTCATTCCCAGGCTAAGGCCCTAAGAAGAGTTCTAATAAGGCCGCTATTCAAGACACACATGTACTTTACTTTTATGAGGAAACCATCCCCCTTCCCATCTACTCAACATATTTAATAAAGGCAAATCATTCTGCTCTCAGGAAAAATTTATCCAGCGACTTACTTTTGCTAAGGCTGAAAGCTATTCAATATTGAAGCCAAACTGGAACCTTAAGAAACAAAGTTTTTGGTTCTCTACAGTGGCCTTGCTCCCACTGTCTGCTTTATTCACCAGCTCCCATCCTGCTCCTGCTTTCACAGCAGCTAAGGTGGTCTTTACTCAGCAGCCTCTGTCACCCATCAAGAGCTATGATATGATAAATTAATTAGCCAGGTGTAATGATATGTGCCCACAGTCCCAGTTACTTAGGAGGCTGAGGCAGGAGAATGGCTTGAGACCAGGAGGCGGAGGATGCCATGAGCTGAGATTGTGCCACTGCACTCCAGCCTGGGCAACAGAGCCAGATTCTGTTTCAAAAAAAGTTTAAAATGTTAAGAAAAAAAAAAAAAGCCAGGTGTGGTGGCTCACACCTGTAATCCTAGCACTTTGGGAGGCCGATGTGGGTGGATCACAAGGTCAGGAGTTCAAGACCAGCCTGGCCAACATGGTGAAACCCCGTCTCTACTAAAGACACAAAAAATTAGCTGGGTGTGGTGGCAGGTGCCTGTAATCCCAACTACTTGGGAGGCTGAGGCAGGGGAATCACTTGAACCTGGGAGGCAGAGGTTGCAGTGAGCTGAGATCATGCCATTGCATTCCAGCCTGGGAAACAGGATGAGACTCCGTCTCCAAAAATATAAACAAACAAATAAAAAAGAGCTACGATATATTAAATTGACTTATTTCACTTAGAACGTCTTCCTTTTCTCTCGTTTTTAAGTCTGGTTCTTTGTCTTATGGAACATTTAGCTAACACAGAATCACCTGCAAGCTCTTTCTATAAAGTCCATGGTCCCCTCTACCAAGTCAAATCAATCATAGGTTAACAGACATTGAGAGCAAGATCCCTCTCTTATCTCCCCAAATATCCATTTCCACAAAACTACAGGTATATAGTGGATGAGATGAAACCAGGAGTCAGGATCTACAAATCACATATGAAAGCAAAGCAGAAGGTAAGACCACTTGTTATAATTAGCAGGGCCATAAGGAGCTTGGCTGAGCCACCTGGAGCTTTTGAGTCTCCATGGTACATGGTTCAGGGGAGGGCACTGCCATCATCAACTGCTTTGAGAACAGGAACCCATATGTGCACCCGAAACTGTTCCCACAGAGAACATACACTATGTCCACATGCTACACAACCGGAGCATACATGATCCCTATTTGTAGTTGTGACACACTGCATTTAGCACTATGCTGAATGTAATAATCAATTAATGAATGAATGCCATCCATCCAAACTTTAAACGTTGTAGGGACAATCAAAAAGGGACAAAGCACAACTGTCCTACCTCATTGCGGAAGCCAAGATGACACAAAAAGTGGGATTGGCAAGAAGGATACGTGCCAATGCTGTCCTGCAGACAGGGCACGAACGAGACACAGGTCTCTTAGTTCTCTGCTGACCACTCTTTCTGCTATAAACACTGACTCAAATATTCCTCTGAAAACAGGTCAATCTCAAGGACTTATGTGCAAATAAAAAGTCTGTAACTTACTGTAATGGAAGACATGGATTCACACATAACTCAGGGGAGCTAGGTGAATTACTCACCATCATGAGACCCGAGGCAATCCCTAATCTCTGTCTAGATCTTGAGAACAAGGGTTTTCACATTGCGTGCCTGTGGGAACCACTCCTCCTCCTCGTTCAATGTCCCTTACCCTTGCAAAGAGCTTTTAGTCTTAAGAACGGATTCTTGGCCGGGCGTGGTGGCTCAAGCCTGTAATCCCAGCACTTTGGGAGGCCGAGACGGGCGGATCACGAGGTCAGGAGATCGAGACCATCCTGGCTAACACGGTGAAACCCCGCCTCTACTAAAAAATACAAAAAACTAGCCGGGCAAGGTGGCGGGCGACTGTAGTCCCAGCTACTCGGGAGGCTGAGAAAGGAGAATGGTGTGAACTCGGGAGGCGGAGCTTGCAGTGAGGTGAGATCCGGCCACTGCACTCCAGCCTGGGCGACAGAGCGAGACTCCGTCTCAAAAAAAAAAAAAAAAAAAAAAGAACGGATTCTTGCTTTAACAGGTTTCAGAATACTACTGTAGACTGTTTTGAGATTATTTATAAAACAGCCAACATCAGCACCTACTGCCCATATTGAAGACTTCTGGGCAAAGCATCTCTGCTATGTCATAGTCAACGGATGCCTAATGGAAAAAGTACCAGCTGGCTATGGGTTCCTTCATCTTCAAGAAGAGGGAAACTAAACTGGCTGATTACAATAGCAAGTACTGAAAATCAGGTACACGAATAAAGATGTTATTTGCAAAATGTCTGATGTGCCAAAATTCACTATCCATCTGGAGATTGTTTAAATGTGGTCTGCTAGACTGGGGTGAAGAATAGTGCATCTCGGTTGGCCCCCAAACCATCTGCACCTCAATCACCTGATGAGCCTGTGAGGTCGCAGTCTCCAGGGTTTCTAACCCAAGTCTTAGGGCAGGATCAGAGAATCTGATTTTTTTTTTTTTTGAGACAAAGTTTCCCTCTTGTTACCCAGGCTGGAGTGCAATGGCACAATCTCGTCTCACGAGAATATGCATTTTAACACGCTCCCCTGATGGTACTTCTGCCCACAAAAGCTGAAAGTCCTAGCAATGCAAGCCTTACTGTGAAACTATTTTTGACTTGAGTGCCAGTTTCAGAAAATCAGTCATTTCATTTTAAACTTTATTCCCAGTAGGAAATATGAGACATATACAGATGGTGCCTGACTTACAATGGTTCAATTTAGGATCCTGCAACTTCAAGATGGTCAAAGGCGATTCCCATTCAGTAGAAACCGTACTTCGAGTATCCATAAACCATTCTGTTTTTTCACTTTCAGTACAATATTCAATAAATTACATGAGACATTCAACACTTTATTGTAAAATTGGCCTAGTGTTTGATGATTTTGCCTAGCTGTAGGCTAATGCAGGTGTTTTGAGCACGTTTCAGGTAGGCTAGGCTAAGCTGTGAGGCCTCAGCAGGCTAGGTGTCTTGAATGCATTTCGACTTATGATATTTTCAACTTACAATGGGTTTATCAGGACACAGCCCCATTGTACCTCAAGGAGCATCTGTATTGAGAACGTATTAATACACTGTCAGTTTCTTGAGGGACTTTATTCTAATAAATTAAACAAGTAAAAAGACATTCAAATTCTCAAACTGTCTTTTAATAAGATTTATAAAACTACCCTATCATAAAATAGTATTAATAATTTAATATAATTAACAATATCCCACTTTTCTTTCACACACCATGACTCCATTTCCTTAGCAAGAGACAAATGCCATAAACAAATAAGCAATTATCAGGCAGAACTATGACAGTGTCTCTGTTGCTAAGCTGGGGCACTTATGGGTAAATGATAATTTCCTGTCCTGATGATTCTCAATCTCCTTCTGCCCGAAACAAACCTGTCACTAATGAAAACCAAGGTTGGCATAGTCAGAAGTGGCTGAAATGCACCAAAAAACACAACAAAACACACCTAAAATCCTGTATTTTGGTTTGGAAATGAAAGAAAAGCATTTCTCAAGACGGTAAATCATTCTAGAGTCTTTCGTGCTTTCGTCTAGAAAGCATTTCTAGGAGTGCTTTAGCCACCCATTGTTGATGCAAGATAAACTCACTTAACCTTTAGGAGTTTCACCAGTCACAGTGGCAGCATTAAAGCTCCCTTTTCCTCACTTAAGATGCAATTAAAAAAATGAAAAATTTTAAGTAATAATATTGAGAAACTGACATTCCCCTTTCATTAGTATGAACTGTGTTGCCCAGATGATTTGAACACCAGTTCCATCATAAAGGGGCTGACTGTGCGTGGCTGAATAACATATGAATGAATATCTTTTGCTCTACATATTGCATGAAAAAGCTCAAAATTCAGAAATCTCAACAAGAGTTTCCATTATGACTGTACACAGCAAGTCAGACTGCAGATGAGCAAGTGTTTATATTTTAGATATACCACCCCAATCCACCAAAAATTCTTTCTTCTAACTTCCTGTTCCTAAAAAGAAAACAAGACCACTTCCTACACTCTTGCCCTACAACTGAGATGTGTCTTCCCACCACCGGATGAGCTGGTTCACAGCATGGAGTCAGTAACGGTGACTGCTATTATCACCACTCTCATGAGCATGACATGCAGGTGGCATCTTCTAAGTTTAGTCTCCAATTAACTGAATTACACACTTCATCTTTTCCGATGACAGTACAGGGGGACTGGCTTAGACTTCTTTTTTTCTTTTTTTTTGAGAGGAAGTCTTGCTCTCACTCAGGCTGGACTGCAGTGGCACGATCTCGACTCACTGCAACCTCCGCCTTCCAGGTTCAAACGATTCTCCTGCATCAGCCTCCCGAGTAGCTGGGATTACAGGCACGTGCCACCATGCCCGACTAATTTTTATATTTTTAGTAGAGATGGGGTTTCACCATGTTGGCCAGGCTGGTTTTGAACTCCTGACCTCAGGTGATCCACTGGCCTCGGCCTCCCAAAGTGCTGGAATTACAGGCGTGAGCCACCGCGCCCGGCCGGCTGAGACTCCTGGCAGAGGAAAAATTCAACAACAGAGTACTAGGCTAAGTCAGTTTACCATGAAGGATTTTAAGTATGAAATTCCTACCTATTACACACTCAATTAAAATATGTATGTCAAAGATGCTATTTTTTAAATTACACGATTCAAATAAGAAAAATCTAATTATTTAAACAAATGTTTAAAAATGTCTACACTGTTCTAATGTTTGCAGCAGTCTTAAATTTACTTCAAATCTGTATTTTCACTGTGAAAAGAATAGTAAAATCATATGGAGCAAAGTAATTTCCAAATGTCTACTTTTTTTAAAAAAATGGCTAGGATATTTAAAGCAAACTTACCTTCAGATAAAACCATACTCTCAATAATATATACAGATAAGTAACTGTTAAGATTAGACACTGATTTTTCTTTTTGTGCAACTGAGACCATCTGGAACTTTCCTTCTAATATGAAGTAAGTCCAGTATAAGCAGGACTTAAAAACAGGTTCTGGCAGCATTTCTGATTAGGCTGCTACTTCCTGTGCCTGTGAGCTCAATTTATAAGTCTGTATAATACATACCCTGTGATCATCCGTGTTGACATGGAAGATATTAGAAACCAAAGATGTCTCAGAAACCTGGCATTAAAGGCTAAACTGTAGAGAAGCCTAAAAAGGAATAGGGGAAAAACACAGAACAGTGAGCAATTACTTATTCAAAACATTTCTTTAAAAAAAAAAGGAATACACTGAAGATCAACATACAGTTTAGCAAATCTCTGTGCTAATACCACAAAAAGCTGCCTCAGACAACCAGCCATTTGATGAGAACACCGAGACACGGCTCCCAGAGGTGTCAATCCGCGCTGTTACCAAGCTAGGAAAGCGTCTCCTCCCCCGTGGCTGTGAGATCTACCCCAAAAGATGAAGATATAAGCTGTTTTCATGCACAAGTTGAACCTGCTCCCCCTCTGCTACATATCATATTAATATGCCACAATATTCTGTATTACTACTGTTATTACTGCTAATACTTTTTTTTTTTTTTGAGACAGTGTCTTGCTCTGTTGCTCAGGCTGGAGTGTAGCACCACAATCTCGGCTCACTGCAACCTCCACCTCCTGGGTGGAAGTGGTTCTCCTGCCTCAGCACCCTGAGTAGCTGGGATTACAGGTGCCTGCCACCATGCCTGGCAAATTTTTGTATTTTTAGTAGAGATGAGGTTTCACAATGTTGGCCAGGCTGGTCTTGAACTCCTGACCTCAAGTGATCCACCTGTCTCAGCATCCCAAAGTGCTGGGATTACAGGCATGTACCACTGCACCTGGCCTACTTAACACGTTTAAAATTTGTAAAATATTTAGTGATGGACTCAAGTCACTTTTCTTGAAATACAAAAAAATGTGCTGTTAACACCTCAAAAATAAATCTAAAAAATGTATCGTAAAGACTTTTAGGCCAGGCATGGTGGCTCATGCCTGTAATCCCAGCACTCTGGGAGGCCAAGGGAGGCAGACTGCTTCAGCCTAGGAGTTTGAGACCAGACTGAGCAATGTGGTGAGACCTCGTCTCTATGAAAAGCTGGGCGTGGTGGCTGTAGTCCCAGCTACTCATGAGGGTGAGGTAGGAGAATCGATAGAGCCCAGAAGTTCGAGGCTGCAGTGAGCCGAGATCGCACCACTACACTCCAGCCTGTGTGACAAAGTGAGATCCTATCCCAAAACAATACAAATAAAAATTAAAAACTGTTCATCTATAATATTAGATTTTAAAAAGATGAACTTTGTGAAGAATGCATGAGCATTTAAATTAGCTCTATGTTGTATACTGCATGTTTGTGACAGGATAAACATTCTAGCCATAATTGTGTAATCAGCTAGCATAAACATTTTTTTAAGAGATGAGGTCTTTCAAAAACCAGTAAAAAAAAATCTCGTATTTGATCGGTCAAGTAATTTCCTGCACTTAGTCCAAAACATCAAATGCATTGTTCCATATCGGCACTTTCTGAGGACACCATAGGAATTATGGAGTAGTGATTAAAAAAACAACAACAACTGAACTCCATTCTTATTTTAATGTAATGCATTTTGAGATATCCAGATGGCAATAAGGGTACATCATTGAAAAAACAGTGAAAGCATGAAAGAACATGTGAAATTTACCTAGAAGCAGGAAATCTTAAGCTAGAAAGAATCTATTAGATCATTCAGCCCAGTTATCTTTCCAATGTCATGTAGGCTAAAAGCAATGTTTGCATAAGAAAATGAAGGGGCAGTAATACATCTGTTCTAAGGTCCTTCCAGCTCAGAAGTATTATGATTTTATGAAAACATGCATGATGTTTATCAGTCACACGCCATGACAAAGTGAGGACACACTGCATTCATTCCAGCAAGAGCAGAATCCCAAACGGAGTCTCCAACAAATATTATTTAATATTATTGGAAAATATTACTTAATAAATATTTAATATTATTGGAAAAATGAAAAAAATGATAATAATATAAGTTAAAGGAGACCAATTAAGACATGTAACTAAGTATGCTGTCTGTCATTAGTGTTCGAGCAAATTTCCACTTAAAAATCACTCTGAAATATGGCCGGACATGGTGGCTCACGCCTGTAATCCCAGCAGTTTGGGAGGCTGAGGTGGGCGGATCACTTGAGGTCCGGAGTTCGAGACCAGACTGGCCAACGTCGTGAAACCCGTCTCTACTAAAAATAGAAAAATGAGCCGGGCGTGGTGGCAGGCGCCTGTAATCCCAGCTACTCAGGAGGCTGAGGCAGAAGAATCGCTTGAACCTGAGAGGTTGAGGTTGCAGTGAGCCGAGATCACAACACCACACTCCAGCTGGGCGACAGAGTGAGACTCGGACTCAAAAAAAAAAAAAAAAAAAAAAAAAAAAAAAAAAAAAAACTCTGAAAAAGATTATACTGTTGAAAAGGGGAGCTGTATTAGAAAATGATAATAGGATAATAGATACCTTATCTCTGAGATATTTAAAATCCTTACCATATACCTGATAAGAGTGTTAACTTTTTTTCTTGCCTTTGTGGAGTTTTATTTGCTAAGAATACGCAACCGTCATATGGAAAAAAGAGTAAGAAAAAAGCTATGAAAAACATGAACTTTTGAAATAATTTGAGAAGGTAGTATTTGCTTATTTTCTCTTTAGTGGAGAAACTTTTTAAAAAAATGTTATTAAAACAAAACACGGCAAAATGTTAGCCACATTTCATCTCATCTACCCAGAAATCATCAGTCAATATCCTGCTATAAATCCATCCAGATCCTTGTGTGTACACATGGAAACAAAAATGAGTTCTTCCTACACGTTCTAAGAGAGTTTGTCACTAAGATTATAATTAACATCTTTCCATATGAATGTATACATATTTCTAGAATACCATTTTCAGAAATACACATTTAAAATACACATTTTAAAATTTACATTTCAAGCTAATCTTGAGAGAATATTTATTAAATCACTCAATAAGCAATAATAAAACAAATTATTAAACTTCTAAAAATAAATTTCTGGGCCAGGCGCTCACGCCTGTAATCCCAGCACTTTGGGAGGCCTAGGTGGGTAGATCACCTGAGGTCAGGGGTTCGAGATCATCCTGGTCAACACGGTGAAACCCCGTCTCTACTAAAAATACAAAAATTCGCTACATATGGTGGCATATGCCTGTAATTCCAGCTGCTCAGGAGGCTGAGGCAGGGGAATCACTTGAACCTTGGAGGTGGAGGTTGCAGTGAGCAGAGATGGCGCCACTGCACTTCAGCCTGGGTGACAGAAAAAGACTCCCTCTCGGAAAAAATTTAAAAAGACAGACAAATAGAGCCAGCGGAAGATGGCGAAGGGCAGGAGGCCTGAGCTCGGTGCGCGGGAGAGGAGGTCTTCTGGGCTGCGACCTCTGAGCACGCAGGATTTGCAGAACTTAATACGAATGTGAAGAACTTGCAAAGACACTTGAAAACAGCCAAAGGGATGACATATCAAGAAATAAATTGGCCTTGGCAGAACTGTATGAAAATGAAGTGGAGTGCAGATCTTCCAAGTGTGATAGACCTAATGCTGCAGTCTTCAAGAGCCCATGGACACCACCTCATCGTCATTCACAGGTGGAGGATACAGACTGGGCAATTCCTTTTGTAAGCAATCTGAATATATCTATGGAGAAAATCAGCTGCAAGATACTCAGATTTTGCTTAAACTGTGGAGCAATGGTTTCAGTTTAGATGATGGAGAGTTGAGACCTTACAATGAATCAACAAATGCTCAATTTCTGGAGTCTGCTGAGAGAGGAGAGAGGCTGGGAACATGGGCTCACGCCTGTAGTCCCAGCACTTTGGGAGGCCGAGACGGGCGGATCACGAGGTCAGGAGATCGAGACCATCCTGGCTAACACAGTGAAACCCCGTCTCTACTAAAAAAATACAAAAAAAAAAAAACTAGCCGGGCGAGGTGGCGGGCGCCTGTAGTCCCAGCTACTCGGGAGGCTGAGGCAGGAGAATGGCGGGAACCCGGGAGGCGGAGCTTGCAGTGAGCTGAGAACCGGCCACTGCACTCCAGCCTGGGCGACAGAGCGAGACTCCCTCTAAACAAAAAAAAAAAAAAAGAGATTTTATACATCCTTTTTACCTACTAGTACATTTATTTATTATAGATATATTACTAGTATCAGAAACTAAAGTTTTGCCTTGTATTTTACAGAATTATGACTGTTGTGAACTTAAACAGAAACACATAATGGTCAGCAATTCTTTTTTCTGAGATGGAGTTTTGCTCTTGTTGCCCAGGGTGGAGTGCAATGGCATGATCTCCGCTCACCACAACCTCCGCCTCCCAGGTTCAAGACATTCTCCTGCCTCAGCCTCCCGAGTAGCTGGGATTACAGGTAAGTGCCACCATGCCCGGCTAATTTTTGTATTTTTAGTAGAGACAGAGTTTCTCCTTGTTGGTCAGGCTGGTCTCAAACTCCTGACCTCAAGTGATCCACCCACCTCAGCCTCCCAAACTGCTGGGATTACAAGCGTGAGCCACTGCGCCCAGTCTAAAGGTCAGCAATTCTTAAGAAGATATGGTAAACAGCAGCAACATTTCAAAATCAAGTAATTACAGTCCCTCCCAAAGCTTGCCTTGATCACATTCATTTATTCATTCAACACATTTTTCTAGGAAACTCACTATACACACTAAACACTCTTCTATGTGCTCAACCTAGAACGTCTTCTCCAGAACCAGACTAGTGTAGAAACACAGGAATGTATATTCTGTCGGACAGACTAGATCAAAAGAATTACCAGCATAAATGTTTGCATTTCTGAAGCCAGAAGTGCTTCCTTCTCCCCAGATACCACGTCATCCTTAGTTATCACTTCTGGTTAGTTTCCCATCGCCACCATAACAAGTTACAAAATGTGGCTTAAAATAGCACAAATTTATTATCTTAACAATTCTATAGGTCAGGAGTCCAAACAGGTTTCGTGGTGCTTTTAAGATCAGTTTGTTGGCAGGGTTGCAGAGGAGAATCATTTCCTTATCATTCCACCTTCTAGAGGACATCCACATTCCTTGGCTTGTGGCCTCCTTCTTCCACCTTAAAAACCAGCACTGTTTCATCTCTACGACCCGTCTGTTATCACACCTCTCTGACGCCAGCCTGGAGGGGCTCTCTGCAGGACTCATGATTAAATTAGGCCCACTGGATAATCTGGGCTTATCTCCTGGTCTTGAAATCCACAGTAACCTTAATTACATCCGCAAAATCTCTTCTACCATTTAAGGTTACATACAGGTTTGGAGATTAGGACATTAACATTTTACATGGAACATTAGTCTTCTTGCCTACTACAGTGCCCCCCTATCCCCGCTCCACCCCTGTGTTAAAGATTCAGATCCATCACAAATAAATTTACGTCACTCATAGGTGCTCAAAAGTCACAACCCAGCATCAACTCTAAATCCAAAATCTTATCTGAGTCTCACCAACTCAAAAGTCTGAAATCTCACATTAAAGCCATCTAAATTTGGGAGAGGATCTGGGTGTGATTTCTGGGGCACAATTCTCCTCCATCTGTGCACTTGCGAACCTAGAGAACAAGTTATCTGCTCCCAAGTATGATGGTGTGACAGGCATACAGTAACAGTTACACACATTCCTGTTCAAAAAGCAGAAATTGAGATGAAAAAAGGACCCATCAGCACCAATCAATTTGCAAAACCAGCCAGGCACCATCCTTTAAGTTTCAAGGCCTGGGAGTAATCTTCAGCTCACTGCTCAGTTCTCTGGGCTTGTGACTGTCTCGGTCATCTTTACTTTTTCACGAAAGGTAGCACACGTTTGCAGCTGAGTATCAGCTTATCAGTTTGTTTCTTCTTTTATGTTCTCTAAAGCTTTCTGTTAAAAATGGTGGTTTTCTGCTGCTATAACATTGTCAAGAAACTTGTGGGTCTCTTATGTATGTCATGGAGATTCACTCACTGAGACAGGAGGCTCCTCACATATCTTTCCTAGAAAATCCTGTCTCTATTTTTGGCTTTTTCTGAAATAGCTGAGAGGATCTATGATTTACACCCTTAATCTCTTCAAAGAGTCTTTTGTGTGACTTGATACTCAGACCTTTTGATGTTTCTGAAGTATTAGCAGGTTATACAGCCATAACCTTCATCACTTTCTCTAGAGAAGGCCGTCCTGACAGTGAATCTCTTAAGTTTTAGTGGCTGTTGCTTTGAATAGGCCACGAATTTCCCAAATCATCAAGTCCTGGTTTCTTTACATGTAACAGTTCTTCCCTCAATTTATCTACCTCCTTCCACGTTTTACTATAATCAGCAAGAAGAGAGCAGGCTGTACCTTCCACAGCTTGCTTAGAAATATCCTCAACTAAATATTGAAGTCATCACTTAAAAATTCTGCTTTACCCATAACTACAGGACACAATTCAGCTTAGCTTTTTGCCACTATGTAACAAGGACCCCTTTCCTCCAGTTTTCCAATAACATATTCCTCATTTTCTACCAACTGTCTATTCATGATGATTTCGATATTCTACAGCAATCGAGGTATTCTCTACGATACTTTCTTCCTTCAAGGCCTCCCTAGCATTAACATTCCACATTTCTACGAACGGTCTGTTTAAGGCAATTCAGCTTCTTTCTGGCATGCTCCTCAGACTTCTTCCAGCCTCTACCTACTGCCCAAGTCCAGAGCCATTTTTCCATTTTTAGGTATTTGTTACAGTAGCACCCCAAGTACCTAGAAGTCTTTGATGCCTACTTCGCTGCCAGATGACTTGAATATGCTACTATATTTGGAATTCACCTTTCTCCAGGGTCACTGCTCATTTCAAAGAGGTGAATTTACCTGTGCTAGGGTTTTCATACTGGGAGTGCTACCAGAACTACCACAGGATGAAAGTGGTGAGCCCACCACTGCAGAGAAGTTTTCTCAGCACCATAATTTAGAGGAATTCTTCTCAAAACAAGCCCTATTCCTTTTCACTTACTGAAAACAACCTGGATAATGTATATCAGCCAGCTCCATTTCAAAAAGATTACCAGGGTAAAACAACTTTTTCATGGGTCAAAATCATCTTGAACATTGTAAATCAAAGGGCATTGTCCTGTTTTGGATTAACAAAACAGGAAAAACAACCAAATCTTATAAAATTATTTGAAATTTTCTTGTTTTTATCATTTCAGTGCCTATAGATGCACATACAAAAACAACTGCCAGTTTTGTATATAATAGTCTTCCAAAATAGAGATTTATATTAGGAGAGAATTAAACATCCAGGAAGGATGAACAGTATTTCATGTGTGCTATGTAGTGTTTTGCTTCATCGAGAGTCATTTTCATGAATTATTTTTACTACTGCAGTCATCTTAAATTTATAATCATCTCAAAAAAGATGTCACAATGAACAGACAACCATGCGTGAGGTCAGTCATTTTGCATGATGTACGTAATCAAAAAGTTTGAAATGTCTGTTTACTAATAAAGAATGTTTTCACTGAAAAAAACATACAAAAAAAAACCAAAGACAAATCTCTGACGGTTATTTAGTTTGGAGCTCTACTTCTAAAATGTAAAGAAGTGATATTCTTCTCCCACATAGTGGGATGGATTAAAAATTACTCATTAAGCTTTATTTAGCTGTAACAATCCCATGAGTTAATCAGTAAGCCGGGTCATAAATTCAGGCCAGTTATCCATGGGGACTCTCTTGAGTTATGAAGGAGAACACAATGGAAGACACTGGCTCCCACACAAGGAATCAAGGCCACCACAGCACGGCATCCTCTAAGAATTCCCGGCTAAGTCCAGGTGCCACAGGTAAAAGAAGCAGTGAGGCACCCAATGATCTGTCTAACTTACAGCACACAACGACAAATGCAATAATTTGTGTTTTTCTGTTGAAATTTTTCTTTAAAAAAAAGTATTACTGGATACTTCTAATGCCATAAAAAGCAATAAAACAGACATATAATAATTTGCATCAGATAATGCAAGATTAAAAATAAATTCCAAATGTCCTTACTAATAAAAATTTTAAGGTATATTTCTTATGAAAACAAGTCGCTAAAAAATTGTTCTTCACAAACTAGTAGCTAAGAATAGAAGATAAGCTTTAGACAATCAGATGTGTTAACATTCCAGTACTAAAACCATAACCAGTTTAAACAGTCAGTCCCCTTTTTACTGGTAATTAATTTTCTTTAATTAAAAGACTTACAGATTCAAAAAATATACTTTCCCTCGTGCAACAGTTTAAAATGGGGGAAAGTGGCATTCATTACCTCAAATGTCTTCTTTGAAAATCCCTTCTCTCTCCTTTTTTTAAGTTTATGTCTTTTATTAACTCACACACAGTTACTTGTCTTCTGGTTTGTTGAAGCAGTAGTCAGACAACATTTGCCACAATAATGTCTGTCAAAGTGACTTGCCATAAACACCCCAGCACCACAATCATCAGATGGGCACTCTTGACGAAGACAGCTCATTTTGCCATTCTCATCCACCTTCTAATACTTGAGGACAGCCAGCTTCACCTTCTTTCTCTTGTGCTTCTTCCTCTTGGGAATGGGGTAAGACTCCTTCCTTTTCTTAGCACCACCAGGAAGTCTCAACACAAGATGAAGAGTGGGCTCCTTTCGAATGTTGTAGTCAGACAGTACATCCATCTTGCAGTTGCTTGCCAGCAAAGATCAGTCTCTGCTCATCAGGAGGAATTCCTTGCTTATCCTGGATCTTGGCCTTTACATTTTCTATCGTATCCACAGGTTCGACCTCGAGGGTGATGGTCTTCCCTGTAATTTTATGAAAATCCGCGTTTTGGTGGCGGCTCCCCCGCAGATGGCGGATGGAAAGGGAAGCTCCTTCTCTTACTGTTTCTTTTTTTTTTTTTTTTTTGAGACGGAGACTTGCTCTGTCGCCCGGGCTGGAGTGCAGTGGCCGGATCTTAGCTCACTGCAAACTCCGCCTCCCGGGTTTATGCTGCCTCAGCCTCCCGAGTAGCTGACACTACAGGCGCCCACCTAGTTTTTCGTATTTTTTTAGCAGAGACGGGGTTTCACCGTGTTAGCCAGGATGGTCTCGATCTCCTGATCTCGTGATCCGCCCGTCTCGGCCTCCCAAAGTGCTGGGATTACAGGCTTGAGCCACCGCGCCCGGCCCTCTTACTGTTTCTTAACGAGTGTGAAAGAAAACTTCAAAAACGTGGTAGGGATTTAGAATCGCTTTGGTGGAATATGCTTCTTCCAAGTTTACTCATATTTCCCGTGAAACAACTATCATTCACAAATGTTCTGAAAATTCTTAGAAGATTCAAAACTATGAATTATATTGCTAAAGTTGATGAAGGTAAGTCTATTTTATTTATTTGATGTGTCTAACGATAGCTAATGGAAATTAGTTTATAATCTATATAGGATTTCAAAATAGATTCAATTTTAAGATCACTATGTGCTGAAATGTTTAAAAGCTCATCAATGTTATTTGAACTTCATGAAAGAGAATACAAATTTTTAACATGAATCATCAATAGCTTATTAATTTTATTGATTATAATGAAAATATCACTGATAATAAAAGCAACTGAAATTATAGGCAAAATTTATTTCTCTCTCCAGGTACATCCTCAATATTTTTTCTAAATTATTATAAAAACTTGTTTACAAACACATATATATGTACATACATATTTAATTCTACATATACAATGAAAAACAAATATGTATTCTTCTGCATTGAAGTCATTTGTGTAATCATTTTAGCCCCAATGATTGAAGTAGGAGATAAGAAGTTATAAACTTCTCAGAGCTAAAGAGCATTCATCACCACCACACACACCACAGTTCTTGGAAAACACATGGCAAAGAACTGGTTAGAAAACACACGTGGGGCCGGAAGCAGTGACTCCAACCTGCAATCGCAGCACTCTGCGTGGCTGAGGGCTGAGACAAGCAGATAACTTGGGCCCAGGTGTTCGAGACCAGCCTAGGCAACACGGCAAAACTCCGTTTCTACAAAAATTACAAAAAATTAGCCAGGTGTGGTGGCATGCCTATAGTCCCAGCTACTCAAGGGTGCTGAGGTAGGAGGATCACCTGAGCCCGGGAGGCGGAGGTTTCAGTGAGCCGAGATCACGCCACTGCACTCCAGCCTGGGTGACAAAGTGAGACCTTGTCTCAAAAAACAAAAACAAAAATAAAGACAAAACCAACAAACACCACACACACGCATACACACACACGCGCGCACGCGCGCGCGGGGACAGAAAAGAAGCACTGCACTTCGAGGCACACCACTGTTTATCTGAATCACAATGATTAATAACACAAGACATAATTAAGCTGCCTCACTGAAAAAATCAAGCATATGTTGAAATAAAACTAGAAGTTTCTTATGATTTATGTATGAAACTGCGGGCAAATTATAACATTAACCTCTTTGATCTCTAAAACACTGTCTTCAAAATTCTACTTCAAAACTTTCAGATCCATCGATGGGGTAAAAGAGCCAAGCCCCTGACAACACGCAAGCCCAGACATTAACGGGAAGAGACTGGCACACGTAAAAGGAAAGGGGCATGAAACACTATGGAGGCATAAAACAGCACTGTGGGACCAAGAAAATGCAATATATGCCTTTCTGCCTCATCTATGGTTGGAGAAAAAGTATTTTGTGCTAGAAATAAAGTTGAGAGGTAAACAAATGCTTGATAACAAGGGGATATGGCAAAAATCAATAATCCAAGGAATGTGATTATTTTCCTAAAAGCAAAGGGAGTCTACACTGTTCAAGAGAATGCAATAATCAGTGTTATATTTTCCACAAGTCAGACTGGCAAACCACGACATAGAGAACACAGCTCTCAAGCACCACGGTGGGAATACCGAGCCGACACCCTGGGCAGCACTGTCCACCTGCACCTTCTGTGAGGGCGGGTGTTTTCTAATCTGTGCTGTCCGATAAGGCAGCCCCTGGCTACATGTGGCTACTGGGCACTTGAAATGTGGCTTGGGTAGCCGAGGATCTGAGTCTGTGCTTCTATTTAATTTACTTTAAAACACACGTCACTGGTGGCTACCGTGCAGGACACTGTAGCTTCAGGTTGCAGATACAGACAACCAAGTAGATGATGAGCCTGTTCACCAAAATAGGGACAGAAAAAGGAGACTCTTAAGAGGGAGAGATGTTGGACTCAACTTCAGACCCTGGGAGGGGACAGAAGAGAGGTCCCCGGGGACATCTCCTATTAAGCAGGTGCACTTGTGTCTGGAGCTCCAAAAAGTTACTTAAACTAAAGACCCAAATGTGAGAGTCACTAGAATGTAGCTGAAGCCACTTGTATGAAAGAGATTGCCCAGAGGACCAAATAAAGAACTAAAAAACTAGGCTGGGCGCAGTGGCTCACGCTTGTAATCCCAGCACTTTGGGAAGCGGAGGCAGGCGATCACCTGAAGTCAGGAGTTCGAGACCAGCCTGGCCAACATGGTGAAACCCCGTCTCTACTAAAAATACAAAAATTAGCTGGGCGTGGTGGTGGGTGTCTGTAATCCCAGCTACTCAGAAGGCTGAGGTAGGAGAATCGCTTGAACCCTGGAGGTGGAGGTTGCAGTGAGCCGAGATCATACCATTGCACTCCAGCCTGGGCGATAAGGCAAGACTGCCGCAAATAAACAAACGACCCTAAAAAACTGAATACGAAAAGAAGTTTAGGAAACAGTGAAAAAGAGGAGAAAAAGGAACCCACAAAAGAAACCGAGAAGCCCAAGTAAAGGAGAAATCACGTGAATATGGTGTCTATGAAAGAAGTGGGTGAAAGAGGGTCAGGAAAAGGAAGGACGAGGAATGTCAAATACACACAAAGGCCAGGAATGCCGCGGGGCTGAGTGGGCACCACAGGCTTCATCTAAGTAGGGTCACAAAGGCAGTCAATGAAACACTGAAACAGTACCCACTAAAAATCCCAAGTACGCCAGGATGAAAGTCAAACACTTTTCTAACAGGCTGTCTTTGGTAGCCTACTTTCTTATTTTAGTTATCTGACACTGGAGTAGAGCCTTTATTTTTTGCCCCCTTACAATACAGCCAGTGAATATTTACTCATATTTTAAAATAGTGGATATTAAAAACGTTACATCCAAATTTCCACGTCCAATGATAATATATCTAAAATTTCCTCTCAAAAAAGGAGCTGGCAATTCTTTTATTATTTAACCAATTTTAAAATATTAAGTCATTCACCTAATCCAAAACTCAAAGTGATATAAAGATAGTGCACTCAGAAGAGAACGTCTGCTCCAGCCCCAGCTTCCTCGGCATATTCAGACACAAGTGTTCATGTTTATGAGTTTCTTGTATATGCTTCCAAGTTTCTTTATGCATTATGAATATATATTCTCATTTTTTCCATCCTTCTTACAGGAAAAGCTGGTTCTTCTATATACTGTCCTGTGTCTTCCCTGTTTTCATGTATGCATCTGTCTCGGAAATCTTTCCATGTCAGGATACAAAGGTCTCCACATTCATTTGTATACCCTGACAATCAGTGTCACACAGAAATTAAATGGCAAATCCTAACTCTGAAAATAAAAGGGACTAACATTAATCAGTGAGGGCTCGAGAATGAGTTATCAGCCTGGGAACATACTAATCTTTTAAATACTTTAAAAAAAAATCAAAATTGAAAGCAGTTAAAATCTGTAACAGTTAAAGTAAGCCTATTTGCTTTCTCTAAATACAATAACCTAATATGTTTAAGCCATAAATAAAATTCCTAGAGTAGTTTCTTAGAGGAAATAGGTGCTGTACTCATAAAATCAAGCCTACACAGAAAGTTCCTTCACCCATTAAACACCTTTTGGAAGCAGTTCTCTAGTAAACCTCAGACCAGGGCAGTGATGCATTTCAATCCAGCAATTACTACCCACAGCAATGGGCTGTCTGCTACAATAAAAGCAAGTGTCCTGGTTCAGCTGCTACGATCCTCAGATCTCACATCCTGCTCTCATGCAATTAGCCTGCAAAGAGCTAATGACCTAATCTAGGAGCCACAGTTTCACTGACATCCACTTCCTCCGATGGTAATAAACACCAGTGAGTGAAGACAGCACCTCATTAGTTGGCTACATTAGTGTTTACAAGGCCATTTCAACCGATGGGTTCCTTACTTACAGTTCATTTCAAAGAATGCTTTCCTAACCAACAGAAATCACTCTTCATATGATGAGATGGCATTTTGTAACAAAGAGAATTCTGTAGGGTAACATGAATTAATGTCAGACCTGCTTACTTACTGATAGCTTTTGCCTGTGCAGCATCAGTCCCTTGGGTCCTAGCAGAACTACTACATATATTTTACACTGTATCCAATTGAGCATTTTCCTGTTAAATTCTCAAGAAACCACTAACATATCACTCAAAATAGAGGGAAAGAAAACAGTTTAAGATTATTGTCACAATTTTCTAAGCACAAATTGGCCATATTTTTAACTTGCATATTTTGTTTTGTCTGAACCAAAAGTTTATTTCAAAGGCTGAAAAACAAAAATTTATTTTTAGGGATAAATTGTCAAGGACAATCTAATTAAAAGGATACTATGAAGGCTGGGTGTGGTGGCTCATGCCTGTAATCCCAGCACTTTGGGAGGCTGAGGCAGAAAGATCGCTTGAGCCCTGGAGTTTGAGACAGCCTGGAGAACATAGTGAGGCCCTGTCTCTACAAAAAATACAAAAAATTAGCCAGGTGTGGTGGTGCACGCCTGTGGTCCCAGCTACTCAGGAGGCTGGGGTGAAAGGATCGCTTGAGCCCAGGAAGTGAAGGCTGCAGTGAGCTATGATCACACCACTGCACTCTGGGCAACAGAGTGAGATGCTGTCTGAAGAAAAACAAAACAAAATAAAACAAAAAATACCTCACAAAACACGAGTACTATGAAAAAAAGCCTAAAAAGATATGTAACACAGTGGTTCACTAATGCAGGTATGAGTCCAATCTTTCAAATGGGCGAATAAACTCACATTCGTAAGGTACTACAGAAAATATTACACATAGGGTACTTCAGAGCCTCACAGGCCAGAAAAAGGTCTCAGTATTTGTTGGTTTAGAAAAGAAAATCACGAACGATTTTTTATGAAACGCTTGGACAGCAGAATATCCTACATCAAGCTCTACCAAAAAAGAGCAGATGAAACTTAAGAGGAGAGCAATTCCCAGGGAGGAAGGTACGTTCTCTGGCTGGCGCCCCCGGCACAGACGCCCACGGACACTTGCCTGACTTTGGGCACCATCATGCGGTGCTGCACCATCAGCGTGTGGCAGACGGAGGCCATGGTGGTGAAGACCTCCTCGCTTGCAGAGTCCCTCCACACCAGGTTGAGCAGGGTGTTGGTCTGCTGCTTTGTGTCCAGCTTCTTCAGACATTCCTCTGTTATGTATGATACTGACAGTCTGCCATCCTCCTAGAACACACCAGAACAACCAGTCTCCATAAATGTGCTCAACTGGAACATCCTCTACACTACAAACGTATACGAAATCATATTCTTCTTCAGGCAAAGAAAGATAGGCATCATCTCAAAATTATCCGCATCACAATAAACTTAGTGTGAAATCCTCTCGAGATCCAGTCAACAGCAGGCATCCATTTTGCCGAACACAGTAACAAACTGTGAATACCCGGTTTTTGCCCATGATAACAGCAGCTTCAGTATTTACATTTCAAAAAAACTTCATTTCCTATTTTTTTTTTAGATCAAGCTGTACTAAGACAAGCATACATAGTGAAACTATTATCATCTGATGGCATTTTCATTTTAATTTGAGATCACCATTTAACCAAAATAAGTGAGAGTATTAAATTAAAAAAAAAATTTTTTTTTGAGGCTGTCTTGCTCTGTCACCCAGACCGGACTGAGTGGCACAATCTCGGTTCACTGCAACCTCTACCTCCTGGATTCAAGCGATTCTCCCACCTCAGCTTCCCAAGTAGCTGGGACTCGCCTGCCTCCACACCCAGCTGATTTTTGTATTTTTAGCAGAGACAGGGTTTCACCATGTTAGTCAGGCTGGTCTTGAACTCCTAACCTCAAGTGATCCAGCCGCCTCAGCCTTCCAAAGTGCTGAGATTACAGGTAGGAGCCACTGCTCCCAGCCTATTAAAGAACTTTTTAAAATCAAAGGCTATACAAAAGAAATCTATTTTATATCTTAATCTCTGAATAAAACCCAAGCCAATCTATGCAATTTACTCATTTGGGGCAGTAACCAAAGACATATACTTTTTTCATATATATGTGTATATATGAATATATATACGAATGTGAATATACACATAACATTGCATATTGCTGACTGTACTGTTTGGAAACTTGGATGAATACAATTTATGTAATTTATAGTAACTTACCAAACACTGCTTTATAGATAAAAGCAGTAAATTCATCTGTCAAACATGAATCTTTAACATAAAGCCTAATAAAAGGTATGTCAGAATGAGAGAGTAATCCTAGCACTACTATTTTTGTAGTGTACAATTTCAAAATAAATTATACATAAGCTACAAGTGAACAGATTACACAGAAACCTAAAGGCAAAAGAGCTTATCAAGGGAGAACTCTGACCTTGGAAAAACCTCATACAATCACATTAGGTTTTATATAATTAAGTGCCGTGGGAAAGAAAAGGCAACACAGAAACACACGTAAGAGACCTGGCAAAGAAAGAATGACTTGGAGTGAACCCTACGAGTGCCCGGCTCAAAATGGGGTCTTTAGTTCTCAGCCCAAATGTGGACAATCCCCAAGGCAAAGGAAGAATGAAGAGAATAAACGAAAAAAGGAAATTAAAGTATAAAGTTATATAATACACAGACCTTGAAACCCTTAAAAAAGAATATAAAGTAGAGTAATATTTTCTACAGTTGTAAATAATTTTAAAAATCAAGAAACTGATCCCACTTCTTAAATGTTCAAAGTGTAAGCACAAGCAAGAGAGCCCGCAGGCTCTTTCCGGGTCCTCAGGCTCTGCCTTCGTCGTGTCTGCACACCCACAGTGGGGAAAAACTCTGTCCTCTCTCGCTGAGAAAGCCCACAGCCTCATCTTCACATGAATACAAAATTCACTGTGTATAAATAAGGGTTTAACTTCACAAATTCTATGGGAGGTAACTATTTAATAACTTTCTTCCAAAAACAAAAATTTTATCTACGTTCCATCTACAGAACCCACTTTTTATAACCATACAAAAAAAAAATGAAAACTTATTGGTGTACAGTTTGGACAGATCCAACAGTTCCAGCACCCACTATCCACTATAAAAGCGGCTTCACCCCTTTGTAATCAGCCCACCCCTCAGCCATGAGCTCTGGCAGTGAATATTATCTGTTCCTTTCTTCATCTTTTTTTATTAAAAAAAAAAAATCAAGCCCTGACCTTACTTCTCGATCCTTTTCTTACTGCTGTGATCTCTTTCATTGGATGCTGGTGAAGCTTTGTCCAGGAAGGTGCGGCACTGACACACCCGCTTCACAATATTCTACGAATTCACTTCACCTGGAAGCCGAGACCCTCTCAAGTATATTTTGTGATTACACTTAGTAGTAATCAATATAAAACTCCTTAATGAAAAAATAACCTATGATAGCCACACCTTAAGCCATTTCAATTGCTTAAGACCAAAAAAAGTCACTGGCAGTTAAATTCTTTAAGTGGAACACAAATTATATATGCTTGTATATATAAAGTTTTTTCTCTCTTGAAAATATACTGTAAACTCAATAGTAAGGAATAAAAGAGGTAAGAACTTTAAAGTAATTTTAAAATAAATAACATTTATCCCCTATAAAATTAGCAGGAATTAATGGAAGACACTACCCGGTGTTCACAGGATAGGGTAAAAAGGAACTTTTTGACCCAACAATTTCACTTCTAGAAAATATTTCCTAATAACTAAGTTAACATACAGTATAATCCTATTTTGCCTAAAAAACCAAACACAAAGCTATGTGTCTCCATTTACACTTCCATAAATGTACTAAGAGAGCGGTGGAAGAGACTGTTTCCAATCATTACAAACTGTGGGAGGGGGGCTGAAGGGGCTTCTCTGCAAAGGCTGCTTGCGGGTCTGACTCGTGTAACTGAAACTATAGGTGGACAGAAAGTTAGAAGATCCCATGGGGCCGCTTGCATCGCAGCCCCCCAGATGCAGGGCACGGGGCTTACCGGGCTTGAGGGCTTGTCGGCTTCTTCACTCTCCTCCTCGGAGTCGCTGGCTGAGTCGTGACAGCTCGCGCTGGCAGGAGAGACCGGTAACTGAGAGAGGAAGGTGTGCAGCACCCGCAAATACACCAGCAGCCCTTCCTCAGAGAGGGCCCCTTGGTAAAACAATCAGTGAAAACCTATTTTAGTTCAACATTATTTTTTAAAATGGAAAACGACGCCATTTTTCCTCACATGCAGAGAGGCATTTCGGACCAGATCTTATTTTAAAAATTCTGTGTTATAATAGGAAACATATTTAGATTTTGTCCCCGTTCATGTCAGAAAGCACCTACAACTCTTGGAATTTCCTGAAAGGTAAGTGTCTCTTGTTATTCATAGCCAGCCCTTTGTGATCATACTTGAGTTTATGCACTGAAGTGACTTACGATGAGGCCATCTAGGGGACTCAGAATGGGGCTTTTCACCAGAAAAACGCAGTGATCAGAGGGCTGGAACGTTCAGCCCCACGCACCAACTCCCAAGGGGCTGTCTGTGGGGAGGGACGCTGGAGAAGCAGCACCACAAAACTCAATAGGAAGACACAAGGAGCCGGACACAGGGAGGTGTTGAGAGCATGGAGTGCCTGGAGAAGGCACGGAAGCTTGGCATTCCTGCACACCTCAGCTTCCCGAGTTCCGTGAGCTGTCCTAGTCAATTACCAAACCCAAGGAGGGGCTGAGGAGCCCCCATTTTTGCAGGTTGGTCACAAGTATAGGTGACAACCTACTACTTGTAATCGGCCTCTGAAGTGGGTGTAGTCTTGCAAGACTAAGCCCTCAGATGATGGGATTTGACATTATCTCTGGGTGGACGGCATCAGAATTGAACTGAACTGTAGAATACCTAGTTGGTGTCCACTGCAGAACTGCTTGGTGTGTGGGAAAAAAAACCACACCCACATTTCTGCTCACAGAATTTTTCAGTGTTGAGTGAGAGAGTAAGAAAAACAGTTTGGGCTGGGCGCAGTGGCTCAAGCCTGTAATCCCAGCACTTTGGAAGGCTGAGGTGGGCAGATAATGAGGTCAAGAGATTGAGACCATCCTGGCCAACATAGTGAAACCCCGTCTCTACTAAAAATACAAAAATTAGCTGAGTGTGATGGCATGCGCCTGTAGTCCCAGCTATTCAGGAGGCCAAGGCAGGAGAATCACTTGAACCCGGGAGGCGGAGGTTGTAGTGAGCTGAGATGGAGCCACTGCACTCCAGCCTGGCGACAGAGCGAGACTCCGTCTCCCCTCCGCCCCGGCCCCAAAAAAGTTTGGTTTTCGGGTTTTCCTAAATTCCTTTCATGAATAATTCATGCATGTATGTATGTATGTTTTCAAACATACTACAGGAAGATGTTATTCTAGAAGAGGCACACTGGAAGTTTAGCAGAGGTAGGGAAACGGCCTCACAGAAGTGCTTTCCCATTTAACTCCGTTAACTCTATTAAAATAATCTGTGTGGCCCCATAAGACATATATGTATGTCAGTCTTTTCCACTGTATCTGGACAGTCTCCCCAGGAACGCTGCCCATACCACAGCCCTTCAGCAAATACACTCTTCCAGGAGAGGCCCACCTTTCCATAACACCCGCCACCACACGGCCTTCTCTTGACTCATCTGCCAATGCTACCCATATGCGTGTTCAGGTAAAAAAGATCTTGCATTTCATACCCAAATAATTTTCGCCAACAGTTAAAACGAAATAGAAAAGCCAGGGCGCTCCACCACTCTTTCTTGAACATCTACTCTCTATTAACAACAGTGCATTCAGAAAGGGCTCATAAGGGAAAACGGTCTGTGCATCTGCTAGCGCCGGAATGATGAAATGAAAAATCTGATCTGTAAAAGGTGCTGCCAGAAACTCCTCTGTGAAGGCTGTAAAAACTTGTTGCCTGAAAAAGAAAAATAGAAGCTTTCTATAAAATCAAATTATACTGTCCACCCAAACCCTGATTAAAATAACCTTTCAAAATACCCTTCTAAAAAGATAAACTACTCTTCTAAATTAGCCAAGTTAACCATTTTAATATCAACTAGATCAACCTAAAGTAAACTTAATGTCTTCTCTATTAAGATAACCACCATGTTTTCGTTAATTTTTGACAGTTACTTAGAAAAGCAGGAAAACAGCCATGTTATGAGAATCACAAATTTATATTAGGCTACAGGCCAGAAATAAAAAGTACACTTTCCTATAAACTAAACCAACACTAACAAAGTAAAAATCTGACTTTCAAGTCTATATTGAAAATCACATCCTACGTAAAAGTTACAATCAGATATAGATCTTGTGAAATGACAAAATCAAGAAATCTATTCCAGTCTCACCTCGCACCTTCCGGACAGGAGTTGTAAATAAAGTGCAATGGTTTTAGAACATTCTCTAGCAAAATTTTTGCTATAGGAACTCGAGATAAATCAGAATATTCAATACTTGATGGAAGCTTGCTGTTAATCAACAAATAGAGAGACCTATAATACCCTACAAGGAAAAACACATATTTAAAATTTTTTACATATTTTCCTGTAATAAGGGAAAAAACTTGCCAATTTTTAAATGCTTTTTACAATCTCTACAGGTCCAAACTTAAGTTAGTTCTTTAACATGTTAGTAAGGAAAACTAAACAAATATATAGGCAGCTGAAAGGTATATAAACCTCATGTACCAGCAACTGTCAACTACAGCCAAGCTCATTTCACCTGTATACACTCATTTGGAAGGAAGTCTAAGATGTAATTATTTTAGTATATCATTAAGAGACTATTTTTAAAACCATTATCACAGCTAAAATAAATGAAGAGGAGTTCCTTAATACCACAAATATCTAGTCAGTGTTCAAGTGTCCAACTGTCTCATGTTAGCAATTCTGTTTAACTAGTTTGCTTGCATCAGGAACTGAATAAGGACCAAATACTGTGATTTTATAATTTGTCCCTGATTTGTGCATTTTTTAAACACCATGTTGAACTCATAGAGTTGAACACATTGGTACGTTTCATTCCACTGTAGTCCCGACCTCACGCTGCTCCACCTGGGGCCCTGGGGTGGGCTTTAGGAGGCTCCTGAGCCCCAGGGTCACTGGTAGTCCTGCGCCCCACCCTGCAATCAGCCTTTTCTCCAGGAACTCTTAAGCTCCTTTTAGAGGAGATGATGTATTTGGAGACCACAATCTGGGAACTGAAGAAGTTAACAATTTAAAGGTAACTTATACGTAAACTGAAACAACTTTCAGAACCTCTTAAAATTTCCAGCCTATGCTTTTGATAGGAACTCTGGGTGGGGGGCAGTGAACATAAACTCTGGGTATCAAGAGTGATCCAAATAATATATTTTTTCAGAATCACTTACTCCATTTTTATAGAATAAGAACAACGTTCAAGTGCAATTCTCGAGTATCTCATCATATACAAGCATACTTGGTAGCACATTAAAAACAATCCATCTGCGTGGGCTGTTTTTGAAACAGTCCTACACAGCCTCATATTTGAGTGAAGATCACTAAACAATGCATACTCGGGACTTCATCATTAGACTCACTTTGTAACTACCCCGTCAAACGCAGTGTATACTGATAACTAGTGAAACTCAATATGAAAGCTTGAAAGCTCTTTTGCTATGAAACTAAAAAGATAAAAATACATCGAGAATTTTAAAAAATACATCGAGACTTTTTTTTAAAAAGTGACTAACGTAACTAACAATGTAACGTAACTAACAATGTAACGTAACTAACAATGTAACGTAACTAACACTGCACATACTGAACAGACGGACAACATGACAAAGGTTCTGTCGCAAAGGTTAAAAAGCTTCACGGCACATAACGTGCAATAACAATAGAAATAATTATACTATAATTTAAAAAGGCTAAAATTTTATAGACTGTTAGGAAGTAAAACAACTGCTGTACCAGAGAAGATGCTAGAAGCAGCAGTTTCTGTGTAAGATTTTAAAGTATTTCTTCTATTGGGACACATTTCAAATAATGCCTATTTCTTAACTATCTTCCTTACAATTTTAGAAAACAAGTACAAATTCTCAAATGCTTAGTCTTAAAACGGTATATATGTCAACTAACACAATGAACCACTTTTAATTATCAGTTTTTAAAAGATCAAATTCCACAACTTTCAGTTTACTTTTAATTAACTCAGAATACTGTTTCCCTAAGTTTTCAACAAACTAAGGAGTCTAAAAAATAGTAATATGCCAAGCAGAAGGGTTGAAATAAATATGAATTTACTTTCTGTAGTTTTAACAGAGGATCAAGTGGTCCAGATTTCAAGTCTGCTAGATGTATCCTAGACTATGACTTCAAGTGAACATAAAGCACAGCTACTTATAATTCTATCTGTAGCCATAGCTTTCTAGACCTCCCTTCACAAC
Organism: Macaca fascicularis; assembly: GCF_037993035.2. NCBI lineage: Eukaryota > Metazoa > Chordata > Mammalia > Primates > Cercopithecidae > Macaca > Macaca fascicularis. The sequence continues at coordinate 198,476,692 of NC_088377.1, read as the reverse complement.
TAGTCTCGCACACATTTTTAATGCTGACAAATATTTCTCAAGTCCAGGAGTCCTGAAGTGCTTGCGTTTCTACCTATGAGGATGTTGGAACTGAAAGTTTGTTTTAGGATTTATACTGCTCATTTCATAAAAGCTTAAAAATCATGTTTATTTCATACCTTTTCTCCAAAAAGTGTCACTAATGTGTCCTCACGGGTCTCAGACATAGTTCATTATAGCTTCTACAATGTAGTCATTTTAGGAGCATTATCAATGTACTAAAACTTTAGCACTGAGTTAGAAAATTCAAACTAAACATCCTATTCTCTTCTACTGAACTAATGTGAGATGACATCATTCTGGGAAGAAAAATCATTTAACAAAATTTACTTTTTCATAAGGCTCTTGGAGTGATGTTCAACTCATACATTGGTGGCACTATCTTTCCCATTCACTCAGAATGACCACAAGGCGGTAAGAGCCCTTCCTGCTCAGGTGAAGGACCGGTAGCTGCACTGGAGACACAAATCTTGCATGACGGAACAATTAATGAAAGTATACGTCGGTTTTGCTCATTTCCAAGCAAAAGAAAAAGGCAAAGAGAGTAGCATGTTTCTGAATTTTCAGAGTGGGTGGAGCCAAGGACAGATGCTGGAATCTGGGACTCTGGTGGGCACCTGTGGATGGAGCGCAAGGCGTCTGGGACACCAGTGCCGCTCTGACACTGAGACTGAGTGCACAGGCTCACAGCAGCAGGCTGGCCTCTGCTTACTCCTCATCGGGAGGCTGAGCCACAGTTCTGACCCTGCCTGCTACTTACCATTGTGAATCATGTAGTGCAAAATCTGTTCAATCACTGACACCACATAGCTAGCATCTTGTAAAACAGGCAAGTAAGTATCCTCAGACGAAAATACTTCAAGCATTCTCATTGGAAGCGCAACATTCAAACTGTCATCATTACAGTTTTGCAGCAACCTGTAAAAACGAAAGAAAGTATTCACACACTGCCTGGATGGCAAAATGTCACTAGTTTCCCCAAGTTACTCTCAGTGACAATGGTTAAGAAATTATTCCAGTACAAGATTATCTCTGAAAATAGGGACATTTTACAGATAGACAGGGAAATATCCAACTAACATTCAGTCATTCAGACAGTTTTAAAAAGAATTCTCATTATATGCCAAACGGTATGCTGGCAAAGTTCACAGACAAGAAAAATGGACAGTGGAGAAATGAACACGAAAAATTAAAGATTACAAAACACTATAAGTATTATAATCCATGAATTGTACCAATAAGCTGCATTTAATTAAACTCAGATACGAATCTCTTTAACAGTGCATATCATCTCCTTAAAGATGCTTTTGAGACTTTCCATGCCTGCAATATCCCCCAAATAGAACAACAATATATTTCTGATCCTAAGTCAACTCTCATTTTGATTAAGGCTTCCCTTCTTACTATGAGAAGAACTGCAGGCAGAAGGGAAGGCTTAGTTATCCATTTAAAGAGGGCAGTACAATAAGTCTGGACCGGTCACACCAATCAAGACACAGAACACAGCCGTCACTCACAAAAGTTTCTTCTTGGCTGTCTCTAGTCCATTCCTCCCTCTTTCTCCCCTACCCCAATCCTTTTTTCTATCAAAAACTTTGTCTAACACAGAACTTATTTTCAGATTTCTCCTGTTGTCTCCACAATGTATTTTATAGCTGTTTTTCCTTTTTTTAAAAAAACAGAATCCATCTGATCACACATCACCTTTAATGAGGGACCCAGGAGGCTGTTTTGGTGCCTCACTGAAACTGACTTCTCTATGTGACAAAAGCATTCTGCCCTGCCAGGAGGCGAATAACGTGCAGGGCTCTGGGTGGGGTGTGTCTACGTGGCTCATCCACTTACTGCAGGCTGCCTTCTGTCGCGATAGAGCTGCAAAGCCCAGGAGAGACAGAGGGTGAAGACCCAGCGGGCAGGACACCCAGCAAGACCTTGTTTTGCTTTTGCCCTTTTCACAACTTTCCCCTCAGCACCACACTGGTGTCTCGTGAGGGGTGTAGGAGTGCAGGAGGAGTGAGGCGACACATAACAAGCGGATAGCCACAAAGGGCGGCGGCAGGCGATGAGAGAGCCTCTTGTCAACCCGGAAAGTCAGCAGCATGTGTGCTGATGATCCCATGTGAGAGAGAAACCTGATAACGCAACAGGGAAAAGTGCTGGAATGGTGCCTCGAGTGAGAGACAGCACAGGATGTAGCTCCAGGGTTATGGGGACAGCCTTGGACGGGAAAAGGATATCCATATTGCCAAGAGACAACCCACTTAAAAAAGTGGAAGATTTGAGCAGACTCTTGAAGAAGAGCCATGTGAGTGACCAGTATGCTCCTGAAAAACACCCATCATCATTAGTAATCCAGGAAATACAAATTCCAATCACAATAAAATAGCACTACACACCCATCAGAATGGCTGGGTTTTGACAGATGTCAATACCAAGGGTTCAGGATACGGAGGAGCTGCGCCTCTCGTATGCTGCTGTTCTAAGTTTGGTAGTTTCTTCTAAAGTGAAATATGTAACTACCATGTGACCCAGTGATTCCATGACTTTGGAAATATTCAACAGCATTAAAAAATATGTATGTGATTATAGTCACAAAAGGAGCTACAGGTGGTTCTGGAAGGCCACATTTACAGAAAAAGAAAAATTCAATGTTCTGGCACATGGCAGATGAGACTGTCGACTTACTAACACACACCTGAAATACAATTTCTAACATTTACATTTTGTTAAAATTCCATTTCTCATCAAAAAGAATCAGTGCTCCTTAGAGAAAACAGCCCCAGGCCTGGGGCAGAGAGAGCACTTGAGCCTCTGTGACCTCACAGAAAACAAAGATCTCTCAAAATACAAATGAGGCCAAGCCAAGCAAAACGGGCTGCTTGGCCGGGCGCAGTGGCTCACGCCTGTAATCCCAGAACTTTGGGAAGCCAAGGCGGGCAGATCACGAGGTCAGGAGATTGAGACCATCCTGGCTAATATGGTGAAACCCCGTCTCTACTAAAAATACAAAAAATTAGCCGGGCGTGGTGGTGAGCGCCTGTAGTCCCAGCTACCTAGGGAGGCCAAGGCAGGTGGATGAACTGAGGTCAGGAGTTCGAGACCAGCCTGGCCAACATGGCAAAACCACGTCTCTACTAAAAATACAAAAATTAGCTGGATGTGGTGGCACATACCTGTGGTCCCAGCTACTCGAGAGGCTGGGGTAGGAGAAATGCTTGAACCCAGGAGGCAGAGGTTGCAGCAAGCCAAGATTGCGCCACTGCACTCCAGCCTGGGTGACAGAGCAAGACTCTATCTCAAAAATAAAAATAAATAAATAAAAAATAATAAATAAATAATAAAAAAGAAACATGGTATTGCTCTGCTGCCCAAACGAGAGTTCTGCTGCACAGTTCACTGCAGCCTCGAACTCCTGGGCATCAGGAGTTTCTTGTATTAGAAATTTTTAAAAATAAAAGTTGGGAAAAGAATAATTATATTTAGATTATTTGCTTATACAAATACATTCAAAAGTTACGTTAGAGGTGTTTTACAAACTACAACCCACAGGCCAAACCAGCCCCAGGGCTGTTTTTTGTACAGCTGTTGAGTGAAGCATGATTCCTTTATTTTTACAGAGTTGTAAGCAAAAGGCAAGAAAAATATATAACAGAGACCATATGTGGACCACAAACCCTAAAATACTTGCTATCTCGCCATTTACAGAAAAAGTTTGCAAACTCCTGCTTTACAGAAAGAATGTATACAATGTATTTCTCAAACTAAAAGTTTATCAAAGAAATAAGTTAGAAAAAATATGAATTACTGGCATCTGGGATCCTCCTGGTTCTCTCTTCTACTAATAGGTTCTTTACTCCTATCTTTGGTCCAGCTAAGTATTTTCGAAAAATCAGTTAGAAAAGACTAGTTCTGGGCCGGGCGCGGTGGCTCAAGCCTGTAATCCCAGCACTCTGGGAGGCCGAGGCGGGCGGATCACGAGGTCAGGAGATCGAGACCATCCTGGCTAACACGGTGAAACCCCGTCTCTACTAAAAAAAATACAAAAAAAACTAGCCGGGCGAAGTGGCGGGCGCCTATAGTCCCAGCTATTCGGGAGGCTGAGGCAGGAGAATGGCGTAAACCCGGGAGGCGGAGCTTGCAGTGAGCTGAGATCCGGCCACTGCACTCCAGCCTGGGCGACAGAGCGAGACTCCGTCTCAAAAAAAAAAAAAAAAAAAAAAAAAAGAAAAGACTAGTTCTGATAGTAATCCTAAACAAATATTACAGGCAGTGTCCAGAAAATTAACTGAAATTATACTGAAGGTTCAGAATCATTTGAAAATTTTACTACTGTTGAGACATAAGCAATTTATTAAAAACTGGTAAAGGTGTTATATTCAGGCAATATAATTCACATCACTTACACGTGTTCTTTTGGACACTGAATGCAAGAAAGTCACGGCAGTGGCTTATGTTGAGTTCCTACATAAATAATAAAAAGCCTGATGAAAGGTGTATTCTAAAGAAGGGGCTTTCAAACTGCATTTTGGTTGAGACCCCTATGGAATGGAATCATTCTCACACATCAGGAGTCCTCTTTTGGCTGGCCTTCCATTCTCCAGTAACCAGGATGGCCAACATTCACAAGATAATTCCAGGGCATCCTTGAAAGAAAAAGTCATCTGAAAGATACTGATATATGTGTCTTCATTTATATCTCATGCCGGCCTGAATCACCTAGAGTAAAAATTGTAATATATAGAAGTCCATGGCCAGGCGCGGTGGCTCACGCCTGTAATCCCAGCACTTTGGGAAGCCAAGGCGGGCAGATCATGAGGTCACAAGATTGAGACCATCCTAGCTAACACAGTGAAACCCCGTCTCTACCAAAAACACAAAAATTTAGCCGGGCGTGGTAGGCACTTGAAATCCCAGCTACTCAGGAGGCTGAGGCAGGAGAATGGTGTGAACCCGGGAGGCGGAGTTTGCAATGAGCCGAGATCGCACCACTGCACTCCAGCCTGGGAGACAGAGAGACTCCGTCTCAAAGAAAAAAAAAAGTCCATGATCTCATTTAAAAAAAAAAAAAAAGGTATGGAAAAGTCACTGTCTCTGAAAATAAAAGTCAAAAGGTATTCCCCTAAACAAGGTGATCAATACATTATATACGTTGCTGACTTACAATAGAATTTTACCTGCAACAGAGGCTCATCAATCTTTTTATTTGAAATAAGCATGTAAGTCTCTCAGATCCATCCAACTGCTTGACAAACAGAGAGCTGTGTTTAATTAAGTTCTGATACAGCCATATCTGAAACAGCAAAACACACAATTTATAACTCTCAATGACAATTTAAGTTTGCTAATTTACATAATACCCCAAATTTCCTTAAGTGGCAATGCACATTTAATCAAACCTAGTCAAAAGGTGGTAAGAAGTAAATATTTTAAGTCAGGTTTTATTTAGAGGCACGTTCATTTTCCAGCCAGGCGCGGTGGCTCACATCTGTAACTGTGGGAGGCCGAGGCAGGCAGCTCACTTGAGGTTGGCCAACATGGTGAAACCCTGTCTCTACCAAAAAATACAAAAATTAGCTGAGCGTGGCAGCACACACCTGTAATTCCAGCTACTCAGGAGGCTGAGATGGGAGGATCACTTGAACTTGGGGGGTGTGGGTGGAGGCTGCAGTGAGCCAACATTAAGTCACTGCACTGCCTGGATGACAGAGAGACCTTGTCTCCAAAAAAACAAAAGTATTTGCATTTTCAATCTTAATACATCAGTATTAAATTACTAAATTAGTAACTAAAACAAAGTACACTTAAAGCTCATGTCAATCTGAAACAAAAATAGTTCATTTGCAAAAATCAGGAATCTGTAATAAAAATATATGAGAAATACGAATATTAATCCCAAGTTACATAGGATATCTGTTTCTTTTCACCTTTTTTCTCTGCGGATGTGTGTGCCTGTGTGTCTCTAGCATCAACCCTTTTGGATACTTCCCTTCTCTAACTCCATCATTTTTTTGATAGGGAAGGCAATCCTATGAGAACTCTCCATTGTCCTGGATAAAAGGATAGTCAGTGAGTTCATTAAATGCAGATGCAGATTTCCGTCACTTGCAATCAAGAGGCCTGACTAGACAGTATGTATGAAGCTGCCCTATTACTTTGAAAACGCAATACTTAACAAGGAATCTCTTCCACTTTCTCTACTATACCTTTGTGAAATAGACTGGTATTTTATTTTTGCCTTTCATAAGGCCCATTTAGAATCATCTAGAATGAAAAGATAGCCTTTGTTTTTTCTTTTGAGACAGAGTCTCACTCTGTCACCCAGGCTGGAGAGCAGTGATGCAATCTTGGCCCACTGCAACTTCTCCTAGGTTCAAGCGAGTCTCATGCCTTAGCCTCCCAAGTAGCTCAGATTACGGGTGCCTGCCACCAAGCCCAGCTAATTTTTATATTTTTAGTAGGGATGGGGTTTCGCCATGTTGGCCAGGCTATTCTCGAACTCCTGGCCTCAAGTGATCTGCCAATCTCAGCCTCCCAAAGCGCTGGCATTATACACGTGAGCCACCACACTCGGCAGATAGCCTCTTAAGTGTAGCTAGATATAAATATGCCACATAGCCTTTTCTTTGCCTATTATTTTTAAGTAGTTTCTTCTTTGACATTAACATTTCTTTGCCATAAAATGCTATTAACAATGAAATTACCAACACAAAAGCACTCTGCATAATAAATTAGCACATGTCTTAAGCTGGGATGAAATAATTCTGAACTACTCCTAATATTAGCTAATTTGCCTACACACAGGCTTTCTCTTGAGGTGTTCGGAGCTACCTTGCCCACATTTTCTCAGGAACAAATAAGATATGAATAATTCCTTCACTAGCTGACATGTAGCTCTTCCTAAAATTTCTATTACCAGTTAACAAATGAGATGTAAAATAACTACACATTATATAATAGGACTGTTGGAAGAAGACTTCATCAAAAGATTCAAAGAAAATTAAGCAACTAAAAAGTGAGGCAATTATTAATTCCAGAATTAAACTGTACATAAAATATCATCTTAGTACCATATTTGACTTAAAGTCATAATAAAAAATGTTTAAAAAGGGGAAGTTGAGGAAGAAATAGCCATATATGTTGATTTTTGCATAGAATGGCTTTGAAAACCTATCAAAAGTGGCATTATGCTTACTCCTAGAGTAAAAAGCAAACAATGTGAAGACGGGGGCAGGAGACATTTTCCCCTATGTTAAGATTAATTTATTGCTATCGCATCTATGCTTGAGAACTGAATCAACATTCAACTGCCCAGGCTGGAGTGCAGTGGCAGGATCACAGCTCACTGCAGCCTTGAATACCTGTGCTCAAACGATCCTCCTGCCTCAGCCTCCTAAGTAGCTGGACTACAGCAGCATGCTAATTTATTTTTTGCTTTGTTTTATAGGTGGAGTCTGGTATTTTGGCCAGGCTGGTCTCAAACTCCTGGCCTAGAGGGATCCTCCCACCTCAGCCCCGTAAAGTGTTGGTAATACAGGCATGAACCACTGTGTCCAGACCACTTTTCTTTTATCCTTTTCCTGGACGGGTCTTAGGACATTTAATTCTATTTAATTCTATTTAAGGTTTCAGAATACTTGCACATGAGCAATTTGCTTGATATTTGCTCGAGGCCTAAAGTCAAATAGTTCATTTACCTCCAAGCTTTTCACAGACGGCTTCAGAAGCAAGACTGTGTAGCTACACCATGTTTATAAACCACGTCGTGATTGATGACTAAGACTGAGGACCTCACTTAAAGGTAACAGGTGCTCTGGAGAGACACCAACCAACATCTCACATCACCTGCCTCTGTGCTCCTTGGCGATCTTGCAATCTACAAGATTAGAGTATGTGAGGCCGGGAGAGCCTGTTCCAGAAAGCAAGCCCGATTATCTGCCATTGTACTATTCTGATTCTTTTTTTCATCAACTTCAGAAAGCCTGGAAAGAGCCTGCACTTAACTGAAGTCTAGAATGGGTAGGTTCAACGGCTTTCACTGCCTCTCCAGACTGGCTCTCAGTTCTTTCTCTGCACCTTCTCGGTTTACAGAAAGTTTTCCCCATGTTCCAGCTTAGCTCAACTCCGGAGGCAATGCTGGGTTTTAAAGCCGAACACCAGTGGAGTAATCATATATTCCTTTGAGCGCTGTAATTAATTCGTGTAGGATCATTCAGTAGGGATGGTTTGTAGCAAAGAAGACTTATTTTTCACTGTATACTCCCCTTTTCATGCAATTTGAGATTTTTAACACAGATAAACACAAATTTCTAAAAAATAAATAATATATTTAACCTGGCTGGGTGTGGTGGTTCATGCCTGTAATCCCAGTACTTTGGGATATTGAGGCAGGCAGGTGCATCACTTGAGGTCAGGAGTTCAAGACCAGCCTGGCCAACATGGTGAAACCTGCCTCTACTAAAAATACAAAAACAATTAGCTGGGGGTGGTGGCATAAGCTTGCAATCCCAGCTACTCAGGGGGCTCAGGTAGGAGGACGCTTGAACCCAGGAGATGAGGTTGCAGTGAGCTGAGATCACACCACTACACTCCAGCCTGGGCGACAGAGTGAGCGAGACTCCATCTCGAAAAGGAAAAAAAAAAAAAAGATAAATAGTATATTTAACCCTAGGCCAGGCGCGGTGCTGACGCCTGTAATCCCAGGCGTCAATCCCTGCCTATGGGAGGCCGAGGCAGGTGGATCACCCGAGGCCAGGAATTCGAGACCAGCCTGCCCAACATGGCAACACCCCTTCTCTACTAAAAATACAAAACTTAGCTGGGCATGGTGGTACACGTCTGTAATTTCAGCTACTTGGGAGGATGAAGCAGGAGAATCACTTGAACCTGGGAGGCAGAGGTTACAGTGAGCCAAGATCACGCCACTGCACTCCAGCCTGGGTGACAAAGCAAGACTCTGTCTCAAAAAAAAAAAAAAAAAAATATATATATATATATATATAAATAAAATTATATAAAATATATATAACCCAACAATTATATACAAATCTCTTAATATTCCCTGAGAAAATGGACAGTAACAAGTTCCATTTTTTAAAAATATTCTTCTATGCATCTAGATGTATTTATGTATTTTCCACCATTAATACACACTGTTCCTCAGCACTAAGATCAAAAGCCTACAAAATTTTAGAGAACTACGATTATATTTGGGATTTTTTTTTTTTTTTTTTAAATCAGACCCGAAGGCTGGGCGTGGTGCCTTATGCTTACAATCCTAGCACTTTGGGAGGCTGAGGTGGGAGGATCACTTGAGGCCAGGAGTTGCAGGCTAGTCTGGCCAACATGGTGAAACCCCGTCTCCACTAAAAATAGAAAAATTAGCCAGGCATGTTGGTAACATGCCTGTAATTCCAGCCACTTAGGTGGCTGAGACACGAGAATTGCTTGGGCCCGAGAGGCGAAGGTTGCAGTGGGCCAAGAATGCACCACTGCACTCCAGCCTAGGTGACAGAGCAAAGCTCTACTCCCCCAACGCCCCCGCAAAAAAGAGACCCTAAATCATGAACAGTGGCTCACACCTATAATTCCAGCACTCTGAGAAGCCAGGAAGGGAAAATCACTTGAGGCTAGGAGTTTGCGAACAGCCTGGACAACATAGCAAGACCTCATCTCTACAAAAATAAAAAAAAAATTGGCCGGGCGCAGTGGCTCAAGCCTGTAATCCCAGCACTTTGGGAGGCCGAGACAGGCGGATCACGAGGTCAGGAAATCGAGACCATCCTGGCTAACACGGTGAAACCCCATCTCTACTAAAAAATACAAAAAACTAGCCGGGCGAGGTGGTGGGCGCCTGCAGTCCCAGCTACTGAGGCAGGAGAATGGCGTAAACCCGGGAGGCGGAGCTTGCAGTGAGCTGAGATCCGGCCACTGCACTCCAGCCTGGGCAACAGAGCGAGACTCCGTCTCAAAAAAAAAAAAAAAAAAAAATTAGCCTTAACATTAACAAGATGTACACACACCTGTAGGCCCAGCTACCTGAGAGGCTGAGGTGGGAGGACTGCTTAAGCCTGGGAATTCAAGCAACAGAGCAAGACTCCATCTCTAATATAACAATAATAAAATGTAAACACCGAGACCCTGCATTTTAGAGTTTGCAGGTAATCATGATGTGGTATTCAGAGTGTACTTCCCACTGACCTAGGTGTGCTGGCAACTGCTGAGGCTGTGTCAGGGTACATGACAGGTGGGCAAAATATTCTACTTTTTAAATGCTTAAGGTTTTCCACTGTAAAAAAAAATACGAAAAAGCCTATTTTTGGACACACATTTTTATGTGTATCAAATTTTAAGAGGTAAAACACATCACCACAAAGGTAACCTCTCACAGCTAGCTGAGAAGTTCGCAAAGCCTGGACGCAGTGGAGAGCTGCTTAACTTTCTGATGAGATGCCATTTCCACTTTAAACAAAAAAGCAGAACACGTGTAAACGAGGACAAGTGAAAGTGTAGTTAACACTCACCAAACGTTTTGAGTCTTCATTTTGTTTGTAAAAAAACAGAAGCTGCCTTACCAAAAGGGTAAGGTTGGGGCCATTAGCAATGGGAAAAGTGCCCCCGGACTGTGACAAGGTGGCACAGCGATCAAATGCACTTCTTTGGATGGAATACTGGAAGAAAAACAAAACAAAATGACCCATAAATACAGTATTTGGACACGCAATTCTTATGATGTAAATATACGTTGCTGTGTTTACAGGAATGGTGGAAATTGACAATGAAAACGCCACTATTGGTCCTTGCTCACAGTTGAGTTGTAGGGAAAAAAAAAAAGGTTAAAAAAAAAAAAAGAAGAAAAAAAAAAAGCTAGGCATGGTGGCTTAAGCCTTTAATCCTAGCACTTCAGGAGGCCAAGGCAGGTGGATCACCTGAGGTCAGGAGTTCAAGATCAGGCTGGCCAACATGGCGAAACCCCGTCTCTACCAAAAATACAAAAGCTAGGCTGGGCACGGAGGCTCACGCCTATAATCACAGCACTTTGGGAGGTCAAGGTGGGTGGATCACCTGAGGTCAGGAGTTTGAGACCAGCCTGCCAACATGGTGAAACCCCATCTCTACTAAAAATACAAAAACAGTTAGTCAGCTGTGGTGGTATGCACCTGTAGTCCCTGCTACTCAGGAGGCTGGAGCAGGAGAATCGCTTGAACCTGGGGGCAGAGCTTGCAGTGAGCCAAGACTGTGCAACTGCACTCCAGCTTGGGTGACAGAGCAAGACACTCTCAAAAAACAAAAAACATAACAAAAACAAGCCAGGCGCAGTGGCTTATGCTTGTAATCCCAGCACTTTGGGAGGCCAAGGCAGACAAATCATTTGAGGTCAGGAGTTCGAGACCAGCCTGGCCAACATGGTAAAACCCCAACTCTACTAAAAATACAAAAATCAGCCAGGCATGGTAGCGCGCGCCTGTAATCCCAGCTACTCGGGAGGCTGAGGCAGTAGAATTGCTTGAACCCAGGAGGTAGAGGTTGCAGTGAGCCAAGATCATGCCACTGGAGTCTGCTCTGGGCAACACAGTGAGACTCAGTCTCAATTTGAAAAAAAAAAATAAAAAATCTCCCACGACTTTCTTCTATTTTGATTTTCAACTGTGGTTAGGCCCATGTTTGCATTTTATTATTTAAAAATTACCTAAAAACTCACCTATCTATAAATCTTTACAATAATCAGAACAAATAAAATTATTTATTGGGAAGAATACTATTGTCAACATTGACTTCCATTAACAAGGTGTACAAAGATACCATATTTAAAATAAGCTCTCCCATGCTCTACTATTCTTCTCATTTTAAAACAAACAAACTTACTTGCTGTTTTCTGTCTCTATAGCCTCGAATAAATGACTGGATAATTATTGCATTTTTCAACCTTCGCCTTTCTTCCTAAACAATAAAAGGAGGAGTGAGGGAGCAACTGGTCAGAACTGAGTGAAAATGACATTTTGCTAGTACAGACTTTAAAAACACTTAATGGTGATGTAATTCACATACCATAAAATTCATTCTTTAAATGGTAACACCCACTAAATATGCATTTAATATATTAACAGTCCTATAACCATCACCACTGATTTTTAGAATACCTTCATCACCCACAACCAGAAGCCCTGTCTCCATTTACAGTCACCCCCAGTTTCCTGCCGGCCTTTCCCTTGCCCCTGGCAATCACTCATCTACTTCTATCCTATGGATTTGCTTATTCTGGACAGTTGATATAATGGGATCATACAGTATGTTGTGTCTGGTTTTCTTCACTTAGCATGATGTTTTCAAGATCCACCTATATTACAGCGTATGTGAGAACTTAATTCCTTTCTAAGGCTGAGAGTAATGTTCCAGTGTATTGACAGACCATGCTGAATTCATGCATTCATCTACTGATGGACATGTGGGCTGCTTCCACTTTGGTCTATTAGGAATTAAGGCCGCTATGAACATTCATAGAGAAGTTTTGTTGTGGATACAGGTTTTCATTTCTGTTGAGCATAAACTTAGAAGTAGAGTTATCATTGAGGAATTGCCACACTGTTTTCCAAAATGCCAACACCATTTTACAATCCCACTAGCATAGTAGGACTTTTTGTTTTGTTTTATTTTATTTATTTTTTTTTGAGACAGAGTCTTGCTTTGTTGCCCGTGCTGGAGTGTGGTAGTGCGATCTTGGCTCACTGCAAGTTCTGCCTCCTGGGTTCACGCCATTCTCCAGCCTCAGTTTCCCAGGTGGCTGGGACTACAGGTGCCCGCCACCACACCTGGCTAATTTTTTGTATTTTTAGTAGAGACGGGGTTTCACCGTGTTAGCCAGGATGGTCTCGATCTCCTGACCTCATGATCCTCCCGCCTTGGCCTCCCAAAGTGCTGAGACTACAGGCATGAGCCACTGTGCCCAGTTAGCAGGACTTCTTAAAGTTTTAAATATTAAAGGAATACAAACAGACAACACCAGCATTTATTTTAAAGGTCACTTTCTTGTTTCAAGAGAAAATTCCAATTTTCATTGACTTGAGACTATCTTTAAAATGCTCAGTGACCTGGCAAAAATATGTGTTCTTCATTGTTATGACCAGTGCTACCACTGTTGGACAGCCTACTACTATGTGTCAGCCCTATGAGAGGCACTTTAAGCCAGGCATGGTGGCTCATGCCTGTAATCCCAGCACTTTGGGAGGCCGAGGTGGGAGGCTGACGAGGTCAGGAGATTGAGACCATCCTGGTTAACATGCTGAAATCCTGCCTCTACTAAAAATACAAAAAATTAGCCAGGCTTGGTGGCGGACGCCTATACTCCCAGCTACTCGGTAGGCAGAGGCAGGAGAACGGTGTGAACCTGGGAGGTGGAGGTTGCAGTGAGCCGAGGTCGCACCACTGCATTCCAGCCTGGGTGACAGAGCAAGACTCCGTCTCAAAAAAAAAAAAAAAAAAGAGAGGCAGTTTATATCCAAATGCAGAGTCATCTTACAGGTGAGCATCACTTCCAGTTTAAAGATGCAGAAACTGAGACTGCTACAAAGATTAAGCAACACCCAAAGATGTAAGGCAGAATTCAAACTCAGGTATAATAAAGCCTGTACTCCATCTCACCATACTACATTGTTTCACGTCTTCTATGAATGTCATCTACAAAGCTGAGACTAACACACACACTGTGGGATTCAAGAACACCATCAAGTCATATAGATGTACTTTCTGGGCTTGAAATGGTTATTAAAAAATCCTGTGAGGCCAGGCATAGTGGCTCACGCCTATAAACCCAGCAGTTTGGGAGGCCAAGGCGGGCAGATCACTTGAGGTCAGGAATTCGACTAGCCTGGCCAACGTGGTGAAATTCCATCTCTACTAAAAATACAAAAAATTAGCTGAGCATGGTGGTGCACGCCTGTAATTCCAGCTACTTGGGAGGCTGAGGCAGGAGAATCACTTGAAGCCGGGAGGTGAATGCTGAAGTGAGCCGAGATCACGTCACTGCACTCCAGCCCAGGTGACAGAGCGACACTTTGTCTCAAAAAAAAAAAAAAAAAAAAGAAACCCCAGGAAAAAGTGACTTTCACCAGATGCACATGTCAATGTAAGGACACTGGAAACATGAAAAAAACAAGGAAATACGACATCTCCAAAGGAATGCAATAATTCTCTAGCAATAGATTTTAATCAAATAGAAATTTTGAAAATCTCAAATAATTCAAACTATTGAATTTTTTTTTTTTTTTGACGGAGTTTCACTCTAGGCTGGAGTGCAACAGCGTGATCTCAGCTCACCACAACCTCTGCCTCCCGAGTTCAAGCGATTCTCCTGCCTTAGGCTCCCGAGTAGCTGGGATTACAGGCATGCACCAGCACGCCCAGCTAATTTTGTATTTTTAGTAGATGCAGGGTTTCTTCATGTTGGTCAGGCTGGTCTCAAACTCCTGACCTCAGGTGATCCACCCGCCTCGGCCTCCCAAAGTGCTGAGAATACAGGCATGAGCCACTGCGCCCAACCCTCAAAATATTGGTTTTAAAGCTCAGTGAGATACAAGGGAATTCTGAAAAATACAGTCAGAAAAATAATTTGGTATATAAGCGAGCAACTTACCAAAGAGACAGGTAGTTTTAAAAAGAATCAACTAGAAATTCTGGAAGTGAAGAATTCATTTAAAGAAATACAAAATACATTTGAAAGCTTCAAGACAGACTGATCAGGCAAAAGAAAGAATCTCAGAACTTGAAGACAAGTCTTTTGAAATAATCCAGCCAGACAAAAATACAGAAAAAAGAATGAGCAAAGCATTCATGATATTTGGGATAACATAAAGCAATAAAATATTCAAAGTATTGGTAATACCAAGGTCAAAGAGTCAAAGAAAGGATTAGGAAACCTATTTAATGAAATAATAGATGAAAACTTCCTGTCTCACAGGAGATTTAGACACTCACATACAGCAGGCTCAACCATCCCCAAGCAAATAATCAGACTATCTAAAGAGAAAGATAAAGACTGAATTCTAAAAGCATCAAAAGAAAAGCAGCTAGTCACCTATAAAGGAAAACTCATCAGATTAAAAATCAAGAGGAAAAACAGTAGAAACAAACCCCACAGAAGATCCAATTACTGGAGTTTAAACATTGTCTTAAAAAATCTGTAATTATGTTCAAGAAATTAAAAGAGAACTAAAGACTATATAAAAGAATGAAAAAAAGTTCTAGAACTGAAATAACAAAAGCTGAAATTAAGAAGTCAATGGATGTATTCAACAATTAGGCCAGGCAGGGTGGCTCACGCTTGTAATCCCAGCACTTTGGCAGGCTGAGACAGGCGGATCACTTGAGGTTAGGAGTTCAAGACCAGCCTGCCCAACATGGCAAAACCCCATCTCTACTAAAAATACAAAAAAAAACAGCTGGGTGCAGTGGCGGGTGCCTGTAGTCCCAGAAAAGCACATGAGGGATATATGGGACACAATGCAAAGGTCAAATACATTTACAGTTTGAGTCCAAGTAGGAGAGGAGGAGGAGAATGAAGCAAAAGCACTAATGGAAGAGATAATAGCCCAGAATTTTCCATAAAACAAGATTAAAAACACCACCCAACAAATATCTTTCTTGGTTGAGCAGTGCCCTCCCGGGGACATCTGGTAATTTCTGGTGACATTTTTGGTTGTCACAATTGAGGGAACGGAGTGCTACTGGTATTTAGTGGGTAGAGGCCATGGATGTTGCTAAACATCCTCCAATGTACAGAGTACAGAGCAGTTCCCCACAACAAAAAATTATCTGTTCAAAAACATCAGTGCCAAGGTTGGAAAATCCTAACTAAAACTCTTTTCACTCTAACCACCTCAGAGAGCCCTTCCCCTAAACACCATGCCTAATATAGGCCCTTCCAGTTGTAATCACATTACTCTGTTGCCCTCATAGGTCTTTGTCGCCACCTCAGTATCCTGGTTCACGGCTCTGTTCTACCACTGAGCAGGAACCTTGTCTGTCTTATTCACTATCTGTATACTCAGCAAGCAGAGCAATACCTAGTACATACATAATAAGTTCTCAAAAAATATTTGTTAGAGGCCTAAATGAATTGTTAAGATAACAAAACAATAAACTCTAAAAAAGCAGGCCATAAGATAGTACAATTGCCGATTAATCAATAAAATAAAGCTATTTAAAGAAACTATCACAACATATAACGTAGAATAAACAATAAAAATGCCATTAGTGTCTTTCTTTCAACTTCTTCACAAACAGTTAAGACACATGTCTTAACAGTGAGCTTTCTCCTTTTGTGTCATGAAACATCAACATCATAAGCCAGATGAGGCAGTTCACGCCTATAATCCCAACACTTTGGGAAAATGAGGGAGGCAGCTGCATGAGGCCATAAGTTTGAAATCAGCCTTGGCAACAAAGCAAGACCCCATCTATGTAAAAATTTTTAAAATTAGCTGGGCATGGTGGCATGCACCTGTAGTCCCAGCTATAGGAGGCTAGAGCAGGAAGATCACCTGAGCCCAGGAGGTCAAGGCTACAGTGAGCTATGACCGTGTCACTGCACTCCAGCTTGGTTCACAGAGCAAGACTCAATCTCTTAAAAAAAAAAAAAAAAAGAAGAAACATGAACATTATGTTTATAATACGGCTTTCTAGATCTTCTGGAAACCATATCATTATGTAAGTCAACCAAAAGCCCATGTTCCTTCTTCAGTCTGGAAACTGCCTTTTTAGTTCATCTTTTTCTACACTGGCTCCAGAATAAGTAACTTACAGTGAAATCAAAAAATGTTTCTAAAGCTAAACACACACACACACATTCCGTCATATATAACAAATACATACACATATACATATATACAGTAAAACCAAGGCGTGTTTAAATGCTGTAGAAAAAATGCTTATCTACAGAGTATTACAAAACTGTTTTTACCTCTCTCTTTCTTCTTTCTTCCTGAGTACGATGTAAAAGAGAAGCCTTTTCCTCCTACACCCAAACAAGAGAAAAAAGGAGGTAAGGAAGGTTATAATTTCAATTTTTAAACTCCCATACAAAAATTATAGAAAGTTTTCACCCAAAAAAAGATTCTAAGATCATGCAAAAAAGCTGTCTTGACTTAATCAGATGAGAAAATCTGAGGCACAAGAAGTTAAATGGTTTCCCAGAAGTCACTAGATATAATACAAGTTAGTACTTCAGTAGCTTTCTAAGAATAAGAACTGATTTCCTCACATATACAAATGAGTACAGGTAAAACTGGGGAAATGTGAGTAAGACTGGTGCTCTGTACCAATGTCAGAGTTCCGGCTGCAACATCTTACTAGCTTTGTAAAATGCTACCCAGAGGAAACTGCGCGATGTGGATGGGGTCTCCGGGTATCACTTCTTTTGTTTTGTTTTGTTTTGTTTTTCAGGGAGTCTCGCTCTGTCACCCAGGCTGGAGGGCAGGGGCGCCATCTCAGCTCACTGCAAGCTCCACCTCCTGGGCTCACGCCATTCTCCTGCCTCAGCCTCCCAAGTAGCTGGGACTACAAGCGCCCGCCACCACGCCCGGCTAATTTTTTGTATTTTTTTAGTAGAGACGGGGTTTCACCATGTTAGCCAGGATGGTCTCGATCTCCTGACCTCATGATCCGCCCGCCTCGGCCTCCCAAAGTGCTGGGATTACAGGCGTGAGCCACTGTGCCCGGCCGTCTCTTGGTATCATTTCTAACAGTTGCATATGAATCTACAATTACCTCAACAAAAATTTCAATGAAGAAATCAATCTCTCTGATGAAAATTTTTTTTCATAAGTAAAACTAAGTTTTGAACAAAATCACTTGGTTTATAGAAGGAAGTGAAAGAATAAAACTTCAAATAAATGAAAAATACTTAAAGAGAACCCTCTTCTCCCCCGCCAAATTGTTCCAGTCTTTAGTGTATGGACATTTTATTTTTGTAAATTTCTTCCAAAATAAAATTAAAGGTCCAGGCTGGGCAAGGTGGCTCATGCCTGTAATCCCAGCACTTTGGGAAGCCAAGGCAGGAGAATCACTTGAGCCCAGGAGTTTGAGACCAGCCTCTACAAAAAGTTTTTAAAAATAATTTGATGCAGCAGCATGTGCCCATAGTCCCAGCCACTCAGGGGGCTGAGGTGGGAGAATCACTTAGGCCCAGGAGGTCGAGGCTGCAGTGAGCCAGGATTGAGCCACTTCCAGTCTTGAGTGACAAAGCAAGATCCTGTCAAAAAAAAAAAAAAAAAAAGTTAAAGGTCAGAGACACTATATATGAATCATTAGAAAAAAATACATTTAAGCGGGGCACAGTGGCTCACGCCTGTAATCCCAGCACTCTGCGAGGCCGAGGCGGGCAGATTATGAGATCAGGAATTTGAGACCAGCCTGGCCAACATAGTGAAACCCCGTCTCCACTAAAAATTAGCTGAGCGTGGTGGCGGGCGCCTGTAGTCCCAGCAACTCGAGAGGCTGAGGCAGAAGAATCGCTTGAACCTGGGAAGCGGAGCTTGCAGTGAGCCGAGATCGTGCCACTGCCCTCCAGCCTGGGCAACAGAGTGAGACTTTGTCTCAAAAAAAACAAAAAAAAAATTAAATATCTTGAGAGACATATTTAATCAGAACAGTGTCAGAGAGTAGTTAAGCCAACTTAAAATTATACACTGATATGTGAACTAACAGTATTCAGAATCAAAGTTTCTATTTTTTTTTAAATTGAGACAGAATCTTACTCTGTCACCCAAGCTGGAGTGCAGTGGCGATTTTGGCTTACTGCAACGTCTGCCTCCCGGGTTCAAGCAATTCTCATGCCTCAGCCTCCCGAGTAACTGGGACCACAGGTGCACACCACCACACCTGGCTAACTTGTATTTTTAGTAGAGATGGGTTTTTGCCACATTGGCCAGGCTGGTCTCTCAAACTCCTGGCCTCAAGTGATCTGCCTGCCTCAGCCTCCCAAACTGCTAGGATTACAGACATGAGCCACCATGTTCAGCCTAGAATCAAGTTTCTAACTGTCAAAATGTAAAGCCACGCCTGGTGCAGTGGCTCATGCCTATAATCCCAGCACGTTGGAAGGCCGAGGTGGGCAGATCACTTGAGCTCAGGAGTACAAGACCAGCCTGGGCCACATGTTGAAACCCCATTTCCACAAAAAATACAAAACAAATTAGCAGGGCATGGTGACGCATGCCTGTAGTCCCAGCTACTTGGGGATTGATGGAGAAAGATCACTTGAACTGGGGAGGCTGAGGCTGCAGTGAGCCAAGATTGTGCCTCTGTACTCTTGCTGCAGTCATGAAGCAAGACCCTGTCTCAAAAAAAAAAAAAAAAAAAAAGTAAAGTCAAAGAAATTAATCCTCCAGATATTTTCTATCATAGAAAATTTCACATAAAAAACCCTTATCACATGTCCAACAGCAGAAAAAATATTGTTTTAAACTTAACTAAAATGATTCATGATTGTTTACTTAATATTCTTTAATTTTTTAAACTTTTAAAAACTAATTTTAGACAAAGAAAAACTGCAAAAATGATACAAGTTCCCTTATTCCATATGTCTTACTTACTTCTACATTAAGCAGATACAATTATCAACAGGAAATTAGTACTGATACAGTAACGTTAACTAATCTACAAACTTAATTAGAAATCCACCAATTTTCCCACTAATGCCGTTTATCTGTTCTAGAATCCTATCCAGGACCCCACATTATATTTAGGTACTATTTCCTCTTAATCTTCCTCCAATCTATATAGTTCTTGTCTTCATCTTTCATGTCCTGGATGCTGTCCCTCAATTTGGGTTTTTCCAATACTCTCACGATTACAGTAAGGTTATGCAATAATGATAGCATTAGATTTTAATCTATAGGATTATACGCACATACACGCACCATGGACTCAATACTTATATAAATAACCAAATCAATAAACAAACAAGGGAAAAGAAAACTCTTTTCCTCACAGAATCCAGTTTAAAAATGTAGAAGGAAAGAGAAAAACAGAATCACCAAACACTACAGTGATAAACACTGCAGACAACATCTACTAATGTATGCTAAAATTAGCGGGCAAAAGTTTGAGGAGAAACAGGATTTGCCTAGTCTCGAAGTGTCTCTCAAGAGATAGATCAATTAACAAGGGAAAGAGAAAATTTAGAGCAGAGAAATCTTGCAGACACCACCAACTAAGACATCATCTGGCTCAGTTATAAAACATAAGGGCATAATGAACTACTACTTGGTCCATACAAACGATACAATCAACTATTGTGTTAGTCTTGCCAAAAGACTCTTTTTTAACCTAAATGTATTTATCTCAAGGGGAAATCTTTCATCATTAAATAGAAAAACAGCATCACTGCTCACAAACAGAAGGTATCCCCCCCAAATTAAATACAATGAAAACTGTATTTTTAAAGTTAAATTTGAAAGTGGATGCTGCAGTGGCTCATGCATGTAATCCTAGTACTTTGGGAGGCCAAGGCTAGCAGATCACCTGAGGTCAGGAGTTTGAGACCAGTATGACCAACATGGTGAAATCCCGTCTCTACTAAAAATACAAAAATTAGCTGGGCGTGGTGGTGTGCACTTGTAGTCTCAGCGACTTGGAAGCCTGAGGCAGGAGAATCACTTGAACCTGGGAGGCAGAGGTTGCAGTGAGCCGAGATCATGCCACTGCACTCCAGCCTGGGTGATAGAACAAGACTCCATCTCTTAAAAAAAAAAAAAAAGAAAGAAAAAGAAATAATCATGGAATTACATAAAAATCTAACAAGTTTGTTTATAAAAAGCCCTATGTGAAACTTGATTCCTCAAGGTAAAAGAAATTGTTTATAATCACAATACAAGAATACGAGACACTATGCTGCTTAGTTTAAGAGGAAGATTAGGCTCTGTGAGACAGTTTTATTTTTTAATTTTGATATTAACCAAAGAATTCTAATTTACATGTCTGTAATTAGATCAGGCAGGCAAATGGTATTTATTTATTTTTTTGGAGACAGAGTCTCGCTCTGGCCCAGGCTGGAGTGCAATGGGGCAATCTTGGCTCACTGCAACCTCTGCCCCCAGGATTACAGGCATGTGCCACCAGGCTTGGCTAAGTTTCTGTATTTTTAGTAGAGACAAGGTTTCACCATGTTGGTCAGGCTGGTCTCAAACTCCTGACCTCAAGAGATCCACCCATCTCGGCCTCCCAAAGTGCTGGGATTACAGGCGTGCGTCACCGCACCCAGCTGCAAATGGTATTTAATCATGTTCTCTGACAGAACTGGATTCTGAAAAGGAATTCCTAACCAAAATGCCATTTTGCTTCAACAAACTTTTGCTTCAAGAAACCATCCACAGTCTGATCTTCTGAATGTGTCCTTTTACTTGGTAATATTCACATGTTAATAAAACAGGGTGGGGGAGACTGTCTTTATCCATTCACCACCAACTGGTTCAGGAAAACCCTCATGGAGACCTTTAAGCCTAACTCTGTGGTTTTTTTTTTTTTATTCTTTTCTTTTTTCCCACATGCTGCTGTGTCAAATACTCCTAACTTTGTAAATGCCATATTCAAAATACTTTTTTCAAGTTTTTCACAATTCTTTCCTCCACAATCAAGATGTGTATGCCGTGGTGAAAGTTTTACTCCACAAAGATAATGACATTCTTCTTGAGGTAACATTCAAGGACAGACTCTGCTACCTACAAGCTTTCAGGATGAGGGAGAAGTGGGTGCTGGTAGTTACTGCCCACGACTTTACAAGGCTAGAGAATTAAGTCTCCGCCTTTCACAAGAGTGATGATTTCACACTCTATTGATAACAGACTTAATATCCCCGCATATGAGACTAGTAGGACTGCGTTTTCAATACAAAAAGGGAGCAGACTTTAGTTCTGGTAAAGTTTCCGGTGCTGTAGCACAATGGACCAAATTCCCATATTAACCCAAGACACAATCTCTGCTTTTCCCATTCAACACACTTGGAGTCTATGTCATCATTTGTCATAAAATCAACAATAGATTTTAAAGTATTTCTTCTAATTTATGAGCCAGAAAAAAAATGTCTCCATGGACTTGTCTATTCAGCTCACGCCTGACAAAGCAAAGGATTAACTGAGTTCAGAATATCAGTGGGCTCATCGGTCTCCAGCAAACAGAACCAAGTTTGTCTTCCCCAGGAAAGTAACAGCTGCTCAACGTATCTGTCCCTATCTAAAAATGGACAATGAGCTAACTCATTAGACAAAGGAATCTTGTCCATTATTTTATTTGCTTTCTGACTAATCATCACTTTTAATCACAGCTTTGGCAGCAGCTTCCCATTTGGCCAATTAGCAGCTCCAGCCTTTGTGATTAAACACAATGCACGGATGCAGTGTTCTCCACATCGGTCCTGCCACTCCGTGCATCTACTTTGAACCTGTTTGTTCCCAAAAGCTGAACAGAGGTTTTGGGTGCTATGGCTTATGGTTTCAAAATAAAGCATGAGTCCATGGTTTCACACTGGAATTTGGCACGTAATAGATTAGGTTCCCTCTCTCAGCCAGTCCATGAAAACTGGTTTTCAAAAAGCTTCATTATATTTGTGTTTCCTTTGATTTTCTTCACAGCCACCAAGTTAAAGCTGACTCTAGGGCCAGGCACAGTGTTTCACACTTGTAATCCCAGCACTTTGGGAGGCCGAGGCAGGAGGATCACTGGAAGCCAAGAGTTTAAGACCAGCCTGGGCCATGAAACAAGACTTTCTTTACAAAAAAAAAAAAAAAGGAAAAAAGAGGTAGACATTGGGTCTCACCATGTTTCTCTCTCTCTCCCTCTCTCTCTCTCTCTATACACACACACACATATATCTGTTGCCCAGGCTGGAGTGCAGTGGCATGATCTCGGCTCACTGCAACCTCCGCCTCCCAGGTTCAAGCAATTCTCCTGCCTCAGCCTCCGAGCAGCTGGGATTACAGGCTTCCACCACCATGCCTGGCTAATTTTTGTGTTGTTTTTTAAAGTACAGACCAGGTTTCACCACGATGGCCAGGCTGGTCTCAAAACTGTTGACCTCAGGTGATCCAACCACCTCGGCCTCCCAAAGTGCTAGAATTACAGGCATGAGCCACCACACCCAGCCACCACGTTATATCTTAATGGTCACTTAGGTTGTTTTCAGTTTTTGGCTAATTCAAATAAAACTGCAGTGGATATCCTTGCAAATGTGTCAGTAATGTCTGTAGGTTAAATTTCCAGAAATAAAACTGCCAGGTCAAAGGCTATGTGCATTTTGAATTTTAATAAATATTTCCAAATTGTCCTCCAAGGAGATGTCAATGTATGAAAAGTGACTGCTGTCCCTTGTCTTCACTTGCACAGTGCGGCATCTAACTTTTTATGTTTGCCAAGTAGACAGGCACAAAGCCTTATTTCACTGTAGTACTAACTGTATTTTTTTAAATAAAGCTAAAGTTCTTATGTTTAAAGGATATTTTTATTTCCCTATGCAGTTTGAACCATTTAATTTTTCCATTTGATCTTTTCGTATTGTTTTACAAAAAATCATTTTCATGATGCTACAAATATTCCCTTTGTCACTGTCTTTAACCTTGGTTATATTTTTCTATATACAAAGTTTTAATTCTTAATGTACTCAAATTTCTCAAGAATTCAGTAGCTGCAGCTTAGGATTATATGCATAGCATGGACTATTACCATCCATATCACTAGCATGGATTTCTGTATGCTAAATTTTTTAATGCATTGTTGCAGGTTTATTTTTAATAGCATGCTGAAATCTCACTTTCAGAAGCTGACACTAGTGTGAGCCACATGCTGATATTCATAATTGTGAATCAGGATCATGCCTACACCTTTATTTTTTCCTCCTACCAGCTGGGCCTGACATGAGCTTTTAGAAGTCAAACGATGAAGACTGTCTTATAACTGAAGACACTAACTATAAATAGGGCTGTCTTCACATATCATAAGGACCATATTAATAACCCCTTGGAGTCGGCTTTATTTTTTTGGCTGCTGAATAAATTATAGGGCATTCACTACATGGAGTATCACATAGCTCTTTAAAGGAATGTGGCAGATTTATCTACTGATCAGGAACTGTCTCCGAGATGTACTGTTAAGGGGGACAGAAGTACAGCAATCTGTTCAATATGCTCTAGCTTGTGTTTTTTCAAAACGAAGGGAATTTACACACCTATATGATTATATATGTAGAGAACAGCTCTGACAGGATGTGTAAAAATCCCAAAACAGAGTGTGAATATAAGGATTAAAGAATTGGGGCCGGACACAGCGGCTCATGCCTATAATGCAAGCAGTTTGGGAGGCCAGGGCAGTGGATCACTTGAGATTAGGAGTTCGAAACCAGCCCAGCCAACGTAGTGAAACCCCGTCCCTATGAAAAATACGAAAATTAGCTGGGGGTGGTGACGTGCGCCTGTAGTACCAGCTACTCGAAAGGCTGAGGCACAAGAATCGCTTCAACCTGGGAGGTGGAGGTTGCAGTGAGCCGAGATCATGCCACTGCACTCCAGCCCAGGAAACAGAGCAGAACTCTGCTTCACTTGACTAGAGAAAAAATGAAGTATCCAATGCAAAATGCAATCATTTAAATATCACAATATACACCAAGAGACTTTCTTTTCTTACCTCAGAATTGTGTCGTAAATAAGGCACTATTTTAATAGCAAAACTCTAAAGACAATTTATATGTATCCATTGATAGGAAAGTGGTTATATTAAGTATGATATAAACTATGCTATGGAATTTTGTCTTTGTTTTCAAAAAACAAAAAAAGAACTGGGGGTGTGAGGAGTGGAGTCAAGGCAAGAAAACTTCTAGTATTTTATCTGAATTTTCATATTCCCCTGTTTGAATGATTACCCATGTACTTATAATATTTTCTCACTTTCTAAAAGTAGTAACAAAGTAATATGAGAACAAGTTCTAAAAACAGCTCAATATAATGAGGAATTAGTTCATCACTAAGTGGCTGGGAGGAAAGGGGCAAGTAAGGTACTAGGAGAAAGCACATTTAGATTTTAACAAAGGACTAAACTTCCTATTGATAAACAAGTTTTTTATTTCAATTTATTGTACTCATAGCTGAAAATATCCTTATATTTTAAATTACGCAGATGTAGAACCCATAGGGATGCCCAGTAGCAGTTACATACAAGGTCCATCAAACATCCAAAGGGTCTCTGAAACAACCGAGGCCGTTGTCCTGATAGCGTGCACGCTCCCTGCTGTTAACTACCCACCAACGTGAAATCCACAGTGAGCACAGCCAACTGCTCTGGGTGCCGTGCAGCTTTAGGTACTATCCTTATCTTCTCTGAACATTAAATATGACCAAACTTTACAAACACCATTTACCAAGGTGATTTTCTTTTCTTTTCGTTTTGCTTTTTTTTTCCAATGTGGGGAAAATGCTTTCTTCACTAAATGATTTTAAATGGAGGGAAAATGCTTTCTTCACTAAATAAATTTAGTGGTAACAAAGTTTATTCTTTATTTGAAATAGTAAAGCATACATAGTTTAAATCAGATTTCATTAAAATTTTTATGTTAAAAAACTAGAGTGAATGTCAAAGTAAATTTAAGTAACTTCCAAAAGACAACATGCCCAAATTAATTGCTAAGCATTTATGGAACGATTGTTAGCATGTTTGTAAATATCTTGATTTAAAAAAAAAAAAAAAAACTGTGAGGTTTTTGTTTCATCTATTTGGCTTATCTTCCATTAACAATTTACTCCATTTACACAGTATTATCAGCTTCACATTCGTTTCAGTTCAGTATTTTCTGGCTCTCAGGCACTAACACAATGCTAGCCATTTTATACACTTCAAAGAATACTGCCTTTGAGTAAACGAAAATGTTAAAAGTTAACATTTGTGAATAATGCATAAGCTAAAATGTGTGTGTGTGGGGGTGGGGTTCTTTTTTGTGGACCTACATGAAATAAGAACCTCTACGAAAATGAGAACCACCAATTTCACACACGCAAAACACACTTAAAGGTGCATCATCATAAGCCACTAGAAATCATGTTTATAAAACAGAACGCACAAAATGATGCAAACTCTAAAGAAATTTTTTAAAATGCTAGGAAAATATCTGACCATTTACCATCACAACGATGGGGAAAAAAACTGACTATGCATTAACAGCATTTCATTTCTAAGAGATGGATAGGGTTCCAATAGGTAACTGTTAAACACATTTCAGTATATCCTACATTTCCAATTATCAATATTATCTTATAATCATGAGCTCATTTCTAAAAATAAAGTCTAACTGACTACAACCAGTTACAGATTTCTTTGTTCCTTCTCCACTCCTGCTTCACTTGACTACAGAAAAAATGAAGTATCCAATGCAAAATGCAATCATTTAAATATCACAATATACACCAAAAGACTTTCTTTTCTTACCTCAGAATTTTGTCGTAAATAAGACACTATTTTAATAGCAAAACTCTAAAGACAATTTATATGTATCCATTGATAGGAAAGTGGTTATATTAAGTATGATATAAACTATGCTATGGAATATTATATACCACAAAAAATAACAAATATAAAGATGCTGATATGGAACTACTACAGACATTTTGTTGAGGTGAAAAAGCAGTATGATCTCTCATTTTAACTGAAAATGAGGGGGAGGACATGTTATGTTTAGACTTGTTCTGAAAGGATACTGAGAAAATAATAGTGGGAAGTTAGGGGGTTCAGTGAGATGATGATTTCATGGATGCTCTTTAGGTCTATTTATTTATTTTTTATTTTTTTATTTTTTTGAGACAGAATCTCAATGTGTCACCACACTGGAGTGTAGTGGTGTGATCTTGGCTCATTGCAACCTCCACCTTCCGGGTTCAAGCAATTCTCCGCCTCAGCCTCCCAAGTAGCTAGGATTATAGCCGCCTGCCACTACACCCGGCTAATTTCTGTATTTTTAGTAGAGACGGGGTTTCACCATCTTGGCCAGACAGGTCTGAACTCCTGACCTTGTGATCCACCCACCTTGGCCTCCCAAAGTGCTGGGATTACAGGTGTGAGCCACCGTGCCTGGCCTATCATTTTTTTAAAACAGAAAAAGTTAACTTTTTTTCTCCCAGACAGGGCCTCACTCTGTCACCCAAGCTGGAGTGCAGTGGTGCGGTCTTGGCTCACCGCAACCTTGCCCCCACCCCGCCAAACCATCCTCCCACCTCAGCCTAACCACAGGTACATACCATCATGCCCCTTTTTTTATTTTTTTATTTTTTTTGTATTTTTGGTATAGACGGGATCTCACCACGTTGCCCAGGCTGATCTGGAAGTCCTGGGCTCAAGGCATCTGCCTGCCTCAGCCTTCCAGAGTGCCGGGAGGAAAGTTAACTTTTTAAAAAAGCCACTCACTGACTGCAGAGTAGAAACGTAATCATTCTTAGAGCAAGAAAGACTCGTGATAATCTAGTTTGGCTTTCTCATTATCAAGAATTATGACTTTCTGGCTGGGCGTGTGGCTCACGCCTGTAATCCCAACACTTGGGGAAGCCAGGGTGGGAGGATCAACTGAGCTCAGTTCAAGACCAGCCTGGGCAACACGTGAGACCTTGACTCTGTTAAAAAAAAAAAAAAAAAAAAAATTAAAAAGAGAATTATGACTTTCCCATTACATGATCCAATAAAGAAAAGCCCAGAAAAGATGAACAGCTAAGTCACAGACAGTTGGTTCCCGAGTTAACTCTTCTTTTTTCAAGGTTACACTTTCTACGATTTCATCTTTTGCAGTAAAGGGGTTTCACAGTAGCAAGATGTGATGTGAACTGTGCTAACTGCCAACAAACTAGTATCTACTAACGCATCTCTAAAATAATATTTAAAAATTAAACAATTTTGTTTTGTTTTTGAGAAGGAGTCCCACTTTTTCACCCAGGCTGAAGTGAAGTGGTACGATCTCTGCTCACTGCAACCTCCGCTCCTCTGGGGTTCAAGCCATTCTCCTGCCTCAGCCTCCCGAGTAGCTGGGATTACAGGCGCCCGCCACCATGCCTGGCTAATTTCAGTATTTTTAGTAGAGACGGGGTTTCATCATGTTGGCCAGGCTGGTCTCAAACTCCTGACCTCAGGCAATCCACGCCCCTCGGACTCCCAAAGTGCTAGGATTACAGGCGTGAGCCACCACGCCTGGCAAAAAATTAAACAATGTTAAAGCTGCATTGTAAGAAAAATTAGTTCCAAAAGATATAGGACTGTTGGAGCCCCCTTCTCAGTGCCTGCAGGACGTGGTCCTCAACTTTCCAAGCAGTTACAGGAATGCACAAGTAAAGCAGGAGACAGAAGCAAGATGTGCAGGCAAGACAACCTGCCCAGACACAAGGGAGAGGCCTTACGGCATCCGGACAAACCACAGGGCAGTGCTGTGGGTTTTGCTAAATTATTTGGACACTCTGGGCCTTGATTTCTTCCTCCACAGGACACTAACACCTCTGCCTCACATAACAGAAGTCAAGATCAATGAGCACACACAAGAAAAGTGCCCTGCAGGAGAACAAATAATGAGTATCACAGCAGATCTCAACGTGGCAAATAAGGAGAGAAACAAACATCCTTAAAAGAAAATGCCCTCTTGATCATGGTGGATAAGCTTTTTGATGTGCTGCTGGATCTGGTTTGCCAGTATTTTATTGAGGATTTTTGCATCGATGTTCATCAGGGATATTGGTCTAAAATTCTCTTTTTTTGTTGTGTCTCTGTCAGGCTTTGGTATCAGGATGATGTTGGCCTCATAAAATGAGTTAGGGAGGATTCCCTCTTTTTCTATTGATTGGAATAGTTTCAGAAGGAATGGTACCAGCTCCTCCTTGTACCAAACCACATGATTATCTCAATAGATGCAGAAAAGGCCTTTGACAAAATTCAACAGCCCTTCACGCTAAAAACTCTCAATAAATTCAGTATTGATGGAACGTATCTCAAAATAATAAGAGCTATTTATGACAAACCCACAGCCAATATCATACTGAATGGGCAAAAACTGGAAAAATTCCCTTTGAAAACTGGCACAAGACAGGGATGCCCTCTCTCACCACTCCTATTCAACATAGTGTTGGAAGTTCTGGCTAGGGCCATCAGGCAAGAGAAAGAAATAAAGGGTACTCAGTTAGGAAAAGAAGAAGTCAAATTGTCCCTGTGTGCAGATGACATGATTGTATATTTAGAAAACCCCATTGTCTCAGCCCAAAATCTCCTTAAGCTGATAAGAAACTTCAGCAAAGTCTCAGGATACAAAATTAACGTGCAAAAATCACAAGCATTCTTATACACCAGTAACAGACAAACGGAGAGCCAAATCATGAATGAACTTCCATTCACAATTGCTTCAAAGAGAATAAAATACCTAGGAATCCAACTTACAAGGGATGTAAAGGACGTCTTCAAGGAGAACTACAAACCTCTGCTCAGTGAAATAAAAGAGGACATAAACAAATGGAAGAACATACCATGCTCATGGATAGGAAGAATCAATATCATGAAAATGGCCATACTGCCCAAGGTAATTTATAGATTCAATGCCATCCCCATCAAGCTACCAATGAGTTTCTTCACAGAATTGGAAAAAACTGCTTTAAAGTTCATATGGAACCAAAAAAGAGCTTGCATTGCCAAGACAATCCTAAGTCAAAAGAACAAAGCTGGAGGCATCATGCTACCTGACTTCAAACTATACTACAAGGCTACAGTAACCAAAACAGCATGGTACTGGTACCAAAACAGAGATATAGACCAATGGAACAGAACTGAATCCTCAGAAATAATACCACACATCTACAGCCATCTGATCTTTGATAAACCTGAGAAAAACAAGAAATGGGGAAAGGATTCCCTATTTAATAAATGGTGCTGGGATAATTGGCTAGCCATAAGTAGAAAGCTGAAACTGGATCCTTTCCTTACTCCTTATATGAAAATTAATTCAAGATGGATTAGAGACTTAAATGTTAGACCTAATACCATAAAAACCCTAGAAGAAAACCTAGGTAGTACCATTCAGGACATAGGCATGGGCAAGGACTTCATGTCTAAAACACCAAAAGCAATGGCAACAAAAGCCAAAATTGACAAATGGGATCTAATTAAACTAAAGAGCTTCTGCACGGCAAAAGAAACTACCATCAGAGTGAACAGGCAACCTACAGAATGGGAGAAAATTTTTGCAATCTACTCATCAGACAAAGGGCTAATATCCAGAACCTACAAAGAACTCAAACAAATTTACAAGAAAAAAACAACCTCATCAAAAAGTGGGCAAAGGATATGAACAGACATTTCTCAAAAGAGGACATTCATGCAGCCAACAGACACATGAAAAAATGCTCATCATCACTGGCCATCAGAGAAATGCAAATCAAAACCACAATGAGATACCATCTCACACCAGTTAGAATGGCAATCATTAAAAAGTCAGGAAACAACAGGTGCTGGAGAGGATGTGGAGAAATAGGTACACTTTTACACTGTTGGTGGGATTGTAAACTAGTTCAACCATTATGGAAAACAGTATGGCGATTCCTCAAGGATCTAGAACTAAAGTACCATATGATCCAGCCATCTCATTACTGGGTATATACCCAAAGGATTATAAATCACGCTGCTATAAAGACACATGCACATGTATGTTTATTGCGGCACTATTCACAATAGCAAAGACTTGGAATCAACCCAAATGTCCATCAGTGACAGACTGGATTAAGAAAATGTGGCATATATACACCATGGAATACTATGCAGCCATAAAAAAGGATGAGTTTGTGTCCTTTGTAGGGACATGGATGCAGCTGGAAACCATCATTCTCAGCAAACTATCGCAAGAACAGAAAACCAAACACCGCATGTTCTCACTCATAGGTGGGAACTGAACAATGAGATCACTTGGACTCGGGAAGGGGAACATCACACACTGGGGCCTATCACAGGGAGGGGGGAGTGGGGAGGGATTGCATTGGGAGTTATACCTGATGTAAATGACGAGTTGATGGGTGCTGATGAGTTGATGGGTGCAGCACATCAACATGGCACAAGTATACATATGTAACAAACCTGCACGTTATGCACACGTACCCTAGAACTTAAAGTATAATTAAAAAAAAAAAAAAAGAAAGAAAGAAAATGCCCTCTGCAGGTTTTAGGCCCTCATTGCTCTTCAGGCACAAGTGCGGGTGCTTCTCCATTGATTTCCCTGGCTTCAGGCCTTGCCTCCCTAGAATCAAACACCCAAACTGCACCCCACGCATCTCTAAAACCTAAGTCTCATTAATGTGCTTAAAACCCTTTAGCGGCTTTCCAGTCCTCCCTGAGTATGCCTTAGTGTGGCCTACAATGCCCGCCCCCCAGCTCTGTCCCTGATTACCTTCCTCCCAGCTCTGTCCCTGACTACCTTCCTTCCAGCCTTCTCTTCTACTTTGCCCACACCCTTTGCCCACCCCCATTCTGACCACAACCTGTAGCTGAACACCCTGTCTCCATGGTTGGACACCTTTGCCCATGCTGTCCCTCTAACTGGTGACAGTAATGTTAATATGTAAATAGTCCTAAGGCTCCCACCCAGTCCAGCACACAGAAACTGATGCTTGCTTGGGGATCCGGAAATAGGATACACACATGGTACTAGAACAGAAGGTAAACCAACTTCTGGGTACAAGGCTAGGCGGAAGTGTTCTCAGAAGACAGCCACTTTTCTGTGATGCTCCACTGCTTCTCACTTCCCTCACCTCTCCTCCCCGTCATGACAGGGCCACCGCCTGCCCCACGGTTGTCATGGTGACAAACCAAGGACTGACTAACTCCAAAATCATTGACTCCCCTTGGTCCAACTGCATAGGCCCCTCTTCTCTCCAAGAGCAAATGGATTAAAAAGTTAAATGATCTAAATCAGTGAATTTGCATCGTTACAAACAAATGACTCCTTATGGTTCTACCAGGCTTTTTTGAGGAAGATACTTAAACGGTTTAATAGTATTTCAGGCAGGGTAATGCAGGAACCTAAACGTTTCCAAGCAGCATAAGGGAGAAGGTAAGAGTTCACAAGAAAAGACAGCACGTGATCAGGAGGGCTCATCTAGAAAAATGGCATTTTAAGTCAGTTCTCTATTTGCTTGTTTTTCAAGCTGCTCCTAGTATGCCAATTTCTTTGTTACATTTCCAAAGAGCTACACAATCTCCTCTGAGTGAACTCACATTCACCAAAATGTATGTTGACAATGCCTGCTTTTTAACTCACTGTGTTGTTATTTATGTAGCCAATAACTACTGATATAGAAGGAAAGAGGTAAGAAGGAAAACCACAACTTTTAACTAACAGGCTGAGACAGAAAACATAGCATATTTGTTTTGCAGTGCTAACATTTACGACTTAGCTAAAACCGAAGTTCCCTTCTACGGTGGCTTTAGGATTATTTCCACAAATGCTTTGCTATTGCTTCCCTTCAGGAGGTGGAGCCCGATTTCCCTCACCCCAAGAGTGGGCTGGACAAATTCACTATGACCAAAGTCACAGTGTGTGGCTTTGAGACGGTCAGTCACCACAGGCTTTGCCCTTCCTCCCTGCTCTGTCTGGTCAGCAGCTTAGCGGGAAGCCAGCTGCCATGAGGACACGGTATCCCTAAGGAGCCCCGCAAGCGGCCGAGAACTGACTCTCCTGCCAACGGCCAGCACTAACTTCCAGGCTTGTGAATAGGCCAGCCCCGAAGTGGATCCAGATGCCTGCCCCACAGAACTGACCAAGGTAACAAAAACTTATTGCTTTAAGCTCTATTACAAAGCAATAAGCAACGAATATCTTTCTTTCATTCAGTGGAAATTAAGAAACTGGGAGGCCGGGCGCGGTGGCTCAAGCCTGTAATCCCAGCACTTTGGGAGGCCGAGACGGGTGGATCACGAGGTCAGGAGATCGAGACCATCCTGGCTAACACGGTGAAACTCTGTCTCTACTAAAAAATACAAAAAACTAGCCGGGCGAAGTGGCGGGCGCCTGTGGTCCCAGCTACTCGGGAGGCTGAGGCAGGAGAATGGCGGGAACCCGGGAGGTGGAGCTTGCAGTGAGCTGAGATCCGGCCACCGCACTCCAGCCTGGGCGACAGAGCCAGACTCAGTCTCAAAAAAAAAAAAAAAAAAAAAAAAAAGAAACTGGGAAAGTAGCTATCTTGACTGTTCAGATTAACATAATTTAAATGCAGACTGCAATACTGTTTTGTAATCTACTTATTTCCATTAACAAAAAATAATGTTCATAAATATAAGTATGCTAATAAATTAATGATAGACATTAATATACATCATGACCACTTTAAATGGCTGCATAGTATTTCACTGCATTGTTATATTAATGGTTATTTAACAAATGTCCCATATTTAGACATGTAGGCTGTTTCAGTATTTTTCAATATTATAAGTAACGCCATAAAATCACCTTTCCCATGCATCTTCTCCTATGCATATTAGTTCACTAGAATACATTTTTACATTTCTAAATGTAGAAATTTGTTCTGCTGGATCAGAGGGGACGTATCTTGTTAGACTTTTTTTTTTTGAGACAGAGTCTTGGCCTGTCACCCAGACTGGAGGGCAGTGGTATGATCTCGGCTCACTGCAATCTCTGCCTGCCAGGATCAAGCGATTCTTCCGCCTCTGCCTCCCGAGTAGCTGGGATTACAGGTGGGCGCCACCACGCTCAGCTAATTTTTTGTATTTTTAGTAGAGATGGGGTTTCACCACATTGGCCAGGCTGCTCTGGAACTCCTGACCTCAAGTGACCTGCCAGCCTCCACCTCCCAAAGTGCTCGGATTACAGGTGTGAGCCACCATGCCTGGCCTTGTTAGACTCTTGATAAACCTGTTATAACCAACCCTAGGTGGGTTATGCCCAGTGTCTGTACGTATGCCCTCAGCAGCAGCAGGCATTACCGCCTATAATTTGACCACCACCAAAGGTGATGGGCTATGGAAAGCATGGCTTCTCCTTCATGCTGACAAATGGTAAAGGGTGGCATTTGGAGGCCTGAAGAGAACAGAAGCATGCAGAAAGCAGTTGCTTTAAAGGCAGTATACAACACAGGTCACAGTCAAAGAATAAGATGCCCCACTTCCAAATTCCTAGGTGCCTACATTCTATAATAGAAGAATTAAAGAAAAGTCACAGAGGGAAGCTCCTTACAGCTTTTGCAAGAACTTCTTTTGAGGCTATTCTATAGTCTTATGAGACCATCTATTTTTTAACCTTTTAAAGATCCTAGCTGGCGATTCACACTGTAACTCAAGAAAATCAGCACACATTCAAGTGGTCAAAGCCAAGTAGGGGATATGATGAGGCAAGCCAGATGCCTAAGGCACAAATTTAAGGAGGCATTCACTCTCAGGGATGTGCCACTGCAGAGTCAGCCTGTGCATGAACCTGACAGTGTCTCCTTAAATTTTGTATCGTACTTTACCCACTTTCCTGTACGCCCAGATTTAATGTCCAAAGAAAATGAGACAATTAGTCTCAAGTCTCACTCCTTCCATTCTGCTTGGTTTCTATTTTTAAAAATCGGTTGAATTCCTGGCCGGGCATAGTGGCTCACGCCTGTAATCCCAGCACTTTAGGAGGCTGAGGTGGGTGGATCATCTGAGGTCAGGAGTTCGAGACCAGCCTGGCCCACACGGTGAAACCCCCGTCTTTACTAAAAATACAAAAATTAGCCGGGCGCGGTGGCGGGTGCCTGTAATCCCAGCTATTCGGGAGGCAGAGGCAGGAGCATTGCTTGAACCTGCGAGGCGGAGGTTGCAGTGAGCCGAGATCGCGCCACTGCACTCCAGCCTGGGCGACAAGAGCAAAACTCTACCTCAGAAAAACAAAAAAAAAGAATTCTTGACCTTATCTGTAGCAGGGAACTACAGTCTTCTGCTCCTACATGTACAGGATACAGCATAACTGTATTCAAGGGAACAAATACAGTGTTGCTAAATAATACCAGTCCTGACAATCAACATTTTCAGAGTCCGTCTGGGGTTGGGTAGTGGCAAGCCTGGAGTTCCAGCTCCTCAGGAGGCTGAGGCAGGAGAATCGCTGGAGACCAGGAGTTTGAGGCTGCTGTGCACTACGATCATACCTGTGACTAGCTACCGCACTCCAGCCTGGGGTACACAGTGAGGCCCTGTCTCTTAAACGGAAAAAAAAAAAAAAGAAGAAGAAAAAAAGGAACTAATTTGATCTTAGAAAATATTGACTTGGCCGGGCGCGGTGGCTCAAGCCTGTAATCCCAGCACTTTGGGAGGCCGAGACGGGCGGATCACGAGGTCAGGAGTTCGAGACCATCCTGGCTAACACGGTGAAACCCCGTCTCTACTAAAAAATACAAAAAAAACTAGCCGGGCGAGGTGGCGGGCGCCTGTAGTCCCGGCTACTCGGGAGGCTGAGGCAGGAGAATGGCGTAAAAACCCGGGAGGCAGAGCTTGCAGTGAGCTGAGATCCGGCCACTGCACTCCAGCCTGGGCGACACAGCGAGACCCCGTCTCAAAAAAAAAAAAAAAAAAAAAAAAAGAAAATATTGACTTTATTTGATGCCAGATCTGTAAGAAAAAGTTTTTATGTTCCACTGCAATGTATATGGAGCATTATACTAACACATGCATTACATGCATGCTTTTAAAAACAAAATAGCATAAAATGTTTTAAAATATTCTAGGTAATCTAGGTAATCCCTTCAATTATATAATAGAAGACAGTTTTACAAAGCTAAGCAATCAAGTTCTTATCATCTTAACAATCTAGACCTATCAAAGGGGAGGAATTAAAACTAGAGTAAATGAGGTCAAGCACGGTGGCTCACACCTGTAATCCCAGCACTTTGGGAAGTTGAGGCGGGCAGACCACTTGAGGCCAGGAGTTCAAGGTCAGCATGGCCAACATGGCAAAACCCCATCTCTACTAAAAACACAAGAAAAATTAGCTGGGCAAGGTGGTGGCGCCTGTAATCCCAGCTACTCAGGAGGCTGAGACAGGAGAATCACTTGAATTCAGAAGATGGAGGTGGCAGTGAGATCGCACCGCTGTACTCCAGGCACTCCAGCCTAGGTGACAGAGGGAGACTGTCTCAAACAAAACAAAACAAAACAAAACAACAGTAATTGGTTTTGGTAGGCCCTAGAGTATCCTCATTCCATAAGGCCAGTAACACCCTAATACCAAACCAGACAAAGACATCACAAAAACTCCACAAACTGATGTCCCTTATCAAAACAGATGCAAAAATCCTGAACGAAATATCAACAAGCTCAATCTAACAATGTATACAAAGAATTACGCATCACAATCAAGTGGGATTTATCCCAGATATGCAAGACAGGCTCAATATTCTAAAATGACTTAATATGATCCATCATATCCACAGGCTGCAGAAGGAAAATCACATGTAACATTAACAGATACAGAAAAAGCATCTGACAAAACCCAACATTCATTCACAATAAAAACTCTGCAATCTAGGAATAGAGGGGAATTTCCCCAATATGATAAAGAATATCTACCAAAAAACCCACCAAACATCATACTTAATGATGAGAAACTCAAAGCTTCCCCACTAAGATTGAGAACAAGGCAAGTTTTCACCATTCCTTTTCAACTATAATCCTACCTAATGCAGTAAGACAATAAAACGCATTGCTTTCTGACGGTCTTAGAAAAGAAAAAAGAAGGAAAAAAAAAGGCATACACATCAGAAAGGAAGAAATAAAACTGTCTTTGGCTGCAAATGAAATGATTATCTGTGCAGAAAATTCCAAAGATTAACCAAAAAACCCCTCCTGGAATTAAGAAGTGGTTATAGCAAGATTTCAGGACATAAGGTTAATATACATAAAAGTCAACTGCTTCTCTACCCATAAGCAATGAACTGGAATTTGAAACTGAAACACAACACCATTCACATTAGCACCTCCCAAAAATAAACACTTAGGTATAAATCTAACAAAACATGTATAAGGTATATATAAGGAAAATTATATAACCAATGAAAGAAAGAAAAGAACTAAACAAATTAAGAGATATTCCATATTCATGGATAGGAAGGCTCAACACTGTCAAGATTTTAGTTCTTCCCAACTTCATCTACCAACTCAACGCAAGCCCAATCAAAATTCCAACAGGTTTTGTGTCTGTGTGTGTGTGTGAATATCAACAAACTGCCTCTTATGGAGAGGCAAAAGATCCAGAAGAGCCAACACAATACTAAAGAAGAAGGAAGTCGAAGGACTTACACTACCAGACATCAATGCTTCCTATGGTTGGGCGCGGTGGCTCACGCCTGTAACCCCAGCACTTTGGGAGGCCGAGGCAGGCAGATCACTTCAGGTCAGGAGTTCAAGACCAGCCTGGCCAACATGGTAAAATCCCGTTTCTACTAAAAATACAAAAATTAGCCAGGTATGGTGGCACATGCCCATAATCCTAGCTACTCAGGATGCTGAGGTAGAAGAATCACTTGAACCCAGAAAGCAGAGGTTGCAGTGAGCCAAGATCATACCACTGCACTCCAGCCTGGACAACAGGAGACTCCGTCTCAAATTTTAAAAAGTTTAGTACATACACTAAGTATTATACTTTACTATAAATCTACAGTAATCAAGATGGTATGGTATTGACAAAAGAGAGAGAGATCAGTGGAGGAGAGAATAAAGCCATAACAGAGTTTAGAAATGGACCCATAAAGGCCAGACACGGGGGCTCATGCCTGTAATCCCAGCACTTTGGGACACCGAAATTGGCAGATCACGAGGTCAGGAGTTCAAGACCAGCCAGACCAACATGGTGAAACCTTGTCTCTACTAAAACTACAAAAAGTAGCCAGGTGTGATGGTGCACACCTGTAATCCTAGCTACTTGGGAGGCTGAGGCCGGAGCACTGCTTGAACCCAGGAGGCAGAGGCTGCAGTGAGCCGAGATTGCGCCACTGCACTCCAGCCTGGGAGACACAGCGAGACTCCGTCTCAAAAAAACAAAAGAGAAATAGATCCATAAAAATATAGCCAACTGATCTTTGACAAAGGAGAAAAGGCAGGCATTCAATGGAGTCGGGGAATGTCTTTTCAGAAATGGTGCTAACGACATCCATAAACAAAAAAACTTCAAAAATTAAAAATCTAGACACAGATTTTATACCCTTCACAAAAATTAACTCAAAATGTATCAGAGACCTAAACGTAAAATACAAAATTATAAAACAACTAGAATATACGAGAAAATTTAGGTTACCTTGGCTTTGATAATGACTTTTTAGATACAAGGCCAGAAGCAAGAGCCATGAAAAAAACACTGGCGAGTTGGACTTCATTAAAATTTAATAGTTATCCAATGTCACAAATGTACCACACAGACACAAGATGTAAATAACAAAGGAACAGCGTACAGCTGAGGGGAGGTTTTGAGGACTCTACAGTTTCCCATCAATTATTCTGTAAACCTTAAACCACTCTTAAAAAAAAAAAAAAAAAGCCTATTAATTGATAAAAAATAAAGTAAAAAGAAATGAGCTGTCAAGCCATGAAAAGAGCCTTAAATGCATATTACTAAGTGAAAGAAACCAATCTGAAAAGATTATATAGTGTATGATTCCAACTATATGACATTGTGGAAGAGGCTAGAGTAGAAACAGTAAAAAGAGCAGTGGTTGCCAGGTGTTACAGGGATGGGAGGGACGGATGAACATGAGAGCAATGAGGATTTCTTTCTTTTTTAAAAGAGTGTCACTCTTGCCGCCTAGGCTGGAGTACAATGGCGCAATTTCAGCTCACTGCAATCTCTGCCTCTCGGGTTCAACCAATTCTCCTGCCTCAGCCTCCTGAGTAGCTGGGATTACAGGCACCTGCCACCACGCCCAGCTAATTTTTCTATTTTTAGTCGAGACAACAGTTTCACCATGTTGGCCAGGCTGGTCTCTAACTCTTGACTCCAGGTGATCCACCCTCCTTGGCCTTCCAAAGTGCCAGGCCTCCTTCTTTTTTCTTTTTTTTTTTTTTTTTTGGAGACAGAGTCATGCTCTGCCACGCAGGCTGGAATGCAGCGGCACAATCCAGGCTCACTGCAACCTCCACCACCGGGACTCAAGCAATTCTCCTGCCTCAGCCTCCCATGCCCAACTAATTTTTTGTATTTTTAGTAGAGACGGGGTTTCACCATGTTGGCCAGGCTGGTCTCAAACTCCTGACTGCCTGCCTCGGCCTCCTAAAGTGCTGGGATTACAGGCGTGAGCCACCGCACCTGGCCAGCACTGAGGATTTCTAGGGCAGTGACATTCTTCTACATAATGCTGTAACGATAGATATATGTCATCACATATTCTTCAAAACCTACACAATGCACAACACACAGTGTGAGCCTGAATGTACACTATGGACTTCAATTAATAATAACACATCAACACTGGTTTATCCATTGTAACCAATGATCCACATTAATGCCAGATGCTAGTAACAGAGAAAAGTGAGGTGAGGGAGACTAGGCATATGGGAACCCTACCCTCTGCTTGATTGTAAACCTGAAACTGCTCTAAAAAATAATTTTTTTTTAAAAGCACTGGACAAACATTAAAGTGATCTTAATTCTACTCCCACTATTGTCAGAACTATCTACGAAAAGTTACAAATTTTCAGTTCCTCTGGTCTACAAACTTTTCTATACCCATATCCATCCCTAGCTTCTTTAAGTCTCAAAATCCTTCCCATTGCCTGCTCACACTCAGTTCTCCCCACTCTCGGGTATTCTCCAAGACTCTGAAAGTTATGCCACTCCTGTCTTCCCTACATTTTTAACGCCCTCACTTCCCAGTCTATAAACTTGTTTCCCCCGTCCCCCAAAACAAACAAAACTCTTCCGAGACCCCCAATTTCCCTCTATCATCCAATCTTCTAGTTCTTTTCAAAAAAGGTCTACCCTGTTGCCTCGCCCCTGCCTTATTTTTTAAGAGATGGCGTCCTGCTGTGTTGCCTTGGCTGGGGTGCTACGGCATGATCACAGCTCACTGTAGCCTTGAGCTCCCGCACGCCAGCGATCCTCCCGCCCCAGCCTTCGGTGTGGCGGATTACAGGCGTGTGCCACAGCATCCGGCCTGCGGTCGGCCCTGTTTCTGACTTTCCATCTGCTCTTCAATGTGCTATGCTCTTGACTTCCAACTCTGACTACCCTACAGAATATGCTCAAATCACCCAATTCTTCCCAGCTCCGCAGCCAGTGGGCTCTGTGTCTGTGCAGCACTTGGCACTGCCTGTCACTCCTCCCTCCTTGAGATTCACTCCCGGGACACCGCTGTCCTCCACTCTAGGAGGTGTGACTCTTTTGTAAGCCCCGCCCCCAACCCCCACACGTATTAAACGTTGCAGTACCTCACGAGTCCCACCCTGTCCCAAACCCCAAGCCCTCTTAGGGAACTGTGTTCCAAGCCACCAGTCTGTTGATAACCCCCAAATCTGCATCTCTAGCCCAGACTGCTTCCTGTGTCTGTCCCACAGGAACCCAGGCATTCAGTCAACAACCACTCCCTGCTTCTTGAAGAAGCTACCCCTGCTCACAGGTGCACCTAGTCTGCTCCATTTGAACTAAGCCTCCAAGACCCCCTCAGAGTGAGCTTATCAGCTGGAAACATGACCCAGGCCAATCAGACTTTCCTCTCCTGAAAATTGGTAATTATGATCAAACTTTCTTGACGCTTAAGCTAGGAAACCATGTGTGTGAAATGGAGAAAGCCAGTCTGCAGAGCCAGGAATGAAGGAGACAAAGAAGGGGGTACACCCAGCTCCCGGAGAAAGACAAGCGGCTCCTGTGGTGGTGACATGCTGTCTGGGTGTTTCTGACCTTGCTATTCCGTCAGACACACCTATCCTTTCATAAACCTGTTTTTGTTTCTTTTTGTTTTGCCTACTAAGCCAGTTTTAGTCCATTTCTGTACCTAAAATCAGATTACCCCAAGATATTCTTCTATACACTACCAAGAAAAACATACCACCAATTAAACTGTATCATGCTATCAGTGTGTATCCTGATGTCAGAAATATTTAAAGGTAGAAATCAGTGTGACTTAAAAAATTAAATTTCAGGCTGAGTATGGTGGCTCACGCCTGTAATCCCAGCACTTTGGGAGGCCGAGGCAGGCGGATCACCTGAGGTCAGGGCCAGCCTGACCAACATGGAGAAACCCCATCTCTACTGAAAATACAAAATTAGCCGGGCGTGGTGGCACATGCCTGTAAACCCAGCTACTCGGGAGGCTGGGGCAGGAGAATCGTTTGAACCCAGGAGGCGGATGTTTGCGGTGAGCTGAGATCCAGCCATTGCACTCCAGCCTGGGCAACACTGCACTCCAGCAGCAGCGAAACTCCGTTTCAAAAAAAACAAAACAAAACAAAAATTCAACTTTTATTTTAGATTCAGGGGGTACCTATGCAGGTTTGTTACAAGAATATACTGCATGACGCTGAGGTTTGGGGTACGAAGGACCCCATCACCCAGGGGGTGAGCGTAGTAACCAACAGGTAGTTCAGTTCCCCAGTCCTTTCCCCTGTCCCTCTTTTTCCTCCTCTAGTAGTCCCTGGTGTCTATCGTCCCCATCTTTATGTCCATGTGTAATCAATGTTTAGCTCCCCAAAGTGACTCTGAATCAATGGAATCCAATCTACACCTACTCCACACACCCCCGACTCCACAAACCTGAATGCCTTCTTGTCTTCCACCCATCCTTCAGGGCTAAGCTCCAAACTACTTTACTTTTTCTGAATCAGGATCAAGCGAAATTTAGAATGTAGCAATTACTCTCTATTGTTATTTAATTTTTAATTGCTTAAGTCTTATCTGCCCAGCAAGATTATAAACTTCTTCAAGCCAGACTTGTCATACACAGATCTATACAAATAATAAGTACTAAAAGTATTTAACTTGAAAAAAGAAAAAGGTTATTCGACAGATGGTAACTACTCCATTTTCCACTAAGCTCCAGAAAGGGAAGATTTCAAATAATAATTTAAGACGTGAGAAAAGAGTTAACTATAACTTCTCATTTTTCCAACAAGGGAAGGGACTTACGTGGCAGTCAAAGAGAATTCAGGAAAATAAGCATATGTAGGTGCTCAACATAATTAGTTGTCAGGAAACAAAATTAAAACCACAAAGAAACTACCTCCTCACTAAAATTAAAGGGCTTGCAATATCAAGTGTTGGCAAAGATGTGGAAACCTGGACACCTTCAGACGCTGTGGACATGCGACATGGGGAAACTGTGGCAGCGGTGTGCACAACAGCTGAACATACATTTAACCGAGGACCCAGCACAAGAGTATTAGGTGCACCAAAAGGCACACACGCCAAATGCCTGTAAGAAAACAGAATAAACCATGGTGCGTTCACACAAAGCGCAGTGCCGTGCACAGAGGCGGGTGGAATCCGCCTCTAAGACAGAAGCCAAGCCAAACAAGCCAGGCACAAAGGACAAGCGGCAAGTGGCTCCATGACCCTGAAGTTCAACAGGTAACGCTAATCTACAGTAACGGAGGTCAGGAGGACAGTCACCTTTGTGGGGCTGGAATACAGACATACCCGGCATAATGACCTTTCAGTCTGTCAACAACAGACCACATAAACACCGTGGTACCATAAGATTATAATTTGTATTTTTACTGTATCTATGTTTGGATGCACAAATATTCACCACTGCATTAAGAGTTGCCTACAGTATTCAGTACAGAAACACGCTGTCCAGGAGGGTAGCACAGGAGCAACTGGCTGTACCAAGCCGCTAGGTGTGTAGTGGGCAACACCAGCTAGGTGTGTGTTAAGTGCACTCTGATGGTCCCACAACAACCAATTGGCCTAGTGACAGTGTCCCCCTCTTTAAGTCACACATGACTGTAATTAAAGGGTGAGAGTGCAAGGGAGCCTCTGGAATGCTGGGAATGGTCTTCCTTTGATGTGAGTGGTATTCCCTCTAAAGGAGAGTGTCCATATGCAAAAATCCTTCAAGCTGTACATACAGCTGGGTCCTCACCCAGATTCCTTAACCAGGCCAGGGGACCCATGCCCCAGCTGCTGCCAGTTGCTACTAAGGGCTCTTTACTGCCACTCTCTCCCAGAAGAATGGCCCTCGGCTCAGGGTCAGCAGTGCAACACTCCCACCCTCATCCCGGGGCGGGGGGGAACCTACAGCCACCAGCCCCTCTGCAGCAATTATGGCCAACTGCGGCAAGCTCCTGGTGAGATGGGGCTAAAGCTAGCCTCCAGCTGAGACGCCCTTCCTCTTCAATTTCACTTGCACAAGGATCTCCTTAGCGCTTGTGAAGCTGACTGTATCTTACCTTATACTCCAATAAAAAGTGTTTTGTTTTTAAAGGGGTGATTGTTTCACACAGCTCAGGGTATCTTCCTTTGAGATTCTGATCAACAGATAAGAAACCTCACTCCCTCAGAGCAGAGATGCACTCCTTGGTGAAAACGGACCAACATCCATGGCCCGTGGGGTGTTCCTGCCCGCAACAGAGGCCGCGCCGCGCTATGAAAATGGCATGGAGTCTCAGGTGGTCTGCCACTAGCTTCCTGTGTGAATGTGCACTCGTTCAAATGCTCTGCAGCTCACCTTCCCAACTTGTAAGCAAGGAAATTTGGTCCAGAGATTCTCGGAAGTCTCTTCTAACCGGAGAAATCCTTTGATCTCTTAAGAAATTTTCATTAACGTGGAAGCCCCTAGGTGCTACCACGCCCACCCTGTAACCGCACAGTACTTAGTTGTGGAGCACAGCGACTTGCAAGCAATCACCATCACACAAACCTCAGAGCTTAAAAAGAATCAGCACACTTCTCTCCCAACTCTTGACCCAGGTTCCCTTCTACCCTCAGAAACTACCAAACACAGCACCATGGCACAATCTTAACAGCAGTTCCTCCTTGGCCTGCCAGCATCCACTCCGCGTTACGTGCCTACCTGGTGGTTGTGATATACAGAATATACTGACAAACAACAAAAACTAGGTGAAGCAATTTAAAGAACATTTCAGAAATGATGGGAAGGGGTGGGAAGGGAGGGGCGGGAGCAAGACCACACAGCATTCAAAGACTTAGCGGTTCCAGTGAACCAACCAACCGATGCCCGTCTTCAGGGACAGACAGCTGGAAATTCTAGACTAGAACAGAGGCGTCATGGTTTGCCTACCCTTATTCTAAACAATGACCATGCGAACAACTTATGGCCCATCACAACAGATACAAGTCCGGAGTCTCTCCACAGTTTCCGGGAGGCTGGTAGCGAATAATTGCCCTGGTCTTGGATTCAAACACGTGGCTATTCATG
The DNA here is from genome assembly GCF_037993035.2 of Macaca fascicularis. Taxonomy (NCBI): domain Eukaryota; kingdom Metazoa; phylum Chordata; class Mammalia; order Primates; family Cercopithecidae; genus Macaca; species Macaca fascicularis. Next base: position 198,432,284 of record NC_088377.1, on the reverse strand, counting down.
AGGCGTTCTGCTTCCACTTCAGAGATTATCGACATCAGCAAATGCGCGCCGTTCACCTTCTACAACCGAAAACGCCCTTCAGGTGGCATTCGAAAAGCAGCCACTCCCTGATGCCATGCGGGAGCGAGCACGGAAAGCCCCATTTCTGAAAGCAAACACCCAGAAAGGGTAAGTTCACCTTGGGTGGCACAAAGCATGCCAGGGTTCCCCGGCCGCCTGCATGGAAGGGAGCCACGGCCAGCGCGCCCGGGTCCCGAAGCGCAGCGGACAGGCAAGGCCCCCACGGGCGCGGCCTCCAGTTCCAGCCAGGGAGGCCCCGAGTCCAGCCCTAAGTCCTAGGCAGAGTCCTGGCCCCAAGTCTCGGCCCCGAATCCAACCCCGAGTCCTTGCTGGGGCTGACCCGAGATCCGGCGAGGAAGCCCCGAGTCCCGGCCAGGGAGGCCCCGAGTCCAGCCCCGAGCCCCGGCCGCGCAGGTCCCGAGCCGAAGGAGCCCCGCCAACCCGGGCCTCACCTTCCTGCTCGCGCCGCCAAGAGACACCTTGGGCCGCGTCTTGAAGTCGCCTTCGAAGCTGAACATCCTGGCAGCCTAGCCCATGTGCGGACGGCGCCGCCGCGGAAGCAGCCGGGCGGGCGGGGCACGGGGCGGGCTGGGAGGCTCTCGGCGCCCGCCCGCCCGGCCCAGGGCAGCGAGGACGCGGCGGCCGGGAGGCGACCCGAGCCCGCCCCCGGGCTGTACCCTCCCAGCCCTGCCCTGGGGCGGGAGGGGCGGCAACACTGGAGGGGCGGCCCTGCCTCGCCTGCCCCTCATCCACGCCGGCCACTGCTCCGGCCGCTGCAGGGGCGCCCAGCGGGCAGCAAACCCGGCGCTTGCACCTGGAACTGCCGCCTCGGGAGGGAAGATGGCGGTCAGCCGTCACTGCGTGCGCGGCCCTGCAGACGTGCGCGCCTCCGCCATCGACGCCACGGCGCTCTTCCCGGCGGCTCCGCCAGCGTGCGCGGCCCCGCAAGGCGCGCTGGAGCCTGGGGAGGAGGGCGGTGACCTGGGCACGCGGCGGAGTGGGCGGGGCCTGGTGCGTGCGGAGGGCGCGGCGGGGGGCGCGGCGGGGGGCGCGGCGGGGGGCGCGGCGGGGGGCGCGGCGGGGGGCGCGGCGGGGGGCGCGGCGGGGGGCGCGGCGGGGGGCGCGGCGGGGGGCGGGAGGTTTTGGGTGCGGGGCGGGATGCAGGGAAGGCGGAGTGCGAGGCGTGGGCCGGGGTGGGGTGCACGGCAGGGTGCGTGGTGCAGGGTGGGGTGCAGGGGCCGGCACCCGGAGCGGCCAATCTGGTGCCAGACTCGAGTGAGTGAGGCGGGAAAGGAGCAGCTAGGCCCAGCCCGTCTGTTTACACCCCACCTGTTCTATGTCTATGACACGCACAGACGGACGTAAATATTTACCATGTACACAGACATGCGCAGATTTGCCTCATACATACACAGCACACATATGCATCAATATACACACACAGCATCAATACATATCAATATGTATCATGTACACATACCTGTGTATGCATAAATATGCTCCTGGACTTACCATGGGGCTTTGTCCTGATAAACCCATCGTAAGATGAAAATATTGTAAGTTGAAAATGTATTTAATACTACAATAAACCCATCACAAAGTCAGAAAATTGTGAGTTGAGCCATTTTAAGTTGGGAACCACCTATACATAAACATGTGTCTTGTTATACGTATACATAAATAATCTCTCATATACATGTGCATATACATATATATCATACACGATTGAAGCCAATTTCTAAAAATTGATTTTTGGTTGTATATAAGGTATGCAACAGATTTCATAGACACATTGTGAAATGACTACCCTCTTTGTGTTTGTTTGTGAGGGTAAAATCTACTCTTGGCAAAATTTCAACACACAGTATGATACCATCTACAGTCCTCCTGCGGCTGAGCATGGTGGCTCACGTCGGTAATCCCAGCACTCTGGGAGGCCAAGGCGGGTGGATCACCTGAGGTCAGAAGTTCGAGACCAGTCTCGCTAACATGGTGAAACCCCATCTCTACCAAAAATACAAAAATTAGGCCAGCGTGGTGGTGCGCACCTGTAGTCCAAGCTACTCTGGAGGCTGAGGCAGGAGAATCGCTTGAACCTGGGAGGCAGAGGTTGCAGTGAGCCGAGATCACGTTATTGCACTCCAGCCTGGGTGACAAAGCAAGACTCCGTCTCAAAACAAAAAAGGAAAAAAAGAAATACAGTCCTGGCACCGCCTGTAATCACAGCACTTTGGGAGGCCGAGGCAGGTGGATCACCTGAGGTCAGGAGTTTGAGACCAGCCTCGCCAACATGGGGGAACCCACTCTCTACCAAAAATACAGAAATTAGCTGGGCGTGGTGGCATGTTTATGTATAGGTGGTCCCCAACTTAAAGTTCTTAAACTTCTAGCTACTTGGGAGGCTGAGACAAGAGACTCGCTTGAGTCCACGAGGCAGAGGTTGCAATGAGCTGAGATCCTGCCACTGTACTCCAGCCTAGGTGACAGAGTGAGACTCTGTCTCAAAAAATAAAAATAAATAATAATAATAATAAACAGTCCTCCTGTGAACATTAGATCTATGGGCATATTTATGCTACATAACTGCAAGTTTGTGTCCTTTTACATATCTCTCCCCATTTTCCCCAGCCCCAGGAAGCATCACTCTACTCTCTGTTTCTAGATGGGATTTGACTGTTGGATTCCATGTGCAAGTGAGCTCATCAGTATGTTTCTCTCTGTGTCTCACTTATTTCACTTGGCATCATGTCCTCCAGGTTCATACATGTAGCCAATGACAGGAGTGCCTTCTGTATCTTGCTGTTATGAATAATGTTGCAATGAACTGAGAGGAGCACCAGAAGAAACAATTTCATTTCCTGTAGAGATAGAACCAGCAGAGGGATCGCTGAGTCATGTGGTAGTTCTAGTTTTGTTTTTTTGCGGAAGCTCCATACTGTTTGCCAAAATGGCTATACCTCCAACCATGGGCAAAGGTTTCTATTTGCCCACACCCTCACCAACACTTGTCTTTTGGATAATGGCCATGCTAATACTGTGACGTGATATTTCATCGTGGTTTTGTTTTGCATTTCCTTGACGGTTACTGATGATAAGCACCTTTTCATTACCTCTTGGCCATTTTTATGTCTATTTGGAAAAATTCAGGCCCTTTGCTTGTTTTTTAATTGGGAAAACCCAACTTTTAAAACTAATATTTGTCGTTACTATGTGGAATGCACTGTTTTGGGTTTTTTTTTTAATCTCTTTATTTTATTATTTTTTTTTGAGACAGGGTTTCACTCTGTTGCCCAGGCTGGAGTGCTGTGGTGCAATCACAGCTCACTGCAGCCTCAACCTCCTGTGCTCAAGCAATTCTCCCACCTCAGCCTCCCAAATGGCTGGACTGCGGGTGTGTGCCAGCAGCCTGGCTATTTTTTTTCCCCCTACCTCTTGCACAGGTGGGTCTCATTATGTTGCCCAGGCTGGTCTCGGATTCCTGGGCTCAAGAGATCCTCCTGCCTCGGCCTCCCAAAGTGCTGGGATTACAGGCATGAGCCACTGCACCCGGCTGTCACTTCTTCTTTTTAATGCTAGATGCAAAGCACTAAATACATTTCACAACCTACTAATGGGTCTCAGCTCACAGTTTGAAAAATTCTGCCATATAAATTAAATATACATAGATAGATGGTTAGAAAGATATACAAATACTCTACTGTTGTCTGAATGTTGGTGTCTCCCCAAAATCATAGTTTGAAACTTAGTCCCCAATGTGATCATATTAAGAGGAGGGGCCATTAGGAAGTCTTAAAGCATGAGGGTCCACCCCCATGAAGGAAACCAGTGCCCAAGGCGGCCTGTTTGTCCCGTCTGCCATGTGGAGACACAGCAAGAAGGCACCATCCATGAAGCAAAGTCCTCAGACACAGAATGTAGGGTGCCTTGATCTTGGACTTCCCAGATTCCAGAGCTGTGAGAAATACATTTCTGTTGTCCAAAAATTACCCAGGCTAAGGCATTTTGTTATAGCAACCCAAACAGAATAGGCACCCACACCCAGACACAAATGTGTGCGTGTAAATATATATGTGAACAAGGTCACGGTTCATATATATGAATGTGTGTATATATATATATAAAAGTGTGGTCTGTTTCCACACTCAGCCCAGGGTGGACATGTCTCTGTTCACATATATATATATATGTATGAACTGTGATAGTTCATACATATATATATATATATATATGAACTATCACAGTTCATACATATATATATGAACTATCACAGTTCATACATATATATATGAACTATCACAGTTCATATATTTGAACTGTCATAGTATAGAATGTATTTTTAATCATAAAATGTTCCAATTTTACCATTTTGAAAGTTTACAAATTTTGTCAGTTAAAAAATATAACCTTTTGTTTTTACCTTTCAGGTTAGCAAAGATTTAAAATTGGTAATATCAATATTTGTGACCTCTGTAAGTCTGCTCTGAAGTCTCAGATTCCTGTTGTTTTTTTTTTTTGGAGACAGAGTCTTGGCTCTTGTTGCCCGGGCTGGAGTGCAATGGCGTGATCTCTGCTAACTGCAACCTCCACCTCTCCACCTCCTGGGTTCAAGTGATTCTCCTGCCTCGGCCTACTGAGTAGCTGGGATTATAGGCATGCCACCATGCCCGGCTAATTTTTGTGTTTTTAGTAGAGATGGGGTTTCACCATGTTGACCAGGCTGGTCTTGAACTCCTGACCTCAGGTGATCTGCCCGCCTCGGCCTCCCAAAGTGCTGGGATTACAAGCGTGAGCCACCGCGCCAGGCCTGAAGTCTCAGATTCTGCTTCAAATGAACCCTTCCAATGTCTGGGCTAGGAGGAGAAGCATGCATGCTCATGTGACTCTCACATCAACCTCAGTGTTGCTGGTAACTGGGGGATGCTCTCCCACATCTGCTGGGCCTCTTTCAAACGTTCTGACCGGCCCACGTGGGTAGGGAAGAAGTGCTCCTGACTGCACCTCTACCCATCTCAACACCACTGTCCGGCGTCTGGTCTGTTTCCACACTCAGCCCAGGGTGGGCGCGTCTCTGTGCTGAGGTCGGTGTGTCTGCTGGGTGGCCCTCCTCCATGAGCCACTTCTTCCCCGGGTATCCACTGGAGAACCAGTGATACTGCAGGAAAAGCTGTCTTATCAGGATCATTTCACCGTCTTTAACTGCGGTTCCTAATGAAGGATTTTCAAGGATTTTAAAAGTACCTTTATATAGAAAATTTCAAACTCAACAAGCCGGGGAGACTCATATGACCAATCAGTCTCCATCAGCTATCGCCCAGCATCGGTGACTGCCCACCCCGGGGCCAGTCTTATGTGACAGACTCCCCTCCATCCCTTTGAAGCAAATTCCAGACATCGTTTCGTCAGTATCTCTTAAAAAGTGGAATTTTTGTACAAGATTATGATCTCGTTATCACTCTACAAAGATTAATAATTTTCAAGAGTAATTTTCACTATAAAAGATTTTCAGGCTGGGCATGGTGGCTCACACCTGTAATCCTAGCACTTTGGGAGGCCAAGGTGGGTGGATCGCTTCAGCTCAGGAATTTGAGACCAACTTGGGCCACATAGCAAGATCCCATCCCTAAAAAAAAAACACACACACAAAAATTAGCCAGGCATGGTGGCTGTAGTCCCAGCTACTCGGGAGGCTAAGGTGGGAAGATCCCTTGAGCCTGGGAGGCAGAGATTGCAGTGAGTGGAGATTGCACCACTCTACACCAGCCTGGGGGAGAAAGACAGACCCTGTCTCAAAAAAAAAAAAAAAAAAAAAAAAAAAATTCCAACCATAGGTGCTGACCTAGAACCTAATGCTTGTACACTCCGACTCCAGTGAACAGCACTGTTTACTTGGCCTACTTCCTCTTGTAGACAGCAAACTCCTAAAGGGTGAGGAGCTGTCTACCTCACTTTTGTACCAACTGCAGGCCCTCAAATATGTGTTGGATTAAACAGATGATTGTGGAAAGAGTAGGTCAAAATCCTACAACTACTACATACCTATCAGAGCAGCTAAAATAAATACTGACAGCATCAAATGCTAGCAAGGAGGTGAAGAAACTACACCTCTCATATGTCACTGTGGGAAAGTAAAATGGTGCAACCAGTCTGGAAAATAGTTTGGCAGTGACTTTAATAAAAAAACTTAGCTGGGCATGGTGGCTGGTGCCTGCAGTCCCAGCTACTCAGGGGGCTGAGGTGGGAGGATTGTTTGAGCCTAGGAGGTTGAGGCTGCAGTAAGATGTGACTGTGCCACTGCACTCCAGCCTGGTCAACACAATGAGACCCTGTCTCAGAGAAAATGTAATTAATTTAATTTATAAACTAAACATACACTTACCACAGGACCCAGCAATTGCATTCCTGTGCATTTACCTCAGACTAATGAGAACTTATGTCTATCAAACATTTTACACAGATGTCCACAGCAGCTTGATTTGTAATAGCCCAAATTTGGAAACACCGAAATGCCCTTCAAAGGATGATAGTTAAACCTCAGCAGGTGCACGCCATGGACACTACTCAGCAATTTTTACAAAGAACAAACTACTGATGCCCACAGACAGCCCTCAAGGGTATCCTGCTGATGGGAAAAGCCAGTCCCATAAGGTCACACCATACTGTATGACTCCATTCACATGACAAGGACAGGGAGGAAGAGGAGGAGGCTGGCTTCAAAGGGAGGCCATTGTGGTGATGGAGCAATTTTGTAACTTGACCTATGCCACCATGCCAGGCTAATTTTTGTATTTTTTGTGGAAATGGGGTTTTGCCATGTTGCCCAGGCTGGTCACCTGCCTCAGCCTCTCAAAGTGCTGGAGTTACAGGCATGAGCCATCATGCCCAGCTGTGATGGTTAATATTTGTGTCAACCTGAGGGCCCTAAGGGATGCCCAGATAGCTAGTAAAACATGATTCTGGGTGCTGCCTTCACCAACATGAGCAGGCAACCTCCAACTCACTCAGAGCCTGAATAGAAGAGAAAGGTGTTTAGGAGGAGCAAGATTATATGGAGGAGAAAAAAAAAAGGTGGAAGGACGGAACCTGAGGGAAACTTCTCCCTCTTTGTTCTTGAGCTGGGACATTCATCGTCTTCTGTCCGCGGGCATCAGAGCTCCGGGCTATTGCTTCAGACTCTGGGACTTCACTGGCTCTTCACCCCGTCCCACGCCACCAGCTCTCCTGCGTCTCAGGATTACAGACGGCAGATGGTGGGAGTTCCCGGCCGCCACAACCACCTGAGCCAATTCCTCATTATAAATCTCTCTCAAATGCAGATATAGGTATAGCTATAGATATATACCTCATATTGGTTCTGTTTCTCTGGAGACCCTAATACAGAGATTAGTTTATACTAATATATACTCTAATATATATATATAGAGAGAGATTAATATATAGCCTAATATATATAATATAGATATATAGCCTAACATATATTATATATTATATTTTATTATATATAATATATATTATATTTTATATTTTATTTTATAAAATATATAATATATAATTTTATTATATTATATATTTTATATATAATTTTATATTTATATTTATTATTTTATATTTTATTATATATAATAAATTTTATTTTATATATAATATATAATATAATTAATATAATTATAATATCTATAATAATATTATTATAGATATTATAATTATATATTATATATATAGAGAGAAAACATATATCTCCCCTATGGCTCAAATTTTCCAGTGTTTGAAAAAGCCCCGAATGTCTCATCGCACTCTATTAGGAAACATATATACTCCTCCTATCTCTCCTTCCTTCCTTCTATCCCTTTGCTCCAAAGGAATCTAATATAAAATGCAATATATATATATATATATATTTTTTTTTTTTTTTTTTTTGAGGCGGAGTCTCGCTCTGTCACCCAGGCTGGAGTGCAGTGGCCGGATCTCAGCTCACTGCAAGCTCCGCCTCCCGGGTTCCCGCCATTCTCCTGCCTCAGCCTCCCGAGTAGCTGGGACTACAGGCGCCGCCACCACGCCCGGCTAATTTTTTGTGTTTTTAGTAGAGACGGGGTTTCGCCGTGTTAGCCAGGATGGTCTCGATCTCCTGACCTCGTGATCCGCCCGTCTCGGCCTCCCAAAGTGCTGGGATTACAGGCTTGAGCCACCGCGCCCGGCCAAAATGCAATATATTTTTAAGTTATTGTTTATGGACGCTTGTAAGAGCTTCCCAGTGTATCTGAAGATTCTACCTGAAAACCACACATTGTTTCAGAAGTTCTTTTGCAAACTGCAGGAGAGAAAAGGAAGAGCTGCTTTCACCAAGAAAGTCGTTTATCCAATTTCTTCCGTCTTACACGCTATCTTGTCTTAGTTACCTCACAATTCAAACATATGATAAAAATTGGCTATATTTTATTTTAAAAATTCATTATTTAGAATAGTAATACATGTTAATTATTTTAAAAATCAATTCCAATGTACACAAAGTAATAAATGAAAAAAACCTATTTGTCCTACCTCCTCATCGTATCTTTGAGATTATTGATCTATCATCTCTCTCTCTCTTAGTTTCTTATCACTCCTGTAACAAATTGCCACAAGCTGAGAGGTTTAAAACAACACAAATGCATTGCTCTACAGCTCTGGAGGTCAGAAGTCCTCACAGGTCTCCCTGGGCTGAAACCAAGGCATCAAAGGGCAGGTTCCTTCTGCAGACGCCGGAGGAGGTTCTGTTCTTGCCCTGTCCAGCCTTCTCTGGCTCATGGCCCATTCCAGCAATCACTTCACACCAACCACTGCTCTGTCCTCAATTCCCTTCCCTGACTGACCCTCCTGACTTCCCATCACAGGCACCCTGGGATGACACGGGGTCCACCACGTAACCCAGGATCACCTCCCCTGGCAAAATCCTTGACTTCATGACATCTGCAAGGTTCCTTTTGCTATGTAAGATAACATCCACATGTTCACAGGATTAGGACATGGACGTATTTAGGGAACCATGATTCTGTGTGCCATACTATCCATCTACAATTTTTTTGTTTTTAAACAAGATCATTTTCCTCATTTCCCCCAAAACTTTCTTTCTTTGGGAACCAAAATATATCATAACTAGAGATGTAGTGCATTAATTTTAACATTAATTAACTCATTTTACTGCATTAACTGGAATGCTTAGAATCTTATTGTATGAACACTCCAGAATTTATTATTTTACCATTTCCCCATTGTTTCACACCTAGGCAGATGTCTCTTTTTTTTTTTTCTCTTCCTATTTCAATTTAGGCTGCAAGAACATTCTTGCACACAGGTGGGAGCTCTTTCTGCAGGATGGACACTCGAAAGGGCATAGCTCTATCGCTGCATGGAAGGGCACTCGCCATCACCCAGCATCAGGCACATGCACGCCAAGCCCTGCTGAGCCAGCTCCTCACACCTGCTAGCACGGCTGCTATCCAAAAGACAGGAGGTAACAGGTGTTGGTGAGGATGAGGAGAAAAGCAAACCTTGTACACTGTGTGAATGTGAATTGGTATAGCCAGTATGGAAAACGGCATGGAGGTTCCTCAGAAAATTAAACATAGAACTACCCTATGATCCAGCAATCCCACTCCAGGCTATACACCCAAAGGAAATGAAACCATGGTACGGCTGAGTTGAAGGGTGTACATGCCTAAATTTCAATAGGTTCTGTTAACTGCAACCCCAAAAGACACACCACCTCTCCTTCAGGTATCATCCTGGGACCACCAGCGAGCAACGTAGATTTGGATCCCAGAGGCTCTGAAGTGGGTCCAAAGAAAACATTCATTAAATGAACGCCGTGGCCACAGTACACCTGAGGCTGAACATTCTCTCCTTCCTGCATTTACTATACCAAATTATGTCCAGCCACCCTGTCCGATAGAGCTCATCAGAAGTTATCAATGAGATTAAGTGGTCACATTAAGATTCTCTGATTATTGGCTGGGCACAGTGACTCACCTCTGTAATCCCAGCACTTTGGGAGGCTGAGGCAGGCATATCACTTGAGGACGGGAGTTTGAGACCAGCCTGGGCAACATGATGAAATCCCCATCTCTACTAAAAACACAAAAATTAGCCAGGTGTAGTGGTGGGCACCTGTAAGCCCAGCTACTTGGGAGGCTGAGGCAGGAGAATCACTTGAACCCAGGAGGTGGCGGTTGCAGTGAGCCAAGATCATGCCACTGCACTCCAGCCTGGACGACAGAGTGAGACTCTGTCTCAAGAAAAAAAAAAAAAAAAAAGATTCTCTGAAAATAAAATACAAAAAGACTTTCCAATAAACACAATTGTAAAGAAATATGGGGATGGCAGTTACTGCGCAGGAAAGACCACCGCGACAACTTCCCAGTTAGTGCCCACAGAGTGTCTCAAGCTGGGTGGTCTTCCTTGAGACGTGTGCTTCGATCTTACTCTTCAAAATTTAAATATCTGTTTAATACACTTTCTGTAGGTGTAATAACTTTAATAATAATTGTTTAGAAAAATAAACCTCATTAATAAAATGCCCACAATAAGATGTTCTGCATTTGAATATATTCTCCTCTTCATTATCATATTCCAGGGGAAGTTAAAGCATTAAAAAAATTAAATTGTTCCGCAAGATTAAAGTCTCAAACATTAAAGTCCAAAATAATTAAAATGGACAGAAATGAAGGGAGAATGGACAATTCAAAGTAGTAACTAGAGACTTCACTACTTTAATTTTTTTTTTTTTTTTTTTTGAGTCTTGCTCTGTTGCCAGGCTAGAGTGCAGTGGCACCATCTCAGCTCATTGCAACCTCCGCCTCCTGGGTTCAAACAATTCTCCTGTCTCAACCTCCTGAGTAGCTGGGACTACGGGCACCCGCCACCACATCCAGCTAGTTTTTGTATTTTTAATAGAGATGGGGTTTCACCATGTTGGCCAGGATAGTCTCAATCTCTTGACCTCGTGATCCGCCCACCCAAAGTGCTGGGATTACAGGCATAAGCCACCGCGCCAGCCCCACTACCTCAATTTTAATGCATAGAAACTAGACAAAAGAAGGCCGGGCGCGGTGGCTCAAGCCTGTAATCCCAGCACTTTGGGAGGCCGAGACGGGCAGATCACGAGGTCAGGAGATCGAGACCATCCTGGCCAACATGGTGAAACCCCATCTCTACTAAAAAATACAAAAAACTAGCCGGGCGAGGTGGCGGGCGCCTGTAGTCCCAGCTACTCCGGAGGCTGAGGCAGGAGAATGGCGTAAACCCGGGAGGCGGAGCTTGCAGTGAGCTGAGATCCGGCCACTGCACTCCAGCCTGGGCGACAGAGCGAGACTCCGTCTTAAAAAAACAAAAAACAAAAAACAAAAAAAAAAGAAACTAGATGAAAGAAAGATGAGAACATTTAAATAACAATACAATCCAACTAGACATAACACCTGTGGACACTCTGCCAGCACCAACAGAACACATGTGATTCTCCAGGGCACACGGAGGATTCTCCAGGATAGCCCATGTGCGAGGCCGTAAAGCAAGCTTCAGCACACCTGCAAAGGAGCAGGTAACTCAGAGCACATGCCCCAAGCACAAGGGAGTGACATTAGAAATCGATGACAAAGAGTCGGGCACAGCACTCACACCTGTAATCCCAGCACTTTGGAAGGCCGACGTGGGAGGATCACTTGAGGCCAGGAGCTCAATGCCTGTCTGGGCTACATAGCAAGACCCCATCTCTATATAAAAAAAATTAATAAATTAGTTGGTGTAGGGGCACGTGCCTATAGTCCCAGCTACTTGGGAGGCTGAGATGGGAAGATCACTTGAGCCCAGGAGTTCAAGACTGCAGTGAGCCATGATGGCGCCACTGCACTCCAGCCTGGGCGACAGAGTGAGACTTTGTGGAGACAATTTGGGAAACTCACAAATATGTGGAAATTATACAACACACTCCTAAATAGCCAATTAGTCTAAGAAAAACAGAAACCAGAAAATACTTTAAGATGAATAAGAATGAAGACACAATGTACCAGAGATCACAGCAGGGACCATGGCATTTAACAGGAGGGTAGATACGATTTTCCACTCACCAAAATGCAAACCCTCTGTGCAGCTTAGCCAGAATCCATGCCAAAAATTCTCAGTTGCTGGTCAGGTGCGGTGGCTCACGCCTGTAATCCCAGCATTTTGGGAGGCTGAGGCGGGTGGATCATTTGAGGTCAAGAGTTCAAGACCTGCCTGGCCAACATGGTGAGACCCTGTCTCTACCAAAAATATGAAAATTAGCCAGATATGGTGGCACATGCCTGTAGTCCCAGCTACTTGGGAGGCTGAGGCACAAGAATTGCTTGAGCCTGGGAGGCGGAGGTTGCAGTGAGCTGAGATCATGCCATTGCACTCCAGCCTGCAACTGTGGCCTGCACGTCCTCTCCTGCACCCCAGAAGGTGGTATTCAAGACACAGGGGCAAGCTCAATCAGGCCTTACTTCAGGTGCTTTTCTGACCGATCCCAAATTTTTGAAACCCTCCTTTCCTTTACCTGATGAGTCCCACGTCTCTGGCACTCAGAGCTCTGCCTGTGTGACCTCTCTGCCTGGGACACCAGCTCCAGTGGCTTCAGGACAGTTTCAAGTCAGTGCTGGGGCATGCCTTGTCCTGGCTCACCCTGTAGAACCACATCTGCCCGTGGATGGCGACTCCGAATGGTTCTGTCCTCACCTCACAGTGACTCCTGCCCTATAGCCATGAATCCTGCCCCCAGAGCCTCTGCAGGGTTTCCCGTAGGGTCACCGGAAGCCTCCCCCTGCCCACATCCCCCACCCAGGCTCTCGGCCCCAACCTGACTCGTTCTGCACCCTGAGTTGAACTTCCCCAGGAGAGGTGGGGCCTTGGTGTGCAGCTGTCCCGAGGGGCCTCGGTGTGCAGCTGAGATGCCCCTCAGACTCCCCTGAGCCTGGCCCTTGCCTGCTCTGAGGTCCACAGCCCACACCCTTGCTCACGCCTTGCCGCATAAGGCCCAGGGCCCTCCAGAGACAGGCAGCCTCTGCACCTGGGCCCTCCCCTGTGAGCTGCAGTCACCCAATAAGGCCAAAATGTTATGTGGCCTATGATGTCCATCCTCGCCTCAAGCTGCAGCTGTAAACAGCCGGCTGCACTGCCGGGGATGCTCCTGCGGGGTTTGCTGTGAGACCCAGGCCTCCCTGGGGCCGGCGCTCAGCTCCGAGGCCTGGGGCAACGGCCAAAGCACTGCCAGGGGCTCCTTCTCCAGGTGTGAAATGATTCCCCAAAGATCTGTGTCCCAGGCTCCCAGTTCTCAGAAATGAACCGATAATGCAAGTGTGGAGGGCAGGGAAGGGCTGAGTCACGGGAGGAGCTTGGCTGAACAAGGGCCAGGAGGGGCGGGGTGAGTGAGAAGGCAGGTGAAGGCCCCACTTGGAACAGAAGAAAGACAGCGTGTCTGGGACAAGAGAGAAGGGCCAGAGCCTGACTGCCCGGAGGCGTGGGGACCCAGAGGCTTCCTCCTTCCTTGGAGGAAGGCAGGCAGCACGCCTCGTAAGTCTAGGCTTTTCCATTTTCTTCTTTTTCTCATAAAGCTATTTAAGGTTAAGGACTGTGGAGTTTTTTGCTAAAATCGGAACAGTGGCCACTATCCATGGGCTGACATGGCTGTGACTTCACAGCTACCCGGTACAGACCGCCGAGCTGTTCTTCCATGAAACCTTGTTTACACTGTCAATTGCAGGCTGAGTAATATTCAGATATCCATGCATGCTTTCAACTTCCTAACGCTTAAGACGTCTCCTAGTAGTAAAGCATTGTTGAGACTTGGGTTCCAGCCCTTCCCTGACCCTTCCTAACTGCATGACTTTGGTGAGTCACTTAACCTCATCAACTTCATCTGCCAAGTGGGCAGGATGCCTCACGAGGTGGAAGGCATGGGCCTGGCCAGGCTCCACTCTTGAGAGCTACATTTTAGTGATACAAACGCTGAATGAGCCCGGTCATTTCAGACCAGTGTTATTAACACTCAGCATCTGCACTCAAAGGGCATTTTGCTAAGTTCATAGGCTGAAAGAACTGTGATAATAAACAGTATGAAAACACCAAGTATTGATAATATGCTGCTGTTAACATTCTACTCTTTTCTGCATGATCATCATCATCATTTTAATCATTTAAAAAGGTTAGACAATTAAGCGTGTGTTTGGCAGCCCTTCAACGTGTGGGAAGCAGGAGGCCAAATTGCAAGTGCTCCTTGTCGCCTTGGACAGCTGGAAGCTGCCAGGACAGCCAAGGAGAGTTCCTCCTCCAGAGCGCGGAGCGTCCTGTGTTTTGGGAAGATACACTTACACTTCTGCTCAAAGTCATCTATGAATAATCAAGTGTTGGAACATATAGGCACAGCAGTGGAAAATCAAAGCTCCTCTTTACTGAGGATTCATATTTTGTCAGGTATGACACGACATGCCATATAGACTTTTTTTTTGAGATGGCGCAACCTCCACCTCCTGGGTTCAAGCGATTCTCCTGCCTCAGCCTCCCGAGTAGCTGGGATTACAGACGCCCACCACCATGCCCAGCTAATTTTCATATTTTTAGTAGAGATGAGGTTTCACCATGTTGCCCAGGCTGGTCTCGAACTGCTGACCTCAGGTGATCTCCTGCCTCAGCTTCCCGAAGTGCTGGGATTACAGGCGTGAGCCACTGCGCCCAGCTTAGTTTTTTAGTTCTTTATTTGGTCCTCTGGGCAGTCTCTTACAGGTGTGAGCCTGTGCGCCGCCCCATACAGACTTTTAAACTTATGTGCGTAGAGCAGTCCTATGAGGGAAACGTTATTACCCACATTTTACAAATGTGGAAACTGAAGCTTAGAAAGAAGCCCCGGGCCTGGTGTCTCCCCCAAGATGCACTGCTTTGTAACCTACAGTGGCCGGGGTCAAATTTCCCGAGACGCACCGCTTTGTAACCTACGATGGCCGGGGTCGAATTTCCCGAGACGCACCGCTTTGTAACCTACGATGGCCAGGGTTTAATTTCTAGCAACACAGATGAGGCTTTGCCTCAAAGATACCCATAAAACTTATTTTGTTTACTCTGGGTGAAAAAAAATGCTGTAAAACAAGCTGATGTAAAGACAGCATTGCAAAGAGCACTTCACTTAAGCACTTTCTGAGAGTGAAACATCCCAGCAGCGCAGGCTGCCAAAGAGCGAAGACATTTCATTTAAAATTACACTGGCGCAAGACCATCAAAGTATCCTTAACATTTTCATTAAATTGAGATACAGATCTAGTTAGAGTAGTAAATCTCTTCCGATACAAGGAGTTAATTGAAGAGCCAAGGCTACAGGCAACAGTGAGCCTGAAATAATCACCAGCTGCAAGGAATCCAGAAGCACCCGAGGCCTGGCGCAGAGCTCTCCATGTGCTGTTGTGAGATCTACGCAGGTGGGGCCTCCCTGTGCCCTCACCACGGCGCACACCGGAGCAGCGAGTGTGACGGGGGGGTGGGGATGGGGAGGCGGGGAGGACCAGGTCAGGCATCTATCTGTGTTCAACAGGCTTGATTATGGTTCAGCATGGTGAGGACAACAGATCCAGGATGGCTGCCATTGAAAAGATGGCTTGTTACAGATCCCGAGAGGAGGGCAGGTCGCACCACAGGGGCCACACAGGGGTGCGCCGGGGTTGGTCGTGATGCTGGGGGGTGGAGGAACCGAGCAGGAGCCTCTATTGTGGTTTCCACAATAAGGGAGGCCAAGGCAGGGTCAGAAGGCCCGGGACTGCCCAGCTTGAATAACTCTAGCCCTCTGGGGCCAGGGGCTGCCCCACGTCTGGTACCTGCCCTGGGGTGACATGTGGGTGAACAGTGGCCTGGGGTGTAGCCCACAGAGGAGGCGGTGGGTGTGGGCTCTGCACTGCAGGGTTTGCATGTGGAAAGCCTGTGTGGGGTGGGCAAGTGTTCACTATCCAGGAATTGGCTGTTTGTGGGAGGGGCAGCCTCCCAGGGTCAACAGGCCCCAGATGTCAGAGCATCAGATACAGAAAATAAACAACATGGTTACTATAGCATCAAAGGACCAAGGTTCAAATCTCAGGTACTGCCTATATGAGCAAGTCAGGCCACCTCTGAGATCTGTCTGCTCCTGTGTAACTCAGAGAGGATCACACCAATCATTCGATTAGACAACTTGTTTTTTTAAATGTAGCTTAGTACTTGGCACATTATAGTTATTGCTAAATATTAGCTAATTAAATCTTATGGCATTTAAAATAGTAGTTATAATCTCTTACCCAACACAGTTTGGACTAGAAGTGTTTCAGATTTTGATTTTTTCAGATTTTGGAATATATGTAATAATCAGATTATATTGAGGGTGGGACCCAAATCTAAACATGAAATTCATTTATGTTTCATATACACCTTACACACATAGCTGAAAATAACTTGATGCAATACTTAAACATAATTTTGCGCAGAAAACAAAGTTTGCATTTTGACCGTGACCCATCACGTGAGGGCACGCACGAGATTTTCCACTTGTGGCATCATGTTGATGCTCAAAAGGTTTTGAATTTTGGAGTTTTTCAGATTTGGGATTTTCAGATTAGGGATGCTCAGCCTGTATGTGCACAGCTTCTCTGGCACTCTCTTCAAAAGATGGAGCCTGGGCCGGGCGCAGTGGCTCACGCCTGTAATCCCAGCACTTTGAGTGGCCGAGGTGGGCAGATCACCTGAGGTCAGGAGTTCAAGACCAGCCTGGCCGACATGGTGAAACCCTGTCTCTACTAAAAATACAAAAATTAGCCGGGCTTGGTGTCGGGCACCTGTAATCCCAGCTACTCAGGAGGCTGAGGCAGGAGAATCACTTGAACCCAGGAGGTGGAGGGTGCAGTGAGCCAAGATCATGCCACTGCGCTCCAGCCCTGGCAACACAGTGAGACTCAGTGCCAAAAACAAACAAAGAAACAAAAGATGGATCCTGAAGCCAGGTGACATGGCTTATACCTGTAGACTCAGCTACGTGGGAGGCTGAGATGGGAGGCGTTCAGAAGTTCAGGATTGGCCTAGACAACATGGCCAGACCAATCTCAAAAAAAAAAAAAAAAAAAAAAGATGGCGCCTGTGCCTCTCCCCTGAGCACAGGTTGGATTTAGCTGCTCTTTTCTGCTGAGTAGAAGAAACCCGGACATGGCAGCGTGGGCCTCGGAGACACATTCATGCGAGGCACTCGGCTTCCTGTGTGCTCCTTCTCTTGGGTCATGCATCCTGGAGAAGGCAAACACCCCACAGGGAGGATCCTCAGGCAGTGCACAGAGGGCCCCACGCGGCACGGAGCCGAGGCCTCCAGCTCCACCCCTCAACAACAGGGTCATCCTGAGGTGGGCCCACCTGCCTCCGTTGAGCCTTTGGCAAATGCAGCCACAGCCAGCCTCTTGACTGCAGCCTCGCAAGAGGCCCCGAGGGAGAACCACTTAGCGAAGCCATCACCAAACCCCTGGCCCGCAGCAGCTGGGCACCAGATGTGTCTTGCTTGTGAGCCAAGTGTTGGGTAGTTCGCTGTGCAGCAGTGCCAGCGGGTCTAACCTCAGGGGAATCTCCAAGCTGGGCTCTGCCAGTACCATTTGCAGCACTTAGGCCTGGATAGACAATCTCTAGAGAAGTTTCCAGAACCACTTGCTAGTCAGTTCCAGAGATTTCCAGACAGAGGTGCAGGGGGTTTGGAATCCTGCCCATCTGTGCTGTGCTCACCTGGATTGAAATGGCCGGTGGTTGGCCGGGCGCGGTGGCTCACGCCTGTAATCCCAGCACTTTGGGAGGCCAAGACGGGCGGATCATGAGGTCAGGAAATTGAGACCATCCTGGCTAACACGGTGAAACCCTGTCTCTACTAAAAAATACAAAAATTAGCCGGGCGCCGTGGCGGGCGCCTGTAGTCCCAGCTATACCGGAGGCTGAGGCAGGAGAATGGCTTGAACCTGGGAGGCGGAGCTTGCAGTGAGTGGAGATCCCGCCACTGCACTCCAGCCTGGGCGACAGAGCAAGACTCCGTCTCAAAAAAAAAAAAAAAAGAAATGACCGGTGGCTAAGAAGCTGGTGGAGGTGGCCACAGAGCCCTCTCAACCGCTGGGTCTGGGCGAGACGCACTTTTGCCTCCACACCTTACCCTGTGTCCCACTTAACTATCTTGGAAGCCACATTGGGTGCTCAATGACACACATTTAAAAAACAGTTTAGTTATGACAATGTCTTTTATGCAACCACGGCTTTAGTCCTAGTCTGTAGACACCTTCACTAGGAAGACCAGTGAACATGCAGCTTCCTCAAACTGCAGTTACAGAAACAAGGACCATGGATTTTACCTTCAAATTATCACCAGGTCTCAACCATTTTTCACATAAAGATCCTCCATTTCACTTAAAGCCTCGACCATTTGTTATTAAAATGTACCTTCTTCTCCCTCTCCCTTGCCTTGCCTGTGATGCTTTTCCTCCCGAGAACGGCTGTGTGTGGATGCAGCAGCTCGCACTTCTTGACAGGAGCGTGAAATTGTCAGGGAAAGCTACGTCATGCTCAGGTACAAACAACCCCTAGGTTTACCTGGTACTAAGGCAAGGTCTGCTGGGAGCCTGGACGGCTCTCCAGCACAGTGTCCGCCACGGCCACTTGACAGGTCAGGCCACCCGGCTCTCGCGCCTCCATCTCCACAGTGGGGACAAGAACACAATGGGGTCTCAGGGTGATGAGAAGTGGCACATGGTCCTCCCACGCATGCCCACTGGCAGAATCTTATTCCACGGTCCCTAGACCCACCCAACTGCCAGGACATGAAGATGTGGGATCATCTAGGGGCCCAGAAGAACAGGAGAAACAGACAGGAAGAGAAAGCAAAGACCCCACTCCAGGGCTGCCTGCATTTGGCAGGTACATGTGGGCTGTGCGCCAGGAGCTGGAGACACAGCAACAGAGACAAGCCCCCTCTCCGTGTGACGCTCACACCCAAGTGGCCATCCGTTGTTTCTTCTAACCTCTCAGCACCTGGTCCTGTCTGCACCACCTCACATTCAGGAGGTGTAGATGGGCTGATCAACAAAGCTAAAATCTTATCCAATGGAGCAGTCACCACAGAAACTTCCTAGCTGACAGGAAGGGACCCCATCTGACTTCTCCCAGCCCAGTGCCTCATGTATTAATAGAAAATCAAGAGAAGGGATTGATTTAAATTTATGATGAAATATTTTGGACATACAAAATGACTAAAAGGATAAAATATCAAGTTCTAAGGACCCATTGCCCAATTTACAAATAAAACATGACCTTCTCTGATGCATCTGCCCCTTCCCTGGAGAGCAGCCTCAACCCCAGTTCTGTTCCTCATTGTCAGGCATTAGAAGCAAGAGGGAAGCAGTTACCTCCTGGACTTAAATGACCAGTTGTATCAATTTGGTTTTGAATTTTAAAATACTGAATTTAAACAATCATTTACATTTGTACAGAGCTTTACAGCTTACAAAATAATTTTACTTATATTTTCTCATTAATCCCTGTAATAATCCACCAAGCAGGTATTATCAAACCTGTGTTATAGTAGGAAAAGTAATATAGATTTTTCATTTTAAAATTTTATTTTGTAGAGATGGATCTCCCTATGTTGCCCAGGCTGGTCTCCAACTCCTGAGCACAAGCAATCCTGCCACCTCGGCCTCCCAAAGTGCTAAGATTACAGGTGTGAGCCACCATGCCCAGCCAAGCAATATTTAATCCCAGCACTTTGGGAGGCCAGGGCAGGTGGACTGCTTGAGCCCAGGAGTCCAAAACAAGCCTGGGCAACATGGTGAGACCCCGTCTCTAAAAAAATATAAAAATTAACTGGGTGTGGTGGTGCCCACCTGTGGTCCCAGTTACTCAGAAGGCCGAGGTTGGAGGATTGCTTGAGCCCAGGAGGTAAGGCTAGAGTGAGCTGAGACCATGCCATGACACTTGGGCCTAGGTGATAGAGTAAGACTCTGTCTAAAAAAAAAAAGAAAGGCCGGGCGCGGTGGCTCAAGCCTGTAATCCCAGCACTTTGGGAGGCCGAGACGGGCGGATCACGAGGTCAGGAGATCGAGACCATCCTGACTAACACGGTGAAACCCCGTCTCTAATAAAAAAATACAAAAAACTAGCCGGGCGTGGTGGCGGGCGCCTATAGTCCCAGCTACTCGGGAGGCTGAGGCAGGAGAATGATGTAAAACCCGGGAGGCGGAGCTTGCAGTGAGCTGAGATCCGGCCACTGCACTCCAGCCTGGGCGACAGAGCCAGACTCCGTCTCAAAAAAAAAAAAAAAAAAAAGAAAGACTATTTCCCTCCACTTGAAGCTGCCTCTGTGCACAGGACTCAGGGGAAGACGCAGGTCATCTCCAAGGTGATCCCAAGGTCAGGTCACAGGAGCAATATGGCTTCCACCGGGTTTGTGCAAGCACTCACTTTCTTGCTTGTTTGCTTTCCCTCCCTTCCTCTGTCCCTTGGATCCCAGTCATCTGCAGTGAGGCAGCCCCAGTTGTAAGCAGAGATTGCTGCAGGTGTTTCAGCGAAGGTCCAGGACACCTGGCCTGTGGAGTGGATGGGCTCTAGGTGGTCCCAGCCTTTCACTTTTCAGGAGCTCCAGCTGAAGCTGACAAAACAGAGACAAGCTGGGCCTGACAAGCCCTGCCCAAATTACAGATTCATGGCAAAATACACATGGTTGGATGGGTGCGATGGCTCACACCTGTTATCTCAATACTTTGGGAGGCTGAGGCATGCACATCACTTCAGCTCAGGAGTGTGAGACCAGCCTGGCCAACATGGGGAAACCCCATCTCTACTAAAAAGACAAAGATTAGCCGGTCCCAGCTACTCGGGAGGCTGAGGCACAAGAATCCCTTGAGCCTGGGAGGCAGAGGTTGCAGTGAGCCAAGATTGCGCACTGCACTCCGGACTGGGTGACAGAGTGAGACGTCGTCTAAAATAAATAAATAAAAATAAAAAATACTGTTGTAATTGTTTTATAGCATGAAGTTGTGAGGCTACCTCTTACAGCAGAAAGACTTAAACTAAAAGGGGACTTATAAACTCACACGCTAGGTTGTCCAAGAAATGAGTGGGCTTCAGGATGGGTATGATGACTCAGCTGCCCTGACAGGTAAGGATGTGCTTTCCTGTGCTACTGCCCTGCTTCCCCCTAGCACGGGTCTTCTACACATGTGCAAAACAGCAGCAGTAGCAGTTCCAGGTTTCATGGACATATACCAGAAAGGGAGAAAGTGGCAGCCCTCAGTAGCTCTTCAAAGAACAACTCCGGAAAAAAAGTTATCTTTTAGAGAGAGCCACACACACCTCTACTGGCATGTCTGCCCTACCATTGGGTCATGTGCCCATTTGGAGCTAATCCCATTGACTAGGGAAATGCCATGTGCTGATTGGCTAGAATTTAACCAATCAGTGGCAGAGAGGAAGAATTGAAGAAATTGGGGTGATTCTGGCAATTGAGGATGGCTCAATCCCTTCTGCAGCTACATGATTAGCAAAGGAGAGAAGGGATCTGGGGGGACACAATTGCACTATCCAGTAGATTACATGTAAAGGAAACATTTCTCATGTACCTTCAGTGTTAAGTTATTTTGAGTACAATTTTACTTAAAACCGTGTAAATGTAAAACTCTGTAAGCTTCTGATGCTTCATGCCGTGATGCAACCATAGAAGTAAAATAATTTACAAATTAAAAATTAACCAAACTGCCAAACTATTAACATTCAAATTAACAATACTGATGTGACACCACGTGCTAGCTTGGCTGATGCAAGTAGCCCTTGCACAGTGACTGTGTGCTCCCCACCCAGGGGCAACTTCTCTGAAGTTAAGTGCTCTGCTCACCTGCACCTCCATCCCTTTGATGGTCGTTTCTGCCTTCTGTTTCAGTCTTTTCCTTAATTTTTAAATGGCTAAGTGCAGTCTTTCTTGGGAGACCCAAAGAGGCTAAAGTGCTGATCCTCCATGAAGCTGTCCTTAATCAACCCAGCCCAAATGTTGGAGCTGGATAAGACCTTGAGAAAATTTGAGTCCCACATGAAAATGAGGTCTAAAGAGGTTGAATGGACAGCCCAGTGATTCTCCATTAAAAGCAAAAGATGATGTTTGCTTTACAGTTTACAAACCAAGGCCAGGCACGTGGGCTCACGCTTGTAATCCCAGCACTTTGGGAGACAAGGTGGGAGGATCACTTGAGGCTAGGAGTTCGAGACCAGCCTGGGCAACATAGTGAGACCCCCGTCTTTAAAAAAAAAAAAAAATTAGTTTACAAACCAGTGCATGCACTAGCTCATTGAGCCCTCCAGAAATCCCTGAGAGACAGGCAAAGTGAGGAAGTATCATCATGGATGTCCTACAGATAATGAAACCAAAACCAGCCCAGAAAGGTTGAGTGACTTACCCAAGCTGTCACAGCTGGTGAAGTGACAAGGCCAAGGCTTGCAGGAGGTCTGCTGACCAACAGTCATGAATTATGCCCTGCTGCCTCTCTGAGTGTATCCTAGCTCAGAAATCCTTAGCTTGGAGTTGGATGACTATGAGTGGGAGGGAGACATCACTGCTTGAAAATATACTAAAGTTGTGTGGTTGTTGTTTAAAATACTCATGCCAGCTGAGTGCCGTGGCTCACGCCTGTAATCCCAGCACTTCGGGAGGCCGAGCTGGGTGGATCACCTGAGGTCAGGGGTTCGAGACCAGCCTGGCCAACGTGGTGAAACCCTGTCTCTATTAAAAATACCAAAAAATTAGCCAGGCTTGGTGGCAGGCATCTATAATCCAAGCTACTTGGGAGATTGAGGCAGGAGACTCACTTGAACCCAGGAGGCAGAGGTTTTAGTGAGCCAAGATCGTGCCATTGTACTCTAACCTGGGCAACAACAGCGAAATTCTGTCTCAAAAATAAAATAAAATAAGATAAAATACTCATGCCCACATTCCTTTGGAAATCACTGTTTTGGTTTCTCCTGGTGGGACCTCAAAGAAAGCTGGGAAATTCATAGTGCAGTGGCTCACTCTGTTCATCACTACTGACAATCCACAACATAGAAGACTCTCACAGTCTTAGCGAGGATGGACTAGAGAGTGCGATCCACATGGTAAATTGTATAAAACCTGGGCCCCAGAAAGCCAAGCATTGTGTATAACCTGCAAAGATGTGAGACTCCACAATGCATGGCCATTGAATCAAAGCGAAGTACTAAGGAGTAGCTGCCGACTGAAGTGGGGCTGTACTTAGAATACTGTAGCATTCATGCATTGGTTCTTTGTGCTTTCTTTGCATTTGGTGTGTTCATTACCCACTGAACAGAAGGTAGTTACCTGACTGCAGTTTTACCTCCTATCAGATTCACCATTTTTTTTTTTTAACAAGAATGAGCTAAACCTAATTTTTTTTTTTGAGCTGCAGTCTCGTTTTGTCACCCAGGCTAGAGTTCAGTGGCACGATCTCAGATCACTGCAACCTCTGCTTCCCCAGTTCAAGCGATTCCCCTGCCTCAGTGATTTTTGTATTTTTAGTAGAGATGGAGTTTTGCCATGTTGACTAGGCTAGTCTCAAACTCCTGGGCTCAAGTGATCCACCCGACTAGGCCTCCAAAAGTGTAAACCTAAATTTCTTTTTTTTTTTTTTTGACACGGAGTCTTGCTCTGTCATCCAGTGGCTGGATCTCAGCTTACTGCAAGCTCTGCCTCCCAGGTTTACGCCATTCTCCTGCCTCAGCCTCCTGAGTAGCTGGCGCCCGCCATCTCGCCTGGCTAGTTTTTGTATTTTTTAGTAGAGACGGGGTTTCACCGTGTTAGCCAGGGTGGTCTCCATCTCCTGACCTCGTGATCTGCCCGTCTCGGCCTCCCAAAGTGCTGAGATTACAGGCTTGAGCCACCGCGCCCGGCCCTAAATTTCTTATTCTAAAATTTTTATTGTGGTAAAATTACATAATATCAATCATTTAACTTTTGCTTGTTTTTGAGACAGGGTCTCGCTCTGTTCTCCAGGCTGGAGTGCAGTGACACGATCACAGATCACTACAGCCTTGACCTCTCATGCTCAAGTGATCCTCCTGCCTCAGCCTCCTGAGTAGCTGGGACTACAGGGGCATGCCACCACACTTGACTAATTTTTAAATTTTTTGTAGAGATAGGGTCTCACTGTGTTGCCAAGGCTGGTCTCGAACTCCTGGGTTCAAGCAATCCTCCTGCCTTGGCCTCCCAAAGTGCTGGAATTACAGGTTGAGCCATCATAACTGTGAGCCACTATAACTGTGAACCACCATAGTTGTGAGCCTCCATAACTGTGGGTCACCATAACTGGCCTCATTTAGCCATTTTTAAACATACAGTTCAGTGACATTAAGTACACTCACATTGTTTTGCAATGATTACCACCATCCATCTCCAAACTTTCTCATCTTTCCAATCGGAGACTTTGTCCCTATTAAACACTAACTCTCCATCCCCCTCTGCCCCAAGCCCTGGAACTTCTGTCACTATGAATTTGACTGTGAAGGTGCCTTATGAAAGTGGAATCATGCAGCATTTGTTCTTTTGTGTCTGGCTTACTTCACTTAGCATAATGTTTCTGAGGTTCAATGGTATTGTACCCTGTGTCATAATTTATTTCCTTTGTAAGACACAATCATATTCGATTGTATGGACAGACCACAACAATTTGTTCATCCATTTATCTGTTGATGGACACTTGGGTTGCTTTACATTTTGGCGACTGTGAGTAACACTGCTATACAAATATTGATATCGTACAGGCATGGTGGTTCACGCCTATAATTCTAATGACTTATGAGGCTGAGGCGGGAGGATAGTTTCAGGCCAGCAGTTCATGACCAACTTGGGCGACAAGTGAGATCCTGTCTCTAAAAAATAAAAAATAAAAATTAGTCAGGTATGGTGGGGTATGCCTATTGCCCCAGCTATTCAAGAGGCTGAGGTAAGAGGATCCCTTGAGCCCAGGAGTTTGAGGCTGCAGTGAGCTGTGATTGTGCCACTGCTCTCCAGCCTGGATGACAAGCAAGAACCCAACTCTTTAAAAAAATGTATTGGTATACAAATATCTGATTGAGTCCCCCCTTTCAATTCTTTTGGACATATACCTAGGAGGTCAAGAAACTTACTTTTTTTTTTTTTTTTTGAGACGGAGTCTCACTGTTGCCCAGGTTGGAGTGCAGTGGCGCAATCTCAGCTCACTGCAAGCTCCGCCTCCCGGGTTCCCGCCATTCTCCTGCCTCAGCCTCCTGAGCAGCTGGGACTACAGCCCGCCACCACGCCCGGCTAATTTTTTGTATTTTTAGTAGAGACGGGGTTTCACCGTGTTAACCAGGATGGTCTCGATCTCCTGACCTCATGATCCGCCTGCCTCGGCCTCCCAAAGTACTGGGATTACAGGCGTGAGCCACCGCGCCCGGCCAGAAACCTATGTTTTTAAGGTAAAACGTCTTCTCTGTTGTGGCAAAATCATAGCCACAGAAAAGAAAATTCAGATCTGGTATGGATGAGAAAACAAAGGTTGATTTAGTTTCTTCTCCACCCATGACAACTTTTCACAGGAAAATCACAAGACTGATGGCCAATGAAGGGCAGCATAAGGCTCCACACGCATGGGGGTGTTCCTTGTGAAACTGAACACTGTGATGGGATTCACAGTCTGTTTCAGATCATAAACCTTGATTTGGTAATTTTAAAAATTGTGTAATTAATATACAATAGAGATTTAAAGTTAAACATTTTTAACGACAACCTAGTAATATCCTGAAGTTGGGTTTACAGTCACTTCTACATGGAAAATGGAGAACAATCAACCAGATGCAGGGTTTACAGTCACTTCTACATGGAAAATGGAGAACAATCAACCAGATGCAGGGTTTACAGTCACTTCTACATGGAAAACGTAGAACAATCAACCAGACGCGGGGTTTTACAGTCACTTCTACATGGAAAACAGAGAACGATTAACCAGACGCGGGGTTTACAGTCACTTCTACATGGAAAACGGAGAACGATCAACCAGACGCAGGGTTTACAGTCACTTCTACATGGAAAATGGAGAACGATCAACCAGATGCAGGGTTTACAGTCACTTCTACATGGAAAATGGAGAACGATCAACCAGATGCAGAGCCGCGAATGCACATCCAATTGTCCAATGCCACACTAGAAAGCAAGCCCCCTTCATCCATCTGGGGCTCACTGTATTCGTCTGTTCTCACCCCGCTACGAGGACATCCCCGAGACTGGGTAGTTTATGAAGGAAGGAGGTTTAATTGGCTCATGGTTTAGCATGGCTGGAGAGGCCTCAGGAAACTTACCCATCGTGATAGAAGGGGAAGCAAACAGCCGGGCGCAGTGGCTCACGCCTGTAATCCCAGCACTTTGGGAGGCGGAGGTGGGCAGATCATGAGGTCAGGAGATCAAGGCCATCCTGGCTAACACGGTGAAACCCCATCTCTACTAAAAATACAAAAAAATTAGCTGGGCGTGGTGGTGGCGCCTGTAGTCCCAGCTACTCAGGAGGTTGAGGCAGAATGGTGTGAACCCAGGAGGCAGAGCCTGCAGTGAGCCGAGATTGTGCCACGGCACTCCAGAATGGGCGACAGAGAGAGACTCCGTCTCAAAAAAAAAAGAAAAAAGAAAAAAAGAAGGGGAAGTAGGGAAGCAAACATGTCTTTCTTCACATGGCAGCAGGAGGGAGAAGAATGAGAGCTGAGTGAAGGGGGAAGCCCCTTATAAAACCATCAGATCTTGTGAGAACTTACTACCACGAAAACAACATGGGGGAAACCACTCCCATGATTCAACCACCTCCCACCAAGTCCCTCCTGCCACAGGTGGGGATTATGGGAACTACAATTCAAGATGAGATTTGGGTGGGTTCACAGCCAAACTACATCCTTCATCTTTCAACTTTTTATTATATTTTTAGACACAGAATCTCACTCTGTGACTCAGGTTGGAACTCAGTAGCACGATAATAGCTCACTTTAGCCTTTGACCCCCAGGCTGAAGTAATCCTCCTGCCTCAGCCTCCCAAGTAGCTGGGACTACAAGTATGTACCACTATGCCCAGCTAATTTTTAAATTTTTTTGTAGAGACAGGGTCTCACTATGTTGCCCAACCTGGTCTCAAACTCCTGGCCTCAACTGATCCTCCTGCCTCATCATCTTTCAAATTAAATTTGCTAAGTAGGTTTTTGATTATATTTTTCCTGGGGAAATATGATTACTTTAAGATATTTTATGTATTTTTGAGGTGCAAAGACTGACATACAGATAGTAAATAGCTCAGTATTAAGTAGGACGAAGATTGATAGCCATGGATCTTGTCCAACCCCCTCATTTTACAGATTAGAAAATTTGATCTCAGCAAGGATAGAAAATTACCCAGGTGGATGCAATTTCCAATTCTCTTTCTTTATATTAATATCATGATGCCTTGTTATTGTGCTAAAATTATTTCAGTCATGTTTCAAAGGGAGCCTTTTTCCTTACTTTTCAAGATTAGGAGATCATTGAGCAAAGTACACCCATGTGGGGCCATGCTGGCCATCTGTTTGCCCCTGTCCTCCCCCTTTCTCCCTCCCTTATAGAATCTCTTTCTTCCTTTGTAGAACTTCCCTGCCGCTGCACAGGTTCTGGGCCAGCCCTGCCCCGGTTGACAAACCACTCTTTGGGTAATACTGGGTAAGGCCTCTCTGTTGAAGGCACCCAGCCTGGATTCTGCTTCCCCAGATCCCTCACCTCCATGACTGTTCTGAAGTGGTGGCTGTGGGTTACTGTTTCATTCTGCCCAGGTAACATCATTTAATTTTTTTTTTTTTTTAGACAAGGTCTCACTCTGTCACCCAGGCTGAAGTACAGTGGTGCAATCTCAGCTCACTTCAGCCTCAACCTCCCAGGCTCAACTGATACTCCCACCTCAGCCTCCTGAGTAGCTGGGACTACAGGCATGTACCACCATACCTGGGTAATTTTTGTATTTTTTGTAGAGGCAGGGTTTCACCATGTTGCCCAGGCTGGTCTCGAACTCCTGGGTTCAAGCAATCTGCCCACCTCAGCCTCCCAAAGTACTTGGATTATAGGTATGAGCCACCACACCAGGCCATCATTTAATTTTTTTAAGCATCTTATTGCAGAAAATTCTAAACATCTACAGAAGTAGAGAGATGAGCTTAATAAAGCCTCACATGCCAATCACTCAGCCACAGCAGCCACCAGTGCATCACTCGCTTTATCTGCTCCACAGCCACCTTCTCCCTGCACCTGCACCCTCTTCCCGCCCAGCTTATTTTGGAGTCAGCCCACACATTGTGCCACTTAACCCATCAATATTTCAGGATGTATTGCTAAAAGATAAGGACTGGGTTTTTGGTAAACCGTAACTACAGTTCCATTATCACACCCAAAGAAATTAAAAATACTTAACTCACCAAATACTGATAAGGACAGGAGGCAAGGAAGTTCTGGGCAGAGGAGGCTGGGTCTCCAGTGAGGGCCACACCCTCAAGCCTAAAAACCTAGTACTGTGGCCCAAAGTGAAAACATACATCTGTGTTTTCCAGCTCGAATGTTGCCTTTTCCAAAACCACTCATGGCCCGCCTCACCCGCAGTCCTGTGCCCATAAAAAGCCCTGGCTAAGCTGGCAGGGAGAGAAGCAGCAGCTGGATGTTGGAGAGAAGTGGCCTGAGTTCAGAGGAACAACTTGATGGCATAGCTTTGGAAAGATGACCTTCCCACTTTGTCCCCTTTTCAGCTCCCCTTACCACTAAGAGCCACTTTCATCAGCAACAAAATCTCCTGCGTGTACCACCTTCAATTCATTCATGCAACCTCATTCCTCCTGGGCGCCAGACAAGAACTCAAGTTCTACAAATGTGGGTGCAAAAGGCTGTCACACTGACCCTCTGCTGAGCTGTTAACACTTAAGCCACAGATGGCAAACCTCAAAGGGCGCTGTAACACTTCCTTTGGGGCTTCAGGGGTTGCAAGCACCCTCCTTCAGACACTGCCGGGGTCGCCCGCATGGAGTTCGCTCTAGCGCACCCGGAAGCTCTCGCCCGGACTCCTACACATGCGCACCTGTGCTCCCACGAGGGGCGGAGCCGGAAGTGAGTGGAGTTGGTCCCTTGCCGGTGCCCACGCACTTCAGTTCCCGCCGGCAGCGAGGTCCCGGAAACGTCCTGCTTCAATACCTGTCCTTCCATCAGCCTGGTTCCCAAACTGGAATCTCTCCAGTTCCATTGTTATAAATTAAAACTCTAAACCCCTAAATGAACGGGAAAGAGTGATTGACTAACTGTAGGGGCTGGGAACTGGGGGTCTAACTAGTCCTTATCCAGACTTTAAACAAACAATAGCCAGTTCACCACTCCTGCATGGCCCCGACCGTGCAAGGGGCCCAGCACCTGTGGTTGTTCCCTTGTCTTTATTGGATGTAAACCAAACAGTGACCAATAAAGTCCTTAAAATGGCCTACTGAAAAACAAAACAAAACGTGACAGGCAGCTCCCAATCGGCTTAGAGATATATTTTGCTGAGGTTGAGCATGTGCCCAGAAAAAAGAAACACAATCCACAATAGAGTCTGTGTCCTGTGCTTTTACCAAAGAGGGTTTTGAGGACTTCAATATTTTAAGAGAAAGGAGTAAAGGGAAACAAAGGGGGTAGGCAAACAGGTGAGAGGCCACATTCTCATGAGGCTCTGATTAACACTCAGAGAATCTTCATTTCACCTGTGTAAAGAATGGAGCTGGCCGGGCGGGGAGGCTCACGCCTGTAATCCCAGTGCTTTGGGAGGCTGAGATGGGCAGATCACTTGAGGCCAGGAGTTCGAGACCAGCCTAGCCAACATGCCAAAACCCCATCTCTAAAAATACAAAAAAGTTAGCCAGGCATGGTGGCATGTGCCTGTAATCTCAGCTACTCGGGAGGCTGAGGCAGGAGGCTCATTTGCACCCAGGAGGTGGAGGTTGCAATGAGCCAAGATCACCCCACTGCACTCTAGCCTGGATGACAGAGTGAGACTCCATCTCAAAAAAACAAAAACAAAAACAAACAAACAAAAAAAACAGATTGGCGGGAAAAGCCAGTCATGCATTTGTCTCATGCTCAATAGGTCTACATTTCACATGAGATAACGCAGGCATGGGGATCACATCTGTCTGGAAACAGAGGGAAGGCAGGCATTGCGTGACTCAGTTCCCTTTGGCATGGCGAGTTTGGTCTTGAGATTCTCCTTTCCTTTTAGGCGGGTCATGTGGAGGGATCCGCTGGCTGCTCCCAACTGTCCTCTCTGTGGGGTCATGTTTGTGTCCACTGTCTGCTGCCGTTCTTCTACGCTGTGAGTCAGGTTCCAGGTATCTTGTAGTCTCACCAAAAGCAAGACTTCTGTTCTTGTGACTTTGCTGCCTCATTTTGGTTCAGGCAGAGAGTAAGGTAAGGTAGACATGCTGTCATCCCATCATCTTGAAACCATAAGGCCAGGTGTGGTGGCACACGCCTGTAATCCCAGCTATTCAGGAGGCTGAGGTGGGAGAATTGATGGAACCCCGGAGGCAGAGGTTGCAGTGAGCCGAGATTGCGCCACTGCACTCCAGTCTGGGAGACAGAGTGAGACTGCCTCAAAAAATAAAAAAAATAAATAAAATAAAGAAATGGTAAGCCTTTTGTATTTAAAAAATGCACACAACTATCTAAAATAATAGTTTAAATCAATTATAGTTTTAGTTAAGATTTTTTAATTAAAAATCTATAGTAAGATAGATGATATCTTGCTACAAATATTCTTTAGGACTTTTCCCCAAACTCTCTAAGGGAGGGAGTTGCACCATTGATATCAGACCATACCTTTGGTTAGAAGTCTTTAGATAATCCTAAAATTGTGTTGCTAAGTGAGAGTGGTTTTTCTGCTCAAGGGATAGACCTGGGAGTCACACAGACTTAGCTCTGAACCCCAATCTGTGGTATATTAGCTGTGTAACTAATGGTTACACAGTTACATTACATTGATGGGTAATCAAACCCATCATTTTAATTCTCCAATAGTGCTTACTTACAGGGTTGTAGTGCAACTTGAGCTAATGCACATAGTATTTGTCTAAGGTATAGTACGTGCTCAATACATGGGAGCCATTTTTATTTTCTTCATATTGGCAAGATCCAAGGAAGGATGTGATGAGTACGTGAGTGCAGGGTAACTAGAAGGGGTCTCCCCTTGTCACTTTTTTTTTTTTTCTTTTGAGACGAAGGTTCGCTGTTGTTGCCCAGGCCAGAGTGCAATGGCACGATTTCGGCTCACTGCAACCTCCGCCTCCCAGGTTCAAGTGATTCTCCTGCCTTAGCTTCCCAGGTAGCTGGGATTGCAGGCATGCACCACCACGCCTCGCTAATGTTTGTAATTTTAGTAGAGATGGGGTTTCGCCGTGTTGGTCAAGCTGGAACTCCTCACCTCAGGTGATCCACCTGCCTCGGCCTCCCAAACTTCTGGGATTCCAGGTGTGAGCCGCTGCACCCAGCCCCCTTTTCACTCATTAGGTTTTCTATTTTCCAGCCACACTTGCTTACTCTAGGGCAGACCACACTCGAGAGTTCTCAGGAGAGTTTGTGAGCACGATATCCTTCTCTAACAAACCACTTGTAAGTTCCCTGAGTGACAACTAACTTGCTCTTTCTGAATTACTGAACATACTCCAGAAACAAAATCCAGACAATAGAGTTCATTCTGCAGAAACGTTCCAGTTGCTGCCAGTCGAGGTGGTGGCTACAGAGCATTAGAGGCTATACCTGGTGCAGATGCACCTGACAGCAAACACTCAAAATATCCCGAGAATGACGCTGTGGTCTAAGAAGGGTGTGTGTTCAGAGTCCCGAGTGAAGGAATCTGGGGGTGGCCACCTGGGAGTTTCTCTTTCCATCTGTGAAGGACCTCCGTACCCCTGGCCCATTCCTTGGAACACAGGCTGAACAGGGGATCAAGGCCCTTTGTTTTGGGTTAAATGAAGGTTGCTAGGAGAGGGCGCTAAGGGAAAATGCTGCATAAACTGCTTACTTTTTACACACAGTAGAGTTTTCCTGTCCAGCCCGCCACTCCTGGACTGTACTGTATGTAAGTTTTCAGTAACCCCTATGCCGCACTCACTGGCTCCAAGTCTATTCTTCAACCTCTGGGACCCAGTGCCCTCCCTGTTGGAATCAACAGGGGTCTGGCAAAACACTAGCACATTAATGGGGCAGAGAGCCATATGCTTTGATTAGGAGGAGGAACCCCAGACTTTGCTTATTCAGGTAACTACAGCTAGACTCACGCAAGGCATCGAGGTGCAAAGAGTCCCTGGTCCGCTGCAGTCCCGGGCCTTTCCGTCCAGTGCAAACAACTCTCCTGCCCTGCCATTCTGCCTCTCACGTCTGCTCATTGGTAAAGCCAGAGGAATCACACACACAGACAAGTTACCTAAGTTTAGTAAAGGCAAGTGAGATTTCATTCACACTCACAGCCTTTGGTTTAGCTTCCCAAACTCCTTCCTAAGTGGTGAGAAGAGAAATTTGGTACACTTGGGTGTTCACCTCTTGACCCTCCCTGCTCAACCCTTCACTCTCCACCTCCTGCATTGGGGGCTCACCCAGCCTCAGGTATGAGGGTAACAGATGGGTCTCCAGTGCACCTGCGCCATGCTCAACCAAACTCTGGACTATAAAAACTAGGTCCTTATTCATGTAGAGCTAGCTTCCTTCTGCAGAGGAAGAGAATATGATTGTACTTGTCTAATGGGTTCTTCCTAGCTTCTGCACAGACAAAATCAATTCACTGAGACCACAGCATTGCAGTAAAGAAAGAGTTTAATTGATGTGAGGCTGGTCATATGGGAGACGGAGTTCCTACTCAAGTCAGTCTCCCCAAGAATTCAGAGCCTAGGGTTTTTATGGACAACCTGGTGGGCAGGCGCCTGGGGAATGCGTGCTGCTGATTGGCTGGGGATTAAATCACAGGGGCGTGGAAAACACTCTTCATGCACTGAGCCCACCTCTGGGTGAGGCCCCAGGACGGACTGAGTCACGAGTCATGGGTCTGGATGGGCTCAGTCCATTGCCAGAAATCTGAAAAAATCTCAAAGGCCAACCTTAGGTTCTGTAAGAGTGCTGTTATCTATAGGACCAATCTGGGAAATCACAGATCCTGACCTCTGGCCATGTGACTCTTGAACAGCAAGAGATTATAGAAACTATATGTACATTTTAGCAGAATTCAGGTCCCTCCCACAAGCCTAATCTCGTGGACTTTCCTTAGTCTTACAAAGGCAGTTTTGAGTCCCTGGGCAAGGAGTGATTTAGTTTTAGGGAGGGACTATCATCATCCTCGCTTTCAAGTTGAACTATAAACTAAATTCCTCCCAAGGTTAGCTTGGCCTACACCCAGGGACAAGGGAAGACAGCTTAGCACTTAGAAGCAAGATGGAGTCAGCTGTGGCAGACTTTTTTTACTGTCATAATTTTGCAAAGGTGGTTTCACATCACAGCCTGGATGGCAGAGAAAAATTCTGACTCAAAAAAAAAAGGCCGGGACAGTGGCTCACACCTATAATCCCAGCACGTTGGGAGGCCAAGACAGGCAGATCACTTGAGGTCAGGAGTTTGAGACCAGCCTGGCCAACATGGTGAAACCCTGTCTCTACCAAAAAACCCACAAAATTTAGATGGACCTAGTGGTGCATGTCTGTAATCCCAGCTGTTTAGAAGGTTGATGCAGGAGAATTGCTTGAACCCAGGAGGTGGAGCTTGCAGTGAGCCTAGATCATGCCACTGCACTCTAGCCTGGGTGACAGAGCGAGACTGTGTCTTGAAAAAAAAAAAAAAAAAAAGAAAAGGAGGTTTAATTGGACTTACAGTTCCACATGGCTGGGGAGGTCTCATATTCATGGCGGAGGGTGAAAGGCACCTCTTACGTGGCAGCAGCAAGAGAGAATGAGGAAGAAGCAAGAGCAGAAAGCCCTGGTAAACCCATCAGATCTCATGAAACTTATTCACTATCATGAGAATAGGGCGGGAAAGACCGGCCCCCATGATTCAGTTACCTCTGCCTGGGTTCCTCCCACAACACCTGAGAGTTCTGGGCAATACCATTGAAGTTGAGATTTGAACAGGGACGCAGCCAAACCTTGTCGAACCCTTATCTTCACCAGGACATTCCTTTCTAGTCATCCAGGTCTCTAGATATGACTTAACTCTTTCGACCAATTACCAATCAGAGCATCTTTGAATCCATCTGTGACCTGGAGTCCCACCCCACCGCTGCCAGCTGTCCCGCCTTTCCAGACTGAACCAATGTACATCTCACATGTACTGATTCATGGCCTATGTCCCCCTAAAACATATAAAACCAAGCTGTAGCCCAACCACCTTATGCACATGTTCTCAGGACCTCTTGAGATCCTGCCCCAGGCCATGGTCACTCATTTGGCTCAGAATAAATTTCAACTGTTTTAAAGAGTTTGACTCTTTTCTCCAACAAGACCCAAAAGACAGAGTTTGAAGAAGGTACTTAGGGCCCAGGAACAGCCAGGAGGGATGGCCTGCAGCAAAGCAGCCTCAGCCCATTCAAGGCACTTAGTGAAGAGCGGGGATCCCAGCACCCACCTGGGACTGTCTGGAGAGAGGCAGGCCGGGAAGATGGGGCTGGGGCTTCAGCCTGCCACACCTGTAAAGGGAAGCTGCAGGAGGCTTAAGCAGCATGGGGCAAGATTTGACTCACAATCAGTGAAGACCTCCACCTTTTTCCTTCCAATCAACAGCACGCGAACAAATTATGAGGCTGGTCGCGGTGGCTCACGCCTGTAATCCCAACAATTCGGGAGGCCGAGGTGGGTGGATCACCTGAGATTAGGAGTTCGAGACCAGCCTGGCCAACATGGCGAAACCTCATCTCTACTAAAAATACAGAAATTAGCCAGGAGTGGTGGCGGATGCCTATAATCCCAGCTACTTGGGAGGCTGAGATAGGAGAATCGCTTGAACCCGGGAGGCCAAGGTTGCAGAGAGCCAAGATTGTGCCATTGCACTCCAGCCTAGATGACAGAGCAAGACTCTGTCTCCAAAAAAAAAAAAAAAAGTATGCATTGAAAAAGAGAATTAGGGATGGGCCCTGAGGACACTGCATGACTGTAACAGGCCTGGGGCACAGTGAGTCAGTACTCAGACACCCACGTCCAGGGTTGCAGAAGACAGAGTTTTAATCTCGAGGCCTGTGAACCAGCAGAAGGGAGAACTCCTCTAATCCGCCCCCTGGCAAGTTTGGGGCTAGGGATTTCCGGGGGTTGGGGTGGGCCGAGGTGTGGGACCAGATCGTTGATGGGTGGAAGAGTGTGGGGAGAAGTCACACGACAGAGAGAGGAAGAATCTGCATTCTCAGGCAGACTCTGCTCCTCCACGGGGTCTTCACACTGGTCAGAGTCAGCTTTTCTGCTGGAATCCAGGAACTGAGGCACAACTCGGCAATTCTTAAACAAGAGCCTCATGATGCTCACGTCAGCCATCCCCTCTGTAGGAATACTGGGGCTGCACGTGGTCCGGGGCGAGGGCTACGGGACTTTAGCGCCCACGAAGTGGGCCACAGTGCAGCCTGATGAATGCTTCATCACAACTCTATTCGCGCCCAGAACACGGCATGTGATTCAGGTTAACCCTGTGAGTGCAGGTGCAATTATGCTCACTTTCAAGTCACAAAAGGACCAATACTATATCATTCTACTTACGTGAAATATCTAAAATTCTCCCAGGAAGGTGATGTGTAGTTAGAAAAGGAAAAAAAAAAAAAAAAAAAAAAAAAAGGCCGGGCACGGTGGCTTACACCTGTAATCCCAGCACTTTGGGAGGCCGAGGCGGGTGGATCACTAAGTCAGGAGTTTGAGACCAGACTGGCCAACATGCTGAAACCCCGTCTCTACTAAAGATACAAAAAGTAGCCAGACATGGTGGTGCACGCCTGCAGTCCCAGCTACTTGGGAGGCTGAGGCAGGAGAATTTCTTGAACCCGGGAGACAGAGGGTGCAGTGAGCCAAGATTGCACCACTGTACTCCAGCCTGGGCAATAGAGCAATATCCCGTCTCAAAAAAAAAAAAGAAAGAAAGAAAAAAGAAAAGAAAAGATATATTTAAAGTTAATACAGGCGGGGCGCAGAGGGCTCATGCCTGTAATCCCAGCACTTTAGGAGGCCAAGGCAGGTGGATCACTTGAGGTCAGAAGTTCGAGAACTCTCTGGCCAATAGGGCAAAACCCCGTCTCTACTAAAAATACAAAAAATTAGCTGGGCGTGGTGGCAGATGCCTGTAATCCCAGTTTCTCAGGAGGCTGAGGCAGAAGAATCACTTGAACCTGGGAGTGGGAGGTTACAAGTGAGCTGAGATCGCACCACTGCAGTCCAGCCTGGGTGATAGAGCAAAACTCCGTCTTAAAAAAAAAAGAAAGAGGCTGGGCGTGGTGGCTCACGCCTGTAATCCCAGCACTTTGGGATGCCGAGGTGGGTGGATTACGAGGTCAGGAGATCGAGACCATCCTGGCTAACAAGGTGAAACCCTGTCTCTACTAAAAATACAAAAAATTAGCCGGGCGTGGTGGCGGGCGCCTGTAGTCCCAGCTACTCGGGAGGCTGAGGCAGGAGAATGGCCTGAACCCGGGAGGTGGAGCTTGCAGTGAGCCGAGATCGCGCCACTGCACTCCTGTCTGGGAGACACAGAGAGACTCTGTCTCAAACAAAAAAGAAAGAAAGAAAGAAATTAACAGAGGATGTAGAATGGTGGTTGCCAAGGGCTGAGGGGTGAGGGGATGGGAGTTGGTGAGGAATGGGGACAGAGCTTGATTGTAGCCAGGGAGAAGGAAAGAGCTCCGGAGATGGATGGTGGTCATGGTTGCACAAAATGCGCATGTGCTTAATGCCACTGAAACGGACACTTAAAAATGTTAAAATGGTCAATTTTATGTTACGTTTATTTTACCATAATTAAAAATAAAAATAAATTTGAAATTTTCTTAGGTCAGGTGAGGTGGCTCATGCCTGTAATCCCAATGCTTTGAAAGACTGACGCAGGTAGATCACTTGAGCCCAGGAGTTGGAGACCAAACTGGACAACATGGCAAAACCCTGTCTCTTTTTTTTTTTTTTTTTTGAGACGGAGTCTCGCTCTGTCACCCAGGCTGGAGTGCAGTGGCCGGATCTCAGCTCACTGCAAGCTCCGCCTCCCGGGTTTACGCCATTCTCCTGCCTCAGCCTCCCGAGTAGCTGGGATTACAGGTGCCCGCCACCTCGCCCGGCTAGTTTTTTGTATTTTTATAGTAGAGACGGAGTTTCACCGTGTTTGCCATGATGGTCTTGATCTCCTGACCTCGTGATCCACCTGTCTCGGCCTCCCAAAGTGCTGGGATTACAGGCTTGAGCCACCGCGCCCGGCCCGCAAAACCCTGTCTCTACTAAAAATACAATGGCCGGATGCGGTGGCTCACGCCTGTAATCCCAGCACTTTGGGAGGCCGAGGCGGGCAGATCACGAGGTCAGGAGATCAAGACAATCCTGGCTAACACGGTGAAACCCCGTCTCTACTAAAATACAAAAAATTAGCCAGGCATGGTGGCAGGTGCCTGTAGTCCCAGCTACTCGGGAGGCTGAGGCAGGAGAATGGTGTGAACCCGGGAGACAGGGCTTGCAGTGAGCCAAGATCGTGCCACTGCACTCCAGCCTGGGTGACAGAGCAAGACTCCATCTCAAAATAATAATAATAATAATAATAATAATAATAATGAAATAAAAAATACAATAATTAGTCTGGTGTGGTGGTGTGAGCCAGTGGTCCCATGCGGGAGGCTGAAGTGGGAGAATCATTTGAGCCCAGGGGGTCAAGGCTGCAGTGAGCTGTGATCGTGTCATTGCACTCCAGCCTGGGAGACAGTGGGAGACCTTGTCTGAAAATTATAATAAAATAATAAACTTTTAAACACAAGGGATTTGGAGGCAGTTTGGAGAGTGATAGAAGAGAGGAAGCTGCAGAGCAAATCGGTGGCCCTCCCCATCAGACACCTTATCACAGTGCCCAGCCCTTCCTTCCCGCCCTAACTTCAATTCCCCCTCAGGACCAGGGAGGGACACACGGCCACCTTCTAGCACCCTGCCACCTGCCACCTGCCATCGCCTGTCCCTGGAGATCATAGAACTCTTCCACCTGCCCTCCTCCTTCCTTATTCCCTCAATGAGTTTCTTTTCTTTTTTCTTTCTTCTTTTTTTTAAATTTGACATGGAGTTTTGCTTTGTTGCCCAGGCTGGAGTGCAGTGGCACAATCTCGGCTCACTGCAACCTCCTCCTGGGTGCAAGCCATTCTCCTGCCCCAGCCTCCCAAGTAGCTGGGATTACAGGCACATGCCACCATGCCCAGCTAATTTTTGTATTTTCAGTAGAGACGGGGTTTCACCATGTTGGCCAGGCTGGTCTTGAACTCCTGACCTTAGGTGTTCTGCCTGCCTCGGCCTCCCAAAGTGCTGGGATTACAGGCATGAGCCACCGTGCCCAGCTCCCTCACTGATTTTGTTTTCCCTTCCCAGACTGGGGCTGGCCAGGGGCTGGGCTGACGCACCCTGAGCTGGAGCAGATTGATCTTTAATCTTTTCAGGCAATTGCTAGGGGGAAAGGGTCATTTCAATGAGAAGCAGAGCAAAGTGAAGCCACAGCCCAGCTCCTCCCAAGATGTCCTCAGAAGTCCTGATTAGGGAGCGTGTGTTGGCGCATGAGGGGCCAGCAGCAGGGGTCTCGTAAAAGCCTGAGGCCCTCGGTTCCAAAGCACAGCCCTGCCCCTGCTTCCACCTGAGCAACATTTGTACACTCCCTGAAAATTCAATCAACAAATGGCTACAACTGGCCTGCTACGGAGGAAGAGGGCAGAGAAGTGCCAGGGGAGGGGCACAAACATGTAAAAGATAAGTCGACGCACATATTTCACATAGCTGATATTTTTAAAACAAATTTTGAAAGGAGAGGAAAACACCTAAACTCTGATGCTGGCGAGGCCTGAGCCCTCCTGGGCCACAAGACAATGTCACTGACCCCCAGAAGAAATTCATTTTCAGAGATTATTTTTAAAAGCCAGGAGCTTTTCCAGGAGTCTCAAAGCATAAATCATGCCTTTCACGAAAACCCATAAAATATATTCAGCCTGTAAGATGAAATGAAATCGAGACAACCTAATCTTCAGAGGGACCAGCGCTGTTCGCAGGCCTGGCCAGAGGCCCCACCAGGGTTCCCTGCTCCTGGAGAGGAAATTCATAAACCAAAACAACCACCGCAGGTCGTTTTTCGCTCTGGAAATGGCCGGCTCGCTGCCCTCCTGCGCGCCCTGTTTCCGTCACCTTCCAGGCCGTGGGGCAGCAAGTTCTAGCCCACTGCCCCTCCCACGCTGCGGGGGGTTTGTTCAGACCCACCTTATAGCAATGGGAACAGCATT
The DNA here is from genome assembly GCF_037993035.2 of Macaca fascicularis. Lineage (NCBI taxonomy): Eukaryota > Metazoa > Chordata > Mammalia > Primates > Cercopithecidae > Macaca > Macaca fascicularis. The sequence continues at coordinate 198,392,691 of NC_088377.1, read as the reverse complement.
TTGCCACAGAGGTAGCACATCTTTGAGATGCTTTTCACATCATCCTGAACAGGCGTAGAACAGCAGGCTGTGGGTAGTGCTTTCCTGCTCAGAACAAGCCTCATGTTGCAGCCCATAAACCAAGACCCAGGTGACAGTTGCCCTGTGCAATCGCCGTAGCAAATGCCGCACCTGGCAGCACCCTGGCCCACAGCTGGTGAAACCTGGGGGACCCTCAGAGCCAAGTTGGAGTCTTAAGACAGGTTGAAATAATTTTCAAGATTAAATTTTCACTCCCTTTGACTTAAAAGAAAGTACCAGCATTGGACGATGTGGCTGAGGACATTGAGTACGTTGTAAAGGTAGAGTCAAATGAAAATAATAAAAAGTCTAGAATGTTGAAAGCCAAACGGAGGACGCCCACCCACGCTGTGATCATTTGGATTAAGTGATCCGTTATTAACGTACTAGACCATCTCAGATTCACTTGTTTGTTGCTCCAGGCAGTCTTAAGGTAATAATTGAATAAACCTGCGAAAAGACAAAATTACAACAGATTTAGTTTGAAGATCTAAACTAATTGCTTTATTTGCAATTCTAGAATCCGGCAACGCTTCTTTCAACAAGTCTGTAATCCTAGCACTTCAGGAGGCTGAGGCGGGTGGATAACCTGGGGTCAGGAGTTCGAGACCAGCCTGGCCAACATGGCAAAACCTAGTCTCTACTAAAAATACAAAAATTAGCTGGGCGTGGTGGCGCATGCCTATAGTCACAGCCACTTGGAAGGCTGAGGCAGGAGAATCGCTTGAACCCGGGAGGCAGAGGTTGCAGTGAACTGAGATCATGCCGTTGTACTCCAGCCTGGGTGACAGAGTGAGACTCTCTCTCAAAAAAAAGAATAAAATAAAATAAATAAGTGCGCCAATGAACTAAGCAGAGGAAGTTGGTTTTAAAGACAGAAAAAGGCTAAAGAAAGCAGAAACAAAGAACAAAAAATCAGATTGGTCAGCTGGGCGTAGTGGTGTGCACCTGTGATCTCAGCTATTCAGGAGGCTGAGGCAGGAGGATCACTTGAGCCCCAGAGTTCGAGGCTGCAGTGAGTCGTACTTGCACCACTGCACTCCAGCCTGGCCAGAAGAGCAAGACCCTGTCTCAAAAAAAGAAAAAAAGTGAATTGGTCATTTCAAAGTTACTTTCCTTGTATGGTGGGAACAGGGAAACGGAAAAATAGCTGGCTGGCGGGTTTCAGGTTCCTTCAGGTGACATTTGATTCATTATCAGGCCCATTGAAGCTGCCAGTTGGGGAAATTTGGTGTTGTCATTCTCTCGTGATTTCTTAGAAGGCCAGATAGCAACTCAGTTTTTGTTGAGTGACTTGGAATGTTAGCGTGAGTGACTCCATGTTGGTTTTTAGTCGGGTGTGTCAAGATCTAGTGCAGGAGCTTAGTCTAGAGCAAAGGCCTCCAATAATTTTTACTTAACAAACCACAAGGCCAGGTGCAGTGGCTCACGCCTGTAATCCCAGCACTTTGGGAGGCCGAGGCGGGTGGATCACCTGAGGTCAGGAGTTCGAGACCAGCCTGACCAACAAGGTGAAACCCCGTCTCTACCAAAAATACAAAACTTAGCCAGGTGTGGTAGTGGGTACCTGTACTCCCAGCTACTCAGGAGGCTGAGACAGGAGAATTGCTTGAACCCTGGAGGCGGAGGTTGCAGTGAGCAGACATCGTGCCATTGCACTCCAGCCTGGGTGATGGAGCAAGGCTCTGCCAAACACACACACACACACACACACACACACACACACACACACACACACACACACTACAGAGGCCAGTCAGGGGGGCTTCTTCAGAATGTGCTGACACCAGATGGCCGTGGTTGTCATGCAGTGGCTGCCAGCAAGGGAGAGGGGCCAGCAGGGGAGTCTTTGAAGGTCCTCAGGTAATTGCTTGACAGGTTCTTCTTGCCCCAGTGCACAGAGAAAACCGATTCACTGAGACACTGTTACTGCAGTAAAGAAAGCATTTAATTAACACAAGGACAGCCAAGTGGAAGCCCAGGAGCTTATCATTACTCTAATCAGCCTCCCTGAGAACTCAGAGGCTAGTAATTTTTTTTTTTGAGATGGACTCTCGCTGTGTCGCCCATGCTGGAGTGCAGTGGTGCAATCTCCACTCACTGCAACCTCTGCCTCCCAGGTTCAAGCGATTCTCCTGCCTCAGCCTCCTGAGTAGCTGGGATTACAGATGTGTGCCACCACGCCCAGATAATTTTTATATTTTCAGTAGAGACAGGTTTTCACCATGTTGGTCAGGCTGGTCTCGAACTCCTGACCTTGTGATCTGCCCAGCTTGGCCTCCAAAAGTGCTGGGATTACAAGTATGAACCTCTGTGCCTGGCCTGTCTTTCAATTTTTTTTTTTTTTTTTTTTTTTTTTTTTTTTTTTTTTGAGATAGGGTTTCACTCTGTTGCCCAGGCTGAAGTACAATGATACAACCATGGCTCACTGCAGCCTTGACCTCCCAGGCTCAAGCAATCCTCCTGTCTCAGCCTCTAGAGTATAGCTGAGACTACAGGTGCATGCTGCCATGCCCAGTTTTTTTTTTTTTTAAAGAGATATGGGCTTGCTATGTTACCTGGGCTGGTCTTGAACTCCTCAGCTCAAGCAATCCTCCCACCTCAGCCTCCCAAAGTGCTGGGATTATGGGATTACAGGCACGAGCCTGGCCACAGAGGCTAGGATTTTTATGGGCCATTAGGTGGGCAGAGGGGCTAGGGAATGGGTGCTGCTGATTGGTTAGGGATGAAGTAATGGAAGTGTGGAAGATGGTCCTTGTGCACTGAGCCCACCTCTGCGGGGGGCCACAGTTGAGTTATGAGTCACGTGTCTGGGTGGGGTCAGTTGGTTGCCAGAATGCAAAAATCTGAAAAACATCTCAAAAGACCAATCTTAGGTCTTAGGAGAGTCATGAGCAACAGAGGAAGCCACAAATCTTGTGACCTCTGGCCACACGCCTCCTGAGTGTTAAGAAATTACAGAAAACAAGCTGGGGACAATGGCTGGTTGACCTGCATGTTAGCAGAACCCAGGCTCCTCCCAGCATCCGAATCTCGTGGCCTTTCATTAGTCTCACAAAGGCGGTTTCAGTCCCGTACGGGAAGGGAAGCAGTGTCAGGGAGGGACTATTACACCATCCTTTCAAGTTAAACTATTAACTAACTCCCTCCCATGGTTAGAGTGGCCTACGCCCAGGAGCTAATGAGGACAGCCCGCCAGTGAGGACAGAGGTAAGATGGAGTCAGCCATGCCAGGCTTCTCTCTCTGTCATCATCTTGCAGAGGCAGTTTCACTCACCTGGTGGGGCATCCACCTACAGTGCTGAAAATAGCTGAGCAGAAAAGAAAAGTAGCTCAGAGCAGTCAGGGACCCACATCTGGGGACAACTGTTTAAAGGCATTTTGATAATGATCGGCAGCCTCGCCCATTGTTTTCATGTTCCTGGAATTTGTGATACAAAGAACAATGTATAGCCAATCAATAGCGTATGTTACTTTAATGTAACTTACTGGTAAACAACTTAGGAACTCTTTTTTCTTGTATAGAGAAGGGGTCTTGCTCTGTAACCCAGGGTGCTGAAGTGCAGTGGCACAATCATAGCTCGCTGCAACCTTAGCCTCCTGGGCTCAAGCAATCCTCCTACCTCAGCCTCCTGAGGAGCTGGTACTACAGACAGGTACCACCATGCCTGGCTAATTTTTTACGACTATTTTTTTTGTAGAGATGGGGATCTCATTATCTCTAAGGGGTAGCCCAGGCTGGTCTCAAACTCCTGGCCTCAAGCAGTCCTCCCAGCTTGGCCTCCCGAAGTGCTGGCATTATGAGTGTGAGCCACCACACAGACCATCCCTCTTCTCCTTTGTTTCCTTTTCTTTCCTTCCTCCGTTTGCTTCTTTTTTTTTTTTTTTTTTTTTTTTTTTTTTTTTTTGAGACGGAGTCTCGCTCTGTCGCCCAGGCTGGAGTGCAGTGGCGCGATCTCGGCTCACTGCAAGCTCCGCCTCCCGGGTTCACGCCATTCTCCTGCCTCAGCCTCCCGAGTAGCTGGGACTACAGGCGCCCACAACCGCGCCCGGCTAATTTTTTGTATTTTTAGTAGAGACGGGGTTTCACTGTGGTCTCGATCTCCTGACCTTGTGATCCGCCCGCCTCGGCCTCCCAAAGTGCTGGGATTACAGGCGTGAGCCACCGCGCCCGGCCCGTTTGCTTCTTTTTACAACTCGCTTGTAACTGCTGCTAATCGGAGTCCGCATTCGAGGCAACTCGAATCTATGTTCCTGGGCTGCAGTCCTCAAACTTGGGCCAAATCAACTCTCTGCTTATATTCATTTTGCCTTTCTTTTTCTCCTTTAGGACCAATCTTCTGGGTTCTGTTACGCTTTGCTCTTGTGGAGAGAGGGGAGCTGCAGCTTCAATGGCAGGAGGTGAGCCTCCAAGGGGTGAGTTCCCTGGGGCTGCAGTAATACGTGACCACATATTCAATTGCTTGAAACAACACGAATGTGTTGTGCTACAGTTCTAGGGGTCAGAAGTCCTCATGGGTCTCCCTGGGCTGAAACCAAGGTGTCACAGGGCGGGGTCCTTCTGCAGACGTGGGAGGAGGCTCTGTTCTTGCTCTGTCTGGCATTTCCTGGCTTGTGGCACCTTCCAGCAATCACTTCACGCCAACACTGCTCTGTCCTCAATTCTCTTCCCTGACTGACCCTCCTGCCTTCCCATCAAGGGCACCCTGGGATGACACGGGGTCCACCACATAACCCAGGATCACCTCCCCTGGCAAAATCCTTGACTTCATGACATCTGCAAGGTCCCTTTTGCTGTAAGGTAACGTAGTCCCAGGTTGGAGGGATGAGAGTGTGGCCTCCTTGGTGGGAATTTTCTGCCTACCACAAGCATATCTTTTATTTATTTATTTATTTATTTATTTATTTATTTTGAGATGGAGTCTTTCTCTGTCACCCAGGCTGGAATGCAGTGGCATGATCTTGGCTCACTGCAACCCCCACCTTCTGGGTTGAAGCAATTCTCCTGCCTCAGCCTCCCAAGTAGTTGGGACTACAGGCTCGTGCCACCACGCCCAGCTAATTTTTGTATTTTGAGTAGAGACAGGGTTTCACCCTGTTGGCCGGGCTGGTCTCTATCTCCTAACCTCAAGTGATCCACCCGCCTCAGCCTTCCAAAGTGCTGGGATTACAGGCAAGAGCCACTGCACCCAGCCCGCGTATCTTTTATTTAAAATACTTGAGAGACTGTCAGATTGAAGAAGGAGCACATGTGTGCTCGAGTGGATGAAATAATAAAATAAAAATAGAGAAAGAAAAAAGCACGTTTTTGAGGGGATGCAGGAGCTACAACTGATTATTATCAGCTCATACACCGTTTAGGGAAGCTTCCTTAGGGTGCCTATAACCCCGGGCAAGGGATGGTAACTACAGATGCTCCTCATCTGGGGATGGGGTTATGTCCCAATCAGCCCCCGGTAGGTTGAAAATATGGAAGATTGAAACTGCATTTAACACGCCCACCCTATGGAACATCATGTTTAGCCTTGCCTACCTTAACTGCACTCACCTCAGAACACTAGCATGAGCCCACAGTTGGCAAATCATGGGGCGGCACAGCCCACAACAGCCACGCTGTGGTGGCTCACTCTCGTGGTCATGGGTGATGGAGCTGCCCCAACCAGCTGTGCGAATCTCTGCTGTCTACTTGGCGCTGCTCTCCGCTGATGCCTGCAGCTTCTGTGCCACCCAAAAGTCATGGTGTCAGCCGTGAGGCAGCTCTTCCCGGGCTGTCTCCTGCCGTTACCTGCGGTGTCCCACCCTGCACAGCTCCTGTCCTGCCTCAGCCTGCGTCCCCTGAGATGCTGTTCTCAGGGCCACCATGTCCCCAAAACGCAGTTGGCTGGTCCTGCCCCTGCTAGCTGCCAGGCTGGCACTGAGTCCTCAGAATGACGTCCAGGGCCCGGGCCAGGCACCCCTGACCTTGGGGTCTTGGGGGAGGGTGAGGCAGGGGTGGTCAGCCAGGCCAGCTCCCTGGGTAAGTCCCTGCAGCCACACAAGAGCCCATGGGCCTGCGTGCTGAGTCCAGCTGCCTCAAGGCTGCCCCAGGTGCCCCTGGGCTAGCGCAGCCCCGGGGGCTGTTGTTCAAATCCCTCTTCCTCCTCCAGCCAGGGCCTTGCAGGCCTGTGAGGCCAATTCCTCCTCTGTCCCTCCGGCCCCTGCCAGCATGGAAACTGATGAATCAAAGTGGCTGCCACCTGGAACAGTCAGAGAAAATGCCAAGCGCCATTAAGAAACTTTTATTTTAAAATAAATTTGTGCCACACAGCGAGAGGAAGCCCTGCCTCTTCCTAGGGCTGCCTGGAGCACTGGGGGCCCCTGTTGTCCGCTCCCACACCTGCTGTGAGTCAACCCTGGTCCAGATTCCAAAGACATATTTCACGGTCAGTTTCTAACTGTCTGGAACAAAATGATCGAATGACCCTTTATCAGTGTGATTTTGGGCACACGCGTGTGGACTTCCCTACGAGAAATAAATCAAGATCCTTAATGAACAAAGACCTGCTTGATTGCCAAAGCAATGAATTAGTTTGTGCACTACCTGCGGGATCACAAAAGTAGAGTAGTTACAATTAATGGATTTAATTTTAAATGTAAAGACCTCCGTACTGAAGTGCTAAAGCAGTCCATCTTGGCATTCTTATTACTCTTTAATGATAATTGATGTACCTGGGAGGGATGTCAGCTGCGTCCAGTTTTACACAGGTGTGAGGCCCCTCCCAGCTCCCCATTCCTGCTAGCGATCGCCAATGATCGGCAACGTGGATTTGACGAAATCCAAATTTATGAGGGTTATTAAAAGTCGTTAATTATTTGGCACCATCTAGATTTCATTTGCTTCATCCTTAATGAAAATTGACAGCTTTACATTTTTAGGTGTAAAAAGTGGGATTTCGTTTTAAAGGCTTCCTGTCCTATTCGCAGGGCAGTAGCCCCCCCGATCTTTCCCTCATTCCTGCCTCCGACCTTTGCTCCCCTCTTCCCCCACTCCCCCCGGTATTGATTTGTAGCCTGTCCCCTTTCAAACAGACTTGTCGTTTGTCTTCCCTGTTGCTCCTTTTCATGGCCCCCGTGGAAACTCCCCACCAAAGCCAAGGACAATAGTTTCAGTCCAGACGTGGCCTCCGAGGGCGTGACTCCAATTTCCCATGGAAGGACAGACAGCGAGGACCCAGAGCCCCCACATCCTGGGGAGGAGCAGTTCCCCTCCTGCCTGGTGTCATGGGCTGGGGCGCTGAGCAGCGAGAAAAACGAAGCCTTCTGTGAAGCCACTTCTGTAAATGAGAGGCTGGCCGAGCCATCTGTCCTCCGTTCCCTGGCCAAGCGTGGCAAGCGCGGGGGCAAACATCGTCAGGGGAGCCCCGATTGCAAGTCATCCCCAACATGTGACTCAGGCCAGGAAACCTCCTCCTAGAGGCCAAGTTGTGGCTCTGCGCTAATATCTAGTTTTCCTCCAAAGCAGAAAGGCTGGTATGGTGGAGGAACACGCAATAAAGGCTATAGTTTCCCACCTGTGGCTGTATCACAGGCAGATACTGACTTTCGCATGCTAAGTGGGGACCCTGTCATTCATTCGAGCTAATTCCTGCCCTCTAAACATGTTCCTAATTAAAACAAACGTGACTACACTCCCTAAACTTCTTACATTCTGATTTGGAAAGAGGACTTGTGATTAAAGATGTTAAACATGGATAGGATGTCACACCACAGCCAGGCATTTTCTACTACAATTAGAAGTCCAGGCCGGGCACAGTGGCTCACGACTATAATCCCAGCACTTTGGGAGGCCACGGCGGGTGGATCACTTGAGGTCAGGAGTTTGAGACCAGCCTGGCCGACATGGCGAAACCCTGTCTCTACTAAAAATATAAACATTAGTTTAGATACCATGTGTGGTGGCATGCACCTGTAATCCCAGCTACTCAGGAGGCTGAGGGGGGAGAATGGCTTGAACCCAGGAAGTGAAGGTTGCAGTGAGCCGAGATCATGTCACTGTGCCACTGTGCTCCAGCCTGGGCGACAGAGCAAGAATTGAATCCAGCTTGTTCCCTGTGGCTGTGGTTGGTCAGAAGCCGGGCACTTTTCCTCAGGGACCGAGAAGCTGCTAGGGGTTCAATTCCCCTGACCACAAACCCATACAAACCAAGGACCTGGGACCCTTGCACCTCCCAAGATCCAGGTGGGAAGTGCTTTTTGAAGGAAGTGCTGTGTTCAATCCTAAGTGTGAGCAAAACGGCAAAGCCAGACGCTTGTGTGCTCAGTGACAGTACGTGTTTGTTTCCAGGAGATACTTTGAAGCCACGTTTTGAAGCCATGTGGGCCACCCCCTTGCTGTTGAAGTCTGTTGGGGTATACAGTGAGTTTGGCTCCATTTAAGGTTTCTTTTAGGCCAGGCGCGGTGGATCATGCCTGTAATCCCAACAGTTTGGGAGGCCGAGGTGGGCAAATCACTTGAGGCTAACAGTTTGAGACCAGCCTGGCCAATATGGTGAAATCACGTCTGTACTAAAAATGCAAAAACTAGCTGGGTGTGGTGGCGCGCACCTGTAGTCCCAGCTACTTGGGAGGCTGAGGCATGAGAACTCCTTAAACCCAGGAGGCAGAGGTTGCAGTGATCTGAGATCATGTCACTGCACTCCAGCCTGGGCAATAGAGTGAGACTCCATCTCAAAAGAAAGAAAAAAAAAAACCCACAAAGTTTCTTTTATTTTCATAAGAATGTAATGTAGCCCCCTCACCAAGGATGCCCACCCTGGAACTTCCTGGAGCTTCTTAATGTAATTTTCCCAAACGGAACAGCATATTGTATGGGACACACGAATTCTGACCGTTAGTACTTGTCTACTCCCGATTTACCAGGGCCACTAATCAACCAGCCAGAGCAAACCCTGGCCATTCTGTGAGGCAGCTTGACCAACAGTTATGGACCAGTCCTATATGAGCGACTCTATTTCTGCAAAGGCTGAGTGTGGCACTCTCGACCTGACACCAGGTTCTGTCATTGAGGACTCACCGGGCAGCCCTTCTGGGGATTCAGTGAATGGAATGAAATCAGATGGAATCCATGGGACAATTCACGTCACTCCAGGACTAGAATTTACTTACGTTAGCTTTGAAACACATTCAAGTCAGACGTCCTATGGTGGCCTGAGCAGAAAAGTTGTGCTAATCTTCAGCCAAGAAGATCTGTGACCATCCTGTACGTAATTAGATATCTGAACGCCACATAGTCCTTCTTCATCCCAGAAAAGACAGTCTTTCAGCGTCTCGGTTGCCAGAGTGCCGTGTTCAATGATTACAACCTCATGTTTACCGGGTTTGCTAAGCAGCAGCTATAACAGCAAAGTCGGTTGATAGAAATGAAGGAAAATGCAAAACAAGAACACAGAAGAAGGTGGTGGCTGCCTTCCGGATATCCACACTGAGGGCCACGCTCTCCGTGAGCACTGCCTCGTAGTTGCCGGAGCCACAGGTGTGCTCATCGTCTGTAGCAAGCGCTATTATATGCCAGAGTGAGGCCTTGCGTGCACGTTCTTCTGTGTTGAGGTATTTCTGCACTCCAACTAAGAAAGTGAAGTGCATATGAGAAAAGCCTCTTGCTACGTAGAACCTTACACTTCTGAAAACAATTCAACTTGGTTTGTGCGGAGTGTAGCATTTCTCCAGGTTTCACCCCAAATTCCCCACACAGGAGGCTGCTTTCTCATTAGGTGTTGGCCTCTCCCCTAGATTCTCTACTAATGTCATCAAAACCGATTTCTATTTCATGTAGATTTTCTTTTGTCAAAGTAGAGTTTTTCTTCCACAAACAAAAAAGAGAGCAAAAAGCTAGAGCAAATACTATTTCTCTACTGAGTTTCAAATATACATTTTAAAAAACTTACAGCAACTTAAAAGACTCAAAAAGAAAGCTTCAATCTGAATTTAAATAAACTTCCAGTTCCAAAATTTACTATAAGTAACCAGTGGGTGAAATGCAACCTACAAATGAGTTTTACTTTTATCTGGACAGTGTCTTACTCACCTCATTTTTATTTTCAAAATGTTCAAATTTTGAGAAAATTAAAAAAATAGTACAATGATTATCCATATATCCTGCCCCTAAATTCACTGCTAGTTAACATTAGGGCACATTTGCTTTTCTCTACCTATTCATGTGCAGCTAAATGTGTGTAGTCCTGGGGTGCAAAGGTATAGACACAGGTGTAGAGGAATGTGGACCAGGGGATGCGCGTATATATGTGGGTGTGGGTGTGTGGGCATGTATATAGGAAGATGTGCACATGTGGGCATGTATATACGTAGGTGTGGGCATGTGTGTACCTATATAGGGGTGGTCATGTGGTGTGTATATATGTAGGTGGGCGCGTGTGCTGTGTATCTATATAGGGGTGGGTGTGTGGGTGTGTATATATGTAGGAGTGGGCGTGTGGTGTGTATATACGTAGGGGTGGGCGTATGCTGTGTGTATATATGTAGGTGGTGTGTATCTATGTAGGGGTGGGTGTGTAGGTGTGCATATATGTAGGTGTGGGTGTGTATATTTGTAGGGGTGGTCATGTGGTGTGTGTATATGTAGGGGTGGGTGTGTGGGTGTGTATATATATGGGTGTGGGTGTGGGTGTGTATATATGTAGGGGTGGGCATGTGGTGTGTATATTTGTAGGGGTAGGTGTGTGGTGTGTATATACGTAGGGCTGGGAGTGTAGGTGTGTATATATGTAGCGGTGGGTGTGTGATGTGTATATATGTAGGGGTGGGTGTGTGGTGTGTATATATGTAGGGGTTGGTGTGTGGGTGTGTATATACATAGAACTGGCTGTGTGGGTGTGTATCTATGTAGGGTGGGTGTGTGAGTGTGTATCTATGTAGGGTGGGTGTGTATCTATGTAGAGTGGGTGTGTAGGTGTATATATATATAGGGGTGGCTGTGTGGTGTTTATATATGTCAGGGTGGGTGTGTGGGTGTGTATGTATGTAGGGTGGGTATGTGGTGTGTATATATGTGGGGGGATGTGTAGGTGTGTATCTATGTAGGGTGGCTGTGTGGGTGTGTATATATGTCGGCATGGGTGTGTGGTGTGTATATGTCGGGGTGGGTGTGTGGGTGTGTATCTATGTAGGGTGGGTGTGTGGGTGTGTATATATGTGGGGGTGTATGTGGGTGTGTATGTAGGGTGGGTGTGTGGATTTGTGTATATATATAGGGGTGGCCATGTGGGTGTGTATATATGTCGGGGTGGGTGTGTGGGTGTGTATGTATGTAGGATGGGTATGTGGTGTGTATATATGTGGGGGGGTGGGGTGTGTATATATGTAGGGGTGGGTTTGTGGTGTGTATATCTGCATGGGTGGGTGGGTGTGTATATATGTAGGGGTGAGTGTGTGGCATGTATGTATATAGGTGTGGGTGTGTGGGTGTATTTAGTCCATTCTCACATTGCTGTAAAGAACTACCTGAGGCCAGGCGCAGTGGTTCACACCTATAATCCCAGTACTTTGGAAGGCTGAGGTGGGCAGATCACCTGAGGTCAGGAGTTTGAGACAAGCCTAACCAACATGGTGAAACCCCATCTCTACTAAAAATACAGAAATTAGTCAGGCATGGTGGCACATGCCTGTAATCCCAGCTACTAGGGAGGCTGAGGCAGGAGAATGGCTTGAACCTGGGAGGTGGAGGTTGCAGTAAGCCAAGATCATGCCATTGCACTCCAGCCTGGGCAACAAGAGCGAAACTGCATCTCAAGGAGAAAAAAAAAAAAAAAAAAAAAAAGAACTGCCTTGAGACTGGGTAATTTATAAAGAAACAAAGTTTAATTGACTCACAGTTCTGCAGGCTGTACAGGACATGTGGAGGGGAGGCCTCAGGAAACTTACAATCATAGTGGAAGGTGAAGGGGAAGAATGCACATCTTACATGGCCAGAGAAGGAGGAAGAGAGGAAAGGGGGAGGATGCGGGAGGTGATACATACTGTTTTTTTTTTTTTAGATGGACTTTTTGCTCTGTTGCCCAGGCTGGAGTGCAATGGCGCGATCTCGGCTCACTGCAACCTCCACCTCCTGGGTTCAAGTGATTCTTGTGCCTCAGCCTCCCAAGTAGCTGGGATTACAGGTGCTTGCCACCATGTCTGGCTAAGTTTTGTATTTTTAGTAGAGATGAGGTTTCACCATGTTGGCCAGGCTGGTCTCGAACTCTTGACCTCAGATGATCCACCCTTCTCAGCCTCCAAAAGTGCTGGGATTACAGGTGTGAGCCACCACTACACACTTTTAAACAACCAGATTTCGTGAGGACTCCCTCACTATCATGAGAACAGCAAGGGGGAAATCCATCCACGTGATTCAGTCACCTCCCACCAGGTCCCACCTCCAACACTGGGGACTATGATTCAACATGAGATTTGGGCAGGGACACCATCCAAACCGTATCATCCACCAGGTCCCACCTCCAACACTGGGGACTATGATTCAACATGAGATTTGGGCAGGGACACCATCCAAACCGTATCATTCTGCCACGGACCCCTCTCAAATCTCATGTCCTTCTCACATTTCAAAATACAATCATGCCTTCCCAATAGTCCTCCAAAGTCTTAACTCATTCCAGCATTAACTCAAAAGTCCAAAGTCTCTTCTGAGACAAGGCAAGTTCCTTCTACCTATAATCCTGGGAAATCAAAACCAGTTAGTTACTTCCAAGATACAGTGGGGATACAGACATTGGCTAAATGCTCTCATTCCAAAAGGAAGAAACCGGTCAAAACAAAGGGACTATAGGCCCCATGCAAGTCCAAAACCCAGCAGGGCAGTCATTAAGTCTCAAAGCTTTAAAATAATCTCCTTTGCCTCCATGTCTCACATCCAGGCAACATTGATGCAAGGGGTGGGCTCCCAAGGCCTTGGGCAAATCTGCCCCTGTGGCTCTGCAGGGTACAGCCCCCACAGCTGCTCCCAAAGGCTGGTATTGACTGCCTACTGTTTTTCCAGGTACATGGTGCAAGCCGTCAGTGGATCTACCATTCTGGGGTCTGGAGGACAGTGGTCCTCTTCTCACCACTCCACTAAGCAGTGCCTCAGTGGGGACTCTGTGTAGAGGCTCCAACCCCACATTTCCCTCCCACATTGCCCTAGTAGGGGTTCTTCATGAGGGCTCTGCCACTGCAGCGGACTTCTGCTTGGACATTCAGGCCTTTCCATACATCCTCTGACATTTAGGTGGAGGCTCCCAAGCCTCAGCTCTTGCCCTCTGGGAACCCACAGGCTTAATACCATGTGAAAGCCACCACGGCTTGTGGCTTGCACCCTCTGAGCAGCAGCCTGAGACATTTGTGGGGCTCTTTTAGCCACAGCTGGAGCTGGAGTTGCTGGAACACAGGGAGCAGTGTCCCAATGTTGTGCAAGGCAGTGGGGCCCTGGGCCTGGCCTGCAAAACCATTTTTCCCTCCTAGCACTCCAAGCCTGTGATGGGAGGGGCTGTTGAGAAGGTCTCTGAAATGCCTTCCAGGAACTTTCCCTATTGTCTTGGCTATTAACATTTGGCTTCCCTTTACTTATGCAAATTTTTGTAGCTGGCTTGAATTCCTCCCCAGAAAATGGGCTTTTCCTTTGTACCACATGGTCAGGCTGAAAATTTTCTAAATTGTTATGCTCTGCTTCCCTTTTAAATATAAGTTCCAGGGCAGCCATGGTGGCTCATACCTGTAATCCCAGCACTTTGAGAGGCCAAGGACAGTGGATCACTTGAGGTTAGGAGTTTGAGACCAACTTGGCTAACATGGTGAAACCTTGTCACTACTAAAAATACAAAAATTAGCCAGGCATAGTGACACACACCTATAGTCCCAGTTACTTGGGAGGCTGAGGCAGGAGAATTGCTTGAACCCAGGAGGCAGAGGCTGCAGTGAGCTGAGGCTGCACCACTGCACTCCAGCCTGGGAGACACAGTGAGATTCTGACTTGAAAAATAAATAAATAAACATCAGTTCCAGTTTCGGGTCATCTCATTGCTCATGCATATGACCATATGCTGTTAGAAGCAGCCGGGCTACATCTTGAATGTTTTGCTGCTTAGAATTTTTTTTTTTTTTTTTTGAGACAGAGTCTTGCTCTGTTACCCAGGCTGGAGTGCAGTGGTGTGATCTCAGCTCACTGCAACCTCTACCTCCCGGGTTCAAGTGATTCTCATGCCTCAGCCTCCCACGTAGCTGGTATTACAGGTGCCTGCCACCACACCTGGCTAATTTTTGTATTTTTAGTAGAGACAGGGTTTCACCATGTTGGACAGGCTGGTTTCAAGCTCCTGACCTCAGGTGATCCACCCGCCTTGGCCTTCCGAACTGCTGGTATTACAGGAATGAGCCACCACACCTGGCTAGCTACTTAGAAATTTCTTCTGCCAGATACTCTAAATCATCACTCTCAAGTTCAAAGTTCTACAGATCCCTAGAGCAGGGGCACAATGCCTCCAGTCTCTTTGCTAAAGCATAGCAGGACTGACGTTTACTTCAGTTCCCAATGAATTCCCCATCTCCATCTGAGACATCCTCAGCCTGGTCTTCATTGTCCATGTCACTATCAGCATTTTGGTCACAGCAATTTAATAAGTCTCTAGGAAGTTCCAAACTTTCCTTCATCTTCCTATCTTCTTCTAAGTCCTCCATCCAAACTGTTTCAAACTCTGCCCATTACCCAGTTCCAAAGTTGCTTTCACATTTTCAGATATCTTTAGAGCAATGCCCCACTTTCTGGTACCAATTTTCTATATTAGTTCATTCTAGCATTGCTATAAAGAACTACCTGAGACTGGGTAATTTATTTTATAAAGAGGTTTAACTGAGTCACAGTTCCACAGGCTATACAGGAAGCATGGCTGGGGAGGCCTTAGGAAATTTACAATCATGGCAGAAGGGGAAGAAGGCACATCTTACCTGGCAGGAGAAAAAGGAAGAGAGGAAAGGAAGAGGTGCTACACACTCTTAAACAACCAGATCTCATGAGCACTCACTCATTTTCACGACAGCAGCAAGGGAGAAATCTGCCCCCATGCATCAGTCACCTCCATCTGGCCCCTCCTCCAACATTGGGGATTACAATTTGACATGAGATTTGGGGAGGGACACAGATTCAAATCATATCAGCGGATTTGTATATGTGTAGGTGTGAGTGTGTGGGTGAGTACATGTAGGTTCAGGTGTGGACACATATATATGTAGGTATGGCTGTGTGTTTGCCCTTTTTATTTTGCTGAACCACTTGAAAGTTAATGCCAAACATCAAGACTGTTCACCTGTAAACGCTTGGCCAGCAGGTATCTCCTAAAACAAGGGCATTCTCCTGCATCCCTTCAATCACACTGTCACACCAAAGACAACAGGCATTTCCACAATATCACACAATGTGCCACCATCCACGTTCACATTTGCCCAATTCCCCCTACACATCATTTAAGGTTGACTTTTAATTTTTTTTTTTTTTTTTTTTTGAGACGGGAGTCTCACTCTGTCGCCCAGGCTGGAGTGCAGTGGCCCGATCTCAGCTCACTGCAAGCTCCGCCTCCTGGGTTCACGCCATTCTCCCGCCTCAGCCTCCCGAATAGCTGGGGCTACAGGCGCCCGTCACCACGCACGGCTAATTTTCTTTTTTGTATTTTTAGTAGAGACGGGGTTTCACCATGTTAGCCAGGATGGTCTCAATCTCCTGACCTTGTGATCTGCCTGCCTCAGCCTCCCAAAGTGCTGGGATTACAGGCGTGAGCCACCGCGCCCGGCGACTTTTAATTTTTTTAATTTTTTAATTTTAAAAATTTTCTGAGATGGAGTTTTGCTCTTGTTGCCCAGGCTGTAGTGCAATGGCACAATCTCGGCTCACTGCAACCTCAGCCTCCTGGGTTCAAGCGATTCTCCTGCCTCAGCCTTCTAAGTAGCTGGGATTACAGGCACGTACCATGATGCCTGGCTAATTTTTGTATTTTTAGTAGAGGCAGGGTTTCACCATGTTGGCCAGGCTGGTCTTGAACTCCTGACCTCAGGTGATCCGCTCGCCTCGGCCTCCCAAAGTGCTGCGATTACAGGCATGAGCCACCGCGCCCTGCCAGTTGACGTTTTTATATGTCAAGATCCACTCATGATTCACACTTTGCACTTGGGGGTTCCTCCAGCGTCTCTTACAGGCCAGAGGCCCAGTGTGTTGGGGGTCCAGGCTGTGCCTCTGGCCACCTCCCAATGGGATGCCTGCGATGGGTGTAACAGAGGTGAGGCTGACACTGAAGGTCATCTTTTTGCGTGCGCAAGGGGCAGACGTGCTCTCTCTCCCTCCCATCCCACTCTCTTGGAGCCAACCCACTTTCCTCTTCACATTCCCTGCCTGGATCCCTGGAATGGGATTCAGGGAGGGCTGGAGTCCACACTCAAGTCGTCTGGCCTGGGAATCAGTACCTTAGAGGCCTGGAGATGACCCTCATCATGCAGTGACCTGGCCAAGCCCATTCCACCAAGCTGACCCCTCTAGGGGGCCGCAAGGTAGTATCGGGGCTCCAGGCCTCCCAGCTCCACACTTGCAGGTTCCCAGAAAAGAAAGCCATGAATTCCACCAGAATTCCCAGAAACATCATAATAGCACGACTCTACCTAACATATTCATAATGCGACATTTTATCAGCATGTTTGCAGATACTGTCTAATTTTCAAAAACAGCCCTCTGAGGTAACAACATTGTCCTCATTTTGCTAATGGGACACCCTCAGGGAGGTGAGCGTGAACTTTCAGAAACAGACAGGGACCAGCACTCGCGTGGTGAGAACCTGGGTGTTTGGACATTGGATAATGTTCACTTAACAACCGACCAGATGCAGACAGGAGGAAGATCATTCTAGCTCTTTTCCGGTTGGCCTTCGATCTGACGGTGTAAGCGGTCGCTTGGCATGGGTGGTGGCTGCTCGTATCACAAAGCAGAGCTTTCCTTCCATGGAAACAGATCTCATTTAACTTTGAAAGTGCACCCACACTCTTAGGAGACTGCTGGGGTTTACAGATCGTGTGTATATTTAAAAGGGTTACTTGGCCACCATTTTGTGTTAGCAAGGTCGATGGAACTATCGACGTGTTTATGCTTATCTTGACACTTATGTTAGTCAAATTTCATTAAAATATGTCAATTAATTTTTTTTTGAGACAGGGTCTCACTCTGTTACCCAGGCTGGAGTACAGCTCACTGCAGCCTCGGCCTCCCGGGCTCAGGTGATTCTCCCACCTCAGCCTCCTGAGTAGCTGGGACTACAGGTATGCACCACCATGCCCAACTAACTTTTTTTTAAAATATGAAGTCTCATTTTGTTACCCAGGCTGGAGTACAGTGACACAGTCTCAGCTCATTGCAACCTCTGCCTCCCAGGCTCAAGTGATCCTCCTGCCTCAGACTCCCAAGTAGCTGAGACTACATGCACAAGCCACCACGCCTGGCTAATTTTTTTGTATTTTTAGTAGAGACAGATTTTCACCATGTTGGCCAGGCTGGTCTTGAACTCCTGACCTCAGGTGATCCACCCAACTCAGCCTCCTAAAGTGTTAGGATTACAGACATGAGCCACTGTGTCCAGCCCCAACTCATTTTTTTGTATTTTGTAGTCAAGATGGGGGTTTTGTCATGTTGCCCAGGCTGGTCTTGAACTCCTGAGTCAAGCAATCTCCCTGCCTCAGCCTCCCAAGGTGCTGGGATTGGTTACAGGTGTGAGTCACTGTTCCCGGCTTATGTCAACTAATTTAAAAGGAATCAAGCAGAGAAATTCTAAATGACTGAGTAACTTGGTTAAACAATGCAGCTTCTTCTTCATGGTTGGCCCTGGTGGGTGTAAGTTGATGAAGGAACTGTCCCTGCCTGGAGGGGCTCATGCTCCAGTCCCATGGCAGCCTGTGGAGGGGTGCCTGTGGAGCAGTGTGACCCAAGAGATCACAGCGGTGCGGAGAGGGGCCAGGGCTGCCCATCAGCGGCTCCCGGGCATCAAGGGGACAGCTGTGGGACTTCAAGAGGACTTCATTCACAAGCAGCCCTGAGAGGTGGCACTGTGCACATTTTAGTTATGGTTGTACCTTATCAGGAAAGACGAGGGCACGGGACAAGAGGGCGCAGTGGAGGGCTGAAGGCATGGGAGTAGACCTGCCTCACAATTTCACCCTGAGCCTATCCTGCAAAAGCAAAACTCCAAGCGTATGTTTATTTATTTTTTTACCAAAAGCAGGTATATTCCTGAACAAGCCTATGTTTATTTTTTAAGATTCTTTTGGTTTTGAGATGAAGTCTCAGTCTGTCGCCCAGGCCAGCGTACAGTGGTACGATCTCGGCTCACTGCAACCTCTGCCTCCTGGGTTCAAGCGATTCTCCTGCCTCAGCCTCCTGAGCAGCTGGGATTATAGGTGCGTGCCACCACACCTGGATAATTTGTATATTTCAGAAGAGACAGGGTTTTGTCATGTTGGCCAGGCTGGTCTCAAACTCCTGACCTCAGTGATCCACCCATCTCGGCCTCCCAGAGTGCTGGGATTACAGGTGTGAGCCACTGTGCCCGGCCAAGTCTACGTTTAGAAGGGAATACCACAGTGATTCCCAAAGCTTCCCCGACTATAAAAATGTTAACCGGTGAAGCCATCTGGGGTCAGGCTGAAGGCATTTATCTAAAGACACACAGCCATTGCTCAAGGAGAACATGGGCTGCGTAAACGTGAAGCCATAACATGAGGAAACCGGGTGTTCAAAACTGCAGGAGACACAGTCACCACTCACTCCGTGTTCCGCCTAGCCAATGAAGAAAGGAGAAAAGAACACTTTCCCAGTGGTTTAGCCATAAATTTTGTGATAAATAGGACACCTATTAAATTAACTCTATGTGATATTAAAGTGATTAGGTTTGCAGGAAAAAAAAATCATCAGCCGAAAGTCACTGCAGCCCGGCAGTGGCCCAGTTTCCACCTGACATCTGGGCAAGGCTGGCGCACTCTGGCAGACGGGCTTCCAGGCACTCCTGTGATTCTCAATTAGGTAGAAAGTTTAGGAGCAACACGAATTATGGGAGGAGAGTAGCTTCATCAGTCATTTCCCGCAGGGACAGTGGCAATTTGAAGAGCTTTAGCACTCTGAAGGTCAAGATTAAAAACCAAGTAATTTATTACCACTGATTTAGGGATTAACATTGTGCCAATTAATCAATTACTCGATGTGAAGAATTGACAATTAATTGACATTTCAGTTCCAATCTGGCAAAGCCGTTTGATTTCCATAGTGAATAATATGAAATCTCTACATTGAAAGGTTATGAGGGTTTCTTCCGAGCTCAAAATGAAAAAGAATTTTAAAAGATACTAAGAAAAACCATTCACAAAATATGGATATGGGAAATATAGGCCCCAGTTGTTTTTTCACTAGCGAGCAAATCAATCTCACTGCTCAACAGAGCTGAAGCCTTGTAAAAGCAGGACCTTTTCTTATTGGCAACGTGTGGGTGTTCGCCCAGCTAGATTCTTTAGTTGGTTCTCTCTGCAGGGGGTCATGCGTTAAAAAACAAACAAACAAACAAACAAAAACCTTATTGCCAAGAGCTTTGAAGATGAACTCTCTGTAGCATTCAAAGTTCTCGTCCACAAAGACACCTGGTCTGCAAACAGGGGCTTTTCTCAGGGGCTCACAGGCCAGTGTTCAGACCCCCCGCCTCTGGAGCGGGGGCTGTTCACCGGAGTCAGGGCCAAGCCTCAGGTCAGCACAACCGCGTCCTAACTGTCTGGCCGGGGTAAGATCGCCCCTGCGAGGACGGAAGCCGTCGTGGGCCTGGGAGGAGGAAGCCCGAGCGCCCAGCCTGGCCACACACGCGGGCAGGAGCCGGGAGCTGAAAACAGAAGGACACCTGGAGTCCCCGCAGACAGGCAGGGCCCGCCTGGAAAGCCACGCGAGGAAGGGAGGGCAGGGGATAGCTTCGGATTTAGGGGAGCCCTCTGCACCTCCTGGGTTCGCGTCCCGTCTCTGCCCCCAAACTTGCCTGACAAGGACTCTCTGACCTCGGTGTCCCCAATCTCAGCGTGGGCTGGGCCTCTCCCTCCCCAGCGTCTCCTGCTGCGCTTGCTCTTGTTCTACCAGAAGAAAGGAGGCTCCCAGGACACTGAAGACGACCGGGGGTGGGGACTGGCAGGCCTCGCATCTCCTCTAAGGAAAGGAGTGAAAACCAGTCAGGCGTTTGCCCCGACACTGATTCTTGAACCACACTGGCAAGGGCACTGGGCTTCCCAGAACCCAGCCAAGCAAAGGGACCAGCAACTCAACACTGGTTCTTGATAAAAAATAGCTGGAAAATACAATGACAAAAGACAATTCTAAAACGGGTGGGAGGCCAGGTGCAGTGGCTCACACCTGTAATCCCAGCCCTTGGCTGAGGCAGCCTGAGCCCAGGAGTTCAAGATCGGCTTGGCCCTGACTCCCGAGGTGGGAGGATTGCTTGAACCCAGGAGTTCCAGACCAGCCTGGGCAATATAGCGAGAACCCATCTCTACAAAATATTAAAAAATTAGCCAGGCATGGTGATGTGTGCCTGTAGTCTCAGCTACTCAGGAGGCTGGGGCAGGAGGATCACTCGAGTCCAGGAGTTCAAGCCTTCAGTGAGCCATTTTCGCACCACTGCACTCCAGCCTGGGCAGGAGAGACCCTGTCTCTCAAAACATAAAATAATAAAACATGTGTGGGAGTTACTAGCGGCTCGTCTATTCTCACAGTGCTCGTGTGAGACCGCCAACGAGTCCCATTGTATGAGTCCAACACCCTCTCTTCTTCCCACAGTACTTTTTTTTTTCCGGGCTCACTCATTTCCTTTGCTTAGCAAAAAAAAAAACAAAACACAAACAAACAAACAAACAAAACCGGTGAGGTTCCTGTGGTGAGGATTTGGGGAAGGAAGGGAGACACAGTAAGGCTACAGAGTGCGTTCCTTGTTAGGTTGCCCCACTCCGGCCATCAGGACACGCACTGCTGCCCTCCCGGACTGTTGTCTTACCCTCGGCCCACTCAGGCCACAGGCTCTGCCTCTGATGAGCCATTGTCTGCTGGAGGCAGAAGTGAGGGCTGGGGCCCCCCTTATCAACACACCCAGGACTGGAAGCCACGGCCAAGGTGGGGACACAGGAATGAGAAGGAGAGAGGCTCCCCCATCCCAGTCAAGGCCAGGGCTGCAGAGTCCTTGCCCAAACAGCTCAGCATGAGGGTGACAGGACAGGAGTTGAGGAGGCATGAGGCCGGAAGAAGGAATGCAGAGGAGACTGTCTCTGGCCAGAGCAGACCATGGCCAACACTCGGTTCTCCCCACTTATAGAGGGATCACTGCACTGGTCCAGCCCCATGCCCGCTCCTGAGATCCTGTATCCATGAGGACTGCAACCCCCTGCACGTAACAGAAAGCTTTCCCAACAGTGCCTTCAACACCTGCAGCCCCTTCGTATCATGTTACAAGAAGTTCTGATGTTGGTAACCCATGGCAGGTGCAGCAGCTCAAACATACAGCCAGGGACTCAGGCCCTTTTTGTGTCTCTGCTCTGTCCTCCCTGGTGAAGGAGCTTCCAGCCTCATAGATGTCACTTGGTGGTTCCAAGGAGCAGGCTGGGCTGGGCGCGGCGGCTCACACCTGTAACCCCAGCACTTTGGGAGGCTGAGGCAGCCTGAGCCCAGGAGTTCAAGACCAGCCTAGGCAACATAGCAAGAGCCTGTCTCAACAAAACATTTTAAAATGTAGCGGGTGTGGTGGTGCGAGCCTGTAGTCCCAGCTACTCAGGAGGCTGAGGTGGGAGGATCACTTGAGCATGGGAGATCGAGGCTGCAGCGAGCTTGGATCGTGCCACTGCACTCCATATTGGGCAACAGAGTGAGACTCTGCCTCAAAAAAGAAAAAAAAAGATGCAGGCTGGCTGCCTATCCAGAAGTTACACCTGCCCTGGTTCCAGACAGGGAAAAGAAGGGAAGGGAAGGAAGGGGAGGAAGGAGTGCTTCCTGTATCAGGCTAGCAGAACCTTCCCAGACGTTGCACCTATACTTCTATTCTTGTCTCATTGGTCAGGGCTGTCCCACATGGTCACTTGAACTGTCCCAGACATCCTGCCCACACCTCACCTCACATCCCATCGGTCAGAATGGTGAGACATGGCCCCCACTGCTGCAAACAGTCTTTGGCAGGCTGGCATTTTAGTCAGGCACATTTCCCCTCCTCCAAAATCAGAGTTCTTTTAGTAAGGAAGTGCTTAGGCCTCAGGTGCAACATATAGGGCTATAATTTCAGACACCGGTGCTAGGGAATCTGGTAAGAGCTGGGGTGGAAGGTGGGGAGGGCCGATTCCATTGAGGAGAGGCGCAGACATGCAGGCGTCCCCATGCGCTTTGCTGCTCAGGGCATGAAAGATCTCAGTCATGCCCACGACAGACTGTGACCTGGAAATCGTAAGTCCCCACGGGGACGCTCAGCTCCTAGACCAAATTGTTCTTTAAGCAAATTACAGACAGAGGCCAATTGTATCATTTCTCTTAATTAACAAACCAATTTCTTTCAGAGGCTGAGAGTCCAAAAATGAAATCTGTCATCCCAAGTTCTCTTCCAGCTCCCTCTCCAAGCAGAAAGAGGGAAAGGTGCAGATGGAATGCACCCCACCGAGCATTTGCATCCAACCCACCGGGCAGAGACGGGGAGCCAGCAGAGCATTAGCGTTTAAGGAGCCTGTTAATGTCTGGAAACCCAAACAGTCGCAGAACAGCAATAAAGTAGCTCTTCAAATGTTGCTGGAGAATGTCCATAAAGAGGATATAATGAAAAGGACTGCCCAAATGTGCAAGGATAATATAGTTAATGTATTACTTCTTTTATTATTTTATCATCTTTCATTAATTGCTGGCAGCACGCCTGCAGGAGCTGGTTCTATGGAAAGGGCTTTTAGTTAAATGTCTTAAATGAAACGACCACTTAGAACCCACAAGCAAGGTTGAACCAAGGTTCACCTGACTTCAGTAAATCTTGTCTGAAGGGGGTGCAGGGAGGGAAGGAGGGGATCCATTCTGGGATGGGCTAGCAGTGCAAGTGCTTAGACACCCCCAGAGGCGTCAAAACCGACTGTTTCAAATTTTGAAGCACGACGATGTGATAAAAAACAACAAAAAAAACTACCCCATCATCTACCATTCCTAACCCACTGTATGGCCGTGGACAAGTGACTTTCAGTCTCTGAGCCTCAGTCTCCTCCTCCTCTGCTGCAGCTCACTCAGCAGTGACTTTCCCTGACACCACACTAATTGCTTAATGATTTAAGGGTCAGCAGATGATTGTTAAATAATGAGGAAGGTGGTGAGGTTGGAGAGGAGAACAGGGTATACACTTAAACCAAAACATGGCTCCAGAACATGGGTGTGGGCTGCTCAGGACTTGCTGACACTCCACTACTTAAAGCCCCAAGCTGCCCTTTATCCTCACCATGTTCTCTATTCCTCTCTGTGGACAGCAGAGGCACCATGGCATTAGGCACCTCATAGGTGCCAAGATGCCCCTACTGTGGTGGCATTTGGTAACCCATCAGTCTCCTCTTCTTACCAGTCTAGAAAAATAAAAATAAAAACGCTGGCTGCTCTGCCAATGGAGTAGCTATTCTTTGATTCTTTTACTTTCGTAATAACAAAATTAAAAATAAGTAAAAATGCTGCCAACTCCTAATTCAGCACCTTGACACTCCCCTCTTTTCATACTTTTCTGATTTCCTTTCATACACAGCCAACATTTATAAAGCATCTACTGTGTGCCTCACACCCCAAGAGATATCAGAGAAGGTGGCGGCTGCTGAGATGCAGGCAGCGTGGATCCCGAGCTGCTTTTAGGCCGTGGCAATGGGATGAAGGTTGAGGATACTGTTGGCTTGAGAAGAGGGAGCTGCCACAGCACTGGGTGACCACGTGGGTGAGGAGGTAGAGGGAAAGGAAGGAGCTGAGGATGCTCCTAGACCGGAAGTTTTCAGGTTTGACCTTGGGATCTGCTGGACAGTTCTACTTGGCTATCCCACGAATACACCAAAACCACCAAGTTCAAGCAAAATGAATCAACTTTCCCCCAAAACAAATTCTCCTTCAGACATTCTGATTCCACTACAATTTTCTTATTCAGCGAGTTGTAGTGCTGCCTACACTACAGCACTGCCTAACCCCTGGCCTCCCGTTCAATCCCCTATCTCCGTCTAAGCAAAAAACCGCTGGACTGTAGGCTGGTATGATGCCCAACACCATGAAGCTTAAATGCAAGTAGATGAATCATAATGGGTTTAACTGGAATGATTCAAACTCTTTCTTGGCTAAAATCTTTCCTATTTATCAATTCCATTTCCCCACTTTAATTCCAGTCTTGGTCGGTCATCCACCTAAAATAGACCCTCTCCAGTCACTATTTATCTTACTATCTGCAATGGTTTAGATGTGGTTTGTTTATCTCCACCAAATCGCATGTTGAGATTAATCCCCTGTGTGGTGGTTGGGAGGTGGAGCCTAGTGGGAGATGTTTGGGTCCTGGGGGTGGATCCTTCATGAATGGGTTGGTGCTGTTCTCATGGTAGTGACTGAGTTCTTGCTCTCGGGAAGCTGGATTGGTTCTTGAGGTAATGGATTAATTCTTGTGAAAGTGGGTTGTAAGCCAGGACATCCCTTAGGTTTGGCTCCTCTTTGCATGTGACAGGTTCCCACTGGAACTTCTCCGCCATGTTTTGATGCAACACAAAAGCTCTTACCAGAAGCTGCCCAGATGTTAGCACCCATGCTTCTTGTACAGCCTGCAGAACCATGAGCCAAATAAACCTCTTTTAGTTGTAAATTACCTGGACTCAGGCATTCCTTCATAGCAACACAAAATAGACTAATACAATATCTCATTTCATTGCTTTAAAAACAGTTTTTGCTCTCTGAAATTACCGTGTGCATTTATTTGTTTACTTGTACATTACATGTCTTTTTTTTTTTTTTTGACAGAGTCTCACTGTCACCCAGGCTGGAGTGCATGGTCTCGGCTTACTGCAGCCTCTTCCTCCTAGGCTCAAGCAATCTCAGCTTCCTGAGTTGCTGGGACTACAGGTTCACGCCAGCACACCAAACTAATTTTTTTTTTTTTTTGTAAAGGTGGGATTTTGCTATGTTGCCCAGGCTAGTCTTGAACTCCTGAGCTCAAGCAACCTGCCTGCCTCGGCCTCCCAAAGTGCTGGAATTATAGGCATGAGCCACTGCTCCTGGCCCTATTGTTTTTTTCTTTAATTTTTAAAAAAAATTTTATTTAATTAGTTTATTTATTTTAGAGATGGACTCTCACTCTGTCACCCAGGCTGGAGGGCAGTGGCACAATCCCGGCTCACTGCAACCTCTGCTTCCTGGGTTCAAGTGATCCTCTTGGGTTCAAGCCTCTCAAGTAGCTGGGACTATAGGCACGTGTCACCTCACCCGGCTAAATTTGGTATTTTTAGTAGAAACGTGATTTCACCATGTTGGCCAGGCTAGGGTCAAACTCTCCCAGGTGATCCGCCTGCCTGGGCCTCCGAAGTGCTGGGATTACAGGCGTGAGCTACCGTGTCCGACCTGACTTATACATTACATGTCTTTCCCAAGCAGAAAGGTAATTTACTGGTGGCAATGACTTTTTTTTTTTTTTTTTTTTTTGAGATGGAGTCTGGCTCTGTCGCCCAGGCTGGAGTGCAGTGGCCGGATCTCAGCTCACTGCAAGCTCCGCCTCCCGGGTGTACGCCATTCTCCTGCCTCAGCCTCCCGAGTAGCTGGGACTACAGGCGCCGCCACCTCACCCAGCTAGTTTTTTGTATTTTTTAGTAGAGACGGGGTTTCACCGTGTTCGCCAGGATGGTCTCGATCTCCTGACCTCGTGATCCGCCCGTCTCGACCTCCCAAAGTGCTGGGATTACAGGCTTGAGCCACCGCGCCCGGCCGACTTTGTCTATTATATCCCTTGTTGTATTTTCAGGGCTCGCTATATAGCAGGAGCTCAATAAATCCTTGTTGAATTAATGATGTCATCTCCTTTTCTTTAATATTCCTCTTTAGGAAATTCACACTGGGTCCCCCACCCCCAGAACACCACAACATGTCGTCATTGTGAGAACAGAGCCACCACCTGAGTGCATCTTGCCCTGAGTCCCAATAGCCCCCACATCACCACATCCCTGGGACCCCACTTACAGTCCCCCACATCTACACAGAAGACTGCAGCATTGCAACACCAGCTGGACCCAGCTGTTCAGCCATGACTGGCACCTGAGCACCAGTTTGTGCTCGAAGGCACAGGTAGTCCAGCACAGAGAGGAGATTGCCCGCAGGACAGTGGAAGCTGATGCACTTGCTCCCCAGAACCTGAGAGCTGCTTGACTGGGGCCCACTGCTGCCCTCACTAGTGACCCTGCCCCCTCCAAAGGTGGAATCACCAGATACCCACACATACCCACTGCAGGGCCTGAGGACTGGCCTGCCCAGCATCCCTGCTCCCAACACAGCCATGCTATAGCTTTCACAAACAACTGCAGCCTAGGCCACCAAGGCACTCACAGATACCACTGACACTGATTATGGTTGAAGAAATCAAACGAAGACTATACTACTACGGCTACCCAGAAGCAAAGGCAAAGTGCCTTACCCAATTGACACCACTGGACACATCTAGGGGAAAAAAATTTCCCTACAAAAGCTACTCCATTAAAGTTGGAAGAAATGGCTGTTCCACCAGATGTGCAGATATCAACATAGGGACACAAGAAGCCTGATAAAGCAAAGAAACAGAGTGTCTTCAAAGGAACACAATAATCCTCCAGTAACTGACCTCAACGAAAAAGAAGTCTATCAAATGCCTGAAAAGGAATTCAAAACAATGATCTTAAGGACAATCAGCAAGATATAACAGAACACAGATGCTTCAACAAAAGCAGGAAAAGAATGCATAATCTGAATGAGAAATTTAACAAGAAGTTATGAAAAGGAATGAAACAGAATTCCTGGCACTGAAAGAAAAAATACAACTGAGGGTTTCAACAATAGACTAGATCAAGAAGAAATAACTTCTGAACTTCAAGACAGATCTTTTGAAATAATCCAGTTAGATAAGAAAAAAGAATGAAAAAACCTACAGGACATATGTGACACCATTAAGTGAAAAAGTGTTTCCATTATGGGAGTTCCACAGGAGAAGAGACAGGAAAAACAAATAATAACTGAAAATCTCCCAAATCATAGGAGAGATACGGACATCCAAATACAGGAAATTCAAAATGTTCTATACAGGTTCACCCCAAAAAGGCCTTCTCCAAGCCTCACTATTGTCAAACTGTCAAAAGTCAAAGACAAAGAGAGAAAAGAATACAAGGAAAAATGCATTAAGTCAAATATAAGGAAACCTCCATCAGACTAACAGTGAATTTCTCAGTAGCAACCTTACAGGCCAAGTAAGAATGGGATGATTTATTCAAAGTGCTGAGTGTATATTGTTAATATATATTGACAGCCTGGGTGTGGTGCCTCATGCCTATAATCCCAGCACTTTAGGAGGCTGAGGGGGGCAGATCACCAGAGGTCAGGAATTCAAGATCAGCCTGGCCACCATGGTGAAACCCCATCTCTACTAAAAATATAAAAAATTAGCTGGGCGTGGTGGAGCATGCCTGTAGTCCCAGCTACTAGGGAGGTGAGGCCAGAGAATTGCTTGAACCTGGGAGGCGGAGGTTGCAGTGAGCCGAGATCGTGCCACTGCACTCCAGCTTGGGCAACAGAGTGAGACTCTGACTCAAATAAATAAATAAATATATACTGACAGATAAATATGTCAATTTCAATGACAATCATCGAAATTGTCAGTTAAGAATACGATACCTAACAAATCTTAACTTTCTTTTTTCTTTTTCTTTTTTTTTTTTTTTTTTTTGAGACGGAGTCTCACTCTATTGCCCAGGCTGGAGTGTAGTGGTGTGATCTCGGCTCACTGCAAGCACTGCCTCCCGGGTTCACGCCATTCTGCTGCCTCAGCCTCCCGAGTAGCTGGGACTACAGGTGCCCGCCACCACGCCTGGCTAATTTTTTGTGTTTTTAGTAGAGATGGGGTTTCACCATGTTAGCCAGGATAGTCTCGATCTCCTGACCTCATGATCCACCCACCTCCACCTCCCAAAGTTCTGGGATTACAGGCATGAGCCACCGCACCAGGCCACAATTCTTTCAGAAATGAAAGAGAAAGTCTTCCCCAGATAAGCAAAAGCTGAGGGAATTCATCACCACTAGACTGATCTTACAATAAATGCTTAAGAAAGTCCTACATCTGGAAACAAAAGGACAATACCTACCATCATGAAAACGTATAAAACTCACAAGTAAAGCAGACACACACATGAGAAAGATAAAGGAATCAAATAATTTCACTACAGAAAACCATCAAACTGCAAAAATCACCAATAAGAGAGGAAAAAAGGAAGAGAAGTATACAAAACAATCAGGAAACAGTTGACAAAATGACACGAGTAAGTCCTCATCTATCAATAACAACTTTAAATATAAACAATTTAAATCCCCCAAGTAAAAGATACAGATTGGGTGAACAGATAGAAAAATAAGATTCAACTATAGCTGCCTACAAGAAACTCATTTCACCTGTAAAGACACACATGGACTGAAGGTGAAGGATGAAAAAAGATATTCCATGCAAACAAAAACTAAAAGCTAGCATGAATAGCTATGCTTAGTTTGGGGAAAAAAAATAGTCTTTAAGTAAAAAATGTAAAAAGAGACAAGGAAGGTCATTATACAACAATAAAGGGATTAATTCAGTAAAAGGATATAACAATTATAAATATATATTTACACCTAACACCAGGGCACCCGGATATATAAAGCCAATATTATTAGAGGTAAAGGAAGAAATAGACCCCAATATAATAATAGTTGGGGATTTTAACACCCTACTATTACCATTGGTCAGATTGTGTAGACAGAAAGTCATCAAAGAAACATCAGAGTTAAACTGATTTAGGCCAAATGGATCTAACAGACATTTACAAAACATTTCATTCAATAGCTGCAGAATACACATTCTTCTAATCAGCACATGGGATATTCTCCAGGATAGATTATACGATAGGCCACAAAACAAGTCTCAACAAATTTTTAAAAATGAAAATTATATCAAGTGTCTCTTCAGACACAATGGAATACAACTAGAAATCAGTAACAAAAGGAATTTTGGAAATGATACAAATATATGGAAATTAAATAACCTGCTCCTCGATGACCAGTGAATCTATGATGAAATTAAGAAGAAAATTTTAAAATTCCTTAAAACAATGAAGATAGATACACAACATACCAAAACCTATGGGATACAGAAAAAGCAATACTCAAGAGGGAAGTTTATAGCAATAAATGCCCACATCAAAAATGTAGAAAGGTTTCAAATAAACAACCTAGCAATTCACCTTAAGGAACTAGAAAAACAAGAACAAACGAAACCCCAAATTAGTAGAAGGAAAAAAATAATTAACATCAGAATAGGCCAGGCACGGTGGCTCACGCCTGTAATCCCAGCAGTTTGGGAGGCCAAGGCGGGTGGATCACATGAAGGTTAGGAGTTTAAGACCAGCCTGGGCAACATAGAAAAACCATGTCTCTACTAAAAATACAAAAATTAGGTAGGCGTGGTGGTGGATGCCTGTATTCACAGCTACTTGGGAGACTGAGGTGGAAGTTGCAGTGAGCCGAGATAGTGCCACTGCACTCCAACCTGAGCAACAGAGTGAGACTCTGTTTCCAAAAAAAAGATCAGAATAGAACTAAACAAAATAGAGACAAAAAATACAAAATATCAGTGAAATGAAAAGTTGGTTTTTTGAAAAGAAAAAATTGACAAGCTATTAGCTAGACAAACTAAGAGAAAAGAGAAGACTCAAACAAAATCAGAAACAAAAAAGGAGATATTACAACTGATATTACATAAATGCTAAGAATTATTAGAGACTATTAGGAATAACTATATGCCAACAAATGGGAAAATCTAGAGGAAATGGATAAACTCTTGGACACATGCAACCTACCAAGATTGAACCAGGAAGAAACAGAAAGCCTAAACAGATAAATAATGAGTATCATGATTGAATCAGTATTGAAAAGTCTCCCAACGATGACAACAACAAAAAGCCCAGGACTGGATGGCTTTGCTGCTGAATTGTACCAATTTTTCTATTTTTTTTTTCTGGGAGACAGGAACTCTCTCTGTTATCCAGGCTGGAGTGCAATGGCATGATCATAGCTCACTGCAGCCTCAAACTCCTGGGTCCAAGCTTTCCTCCCACCTTAGCTTCCCAAGTAGCTGGAACTACAGGAGTGCACCACCATACCCAGCTAATTTTTTTAAATTACTTTTTTGTAGCCAGGCATGATGGCCCACAACTGTAATCCCAGTACTTTGGGAGGCTGAGATGGGTGGATCACCTGAGGTCAGGAGTTTGAGACCAGCCTGACCAACATGGAGAAACCCCATCTCTACTAAAAATACAAAATTAGCCAGGCATGGTGGTGGGCGCCTGTAATCCCAGCTACTCAGGAGGCGGAGGCAGGAGAATCACTTGAACTCGTGAGACAGTGGTTGCAGTGAGCAGAGATCACGCCATTGCACTCCAGCCTGGGCAACAAGAGCAAAACTCCATTTCAAAATGTGTGTGTGTGTGTGTGTGTGTGTGTGTGTGTATATATATATATATATATTTTTTTTTTTTTTGTAGAGACAGGGCCTCCCTGTGTTTCCCAGGTTAGTCTTGAACTCCTGACTTTAAGTGATCCTCTTATCTCAGCCTCCTAAACTGTTGGGATTACAGGCATGAGCCATTACACCCAGCCTATCAAACTTTTCTAGAAGAACTAACACCAATTTCTCAAACTACTCCGAAAAATTGAAGAGGAGGAAATTATTCTTGACTCCCTCTATGAAGCCAGCATTATCCTGATACCAAAACCAGACAAGGACACACACTCAAAAAAGAAAACTATGGGCCAATATCCCTGACAAACACAGGTACAAAAATTTTCAACAAAATACTAGCAAACCAAACACAAAGATTATATTATGATGTAGTGGAATTTATACCAGGAATGAAAGGATGGTTTGACATATCAACAAATGTGATACATCATGTCAACTGAATGAAGGACAAAAACCAAATGATCCTCTCCATAGACACAGAAAAAGCATTTGATAAAGTTCAATGTTCCTTCATGATAAAAACTCAACAAAGCAGGCATAAAAGTACCTCAACACGATAAAGGCCATAAGCAACAAAACCCACAACTTACATCCTACTGAACAGGGAAAAACTGAAATATTTCTATCTATGAATTGAAACAAGACAAGGATGTCTGCTTTTACCACTTTTATTCAGCATTGTACTGGAAATACTAGCCAGAGCAATTAAGCAAGAGAAAGAAATAAAAGGCATCTAAATTGGAAAAGAGGAAGTCAAATTGCCCCTTTTTGCAGATGACATGATCTTATATATAGAAAATCCTAAAGACTCCACTAATAAACTTAGAACTGATCAATGAATTTAGTAAAGTTGTAGGATACAAAATCAACATACAAAATGAGTAGTGTTTCTGTACACCAATAACAAACTAGCTGAAAAGAAATCAAGAAAACAATCCCATTTACAATAGCTACAAAAAAAACAAAAACAAAAAAAACCTAGAAATAAATTTAACTAAGGAGGGGAAAGATCTCTGCAATAAAAACTACAAAACATTGATGAAAAAAATTGAAGAAGATACAAAAAAGAGAAAGACCTTCCATGTTTACAGATTGGAAGAATTAATATTGTTAAAATGACTGTATTACCCAAAGCAATCTTCTGATTCAATGCAATCCCCATGAAAATACCAATGACATTCTTCACAGAAATAGGAAAAAACAGAAGCAATAGGTTAATGGACATAAAATTCTAGCTAGATAGGAATTATAAGTTACAGTCCTCTACAGCACTGTGAGGTGACTATAGTTAACAGTAACTTACTGTGTATTTTCAAATAGCTAGAAGAGATGATTTTGAATGCTCCCAAAGCAAAAAAATGATAAATGTTTGAGGTGATAGATATGCTCCTTATTGTGATTTTATTATTATACATTGTATACCTATATTGAAATATCAGGCTGGGTGTGATGGCTTACACCTGTAATCCCAGCACTTTGGGGGGCCAAGGTGGGTGGATCACTTGAGGCCAGGAGTTAGAGACCAGCCTTGCCAACAGGCAAAACTCCGTCTCTACTAAAAATACAAAAATTAGCTGGGTGTGGTGGTACATAGCTGTAATCCCAGTTACTCAGGAGGCTGAGGCACGAGAATCTCCTGAACCCAGGAGGCGGAGGTTGCAATGAGCCGAGATCGCACCACTGCACTCTAGCTTGGGCGAGAGAGCAAGATTCCGTCTCAAACAAACAAACAAACAAAAGTCTGTACCCCATACATTAATTGACATGTACAATTATTACATATCAATTAAAACATTTTTAAATATTCTTCTTTAAGCTATACTACTGAGAATCAGTGCTGAATCCGACTTCCCAAGACCCAGTTTTACACTTATTGCCCCGTTCAGAAACACATAGCATCTTCTTATCACTAAGGAAGTAACATTCTAACTTAGTTTAACTTTAAACCTACCTCAGTCCCATTCAGACTTGCCTTTCACCCACGGCTTCTCACAGAAACACTGCGGAACTCTTGATGACTTCCACACATCTTGCAGAATCCCACATGCCTTAGAACTCTTACCTACAAGTAATGGAAACCAATTGAAGTCAGCTTCTTATTTAAGCAAGGTAGTAGAATGTCAGTTTTGCAAGATGATGAACGTTCTGTGGGTGCACAGCAGCGGTCATGGTGTAGCAATGTGAATTGTTGGGGTAGCAATGTGAATGCTACCCAATGCCTCCAAACTAGACACTTACAAATCATTAAGATGGTAAATATTATGTTATACGTACTTTACCACAATTTGGGTGGGGTGGAGAGAAAAAGTGGGGTAGAATGTAGTACCATGACAATAAGGTGATAGTGTTGTTTGAGTGAACCGAGGAGAGACAGAGACCCATCCTGGTGGGATGAAACCAGGGAGTGGGAACACCCGCTCTTCGTAGACCCTGTTTCTGTTCCGCCTCTGGGTCAGCTTCACTGTCTTCTCTCGGCAAACAAGCTTTTCCTGCCCCTCAGGTTGTGTAACACAGCATGGCTGTCCACAGCACCCAAGATAGTCAGGGCTCACAGGCTCAACCCTGTGAGGAGGCTGGGTCGCAAACCCAAGCTCCCAGAGCAGAGCGTGCCGCTTCGCCCAGGCTGGGTCAGGGTCCATCCGTCCCTCGTCAGTTGTGACAGACAGACATGGCTCCTGGGGTCTTCCCCTGTAATTCTGTTTTTAGAGAGCCGGAAGTTCTCAGTGAAGAGAAACTATCATAAAAAGGGAAGTCACCCCAAAAGGAGCTTATAACTCATCTGAGTTTCAGCTCAGGGAAGGTTTCCTGGAGGAAGCAGAATTCAACCTAAGATCTTAAAAACGAAGAGGCATTATTTGAGCAGAAAGATGGAAGAGAGATGTATTAGTCTGTTTTCATGCTGCTGATAAAGACATACCTGAGACTGGGAAGAAAAAGATGTTTAGTTGGTCTTATAGTTCCATGTGGCTGGGGAGGCCTCAGAATCATGGTGAGAGGCAAAAGGCACTTCTTACATGGCAGCAGCAAGAGAAAATGAGAGGAAGCAAAAGTGGAAACCCCTGATAAACCCATCAGATCGTGGGAGACGTATTCACTATCATGAGAATAGCATGGGAAAGACTGGCCCCCTTGGTTCAATTACCTCCCCCTGGGTCCCTCCTACAACACGTGGGAATTCTGGGAGATACAATTCAAGTTGAAATTTGGGTGGGGACACAGCCAAACTATATCAAGAGAGAAGAGTTCTGGGCTGAGGTTGGTATGTTTAGAGGCCTGAGATGGTGTGTAAGTGAAGAATGGGATTGACTGAGGATGGAAAATCCAGAATAATAGTGTCTCCTACCTCTTCTACTCAAGAGGACACTTGAGCTCCAGCCATCGCCTACCTTCCAGGAAGGAGAAAGAGGCAAAGGACATGATCCTTCCCATCAAATGTCCATTCTAGAGACTGCAGATGGCCCTCCTTCCAAACCCATGTAAATCCCAGAGAGGCTGGAAAAGGTCACCTTTATTCTGGGTGGGTAAATATCTAGCTAAGAATCAGAGATTCTATCACTAAAGATGAAAAAGAAAACAGATGCTGGAGGAGATGTAGCCATCACTGACTCAGAGGAACAAGGCATTGCTCTCCCCAGGAAACTGGAGAGTCTACGATGAGGAGCATAAAGATGGACAGGAGAGATTTTGATTGTACAGGGAGGGTTGTCCACCTGTTTCTTTAAAGTTACTATTTATCATTGTCCACAAGTCAAGCCTATTTCTTTTCTTAATTAACTTTCGCTTTTTTTTTTTTTTAGAGATGGGGTCTCATACAGTGTCCAGGCAGGTCTCAAACTCCTGGCTGCAAGCGGTCCACTCGCCTCAGCCTCCCAAAGTGCTGGGATTACTGGTGTGAGCCACCACACCTGGCCGTAACTTTTACTTTTGTAATAATTATAGGTTCACAAGAAGTTGTGAAGAAATGTATAGATAGTTTCCACACACTCTCCACTCAGCCTCCCCCAGTGTTGAATTTTTACCCAATTATACGATAATATCAAAACCAGGAAACTGGTACAATCCATGGATCTTTTTCAGATTTCATCAGTTAGACATGCACTCATGTGTGTGCGTGTGTGTGTGTAGCTCTAAGACGTTACCACACACGTAACTTCATGGAACCATCACAATCAGGCATTCAACTAGACTAGCACCACAAGACTCCCCTGGACTCCCCAGACACCCACCCTCTCTGCCCCATCCCTAACCCCTGACAACCACTAACCTGATGATTACGTTAACACTGAATGCAGTCTGTGTCCCTTTGAGATCTGCTTCCCATGCAACCCGATTTCTTTAAGGGTCATCCAAGTTGTACGTATCAATAGCTCGTTCCTTTTTGTTGTTGAATGCCATTGCCTTGTATGGATGACCCACCATTTATTTAACCATTCATTGATTGAAGGACATGTGGGTAGTTTCCAATTTGGGGCTATTACAAATACAGCTGGTACGAACATTTGTGCACAAGTTTCTATCAGTTTTCATTTCTTAGGGATACATGCCCAGGAGTGCAACAGCTGGGTCACATGGTAAGTCCGTTTCTAGTTTTAAAAGGAACTGCCAAACTATAGTCCACAGCAGCTGTCCCTACCCATGTGCATTCTCATCAGCAATGTATAAGTGGCCCCGTTTCTCAGCATCCTTGCCAGCATTTGTATTATTGGCTTTGGATTTTGACCTTTCTGATAGATGTGCAGTGATGTCTCACGCACTCATCTGTGTGTCTCTGATGGAGGACAATGTTGAACAACCCTTCATGTGCTTATTTGCCACGTGTACATCAAACACAGGATGGTTTGGCAATGTGGATGCATTGACGTGAGACCTGCCTGTCCCCTCCCCCACCTGCGATGCCGTCCGCAGGAGACTGGAGATCTCTAGAGAAATTGAACTAAAGGGACTTCTTACATGAGGACACAGAGTGCGGAAGGAGGTGGGAAGAGCAGATGAGTCTCAGACCAGGTGGCAACACGCTTTGCCATCTTCCACTTGGCACCCAGGCAGGAGGTGAATGGTTGTCTATTGCTGTGTAACAAGCCACCCCAAAATGTAGTGGTTTAAAACAACAACAATCACTTACATTCCATACAAATCCAGAATTTGGGCAGGTCTCAGTGAGGACAGCTCATTTTTCCTTCACATGATGTCATCTGGAGCGGTTTGGCTGGGGCTGGAGGGTCTGCCTCCAAAATGGCTCCTTCACGTGGCTGTAGACTGGCCGTGCAACCAGGAAGTTGGCCAGGGGCCTTGGTGCTTCTCTATATGGGCCCCTCCAGGGCACTGCTTGAGCTTCCTCACAGCATGGTGGCTGAACTCCATGAGCAAGAATGCCAAGAAGCCTGGGTAGAAGCCACAGAACTTTCTATGATCTTGGAAGCCTTGGAAGTCACTTCTACTATATTCCATTTGTCCAGGAAGTCACTAAGGTGACCTAAGTTCAAGGGACGGGAGATTAGGTCTACCTCTCAATAAGAGAATTAGAAATAATTTGTGGCAGGCCAGGCGCGGTGGCTGATGCCTGTAATCCCAGCACTCTGGGAGGCCGAGGTGGGCAGATCACTTGAGGTCAGGAGTTTGAGAAATAATTTGTGGCTTTCTTAATCTACCACACACAAAGCTTTCAATAGTTTTTTAGTATCTCTCATTCTCAAATGTGAACTGATAGCCAAAGATCACCAGACATTTGAGGAAAGCCTTTAATATGAAGACAGAGATAAAAAAAAGAAAGAATAAAGAGACAGAAATAATAAAGGAAACTGTAAAAAAAAAAAAAAAAAGTTATTATGGGGGTAGGGCCGGGCGTGGTGTCTCATGCCTGTAATCCTAGCACTTTGGGAGGCCGAGGCAGGTGGATCATTAGAGGTCAGGAGTTCGAGACCAGGCTGGCCAACACGGTGAAACCCTGTCTCTACTAAAAATAACAAAAAGCCGGGCATGGTGGCGGGTGCCTGTAATCCTAGCTACTTGTGGGGCTGAGGCAGGAGAGTCTCTTGAACCTGGGAGGTGGAGGTTGTGGTGAGCCAAGATCGTGCCACTGTATTCCATCAGTTAGAAAATAGGTTCAAAGCAAAATGGAGCAGAAAGTAGAGAAATTTCTTACAAAGCCCCATTCCCACATATGCATTGTCTCTTCTATTATCAAACACAAGTCTTTTTTTTTTTTTTTTTTTGCAGGGGGTGAGACAGGGTCTTGTTCTGTCACCCAGGCTGGAGTTCAGTGGCATGACCTTGGCTCACTGCAGCCTCAACCTCTGCAGCCTCTCACCTCAGCCTCCTGAGTAGCTAGGACTATAGGTGCCACCACCATGTCTGGCTAACTAAAAAAAAAATTTTGTAGAGATGGAATCTCACCATATTGCCCAGACTACAATCCATTTTTTTCTTTTTTCTTTTTTTTCCATATTTTCTATTTTCCTACTTTTTTCTTCTTCTTTTGTGGTTTTCATTTATTTTTGTTATATTTATTGTTTGCTAAGCTTCAGTAGACACAATCTATTTTTTTTTTTAAGACAGAGTCTTGCTCTTGTCACCAGGCTGGAATGCAGTGGCATAATCTCAGCTCATTGCAACCTCCGCCTCCCAAGTTCAAGAGATTCTCCTGCCTCAGCCTCGTGAGTAGCTGGGACTACAGGCACCTGCCTCCACACCCAGCTAATTTTTATAGAGATAGGGTTTTGCCATGTTGGCCAGGCTGGTCTCGAAGTCCTGACTTCAGGTGATCCACCCGCCTTGGCCTCCCAAAGTGCTGGGATTACAGGAATGAGCCACGGTGCCTGGTCGACACAATCCATTTTTAAAGAAAACGTTTTGAAGTATTTTGAGATCTTCATCCACATTGTTGTGTGTAGCCATGGTTGGTTTTTTCTCTTCGCTGTATGGCATTTCGCTGAATTACTACATCATGATTTATTTGTCCATTGTGTCATTACCAAATCACTCAGAACTTTGTCTACCATGTTATAAGTTTTAGATTTGATTGTATGTGCACAGGAAACTATCAGAAGACTTTGTTGTTGTTGAAAAGTTTGGGAAATGGATTGGAGAAAGCCAAAATCGATACAGGGATACCAGCAAGCAATTGCCAAAGCTTAAGAAGTTATTGAGGAAGGCAGAGACCACGGTGGGGTAAAGAGCAATAGATTTCAGGAGCCATTGGGATGGAGGACTCCACACATTTCGGCGGTGGGTCAGATGAGAAGGTGGATCATGAGGGGGAACACCAGCGTGACTCCTGGGTGTCTGGCTTCTTAGCTGGCTGGAGGATGGTGCCCCCTTGACACCACACCAGAAGAGGAACAGGTCTGGGACTAAGGAGGAGTCCAGTTTGGATCAGGTTGAATTTGAGTGGCCTGTGAGACATCCAGGTGGAGACATCAGATAAGTAGTTGAACATTTCCATCTAGAGCTCTAAAAAGAAGTTTTGGGTAAAGATACAGATTTGGGACTTAGAACCATGAAACTAGATTAGTTGCACAGGAAGATAGCTTAGAATGAGAAGGGAGCAAGGCCTGAACCTTGAGAAAAACCCACATTTAATAAGTGCGGGGAGACCCTCAGGCTATTGTAAAAGCTCAGGCAGGTGCTGATGAGGGCTGAGACTAGGGAGGTGGGGACGAAGAGCAACAGGTTCAGGAACTATTCCAGGGAAGGTTCTGTGCAGGTCAGTGATGGGTGGGGCATGCAGATTGAGGGAGGTCCCTGCTGGGCAGGGTGGAGAGGGAGCAGGAGCCACCAGAGACAAAGGGGGAAAACTAGGAGGGACTCAGGAATAAAACTGTCCTCTTTTGTAAAATGTCTAGATCTTCGAATTGCCACTGCCAAATGACTTCTTGTATTAGTCCATTTTCATACTGCTATGAAGAAATACCCAAGACTGGGTACTTTGTAATGAAAAAGAGATTTAATGGACTCACAGTTACACATGGCTGGGGAGGCCTCACAATTATAGCAGAAGGTGAAGGAGGAACAAAGGCATGTCTTACATGGCGGCAGGCAAGAGAGCATCCTTTATAAAACCACCAGATCTCATGAGACACGTTCACTATCTCGAGAACAGCACGGGAAAAACCTGTCCCCATGATTCAATTACCTCCCACTGGGTCCCTCCCACGATACGAGGGGATTATGGGAGCTATAATTCAGATGAGATTTGGGTGGAGACACATACCATTTCCTTTCTTCTAACCACTTCCCATCCATCACATTTCTGTCCTAAGTTGTCTCTTTTCCCCCTTGGGGGTCCCAGGCAATGATAAAACACTTGTTCCAGCCTGAATACCGTAAATAGACTTTCTGTGGTCACATTTGTATAGTAAGAAAAACATGTGGACCCGGAAGTTTTCTCTTGCCGATGTGGATTTTCGTTCCTCCTTCACAGACACGGGTCCTTTAGTGTCTCAGTGGCTGCCTCCCTCGCTGTGGCCTAGTGTGGGCCTGGGACGCTCCCCATGCCGAGGAAGCTCACAGGGAGTGTCGAGAAGCAGCTCCACACCCGCCCCATGCCTTCCCCACGGGCACCTCAAGGAGAAGGCGTCCACCCAGGGACCACCGTGGGGACATTGCTCTGAAAACTTCCGGGATTAGTGGGGAACCAGAATTCCCTAATAGCCAAAGTGAGTTGATCCTCTGGAACAATCCTGGAGGCATCTTTACCCTGGAATGAACACCGCGGATTAGCCCCGCCATTTCTTTACCCACACGTCTCAGTGCTCTTTGTGAAGGTCGCCCAGGTGGTCGCCCACTCAAAAGAACCCAAAGCAGGACTAAAAACAGAAAAGAAGAGACCCAAGATGAGAACCCGCCAGACCCAAATGCAAGGTTAAGGACTTGTAGAGACTTACCCTGGGCTTATTCACAGTGACCCAGAAACCACACAAGGTTAAGGACTTGTAGACTCACCCTGGGCTTGTTCACACGTGACCCAGAAACCTGAGATGTGGCATTTCTGAAGGGTCCAATTTATGAAGTTGAAAACTGGGGCAAGCTCATTTGTTTGTGCAATGTTGATTGCCAACGGTTAATCACCAAGGGTAAGTGGAAGAAATCATTCCTGTTCATTTGCAAATGGAAATCAAATGAGGACTGTGCCGAAATGCATCAGCATTTTCACTTCCAACAGAAAGGATTTCAGAAGACAGCTGACCTTGGGCTGCCTGGCAGGCACGGGCCTGGCGCCGATACTTCTGCTCAGAGCGCCCGTGCTTTTTGGTAAGGCTCAGGACGTTCCCTGCCGTTCCTGCCCGTCTCAAAGGCAGACCCATTTAGTTTGGAAAGTAGGAAGCCTTTTCAGAGGCGGTGAATTCCTGCGCACACGCCAACGCCACTTCTTGCTTTTTTATGGCTCCACAGGGACTTGGGATGCACTTCACCTTGCTGAAGGGGTTCAGCTAATTATGCTGAAATCCTTCCAAGAGGCGAAGTGATGTGTTTATAAATCCTCCTTGCTGAACTGTTGGCCTCCAGAAATTTTATAATAATAAAGCATTTCCATGTTGGGTGGGTTCTCTCCCCTCCAGCCGCTGAAAGTGCAACATTTTCTTTCATGGGCAGTTTGTTAATACTGCATTTTATGCCCTCATGGGCGCGTGCATCGAGTCCTGAAGTAATAGCCCCGCGAATCAGATGTGTAATGGATTTCTCTCCATGCTGCGGGATTCATTACCGTGATTTATGGCTGTTTTAATGTACACAGCCTTCTTAAACAACTTAGAGTTGATTGTTCTGGTACTAGACTTGGGTCCAAGAGAACTCTGGAGGGTTGCCATTGTTCAGGAAAGCTATCGGTGTCCCTGAGGAGGTAAACAACCTTGGATCAAAGGCTTGAGTTACCCCACCATCACTCCAGCAACTGAAGTGGGAAGTGCCTTACCACGGGGAGGGGACCGCAAGAGTGCTGCCTCGTGGGAAGTGAGTCCCGCTGTGGCTTCGGTAGAGCGGCTCTTCCCTTGTAAGCCCAGCAGAGATGAGCGGGACCACAGGGAGGGACGGGCACCCCAGCAGAGATGAGTGGGACCTCAGGGAGGGACGGGCACCCCAGCAGAGATGAGTGGGACCTCAGGGAGGGACGGGCACCCCAGCAGAGATGAGTGGGACCACAGGGAGGGACAGGCGCCCCAGCAGAGATGAGTGGGACCTCAGGGAGGGACGGGCACCCCAGCAGAGATGAGTGGGACCACAGGGAGGGACGGGCACCCCAGCAGAGATGAGTGGGACCACAGGGAGGGACGGGCACCCCAGCAGAGATGAGTGGGACCTCAGGGAGGGACAGGCACCCCACAGAGATGAGCAGGACCACATGGAGGGACAGGCACCCCAGCAGAGATGAGCAGGACCACAGGGAGGGACGGGCACCCCAGCAGAGATGAGCGGGACCTCAAGGAGGGACTGGTACCAGCTGGCCTTATTGAGTCTAGTCAGGGCACAGTCATGGCATTTCCCAGAGGAGGCCTTCGGAGACTGAGGGACAAGAGAGCTGGGCCTGAACCCTGCCCAAGGCCATCCTTGGACAGAACCAATCTGGGTTATTCAGTGCACAAAGATCTTCCCTTTTATTCAGAAACAACCTTTGTG
This sequence comes from Macaca fascicularis, assembly GCF_037993035.2. Classification (NCBI taxonomy): domain Eukaryota; kingdom Metazoa; phylum Chordata; class Mammalia; order Primates; family Cercopithecidae; genus Macaca; species Macaca fascicularis. The sequence goes on along the minus strand of NC_088377.1, from coordinate 198,351,214 downwards.
GTATTGTTTTTAGTGTGTTAAGAATGGCTTTAATGCCTTGTCCAAGTACCGGGCCATCGCTTAGGCCATTTCAACCTAAGCCGAGTACCTGCTTACAACTTGGACATTGGGACAGGTTCTTCCCAGGAGAGCAGGAGGCACGAACGGGGGAGGACAGACACTCCGCAGAGCGAGGGGAGGCGCCGGCACTCGGTTCTTTATACGACTCCTTTGTTTTATGTAAAACCACACAGGGTGTCTACGGGGGTCCCCAGCTAGATAGGCCAGGGCTCCAACAAAGAAAGAAGTCTCCGGAAAGGAGTGGGGGGGGCACTGGGTGCTGAACAGAGAGAGGGTAACTTTTGGAAAGTCACTTTGGAGGAGGCAGAGGAGTTCTTAGCGGCCAGTGTGAGGCTGCACCCTCCTCCCCAAGAGGCCCGTACATTCCTGCAGAGGCAGGGAGGGTGGTGGTGCCCCCTGGGAGGGCAGATGGCCCACCTGTGCCCAGGTGCGAGCTGTCATGGGAAGTAAATGGCCCCCGGATTGCCGAGGGCTCTCCATCCACCCACTGGTGGATCTCTTGGTCTCTTGGTCAGCTGCTCTTTTTTTTTTTTTTTGAGACGGAGTCTCGCTCTGTCACCCAGGCTGGAGTGCAGTGGCCCGATCTCAGCTCACTGCTACCTCCGCCTCCCAGGTTCAAGCAATTCTCCTGCCTCAGCCTCCTGAGTAGCTGGGACTACAGGCGCATGCTACCACGCCTGACTAATTTTTGTATTTTTAGTAGGAACGGGGTTTTGCCATGTTGGCCAGGCTGGTCTTGAACTCCTGACCTCAAGTGATCTGTCCACCTTGGCCTCCCAAAGTGCTGGGAGTACAGGCGTGAGCCACTGCGCCTGGCCAGTCAACTGCCCTTTAATGTGCCAGCCACCTCAGTGTCCTGAGAGCCTATGGTATGGGATCAGAGTTCATTTAACCAAGAGGTGTTTAATTAAAAATTTTATTTTAATTAATTAATTTATTTATTTTTGAGACGGAGTTTCATTCTTGTCGCCCAGGCTGGAGTGCAAGGGCACAATCTCGGCTCACTGCAACCTCTGCCTCCAGGGTTCAAGCGATTCTCCTGCCTCAGCCTCCTGAGTAGCTAGGATTACAGGCATACACCACCACGCCCGGCTAATTTCATATTTTTAGTAGAGACAGGGTTTCTCCATGTTGGCCAGGATGGTCTCAAACTCCTGACCTCAGGTGATCCACCCGCCTGGGCCTCCCAAAGTGCTGGGATTACAGGCGTGAGCCACCGCACCTGGCTGAGGTGTTTAATTTTTAATATAGCATGGGACAGAGTATATTTAGCAAAATGTGATATTTTCTTGCTTTTTTTTCTGTGATTGTTTCACAGGCCCCTTGTCTTATGACCCCAGTGGGACCATCAGGTAATGAACATGTATTTGGCGGCTGCTGTATGCACTACCCCTGGCTGAATTCTCACAACAACCCAGGAGCTGCTTGGTATTCTTGCTGCCATTTTAGTGCTGAAGAAGCAGACTGTTGAGAGGTTATGTCACTGTCTGTGGTCACGTGGCTGGTAAGAGAGCAGCCCAGAGTTTCCATTTCCGTCTGTGTGCCCCTTTAGGACGGGCACGGGATCCTCCCTGCAGGTGGAGCCGTGGGAAGGAAGCAGCCGTGCAGCCGTCCACTGACAGTGGCTGGAGCTCAGGTCCCAGGTTCACGTCCCACCTGGGCCATATGCTGCTCTGCAGCCTCAGATCACCTGGTGTCTCCATGCAGTCATTTCCCACTGTCTACGTTGGGAATGATGACAGTACCCATTTCCCACCTTCACAACAGGGACGGTAACTGTGGCGTCTGCACCCTGCACTGAGTAATGCACATGGAGACCCAGCACAGAGCCAGGCCTGGTGAGCCTGGATTCCTTGGAATTTCATGACAGTAGCTCTTTTATTTGGAAGTGAAGTGAAATCCCTGGAGTGGCAGCTCCTCTGAACTAGAGTTTAGACCCGTAAAATTCCCACTGGTATTTTATGTAAATATGTTGACACCACAACCTACCCGCTCCTAGAAACCTTTGCATCCTGTTGGCAGCGTCTGGGGGAGGGAAGTTCTGTGCAAACGTGCAGAGCTGAGGCCGAGGCTGAGGCTGTGTGTTCATGAAGCTGAGGAAACAAACCGGAGAGGGAAGACGTCGAAGGACCTCTGAAGAGACAGAAGACCAGGCTTTTCTAGAACTAAGTCCTTTTCTTGAACTAAACCCTAGAACTAAACTAAACTCGGCTCCAGAGACCTACACGGCCCCTGTCTCATAAACACATGGAACACACAACCAACCAGGCATTTCCAAAAACCCAGCATGCGAAAGAAGATCCCAGAGGAAACAGCAGAACAGCTGATAACCGGGAGGGTAGTATAAAACCTGCGAAAAATTCTCAGTATCCTCAGAGACGCTCAACAGAGTGGGTGGCTTCACTAAAGAAGAGTGAGTTCCTCAGAGAAGGAGAAATCAAAAATCTCTTTAGAAAGAAGTATATAATTGATGAAATAAAAGTCTTCACTGGTACACTGAAGATTAAGTTGATACATTGGAAGATAAATGGGAAGGAATCTTCCCTCCAAATAGAGCAAAACAATGAAGAGATGGAAATTATCAGAGGAACATTAAGAAACCATAGCGGGTCAAGTGCAGTGGCTCACACCTGTAATCCCAGCACTTTGGGAGGCCGAGGCAGGAGGATCACCTGAGGTCAGGAGTTCGAGACTAGCCTGATCAACATGGTGAAACCCTGTCTCTACTAAAAGTACAAAAATTAGCCAGACATGGTGGCACACATGTGTAGTCCCACCTACTCTACTCAGGAGGCTGAGGCAGAAGAATTGCTTGAATCTGGGAGGCAGAGGTTGCAGTAAACCAAGATCACACCACTGCACTCCAGCCTGGGTGACAGAGCAAGACTCCATCTCAAACAAACAAACAAACAAAATCCCACAGAGACTTGATATCTATGTAATAGGAGTTACAGAAAAGAGACTACAGAAGGAAAGAAAATATCAAAGAAATAAAAGAAAACATGAAAGAAATAATAGAAGACAATTTCTCTGAGCAGAAGAAAGTCATGTTACTGGATGACAAAGACCTAGAGAATACCAGCAGAATTAATTTTTAAAATGCCCTCAAACCTGGACACACTCTGGTGAAATTTCAGAATTCCAAAAATGGAAAAAAAAAAAAAATCCTAAGAGCTTCTGGGAGGAGAGGAGAAGGTACCTATAAAGTGACAAGACTCCTCAGATTTCTTCTTGGGGATAATATATAATAATACAATGAAATGAAGTGTCCAAAACTCAGAGGAAAAGTTGCTGAACCTAGAATTCTATAGCACATGAACAATTAGCCATCTGTGAGGTCAAGAAATGGATATCGACATGCCACACAAGACTTGAAAAAACTACTCAAGGTGGTGCTCCAGCAAAATGAAAAAGGAATTCACAAAGAGAAAAGCATGAAATACAGGATTCTGGGGCACCTAAATATCAATATCCGCCATAATGGAATGACTGGAGGAACTATGGCCCTGATACATGATGGAAAACTAAGTAGCAGCTGAGAAGAATGGGGCCAACCAGGAGAGACCAATACAGACATCGCTGAGTGCACAGGACAAGCTGCAGCGTGACACGGAATGCTGTTTTTGCTAAACACACACATACACAGATGCAAATTATTATATACTATTATAGATACATGAAGACTTAGGAAAATTCAAATGTAAAGGTCTGGGAGTATACACAGGCGTGGTAGGAGGAAGTTGGGGGGTTTGGGAGCAGTGGGTGTGATCAAAGTGACTATAGACCTTTCAATAATATTTTAAATTTTACAAGGAGAATGTACACACACACACATTATTATAAAATTTGAAAAACAAAAATATAAACAAAGCAAAGCACAAGTCTATTAGACAATAAGTGCAAAGCTAGAAAAAATTAAGAGAGTCACCTAGACCTTGGTGTTTGCAAGAGTCTACTTTGAGCAGCAAAGCTTTGGGAGCCAAGGATTACATTTCCTTTTTATAGGTCCAGGCATACTGTTTGGCTCCAAAGGGAATCACATAATCATAAAATCATAAGTGTATTTTTAAACAATTTTATTGAGATGTAATTCATAGACCATCCATTTAAACTGTACAATTCGGTGGTTTTTAGTATAGTCAGAGTTGGCCAACCATCACAACCAATTTTAGAACTTTTTTTTATCACACCGAAAAGCAGCCCTTTGCCCATTGGCACTCATTCTCCATTTCTCCCTAATACATCATCACCCTCCAGTCCTAGGCAACCATGAATCTATTTATTGTCTCTGTAGATTTGCCTATTAGGAACATTTCGTATAAATGGAATCATACAATAGGTGGTCTTTAGTGACTGGCCTCTTTGGCGTGGCAGGATGTTTTCAAGGCTTATCTATGTTGTAGCATTTATCAATAATTCCTTTTCACTGCTGAATAATCTTCCATTGCATGGGTATTCCACATTTCGTTTATCCATTCATCAGTCGCTGGATATTTGGGTTATCTCCACTTTTCGGTTATCATATAAATAATGCTACTGTGAACATTTATGAATAAGTTTTGGGTGAACATACTTGTTCATTCTTCCTGGGTATATACCTAGGAGTGGCCATATGGCAACTTCATGTTTAACTTTTTGTTTGTTTTTTTGAAACAGAGTCTTGCTCTGTCACCCAGGCTAGAATGCAGTGGTGTGATCTCAGCTCACTACAACCTCCACCTCCCAGGTTCAAGCGATTCTCGTGCCTCAGCCTCATGAGTAGCTGGGATTACAGGCACACGCCACCACGGCCAGCTAATTTTTATATATTTAGTAGAGACAGGGTTTCGCTACATTGGCCAGACTGGTCTCAAACTCCTGACCTCAAGTGATCCGCCCACCGTGGCCTCACAAAGTGCTGGGATTACAGGCGTGAGCCACCACACCCAGCCCTGTTTAACTGTTTGTTTTTTTTTAATTAAATAAATATGCCGGGCGCGATGGCTCAAGCCTGTAATCCCAGCACTTTGGGAGGCCAAGACGGGCGGATCACGAGGTCAGGAGATCAAGACCATCCTGGCTAACCCGGTGAAACCCCGTCTCTACTAAAAAATACAAAAAATTAGCCGGGTGAGGTGGCAGGCGCCTGTAGTCCCAGCTACACGGGAGGCTGAGGCAGGAGAATGGCGTAAACCCAGGAGGTGGAGCTTGCAGCGCGCCACCGCACTCCAGCCTGGGCGGCAGAGTGAGACTCCGTCTCAAAAAAAACAAAAACAAAAACAAAAAAATCAAATAAATAAATACATAAAACCTTTTTTTAAAGACAGGGTCTGACTCTGTTACCCCACCTGGAGCGTAGCAGCACGATAATGGCTCATCGCAACCTCCACTTCCTGCACTCAAGAGCTCCTCCCACCTCAGCCTCCCAGTTAGCTAGGACTACAGGTATGCACCACCACGTCTGGCTAAGTTTTAAATTTTTTGTAGAGTCAGGGTCTCTCTGTGTTGCCCAGGCTGGTCTTGAACTCCTGGGCTCAAGTGATCCTTCCACGCCAGCCTCCTAAACTGCTAGGATTACAGGCATGAGCCACCACGCCCGGCCTATGTTTAAGTTTCTGAGAAACTGCCAAACTGCTTCCAAAGTGGCTGCACCATTTTACGTTACGTTCCCGTGGGCAATGTAGGAGGGTCCAGTTTTTCCACATCTTGTCAACACTTGTTATTATCCATGATTTTGATAATAGCCATCCTCATGGGTATGAAGTGGTGTCTCACTGTGGTTTTGACTTGTATTTCCCTAATAATGCAAATGTCTTTTACTGCATTTTCCAGTTATAGAATCACCCTATAAACAAAGTGTGGAAGACTTGATTATAATTACAAAACAAAACGTGAGCATAGAATTTGGGAGCATAAAAATGACAACTAACAAAGACTGGAGGCCAGGCTTCGTGGCTCACGCCTGTAATCCTAGGACTTTGGGAGGCTGAGGTGGGTGGATCACAAGGTCAGGAGTTCAAGACCAGCCTGGCCAACACAGTGAAACCAAGTCTTTACTAAAAATACAAAAAATTAGCCGGGCGTGGTGGCAGGTGCCTGTAATCGCTTGAACCTGGGGGGATGCAGATTGCAATGAGCCAAGATCACGCCACTGCACTCCAGCCTGGGCAACAGAGCGAGACTCTGTCTCAAAAAAAAAAAAAAGTAGTTGTAATTATTAACACATACTCAATAACTACGCACACGTGGTGACCTGTGTGTGTACAGATGCAGGATTGTTTATGTGCACGCCGTGAAGGAACCCCGGGGGTGTATATAGCACACTCTTAGCAATGTGGTGTGAACTGGGGGCCGGATGGGTGTACAGAAGATCTCCACTGAACAGTAGATAGCAACAATTTACATGTTTTGTTTACTTTTCTATCAGAAAATAAGTTCTACATCATCAAAAATACGTGTCCCAGAAAAAAATAGAAAAATTCCTCCCGATCCGTTTGCTCCTCCTGCTCCCCTTTGAGACTGCCGTCTCTGGAACCTCGTGGCCAAATTGCCACAGCGTCTTCCAGAATCATCTTCCATCTTTACTAGATGTGAATCTGACCATCTCCATTCCCCACTCTAAAATATTCAGTGTCTTTAAAGAAAACATAGAACCAATCAAACAGGGGCGGTGTTCAGAATGTTCCAGAACTGGCGTTGCCTTGATGCAGGACGTGAGGAGAGCCACATGAAGCACAGGACGCGGCCACTGTTCATGAAAGCAGCAGGCTGTTCCTACGTGTGTGGCTCCACGCTCATGCACGGAGTAAAAAGAAAGAATGGTTCGTGTGCTTTTAATAATCTCAGGGTGTTTCTAAGACATCATGAAACCCAGAAGCCATAAAGGAAAATGTTGATAAATTTGACTAAATAAAAATGTAACAGTTTTTTGAAAAGAAAAATGCATAAATCAAACCATTATAGAGACAAACTGAGGATAAACATTTACAACACATACAGTAGACTGAGAGCTAATCTCCTCAATTTGCAAAGAGCTCCTATGATCTGGAAGAAAAAGACCAAGAATCCAAGAGAAAAACATGGGCAAAGGACAGATGGTTCTTAGGAAAAGAAACACAAATGGTTTTATATCGATGAAAACATCCCCACCATCACTCATAAGGAAAGATAAATGCAAGTTAAGACTAAATTGAGGCTGGGCACGGTGGCTCACGCCTGTAATCCCAGCACTTTGGGAGGTCAAGGTGGACAGATCACTTGAGGTCAACAGTTTGACCAGCCTGGCCAACATGGTGAAACCCTGTCTCTACTAAAAGTACAAAAATTAGCAGAGTGTGGTGGCGGGCACCTGTAATCCCAGCTACTTGGGAGGCTGAAGGATGAGAATCACTTGAGCTCAGGAGGTAGAGGTTGCAGTGAGCTGAGATCGTGCCACTGCACTCCAACCTGAGCAACAGAGTAAGACTCTGTCTCAAAAACAACAACAACAACAAAAATTAACCACATGTGGTGGTTCACACGTATAATCCCAGCTACTTGGGAGGCTGAGATGGGAGGATCACTTGAACCTGAGAGGCAGAGGTTGCAGTGAGCTGAGATCGTGCCCCTGCACTCCAGTCTGGGCAACAGAGCAAGACTATCAAAAAAAAAAAAAAGAAAAAAAAAGAAAGGAAAGAAAGAAGTAAAGAAAGAAAGAAGGAAAGAAAGAAAAGGAAGGAAGGAAGGAAGGAAGACAGGAAGGAAGGAAGGAAGGAAGGAAGGAAGGAAGGAAGGAAGGAAGGAAGGAAGGAAGGAAGGAAGGAAGGGACAGACAGACTAAATTGAAATACTATTTTGGCCGGGTGCGGTGGCTCAAGCCTGTAATCCCAGCACTTTGGGAGGCCAAGATGGGTGGATCACGAGGTCAGGAGATCAAGACCATCCTGGCTAACACGGTGAAACCCCGTCTCTACTAAAAAATACAAAAACTAGCTGGGCGAGGTGGCGGGCACCTGGGGTCCCAGCTACTCGGGAGGCTGAGGCAGGAGAATGACGTAAACCCGGGAGGCGGAGCTTGCAGTGAGCTGAGAACCAGCCACTGCACTCCAGCCTGGGCGACAGAGCGACACTCCGTCTCAAAAAAAAAAAGAAATACTATTTCTCACCTACTAGACTGGCAAAGAGGATAAAGTTTGGAGTAAGGAGGTAGAAAAACAAGCTTTTCACACATTGCTCAATCTCTTTGGTGGACAATTTGGTATTACCTATAAACATTTTAAATGAATATACCCTCTGTCCCAAGATTTCCTCTCTAAATGTCCTTGTAAATATATCTTTATATAAGATATAAATTATGTATAATATAAATAATATTTATATATTAATTTAATTAATTATTTAATTAATTGATTACTTAATTAATATTTAATTAATTATACAAAAATATATAGTTATATATTATATATAATTTTTATATAATTTATATTATATATTTTTATATTATATATATTTACATATTATATATATTGTATAATTATATATTATAGATAATATATAAATATATATATATTTTTTGAGATGGAGTCTCATTCTGCCACCCAGGCTGGAGTGCAGTGGTGTGATTATACCTCACTGGGCTCAAACTCCCAGGCTCAGACAATTCTCCCACCCATCTCAGCCTTCCAAGTAGCTGAGATCACAAGTGCACACCACCACATCTGGCTATTTTATTTTATTTTTTTGTAGAGATGGGGGCTCACCATGTGGCCCAGGCTGGTCTGTAACTCCTGGCCTCAAGCAATCCTCCTGCTTCAGCCTCCCAAAGTGCTGGAATTACAGGTACAAGCCACTGTGCCTGGCCAAAAATATCTTTTTAAGGATATTCATCATAGTAGTTTTTAGTAGCACCTTGGGCCAAGGGCTCCTCATCTTGGCTTAGAGTAAGGCATGCACTCAATAAATATTTAAGTTATGCAGCTTAATCATTGACCGTATCAGACAGGCAGCAGAAAGGTAATAACAGAGAGTGCACAGGGCACAGAAGACGGCATCCACCTCCTTCCCAAGGCCAGCCACAGCAAGCCCCGCTGGATCTAACAGAAAGTCAGCAGCGAGTCTGGGTTCCCCACACCCTGCACTGGCCTGTGACAGGTGCCCCACAGGACAGACCACTGAGGGTCCTCTGTGCTTCTTCGGCCATCCACGGCCAGCATTCCTGCACTCATGTACTTAAAAATCTTCCACTAAATCCAATTAGTTGAGGTTCTTGGCTACAAAAAACAGGAACCGGTAAATTTAAGCAAAAAAAAAAAAAAAAAGGAATTTATTGCAAATACATCAGAGAGATCATGGAATGAGTGGGAAGACTTGAGAGTAGGCTCAGAGAGCAGCATTGCTGATGGTAGACTCACAGACAGGCTCCCCTCAGGCACTCACTCAGGCCCCAGCTGCCTGCGGTTCTGTGACGCATCCGCATGGTCCCTTCATCATGTGTCGCTGCTTCCAGGCCCAGCATGGAAAAGTCCAACTGGACAAGCTAGGGCATAGGAGCTGGGAGGAGGGTGGATGGGTCGCTCTGGCTTTCACAGGGGCTAGACGCAGGTCCTTCCTCTTACATAGACTCGGCATGGGGGTTCCCCACCCAGATGGGGGTTCCCCGCCCGGAGTATGGGATCTGGATGCTGGGCAGGCCCTTCCTCTATTTTGTTTGTTTGTTTGTTTGTTTGTTTTTTGTTTTTTTGAGACGGAGTCTCGCTCTGTCGCCAGGCTGGAGTGCAGTGGCGCGATCGCAGCTCACTGCAACCTCTGCCTCCTGGGTTCAAGTAATTTTCCTGCCTCAGCCTCCAGAGTAGCTGGGACTACAGGCACCTGCCACCACACCCAGCTAATTTTTGTATTTTTAGTAGAGATGGGGTTTTACCATGTTGGCCAGGATGGTCTTGATCTCTTGACCTCATGATCCACTGGCCTCAGCTTCCCAAAGTGCTGGGATTACAGGCGTGAACCACTGCGCCCGGCCCCTTTCTCTTACGTAAACTCAGCATGGGGGTTCCTCCCCCGGAGCATGAGCTCTGGATGCTGGGCAGCTGTCTACTGCAGTGACCCAAGCTTCCCCTTCGGAGACTATTCATCAATCAATCAATCAATCAACATTCATTGAGCATCAAAACTGAAATACCAGTGGTTGCCTGGGCTTCCCGCCACACCCTTCCCCAGCCCTAGCCCCTGCCTTTGTCTTTGCCATTTTTTCTATTCTAAATTCCTTCCACAGCTGATCACACCAACGATGAAAACATTGAAAACATAACCCAAGGAGCATCGGCCCAACTTACTCCTTCTCTGTCTTGGTACCTTGAACTAAGAGCTCAGGAGTCAACAGCTGACTGTTCGTACTGGAATGAAAGGCCAAGCAGAACTGAACCGGAGTCTGTGCTGAGGCCTGTGTGTGTGTGTGTGCGCGCACATGTGTGCATGTGTGGGGCGTGGGCATGCACAGGTGGATGTGCACAGACCATGTGCCCCCGTGAAACAGGGAGAAGTCATGTCTTTGACAGCCCGAGGTGTCTGAGACACACGTGGCCTGGTTTGGCTTCTGCCTTGGGTGTCTGTGGGATGACCTGGGTACCCTCCAGCAGGCCCCAGGCTACCCAGGCCAGGCTGAGTGGGTTTCTATTCCTTGTAACCAAACAGGCCCTGATGAAGACAGATGCCAACGCTGTGCCAGGTACAGCCCCAGCACTAGGCATTGGAGTCGTGGGCAGGGCTGACACCCGGAAGGTGGGTCCCATGCGTGAGAGGCAGTTGTGCTCCCTGACAGGCTGCTGGATCACAGAATAGCTACAGGAAGTGAAGGGCCAGAGACTTCCTCCAGCTCAGGCCCTTCGTGAACAGATGGGGACACGGGGAGCCACAGCGGTGAACGACAGGCCTGGAGTCACGCTGCGGTCGTGCCTGCGGAGAGCTGAGCCTGGAGCTGCGGTCGTGCCTGCGGAGAGCTGAGCCTGGAGGCAGTTCTCCAGTTCCTCAGGTCCTTTCGGCCTTGCCAGGCCTCTGCCAGGGTGGGAGTCTGCCCTAGCCTGCTGGTGAGGGGCAGACACCGTGGCATAGAGGCTGTGCCCTGCTTGACATGCCTCCGCCCTTCACCCAACGGCCACCTCACGGTCTGCCCAGCAGATAGGGAGACTTGGAGTCCTGTGTGCACAGACACCTCTGTGACTCCAGGGCAGCGCTGCAGCACGTCTGAACGCCCGCTGACAGGTATTAATCAACTGAGTATGGTGATAAACTGCTCCGTCTGACAGGCGTCGGCTCCAACACCGCTGGTTTACAGCTCACCGCCAAGGCCACGGTTGAAGGGGGTTTCTAAGGCCGGGAGAAAAGCAGTGGGGTGGGAGCGTGTCACAGAGAAAGCATGGATTTCCATCGGCATCGGCCGTTCCAGTCCTTGGCCAACTTACCTGAGCATGGGGTGTCAGGCAGGAAATGGGGCTGGGGGAGTTTGGCTCAACTCGTACTTCTAAATTGAATCCTGTGTCTGAGAGGCAAGAAGGCCTTGGAGACGCTGCTTCTGCATTGAGAAGCTTCCGCTTTCCAGAGAGATCATGTGTGTTATGGGTGGAATTTTGTCCCCTGAAACTCACACATTGGAGCCTAAGCCCCAGTACCTGTGAAGGTGGCCTCATGTGGAAATGGGGTGTTTGCAGATGTAATCAAGGTAGGATGAGGTCTCTAGGATGGGCCCTAATCCCGTGTGCCTGTGTCCTTATGAAAGGGGGAGATTTAGACAGAAACAGACTGTACACGAGGAGAGGCCAGGTGAGCACGCAGGAAGAGGTGGGGTGATGCTTCCAGGAGCCGGGGCCACCAGAGACTGCCAGCAACGTCCAGAAGCTGCAGGGCGGCCTGGGACGGACTCCTGCTCAGCCTCAGAAGGAACCAGCCCTGCCCACGACTCAGCCTTGGCCTTCCCGTCTCTGAGCTGTGAGCGGACGCATTTCCGTTGTTCAAGCCGTGGGGTTTGCGCCACTTTGTTACAGGGGTCCTGGGAAAGTACTAATGTCACCGCAGAGCAGGGCTGCAGGACCCCGTGAGTCACACCATCAATGCAGGGTCCAGACACACGAGTCACCTGGACAATTGTCACCTGAACCATCCACTTAATTAAAGGGAAAAAAAGACAAGCTCGTCGGACAACTGGTTTAGCGGATCTTCTTTCCCTCTTTTGTCAGCAGTTTGCCTCCCTTTACTTCCGGTTCCACGGTTCTGGTGATCGAGGGAGGCTGTGGGTGGAGGCCTGCCACCATCTCGCCGGGTCTGAGCTCGGCAGCCTCTTCGAGCAAACGCCTGCCTCTGTGACCTAATTCAGAACTCCAGTGGGGCCAGAGATATGTGCACAGGGCTCCATTAGGAAAGAAAGCTGCTTGCGCCACAGCTGACTAATGCTTCTTCTGGGGCCAGCAAACTGTCTCCTGTGAGGAAATATATTATTCTATAATTTCCCTAAAATATTAAAAGTGGAGTTCTGCTTGGAGAGGACCAGCCCACACTGATTCACAGCGTCCTAGGGAGGACAGGCCTGGGGGTTTTGGAAGTTACACCAAGCCTTTCACATCCGAAGGGCTGTCGTGGGAAAATGTGGACTTCTGTTGAGCCCAGACAGAGGTGCCTGCTGAGAATATTCAGCCTCAAAGAGCAACGACTTTAACTCTGCAAGGAATCAGATACCACGGGGAAGGCAGCTGTGTGGTTGGGAGAGAGAAGGATGGTCACTTCAAACCCAGCTGATTGGGAGGCCGAGGCAGGCGGATCACAAAGTCAGGAGTTCAAGACCAGCCTGGCCAACATAGGGAAACCCCGTCTCTACTAAAAATACAGAAAATTAACCAGACATGGTGGCAGGTGCCTGTAATCCCAGATACTCGGGAGGCTGAGGCAGGAGAATCGCCTGAACCCGGGAGGCAGAGGTTGCAGTAAGCCGCGATCATGCCACTGCACTCCAGCCTGGGTGACAGAGCAAGACTCCATCTCAAAAAAACCCCCCAAAAAACCAAAACAAACAAACAAAAAAACCACCACCAGCTGAAACGGGAAGAATAGTGTGTGTCTTAGCCTGAAAATCCAAGGGAACATTTAATTTATCTCCAGCAAGGCTGTTAATCTGGAGTTTAGAGACCCCCCTCAAGAGGTCTGTGGATAAAATTTAGGAGTCCATGAACTTGAGTGAGAAATAATTATATGTTTATTTTCACTAATTTCCAACTAAAATCTGACATGCCCTTCAATAACAAACGTGAACTGCAAAGCACAGCTGTAGGAGTTCATCCTGTGGCTCTGTCACCAGCAGAAAGCTCAGATATTCTTACTATCACACTAGTGCGGACATCTCCATATGCTTCACATTTTTACAGAGATCCTGGAACATTGTTTACACCCGTCGTTCCTTTGAAATAGCCAGGATTAGACCCTCCCAGAGATCTGGTCATTTCGTGCATTAACAGAGAGGTGTACACAGTGCTCTTCTACACATTTGCTTAAATGTTTTTGATAAGTATATTCCAATATGAGTGTTCTCCTTCTTAAGCCTACATATTTTGCATTATTCATTGAAACATTTTCTTCTGAGAAGCCACCCCTGGGTTCCACCAAATAGCCCAGCAATGGAAGGCACCTCAGGAGCCCCTGACCTAGGACTGAGACTGGAGTCAGACTCCAACCAGGAGAGTAGAAGGCACTGTGAGTGCCGTCATACGCCATATAATTGCGGTCACCTCGAGACCGCATAGACAACAGCTGATGTAACCGCAGTCACCTCGAGACTGCATAGACAACAGCAGATGTAACCGTGGTCCCCTCGAGACCACATAGACAACAGCAGTCCTGTAAGAACCTTTTTTTTTTTTTTTTTTGGAGATGGAGTCTTAACTCTGTGGCCCAGGCTGGAGTGCAGTGGCACAATCTTGGCTCACCGCAACTCCACCTCCCAGGCTCAAGTGATTCTCTTGCCTCAGCCTCTCGAGTAGCTGGGATTACAGGTGCCCGCCACCACGCCCGGCTAATTTGTGTATTTTTAATAGAGACGGGGTTTCACCATGTTGGCCAGACTGGTCTTTAACTCCTGACCTCAAGTGACCCACCTGCCTCAGCCTCCCAAAGTGCTGGGATTACAAGCGTGAGCCACCGCGCCTGGCCATCATCCCGTAAGATTCTAATGCCATATTTTTACTGTGCCTTTTCTATGTTTGATGTGTTTGGATATGCAAATCCTTACCATCGTGTGACAACTGCCTACATTACTCAGTCTCAGACTCTAGAGCAGCTGGAGTCACAGGGGAGTCTACCACCAGCTGCCAGGGACGCCCACTGAGTCACCAACACTCAAAATGCCTGGTGTCACCCTTCTGTTTTCCATCTTTCACTTGTACCTTTGTTATCAGGATCCAGCCAGAAGCCAATGGTCTGCGGAGTTGCAGGGTCAGCCAGCCAGGGCCCCAGCAGAGCAGGGAAAGGGAGACCAGGGCCCCAGGCAATGGCACGGTGTGTGATCCCGCAGTTTTCGCCTGCCCAAGCACTGCCATCAGTGTCCTGGGTTTCTCCGAAGTCCAAACACGTGCCCCCAGCTCAAGCAACACAAAGAGTTTGAGAGAAAATTTAGATGTTAGACCACGGTCTCAACATCACGGCCCACAATGTCCATCCACTGACAGCTCCGGCCGCCTGGGCTTGGCCGGGCCACAGAAAGCATCGCATCTCTGTGTGTTATTTATGCACCTGGAACACCCGCTCCTGGGCTCCTGCAGCCACCTCCCTCCACTTATCTCATCGATAACAGCAGGCATGCTTGTGCCACAGACACTGCTGAGGGAGAAGAAATAAAGTAATGAGATGTTCTTACTGATTTATTCATCCTCAGGCAAACTTGATCTGGAGCATACAATAAATATTGTGATACCTATGTGAATTAAAACAATCACTTACTTATTAGCGCTTGGCACCAGAAATACAGTCAGGATTAATGTCTTGGGATTCCTGCCGCTCCCTCTAATCTTATCTATTTTACAAGTAAGCTCTTTGCCTTCTGAGTTCATTGTAGGAATTGCAGTTTTACATCAATTACATTTCCATTAGCATTGTAGATATCCCTTTTCATATAACATTATCAGGCTGCAGATATACAAAACATCAATATCTTCCCTCACTTCATTATGCTAATCACACTCTGAGCTCCAGTGCCGAGTCCGTCCAGGAGTCAGATGTTTGTGCTGATGCAATGGTTACAAGCAGCGCAGCCGCCGGCCTCATTGCAGACGCAGACGAGGGCTAATGGGCCGGAGTAAAGCATGTGTCTGTCGTGGCGACCTTCTCACCATGCCGGCACCCGGAGATCTGTCACGCAGCTCCAGGGGTCCCAGGCCGCTCCTCGTGGGCTCCTTCACCGGCTACTTCTCCACACTGCAGTCGGAACTGCCCCATCAATGACCGAAGTAGAAAGAACGACAGTGTGAACTCACACCTAGGAATGTGTTTCTGGCTGGTTTTCAATCTCGACCTGCTCACCTTAGAGCTCCATGTCCTACGGCGCCCATCAATCCTGTCCATGGAATTTGTTAGTTTATTTATTTATTTATTTACTTTGAGATGGAGTCTCGCTCTGTCACCCAGGCCGGATCGCAATGGCACGATCTCTGCTCACCCTGACCTCCGCCTCTCGGGTTCAAGCGATTCTCCTGCCTCAGCCTCCTGACCACGCCCAACTCATTTTTGTATTTGATTAGAGATGGGGCTTCACCATGTTGGCCAGGCTGGTCTCGAACTCCTGACCTCAGGTGATCTACCCACCTCAGCCTCCCAAAGTGCTGGGAGTACAGGCGTGAGCACTGAGCCCCGCCATGTCCATGGAATTTAAAGGTGGAAGAAGAGCTGGAGGCTCCGGGTCAGTCACTGAAGTAGCCGTTCCTCGACAGCCTAAACAGCATATGCGCCAGGTGGATCAAAGCGCCCTGTCGAAGGGCAGCTTCCCTAGCAGCAACCCTTGTGTTGGGGGCGATGCCTGCAAGTTTTCGCAGCGTGTTCTTGAGGAAGCCTTGCAGGAGAAGGCATGGAACGGGCAGGGCCAGGGCTTGGGTAAGGCAGCCTTGACTGGACACGGGAAGCTGTGCCCTGAGGCTAGGGGGCGGGCCTCGGGCCCCTGCTGTGGGCTCCTAGCAGCCAGCACCCAACAGTGTGGGCTCCTGGACTGGCCCAGGCGCATTGCAGCCCAGTGCACACCGGCTCACATCCGCTTCCACGTCTCCATCACGGTCTTCCTCCCGGGAAGGAGTTCCTGTCTCCCAGATGCCCAAACCCCGTCCCTCCCAAGTCTGCTTGTCGTTGTCCCCAGCCAGCCCACGCAGGGCTCCCATTGCGGAGGCTGTGCCGGGTCTGAGCCACACAGCCTGACATTTGCCAGAGGGCTGCCTCAGACGGTTCCTGCCTCCTGTATGTTAGGTTTGCGTCTTCAGCACACGTACGTTTCCTCGGTGGTGGCGCTGCGGGTTAAATTGTGTCTCCCAAGAGACAGGTGGACGTCCTAGCCCCAGTGTCTCAGAACGGGACCTCACTGGGGAACAGGGTTTTGCAGGCGTGGTTAGTGATGAGGCTCTGCTGGAGTAGGATGGGCCCCCAGTTCGATGTGACTGTGTCCTTGTAAGAAGATGGTCCCACGGACACAGAGACGTGGTGGGTAGAATGCCTGTGACACCAAAGGCAGAAGTTGGAGCCAGGCAGCTGCAACCAAGAAATACCAGGAATTCCGAGCCCCTGGGAGCTGGGAGAGGTGGAGGGACCATCCCCAAGAACCTCTGGAGGGAGCAGGCCCTACCCTCACCTGGATCTCCGACTTGCAGCCCCAGAACTGTGAGAACAGATTTCTGTTGTTTCAAGGATCTGTCTTGGTACTTGGTCAGGGCCGTCTGAGCAGACTCGCCGTAGGGAATGTGACCCTGGTTTAGCTGACATTCTGTTTTGGTTTCATTTTCATTTGAGACAGAGTCTTGCTCTGTCGCCCAGGCTGGAGTGCAGTGGCGTGATCTCGGCTCACTGAAACCTCTGCCTCCCTGGTTCAAGCGATTCTCCTGCCTCAGCCTCCCAAGTAGCTGAAATTATAGGTGTGGGTTTTGCCATCTTGCCCAGGCTGGTCTTGAACTCCTGTGTTCAGGTGATCTGCCTGCCTTAGCCTCCCAAAGTGCTGGGATCACAGGTGTGAACCACTGTGCTTGGCTTACCTGACACTAAATGCAGACATCCAGTTGAGCAGAAGACCTGGAGGAGGTCGTCTCAGCAGCACTAACTCAGGGCGCTTTCCAAACCCACTCCAGAATCACCTCCACAGTTCACGGCACCTTTAAAAAATGTTTCCTCGGCTGGGCGCGGTGGCTTGCGCCTGTAATCCCAGCACTTTGGGAGGCCGAGGCGGGCGGATCACCTAAGGTCGAGAGCTCAAGACCAGCCTGACCAACGTGGAAAAACCCCATCTCTACTAAAAGTACAAAATTAGCCAGGTATGGTGGCCCATGCCTGTAATCCCAGCTACTCGGGAGGCTGAAGCAGGAGAATCCCTTGGACCCGGGAGGCGGAGGTTGTGGTGAGCCAAGATCGAGCCATTGCACTCCAGCCTGGGCAACAAGAGCTAAACTCCATCTCAAAAATTAGAAGTTTCCTCAATGGTAACAAAACTTGATTCTCTGAGGGGAAAATAGATTTTTAGAAGCACCAGATATGGGTGATGAAGTTGGGTTGAGGCACTGTGTCAGGTCAAGGGTGAACTGGGACTAGAAAGTCACAAGGTCACATGTACTGAGGCAAGCAAGCCCAGAAAGGCCTCAGGAGGCCTACACGGTGGGTTCAATACACACGCGTGACGGTCATGAGAAGAACGCCCTGGAGACCAACGCCCTGGCAGATGTCGCTGGAGTTTGTTTTTAAGTCTTTTTATGTTTTTTAATTTTTTTTTTTAATGGAGTCGCACTCTGTCTCCTAGGCTGGAGTGCAGTGGTGCGATCTCGGCTCACTGCAACCTCCACCTCCTGAGTGCGAGCAATCCTCCTGCCTCAGCCTCCCCAGTAGCTGGGATTACAGGCACCCACCACCATACCTGGCTAATTTTTGTGGTTTTAGTAGAGACAGGGTTTCACCATGTTGGCCAGGCTGGTCTTGACCTCATGACTTCACGTGATCCACCTGCCTTGGCCTCCCAAAGTGCTGGGATTACAGGCGTGAGCCACTGCGCCTGGCCACATCTTTTTATTTTATAGTCACAATTTGCATAATATTGCATAAAACATCATAATTTAAAGGATATTTGCATATCCTTTAAAAAAATAATCCACAGACATCTGGGTGCGTAGAAACAGCCTGTTAACCGGGTGTGTTCCATTGACTGGCCACACATTTCTGGGGTGGAAGCTAGATCTGTGGCGGAAGCTAGGTTTGCAGTGGAAGCCCGTGAGACCACACTGAATTGCTGAATTAAAGACTCACTACCATTGTCCCTGCATCGATGCCCCTGGCCACTGTCACCAAATCGCCACAAACGCAGTGGCTTAAATATCGTGAATGTCTTCTCTTCCAGCTCTGCAGGTTAGAAGCCCTGCATGGTCTCCCAGGGTTACATCAGTGCATCGTGGGCTGTGGTCTTTCAGGGACTGTGGGGAGGACCCGCTTCCTGCCTCCCGCAGCTTGAGAGCTGCCCACATACCATGGCTCTCATCCCGTCCTCCATGGTCAAAGACAGCCGAGCTGCCTCCCTCTGCCCTCTCCCCTCGCCCCTCCCCTTTCTCCTGCCTCCCTCTTCCCCTGTCTGGACCCTGTGATTTTACTGGGCCCACCTTGATAATGCAGGACACCCTCTCTCCCTATCTGAAGGTGAACCAAGCAGCACTTTCAATTCCATCCTAAATACCCTTTGCCATGTAACCCAACATATTCCCAAGTCCCGGGGATTTGGATGTGGATACCTTGGGGCGGGGGAAAGAGGGACATTATTCTGCTAACACATTCATTTATGCAAATGAAAACATTTATTCACTTATTTAACTTTTTCTTTTTAGCCTTTACCGTGCCCTGGGCACCCTTCCAGATGCCAAAGACCTCAGCAGAGAACAACATAGATCCGATTCTTGGTCTCATTGAGCACACACTCTAAGGAGTGGACAAGAAACAAGACAAAGAAGACTGGGTGTGGTGGCTCATGCCTGTAATCCCAGCACTTTGAAAGAGTTGCTTGAGGCCAGAAGTAAAAGACCAGGTGGGCAGCATAGCAAGACCCCAAGAGTGTCCTCTGTGGGGCTCTGGCTTCTGGTCCCTGGACTGCTTTGAGCAGGAAGGTCTGCGACTGCCTCTCCATGTACCAGATCGGAGGCTGCATGGGGATGAGGAGGGCAGGAGGGCTTGGCAGGAGGCTTTGCTCTACTCCAATAAGGAAGGAGGGGCTTGGACCAGGGAGATGAGTGCTATTGCTGCTGTGTTGCTGGACTCCAGATCTAGTGGGAAGAGAGAGCTGAGATAATCTTCAGACAGGTTGGATAAAAGCAGGCGAGAAGGGGAGGTGTGAGGAGTAACCCCAAGGTGTCAGTCTGAGTGACAGGAAGGATGGAGCTGCCATTTCCTGAGGAAGAGGAAAGGTACATCTTGATGAGAGGGGGGGCTAAGGTCTGATTCTTGGATGCTCTGAGTTTGAAATGCCCACAGAGTGCCTACCTGGAGAGGTCAGTGTCAGTTGGACACACAAATCAGAAGCCCAAAGGAGAAATCCAGGATGGAGATATAAAGTTGGGAGTTATCATTAAGTAGAAGACATCCGAAGCCATGAGACTTGGTGAAGGCCCCCAGGACAGACTTGACATGAGGGAGCAAAGAGGTTCAAGGATGGAGACTGGGCACATTCCAAAGCTCAAAGCTTGGGAAAATGGGGATGAGCCAGAAAAGAGGACTGCGAAGGAGCAGTGAGTGAAGAATAGAAAAAGCCTGAAAAGGGGATACCCTGGATTCCAAAGAAAGAGAGCACTTCCAGAAAGATGAAGTCATCCACTATGTCTACTGTTGCAAAGAGCTTTGATAATATTGACACTGAGAACTGGCCACTGGATTTAGCAACATGGCGGTCTCTAAGATCATAATGAGAGGAATTTCAGGGAAGGGGTGGGGTAGACTATATGGAGTGGGTCCAAAAGAATATGGAAGATTACCAATGGCCACATAATCTTAGAAAAGAAGGACAAAATGGGAGGACTTATACTTCCTAATTTTAAAACATCTTATAAAGCTACAGTGATCAAGACAGTGTGGTACTGGCCTAAGGATGGCTATATGGATCAGTGGGATAGAACTGAGAGTCTAGAAACAAGCCCTCACACTTATGGTCAGTTGATTTTCAATGAGGATATCAAAACAATTACAGCACAGCTTTTTCAACAAATGTTGCTGGGACAACTGGATATCCACATGCAAAAGAATGAAGCTGGACCCCTTCCTCACACCAGACAAATTAACTGAAAGTGGATGATAGACCTAAGTGTAAGAGCCGAAACTATAACATTCTTAGAAGAAAACATAGGAGCAAGTCTCCATGATCAGGGCTAGGTAAAGCCTTCTTAGATATGACAATAAAAGCATAAGTGACAGAAGAAAAATAAGTGAAAGAAAGTAAAAAGACAACCCTTTTGGTGGGAGAAAATATTTTCAAAACATATATCTGATAAGGGATTCATATCCAGAATATTTTAAGAACTCCTATAATAATGTTTAAACCCATTAAAAATGGGCCAAGGAGGGCCAGGTGCAGTGGCTCACGCCTGTAATCCCAGCACTTTGGGAGGCTAAGGTCCCAGGTCAATCACTGGGACCAGCCTGACCAACAGAGAAACTCCATCTCGACTAAAAATACAAAATTAGCTGTGCATGGTGGTGCATGCCTGTAATCCCAGCTACTCGGGAGACTGAGGCAGGAAAATTGCTTGAACCCAGGAGATGAAAGTTGCAGTGAGCCAAGATTGCACCATTGCACTCCAGCCTGGGCAACAAGAGTGAAACTTGGTCTCAAAAAGAAAAAAAAAAAAAAAAGTAGGGTCAGGGATCTGAATAGATTTTCTCCAAATAAGACCCACAAATGGCCAATAAGCACACAGAATGTTTGACATAATCAACCACTGGGAAAATGAAATCAAAACCAAAGTGAGATACCAAGTCATGCCTGCTAGCATGGCTACAGTGAAACAGAGATAACAAGGGTATTGTGAAGATCTGGAGAAACCCTCACTGCCAGTGACAACATAAAATGGTGACAATACTTTTGCAGTTCGTCGAAACGTGACACATAGAATTACCATATGACCCCAAGAGAAATGAAAATGTATGTCTACCCAAAAGTCACATGTGAATGTTGATAGCAATGTTTTTCATCATAACCCAAAGATGGAAGCAATACAACTGTCCACCAACTGAAGAATGAAGAAATAAAATGGTTATGTAAGGCTTGGGTGTGGTGGTTCACACCTGTAATCCCAGCACTTTGGGAGGCCAAGGCAGGTGGATTACTTGAGGTCAGCAGTTCGAAACCAGCCTGATCAACATGGTGAAACCCCATCTCTACTAAAAATACAAAACTTAGCCAGGTGTGGTGGTGCACGCCTGTAATCCCAGCTACTCAGGAGGCTGAGGTGGGAGAATTGCTTAAGTCCAAGAGGTCAAGGCTGCAGTAATCACATCACTGCACTCCAGCCTGGGCAACAGAGCAACACCCTGTCTCAAAATTTAAAATTTTTAAAAAATCAGAATTCTGTACAGAAATACACTGTCTGTGGCTCCAGATTGATCTGCCGAGAGTACACAGTAGACAGGACAGATTTACCTTGCTATCAGAACCAAGGCGATCGATTAGATATACAGCTTCAGGAAAGCTCAGTATTAAACTGTCATTTTGTCAATAAAATGTCATTTCATCAATATAATGTCTGTGTGCCTGAATGCTTCTGCATAATTAATTCTGCAGATGCATTAAGGAATGTTATACACAATATTAATCAAAAAGTAGTGTCAATAGGAGGGTACTATATAATCCAGATGTAAAGATTACAAACCTTCCTGAAAGCTGTATTCCCACTGAGACACTTCTCATTTAGAAATATTTGTATTTTTTTTTTTTTTTGTAAAGTTGCAATTTACAAAATTAGTCAAGGAAAAAGCAATTAGAGTAATACAGAGAAACCTCTTGGGAAATTAATGTTCTTTATGAAACATTGTCTAGTAGTTGGAAAGATGGAGATGGCAGTGTCACCTGCACCTGTGAGATCCCAGCGCTGTCCCCTCACCTGGCCACACCAGCGCTACCCCATGCTCTCCTCCAGCTGCCGCAGAGCAGACACAGCCCCACCATTCTTAGAGGGACCCACAGGTGCCCCTATTGCACAGGCCGAGGCCAAGTCGGCCCAAAGCCCTGGGTGTCTGTCCAGCGCCCCGGAAATGTTCCAGTTTGCTCCATGTGTCTGTCCAGGGCCCTGGAAATGTTCCAATTT
The DNA here is from genome assembly GCF_037993035.2 of Macaca fascicularis. Lineage (NCBI taxonomy): Eukaryota > Metazoa > Chordata > Mammalia > Primates > Cercopithecidae > Macaca > Macaca fascicularis. Next base: position 198,328,652 of record NC_088377.1, on the reverse strand, counting down.
GCTCCACAGTTGTTTCAGAGCCTAGCACCGCCTGACTACTGTAGATGGGCAGGGGTTTGGGAGTGGTAGGGGAAAAGTAATCCGGCCCCCAACACAACTGGCCCCAGCTCCTGCCCCCCTTGACAGTGCTCCCCAAGTCCTTGCTCCTCTTCTGATTTCTTCCCCACCCTGGGGGGCTCTCGGCATCCCTGCTTTTCTCCTGATCTCCACAGCCACCTCACTCCTGCCTCCCACCCCACATCCTGGGCCTGGATCCCACCGAGGGATCTCCACCGCCACGGCCCTGCAAGCCCAGGCTCTGCTCTTTCAGACCCTCATTGCGATGGCCGCGGCTTTCCACAGGAAAACCTGCTGTCCTCATCTGGAATCTACAAGGATGGAGGAGGGGTGAGAATTCCCATGCAGATGGACAGAAAGGGGCTTTGGGATGTACTCAGGGCCTCCTTAATGAGGTCCTGGTGTTTGGTTAACCCATGGGGAGGGTGTTAGGCTGAAGGCTCAGCCCTGGCCAGTGCGGCCTGGCACAGGTCCTGCGGCCTCAATCAGCACCCCTGGACTCCTGTGGGCGCTGAGCACTGAGGCCTTGCCTGCCACCCACATTGTCATTTCGCAGCCTGTGACAGAGCTGCCACCTGGCTGGGGTCACACTCCAGACACCTGGCAGAGCGAGGTCGCTGACTCCCAGGCTCTGAGCCCCGGCTTTGCCACCTGCACACTCTGCTGCCCTGGGCAAGTTCCTCTTTTCAGTTTGTGCATCTGAAAAGTAAGGGTGAAAATAATAATGCCTCCTATGCTTCCAATGAGATAAGACGCTGCCACGCATTTCAAACAGTGTTGGGTTGCTGTAAGCTGCCAGTTGATGTTGGCCATCGTCGTTGAACTGGGGCTCAGGCGCCCTGTTCTTGCGGGGCTGGGCCCCTCCCTGCGCAGGAGACTCAGACTCCACTGCTGGGGACCTTGGCTTTGCAGTCAAACACACCTGAGCCCTCAACCTGGCTCTGCCACCCCAGCTCTGTGGTTCTGGGCGAGTCACCCCTCCAAGCACTTCCCTCTGAGGGAATGCCAGGGCCTGCCCTGCTTCCTGTGACTTTCTGTGCCTAGTAAAAACCTGCGTTTGGAAAGAGTGAAAGCAGTGACCAGGGGGCAGTGTCAGGAGATGCCTCCCTCCAGGATCTCCGCAGTTAGCAATCCGAGGTGCGAGCTCACCACAGAGACCCCTGGGGGCTGCCCAGGAGAACAAATGGGAGAGGCCGAGCCCCGGACTCCGGCAGCCAAAAGCCAAGGAACATGTGAGCCCAGATCGCACCACTGCACTCTCCAGCCTGGGCGACTGAGCGAGTCGCCATCTCAAAAAAAAACAAACCTCTTTAGGTGGCAAGACAGATATTATTAACTCTGTGTATCATTAAAAGGCTCATGTTTGAATCAAATAGTTCTTATTAATTTAATTATTAAACCAAATTCACCATCATTGCAGTTCCTTTCAAAGGAATAATTGTATTATCAATACATTTCCCATCAAGTATTCCTAAGAACTTACAACTACCTATAGATCTATATTCATGGTCTGAATGAGGTCCTATGTGTTAAATATTTTATCTTCTGCATCTGATGCCCTCTATCATCTAAAAATGTTTTATAATAGTTTGGGGAAAGCAAACTCTTTTTTTTTCTTTCTTTCCTTTTTTTTTTTTTTTTTTTGAGACAGAGTCTTGCTCTGTGGCCCAGGCTGGAGTGCACTGGTGCTATCTTGGCTCACTGCAAGCTCCACCTCCCGGGTTCACGCCATTTTCCTGCCTCAGCCTCCCGAGTAGCTGGTACTACAGACGCCTGCCACCACGCCCGGCTAATTTTTTGTATTTTTGGTAGAGACGGGGGTTTCACCATGTTAGCCAGGATGGTCTCGATCTCCTGACCTCATGATCTGCCCGCCTTGGCCTCCCAAAGTGCTGGGATTACAGGCGTGAGCCACCGCGCCCGGCCAACTCTTTCTCTTAAGCTATAGGCCATCGATTAAAAGGAGGGCTGTTTTGATGTATGTAAGTCGCACCATGATTCCTCTGCGTATTTTCTGTCTGTGGAGGAGCCCAGCAAGTATTTTCCTCTTAGGTGATCTAAGTATGAAAGATTGACCAGTAAGTGTAGAGTGGTGATCACTCAGAATGATGGAAAGGTGACAGTGATGCCGATGATGAGAGTATTAACAAAAGGTTTCCTAAATTGCTCCTTAACTAAATCAATAAATCCCAACCTAGGGTGTCCAGGTCTCTAGGCACCTGGGAAGGTAGCCATGGAGAAGGGGAGGGCACTGTCTTCCGGGTAATTCCCATATATTACTTATAAAAGCTTAATTGAAATCCTGCACTCTCTCTTCAAGAGGTGGCCTTAGCTAGTCTTCGGAATCTCTTATTGGAAATGGAGTTAGCTTGCCTCAGGGCAGGACGTGTGTTCTCCCTCTCACGTGGACAAGAAGCTCAATATGGATTTAACTAATTTTTGTAAAGCAATGCATTACTTTAAATACAGCTTGGTATGCAAGTATAAGGTTATTAGGGGGAAATAAGGAGTCTTTCATGGCGCAAAGTTTAAGCAGCAAACAAATGAATTCTAGAAAGATCATATACAGACAAATTGAGATAGAATTATGGCCAGATGTGGTGGCTCATGCCTGTAATCCCAGCACTTTAGGAGGCAGAGGCGAAAGGATCATTTGAGCTCAGGAGTTTGAGACAAGCCTGGACAACATAGCAAGATCTCATCTGTATTAAAAAAAAAAAAAAAAAAGAGAGAGATTTGTAATGAACATCAAAACACATAGGTTACAAATTCTCATTACTAAACATCTGGCTAAGAGACCAGAGGGGGAAAAAACCCACAAATTTGAAAAGACCAAATAAAATGAACAACTAGTAATGAGTTAATTTTAATAATTTATATTAAATATTAATAGCTTAACAAATCACCACTCACCATTTAGAAAATGCTGGCCTACCCCCTGTAGACTATTCTGGAACAAGAATGTTATTCTATGCTATTGAAAAAGAATAGGTCCTAGTTATTTGAGAACCAATACAATGTTCACCCCCGACCTCCAAGGATACTTCACTATCTTTTCCCTTCCCTTTCCCCTTAAGAATAAAGGGCAGCATTGATACACCAACCTCACCTATGTACATCAAAAGCCCTGAAAACTATGCGATGTCCACAAACACATCAAAAATGAGGTGAGCGTTTCTGTGATTAAGTGAGAAATGTAGCTCTAGGAACACCTTGTGCTGTTTCACCGATGAACGGGACAGGGTGATAGAAGGTGTGGACTCAGCCAAGGCACAAGGGAAGTCCTCCCACTGTGGTCTTCCCACAGGCTAAGCCTGCCAGCCTCTTATGCAGCAACCGGAAGACCAGTGAGAATGCAGTCCATAAAGAGCTGCTGAATTGTTCAACGACTCAGGAGGTTTTTATGGAATTCTTACATTTTGAATTGTAGAAGCTAAAGACAAAAACCCAAAGAGCAGTCAACCAGCGATGTTTGCAGGACAGCTATTTTCTTTGGCTCTCATGGAAACACCCAACTCTAGGATTTTGAAGCTTGGTGGCTTTAGGTGAAATGCAAGGTCGTGCCAGGTTGATTTAGTGCATTATTAGCTGTTTATACAGTACCCAAGCAGCACATGACGTATGAAAAATGACTTTCCGATCTCAGGGAATAAATCAGGACTAGCAAGTGATTCCACTTAATACTTAACTTTAGCGAGTAAAATATTACACCTGTTATTATTCAGGGCAAACACAGCCCCTTCCATTTGTTTATTGAGGAAACAATTTATTTGAGGACATTTAATTGCAATAGTGAAACCTGACTTGGGGGGTTAATCCCAGTTTATCGATGCAATTAAAAGCAGTGTGTGCTGTGTCTCATATTTATTATCTAGGGGTAGAATGTTGACACAACCCCGGTGTTGAGATGGGTGTGCTTGAGAGTATCCGTGCTGTGCGAGGTGTAAGGTGGATGTTGCGTCATGTGTGCCACACACACAACTCTACTCTGTGTCAGCGTTTGCATAACCTAATTGGGGAAAGGCTTCTAATTTGATTTTACTTGGAGCAATATGGGTTCAAATTGTTATATAGATCCAGCGTTGTTTGGTTTCTTGTCAATGATTCATGGTATTTTAATGCCCAGCAGGCAAATACTAAAGCTTCTCATCACACATTTGGCAGTGTTCCACAATTCCCTTGGCCTGAATTCCGCCCTCTTTTTTCTTTCCCCACCACTAGATCCCCATCCACTCATGTCTCAGATGTTGCTGCCTCTTGTCTAAGTCAGTTCCTGGTGTCTGCTCCCTCACAGCGTGTTGGGGCCTGTGTCCGCTGCACACACCCAGGTCAGACGTTCTGATTGGGGAGTGTGAAGACTGGCATCACTTCCCCTCTGTCCCTTCCTGGGATTCATCATGAGATGCAGCCAGAGAAGGCAATTTTGAAGATTTTAAAAACATCTCTATTGGCCGGGCACGGTAGCTCCACCTGTAATCCCAGGTCTTTGGGAGGTCGAGGCAGGTGGATCACAAGGTCAGGAGTTCGAGACCAGCCTGGCCAACATAGTGAAACCCTGTCTCTACTAAAAACACAAAAACCCCCCAGGTGTAGTGGCACATGCCTATAGTCCCAGCTACTTGGGAGGCTGAGTCAGGAGAATCACTTGAACCCGGGAGGCAGAGGTTGCAGTGAGCCAAGACCATGCCATTGCACTCCAACCTGGGGGTGACAAAGTGAGACTCCATCTCAAAACAAACAAACAAAAACTCTCTTTTAGGTACCACTTCCCAACTCATTTTACAAGTCTACTATTTTGCTGATATCAAAGCCAGATAAGGACATAGCCAGAAGAGAAAATGACAGACCAATATCCCTGATAAACATGGATGCAAAAATCCACAACAAAACACCAACAGACTGAATTCAACAGCACTTTAAAAGGATCATTCCCTGTGATCAAGTGGGATTTATCCCTGGATGCAAGGATGGTTCAATATTACAAATCAATAAGTACAATATACCACATTAACAGAATGAAGGACAAAAACTATATGATCATCTCATTCGATTCATAAAAAGTGTTTAACAAAACTCAACATCCTCTCATGATAAAAGAAACCCTCAACAAATTAGGTATATGGTAGAAGGAACGTGCCTCAATATAGTAAAGACCATATACAACAAGCTCACCGCTAGCATCACACTCAATGGGGAAAAGCTGAAAGCTTTTCCTCTAAGATCAGGAACAAGACAAGGATAGCCACTGTCACACTTCTATTCAACATTGTCCTGGAAGTGCTAGCCAGGGCAATTAGGCAGGAGAAAGAAATAAAAGGCATCAAATAGGAAAGGAGGCAGTAAAATTGTCTGTTTGCAGATGACACGATCTTATATACAGAAAACCCTGAAGACCCCACAAAAAACTGTTAGAACTGATCAACAAATTCAGTAAAGTTGACAGATACAAAATCAACATACATAAATCAGTAGCCTTTCTGTACACTATGAACTATCTTAAAAGGAAATTAAGAAAATGATCCCATTTACAATAGCATCAAAAAAATAAAATACTTCCATGTAAATTTAACCAAGGAGGTGAAAGATCTGTGTACTAAAACGTATAAGACACTGAAGAAAACAAAGAAGGCTACAAATAAGTGGAAAGGCAACCCCTGTTCATGAATAAGAATTAATATTGTTAAAATGTGAGTATTACCCAAAGCAACCTACAAATTCAATGCAATCCCTGTCAAAATCCCAATGACATTTTTTGTATAAGTAGAGAAACAATCCCAAAATTCATATGGAACCACAAAAGACCCCACGTAGCCAAAACAATCTTGAGAAAGAAGAACAGAGCAGGAGGCATTCTACTTCCTGATTTCAAACTCCATTGTAAACCTATGTAATAAAAATTAGCATGGTTGTGGCATAAAAACAGACACATAGACTAATGCAACAAAATCTAGGGCCTAGAAGTAATCCCACACATATATAGTTAACTGATATTTTTTCTACATTTCCTATAGAGATGGGGTCTCACTAAAGCGCCTAGTCTGATCTTGAACCCCTAGGCTCAAGTGATCCTCCCATCTCAGCCTACTAAGTCGCTGGGATTATAGGCATGTACCACCACGCTTGGCTCAGGTTAACTAATATTTGACAAGGATGCCAAGAATACACAATGGGGGAAGAATTATCTCTTCAGTAAACAGTGTTGGAGAATAGATATACACAAGCATAAGAATAAACTTTGACCCTTATCTTACACCATTCACAAACATTAACTCAAAATGGATCAAAGGCTTAAATTTAAGACCTGAAATGGTAAAACTCCTAGAAGAAAACATAGGAGAAATCTCATTGATATTGATCTTGGCAATAATTTTTTGGATTTGACACCAAAAGCACAGGAAACAAAAGCAAAAATGAACTAGGGCAATTTCATCACATTAGAAAGCTTTTGCACAGCAAAGAAAGCAGTCAACACAATGGAAAGACAACCTATGAAATGGGAGGAAGCATTTGCAAACCACATATCTGATAAAAGGTTGATATCCAAAATATATCAGTAGCTCATACATCTCAATAGCAAAAACAAAAAAAAAAAAAAAAGGAATAATCTGATGTTAACATGGATAAAGGGCCTGAATATGCATTTTTCCAAAGGAGACATACAAATGACCAACAAGTACACAAAGAGGTGCTCAACTCCACTAACCATCAGAGAAATGTGCATCAAAACCACAAACAGCACTTCACATCTGTTAGCATGGCTATTATCAAGAAGACAAGAGGTAAGTCCTGGTGAGGGTGGAGAGGAAGGGGAGCCCTGTACACCGGTGGTGGGAATAGGAAGTTAGTTCAGCCATTGTGGGAACCAGCTCGGAGGATCCTCAAAAAATTTAGAATGAGAACTCCCATATGACCCAGCCATCCCACTTCTGGGTATATGCCCAAAAGAAACAAAGTCAATATCTCAAAGAGACATCTGCACTCCCATTGTTATTATAGCACTATTCGCAATAAACACATCATGGAATAACCTGTCTACCAACAAATGCATGGAAGGAAAATATGATACACACACACACACACAAATGAATATTATTCAGCCATAAAAAAAGAATGACATCCTGCCATTTGTGACAGCATGGATGAACCTTGAGGGCATTATGCTGAGTGAAGTAAGTCAGACAGAAAAAGACAAACACAGCATGATCATGAAAAAATACTTGGTTTTGTTTTTTGAGACATGGTCTTACTCTGTCACCCAGACTGGAGTGCAGTGGGGCGATCATAGCTCACTTCACCCTCAGACTCCTGGGCTGAGGTGATCCTCCCACCTGGCTGGCTAACTGTGCCTGGCTAATTTTTTATTTTTAATAGAGGCAAAGTCTCACTATATTGCCCAGGCTGGTCTCCCTTAAATGTGGAATCTAAAAAAGTCAAATTCATAGAAGCAAAAAGTAGAATGATGGGCCAGGGGCTCACGCCTGTGATCCCAGCACTTTGGGAGGCTAAGGCGGGTGGATCACCTGAGGTCAGGTGTTCAAGACCAGCCTGGCCAACATGGCAAAACCCAATCTCTACTAAAAATACAAAAATTAGCTAGGCGTGGTGGTTCATGCCTGTAATCCCAGCTACTTGGGAGGCTGAGGCAGGAGAGGCACTTGAACTTGGGAGGTGGAGGTTGCAGTGAGCTGAGATCACACCACCGCACTCCAGCCTGGGTGACAGAGAGAGACTCCGTCTCAAAAAGATAAAAAAAAGAGTAGAATATGGCTGCCAGGAGGGGGGAGGCGCAGGGGGAGGGGGAGGGGAATGGGAAGCTATTAGAGGGCACTGACTTTTAGTTCTAAGATGAATAAACTCTGGAGACTGTAGTTAATACTGTATTGTATACTTGAAATTTACTGAAATATTTCAATGTTCTCACCACAAAAAAAGAAAAAGGTAACTGTGAGATTAACTAACTTGATTGTGATAATCATTTCATTATATGTACATCATATCATCACACTGTATACCTTAAATATATAGAATTTTGTCAGTTATACTTCAACAGAGCTGGTTTTAAAAAAAAACCACTCTCTCCTTTTCCCCTATTTGCTATGATTTGTGTTCTTCTGGTTACATTTCTGTAGTTTGTCTTTTGACTTTTACATTTTTATCTTTATTGTGTTTATGTTTAATATTTGCCTACCAGTAGTTGGGAAACATTTCCTTATGTAATTGGTTACATTAGGGTACGAACTGAAGCTGATCTTTCCTGAGGTTTTTCTGTCTTTGCTCTCTCCCTCTCAGTCCCACAGCTTTATAACTTCTCCATTTGCCCAGCCGCCTCCTGCCTTCAGATGTCATTAGTTTGCGTATTTTGCGCCTGTGTCCTGATGCCTGACTGTAAGCTGCCTGGGAAGGTGCTCCAAGTAGACAGGTGGTTGGAACCAACTCCTGAAGACACAGAAAGGGGCTGAGCTGCTAGTGTGGCCAGAGTTCTCATCAGAAATGTGCAAACTTCATCCTGCCTACAGGATGCAAATTATCTCTGTGTACAAGATAATGGTTTAATAACATGACGAACCAGGGCCACAAGCCGGACATCGTCCTGTTGCACAGAACAGAAAAATGGAAGATTCAGGCTGTTGCCCACGCATCCCCATGTCCTTTTCCCTTTGAAAGACTCTGGGAAACACACTCTATGACACACCCCATCGTGCAGAAACAGCAGGCTTTAAGTCTGACTCCTTCCCCACTCTGGTGTCTGTGTACCGGATTTGCTCCTGTTCTCTGGTTTTTCACATGTGCACACTTTCGTCCTCCAAGGAGGCATTCAGTTCCTTGAGCACAGAAAGGGCATTTTAAGCCACCTCCTTATCCTTCAGCATCAAGTGGGTCACACAAAGCACTTGCTGGACCAGTTAAATAGCCTCGTTGGAGCCTTGAGATTATAAGAGTGCAGGCCAGTGTCACTCACAGCAGGGGGAGGGGCCGCCTCACATGCCCAGCAGGTGTGGCCTCAGGGAGCGCTCACTCGCTCAAGTCTGGCAGGTCATCCTTGGGCTGGCCTCTTAGGCTATGTCTCCGATCATGTTCAGACGGAGTGGAGAGATGGGAAGAAAGCAAATGATTTTCCCAGGGTGGACCAGGTGCTGCTGGGGGAGGAGGGGGCGGCTGCGCCGATTTCTGCAGATTTCAGCCATCTAGTGTTCTTTAATCGCCAAGGACTCTTTTTCCCCTTTAACCTGTCCGTAGACAACACTAGCTAACACTAAGAGAAGATGAGCAAATGTTGAATTTCCCCCCAGATGGACTCGGGTGCACACAGGAAGACGGTCAGCTGTTGAGCTCCTGCTGGGAATGGCCAACCTGCGGTTGCAGTGCTGGAGATTTCTGAGGAGTCGCTGACCTGCTGCTGGACCGCAGTGCCCTTCCCTCCCCTTCCATCTTAGCCAGAGGCCCTGAAGGAATGGCTGCTAGCTTCAGTTGACCTGAAATTCTCCTCTCCCCTCAAAAAAATGCCATTGTGTAACAGCAGGCATTCTCCCCGGAGGGACAATTTCTAGAAGGGGCGCTACTCCGGCCACAGGACCCTCGGCAAGGCGCAGCTTCTTTCCCCTTTCCGACCTGGCCTCTAGGTCCAGATTTAAAACGGTAAAATTCTTCACAAGGCCTGCCAGTCCCATCCCTGCCTGCAAAGAGCAAAGCTAGGGACCAGGAAGGAACCTTCCGGGATTGAAGGGAAGGGCTCCCTCCTCCCCTGGCCAGGGGAGGCTGCCCCGGGAGGAGCTGGGGGCAGGTTCACGACTCCCAGTGAATCTCACCTCCCCTCCTTTTACGACGCGGGTCTTGGGGAAAACGAGGGTCTCCTTGCTCTGGGAAGAAACCCAAGGTGATGGCGCGCTTAGTATTCCGGGGAACCCTTTCCACTCTAGGAGTCTTAGGCCTCGAAGGATCAGCTGCTTAGAAATTCACTCAGTAGACAGGTTTCTCCTTGCAGGGAGGGCGAGGCTGAGGCGCACCCAATACCCTGGCGGAAGGAAAACCGCCCCGCCGACTCTCGCAGCCAGGAAAAGGCCACGGCTTCCAGCCAGTGCGGCCGGGGTTGTGGTGGCAGGGCCCGGCAGCGATGCGGACAGGGGAAGCCGCCGTCCCCAGCTAGGAAAACGCGGGGCTAGGCAGCCCGGAGGGAACCGGAGAGCGGGCCGGGTGCTGATGCCCCCACACCCCAGACCCTGGGCCGACGAGCGCCCACGCTGAGTTGGGGGGCACCGCGCAAGACCCGCGGGGACCCGGTGCTCACCCGCAGCAGGAACGGACGGCGGCCGGGGCCCCTCCCAGTTGCCCTCTTCCCTCGGGTCAGGCGGGGCCGCCAGGGCACCTGTGGCCAGGCCTGCGGGCGCAGCTTAGGGCTGGGGCGGAGGGCGGGGCTCGGCACAGGGTGGGCGCGCAGATGCGGAGCAGCGGGTGCCGGCACGAGGCGCAGCCCCATAAATTCACGGAGGAATCCGTGACTTCGTCAATTAATTAAGGAAAGGTGGAGCACCCCTCCCGTTTAAGCCGAAATCGGGCCAACAGGTGGGAGGGCTGTGGGGGTGGGGGACTGAGTGCAGCCCAGGTGCCCGCGCAGCGGAGCCCGCAAAAGCAAAGGTGCGCCCCTGGGTGCAGGGCTGCTCAGGCGCCTGCGGAGAGGTCGAGGGGGCTGTCGAGAGGAGACACGGTCTCTTAAAAATTGATTTTAAAGTCTTGTAGGGCAGCAAGAAGGGAGGGGGTGGGACCGACGTGCTCCTGTAGGGGAGCCTGGCCAGGCGCCCCTCTTGGCCTGCACCCCCGAACCAAGACCAGGCCCAGGCCCGCCGGGCTCTCCCTGCGCGGATCCGCCTGGGGAGGTGAACCGCGGAGGGGCACGGGCCAGCCATCCCTCTGAGGCCGACGGGGAGGCTGGGGAGTCACCGCTCTCCTCGCCCGCCGCTGGAAACGCAGTGCGGCGCAGGTGTCTCGTAGGAACGCGGCGGCTGGAACCCTTTGCGGGGTCTTCTTATCCCAGAACCACTGGGCTGAGACCAAGTCTTAAACAGAATGAATTCCAAGTAAAGGCCCAAGCCAGACGCTACGGGCGGCCCGACCCTTGACCCCGGGCTGCGGGAGGCGCCTGCGGGAGCCCCTGGGAGGGTCCCGCGCGGTGCCCACCTGCCCCAGGAAGGAGCTGCGAAGAGGCCGGGTGGCGCATCCTGGCCAGATGTTTAAGACAGATGAGGAACGAGTAGTTAAAACCCACATTATATAGTTCTGGCGGGTATAAAATTGCATGTGCTGACCCATATATTCTAACTGGAAACGGACTCAAGTCACTTAAAATATTGCAACGTCGATAGGACTAATTAATTGGAAATAAGAAACGAAAGAATACAATTAAACGAGAAGAGAATCATTTTCTAATTTAATAGAGGGACATTTATAAAGATCACAAGCTAAAAGGCATCGAATGATTCTATCGACATTCTGTTAAATCAGCCCCCGCGGCCTGCGTGGGGAGGAGGGCCGAGTCCTGGGCCGGGGTCCAGTGGCAGCCTGCAGTAGCTCCTGCTACGAACCGAACGTTTGTGCCCATCGGACGCGGCCCTTTCCGCAGAATTTACTCTTTTCAGCCCGAGGCTCAGACCCAGCTACTCAGACCGCCCCAGCCGGGAGAATCCTGCCTCCCTGCCCGGGAGTTCCCGGTTCGCAGATATATTACAACAAAATTACTAATTGGAAAATGAAATTGTCAATAAAGCATACCCCCCGCATATACAATATCCTTAAATATTAAGATATTTTATTAGACCCATTTCCTAACAATAATTTATTGCAATAAAACAGACACTGCAGGTCCCCTTAAATTGTCTTTTCATAATGAATAAATTTAAGGGGGCTAATTAATATATAAACTAGCCCAATTTGTCAAGTTGATTTGTATTTTAGTTAATTGTGAAAGTAATTACCACATGGTCAAATTAACAGCTTTCTGGAAATGACCAAGCCTGAGGTTTTATTTCCTTCCTGGGTGAAGAAAATTCATTTTTCCAAGCTCTTGATGTGATGAATAAAAGTCATAAATCTGGGTGATTGGTGCAGGCAGAGTCTAAATGGCTTCATATTTCATTTTAGGTTTAATAGAAATATTCATGCTCTGTTTTAATGAAATTAAATTGAAGGGGGATGGGGCCGGGAGGTGGCGGTGGCCGGGGGCTTAAAGAGACAACGCACATTTTCCTTCCCCGCCCCTGAGCCAGGGCGTTGGGGTCACCTCCGCCGGCGGCGGATGGGCTCACTCCTGCCAGCGGAAGCCCAGGGATGCCTGTGAGGGCCCTTCCTGCAGCCGCTCACCTGAAGCCCAGGTGGAGCCAGCTACTGGAACCTCAGCCCAGGTGCCCTCGGGCGCCCCCAGCTTCCTCCCACGAGCTTGCGAAGTCACCGAGCAAAGTAGGGGTCTGCGCTGGGTGCGGGTTTGATCCCCTTTTGCCTGTCCCCCAAGCTCAGGCCCGCGTTGCCCAGGGCAGGGTCCCAGGGTCCTGCACTCTTCCCCTTAGGTCGCCTCGTGGGGACGCGTAGGAGAGATGCCTGGCCACGGACACTTCGCGGTTCCCAGCTCCCTCCCTCATGCCCTCGCTCTCCACCGCCCTGCGACCTCCAGCTAAGCTCCGCCTCGCGTGGAAACTGTCCCCGACCGAGCCCAGACGCCAGGGCCGGAGCCTTGGAGCCATATCGCTGAGCCGCACAGGCGCTGCTCCGCCTGCAGAGAAAGAGAAGTTTCCAGACACAGTTATGTGCATCCGGGTCGTGGTGCTGGGAGTTAAGGGGGGCCACGCTGTCAGCCGCTCTGCGAAGCTCGGGGGAGGCCCGAGGTCCGTCGGGGCGTCCCTCGGCTCCGGGACTGTCCTAGCCCGGCCGGGCCCCTTAATGGAGCTGATCTGTGACTTGTTGATTTCCCCTGAGCAAATAAGGCTTTGATGCAGTTCCAGCAAGAGTGGTTAGCTGATGAATTGACAAAAACTAATCAGCTTTATTGGGAAACAGGTTAAGGGCACGGGCGTGTCAATAACTCTCAGCCTGACCCCCTCGTCCATTAGCTCAGGCAGGCTGATTAGAGTAAGAAGACCCTCTCGCAGTTTGCGCTGAAATCGCTTCCATAAACTCACCATTATTAGCAGTCGATGCGAGCAGCTCATTTAGAGAAGACATCGCAGGCACGCCACATCTATCATCCGGGTTTATGGATCATTATCTCATTTACAGAATGTCGCAGGGTAATATGTTTTTGGCAATAGGCTTGGCCCCGCGCCTGGGCTGGCCGCTCTCTTTTTAGCAGCGTCCCCGGGACCTCCTTCCCCAGCGCCCGACCTGGAACTCCGCGTGGACGTTTCTCAGGCGGGAAGGGAGGACTGGAAGCCACCCTACACGTGCGCTCTCGCACGCGCGCACCCAGGGCGCACACTCCTGACACGCTCGCCCACGCGCTCGCCGCAGTCTGGCGTGCCCGGCTGTGAGCCCCGAGGGCCGGCGCGGCAAGCGCCCCTCCAGCAAGCCCCTAGCTCGGAGCCCAGTGTTAGGAGTTGCTCCAACCTCGGAGCCCGGTGAGAGTCGGGGTTCTGCTCGGTCATCCGCATACCCCAAGCTTGGGTGGCAGTGCAGGTGGCCAGGTGCGTCCCAAGCGGCGCGCGGGGTGCGCTTACCTGCTCCTGAGGGCGGCGGCCTCCCTGCTCAGGCCTCAGCCCGCTAGGCCGCGGAGGCCTGGGTGTCCCGGGACCGTCTGTCCCTAGGAAAGCCCCTCTCTACCCTCCCGGCTCCCGGCCCAGCGGGCCTGACCTTCCCTCCCCTGGGCGTGCCGCTCCCCTCCTCCCGGGCTGCGGCTCCGGGGGCCCAGATGCGCCCAGGCGCCAGGAGCGGGCCACCTGTTCCGCCGGGTAATTATTTTAATGTAAGGGGCCCAGAGTCACGGAGTTCGCGCCTCTAGCAGAGACAGAAGGCGGCCGGACTGAGGAACCTTCTCCAGCCTTTCAATGGAATTTCCCAGATGGGCCGAGGGGAAGCCAGGGCGGGTCACCAGGGGCCCTTTAACGCGTTCATTAGCCAAATTATCTTGCCCGCAGCACAGGGCCCTGGAGACTGCGGGGAGGGTGGGAGCAGCGGGCTGGAGGGTCTTTCTCCCTCCCACCTCGGTCTCTGCAGAAACAGCGGAGAGGGGCCTGTGTGCAGAAGCCGGCCCGGCTGTTGCAAAAAAGGATCCTAGTGTGCCCTTCTGCTGCAAACACGACACCCCGCAATTGTTCCACCGGGAGGACCCCAGCCCAGTCAAAGGCCAAGTGGGAAAAAAAATTATTAGAATCATGCAACAAGGAGGTTATAATATAACTAATGCCATCAACCCCGATTATGGACGCAGCCCTGGTCTACAGGGCTTGCAGTCAGAGCTGGTGGCACTCTTTGTGCCTGGGTCCTCAGCCGGTTTGTCCCTCCGTAAGGCAGAGGACGGCCCAGGCTGCTCCCAGGTGTGGTGTAAGCACTGGCTGAGGCTGCAGGAGAAGGCCGCTGAAACCATTGAGCGTCTGGGGCTTCCTGGCAGGGATGGGCACTCTAGGAGCTTGGGAACGGCCTAGAGTCCATCTTAAATCTGCCCCCACCCCACACACCCTTACTCTGTGTGTGATGGTGGCTTTTCCATGCCCACATTCTCTCTGGTAAAATATTCCCAGTTCAAATGGTGAGGTGGGCAACAGGTTCTTTTTTTCAGATAGGGTCTTGCTCTGTGGCCCAGGTTGGAGTGCCATGGTGCAATCCTAGCTCACTGCAGCCTCACCTCTACCCCTGGGCTCAAGCGAGTCTCCTGTCCCAGCCTCCCAAGTAGCTGGGACCACAGGCACGTGCCACTGCACCAGCTAAGCAGCGGGTTCTTGACAGATTAGCTTCCCATCCCAGTTAGAAAGCAAAGGGGAGAGAGATGAGGTGCAGAGAGAAAAGCTGCCCTTGAAAAGGGGAAGAGTGGGAAGAATGCGAGGCAAACCAGCCAGGTCCTACCGGCATATAGAGCCCCTCCCAGGTGGGCCCCCAACCCGGGTCATGAACACTGCTGGGGGTGGGGAGGGCTCTTCAGGCCTTGAATGTGTGCACCTGTGAGAAGAAGCTTGGGCAGGGTTGCAAGTGGTGAACTTGACCACACACACCATTTGTCTATCCTGGGGAATTCCCCCTCCCCACTGCCACAGCTCTGGAAAGTGGCCTAAGAGGAGGTCTTCTCTCTTTCTCTTTCTCTCTCTTTCCCTCTCCCCCTCTCTCAGCCGCCAGCAGCTGCAGCTTTTGCCACCTCAGCAACTACTAAATAGACCAATTAGCGCAGACTTCCTGCCATTATCGAACATGGACTTGGACATTAGTGCGCCACTATTCAGTCATAATTTCGAGTCAGAACGCGCTAAAAAAATTCACGCACTGAAGCGTTCAAATGTCCCTGAGCCACATCTGGGTGTGTATTTGTGCTTCTTCCCTGTTTCACCCCACCCAGCAGCCTGCAGGGCAGTAGTCACCATCCAAGCGCGATGGACGCCACCTTCTGTGACTCGTGTCGAGTTGTATGTTGTCTGTGTTGTTCCGGCGCTGCAGAGCTGCCCTTATCTGTCAGCGTAACCCTCTCCTCCTCCCGCTGGGGTGGGTGGGGGGAACAGGTGGGTTCTAAAGGGGTGCCTGGGCGCCCAGGCCAATGCTACCAGAGAGCAGTGTGGAGTATTTGGAAAGAGTGTTGATTCCGAAACATATTTTCCATGGAGGCTGGAGGCTGGGCTCTGGTAAAGCGCACAGGCAGTGCTCTCAGCCTTGCCATAAAGATCTCTTTGCAAGACTCACGCAGCACTGTGGCCCACAGGCTGGTGTCTATCTGGAGGGTAGTTCTGTTGCAGCACATTCTGGAAAAAGTCCAGCTTATGCATGTGTTTGGTGTCTACCTTGTTTCTGCCAACAGTCTGCAGAGGGCCCTGCGTGAATCTGGAATAAAATAAAATAAAATGTTTGTAGCAAAGAAAAAAAGACTCTAGAGAAGGCTTTCATTTCTGTGGAGGGTTGTTATTCCCCCAAAACAATGAAAGGGGCTCAAATGAAAGGAGCCTCCCTTCCCTCCCAAGGTTTGTTTCTCTTTATGATACAAGAAGCTTCGAAGAGGCTGGAAAGGATTTCACCTCCTTGTGTCAGAAGGAGACCTGGGCCAGCAGCTGAGCTCAGGGTGGCCAGGCCTGTCCCTTCCCTTCAGTGTCCAGGGAAGCGAGGAGGCTGCCCAAGGTCTGGAAGGAAGCAGAGATTTGTGTCTCTGGAGGAAATTTCTAAAAATAGAAGGCCCTTGGGTCACTGCATTTGACTAATTTAAATCCTGTGGCATCTCCCTAACTTCTCTCCAAGCCCCCTGGTAGGGGCTGGTTGTTTGCAGCCAGGGCTGGGCCCAGAGGAGAGGGTCAAGCCAGTGACTCGGGGGTGTTCTGGGGGGCTCACATTCCCGGTGAAGCCTGGGTGGTGCTGGCCCTGCGAAAGGAGTTGGGGTAAGGGTGCCCTCTAAAATGGCAACAGGAAATCCAGGTTGTAGGGAGGGGCTGAAGAGGGGCTGAGGGAGCACACCCTTACAGGGGAGCACACAGCAGACCTGGGCCCACCTCAGGCCCCGCCTCGGTTTGAGGGTTTGAGCTGCGAGTCTTTGGGTTGCTACTCCTGGGCCCACCCTTTCCAGACGCCTTTAAGGCCCAGCTCCCAGGGGTCAAAGAGGAGGTCAGCAGATCGAAGGACAGCACTAATGACTCGATGCCTTTGGCCCCGTGGCTCTGAAGGGGCTGGGGTGGGTGGGGGGACCTGAGCAGATGTCCCCAGCTCCAGTGACCCTAGGCCCTCTCCGCAGATCCTCCTTCCCTCTGAGCTCCAGGAAGGAGGTCGGAGCATCTCCCACCATTCCTGCCCTTGCCCTCTGGGCTCCCACTCCAGCCTTACTAAGCTACTTCCTGTGCCAGAGGCCAGTCTCATCTCAAACACGACTAAGCTACTTCCTGTGCCAGAGGCCAGTCTCATCTCAAACAGGACTAAGCTACTTCCTGTGCCAGAGGCCAGTCTCATCTCAAACACGACTAAGCTACTTCCTGTGCCAGAGGCCAGCCTCATCTCAAACACGCTTAGGTCCCGACCTCTGGCCAGTTACATGGCATCTTCATGCCTGTTTCCTGAAGAAAGCCTTGAAAGTTTACATTGAAACGGAACTGCGTGAGTCCCTGAAGACCACATGGCTTCAGCAAGACGGGACTAATGTACCTGGGCCCCTCTGCAGCCAAATCCTCTCTGTTGGCCCTCGGCTTCAGTTTTAGAAATGCAAGATCATGGCCGGGCGCGGTGGCTCACGCCTGTAATCCCAGCACTTTGGGAGGCCGAGATGGGTGGATCACGAGGTCAGGAGATCGAGATCATCCTGGTTAACACGGTGAAACCCCGTCTCTACTAAAAAATACAAAAAAACTAGCCGGGCGAGGTGGCAGGCGCCTGTAGTCCCAGCTACTCGGGAGGCTGAGGCAGGAGAATGGCGCGAACCCGGGAGGCGGAGCTTGCAGTGAGCTGAGATCTGGCCACTGCACTCCAGCCTGGGCGACAGAGCGAGACTCCGTCTCAAAAAAAAAAAAAAAAAAAAAAGAAATGCAAGATCTGCCCCCTGCTTCAGCCACTGAGTGCCCTTCCAGGCACCTGCTCCATTTCACGTGGAAAAAAGCAATATCTACATGATAAATAAATGCATGATACTTGCCTCGCATCTTGTGAATATGTGAGTGTACAGGTTTTTTCCCCAATCCTCACAGGTTCCCAGTTGCGTGGGTAAGTCCAGATGTAAACAGACACAGACTACAACAGCGTTTTCTTTTGCGATGGTTTGTAGAAATCACCATCTCCTTCCCAAGTAGTGGAAGGAAGGGCAGCTGCAGGCACTCTTTAATTCCTTAACAGGAGGCCTGTAGAAAGCAGGCACCTGCGGCGGGCAGGGAGGAGCTGCGGTGGGAGCCAGCTGATTAGGGTGCACCAGGCCTTCCCTGCCTGTCTTGAGAAACCAAGAGTTCTAGGGAGAACTCTCCAGGGCTGAGTTCTGCCCCTGGGGCCGCTGGAGGGAAAACTCACCTGGAGACTCAGGTTTGGGAGCACTACTAGGATCAGACCTTTGATCTCTCTTTGTGGCCCTTCCCAAGACCCAAGCCCAGCTCCAGTCTGCCCCAAAGCCAGCTGGTCTGGATCAATACAGATACTGGGAACAGGAAGAGACCCAGCAGGCTCCACCTCACACGTTGTAAACCACACAAAGATCTACACTTCCCAGATAGCCCCCTCTCCCCCCCACACCTGCCTCTCTCGTGCAACTTTACAGAGAGCCTCCACTTTATATAACGTATCCTTAAATATAAGTAGAGCATCGGATCATTTTAAAGGCCCTGTAGCACCTTAGAGTCCATTTGGTCCAACCGCTGCTTCTGTAGACAAAGAAACAAATCCATCAAGAAAAGCAGCTTCAGACTCCTGAAATGGCACCTCAGCTAGAGGGGCGGTCCGGACAGAACGCAGGGCTGCTATGCCATGCCTCCTCGGACAGCCTTGCACAGCCCCACAGGTGGTACAGACACCTGAAGGACCTGCACACATGTTGTCCTGTGTGTTTTCAGGAAGGTGTCCTCAGCAGGTCTCAGGCAGAATAGAAACACGAGACAGGGTGTGAAGGGGTTTTGGACCACGGTTACCGCAGAACAAAAAGGGGTGAAATGAATTCCTCTAGGAGTTACAAAAAAAAAAAAAAAGCCAGAAAACACCCACTGTGATTTTGTTGAGGGAGATGGCTGATGTCATGAGTCTAGACTACACACCCCATCACCAACTAAAATTACCCTGGCAGTGGGTATTTTCGGCTGGAGAGAGGAACAGCATCTTCTCCAAGGTCCATCCTGGGAGATTTCTTCTGCAGCCACTCCCTTCCCCCAGTTTCCTACATCATTGACCTCAGGACCAAGCAACCTGCCCCCACCAGACAGGGGTGATGAGATGAGAAAGGCAAGTCAGTCTTGGCACCAAACCCCTGGAGGAGGAGGAGGCCGAGGCTGTGTTCTCTACCCTGGGGAGGCAGAGTCACAGCTAGGGCTTCTTGCCTGGGACAGGTGGCTAAGAATCTCTGGTCTCCTTTACAAGCCTTCCCCCACCCAAAAAGGAACAGATGGGATGGGGACTCAGGGCTGGGTGTACCTGAGAGCTTCGAGGGCAGCAGAGTGGGAACAGTGTGGCCTCTGCAGTCAGACCTGGTTCTACTCCCAGCTCTAAGGCTGAACTGCCTGCTGGGAACAAGGATCCCAAACTCTCTAAACCTGTACTCTAGAAAATGGAGATGATAGGCCGGGTGCGGTCGCTCACATCTGTAATCCCAGCACTCTGGGAAGTCGAAGTGGGTGGATCACCTGAGGTCCGGAGTTTGAGACCAGCCTAACCAACATGGTGAAACCCCATCTCTACTAAAAATACAAAAATTAGCCTGGCCTGGTGGCACATGCCTGTAATCTCAGCTACTGGGGAGGCTGAGGCAGAAGAATCGCTTGAACCTGGGAGATGGAGGTTGCAGTGAGCCATGATCGTGCCATTGCACTCTAGCCTGGGCAACAAGAACAAAACTCCACCTCAAAAAAAAAAAAAAAAAAAAAAAAAAAAAGAAAAGAAAAGAAAAGAAAGAAAGAAAGAAAAAAAGAAAAGAAAAGAAAATGGAGATGATAAAAATCTTCCTTCTAGTGTCAGAGTGAAGATCAAGGAAGAGAATTCTGGAAAGCGCGTAGCACATAGTAGGTGTTCAAGAAATGCGAGTGTTTCCCTCTCTCCACTTGGAGGCAGAAGTGCATTTCTGTCACCACAAAGACATCTAAAGGCACGACAAACTCCGTGTGAATGCCGGTGATTTCTTTTTCCCAGTGGTCGCTCTGCAAAGCTAGATCACATTTACTCCAAGTTGCTGTTATTCATCCATTGCCATCCTCCTAACCTTCCAACCAGTCCTGTGCATCTGGGAACTACTCTGTGTTATAATGAAAAAGATATCACTCCCGCCAACAAAGTCACTGTCATCAACTCTCGCCTAGGTAAAAAGCCTTTTGAAGAGAAGTGGCAAGGTCTCTCTATTTGCCTTTTTAAAAATCCCTCTGGTAGCAACCTGGCCTGCTAATTTTGAAGTTTACCTGGCACTGAGTTTCTCTTTGGCTCTCTTCCCTCTCCACAGCCCCTTCCGGTCCTTTATTCACCTCTCACCTGCATAGGAAGCCCTGGAACCTGGAACTCCCTCCCGGTTCTCACGCTTGCTGGGGAAGATAACTGGGTCTAATGGCGCTATTGACAAAGCCTGGTGTTGATGCCGCTTGACTTCCCGACCCCTGTGTTGATTCTTTCAGCTTCAAAAACGTCCTTGGAAGTGGTTTTACTGTAAATATTTGAAGTGTGCGTGTGGGGGAGGGGTGAGATCTGGGTGCTCACTCTGTGCCTCAGTCACTCACGGGAAGCCCTTTCCTCTCCACTTCCCAGGAGGCCCCGGCAGCAGGAGACCGTCTTTCCCCGCTCCTGCCCGGGGACTGGCCGGGGGTCGCAGCGGCAGGGCTTCCGAAGGATGACGGGCCCTACGGGTTTTTCAGGGCCGAGGTGTGTGGGCCTCGACTCCCGCAAGCCCACGGGCATCCCTCGGCAGCGAGGAAGAGCTTTGCCACCGAGGACCCGCTCCACTGAGCAAGCACGTGGGCGACGTCTGCAAGCCGACTTTGGTCCTGCAGGCCAGGGCGCCCATATCTGCCGTCTCCGCCTTGACTGTGGCAGGGGCTCCCAGCGAGGATTCGTGGAGGCCAAACTCACACTCACATGCGCGTTTACACCCCCACATCCCCGCACACACACCTGAAAATGCGGGGCCTTCCCAGTGCAGATAAGGTTCGACCTGCAGAGCTTTGGCCACGGGGACAAAACCCTCCCCTGCTGCGCCCTGGAGACCCGGGAGCAGGGAGGGCTTGGGAAACACCACGGTCTTCAGTGCGCTGCCATCGCCTCGCAAATCGGCCAGGTCTGCGCTCAGCATGGGCGCTCAGGAGCGTGGAACCACCGTGCTCCGCGAGGCAGACGTGGACCCACGCCAGCGCCGACAAGGAGGCCGGAAAGAACGCGCGCAGCTGGCTCCAGGGACCAACCAAGTCCGGAGGGGGCCAGGTGTCTCGGGAGCGGGTGTTGGGCAGCCGCGGGGCTCTCCAGGGTCCCGGTGGTTGCCAGTGCCCGCCGTCCGGCTCCGCACCCAGGGGAGGGCGGGTAGAGGCCCCAGTTTGCGCCTCGGAGTATCCACTCCCCGGCCGTGTCCCCGCCCGCCAGCGCCGCGCAACAGCCCGGGGTGCTTAGGACCTCGCGGCGCGGGGGCGGGGCGGCGGGCGGCCGGGACGGTGACAGGTGCGCCCCTCGGCCAATGGCGGAGCCCGCGGCCCTCCCCGGGCCCCCGCTGCGCGCGCCAATCGGAGGCCGCGCTGAGCTTCAAGTGCGCGGAGGGGCGCGGGTCCCCAGCACGGCGCCAGCGGCCTCGGCGCGGTCGCCTAAGGGCTGGAGCGCAGAGAGCCGGGCTCCCCGGCCCGGACGCGGGGAAGCACTCGCGTGGAAGTTTGTGCGAGCGCGGCCCGGGGCGGGGCCCGCACGGAGGAGGCGCCGGGACCATGGTCACCCTCGGCTGAGTTTCCGGCGGCGACTTTGATTATTGGCAAATCACCACCATAACAATACCGAGACCCCGGGCTTGCGCCGCACGCGCTGACTCCGCGACCCCGCACACGGCCGCGTCGCCCGCCACCCGGCCCTGAGCGCCAACCCCAAACGAGCCGATGGAAAAATCCAAAAATTTCCGCATCGACGCCCTGCTGGCGGTGGACCCCCCGCGAGCCGCCTCTGCGCAGAGCGCGCCGCTGGCCTTGGTCACGTCCCTCGCTGCCGCCGCATCTGGCACCGGAGGTGGCGGGGGCGGCGGCGGGGCGAGCGGCGGGACGAGCGGCAGCTGCAGCCCCGCGTCCTCGGAGCCGCCGGCTGCGCCCGCCGACCGCCTGCGCGCCGAGAGCCCGTCTCCGCCGCGCCTTTTGGCCGCGCACTGCGCGCTGCTGCCCAAGCCGGGCTTCCTGGGCGGGGGCGGCGGCGGCGGCGGCACGGGCAGCGGGCACGGGGGCCCCCACCACCACGCGCACCCGGGCGCAGCGGCCGCTGCCGCCGCTGCCGCCGCCGCCGCCGCCGCCGCCGCTGGGGGCCTGGCGCTGGGGCTGCACCCGGGGGGCGCGCAGGGTGGCGCGGGCCTCCCGGCGCAGGCGGCGCTCTACGGCCACCCGGTCTACGGCTACTCCGCGGCGGCGGCGGCGGCTGCGCTGGCTGGCCAGCACCCGGCGCTCTCCTACTCGTACCCGCAGGTGCAGGGTGCGCACCCCGCGCACCCCGCCGACCCCATCAAGCTGGGCGCCGGCACCTTCCAGCTGGACCAGTGGCTGCGCGCATCCACCGCGGGCATGATCCTGCCTAAGATGCCCGACTTTAACTGTGAGTACCCTGCGGCCCCCGTGGATGCGCGGGGCGGGAGGGCCTCGTGCATCCTCCACCCGGCACCGCCTGCCCCTCTCTTCGCTTGGCTCCCAGCGAGCGGGGGAAGCGCTGCGAAGCCGCCTCGGCTCTGCCCGGGGCCTGCGAGGACTCACCTGGACCCCCAGGCGTGAGACGGGCGGCGAATTATTAAAATGGCCATGCGCAGGCCTTGCCTTCTCTTCCTCTCTTAACGGGAAGGGGCAGTTGGAGGTGTGAGACTGAGATCTAATGATTAACCTGAAGGCTGCAAGAGAAGGAAGTCGCCGGGCAAGGCGAATGGAGAGCGCCCTGAATTAGGCAGACCCGGGAATGGGGGTCAGGGCTTATCACCGGGGAAGGGAACTTGGGCCAGGTCCCCCATTCAGGGCGCTAGAGACACCCGCAGCCCCTCCAGGGAGAGGGAGTGCTTCAGGAGCAGCAAACAAGAGAAATAGGCTTCGAGGCCCGGGGAGGCAAGGCCAGGGCGCAGGGAATCCCCGGCTTTTACCAGGCCGCTGCCCTCCTCTGGAAGGGCGTTGGATCCGGGGTGCGATGGCCGAGGCAGGTGGCCTGGCTTGAACCAGCTATGGGGAGATTCTAAACAGTAGGTGCCTGGCCTGGTATACCGGGCGCCCAACAAGGTAACGAATGCTCCTCCAAGGTGGGGCCGAGGGAGCCCCGACCCCAGAGCCGCTGGGCTTCGGGCAGCTTCCTCTCCATCCAGGCGGGACACCTCGCCAGAGGCCTGGGCCCCTCAGGCTTTCCTGGCACACGCGGACTCTCTGGGCTGGGACTCCGGGGCTCTGGCTCTCCCCGATCGCCCCATCGGGGTCAGCTACTTTTGAGTCGGGCTGAGCAGAAGATGCATTCCGCTCAAGGCTTTCAGCCGCCGAACACCCAAACAAAGAGACCCCATTGTTTCTGTCTGAGTGAATTTGTTTAGACTGGGGAGATGCAGGCAGAGCAGGGGAAAAGCAAAAAAGAAAACAGAAATAAACACTCCAGAATTCAGATTCCTTTGCTGGAAGCTGTGATTGTGACTAAACAGAGAAAATCTAGGACCCCAGAGGTTGGAGAAGTCACAAGGGAGTGAGAAAATCCCTGCAGAACGCTGTTTTCCCACAG
The DNA here is from genome assembly GCF_037993035.2 of Macaca fascicularis. Classification (NCBI taxonomy): domain Eukaryota; kingdom Metazoa; phylum Chordata; class Mammalia; order Primates; family Cercopithecidae; genus Macaca; species Macaca fascicularis. Next base: position 198,304,862 of record NC_088377.1, on the reverse strand, counting down.
CCGCCCCAGGCTTTCCTAGCTCAGCTCCAAGAAGGCCCCAGTGGCCACCCATCCCTCACTTGGGAAAGTCAGCCCCACTGACTCCAGCCGGAAGAGGGAAAGCTGCCCCTCACCTCAGACACCTCTGGGTCTGCGAATCTCCTGCCAGCCTGGGCTTAAACCCAGGGCGCCCTCGTGGGCCTGGCTGCCGACCCAGGGCCCAGCCCTTCTGATAGAAAGCCACCAATATGAACTGCATTTCCCAGAGCTAAGGACGCTAAGTCGCCCACGGAGGGGGCTGGCCAGCCCAGGGGCCCGTGGTCCTAGGCCTCCTAGGGCCCTGGACTCCCTGGCACCGGGGCGCTTTCTGGAGCCCAAGGTCACTCAGAAAATTTATTAAAGTGAGACACCTTTCCCAACACACCTTGCCTGTTTGATTCCAAATGTTGACCTAGAGTTGGCCAAATTCTAAACACAGCCAGCTTTAAGTTCAGAAGAGGAATCTGCACCTGGCAATCCAAAAGGGCAGGCATAATCGTGCCAAAGACGGCAGAATGTGTTCTGAGAAGTCCTCCTCGCTGGTCACAGGGAAAACCTGTTTGGTTTCTTTAATTGGTTGTTTCTGCCTGTGGGATGGCATTTCCCAAATGGTCCCTCCAGAGCCAGTGTTTTAATTAAAGTTCTAATGTATTGTCAAGTTGGGAATTCGGGGCCTTGTTTGACTAAAGCAGGGGGCGTGGGCCATCCTCTAAAGCAAATTGCCCATCCCCGGGGACCTGAGCTCATCCAGGCCTGGGGCTGGCCTCCTTTCTTTCCTTTGCTTTCTTTCTTTTATTGTCCAACACTTGTCAGGCTCCTGGGAAATCAAGAGAAGTCTCGTTTTGAGGTCATAAAATTCTCTGTGATGTAACCGTGCGAAATTATGTAAATAAAGCCGGGCAGGCCTCCTCGAACACACAGAGAACCGGATCCTGCCTGCGCCTCTGCCTTTAATTTGCGTAATGAGAATTGTCCTGAAAAGGCTTCCAGTCTCCCCAGGCCTTGCCCCCCGCCACCCGCACCCTGAGGAGGGGGCATGTCAAGAAAAACACTGGAAAGGTGGCAGGGTCCCTGATGAATACATACACAGACTTGGACCCTGAGTTTGGTCCTGTTCCACCCGTTCTCTCTCCCTTCCTTCCATTCCTTCCTTCCTTCCTCCCTCCCTCCTTCCCTCTCTCCCTTCTTCCTTCCTTCCTTTCTTCCTTCTTCCCTTCCTTCCTCCCTTCCTTCCTTCCTCCCTCCTTCCTTCCCTCTCTCCCTCCCTCCCTCCCTTCCTTCCTTCCTCCCTCCTTCCTTCCCTCTCTCCCTTCCTCCCTCCTTCCTTCCCTCTCTCCCTTCCTCCCTCCCTTCCTTCCTCCCTCCCTTCCTTCCTTCTTTCCTTCCTTCCTTCCTTCTTCCCTCCCTCCCTCCCTCCTTACCTCTCTGCCTTCCTTCCTTTTCTTTTTCTCCTCCTCCTCTTCTGTCTTAAGGAGGCAGTGGAGGGAGACCTGGAACTGCAGGACCAGCTCTTCCCAGACCTGTTTGGATCTGAGCCTGAATCTCTAGGAAGGCGCAGTGAGGAGAGGGGGAGAGATTTGGTTCTCACCACTCACTGCTCCTTTATTTTATTTTATTATTTTTTATTTATTGAGAAATGGGGTCTTGCTGTGTCACCCAAGGTACAGGACAGGGGTGCAGTCTAGCTCACTGCAGCCTTGAACTCCTGGGAACCTCCCATCTTGGCCCCCAACTGGCCTCACTTCTCTTGCCTCTGGGTCAATCCACTCCTACCAAAGCCGGCTCATGTGGAGAGGATGCCTCCTGCGATGGACCCTGTTTAACAGGGACACTCAGATGTCTCCCAGACAAAAAAAAAAAAGGTCTCATTAACCCCAAACCACCCATTTCCACTTGGTGGTCCTGAGTCCTCATTCCTTGGGGAGTGAGCACTGATAGTGAGGGAACAGCCCTGCCCTCTGCAGGGCCAGGCCTTCGGCACTGGGGCCTTGAGGGCAGTGGTACCAGCAGCCACGGGAGGGGCTGGGGCGAGGACCGGAGCCGGCTGTGGGCCTCACTGCCCTTCGGTCCCCAGCCCAGGCGCAGTCGAACCTCCTGGGGAAGTGCCGCCGGCCGCGCACCGCCTTCACCAGCCAGCAGCTGCTGGAGCTGGAGCATCAGTTCAAGCTCAACAAGTACCTGTCGCGGCCCAAGCGCTTCGAGGTGGCCACCTCGCTCATGCTCACGGAGACCCAGGTGCGCGCCCTCCCCGCCCCCGACACATCCCGGCCTCCCAGGGGATACTGTTACCTCTGCACTCGTGACCCACGGGCAGTCTGGGGCATCTGGCGCTGCGCCTCGACAGTTAAGACAGCGGGTGCACGGGTTCATCTAAGGAGCCCAGAGCGCCGATTCAGTAGCTTCGAGTGGGGCCCAAGAGTCAGCACCTAACCACCCCTCCTTTCATTCTGAAGAAGGTGATCCCCAGGCCGCATTCGAGAAATTTTGTTCCAGAAAGAGATGAGGGAACATCCTGAGATTTGCCGCGACGTAGCCAGCTGCCCTGACCCTTCCTCCGCAGACGGAGGGCGCGGGTAGAAAAGTCCCCGGACCGGGTCGTTGGGGACATAGTCCTAGCTCCCACGGAGCTCAAGCCCAGCTCTGGGGTTTGCTGCTGAGTGGTGGGTTGGGGGGAGGAGGAAGCTGCAAGCCCCCTCCCCATTCCACTTCTAAGTCGTCTCACCCTGAGGCCATTCCAGGGCCGACCCGCTGGGGCCCGGGCGCGCGCGACCGGGGGACTCCGGGGACAGGAAGCCCTGGGGTGGCGGTGGCCGGTTTCTCACGCCCGCTTATGCCCGCAGGTGAAGATTTGGTTCCAGAACCGGCGGATGAAATGGAAACGCAGCAAAAAGGCCAAAGAGCAGGCGGCGCAGGAAGCGGAGAAACAGAAGGGCGGCGGCGGGGGCGCGGGGAAGGGCGGAGCGGAGGAGCCGGGCGCGGAGGAGCTGCTGGGGCCGACCGCGCCCGGGGACAAGGGCAGCGGACGCCGCCTGCGGGACTTGAGGGACAGTGACCCCGAGGAGGACGAGGACGAGGACGACGAGGACCATTTCCCCTACAGCAATGGCGCCAGCACCCACGCCGCCTCCTCCGACTGCTCCTCGGAGGACGACTCGCCGCCCCCGCGGCCGGGCCACCAGCCCGCGCCTCAGTAGGAGCCCCGGGGCCCAGCAGGTGTGGCGCGCAAGGAGCGCCCCGGCCGGCGGCTTCTCCCGGAGGCCCCGGCGCCCGCACCCACCCAGCCCGGCCCCGAGAGCCAGCTCGGCAGCCGCCCCGTGGACCCCTCGCCGAGGCCGGGGCTGGAGGGATTCGGCCGCGGCCTCCGGTCCTGGGCACTTCCCTTTTAAGCCAGGGCGCCTCACCCGCTCTTCGAGAAACAGCAAGAGGGAGACCCAGGGGCCTGCAACTTGATGGTTCTTTTAAAATTAATTTTGGTTGGTGTTGGGGGAGGTGCGAGTGCCCGTGAGAAGAACCGACCCCCCCCCCCCACCTCCGCAAGGGGAAGCCTCCCGTCTCCCCTTTCCCAGCGTCCGAGAAGGCGGAAACCCACAGTGTTATCTGACTTCTGAAACTTGAAACCGCCTCTGGAGGGGCCATTCTGCAGAGTATTTGGAAAAAGAAAAAGGGTTTATGCTTACGTCTCTGGGTTCGGGGGGATTGTGTCACGAGCGTTCAAACTGCTGGAAATCTCAAAACTGTACTGTCTTTATTTTTGTATATTGTATTTATATATAAAAAGAAACGTCTACGTATGCATGCTAAATTATTTAGCTTCTCCCATCGCCCACGATGGAATGTAAAATAAATTGGTTTTGTACTGGATCAGCGTGCACGCGTTTTTGGGGGTTATGCTTGAGGCTCTACTGTTTGCTTGTAGAAATGATGGGGAGGGTGTCTACTCAGCGGTTGGCAGCTGAGGGTGAAAATCAGAGTCTCAAGTGGGTGTCAGGACCACCTCCGCGCCTGCTGGGGAGTCGCAGTGTGAAGTGTTGGCAAAAATACCTGTGGTCAGGTGTCAGCGCATGCCGGGCTGCCTGGTGCACACCTGCCCCGGGACACGTGCCCCTCAGAAGCGGAGCTGTGGATTCTATTTATTTTCCTTTTTCCTTGCGGGCTGTCGCTTCGTTGGCGCTCCAGAAGTGGAAATACGCCATTTGGACGTTTCAGAAAATAAGCTTCAAACGACTAGCCGTTAGTAGTATCTGGAGTCCCTACGACCTCAGGCGCTACTTAGGCACATTTCCCGGAACGCGCCGAATTGCCCGGTGCTTCTCTCTCGCCTCGACCCCGGCCCTCTCTGTTGGCAGAACCTTCCTTGACTGACCAGGATCGGTCTTCTTGGCTCTGTGCAAACACGTCTGCGAGGACAGCAGCGGACTGCAGCAGCGCTCCACACCGCGGCTGCAGCTGCTCCGGGTTAATCAGCCTCTGCAGCGCGCTCCATCAATCACCGCGGCCAGGCCCAGCGCCATGTGCTCCACACATGCGGGCTCAGCCCGCGCTATCGCCAGCTCAGGAGCACAGGCCCGCGGCCCACCCAGCCCGGCGCGCCTCCCGGCCCCCTTCCCCCATCGCTGACCTAGTGGCCTCTCCTGGCCCCGGAGGAGACGGGCGACGGGGACGCCGCTCCTGTCTCCTCTCCCGGGCCTTCCTCCTTCCTTCTGTTTGTCACTTTCTCAGCAGCACCTGCGTGTGCCCTTCTCCTCCCTCCTCCCCTCCCCTCCTCCCAGCTGATAAAATGAGTTCAGAAGGGCCTGGCGTTTCATTTTGGTGATTACCGCGGGGCGAGCGCAGCCACTCCTCTGCCTCAGGGCGCGGGGAGATTAATATCCTCTCTGGCAACTCATTATCACCCCGGGCCCCTTCCATAAAATCAACCTCAACCAAGGCCGGGGCGCGGCTGCTGGGAGTCCAGGCAGAAGCAGCTGCCGGGCGCTGGCGCAGGGGCTGGGCCTCCGCCGCCTGGGGTCCAAAGGTGTTTGGGGGAACTGGTAGAGGGTTTGCCACTGGGGGAAGAGGCAGAGTGCCCAGAGAACGAGGGTGGGAAAACCAGAGGGAGGGGGGAAGACAGATGCTTTTTTTTTTTTTTTTTTTTTTTTTTGGTTTTTAAAAATCTGCAATCTGTACATTTCTTTTTAATTTCTAACACATTGGTGAGATTCAGCCTGCAACAATCTCTCCCCCGGCTGGCCCCACATCTGGGGATTATTTTCCCCTTGGGCTCAGCCAGCCCAGCCTCAGCGCCCCCGCCAACACTGGGCAGCCAGGGAAGAGTGGGGGCTCGGCCCGGAGCTGGGGTGCTCCAGGCCTCTGCGGAGGGTGTGTCCCTCTACCCCCAGGGGACAGGCGCTTCCTCTGGGACGCGGGGAAAGAGCGACATCAAAGGAAGACGCTGTTAATAGCGCCGCCCCTCCCCCGTCCTCCAGCAGAGCCAGGCCCCGGACCTGCGCCGGCCCCTGCGCCTCCAGCAGGCCGCTCAATCTCCGCGGAATTTATCTCGCTAATAAATTTAATGATCAATTCGTTCTTGTCACAGTAGCTCTTCCCCAAATCAATTATAGCAAATTTAAATATAATCACTGGCTCGTCCTCATCCACTCCGGGCACGGTGAACAATTCATTCTGCCTAATGAACGGTCTCGAGGACCCGCTCTGCCCGCCTTGCAGGCGCGCGCCCCACCCCTGGGCGCCGCGCTCGGGGTCGCTGACTCGGCTCGGCCTGGGGCGGTGGTCCCTTGGGGCCCAGGCCTCCAACCGCACCTGAGCCGCCAGCTGACCCCGCGCATGGGGGAGAAAGTCTTTGCAGCCCTCAAGAATCGGGTTCTCAGCACCTGGAGCCAGGTCTACGCAGGAGGCCCCGGAGGGAGCTGAGGTGGTGTTTTCAGACAGGCCCAGGCTTCCCCCCCGGCTCATTTCTGCCGTCCTCTAGCTGTCCTAGAGGCCTGCGGATCTCACTGCCTTAAAGACAAGAGAAGGGACGCAGGGGGAGACCCCGCGGCGGCCGTCACTGCGACCCGGGGCGCTGGGTCCCCATGGAGGGGACCCACCCAAAGCTGACCCTGTGCCCTGGAACCCCAGCCGGGCCCCCCTCTCCTACCGAGGCCCCCACCTCTTGGCCACCGTTTTCTTCGCTCCAGTGTGGGTTCTCCTCCGTTCTTAGAAAGGGGCGCCTTGCCGCGGTGGCTCAAGCCTGTAATCCCAGCACTTTGGGAGGCCGAGACGGGCGGATCACTAGGTCAGGAGATCGAGACCATCCTGGCTAACACGGTGAAACCCCGTCTCTACTAAAAAATACAAAAAACTAGCCGGGCGAGGTGGCGGGCGCCTGTAGTCCCAGCTACTCAGGAGGCTGAGACAGGAGAATGGCGTAAACCCGGGAGGCGGAGCTTGCAGTGAGCTGAGATCCGGCCACTGCACTCCAGCCTGGGCGACAGAGCGAGACTCCGTCTCAGAAAAAAAAAAAAAAAAAAAAAAAAAAAAAAAAAAAAAAAGAAAGGGGCGCCTTGCTGCGGGTGAATTCTGCAGGGCGTGCAAACGCATGTGGGGAAGCCGTTTCTGTGACTGAAGAAAACACTTCACACACGCGCCCCAGAGGGAGGCTCAGGGGACTCCTTTCCAGCCCCTCCTGGAGCTCCGTGTCATCCCTGGTGTCAGGGAGTCAAGAAACAGCTCGAAGGGAAAGGAGGTGGACCTGTCTTTTCGCCGATCCGGTGACTTTCCTTCTTTGATACAGAACGCAAGGCAACCAAAGCAAAAATAGACAAATGGGACTGCATCAAACTGAAAAACGTACGCGCCACAAAGGACGATCAACAAGAGTGAAAGGCAACCTGGAAATGGGAGACATCATCTGCCAAATGCGAATCAGGGAATGGGTTAATATCCAGAATATGTGACTCTCACCACTCTACAACAAAACCAAAATGGGCAAATGACTTGATCAGACATGACTCCAAATAAAATTTTGAAATGACAACACACATATGAAAAGATGCTCAACACCACTAACCATCAGGGAAATGCAAGTCAGAACCACAGATCCACCTCACACCTGTTAAGATGGCCAATATAAAACAAACAAAAAGCACAGAAAATAACAAGTCATGATGAGGATGTGGAGAAGTTGGAGCTGTGGTCAGAATGTAACATGTCATAGCCATTATGTAAAATAATACAGAATTTCCCTAAAAATATTAAAAATCAGGCTGGGCGCAGTGGCTCACGCCTGTAATCCCAGCGCTTTAGGAGGCCAAGGCGGGTGGATCATGAGGTCAGGAGTTCAAGACCAGCCTGGCCAAGATGGTGAAACCCCGTTTCCACTAAAAATACAAAAAATTAGCCGGGTGTGGTGGCAGGCGCCTGTAGCACCAGCTACTCGGGAGGCTGGGGCAGAGAAGTGCTTGAACCCTGGAGGCGGAGGTTGGAGTGAGCTGAGAATGTGCCATTGCACTCCAGTCTGGGCGACAGGGCAAGACTCCCAAGACTCAGTCTCAAAAAACTTAATAAATAAAATAAAATTACCATATGATCCAGCAGTCTCAGTTCTGGGTATATATCCAAAAGAATTGGAAAAAAAAAAAAAAAAAAGATCTCAAAGAGACATTTGCACACCTGAGTTCATTGCAACACTCTTCACAATTGCCAAGAGGTGGATGCAGCCTACATGTCCATCAACAGAGAAATGGCTGAGGAAAATGTGGTGCACACATACGGCGGCGGAGCGCTATTCAGGCTTTAAAAAGAAGAAAATCCTGTCACATGCTACAACACCCATGAACTCTGAGGACTTTATGCTGAGTGAAATGCCCAATAACAAAAGCCAAACACTGGCCCTGCGTGGGGGCGCCCTCCTGCCGTCCCAGCTACTGAGGAGCCAAGGCAGAAGGCTGGCTGGAGCCCAGGAGGTCCAGGATGCAGTGACCTTTGATGGCACCACTGCACTCCATCCTGGGCCACGGCGTGAGACCCTATCTCTAAAAAAAAAAAGTAATAAATAAGCAAGCAAATAAACAAAAAGACAAATGCTGCAAGATCGTATGAAATATCAGTTTAGATGAGTCAGACTCAGAGAGGAGAATGGTGGTTGCTGGTGGGGTTCGGAGGTGGGTACTGGGGAGTCGGTGTTTCTTGGGGACAGAGTTTCGGTTTGGGAAGATGAGAGAGTTCTAGTATCTGTTGCTCATAGTTAACCCTCCTGTACTAACACGAATGGTCACAATGATTGTAAAAATAATTCTGTTGTTTTTTCTTCCTTCCTTTTCCTCTTCTCTGCCGTTCTCCCTCTCCTCCCCTCCGACCCCAGCCTCTCCTTGCTGAGCTGCTCCGGAGGGGCGCCCGGGCGGTTCCTCAGCACCTCTCAGGTTTCCGGGTTAACTGACCTGCGGCCACCCGGTGCCCCCCTGTGCAGGGCAGCGCTGAGTGCGCCCCAGGCTTGGAGGGGGCTGCCAGGCGAGGGGGAGGGGAGTGTGGGCGGAGGGGCGCTGGGACCCGCGTGGGGCGCGGCGGCAATGCGGGAGCCCCCCAGCCCCCCGGTATCAAAGTCCTGCGGAGCGCCGTCTCCCTCCATAAAACTAATCCCCTCGGAGGTGTGACCTCCACCAGGAATGCCGCGGCGTTCCCGACCACAAGGGCAAATATGTTTTTCAGATTTGGTTTTTATGGTGGGATTAAAGTTTATTTTCCATAATAGGGCACCTAATAAAACTCCTAAAGCCGGCCGGGCCTCCAGCTGGTGGCCTGGTTTCACACTTTCACTTCGTAAATCACTTTACGACGCGCCAGGTGTGTCTCAAGCTGGACCCGACAGGAACGGGCGGCGGCCGCGGGTTCGTCCAGCGCGGGGGTCCCCGGGTTCGCGCCCCCCCTCCGCCCCCTGCGCCCCCGCGCCCCCGCGCGCCCCGCTCCGCCCCCCAGGCTCCCCCACCCGCGGCCGCAGGGGACCCTCGGGGAGGAGGCGGGCCCAGCCGAGGCTTCCTGAGGACCCCCCGGCCCCGGGCCCGCCCCCCGGCCCCGCGCCGACCCTACATTCCGCCCGCGCACCTGGCGCCCCTCCCCGTGTACACACCGTGCGGACAATGAGCGCCCCGGGCCGGACAAAGGTGCCCCCGAGGCGGCGAGCGAGGCGGGGCGCGGTTTACCCAGCTGGGGGCAGGAACAAAGGCGCGGCCTTATCGCCCGCGGGCCGGGGCGGGCCGGGGTCAGGCCGGGGGCCGCGGGCGGGGCCTCTCCAGCCCGGGACGGGGTCGGGGGCGCCGCGCAGACCTGGACTCGGGGTTTGCTGGGTGGGCTCAGGACGCGGTGACCCAGGAGCTCGGCCCGGGGCGTTTCACCCCCGATCGCCGCCCTGAGGACGTCCGGTCCGGAGGAAACTGCTGCAGTGGGCGCTGGAAGCGAAAGAACAGGGACTCTCGGGGCCTGGAACGGGTGTTGGAGCTTCAGGCTAGAAGTGAACCCGTTTTTTTTTTTTAAAAAAAAGTATTGATATGTAATATTTTAGATACTTTATTACTCAGAGAACGTGGAAGAAACAGCCTGTTTTATGACAAAGCCTGTAGTTTCGTATCTGCCTTTTGTTAACATTGCGGTTCACCTTCCCGCTCAGCAGCCTTTCTGCCAAGCAAAGAATGTCCTCTTCTATGGTGATACTAAACAGAAAGAAAGAAAGAAGGAAAGAAAGGAGAGGAAAAAAAGAAAAGAAATTAAAAAAATAAAAGCGTAAGGATCAGTTCCCGGCAAGGGACTTTGTGAGGGGCATGAGAGCGCCCAGCGTCTTTTCTAGAAAGCTCGGACAGGCCAGGCACCTGAGAGGAGGCTCCGGCCCGTTAAGCCTCAGGCTTAGCTGGCTCCTGCGAACTGCGTCTGTCAATGTCCCTGCTTTAGGCAGGGCCGCACCCAGGAGGCTGAGGGTTCTGGCTTTTCAGAGCAGGGGCCATCCCTGTAATAGGAAACTTGCAGTGTTTCTTTAATAGCAGATAACTCTGTAAAGGAAATGCAAGTTGTGGGAGGTGGCTCCTAATAGCTTTACTACATCTTATTATCTCTTCTTTAAAATTTTAATTTCTTTTTTTTTTTTTTTTTTTTGAGTCTGGTTATAGTGAGCTATTGCGCCACTGCACTCCAGCCTGGGCGACAGAGTGAGACTCTTTCTCAAAATAATAATAATAATAATAATAATAATAATAATAATAATGAAATGTAACTTTTAACTCAGGTTCACAGTTTTTTTTGTTTTTTTTGTGTGTTTTTTTTGAGACGGAGTCTCGCTCTGTCCGCCCAGGCTGGAGTGCAGTGGCGCGATCTCGGCTCACTGCAAGCTCCGCCTCCCAGGTTCACGCCATTCTCCTGCCTCAGCCTCCCGAGTAGCTGGGACTACAGGCGCCCACGCCCGGCTAGTTTTTTTGTAGTTTTAGTAGAGACAGAGTTTCACCGTGTTAGCCAGGATGGTCTCGATTTCCTGACCTCATGATCTGCCCGCCTCGGCCTCCCAAAATGCTGGGATTACAGGCGTGAGCCACCGCGCCTGGCCTTAAATTTTAATTTTTGTGGGCACATAGTAGGTATATAGATGTGTGGGGTACATGAGATGTTTTGACATGAGAAGCAACTTGTAGTAATTACTTCATGGAAAATGGTGCACCCATCCCCTCCGGCATTTATTCTTTGTGTTACAAACAATCCAATTAGACTTAGTTATTTTTAAATGTACAGTTAAATTATTATTGACTATTGTCACCCTGCTGTACTATCAAATACTAGGTCTTATTCATTCTTTCTATTTTTTTGTACCCATTATTAACCCTCCCTACCTACCCGGCAATGTCGTGTCCCTGTCCCCCCCTCTCCACCCAGCACCACTCCCCTTCCCAGCCTCCGGTAACCAGCCTTCTACCCTATCTCCCTGAGTTCTGTGGTTTTGATTTTTAGATCCCACAAATGAGTGAGGACATGTGATGCAAATTGTGTTTTTTCTTCAGTCTGCAATACGTATGTATTACCTTTTACTACCTGGTCCATTTATTCTCATGATTAATTTATTCCAGGTCTTTAGATGCACACGTCATCAGATTAAGCACAGGCTGACCTCGTTTGATTGTGCTTTTTGCTTTTTTGTACTTCACAGAGATTTCATTTTTTACAAATTGATGACTTGTGGCAACCCTGCTCAAGGTAAATTTGTCGGCACTGTTTTTCCAACAGCCTGTGCTCACTTCATGTCTGTGTCACATTTGGGAATTCTTGCAATTACCAAGAATTCTCACAAGTATCAAATTGTTTCATTACTATTATATCTGTTATGTGATTTGTGATCAGTGACCTTTGATGTCACTATTGTTTTGAGGTCCCACAAACCTTGCCCATATAAAATGGTGAACTTAATCGATAAATGTGTGTGTCCTGATTGCCCCACCAACTGGCTATCCTCCATCTCTCTCCCTCTCCTGGGGCCTCCCCGTTCCCTGAGACACAACAATATTGAAATTAGGCCATGTAATAACCCTGCAATGTCCCCTAAGTGTTCAAGTGAAAGGAAGAGTCACACATCTCTTACTTTCAATCAAAACCTAGAAATGATTAAGCTTAGTGAGGAAGGCATGTTGAAAGCTGAGATAGGCTGAAAGCTAGGCCTCTTGTGTCAGTTAGCCAAGTTGTGAATGCAAAGGAAAAGTTGTTGAAGGAAATTAAAAGTGCTACTCCAGTGAACATCCGAATAATAAGACAGAAACAGCCTTACTGCTGATACGGAGAGAGGTTTAGTGCTCTAAATAGGAGATTAAACTAGCCACAACATTCCCTAAGCCACAGCCTAATCCAGAGCCAGGCCCTAACTCCAAGGGCCTTCTGGGAGGGTTGAGAGGTGAGGAAGCTGCAGAAGAAGAGCTGGAAGCTGGCAGAGGTTGGTTCGTAAGGTTGAAGGAAAGAAGCCGTCTACATAACATAACAGTGCAAGATGAAGCAGCAAGTGCCGATGGAGAAGCTGCTGCAAGTTCTCCAGAAGATCCAGCTAAGGTATTTGATGATGGTGACTTCATACACAGGTTTTCAGTGTCGACAAAACAGCCTTCTGTTGGAAGAAGATGCCATCTAAGACCTTCATAGCTGGAGAGGAGAAGTCAGTGTCTGACTTCAAAGCCTCAAAGGACAGGCTGACTCTCTTGTGAGGGGCCAGTGCAGCTGGTGACCTAAAGTTGAAGCTCATTTACCATTCTGAAAATCCTAGGGCCCTTAAGAATGACGCTAAATCTACTCTGCCTGCGCTCTGTACATGGCCCAACAAAGCTTGGATGGCAGCACGTCTGTGTACAGCATGGTTCACTGAATAGGTTAAGCCCAAGTTGAGACCTACTGCTAAGAAAAAAGGCTCCTTTCAAAATATGACTGTTCATTGACAATGCACCTGGTCACCCAAGAGCTCTGATGGAGATGTACAAGGAGGTTAATGTTGTTTTCATGTCTTCTAACAGACAACAAACATGCATTCTGCAGTCCATGGATCAAGAAGTAAATCTGATTTTCAAGTGTGCTTATTTGAGAAATACATTTTGTGAGGCTACAGATGCCATAGTGATTCCTCTGATGAATCTGGGTAAAGTAAATTGAAAACCTCCTGGAAAGGATTCACCATCCTAGATGCCATTATGAACATTCATGATTCATGGGAGGAGGTCAAAATATCGCAATAGGAGTTTGGAAGAAGCTGATTCCAACTCTCATGGATGACTTTGAGGGGTTCAAGATTTCGGTGGAGGAAGTGACTGCAGATGTGGTAGAAACAGCAAGAGAACTAGAACTAGACATGGATCCTGAAGATGGGACTGAGTCGCCGCAATCTCAGGATATCACATGAACCGATGAGGAGTGGCTTCTTAGGGATGAGCAAAGAAAGTGGTTTATTGAGCTGTAATCTACTCTTGGTAAAGATGCTATGAACATTGTGGAAATGACAATAAAGGATTTAGAATATTCCATAAATTTGAGGGTTGGAGAAGATTGACTCCAATGTTGAAGGAAGTTCTACTGTGGGTAAAATGCTATCAAGCACCATTGCATGCTACAGAGAAATCTGGCGTGAAAGGAAGAGTCAATCAATGTGACAAACTTCACTGTCATCTTATTTTAGGAAATTACAGCCAGGCATGGTGACTCATGCCTATCATCCCAGCACATTGGAAGGCTGAGGTGAGAGGATTGCTTGAGCCCAGGAGTTCGAGACCAGCCTGGGCAACATATGGAGAGACCTCTACCAAAAAATTAGCTGGGCGTGGTGGTGCATACCTATAATCCTAGCTACTCCGGAGGCTGAGGCCAGAGGATTGCTGAAGCCCAGGAGTTCAAGGCTACAGTGAGCTGTGATTGTGGTGCTGCTCTCCAGCCTGGGCAACAGAGTGAAACCCTTTACCTAACAAAGGAAAAAAGAAGGGAGAGGAAGGGAAGGGAAAGGAAGAGGAGGGGAGGGGAAAGGGAAAGGAAGGGGAGGGGAGGGGAGGGGGAAGAGAGGGAGGGGAGAGGGAGGGGAGGGGGGAAGGAGGGAGGGAGATGCATTGCCACAGCCACCCCAACCTTCAGCAACTACCATCTTGATCAGTCAGTAGACATCCACATCGAGGCAAGACTACCAGCAAAAACACTGCAGCTTGCTAAAGGGCCATGACGCTTAGCATTTTTTAGCAATAAAGTGTTTTTCAATTTTAGCGACAGGGTCTTGCTTTGTCACCAAGGCTGGAGTGCGGTGGTGTGATCATGGCTCTCTGTAACCTTGAGCTCCTGGGCTCAAGTGATCCTCCTGCCTCAGCCTCTCAAGTAACTGGGACCACAGGCACATGCCACCACACTCGGCTAATTTTTTAAAAATTTGCAGAGACTGGGTCTCACCATGTTGCCCAGGCTGGTGTTGAACTCATGGACCCAAGTGATCCTCCTGCCTTGGCCTCCCAGAGTACTGGGATTACAGGCATGAGCCACTGCATCCATCTAGTCCTTTTTTTTTTTTTTTTTATTGTGGTAAAATATACATAACAGCATTTATCGTTCTAAACATTTGTAAGTGTACAATTGAGTGGTGTTAGATACACTTGAAATGCGATGTAGCTATCACCACTAGCTATACCTCAAACTTTTTCATCATCTCCACACAAACTGTACACTCATTAACCATGACATCCCCTGCCCCTGCACCAAGCCCCTGGTCATCTCCATTTATGAATCTGCCTATTCCAGATATTTTTTTTTTTCTTTTTTTGAGACATGGTCTGGCTCTATCGCCCAGGCTGGAGTACAGTGATGCAATGATGACTCACTGCAGCCTCAACCTCCCAGGCTCAAGAAATCCTCCTGCCTCAGCCTCCCGATTAGCTGGGACTACAGATGCATGCCACCACGCCCAGCTAATTTTTTTTTTTTGTACTTTTTGTAGAGATGGAGTTTTGCCGTGTTGCCCAGGCTGGTCTCAAACTCCTAAGCTCAAGCGATGCACCCGCCTCGGCCTCCCGAAGTGCTGGAATTGCGGGTGTGAGCCACGGTGCCTGTGGCCAGTTTCTGGTTCTTTTTTTCACTCCCCACAGTATCCAGTGTAGAGATGGTGCTGTGCCAGCCCCCCTTCCAAAGAGATCCCCTGGCCAGAGATTTCACTTTGAAAATAAAACCAATGCATCAATGCATCAAAACATAAGCAAGTCCTTTTATGCATTTAAAGCCAGAAACACGGCCGAACATGGTGGATCACACCTGTAATCCCAGAACTTTGGAAGGCCAAGGCGGGTGGATCATCTGAAATCAGGAGTTCAAGACCAGCCTGGCTAACATGGTGAAACCCCATCTTTACTAAAAATACAAAAAAATTAGCTAGGCATGGTGGTGCACACCTGTAGTCCCAGCTACGTGGGAGGCTGAGGCAGGAGAATGGCTTGAACCGGGAGGCAGAGGTTGCAGTGAGCTGAGATCGTGCCCTTGCACTCCAGCCTGGGCAACAAGAGCGAAACTCTGCCTCAATAAATAAATAAATAAAAACCAGAAACACAGGCCGATTTCATCTCACAGAAATCCTTCCTTTCGTTTTCACAGGTAAGGAAGGCACAGGCACCCTCACCTCCCGCACTCTAGGCAGCCACCAAAATTGCCTACAAATATCCTGAGGGCGTTCCAGGAAGCCACAGGGAGCCCTGGACCTCTTTGAATCTCTGGCTGCCGGTGGACTGGCAGGTCACTCTCATGTCCCAGCTCCTGCCTGCAGGTGCCTCCAGAGATGCTGCCCTTCCGTGGCACCCCCAGGGCCCCACACCTCAAGATTTCTGCGGCCTTCTCCCTTCTATCTTCGTACAACAAGGTAATTTGCTTTTAATGACCGCCAGTGTTTTCTTTCCCAGTTCTATTTGAGCAGATAATGTATCTGAGGCCTCTGCAACAGGGTTAAACCACCGTGACCTTCATAATCAGAGCACAGAAACAAATTCTATTTACTCATAAATGTGGCTGTGTCTCCAGTGTGCAGCTGCCTCCTAATCACAGATGGTGTGATAATATTTTGCTTTTATCAGACCTCTCACTCACGGGTGACAAAGTGCTTTATTATCCCATTAGGCAGGGAGCGCCTCAGCTTGGCAAGGTGTTCCCACTGTGACTTCAATGGCACTTTGGGCTCCAGGCCCTGGGAAGCTCTCTGGGGTGGCAGGCTTGAGGGCACAGAGCTCCTGCCATCCGTGTGCAGAGTCACTTCCCTCAGAGCCCCCAAGGCCGTAGGAACTAGAGGACATCGATTTGAGGGAAGCAGGGGAGGAAAAGAGCAGCTCCCAGGTGCTCCCCGGTGTCCTGGCCCTACTCCCGGACCTCCCTGAGTCCTGACCACGTGCACAGCCTGCAGCCGCCAGGACCCAGCTCCCGCCATACCCAGCTCCCGCCATACCCAGATGCCCTGCTTTGGCCGTGGAATCTGCTCGGGCAGCCAGAGCTCATTCGCCACTCTCTCTCCTGACTCCTCAGCACCAGTGGCTGTTTCTGCTGCTCCAGGTGCTTCCCAAGCACCCAGCTAGGAAGCCAGTGGGTCCCGGAGGCTGCGGCACCTACCTGTCTCCGCGGGAAGATGAGGGTCCCTGCAGGTCTTGGGGCAGAACAGCCGTTCCAGCTGCCCCTAGAGAGCTGTAGCAACTCAGATTCGTCCAGGCCCTGACTAGGAACCCTGGAGTGAAAGACGGCAAAGTGAAAATCCCACTCTCTTCTGATGCCTCACACGTGATGCCTCAGAGTTCTGAGGAAGACCAGACCCATCCAGAACCTTCTGGGGGAACAGCCTTCTGCCCGTCTGTGTGAGCTATTCTTATTTATTTATTAAAACGGATTTATAATAAAATGTATTTATTATGTATTTATTAAAAGTCTCACTCTGTCTCCCAGGCTGGAGTGCAGTGGCATGATCTCGGCTCACTGCAACCTTTGCCTTCTGGGTTCAAGCGATTCTCCCGCCTCAGCCTCCCCAGTAGCTGGGATTACAGGCGTCTACCACCATGCCCGGCTAATTTTGTATTTTTAGTAAAGACTAAAAATACAAAATTTTATTTCACCATGAAATTATTTTCACCATGAAATTATTTTAATTTAATTTCACCATGTTGGCCAGGCTGGTCTTGAACTCCTGACCTCAAGTTATCCACCTGCCTTGGCCTCCCAAATCCCCCTGGGATTATAGGCGTGAACCACCTCACCTGGTCCTCATGTGAACTATTTTAATGGTGTCAACGTGCAGGAAAAAAGGAACACTCATTCCTTCACACACACAGGGGTGGAGGAACAGTTCTGGAAGTCCATCGTGTGTGACAGACCCGCTGTCTCTCAGCTCTGCGTTGAGTGCTCCGTGGGTGCGGCAGGACAGCTGGGCCAGTGCAGCACGTTCCCGCAAGCTCCCCAGCCCGCACTCCGCTGCCTGGGTGTGAGGCTCGACCACCACCAGAACTTGATTTATCAGTGTTATTTCCACCCTTACTAAAGTAGGAAACCAGACTCCGTCAGCCCTATTAAGTCTGATTCAGAAAACAGAGGGCCTTTAAAACCCTTTGTCCCTTGAAGTCAGAAAGGGCGAGAGTGCTGGCGACCTGAGGGTTGCTCCGGCTGGCTTGGAATCGGACTGACTTGCATTTCCTTCACGAATCAGAATTTTGAAGGCAAGGATAAAATAAATCTCAAATAATCACCTTGCATTTCTGATGAGTTCAATGAGTGTGTTTTATGCCCTGGTTGTCTGAGCTTGCTTTTCCACACGCAGTGAGTGCTGGTCAAAGACTTCCCAGGAGCTCTAGGTTTGTCGTGCTTTGTTTTCGCATCCTGTCTGATAATCAGACCTTTGCACACAACTGTTTGGGATTTGAGTCTTCCTAGGAAGTCAGAGATTTGGCCAAGGCTGGGCAAAATTAAGGAATAATAATAGTAGTAATAGTAATAGAAACAGTAACAGCCTCCGTTTGATGGAGGGTGGCTGCCAGGTGCCTGCCGTGCAGTGCTGGGCTCCGAGATGTTAGGCTGGTCCTCAGAGCCTTGGGTCTTGTCTTGTTGTTTGCAAGCCTTGCTTGACTTTCTATTTCAATTTTTTTTTTTTTTTTTTTTTAGAATGAAGACACAGGGTCTCACTCTGTTGCCCAGACTGGAACACAGTCGTATGATCATAGCTCCCTGCAGCCTCGAACTCCTGGGCTCCAGGGACCCTCCATCTCAGCCTCCTGAGTTGCTAGGACTACAGGTGCATGCCAACATGTCTGGCTAATCTTTTACATTTTTGTATGGATGCGGGGTGGGTCTCACTTTGTTGCCCAGGCTGATCTCAATCTCCTAGTTTTAAGCAGTCCTCCCACCCCAGCTACTCAAAGTGATGGGATTACAGGCATGAGCCACCATGCCCAGCCAACAAAAAAGAAGCTTGCTTTACTTTCAATGAGGATACTTCTCCTGGAGACAGCACAGGTGTCCTGGATCATCCATCAGCTTTTAAGAATTACAAAATATGTAATCCCAGCACTTTGGGAGGCTGAGGCAGGTGGATCACGAGGTCAAGAGATCGAGACCATACCGACCAACATGGTGAAACCCCGTCTCTACCAAAAATACAAAAAATAGCTGGGTGTGGTGGCAGGTGCCTGTAATTCCAGCTACTCGGGAGGCTGAGGCAGGAGAATCACTTGAACCCAGGAGGTGGAGGTTGCAGTGAGCTCAGATTGCTCCACTGCACTCCAGCCTGGCAACAGAGCAAGACTCCGTTTCAAAAAAGAAAAAAAAAAAAGAATTACAAAATAGATATTAATGTGGATGCTTGCAACAGTATTCACGGCAGAGTGGGGAATGAAAAGAATGGATTCAGAGATCCTCCTACGCACACTTCTGGGGGTGGAGACCCAGGCTGCTCAATAAACAGGCACCCGCTCTGTCTAGATGAGAACCAACCCAATGACAGGCACAGTCCTACATCCTTCCAGGGACACAAAACCCGTCATATCTCATAAAATCCCAGGATTGGAGAGCTAGAAGTGCCCTTACTCTTATCAATGTGAGGTTGCTGGCAAACCGAGCGGACCTCCTGCCCTCTAACCAAGGTGAAAATATGGGGGAAAAGGAAAAGCTGATGACAGAGACAGGCACTGTGACTGGGTCACGGCACCAGCCGGCCCCTGTTGGTGTGGCCCCGAGGCCCTGAGGTATCACCAGTGCAGTGTCTCCTATCTCCGCACTTATCCACAGATTTCACTCGAGCCCGCGACAGCTGGCCGGCCGCCTGCCCTGTGCCTTTCCGTCAGCATGAAAGATCAGTGGTAAGAACAGAATCCTTGTCAGGGGCCCACCCTGAGGCCCGGAGCTTGAGGCTGTCATTCTGTGGGCTCACAGGCCTGCCTGAACAATTAGAGAGAAAGGAAACGGTGGCGTCATGGGCCACAGCAGCTCAGAGTGGGTGGTGCCCTTGCTGATGGTCAGGAGGAGGCCGGACAGGTCCAGTGAGCATGGACCCTTCTAGCCCTGATGACTGACGTGACTGACAGAGGGGCTGTCACCTAGCTGCCAGGGGACCGCACAAGTGATGCTTAACCTTTCTACTTGCTTTTTAACTAGCGCAGGGACCAGGTAACAAAAATAGGACAGGTGGTGTCATAAGAAACGACCCCAGACCTGGCCATGGGGCCACAGCATAGCTGGAGTGGAGCTTCAAGGTGGTGCAGTTGGCATTAGAGGCCTGCAAGCCACACCTGGGCCTTCCCGCTGCCTGCACCCGGCCCCTACAACAGGCACACAGTGCCACCAGCCTGGGAGGACAAGGGCCCAGGAAGCCTGAGGAGCCCTGCTCACCGCGCAGTCCAGGCCAGTGCCGTCTCCCCGCAGGCACTGCCCGGGCCGTGTCCTCTGCACTTGCTACAGTGGACGAGGAGCCCTCGAGTGTCACAGATGAGGAGGTCGGAGCATCGCTTTTCACCAAGCTCGCGGACCCAGGCCCTCCGGGACTACTTCAGTGGCCTAAAGACAAGCAGAGTGATCTCTGCGGGGGACAGAGGGAGAGCGGCACAGGAAGTCTTAGTTTTAACGAAGAATGCCGGGACCGGAAGCTGGTCGAGAGGTGCTGTGGTGCCATGGAGGACGCTGTCGTTCCCAGGCTGCAGGCTGAGGCTACCAGGTGAAGCATCGCCATGTCTGTACTCAAACAATCGCATCAGAACATGCGTGGGTATAAATGGGTCCCTACATAACTGTATATACATGTGTAGTGAAAAACCACAGGAAACGCAAACATGGCCAAATGTTAACCGGCAAACATAATACTAATATAAGTGGAAGAATTTGCCCTTTTTCTTTGGAAACACTTCTGACAACATGAAATGAATAAACCATTCTCAATCATTTTCTTCTTTTTCTGAGACAGAGTTTTGCTCGTTGCCCAGGCTGAAGTGCAGTGGGGCAACCTTGGCTCACTGCAACCTCTGCCTCCCAGGTTCAAATGATTCTCCTGTCTCAGCCTCCCAAGTAGCTGGGATCACAGGTGTGAGCCACCATGCCCAGCCCATTCTCAATGATTTTCTATAGAAAATACATTAAAAGCTGGTCTTGATCGTTTTTCCTTCCACCAGAATTGAAGCTGCCCGGGCGTGGGCTTGAGGCCTGGCTCTGCTTGGTGAAGCCCAGGCTCATCAGGCCTCACCTTATATCAGTGTGAGCCCCAGGTGGGAGCAGCCCTGGTGGCCCTGGGTGCGCGAGGGATTGATGGCTCCTTCCCCAGAGCAGGAGGGAGGGAAACACCGCGGTAGCCACGGTCAGTCATGCTTGGAAAGCCACGGTCAGTCCCCCTTGGGGAGGGGGCCACGGAAGGCCTGGGGCCAGGCATCCTCATCTGAACATGTCAAGGTCAGCACTGGTTAACTCTGGCGCCCGAGCTCGCCTGGCCTGTGGGACACACAGGCCATTGTTTCCCCAAACACACGGCCCCCGAGCTCTGAACTCCCCCTGCATCCTAGGACATGTTAAACTGGCCCTGTTCTCTTTCATCATCTTACCACGCAAACATCATTTTTCATCATTGTCCAGCTCTATTCAAGATAAGTGTCACCTTCTGGTGAACTCGGCCTCTGTGCAGCCACGCCCCCCACCAGCTTCATCAGTGCAGCCTGTGATACAACAGTTAAGGCTAAGAACGAGAAAAGCTCGCCATGCCCTGGCCAGTGGTACTGTCACTAGAAAATCTAAGTTTTATAGCACTTTGATACACTCTCTACACGCAAGCATCCACATGGACATCCGGAGTCCTCCAGGCTCAGGGAGGTAGAGCGCGGCCCACACACTTCAGTTCATGTTCAGTCTCTCCGCGATGGCAGCTCCCTGCTGTAGAACTGCCTTCCCTGGGAGGTGACTGAGTTGACTCTAGATGCTTCCACGGCTGGTCTGTGGCTGCTTTCACAGGGCCTCTCTCCACCTGCTGCACTGTTCTGGGCCCCCTTCCTCTCATACCTCGTTCTCCTCAAGGGACTCCACATTCTGTTGGATCCCTAGGCTGCCACCCAGAGCTGGTGTCTATGTCCCCCAGCTCTGACTTCCACAGGTGCCACTAGCCCCAGAAAACGCAAAGCGCCTCAGGTTGAAATCCTCTTCCTCTGAAATCTATGATCCTCAGCCCCCTTCTCAGAGACGTTCCAAGCCTCCACTGCCACCTCCACCCCCTCGTTTAAAGGCACCACATTCTGGCTGGGCACGGTGGCTCACACCTGTAATCCTAGCGCTTTGGGAGGCCGAGGCGGGTGGATCACTTGAGACCAGGAGTTCGACACCAGCCTGACCAACAGGGTGAAACTCCGTCTCTACTAAAAATACAAAAATTAGCCCGGCGTGGTGGCGCGCGCCTGTAATCCCAGTTACTTGGGAGGCTGAGGCAGGAGAATCACTTGAACCTGGGAGGCAGAGGTGGCAGTGAGCAGAGATTGTGCCACTCCATTCCAGCATGGGCCACAGAGCAAGACTCCGTCCCAATAAAAATAAATAAATAAATAATACAAAAAACAATAATACAAAATAATAATAAAATAGAATTTCCACTCTTACTTGTGGAAAAGCAAGCTCATACAACCAGGTGTAAAACACACTCATTTAACTCATCAGAAATGCAAGGTGATTATTTGAGATTTATTTTATCTTTGCCCTCAAACTTCTGATTAGTGAAGGAAATGCAAGTCAATCCAGTCCCAATAAAATAATGAAATAAAATAATAATACGATAAACATTCCGATGAGCGTTCATTGGAAGCGTCTCTTGAAATCTCTATTCTCAGGCTGCCACCTTGGCCTGGGCGCTTCCCTCCTGGCCTGGGAGGCCAAGAGCCACCGAACTGACCTCTTGTCACCAACATTCCCAAGTGCCGGACCAGCCACCATCTCTGTCCAGCAATGTTTTGACAACACAGTTTTGATTATGTAAACTTTTTTTTTTTTTTTTGAGACGGAGTCTCGCTCTGCCGCCCAGGCTGGAGTGCAATGGCACGATCTCGGCTCACTGCAAGCTCCGCCTCCCGGGTTTACGCCATTCTCCTGCCTCAGCCTCCCGAGTAGCTGGGACTACAGGCGCCCGCCACCAAGCCCGGCTAGTTTTTTTGTATTTTTTAGTAGAGACGGGGTTTCACCGTGTTAGCCAGGATGGTCTCGATCTCCTGACCTCGTGATTCGCCCATCTCAGCCTCCCAAAGTGCTGGGATTACAGGCTTGAGCCACCGCGCCCGGCCTGATTATGTAAACTCTTTGATAGTTTCCTTCTGTTGAGAAGAGGACTTCACTCCTCACTCCTTCATGGTCAGGTCTCAAGTTCATCTCCTGCCTCCGAGGTGCTTTATTGTGAGGCCACTGGAGGCGCCATCCCAGGCCTACGGCACACAGAGGTCAGCTTTGCCCAGCGTGTGCCCTCGGCTCCTCCGGGAAGAGCCAGTCCCAATGACCCCGCCTCTGGAAAAGCCTTTCCCCATTGCTCTGTCTCTGCTCCAGCAGGAGGAGCCTGCCTTCTGCACACTTGCACTGTGGGGCTTCTCAACGCTGGGCCTGGACTGGCTGGGTGGGAGAACCTGCCCGTCAAGTGAGACCCCGCCCCCCAATGCCTCTCCAGGCAGCTGGTGCAGCCCACGCCTGCCACAGAGGAGCCCTGCATGCCCACAACCACGGGCCAGGCATGGCGATGGTGGGCACGTCTGTCTCACCTTCCAGATGTGCCTATGCAGCTAATGTGCAGCCCTCACCACATCTGGAGCTCTCCGGTGACGGGGTCTGAGCACGTCGTGGTCGTCTCCAGCAGCAGATGCAGGAGCAGCAGGGATGTGGGAAGGAGGCACCGCACCCGGGGGCCCCATCTGCTGCTCCCACACCAGGCCCCTGCCATCGTGCAGATGCAGCCTCTCTGCTCTGCCCACCCAGCTGCCACCGATGGACCTGTATCCAGCCTTCTCCTGGCCCTCCGCCCCAGGGCTCCCGCTCACAGCCTTCACACCATACCTCCCTACTTGGGACCCGGCCGCACAGCTGCTTCCTACACCCCAATCCAGAGGGGGCGTCTGACCAGCTTTATGAGACCCCGGCCCCTCTGGGTGCCACTATTCAAATGATCTATCTTAACAAAAAAAATTTTTAACACAAAATTAAACAAGAGAACAATGAACATTAAAACCAGTATATTAACAAGAAGAATATATAAATATAATACAAAAACCAGTATAACTGCTATTCTTTAGGACTGAGGTTCTCAGAGTGCTTCACCTCATTTAATCTCAGCAAAGCCCCTCTGAAATGGGCAGAAGTGGTAGACAGCTGGGCCGGGCTGTGGGAAACGCCCGTTCCGGACAGTGAGGTCCCCATTAGCCAGCCTTGATCAGCGGCACCTGACACAGGGCTCTGGTTGTTACTCACGTGTAATTAAAACCGTAACAAGCCACGCAGCCACTTCCATTGGTAATAAACCACATTCCCAAAGCTGTGGCACAACAGAGGAACTCATCTGGTTTACTGTGAAACAGGAATATTTGGAATTTAAAAGCCTAGTTGTTCTGGATCGTGTCAGAAGGAAACATTTTCACAGGCAGCACACAGTAAAACATCATAAATATAACAGATTGTTAAAAGATAGTTTACAAATTTATGAATAAGGCTAGAGGGAGAACCCAAATGAAATACAAACAAAAACAACGCCCTCTGCATTTCAGAGAAGGGGAAAAATGAAACTTGGAACAGTCCGTGCTTTCCCTCCATGTCCAGTGCCAGGACATAAGGAGCTACAAACACACGTTGAAGTAATCATGCTTATTTTTCCCAGTTGTATGGTTTTGGCAATTCTAAAACTACTTTCTGCATATTACAGGACTGAGCAAATAAGTCAATGTGTTTATCATGCTGAAAGACAGGTTTCTTACAGCTGGGAAAGGCGAGCCACAGCCCTAAATGCTGTGTGAGAATGGGAGTGGTCTGTAAGAATTTGGTTTTTAATACATAGAGAAACATGTGTGCAGATGTATTATATACAATACACACAGTTTATATGTGCAGATGTATTTATTATATATGATAGTTTATATGTGCAGGTATATTATATGATACACAGTTTATATGTGCACATTTATTATATATGATACACACACAGTTTATATGTGCATATGTATTATATATGATACACAGTTTTTTTCCTAGCTCTGTCCACCGAAGGGGCCTAGAAGCTATGGCACCCCAGAAACAACTGGCACACCTCAAATCCATTTCTTGGTTTTTAAATACCATTCTCTATTCAAAAGGAACAGAGCTCTTTGGAGAAATGACTCTTTCCAGGGAAGGGCAGAGAGTGCAGGGTGAGCCTTAGAAAATCTAGTGCCAGAAAATAAGGAAATGCTGAACAACACTGGGGACATGTGAGAGGGCTAGAGGAGCCAGCCTGAAGCCCCTCCCACTGGCCAAATTGGGGGCAATTTGAGCATAAAAATAATTGTAGGAAGAGGCCAGGAAGACGACAGAATAGGAGGTTCCAGCCGTCATGCCCACACAGAAACACAGAGAGGTTCTAGCACCCCACAGGGCAAAGAGAGCACACTGAAGAGGCTACGAAGGTTCACCTTACTGTGCCAGTCCTCCTCCAATGAAGCCCCCCTGGGCCTGTGGTTTCTCTCACAGGGGAAACTGAGCACTGAGTGAGCACCGGCTTCCCCAACCTTATAGGATGCTGCCCAGTAGCCCACCTGTGTCTCTCCCCAGAACACTGAGGAATCAGCATGGCTGAGTCATCTGGGCACTGCTAGGAGAAGGGAAGGGCATGCCCAGCAACCAACAGCCAGCCAGGGATCCCACTAACCAGCTAACACTCCACCAGGAGGCCCGACTGTGAACCCACAGAATGACTTGCCTGTGGCCCCCACAACCAACTGATCCCTGCCCCCAGCACCCCACGTACCCCTCAGCGTATGGTGTCTCATGCACCCTCCTCCCAAACACTACACAGATCTCAATGGCAGATGCAAATCTGAGCATCTAGCTTGACTCTGCTCGACTGGGAGAAGGTGCCCAACCTTGAATTCTTCAGTGCACTACACTAGGGGAAATGGAAGGTGCTCAGCATAGACCCGGCTTTGGAGGACTGACAGAAGCTTACAACCTAAGACTTCTCTCCCTAAGAGGGAACAACAGGAGTCAAGTGGGTGTATCTACAGAAAAGATCTGAGAGACCTCTCAAATCCTTAGCTAGGACGACTGATGAAGGTCTTTCTCTCCCAAAGTCAGTCAACAAAGACTGGGGGAGAGCCCGGCATGGTGGCTCACACCTGTAATCCCAGCACTTTGGGAGGCTGAGGTGGGAGGATCACTTGAGGCCAGGAGTTTGAGACCACCCTGGGCAACATAGTGAGATCCCATCTCTTAAAAAAATAAAACATTAAAAAATTTTTAATAAGAAACAATTATGTAAGACTAAAGGAGGTGACTGCTTCTTCAAATGTGAGGATAGCAGTGCAAGTCTTCAAAAATATGTATATACAAAGAATCAAGGAAATACGACACCTTTAAAGCAACAAAATAAAGCTCCAAAATAAAGTTGACCCCGAAGAAATGGGGACTTACTGGCCAGGCTTAGTGGCTCATCGTAATCCCAGCACTTCGGGAGGCTGAGGCGGGCAGATCACGAGGTCAGGAGTTTGACACTAGCCCGACCAACATGGTGAAACTCCGTCTCTACAAAAAATAAAAAAATTAGCCAGGCATGGTGGTGCATGCCTGTAATACCAGCTACTCTCAAAAAAATAAAAAATAAAAATAAAAGCCGGGCGCGGTGGCTCAAGCCTGTAATCCCAGCACTTTGGGAGGCCGAGACGGGCGGATCACGAGGTCAGGAGATCGAGACCATCCTGGCTGATATGGTGAAACCCCGTCTCTACTAAAAATACAAAAAACTAGCCGGGCGAGGTGGTGGGCGCCTGTAGTCCCAGCTACTCGGGAGGCTGAGGCAGGAGAATGGCGTAAACCCGGGAGGCGGAGTTTGCAGTGAGCTGAGATCCGGCCACTGCACTCCAGCCTGGGCGACAAAGCGAGACTCCGTCTCAAAAAAATAAAATAAAATAAAAATAAAAATAAAAATAAAAATAAAAAATTAAGAAAAAGGGGACTTACAAACTCTCTGACAAAGGATTCAAAAATAATCATCTTTAATTTTTTTTTTTTTTTTTGTAGAGATGAGTCTCACTATGTTGCCTAGGCTGGTTTCAAACTCCGGGCCTCAAGCAATCCTCCTGCCTTGGCCTCCCAAAGTGCTGGGATTACAAGTACAAGCCACCATGCCTGGCTTAAAGTAATCATCTTAAAGAAGCTCAGTGACCTTCAAGAGAACACAGATAGACAACTAAGTGAAATCCAGGAAAACGATATGTGAACAAAATGCAAAGTTATAAACAGGTAGAAACTATAAAAGAGGACCAAACAGAAATTCTGGAGCTGAAGAATACAATGTCTGACCTGAAAAATTCAATAGAGAGCTTCAATAGCAGACATAATGAAGTGGAAAAAATAATTAATGAACTCGGCCAGGGGTGGTGGCTCATGCCTATAATCTCAGCACTTTGGGGGGCCAAGGTGGGAGGATCACTTGATTTCAGAAATTTGAGACCAGCCTGGGCAACATGGCAAAACCCTGTTGCTACAAAAAGTAAAAAAATTAGCTAGGCATGGTGGCACAGCTTGTATTCCCAGCTATGTGGGAGGCTGAGGTGAGAGAATCATTTGAACCTGGGAGGTCAAGGGTGCAGTGATCCCTGATCGTGCCACTGCACTCCAGCATGAGTGACAGAGTAAGGCCCTGATTTTTAAAAATATGAACTCAAACATCGATCATTTGAAATTATCCAGGCAGAGTAACAAAAAGATAAAAAGAATGAAAAAGAGTGAAGAAAGCCTATGGGAACTGGGAACATAATCAAGCAAAACAATATACGTATTCTGGGAGTCCCAGATGAAGCAGAGAAAGGGAAAGGGGCAAAAACCTCAATAAAAAAAATAATGACAGGAAACTTCCCAAAACTAGAGAGGAAAATGAACATCCAGATCCATGAAGCCCAAAGAACCCCAAATATATTGAGCATAAAGAAGTCTTCACCAACACACATTATAATCAAACTGCCAAAAGTCAAAGCTAGAGATAATTTTGAAAGCAGCAAGAGAAAAGCAACTCTTTTCAAAAAATCCCCCCTTATCCCTGCATAAGGCTATCAGCAGATTTCTCAGCAGAAACCTTGAAGGCCTGGAAAGAGTGGGATATATTTAAAGTGCTAAAAGCAAAAGAAACCCCTGCCTACCAAGAATACTATCCTGGCAAAGGTGTCTCTCAGTGATGAAGGGGAGATCAAAACTTCCCAACACAAACAAAAGCTAAGGGAGTTCATCACCAGTAGACCTGTCTTTACAAGAAGGGCTAACAGGGGTTCTTCAATTTGAAACAAAAAGATATTAATTAACAACATAAAAACATATGAAGGTATAAAATTTGATAAAGGTAAGTATATGGTCAAATTCAGAATTCTCTAATATTTAATGATTGTGTGTAAGTCACTTTTAACTCTAGTATAAAAGTTAAAAGACAAAAGTATCAAAAACAGCTGTAGCGGCCGGCCGCGGTGGCTCACGCCTGTAATCCCTGCACTTTGGGAGGCCGAGGCAGGCGGATCACAAGGTCAGGAGATCGAGACCATCCTGGCTAACATGGTGAAACCCCGTCTCTACTAAAAATACAAAAAATTAGCCGGGCGCGGTGGCGGGTGCCTGTAGTCCCAGCTACTCAGGAGGCTGAGGCAGGAGAATGGCGCGAACCCGGGAGGCGGAGCTTGCAGTGAGCCGAGATCGTGCCACTGCACTCCAGCCTGGGCGACAGAGTGAAGACTCCGCCTCAAAAACAACAACAACAACAAAAAAAAACAAAAAAAACAGCTGTAGCTACAATAAGTTGTTAATGGATAGACACACACAAAGATGTAAATTGTGACATCAATAATATAAAATGCATGTGGGGGTGGAGAGGTAAAAGTATATGCAATTCAAGTTATGAGCTTATACAGTTGACCTTTGAACGACGAGGGTTTGAACTTTGTGGGTCTATTTATAAGCTAATTTTCTTCTGCCTCTGCCATCCCTGATACCGCAAGACAACCCCTCCTCAGACTACTCAACGTGAGGATGATGACATTTATGATGATCCACTTCTACTTAATGAATAATAAATATATTCTTTTCTTTTTTTTAGACAGAGTCTCACTTTGTCACCCAGGCTGGAGTGCAGTGGCACAATCTTGGCTCACTGCAACCTCCACCTCCCAGGTTCAAGTGATTCTCCCGCCTCAGCCTCCTGAGTAGCTAGGATTACAGGTGCGTGCCACCATGCCTGGCTAATTTTGTATTTTTAGTAGTGGCATGGCGGCACATGCCTGTAATCCCAGCTACTCTGGAGGCTGAGGCAGGAGAATGACTTGAACCTTGGAGACGGAGGTTGCAGTGAGTTGAGATCACACACTGCACTCCAGCATGGGTGGCAGAGTGAGACTCCATCTCAAAAAAAGGAATGCCACTATATAATGATAAAGGGGTTAATTCATCATGAGGATATAACAGTTACAAATATATATCCATTCAATATTGGGGCACCTAAACAGAAAGCAAATATGAACAGAAAAGAGGGAAGAAATAGACAGCAGTGCAATAATAAATAGTAGGGGACTTGATTATCCATTTTCAAAAACAGATCATCCAGACAGAAAACCAATAAATCCTAGCAAAGCAATTAGGTAAGAAAAAAAAAATCCAAATAGGAAAGGAAGAAGTTCTCTGTTTGCAGATGACACGATCTTATGTCTAGAAAACCCTAAAGACTCCATAAAAAACCTGCTAGAGCTAATAAACAAATTTAATACAGTTGAGGATACAAAAATCAGTTGTGTCTCTAAACACTAACAACAAACTATCCAAAAGAGAAGTTAAGAAAACAAGTAACTTTACAATAGCGTCAAAAAGAACAAAATACTTAAGTATAAATTTAACTGGGGTGAGGCCAGGCATGGTGGCTCACACATGTAATCCCAGCACTTTGGGAGGCTGAGGTGGGCGGATCATGAGGTCAGGAGATCAAGACCATCCTGGCTAACATGGTGAAACCCCATTTCTACTAAAAATACAAAAAATTAGCCAGGTGAGATGGCGGGCGCCTGTAGTCCCAGCTACTCAGGAGGCTGAGGCGGGAGAATGGCGTGAACCCGGGAGGCGGAGCTTGCAGTGAGCTGAGATCCGGCCACTGCACTCCAGCCTGGGCGACAGAGCGAGACTCCGTCTCAAAAAAAAATTTAACAGAGGTGAAAGATCCATGTACTAACAACTATATAAAACATTGATTAAGGAAACTAAAGGCCGGGCGCAGTGGCTCACACCTGTAATCCCAGCACTTTGGGAGGCCGAGGACGGGTGGATCACGAGGTCAGGAGATCGAGACCATCCTGGCTAACACGGTGAAACCCCGTCTCTACTAAAAATACAAAAAACTAGCCGGGCGAGGTGGCGGGCACCTGTAGTCCCAGCTACTTGGGAGGCTGAGGCAGGAGAATGGCCTGAACCAGAGAGGCGGAGCTTGCAGTGAGCCGAGATCCGGCCACTGCTCTCCAGCCTGGGCGACAGAGCGAGACTCCGTCTCAAAAAAAAAATAAAGTAGACACAAATAAATGAAAAGATATCATATGTTCATGGATTGGAATAATTAACATTGTTAAAATGTCTATACTACTCCGTGATCTAGAGATTCAATGCAATCTCTATCAAAATTCCAATGGCGTTTTTCACGTGTGTAGAAAAAACAGGTGGGGCGCAGTGGCTCACGCCTGTAATCCCAGCACTTTGGGAGGCCAAGGCAGGTGGATCATGAGGTCAAGAGATCGAGATCAGCCTGGCCAACATGGTGAAACCTCGACTCTACTAAAAATACAAAAATTAGCAGGGTGTGGTGGCACTTGCCGGTAGTTCCAGCTACTCGGGAGGCTGAGGCAGGAGAATCACTTGAATCTGGGAGGCGGAGGTTGCAGTGAGCCCAGATCGCGCCACTGCACTCCAGCCTGGCAACAGAGAATGAGACTCTGTCTCAAAAAAAATAAATAAATAAATAAAAGAAAAAACAACGCTAAAATTCATATGGAACTACAAAAGACCCCAAAGAGCCAAAGCAATCTTGAGAAAGAACAAAGCTGAAGGCATCACACTTCTTGATTTTGAACTACAGTCGGCCTGGCGCGGCAGCTCATGCCTGTAATCCCAGCACTTTGGGAGGCTGAGGCGGGTGAATCAGTTGAGGCCAGGAGTTTGAGACCAGCCTGGTCAACGTAGAGAAACACCATCTCTACTAAAAATACAAAAATTAGCTGGGCATGGTGGCAGGCACCTGTAATCCCAGCTACTTGGGAGGCCGCGTCACGAGAATCACTTGAACCAGGGAGATGGAGGTTGCAGTGAGCCCAAATTGCACCGTTATACTCCAGCCTGGCTGACAGAGTGAGACTGTCTCAAAAATACCAAAACAAAACAAAACAACTACAGTCACATGTCGCTAATGACAGAGATACATTCTGAGATATGTGTTATTAGGCAATTTCATCATTGTTCAAACATCACAGAGTGCACTTACACAACATGGTATATAGCCTGCTACATACTTTGGCTGTATGGCATAGCCTACTACTCCTGGGCTACAAACCCATACAGCACGTTACTGTATTGAACATTCTAAGCACTTATAACACAGTGATATTTGGGTATCTAAACACAGAAAAGAGATTTTTTTCAGCTCCATTATCTTATGCATCCACTGTTGTAGATATAGTCTTTCATTGACCAAAATGTCATTATGTGACACATGACTATATATTACAAAGCTATAGTCATCAAAGCAGTCTGGTACTGGCATAAAAACAGATCCATAGACCAGGGGAACAGAACAGAGCCCAGAAATAAACCCCACATACACAGTCAACTAATATTTGACAAGGGCACCAAGAATACGCAATGAGGAAAGGATAATGTTTTCAATAAACGGTGCTGGGAAAAATGGATCTCCAATGCAAAAAATGAGGAACTGGATCCTCATCTTACACCGTACACAAAAGTCAACTCAAATGGATCAAAGGCTTAAATCTTTTAAGACCTGAAATCACACAACGTAGGAAAAAAGTTCCTCGACATTGGTCTAGGAAATAACTTTTTGGATGTGAACCTAAAAGCACAGGCAACACAAGCAAAACTAAACAAATGGGATGACATCAAACTCAAAAGCTTCTGCACAGGAGAAGAAAAACAAAAAAGAAAAGACAGCCTATAGAGTGGGAGAAAATAGTCACAAACCACAGATCTAATGAGGGGTCACTACCCAAAATACATGCATACAACTGAATAGCAAAACCAAAAACCCACAAATAACAAAGCCACATCAAAACCCTGATAAAAATTGGGCAAAGGATGCATAAAAACATTTCTCCAAAGCAAGCATACAAATGCCCAACAGTTATACAAGAAGATGTTCAACATCACCAATCATCAGGGAAATGAAAATCAAAACCACAATGAACTATCACCTGTGTTAGAATGGCTATTACTAAAACCACAAAAGGTAAGCGTTGGCAAAGGCGTGGAGAAAAGGGAACCCATACCTTTTTCCTTACACGCGGTTGGTGGAAAAATGTAAATTGGCACAGCCATTATGGAAAGCAATTGGGAAGCTCCTCAAAAAATTAAAAATAGAATTTCCAGATGATCCAGTAATCCCACAACTGGGTATACACCTAAAAGAACTAAGTCACCATTTCAAAGACACATCCGCACTCCCATGTTCATTTCAGCACTAGTCACAATAGCCAAGATACAGCATCAACCTAGTGGATAAACAAAATGTGGTATACGGGGCCGGGCGCGGTGGCTCACACTTGTAATCCCAGCACTTTGGGAGGCTGAGGCGGGCAGATTACCTGAGGTCAGATTACCTGAGGTCAGATTAACTTAGTCTGGCATGGTGGCGCACACCTGTAATCTCAGCTACTCGGGAGGCTGAGGCCGGAGAATCACTTGAACCCAGGAGGCAGAAGTTGCAGTGAGCTGAGGTCACACCACTGCACTCCAGCATGGGAGACACAGTGAGACTCCTTTTCAAAAAGAAAAAGAAAAAGAAAATGTGGTCTATGTATACAAAGGAGTACTATACAGTCTTAAGAAGGAAGGAAATCCTGTCATTTGTGATGGCATGAAAGAAACTGGAGGACATTGTTAAGTGAGATATCCAGGCACAGAAAGACAAATACCACATGATCTCACAGTGAAATCTAAAACAGTCAAACTCACAGAAGCAGAGAGGAGGACGGTTGCCGGGCGCTATGGGGGAGAGGGGAATGGGAGGTGATGGTCATGGGTACAAAGTTTCAGTTACGCAGGATGAGTAAGTTCTGTTAAGCTACTACGGAGCATGGGCCTACAGCCAACAATACTGTATTGTGTACTTAAAATTTGCGGAGGATAATAATAAAGGTGACAGCAGGAAACTTTGGGAGGTGATGGATATGATTATGGCCTTGGTGGTGGTGATGATTTCACAGGTGTGTACTTATCCTCAAACTCATCGACTTGTGTACATTAAATACATACAGCTTTCCGCACGCCAATCCCATCTCCATAAAGTGGAGATTTTTTAAAAAATTATATAACCTATTGAATAAAATAACAATCCATGAGTCCATTCTGAGGGTAAACAAATGAAATGTTTCTTTTTATTGCTGAATGCTAATAAATATAGAAGGAATGATGGAGTTAGAAAATACTACCACCAGCCGGGCGCAGTGGCTCAAGCCTGTAATCCCAGCACTTTGGGAGGCCAAGATGGGCAGATCACAAGGTCAGGAGATTGAGACCATCCTGGCTAACATGGTGAAACCCCGTCTCCACTAAAAAAAAATACAAAAAAATAGCTGGGTGAGGTGGCGGGCACCTGTAGTCTCAGCTACTTGGGAGGCTGAGGCAGGAGAATGTCATAAACCCGGGAGGCGGAGCTTGCAGTGAGCTGAGATCCAGCCACTGCACTCCAGCCTGGGCAACACAGCAAGACTCCGTCTCAAAAAAAAAAAGAAAATACTACCACCCTGACCACTGTGGTAATAATTCAACTAAAGCTCACAGGATGCGGAAACTGGGGGGTGAAGGTTTGGTGAGGAACAGGATATTCAGAGTCAGATCTCGACACATATCCCTGTGGCTTGGGCCAGCTTCTAAGCCGGCCCATGCTCTGTAGTAGCTTACCAGAACTTACTCATCCTGCGTACCCATGACCATCACCTCCCATTCCCCTCTCACCCACAGCGCCCGGCAACCGTCCTCCTCCTCTCTGCTTCTGTGAGTTTGACTGTTTTAGATTTCACTGTGAGATCATGTGGTATTTGTCTTTCTGTGCCTGGATATTTCCTGCCATTCTGTAGGCCCTTCCCTCATGGGATCAGGCTGACCTCAGTACCTAGAATACTGTGGAGCTGACTGAGTGTGGCTCCCCAAGCTAAGTCACAGAAGGTGTTAAGCTGGGATTCCCTGTTCGCAACCAGCAGCCATGTTGTGAGAATCCTCAAGCAGTCCCACAGAGCTCACCCTTGGCCCTCCCACAGCTGGTGGTTGTCTTGCCCCTCGGTAAGAGGGGGCCACCCTGGAAGTGGCTTCTCCAACACCAGTGAAGCTTCAGAAGACAGTGGGCCTGTATGCAGCCTCAGAACCGTGACCCTGACCTACCCTGCACTGCTCTTCAATGTAAGCACAGAATTGGAGAAAAATGACTGTCAAACAATTAACTTGTGGGGTGACTTGAGAGACAGCAAGAAAACTCAAGGGACATTCTGTTAGTATTCTATCAATGTTAATTCCTTACTTTGATAATTATACTGGGATTACAGAAGTAAATGTTCTTGTTTTTAGGAAAGACATACAAAAGCATTTAGGCGTGAAGGGATTTGATGACGCAACTTCCAAGTGGTTCAGAAAAAAAAATCTGGGCCCAGCTACCTACAAGAGAATGAATGAGCCGGGCGCCGTGGCTCACGCCTGTAATCCCAGCACTTTGGGAGGCTGAGGCTGGCGGATCACAAAGTCAGGAGTTTGAGACCAGCCTGACCAACATGGTGAAACCCCGTCTCTACTAAAAACACAAAACTGAGCCAGGTGTGGAGGCGCGTGCCAGTAATCCCAGCTACTCAGGAGGCTGAGGCAGAAGAATCACTTGATCCCGGGAGGTGGAGCTTGCAGTGAGCCGAGACCACACCACTGCACTCCAGCCTGGGCAACAGAGTGAGACTCTGCCTCAAAAAAAAAATAAGAGAATGAATGAACCTGACCTGGCCCTTGGGATGCCTGCCACAGCGGGGAGAAGGGGAGGGTGCTGGCATCTTCTGGCTCACTCCTATACACTCTATTCAATCCTAAAGGGATGCAGGTGCCTGGATAATTTGGACACCCACTGACACCAAGCCCATCAGTGCAGTTCCTCATACTGAAGCCCCTGAGCGCGGTGAATGACAGGACCTTCCCTCCTTCCGTTCTCCAGCTCTCCCTCCCTCCCTGCCAAAGAGGGGAGTTCGACAGGGAGCCGAGGCAGTCACCTGACCAAGCTGAAGGAAACCAACCTCCCCTAAAGTTAAGGTAAATCTTGGCAGGTTTACGCTAAGGCCTAGGCAATTTTTTACGAAGGAGGCAAAGGTGATTCGAATCAGTTTGCTTAATTATTTTTGTAAAAGAATAGTATGTTTTAGATTTTTATAGAATGAGTTCTGAATTATGAATGCTTTCAAAAAATCTATTTTGAAACAATTATACACTTACAGAAAAGTTACAAGAACACACTTCACCCGCATAATCCCCCCCAAGTTCTCCAGTGGCTAACATTCCACCTCCTGGGCTTTCTGTCTCTCTGGGGCTGGAGAGAATGAATCTTTCTTCCTAAATCATAGAGCTCAGAAGCCTTCTTTAAAAGGTAAAGAAAAGGTATAGACCTCAGTATACCACCAAAGCTTTTTTTTTTTTTTTTTGAGATGGAGGCTTGTTCTTTTGCCCAGGCTGGAGTGCAGTGATGCAATCTCACCTCACTGCAACCTCCCCGCGCTGGGTTCAAGCAATTCTCCTGCCTCAGCCTCCCCAGGGGCTGGGTTTACAGGCACAGGCCACCACGCCCGGCTAATTTTTGTATTTTTAGCAGAGACAGGGTTTTCGCCATGTTGGCCAGGCTGGTCCTGAACTCCTGACCTCAGATGATCCACCCGCCTCGGCCTCCCCAAGTGCTGGGATGACAGGCGTGAGCCACCGTGCCTGGCCAAGCTGGTCTTTCAAAATAAACATTCACTGTTACTCTAAACAAAATATAAAAAATACATTTTATTTACACATTTCAATACTTTAAAGTTTGTTCCTTACACCTCTAAAAATGAGATTCCCTAAGACAGCTGTTTAGTCATTCTATACATTAGCAGTTCTCAACCTGCACTGCAAAGTCCCCAAGTTCATACATAACACTGAGTACTCAGCATCCTGCAGTATTTTAAGTGTATTTTCAATTTGCACTGTAATACATTTCAAAAATAACCCTACATATTTAAAAGCAATTCTGAATTCATAGCTTTTAGTCAAGATGTACTTATTTACTATTTAAACTAAATTATAATTACTATCTAACACCCACATATATTGGTTTTTTGTTTGTTTTTTGAGAGAGCTTCACTCTTGTTACCCAGGCTGGAGTGCAGTGAGCAGAGATCTCACTGCAACCTCCGCCTCCCAGGTTTAAGTGATTCTCTTGCCTCAGCCTCCCAAGTAGCTGGGATTACAGGTGCCTGCCACCATGCCCAGCTAATTTTTATATTTTTAGTAGAGATGGGGTTTTGCCATGTTGGCCGGGCTGGTCTCGAACTCCTGATCTCAAGTGATCTGCCCGCCTGAACCTCCCAAAGTGCTGGGATTACAGGCGCGAGCCACCGTGCCCGGCCCCATATGTTGTTAAAATGTATAGACTTACAGGCAATCTGCCATACACTAAATGCAAACCGTAGCTGATAATAATGAAATCAGGCGGTGCCACTGCGGTGACAGTTCTTCCCAATCCTAGTAGCTGCACCCATAATTAATTCCTACTCACATCACTTACGTTAGTGCTACTCAAATGCGGGCCATTCACAGGCGGCCAGGGATCCTCTTGGTCTGTGAGGTCGGGGGCTTGCATCAGAATGCAAATCAACAGTGGTGTAAAGCACAATTTAGTTCAACTGACATTTTTTTCTTCATAGTAAGACCTTCTTGAGGAAGGAAGCAGTGTGTTGATTTTTCCTTAGCCCAAGCTCCTTATTTCACCATCAAGCTACACGTCCAGTAGAACTGATCTGTTATATCCCAATCACCGCCCAGCAAAGACACTCCTGTTTTTTTTTTTTTTTTTTTTTTTTTTTTTGAGACGGAGTCTCGCTCTGCCGCCCAGGCTGGAGTGCAGTGGCCGGGATCTCAGCTCACTGCACGCTCCGCCTCCCGGGTTCACGCCATTCTCCTGCCTCAGCCTCCCGAGTAGTTGGGACTACAGGCGCCCGCCACCGCGCCCGGCTAGTTTTTTGTATTTTTTAGTAGAGACGGGGTTTCACCATGTTAGCCAGGATGGTCTTGATCTCCTGACCTCGTGATCCGCCCGTCTCGGCCTCCCAAAGTGCTGGGATTACAGGCTTGAGCCACCGCGCCCGGCCAAGACACTCTTGTTAAAAAGCTCCTTAACAAAGGGAAGATTTTCACTTAATTCACTCTTCTCTTAGTACCTGTCACCTTATTTGTCCTCTAAATTCAGAACCCGCCAGAAGACACAGGGTTTGGATCTGGCCTCGGGTTGAATGATGTTGCTGAATGCAGGGTTAGGAAGTCTGTAGGGACGACACAGTCTCTGGGCTGCTTCGAGTTACTTTCTGTATTCAGCTGTTCATGTTGCTTGCACATGCTTCAAAGCTTAAACCATTAGTTTAGGGATATGCACAGACACTGATGGCTTCACATCACGATTTCCAAACACAAACTGCTATAGGGCACGGACAAATAAAATCTAAGGCCAGGCACGGAGGCTCACACCTATAGTCCCTGTGTTTGGGAGGCCAAGGCAAGAGGATCACTTGAGGCCAGGAGTTCAAGCCCAGCCTGTATAACACAGGGAGAACTTGTCTCTACTGCTTGTGGTCCTAGCTATCCGTGAGGCTGAGGCAAAAGGATTGCTTCAGGCCAGGAATTTGCTACAGTAACTATGATCATGCCACTGCACTCCGGCCTGGGACAGAGTGAGCCTGTCTCTCTCTTAAAAATACATACACAATATCTGCAAGTGCCACAAAGCGGGTGTTTTGCGCAGTAGTGACATCACAGCACCTGTGCCCATCTGCCCAACAGGACCACTCTGAGGAGGACAGTGCTGCTGGACTGATGAGTTTATACAACTTCTCAATGTCGATTTTGTATTCACATCTTAGTGACTTTTTTCAACAATCAAAGGTAAAATTTAAGTTGAGTCTGCAGCATTTGAGAAGGAAAAGCAAAACTGAAGCGCTGGGAAAACAATAAACATTTGGGTATCTGCAATACGTGCTGGTATCTAGGGACGTTTCTGCTTCCTCCCGGAATCAGTTTTCCATACTTAGTGAGTGGGGTGTGTTTGTTTCTCTCACTGGATAAATGTTAATTCTTTGCAGGCAATAACTATATTTTCTTCATGTTTACATCTCCAAATCCTTGCAAGCAAGTAGCACCTATTAACAGTCAAATGACTACTGTTTGGTGACCTCAGAGTTGCTTAAGAACATTTACAATTTGGAATTGGTGAGATGAATACCCTCAACCGTGTGGGAATGTCACACGAATGATGAAAAGCGCCTGTCTGCACTACAGTCTACATAAGGCCACATCCACAGGGCTTATGTCGACTGACTTTGCCAAAGTTCAACTGCATCCCAAATACTTAAAACAATATCAAGAATCACATTTAAGCTGGGCGCAGTGGCTTATGCCTGTAATCCCAGCACTTTGGGAGGCCAAGGCAGGTGGATCACCTGAGGTCAGGAGTTCAAGACCAGCCTGGCCAACATGGTGAAACCTCATCTTTACTAAAATACAAAAACTAGCCGGGCGTGGTGGCACACGCCTGTAGCCCCACCTGTTAGAGAGGCTGAGGCAGGAGAATTGCTTGAACCCGGGAGACGGAGGGTGCAGTGAGCCAAGATTACACTACACTGCACTCTAGCCTGGGTGACAGAGCAAGACTCGGTCTCAAAAGAAGAATCACATTTAACTGATGGTTTTTGAACTTTTAACCAATTATTTTAAAAAGGTAAAAACCTCATCAAGTTCTTCATAACTGCACCCTCTAGTGGCCTATTTTACCTATTAATTTTTTTTTTTGACAGTCTCATTGTCCAGCCCAGGCTGGAGTACAGTGGTACAATCTTGGCTCACTGCAGCCTCTACCTCCAAGATTCAAGCAATTCTTGTGCCTCAGCCACCTCAGTAACTGTATCACCAGCATGTCCCATCATGCCTGGCTAATTTTTGTATTTTTAGTAGAGACAGGGTTTTGCCCAGGCTGGTTTCAAATTCCTGGCCTCAAGTGATCCACCCGCCTTGGCCTCGCGAAGTGCTGGGATTACAGGCGTGAGCCGTCACGCTCGGCCATACCTATTAAACAATTTTAAGACTATCACACATACCAGCCTCACTGCTTAGAGAACCCTGTCCAGTGTGCCTGAACACCCTTTTCCCTCCCTCCTTCTCCTCTCACCCCCAAGATATAGTTATTTGAAAACGGCTTGAAATACAAACAATAAAACCTTAGATCAAAAAATTATCTCAAAATAATAATACAGTAATAGACAATGATATAGCTCTACCAAACGTTCACACGCAGGCAACAGAATAAAGCTTTGGGTTTACAAAGGACATTTTATAGTCAAAGGGCCACCTGCCTTCCTTCTTTCCCTGACTACATTCTCAGGGAAGCTTTTCCTTGCAGACACTTTGTCACAAGGTCAGCTCTCTCTCGCAGCACGTTGGCTTCGTCGGCGCTTCTGTGGGCCTGTGCGTTCTTTAGCAAGAAGTGGCTGATGAAAAGCTTCAAACCCTCACGTAACATCCCCAGCTTTGGGTTGTCAGATACTCTGGAAAGGAATCGTATAAACACATGTCAGGGCTGAGCTGGCCTCTCCTAGATCTCAATTCTGGGTTATCTCGAATAGTGAGACATAACCAGTTTCTTTTAAAAACAGAATTCTCAATTAAGAACTTCTTAACATATTTTATTATTACCAATCATTGTTAGTTTGCTAGTAGACAAATTTCTATTCCCCAGATCTAATGCATACTAGCTTAAAAATAAAACTGAAAAGATTAAGCTACACATGTAGTACAACCTTGTGTTTCTAAATTAACACAAGTGAAAACAACCTCTTTATTTCTCTTCCATGTCTCATCAGAAAGGGTGGGCACATACCTTGTGAAAATTAAACTGAGGTCTTCAATTTCTGTTTCCATTAATAGGATACTTAATACTTTTCGTAAAAAGTGGACTCTGGGTTTGTCCAATTCACTGAATTCAACTACCTAATGGTCAGGACATAGAGAAAAATAGTTACACTGATTTAGCCAACCTTTTCAATGATTTGTAAATATAGTTTAATTAGAGTAAAAATTAATCTCCCCCACTCTACCACTGATTTAAGAAGCTATTTCCAGAGCTAAGAAATGAGCACCTGTTGGCAAGGATGTGGGCCTTGGGAATCCCTATACACTGCTGGCAGAGGTGTGGCCGGCCACAATCACCGTTGAGAACAACTCAGCAGTAAGTGGAATTCCCGGGGCATACACCTTATGGATCAGAAACTCAGTATCTAGAACTGAACCATAAATTACCTCCATTCGCAAAAGTACCCATCCCCTAATTAAATCTATATATATAAAAAATTTACTTTTAGAAGACTAATACGTGTATCTCTCTCTCCTAGAAAACTATCAAAAAATCAGAAATAACTTAAACATGGATCAGTGGGATAAATAAGTATGTAAACTGAGGCATACGTATACAGTAGGATGCTACCCACAGCAGACTCATGGGCGCCAGCATGGACCCACTTCAATCTTAGCTGAATGTCAGCGAGCTCGAGGAGGGGACTAAATGCATGGTGACGGGAAGGATACCCACAGGGAGGTCCGCAGCCAAACACCATCACAGGCGCTTGCAGACCCGGGGACACAGCGAGACCACAAAGCATGGCGGAAACACAGAGATACTGGGAATGAGAGCAGCCCGGGGGGCGGGGTGGGGCTGGGGGCATCTCTAAAGCTCTACGCCAAAGGACGCACTCCTGCCACGCCACTCCCGCTCATCCGCGGTAGTATCCATGCTGTTCCACGATGAGCACGATGCCTGAGTCAGCAAAAGGCAAGGCAGGGGAGCAGAGGGGGAGCAATGCCTCCGCCATGATCCAAGTTATTCCAGTTGTCAGGATTTGGCGTAAGGCTCGGTGCCCTCATTTTCAGTATAGTGGCCAAATTTGGACACTTTGACACAGCAAGTTGGACACAACAAGGGACGCAGGGTGCACTGGAGCGGGCATGCTGATGAACTGCACAGGACACACAGAAACACACGGGAAGCTGAGGCTGCAGCCGTCTTGTGGGTCCAGGCCGCTGCAGTCAACGCCCCTCAACTCGCTCTGCTTTTCACTTCCCATTGCCCCCCAGGCGATCCAAATTTTTTAGGCTATTCAGAGTCTATTGGTCCTACAATCCAAGCCTTACTGGCCCACATCAAACCCCAACTTATAAGATGCCTAGGTTTCAGCCGGGCACAGTGGCTCACGCCTGTAATATTAGCACTTTGGGAGGCTGAGGAAGGCAGATCACAAGGTCAGGAGTTCCAGACCAGCATGGCCAACACAGTGAAATCCCGTCTCTACTAAAAATACAAAAATTAGCTGGGTGTGGTGGCAGGTGCCTGTAGTCCCAGCTACTTGGGAGGCTGAGGCAGGAGAATCGCTTGAATCCGGGAGGTGGAGGTTGCAGTGAGCTAAGATCGTACCACTGCACTCCAGCCTGGGTGACAGAGCAAGACTCCATCTTGGGGAAAAAGAAAAAAAGATGTCCATGTTTCATGGTTCACTAAAAAGTCCCAAAACACAGCAGGGCAGGAGAAAGCCTGCAGTTTTAAAACAACTTACATCGAAGCGAGCAAACTCACCTCACCTCTAGGGACACCAGGCCCTACTTCGTCCACTCTTCTCCTCACTAACAGTGACTAGTTCAGGATTTTATAATTAGGACCAGCAAATTAACCTCAAACCCCAAAACAGATTCACTCAGCTTAGCAAAAGAACTGCAGCGGTGCCTTCATTTACCAGGTCAATTTGTAGCGCCTGTTAGTCTGGCCATTTTCTGTGCTGGCTACGATAACGC
The DNA here is from genome assembly GCF_037993035.2 of Macaca fascicularis. Lineage (NCBI taxonomy): Eukaryota > Metazoa > Chordata > Mammalia > Primates > Cercopithecidae > Macaca > Macaca fascicularis. The sequence goes on along the minus strand of NC_088377.1, from coordinate 198,263,306 downwards.
AGGCACTTTCCAGATGAATCAGAACCGAAGAGAACACGCTGGTGCAACAGGACCTGATGTAAACAATTACACCCCCATTTCTACTGCTTTCAGTATTTTCACACGTTACACCAACCTTTAAGATGGAAAGGGAAAGAGATTTTGTCTTCAACAAGTGGGCCACCAGATGAACCAAATTAGAGAAATTCGTAGCTGGCAAGTTTTCCAAGTCCCGAAATTTGTCCCATATGCTGAACTGGAAAGTCATCTAGTATCATAGTTAAAAGGAGAAAAAAGGTAAATGGCCACAAATTATTATAATACATCACTAAGAACATAACCTAAAGGTATTTTCTTATTATCTTATTTTTAATATTCTAAACATCAAGACTTTTAGTGGCGGCCTTACTGTCCTTTCCTATGGAGCATAGTCCCAAACAGCTTCACAAAAATCTCTTCCTGGTGCAGTTTTCCCCCCAAATCAGCAGATACCAACAGAACATTCTAAGGAAAAGGCCACAGCAAGTGACATCAGAAGAGACTGGTGCACTGTGAACCGGCGAGGTGCTCCTGCTGGCCTGGCCACACACTGCCTGCAACTGTGGCAGGAGCAGGCGACATGAGGACATGGTGGACCCTTGACATTCCCCTCTAGCCCTCCCACTTCTGCTCCCAGTGAACATGGCCTGACAGCCAGCATGGACCACGTGACTGGGCTATCAGGGGCCTCCTGACGTGGGGAACTCCTTTGCAGGTGGGTTGAGCCAGGCAGCATGTGTAGAAAAAACAGTACAGCAGATGTAACTGGTGCCTCCGCACTAAGCTACCTGAAATCTCCTTTCATATTCACAGAATTTGCTAGCCAGGAAAGCATAGAAGGGATTGTAGGTTTTCTCTTGAAGGCAGCAATCCATGAGAACGTGAATGATTTCTCTCTCCTGCTGATCCTTAAGTCCAAGCCTAGAAAACAGAGAACAGCAATGACTGGAACATCGCTCGACCTCCGAAGCTTAATGGCTGATACCTGTCAGGGGAACTCCTTCCCGCCTGGAAAGGTCTGGTGAGGGGCGAGCCAGGTGGACGCGGCGGCAGACACCAGCTACGGGCCCAGCCCCATCACAACCTCTCCGGTCCTCAGCTTATCCTACAATCTGACAAAATGTCAGAGGAGACAAGACCATCTAGGGTCCCCCGCCAGCTGCAAAAGTCGACAGCTGTGCCCGGCTGACAATAAACGGCCTCAATCGTGTGCGCCCTCAGAGCTGGTTCCTGCTACGGCAATGACTTCACAGTTTCTTTCTTTCTTTCTTTCTTTTTTTTGAGACAGTCTTGCTCTGTCACCCAGGCTGGAGTGCAAGTGGCGTGACCTCGGCTCACGACAACCTCCACCTCTCAGGTTCAAGCGATTCTTGTGCCTCAGCCTCCCGAGGAGCTAGGATTACAGATGCCACCACCGCTCTCAGCTAATTTTTGTATTTTTAGTAGAGATGGGGTTTGCCATGTTGGCCAGGCTGCTCTTGAACTCCTGACCTCAGGTGATCCACCCACCTTGGCCTCCCAAAGTACTGGGATTACGGGCGTGAGCCAGGGCGCCCGCCATCGTTTGTAAAACTTGAGTTAGAGCTCACACACAGTAAAACCTATCCTTTGCAGTGTAGAGTCCTGTGAGTGTGCATAAGCCCATATAGTCATGTCACCGCCGGCACTGCCGAAACAGAACTCTCCATCGCACGCGAGAACCTGGGGCCATGAGCCCCCCTTGCCGTGGGCCACCGCTAATCTGCCGCGAGAACCCGGGGCCATGAGCCACCCTTGCCGTGGGCCACCGCTAATCTGCCGCGAGAACCTGGGCCCGCGCGCCCTCCTTGCCATGGGCCACCGCTAATCTGCCGCGAGAACCTGGGCCCGTGCGCCCTCCTTGCCGTGGGCCACCGCTAATCTGCCGCGAGAACCCGGGGCCATGAGCCACCCTTGCCGTGGGCCACCGCTAATCTGCTTCTGTCCCTCTAGTTCTGCCTCTGCCTCTGTCACACAGATTCGAGGCAGGGTGGCGTCCTGCGCTGGCAGAATCCACTCGAGAGTCACCGTGCTGTTGGGGCCTTGGGAGTTTGCCCCTCGTGATGCTAAGTAGTAAGTATCCCTTAGACGGCGTCTCATGGTTTATCCTTTCCCCAACTGAGGGGCATGTGGGCTGCTTCCAGTTTCTGGTGAGATCCAAATACGGCTGAGGCTGCCGCCCCTGCACAGAGGCAGACACTCTGTATCTTAGGAGAGAAGCACCAACTCCACTGCAAACGGCACAGCCCCACGGACAGCACTCACGTGAAGGCGGTGCAGGCAGCCCAAAGAACCAACTGAGTTTTGGCTGCATTTATTATCAATTCATGTTGATTAAAAGCTCAGATTTATAACTCATGATTTTGATGAACAGTGGGAAAAACTATTGTTTAATAAACGTAGTTTGAAAGGCCAAAAATTTCAAAACATGAAGTCCACCAGACAAGAAACAAAAGAAGTCCTTCTGAGTACAAAGGATAAGCCAGACCCGCTGACTAGGGAATAAGGGCTCTCCTCAAAAGAGCCCTTTTAGAGACAAAGGGTAACTAGCGAGACGGGACGTATTCAGCAAAACAGCAAGGCCACAGAGAGGCAGAGGAAGCTCAGGACTTCCACTTCAACCAGGCACCCCAGTTTAGAAAATAAAACCCTAATTATCAGAATCCTAAAACGAATCATGTTCTCCCTGTATTTCATCCTAGTTTGAAGCAAATAAAAGAATATGTATTAACATTACATTACTTAGAAGTATCTCATAAAACTACACAGGTACATTTAAAATTTTTTTTAACGAGATGGGGTCTCAGTATGTTGCCCAAGCTGGTCTTGAACTCCTGGGCTAAAGTGATCCTCCTGTCTCAGCCTTCTAAGTAGCTGGGATTATAGGATCTTTAAAATCTTATTACAACTAATTATAGAAACTATACCAGGAAGTTTTAAATGAAGAATCAGAATAGCTTTATTATGAAGATATATATATATATATATTTTTTTTTTTTTTTTTTTTTTTTTTTTTTTTTGAGACGGAGTCTCACGCTGTTGCCCAGGCTGGAGTGCAGTGGCGCAATCTCGGCTCACTGCAAGCTCCGCCTCCCGGGTTCCCGCCATTCTCCTGCCTCAGCCTCCTGAGTAGCTGGGACTACAGGCGCCCGCCACCGCACCCGGCTAATTTTTTTGTATTTTTAGTAGAGACGGGGTTTCACTGTGGTCTCGATCTCCTGACCTTGTGATCCGCCCGCCTCGGCCTCCCAAAGTGCTGGGATTACAGGCTTGAGCCACCGCGCCCGGCCGAAGATTTATATATTTTTAAGCAATTCATGACAACCAACAGCCACTGACAAGGTTATCTGGTACTTTCAGTCAAAACTCCTCAATCTCCAGCCTGAGCAACACGGCAAGACCCTGTCTCAAAAAAACCCCAAAGGCCGGGCGCGGTGGCTCAAGCCTGTAATCCCAGCACTTTGGGAGGCCGACGCGGGTGGATCACGAGGTCAGGAGATCGAGACTATCCTGGCTAACATGGTGAAACCCCGTCTCTACTAAAAATACAAAAAAACTAGCCGGGCGTGGTGGCGGGCGCCTGTAGTCTCAGCTACTTGGGAAGGCTGAGGCGGGAGAATGGCGTGAACCCGGGAGGCGGAGCTTGCAGTGAGCCAAGATCACGCCACTGCACTCCAGCCTGGGAGACACAGCGAGACTCCGTCTCAAAAAAAAAAAAAAAAAAAAACCCCAAAACCCCCAATCTTTATATATCATTAAATGTTCTAACGAGGAACTACTAGAGGCAAATTAATAGGAACAAGATGACTAACCCAGGGATGCACGAATCCAACAGCGTGAGCGGATGGTCACAAGAATAGCCCCGTCCTCCCTAAGCAGCATCAGACTCAGTCACCCAAAACTCAAAAAGCAAATCAACTTACTTTTTTTACAGCATCTCATTAATAGGTCAAAATGTGTACACAAATGCTTACTTCAGAAGCTTTTCAAAAGCATCCAAAAAATCTTCACTTGTCATTATTGTGCAGAATATGTTTCTCCGGATGTCCGTGTTCATCCTCTGCTTCCGGGCGAGTTCTAGGATCTTTGAGCTGACCTGGAAGCACGATGAATGGACAAGTCATACACGTCTCCATGGAAACTGCTTCCTGAGAGATACCATACTGTACTTCAGTGTCACTGAATCCAACTGTGAGGTCTATGTGGGCAGATGAGCGTCAGCACCACGTTCACTCTCGGGCAACGCCCCTCTGTGCAAGGGGGACACACAGGGAAGCCACAGCCGCTGGGGGAGAAAACACTCATGGGGGAGGCTTCTCAGTTGCGGTTCAACCTCAGGGCAAGTGACGATGAATAAAGCAGAGAGCCAGTCACTGGCAGAGCCTGGGGAACCGTGACCACCACAAGTGACACAGAATCTGGGACAGGGAAGGACACGAGGGGGTAACGAGGGAAGTCTGGGTGAAAAATGGACTTGAATTTCCACAATGTGAAATCCATGGCCTGTGGCCTAGAATGCACAGCCCAGGCAGGGCAGCACGAGGGGTCTCAGCAATGGGCTCCTGCCCCATGAGCGTTCGGGTCCTCATGCACTCCCCTGCCCCACGTCATTCAACTTTCAGATCTTTTAAAGTCCAGTAAAAAGATACAACAGAAACAGAATAATTATATCACAATGTAATATTAATAGCAATTTCTATTAGGCCTCCAAATAAACCTTGTACATTTCAGTGACCATTCAAGAACAGTAAGAGAGCTGTTCCAGGTAAAGCTGTGACCACACACCACACGGGGAGGTGCCACTGCCTGGCAGCTTTGAGCATGGGCGTCCCTACCGTCCCCACAAGCTGCTTCTGCAGGTGTGTATGGTGACTGTTGTCGATCATTGGGGCCCCACTCCAGGCAGACCCCACAATCCACCAGCGACCCGTCTGCTCCGCATTCAAGATGCTGTCCCAGGAGACGCGAAGCTGAGTCTCAGAACCCGAGCCGGCGCTGCGGACCTGATTAAGAGAGAAGAGCTAATGAAACACTTTTAATTGGTTCATATTCTGTACTTCCATCCCTGGTGGCTTTGTTTTTGACCATGACATTTCTGGTGCATGAATACTGGAATACTGGATGATTCACTGGCAATTGGGATGATTAACCTGTTTGGAAAAATGCCAAAACTAGCAGTAAACTCGGTGTTTTGTGTTTGAGAGTCCAGCACCCCAAACGCGTTGTTTGGAAAGCTGCCCCAACAGGCGAAAGTGACGGAGCTGCCTCAGGCTCAGTGGCAGGGCAGCACACGCCTGGAAGAGCCTGGGTCAAGGACGATTTGGACTTGAGATGACAGGGGCAGGGAGTTGCTCGGTCTCCATCCTGGCTGCATGTCAGAGATGGTCCAAGGACCTGCGTCATCCGATTTCCTTGGTCCAGGTGGGGACCCGGCCTTCTCTTAAAGCATCGGATGATCCAGTGATGCAGCCTAAGTTCAGCACCCAGGGCGAGGCAAAGAGGACGCTCGCCCAACATGGGCTTCCCCACGCATGGACACTCTGCACGAGCGCGCCCAGACCACTGGGAGAGCCCCCGAGGAAAACCGAGCAGCCTTCACTCTGCCTCTGAGCACGCTCTCACTCACCAGACACCGCCCTGACTTGCAGGTCTGACTATTTCTTGATTTTCACGACAGGCTCATGCTGACAGGGAAGCTCTGAGCAAAGCAGAAATGAAAGTTCCTTGACTTACCAAAGCTCTCTGCAGTTTCCTCAGCTTCTCCACAGGCTCGGGGTCATAGCCTGGAATTTTGCGCATGTCATTGTTCTTCAGGGCCAACATCGTCTCTAGCATAAACCGAATCTTCAAGAAAAATGAAAAAATTGGAAGTCCATCATTTCAAACAGTCTAAACGGCCCATTCAAGTTGGCAAGAAATAGACCACACCTGTTGCGCATGGCCGCCATGGCCACGATACAAAGTCTATCGACCACACCTGATGCACATGGCCGCCACGGCCACGATACAAAGTCAATCGACCACACCTGATGCACATGGCCGCCACGGCCACGATACAAAGTCAATCGACCACACCTGATGCACATGGCCGCCACTGCCACGATACAAAGTCAATCGACCACACCTGATGCACATGGCCGCCACTGCCATGATACAAAGTCAATCGACCACACCTGATGCACATGGCCGCCACTGCCACCATACAAAGTCAGGACGGCCGTTAGGTAGAGGCGGTCTAAACTAGTCTCAGCCGCTTACTCAGGGCTACACAATACCTCAAAACAGAAATGTGTCCCTCAACGTCAAGTGGGAACCCAAATTCCCCAGAGATCTCACTTTTCCCTTCTGCTCGCCACACACCTCGCCCTTCCGCACCGTCCACACCTCCTCGGCCGCCCTGGCCCCTACTGCACTCCTGCTCCCACCCTGGCCTCCAGTGACCTGCTCTGGACATTTTCTCTCCTACCACTGGCCTTGTAATTTTTTTTTTTTTTTTTTTTTTGAGACGGAGTCTCGCTCTGTCACCCAGGCTGGAGTGCAGTGGCCGGATCTCAGCTCACTGCAAGCTCCGCCTCCCGGGTTTACGCCATTCTCCGGCCTCAGCCTCCCGAGTAGCTGGGACTACAGGCGCCCGCCACCTCGCCCAGCTAGTTTTTTGTATTTCTTAATAGAGACGGGGTTTCACCGTGTTAGCCAGGATGGTCTCGATCTCCTGACCTCGTGATCCGCCCGTCTCGACCTCCCAAAGTGCTGGGATTACAGGCTTGAGCCACCGCGCCCGGCCGGCCTTGTAATTTTTTAAACTTTAAAACTGGAAGTAATGTCATACTTACAGAAAAGTTGCAAGAACAGCACAAAGAATTCCCACATACCCTCTGAGATGTCCCCAAATGTCAACTTCTTATTGATACAGAATTCATATACCATAAAACTCACTCATGTAAGGTATATAATTAGGTGGCTTTTAGTACATTCTGTGCAACTATCACCACAATCAATTTCAGAACTTTCTCATCACCCCAGAAGAGAAACTCCAAGCCCATTAACAACCATTCCCCGTTTCCCCGACTCCCCAGCCAGCACCCCAGCTCTAGGTGGCCACTAATGTACTTTCTGTCTTATTCTCCATTTTAAACCACCATTTAACCCGCTGCTCCCATTCCCTTCTCCAGGCCCCTCCTCTTCAGACTGGCTTCTCTGGTGACCAGGATAAGCCAGTAAGGACCACTGTCACAATTCAGCCCAAAAAGCAAATCCCTTCCTCCTCTTGCTGGTCCTCAGCATCCCACACGGGCATGAATTCTTCCTGGGGACACTAGGGGTCCCCGGCTCCTGGGACCATCCTCATTTCCTTCTCACCTGCCAGCTCTCCCTCCTCCCTGCAGCTAAACGTCAGTGCTCCTTAACCTGAAGGTCCTCTTCACAGCCTGCCCCCTGCCAGGCAAGTCCACCCACGTCCATGGCTCCCAGGACCCACTCTACAAGAGCAGCCCCGAATCCCTTCAGCCCACTTTGTTCACAGCTAACCCAGTCTCTCCAAAACGGAGGTGCCTGTCCTTCCGAATCCTCACCTCCTCCTGCACGGTCCCCTGTGCCCGACAGGTGACCCCGAGCCCTCCTTCCCTTCACCCCAATCCACACGAGGTCTAGTCACTTCTGACGCCCATGTCCACACCTGCTGCCACGATCCCGACATTTGCCACCACCTACTCCCCAGCTCCTGCAAAACTCCTCCTGACTCCGACCACCTCACACCTCTTTCTACCTTGGAGTCAAAGTGACCATCAGAAGGAAAACTCCAACCTGTCATTCAGCTGCTGGGACCCTTCTGAGGCCCCCAGGATAAATCCTCGATTCTCTGCAATAATTAACAAGGGTCCAGAGACCTGGACTCTGCCTTTTTCTCTTGTGAGACCCCCTCCAGGCACTTACACTAACCCTTTTCAGGTTCTTCCCCAAAGGGTTTCTCAGGAACACACGCTTCCACCCATCCCATCATCTGAACAGCACATAAGGTGGGAGCTGTGATCAGTTCCAGTCTTACAGAGGGGGAAACTGAGGCTAAGAAGACCCAGGTTATGCTGCTGTCAAGTGGCAGAGCCCAAAGTCCAACCCAGGCTTACCCTAGAGTCCCAGGTCCTGTGGCCTCCTTGGTAAATATGTTTTGCATAAATGAATGTTACATAAATCAATTTTTAAATTCACAAAATATTTTCTGAGTTCTTAGTAAAGGAACAAGGTTCATTCACATATTAAAGCCAGAAAACGGGACGAGACAGAAGAAACGGAAATCACTAGGAAAGGAAGAGTGTAATATTTACCCCAGATACTGATTTCTAGGTTCTGGCCAGTTTGTGGGCTTTAGGGACTTAGGAAGCAGATCAAGTGTCGCACGCGTACCCTGGTCTGGTCCTGAAACTCGCTGCCTGCCCTGCTGGCTCTGGTCTGGGCTTCAGTGATCAGTTCCTTAAGTGATAAAGCATCATCTTTTCTCAACGAAAAACCCACGTTTTTCAGCATTAACAAGATCAGTTCAATATCTTTTTCGGTGAAAGTTCCAATCAGTTTTTTCAAAATGTCGAAGATGAGGAGAGACTGAACCACGTGGAAGTTGTATAAATGGGCGAGGATGGTGAACAGGTTGTCACACTCTTTCCCTTCGCTTCCATGTTTATAGACGGCATCGAACTTCCTCACCACCGCCTCCAGAAAGTGGGCACCAACCTGAAAGAACCGAACAGAAAAAAGATGATTATGTTATTCCTAGAAACCTTCCTTTCTCCTTCAACACACAGAACTGGCACTTTCTAAATTAACAAAGTGTCCACAAGGCAGAGCATTTCAACAAGGCATCCCTCATCAACCCAGAGCAGCCAGCCAGAGTACCCCAGCCTGGATGCAAGGGCACCTTCCTCTTGTTAATATCAACAACAAACGGGCATTGTTTGGCCAGCAGCCGTTCTGACTCCTTGGGAAAAATAAAACTGTTAAAAATGATGTTAAAAATACATCTACATCCTAAAAATGTTCCACTACTGGCCGGGTGCGGTGGTTTACGCCTGTAATCTCAGCAATTTGGGAGGCGGAGGTGGGCGGATCACGAGGTCAAAGATATTGAGACCATCCTGGCTAACATGGTGAAATTCCGTCTCTACTAAAAATACAAAAAAAAAATTAGCCAGGCGGGGTGGTGCACGCCTGTAACCCCAGCACTTTGGGAAGCTGAGGCAGGTGGATCACGAGGTTAGGAGATCGAGACCATCCTGGCTAACACGGTGAAACCCTGTTTCTACTAAAAATGCAAAAAAAAAAAAAAAAAAAAAAAAAAAAATTAGCAGGGCGTGGTGGCACATGCCTGTAATCCCAGTTACTCGGTAGGCTGAGGCAGGAGAATCATTTGAACCCAGGAGGCGGAGGTTGCAGTGAGCTGAGATCGCACCACTGCACTCCAGCCTGGGTGACAGAGCAAGACTCTGTGTCCAAAAAAAAAAAAAAGTTCCACTACCTAACAATACTCATTTCTTAAAAGATTTTTTTGCAGATTTTTACCCCAAATTAATTTCTTGCAAGGAAGCAATACAAGTGATTTCTAAAATAGAAAAATGCGACACATTCTGAATATCAGAGGTTGCCAAATAGACAGGTACTTAATAACCTCTGGAAGGGCCCCAGGTGCCACAGAGGAGAGCCCTACTTTCCCAGGGCTGAGTCTCTGGCACTAAGGTAGCCTGTGAATATACTCACTTGGCTCAGCCAGTGGTCTGAGGGGCACTGGGCCCTGAGGGGGACCAGCAGGTAAACCAGACACTGCCCTGAGGGGCGGAACTGGGGCGAGGAACTGCCAGGCCTGGTGGAGCTAAGCAAGGCCTAAGTGTTTTCCTTGTGCTGTTCTGATAACATTCTATCCCGAATTCCATAACTGTGGACTGAAGGATGAGAAGACCAGGAAGTGGGTCTGTGTGGTCTTCAGCAAGTTCCTGGACCCTGTTTTTTCAGTGTGTAAAACAGAGATAACAAAACTTGAAGGCAGAAACAGCAGTTTTCAATCTTGCCGGCAACACTATCGTGTCATCATTTTCTCTCAAATCTCAACTTAAGCTAGGACTGGAGGGAAAAGGTGGAAGCAGGGACATGGTGGTGACACAGAGTGGCCCCCACAGCCCAGCCACGAGATGATGGCCTAAACGACACAGCTGCGCTGGACCAGAGATGAAGGGGCTGGGCACCACAGTGACGCACGGCAGTGCATGACACTGGCTGTAAAAGTTGAAGGGTCTGTGACTCCCAGGTTTTCGGTCTGGGTAACCAAGAACTACGTGAGGGACAGCAACCTAGCGGATCTGGACAAAACCAGCTCAGTGGTTATTAAGCTTCAACAGGAGTCATCCAGACAGGACTGGATGGAGATGTAAGGGTGTCAGTGAAAATCGCAGGCAAGGCTGAGATCCACCAGACAGGCTTGAGTGTAATGGGGAAGTACGCAGACATCATTGCTAGACTGCAAAAAAATCAGTGCTAGAAGAATCCAGAGAAAGGCAACAGATTGGCAGAAGGCCACAGTGACTTACTGGAGGCTAGCTCTGATGGACTAGATATACACTTCAGTTTGTAAAGACCTGAGAAAACTGTAGTTTCCAATTTAAGCCCCTTCAATGAAGATAAACTGGAAGACACATTCTATTATGGCTACTAGATTATATTCAAATATAATTTTTAAAAGTAAATTAGAATTCTGCAGACATCAATAAAAATTCAGGCATAAAACATATTCAAGTATGTTGTGGCTGTGGACACCTTTCAACATTGTCTTCTTGGCCTTTAACGCCTTCGCTTTGGCTTCGGCTTTAGGAAGGGCAGGAGCTTCCTTCTTCGCTTTCTGCGCCATCTTCAAGTATGTTTTCTTTTTTTTGAGACGGAGTCTCACTCTGTCACCCAGGCTGGAGTGCAGTGGTGCCATCTCGGCTCACTGCAAGCTCCGCCTCCCAGGTTCACGCCATTCTCCTGCCTCAGCCCCCCAAGTAGCTGGGACTACAGGCGCCCGCCACCACGCCTGGCTAATTTTTTGCATTTTTAGTAGAGACGGGGTTTCACCATGTTAGTCAGGATGGTCTCGATCTCCTGACCTCATGATCCACCGTCTTCGGCCTCCCAAAGCGCTGGGATTACGGGCGTGAGCCACCGCGCCCGGCCATATGTTTTCAATTATGTAAATTACATCAAAATTTCTCAAAATTCTAAATCTGAAGTTCCATTTAACGTCTTCAAATTAAATATAACAGCATAACATTTAAGAATGTAAGTAAAATTCATGTTGGTAAAGTTATTTAAGCACATCCTTTACGTTAATTCCGACGTGGAAATTTTAACATGAATATACGTAGACTGGGTTTTTGAGTTTTAAAGGACTTACAGAAGCAGTTCAGCAGCTGACACCAACGTCTTTAACACAGAATGTTTTTCTCAGTACAGCACTGAAGACAGCTGAATGGAGCCAATGCCCTGAAAGCTCATCACATGCTGGCAAAGTTTCCGTGGATGTCATTAACTAAAGTACCGTAACGACTTCCGCTCAGAACAAGTCATTTCACTGTCCTTCATGCAATTAGCAAAGGTTTAAATGAAAGTAGGCCCAATAATCTCATGTTTTCCAATCAAGTAAATTCCTGATGTGCTATGGGTGGTCAGGGTCTACTGCTTTTCCTGTAACTCACTGATATACTGCCTGCACTAAGATCATTCTGACGATTAAGTCAGCTGAAGCACACCAGTGTCCTCTAGGAGGACAGGGAGGCACCAAGAAGTCACAGAATGGCCCTGATTATGGTAATCACAGGGCCCGGGAATGGCACCCAGTGATTCCGTCACTTTGTAATGACAAGAAAACAGACTCCCCAGTTCTCATACATGAAAATGAGGAGAGCTCTTAGAAATAAAAAATAAACAACAAAAGATGGTTCCCAAAGCAGCTGGTGCAGACTTTTTTTTTTTTTTGAGATGGAGTCTCGCTCTGTCGCCCGGGCTAGAGTACAGTGGTGCGATCTCAGCCCACTGCAAGCTCTGCCTCCCGGGTTCACGCCATTCTCCTGCCTCAGCCTCCCGAGTAGCTGGGACTACAGGCTCCCCCCACCACACCCAGCTAATTTTTTTTTGTATTTTTAGTAGAGACGGGGTTTCACTGTGTTAGCCAGGACGGTCTCAATCTCCTGACCTCATGATCCACCCGCCTCGGCCTCCCAAAGTGCTGGGATTACACGCGTGAGCCACCTCGCCCGGCCCCAGCTGGTGCAGGTTTTCGTATCTGAGATGACCCAGGTAGCTGAGAAGACTCCTGCACTCAGACGCTCAGCCTGTGCCCCTCTCTCCTGTCCTCAGCTTCCTAATGCCCCACACGCCTTTCAAAAAGCTGCCACCATGCGACTACTGCTAGACGTGGAAAAATGTGGATCAGAAAATTATCCAGCAACAGCAAAGAACTTTGCAGTGGTAGTAAAAGCCAGCCAAACGAACAGCAGAATTTCAACACAAAAATCTCCTTCTGTACGTAAATAATGAGCCTTCAATGAGCACTTACTGTGGGCTAGCTCTTTCCTATGCCTATTACATTAACTAACTCATTGACCTTAAGGACTGGACACAGGAAGACTCGGAGGCACAAGCTCATCTAAGTGACACAGACCGTGCCGGTACAGCACGTTCTGTGCTCAGGCAGCGTCTCCACCCACCCCACACCACCTTCAGCACAGAAGCCCCAGTGACAAGAAGGCTAATTCATTTTGGCAAATCTGTGCATCTTAAAGCAAGCTTTGGAGAGCCCCACTTAGTAAGACTCTAGATAACTGTTAAGATTATAATTGAGAGAAAATAATATAAACATGAAGTGAATGTGACTAGCATTGCAGTAGAAAGCATGCTTGCCTAGGAGCCCAGAAAACAAGTTCTGTGTACTTTTTTGTTTTTTGTTTTTTTGAGACGGAGTCTCGCTCTGTCGCCCAGGCTGGAGTGCAGTGGCGCGATCTCGGCTCACTGCAAGCTCCGCCTCCTGGGTTCCCGCCATTCTCCTGCCTCAGCCTCCTGAGTAGCTGGGACTACAGGCGCCCGCCACCACACCCGGCTAATTTTTTGTATTTTTAGTAGAGACGGGGTTTCACCGTGGTCTCGATCTCCTGACCTTGTGATCCGCCCGCCTCGGCCTCCCAAAGTGCTGGGATTACAGGCGTAAGCCACCGCGCCCGGCCTCTGTGTACTTTTAACAAGGCGTGGTCTCGGAGTTTCACATGGCGCTTCAGCGGCTTTGCCTGCTGCACTGCAGAGCAGGCTTCAGTAAATGTCTGTCCTGATCTCACCGGGACACTGTGGGATCAAAGATGAAAAGCAACAAAAGTATATAAACGTACACCAGGGAATTGGACTTTTAAGGATGCTGTGCTGCAATGGCCTATTTTTTGGAGTATAGCTGTCAGAAAGCAAAAAATAAGAACCACCATCAAAAGAGACTGTATCATTTAAAGGTCCAAATGGGTTAAACACTGCATCTGCAGTTAAATACTGTATCGTGGGAAAACTAAGCCTCACTGACCCAACCATCCATTCGTTCACCTGCCTCAAAACAAACTCCTTTAACTGGACTGATTTCCTTCAACACACCTGAAATCAGCTCCCTTGGGGGACTGCAATATTGACTGGGAGGGTTATGACTTTCCTGTATTCAATTAAGACAGAACAGGCCCAGAAGAGGGCAGTGACTGTGGAACCTGGGCCATCACCAAAGAGCCTCCCTGACTTTAACCACCAGGGTCATGGAGCAAGAAGAACATGAAAGGGATGTGGGGGTGGGGCGGACATTTACTTAGCACCTGTCAGGTGACAGATGCTTTCTGTACACTGTTCAATTCAATCCCGACAAAAGCCCACTTCACTCATGAGAAAGGGCCACAACACAGAAAGGGCACCAGGCCTCCCTGAACACGTCCAGGTAGCTCCACGCCCCAGTGCTCTCACATCTCCCATCAATACCAACACCTCAGTAGTGAGACCACACCAACCATTATCTTCCAAACATCTGAAATAAATCAGTGTTAAGGGAGAAGTGCAAAGGAAATGAAGGCACATCTGAGACGTCAGTCCAGAAGAAAATTAACATAAAAGACATGCTAGGCTAGACAGAACAGGGCTGGGCATGGCAGCTCCCACCTGCAATCCCAGCACTTTGAGAGACCAAGGCAGGAGGATCACTGGAGCCCAGGAATTTGACACCAGTCTGGGCAACAGAGTGAGACTCCACTTCTACCCCGGCCAAAAAAAAATCAGCCAGGCGTGGTGGTGTGCACCTGCAGTCCCAGCTACTCTGGAGGATAAGTGGAAGGATCACCTGAGCCTGCAGCTGTGATCATGCCACGGCACTCCAGCCTACATGACAGACTGAGACCCTGTCTCAAAAAAAAAAAAAAAAAAAAAAAAAAAGGACAGAACAAAAAAGCAAAGTTAAGCAAAATCAAGTGCTTCCTGAATGCTGTTTACAACTACATGACATAGACAATGTAGTATTTATTCAGAACAAAAAGGAATTAACACAAGAACCACCCACAGCACACAGTGATGCACTTATCAAGCCTATCATTAAAATAATCGCCATGAGACACTGGTGACAGCCTGGAGAAAGGTACAACTGTACCTCGATTCCAACGGTGTGGTGAAGGATGCCGACTAAGAGAACATGCTCCATCATCAGTCTGCTGGGCATGGCCGAGGCGGTGACGCAGGCACCCATGAGGGCGGAGGTCAGGGTGTCATTCATGTCCTTCCTGCTGTGGGCCATGTACAGCTCCTCCAGCTGCCCACTGATGGAAGCCATGTTGGGTTCACTCAACCTGCAGAGAATTGTAAAGACAGAGAGCAACAATGTTTCCCATTAGGAATTTTCAGTTCGATTTTAAAAAATTAAAAAGTTATCCATACCAACAATATATGCTATTTTTGTGTACACTTTTGACCCCTTAACTATTCTTATATTGACCCAATAACCCAGCATATATTATTCATAACCACATAATATTCTGGAATCCCAAAACAATGTAACTGCTGTCTTCACAAGATGAAATGTGGCCACACGGAGGCATACCCTGGATTAAGTCTACAGAAACATACGTGAGGACACTCCCCTGAATATCCTGACCTGATATCCCCATAGGCAGGGTCCAGACTTAGGATGTGCTGTTAGAAAAAATGCTAACTTTTTATTTCTTAGGTGGCATAGAAATCCTTAGTTCCTAACACTAGAAAAGGCTGCTCTGTTTGAACGGGTAGCAGGGAGACTACATACACATGTACGTGGAAGGTTATTCATTGTGCACCTGTGCTAATACAGAACTCAACATTAAAACAGAGGTTTACAGTAAATAATAGGAAACAAAAAGCAATACAAGGGGGTGGGTGAGGCCACGGAGGGGCAGCAGGAGAGAAATGGTGGTGAGTTTTATCTCGATTGCAGTGGTTGTAACTCGGATCTTGATGTGATAAAACTACACAGACCTGCCTGGGTGCGGTGACTCACGCCTGTAATCCCAGCACTTTGGGAGGCTGGGGCAGGTGGATCACCTGAGGTCGGGAGTTTGAGACCAGCCTGACATACATGGAAAAACCCCAATTCTACTAAAAATATAAAACTAGCTGGCGTGGTGGTACATACCTGTAATCCCAGCTACTCGGGAGGCTGAGGCAAGAGAATCGCCTGAACCCGGGAGGTGAAGGTTGCAGTGAGCCAAGATCGCGCCATTGCACTCCACCCAGTGCAGCAAGAGCAAAAACTCCATCTCAAAAAAATCACACGCATACACCCTCAAAACCAAAGAGCTGATGGGCACGCGTAACTGACAAAGCCCCACCGGTATGGTTTCCAATCAGTTTTTTAAAGTTCTGTTCTTAAAGTGGGTAACAACAAAATGCAGACATGAGCAATGAGTAAGGGGGATGGAAGACCAGGTGAACGTGTTCCTGCAGAAGGGACACGGCCAGTCCTTCCAACACTGTCCTTAGACACACAAAGAACCTCTGCCCTATTCCTTCCTGCTTCTCAGAATAACCATGTGGGCATTGGGGCTGCTCTCAAACCCTGCAGGGATTCAAAGTATCCAACAGTTGGGTATCCTCTCCTTCTCCAGGTATGGGTCTGGGTGCATCAAGACAAGAACAGAAAGGATCCAACTGACTGTCCCCATCACTTCTATTTGAATTGCTGGGATAACTCCTACATTTTTAGAAAACAGACAACCTCTTTAAGTGATACAGTGTAACAATACTGCAAGGTCACCTGTTAAGTAAACCTTTTACATGTTTCTTCAGCCTTTCTAGTTCTTCCTGTTTCTTGAAGTCCACTGTCTCCTCAGCTCGCCTCACATGAGGTGGGATGTACTTTTCACCACTTTCACGAAGACTCCGCTTGAAAAGAGAATTACAAAAAATTTACACTGACCAAATCCTGTTTTTTTTCTTTGCCACATGTGCATTTAAATATTAAATTCCCAAGAACTGGTGGAAGCTGCTACTGATCATTGCTGCTTAAATACATCGGATTTATTGAGTGCTTAGTATAAGGGTAAACATTCCACTCATCAGGCTGTGCATGTCATCATTTCCATTAATGCTATTAATAACACACTTCGTCATCTCGTTTTCCCCTGCGCAGTTCTTCAGACCTAGCTGTGCACCTCCGGCATCTGCTCAACTCCAGCAGAGCCCTATCTACTGCGCTTTCGCTCGGCCTTCATTTACTGCAGGCACAGTAGCATACAAACACCTAAACTAAACATACCACTAGTTTTGGAGGAAAAGTGTCCTAAAAATAATTTCAAACTTGTTTAAAAGTAGTATCTAAGTTTATATGATAAAAATCAAAACCGGCTGGACGCTGTGGCTCACATCTGTAATCCCAGCACTTTGGGAGGCTGAGGCGCGTGGATCACAAGGTCAGGAGATCGAGATCATCCTGGCTGACACGGTGAAACCCCGTCTCTACCAAAAATACAAAAAATTAGCCGGGCATGGTGGCGGGTGCCTGTAGTCCCAGCTACTTGGGAAGCTGAGGCAGGAGAATGGCGTGAACCCGGGAGGCGAAGCTTGCAGTGAGCCGAGATTGCACCACTGCACTCCAGCCTAGGAGACAGTGCCAGACTCAGTCTCAAAAACAAACAAACAAACAAACAAACAAACAAAAAATCCAGCTCACTATTTCCTAAATTATGAAGGGGAGTGGTGGTGTTTGCAAATCATTAATGATACCAACATTTGTAAGGCACGATCCCCACTGCTAGAATTTAAACCTGGTTCAACAAAGAATATGTGTATACATAAAAGCTGAATATTTATATACACAGAACTAGTGCGATGTGGGGAGAAGGAAATGCAGGCAATTCCATACAGCTGCCTCCAACCATGAGCTACATGCAAAAGAACGCTGAGATAAAATATGCAAGAGGACAGCCCATGGAAGCCTTGATTGCTACATCCTGGATTCTGAACTTTTTTTTCTTTGAAACAGAGTCTGGCTCCGTTGCCCAGGCTGGAGTGCAGTGGCGCGATCTCGGCTCACTGTAACCTCTGCCCCCCTGGTTTAAGCCTCAGCCTCCCAAGTAGCTGGGATTACAGACGCCTGCCACCACGCCCGGCTATTTTTTGTATTTTTAGTAGAGACGGGGTTTCACCACGTTAGTCAGGCTGGTCTCAAACACCTGACCTCAAATGATCCGCCTGCCTCAGCCTCCCAAAGTGCTGGGATTACAGGCGTGAACTTTATCTTTAATTCAATGTTGTACTTTATCCAGGGGAGTGCTGTATCTTAGCTTTGGGTTTTAGAAAATTCACTCTAGAGGCCGGGCGCGGTGGCTCAAGCCTGTAATCCCAGCACTTTGGGAGGCCGAGACCGGCGGATCACGAGGTCAGGAGATTGAGACCATCCTGGCTAACCCGGTGAAACCCCATCTCTACTAAAAAATATAAAAAACTAGCCGGGCGAGGTGGCGGGCGCCTGTAGTCCCAGCTACTTGGGAGGCTGAGGCAGGAGAATGGAGTAAACCCGGGAGGCGGAGCTTACAGTGAGCTGAGATCCGGCCACTGCACTCCAGCCCGGGCGACAGAGTGAGACTCCGTCTCAAAAAAAAAAAAAAAAAAAAAAAAAGAAAAAGAAAAAAAGAAAATTCACTCTAGAAGTCGGGCACGGCAGATGTCCTCGCATACTTGAAAGAGGCCTGAACAGATGGGGTGGGGTTAACAGGTTTAGACCTGGGCCGGTAAACACAGAATGAAGACGCCGCACTGTGGAGACAGCCCTGAAGTCCCCGGGATAAAAATGTCTCTATATTGCTTTTTCCCTCAACTTTACATTATGAAAATTTAAAAACATGAAAGACCGAATAGAGTAACGTACTCGATTTACTCACATTCAGTTGAAACCATTATCAAGACACCAAGTCTGTGTCATTTCTGTCTCACGCCCTCCTCCCCGCCCCGTTATTCTGAAGGAAATTCCAGAGGGCCTAGAGTGTTCACACGATACCTGATCCGTTATGTCACCGTCCTCCGAGGAATTTTCACTCTTTTCTTCATCTTCTGCAAAACGGACTCTCTTCTCCCTCCTTTTCTCCTGCGTTCCCTTTTCCTTTTCTTCCCCCTGTTCCTGTTCTGTATCCTCGTCGTCGTCCTCGCTCTGCGCTTCTGCTTCTGCTTCCTGCGCCTTTTTTTCCTTTTCTACGTCTTCCTCCTCCTCTTCACTTTCGTCCTGGGAGTCACTCTCTAAGTCACTTTCGGGGAGTGTCTGTCCGGCATCTTCCTCCTCCTCCTCCCCACTGCTGTCGTACAAGCCGCTATTTTTCCCAGACTCCAGGGCTCCCAGAATATAGTCGAGCCCGTCGCGGGCAAAGCTCAGCGGCACGGAGCTGCTGCCGTCCTTCTTTTTGCGCTTGTTCAAGCCGAGGCGGCGCTCCAGCTTTCGGATCTCTCGGTCCTCCTCCTCGTTGGCCGCTAGAAGCGCCCGTTTTCGGGCAGCGGCGGTGGCGGCTGCGGAGGGTCTAGTCTTTGCGGTGGGCGCCGTGGCCTTGGCCTTGACCCGGGACGGCCGCGGCTCCTTGGGAGGCGAGGGGTCCCGACGAGGGGCTGGGCGGGCGCGCTCCTCCGTGTCCTGCCGGGGACCGCTCGCTTCTTCGGCTCCGCTTCGGCCTCCCGGGCCGGGACCCTCGTCGGGGCCCGCCGTCCTCAGCAGCCGGCGTGCCTTCCGAAGGTGCCGCTTCTCCTTCCTCAGTTTCTTGCGACTTTTTCTCCCTCCCGGGCGGAAGCGCACCGGGTCGCCGCGCCCCCCGCAACCCTCGGGAGCCTCGCCCTCCGAAGTCGCGTGCACGAACTCCTTCACCGCTAGTTTGAGTCTCTTCAGGGCCTTCTCCCCACCACCGCCTGGACCGCGGCGCGGCCCGCGCCCCACTTTCCGCTTCATGCGGACCACGCGTCCACGGGAGCAGCCCGGGCCGGCCTCTCCTGTGTTCCTGGACGCCGCCATTTTTCGAGACGGGTGGACGCACGACTTCCGGCCGAGGCGGGACTTCCGGGGACAGCGGCGGCTGCGCGAGGCCAGCGGGCGGCGCCCCCTGCTGGCGGGAGGGCGACAGCGAGCAGAGCTGCGCAGGGCGCCTGGCAGGTGGCACCCGGGGCGGGCGCGCCCGCGGGTGGGCGCCGCGTGGACGTCAGGCTCGCGATGAGCATGGAGGTGCCTTCGCGTTTAAAAGGGAAATCTGGCCGGGCGCGGTGGCTTACAGCTGTAATCCCAGTACTTTGGGAGGCCTAGGCGGGTGGATCACCTGGGGTCAGGAGTTCGAGACCAGCCTGGCCAACCTGGTGAAACCCCGTCCCTACAAAAATCAGCTGAGCGCGGTGGCGGGCGCCTGTAATCCCAGCTACTCGGAGGCTGAGGCAGGAGAATCGCTTGAACTCGGGAGGCGGAGGTTGCAGTGAGCCGAGATTGCGCCACTGCACTCTAGCCTGGGCGACAGAGAGAGACTCCAAAGGGAAATCCTCGAGGATGATGGAGGGGAGGCTCCGCCAGGCGGCCGAGGACCCCAGAGGAGCCGGCCCTGCCCAGGCTGGGTTTGGACGCTGGGCTCCCACCAGGGGCAGAGCGTTTGTGGTTCCTCGTTACCGGGTAACGTGAACCGGGAAGGGAACGCAGAGGCCGCGCGGTTTGAGTCTGAATTTTTGGGAGGCCCCCGCCCAGCAGTGAGTTGGGGGAAGACGGGGCTGCTGCTGTGGGGCTCTTGGCCTGACCAGGGGCCGCTTCTCTTCCTGGACAGCTTCAGAAGCTTCATTTCCAGAGTTCCCGCCCTTGACTTTAATTATTTAATTAAAAAAAAATTTTTTTTTGAGACCGAGTCTCACTCTGTTGCCCAGGCTGGAGTGCAATGGCGCCACCAAAGTGCTGGGATTACACGGAATCCACCGCGCCGGGCCGTCCTTGACTTTAAAATGTTTTAATTTTTGCCAGCTTGTCAGCTGAAAATGGCGTCTTGTCATTTAGTTCCTGATGAGAGTGGCTGTCTTAGTTCACTGGCCATTTGTATTTACTCCTCTGTTTATGGCCTTTGTCCGTTTTCCTTATACGTTTTAGGAATTTTTTAAAATATAAAATTTAATATAAATGTAAAGTAGAGACAGGGTCTCCCTGTGTTGTCCAGGCAGGTCTCAAACTCAAATCCCTAAGCTCAAATCCGAAAGTATTGGGATTACAGACATGAGTCACCACACCCGGCAAGGAATTCTTTACAAATAAAAAATTTTGAATAATCCTGTGTATCTCCTATGTGCAAATATTTTCGTCTCTCAAATATTTAAGGTACTTTAAAAAAAAAAGGAATTTTTAATAAGCGTTATACTCTATGTACAGAGTCCAAAATTCAAAAGGTGCAAAAAGATATAAATGAAAAGGTCAATTTCCATGCCGTGCCCATCCACAAGCCACCCAGTTCTCCTTCCATGAAGCAGCAATATCGTGTTCTCAAGTGATCTTCACAACAGATTCTATACTCAGTGAAGCGTAAGTGTGTGTGCTGTGTCTCATGAGCATTAGTTTACTAAACACTGTTCCACATCTTGCTTTTTTCATTTACCAATGTATCTTGTAGAGCATCCTGCAGCAGAGGGAGGGACCAATGGACCTTCCCTGCCATCATCATCTCTGCCTGGATTATTGCAAAGGACTCTGTCTGGTCTCCCCACTTTCATCCCCTCAACCCTTCAGTATGCTCTCAGCATAGCAGCCACAGGCATGCTTTTAAAATATGACGATAGGACCGCGTGGCTGCCTGCCGGCTCACTCTCCAGGAATTCTGGCCTTCCTGCTGGATCTGCCCTCACCTCCTCATCTCCTGACCCTGTCTCCCCTCTCTTCCGGTGCTTCCCCCTGCTCCAGTGCGGGCACAGGCTCCGGGTCGTTTCTGAGCCCAGCCTTTGCTCAAATGTCTCAGCGAGTCCATCCCAACGGCGGCCCCGTTTGAGGCTGCAGCAGCCTCAAAATCCTGTTTCCTGTCATCCTGTTTCCTTGGCACTTCCCTCCCCGTTTGACTTATGTGTTTGTTGTCTCCTTCTCACCAGGGCACGACTTCTGGTCTGTGGATTTGTCCCCAGGGTTAGTGGCACTCGGTAAATAGACGTGAATGAATGGATGCTTTGTTATTTTTTATTGGCTGCAAAGTCAGTGATGGAGAGGCCGTCCATCATTTAGTGACGCAGTCCCTGCTGATGGTTTTTATTTCCCACACATTCATACTAAAAAGATGCTGCAGTGAATAACTTTCCACACACAGCATTTCATGTGAGAGTACAGTTTCAGGGATATATTCCTAGAAGTGTGTGAATTCTGAAATTGATGATGTGTGTTTTGTAAATTTGATAAATATTGCTGAAGGACCATCCATGGAAGTCACACCAACGAATGAAAGTTATGAAACTTATCTTTGCCAATTTGACGGAAGGAAAAATCTCATTAAGTTGAATTTGCATGTTCCTTAGTAAAAGTGGAGCTGACCATCCTTCATATGCTTCTGAGCCATTTCCATTTCATTTCTGCAAAATTGCGATTCATATCCTTTGCCCATTTTTCTATGGTTTATGACAGTCTTTTCTTACAGAAGCTCTTTACATATTAAAGAAATTGGCTCCTGTTCATGACATGTTGCAAATATGTATTTTTCTCTAGTTGACTAGTTTTATTTTTGTTTTTTTGCCATGGACGATTAAAATTTTTTTTTGCATTGTTAGAATTATCAGTCTTTTATGACTTCTAAAGTTTTGTATTATACTTTGAAAGCCCTTCACCACTCAAAGATTTTTTTTTTTTTTTTTTTTTTAAGTTTCCCCTTTCCTTTTAGAGATGAGGGTCTCTCGATGTTGCCCAGGCTGGAAAGTAGTGACTCTTCACAGGCGGGATCATAGCTTACCATGGCCTCAAACTCTTGGGCTCAAGTGATCCTCCCACCTCAGTCTCCTGAGTAGCTGAGATTACAGGCGCCAGCCACCATGCCTGGCTCCTAAAATACTTAATCTTTGACCAATGTATTTTTTATTTTGATGTATAAAACAAGGTAAGACCAACCTAATTTTTTCACCAGAAAATGTCAATGCCAGTACATTTTATTGAAAAATCTACCTTTTCTCCACCAATTTGAAACACCATCTTGATAATACAGCAAAGTTTTTAAAATGTATTTGAACCTATCTCTGGGCTCTCTATTCTTTTTCCTAATCTTCCTGCATGTGTATGCCTCAGTGCTATACTGCTTTAACTATTATGGCTCTATAACATAGTTTAATATCAGTCTTCTCATTCCTTGTTACTCTTCATTTTCATAATTGATTTCTTTAGTGCTTTTGTTTTTTTAAAAATAAACTTTATCTTTGTTTTTATATATTTTTTGGACACAGGATCTTGCTTGTTGCCCAGGCTGGAGTGCCATGGCATTGATTGTAGCTCACTGCAGCCTCGCCCTTCTGGGCTCAAGTGATGCTCCCTTCTCAACTTCCCAAGTAGCTGGGACTACAGGTGCATGCCACCATGCCTGGCTAATTTGTTTTATTTTTTATTTTTAGTATAGAGGAGTTCTTGCTATGTTGCCCAGGCTGGTTTCAAACTCCTAAGTGCAAACGGTCCTTCTGCCTCGGTCCTCCAAAGTGCAGTGATTACCAGTGAGAGCCATTGCACCCAACTTAAAAAGCGAACTTTAGAATTAACGATCATCCATGAAAAATCCTGTTGGTATTTTTAACTGGGGCTGTGTTTAATTTGTAGACTAAATTGGGAATAAAAGCTAGAATATTTATGATGTTAAATCTTCCTCTCTAAGGACAGTATATACCTTCCGTTCATTCAGACAGTCTGTGTTCTCTTCATATTGGTTGTGCATATGTTTCTTGCAGAGTTTATTCTCAAGTGTCTTATCACTCTGTTTTTGTCAATGGGATCATTACATTTTCTAACATGTATGAAGGCTGTATGCTCATCCAAAAATCTGGGCCTCTGTTATTAGAGAATATGAAAAGAATGGACATCGGAGACAGTCAGATTTCCCTGTCCTAACCTTCTCCTTTCCAACTTTTATCTGGCTTGTTTTTCTCCTAATTACCTCGCTAACTCTTGCAGCACAAATGTCCTGGTGTCCTGGGCTCCCTGTCTTGGAGGAGGAGGAGGGAGAGGGGCAAGGCCTGGAAAAGGCAGGGGATGGGGGCCCCTGGCTCAGAGGGGCATTTCTGATGCCCGAGAGGATGTGGGACTTCCCGTGGGCAATGTGGGAGGAGGTGAGGGCTTCTGAATCAGCCTGGCACATGGCACAGTGACCTTGCCTGGCTGGAGTGGACGATGGGTGTCAGGCAGAAGCAAAGCCAAACTGGGCAGTGAGAGCACATGTCCCACCTGCTGTGGACAGAAGCTGTGCAGATGGTTTCCCAAGCCTCAGCCTCCATCATCACAGCAGCCAATGGCTTCCTAAGCCTCAGCCTCCATCCTCACAGCAGCCAATGGCTTCCCAAGCCTCAGCCTCCATCGTCACAGCAGCCAATGGCTTCCCAAGCCTCATCCTCCATCGTCACAGCAGCCAATGGCTTCCCAAGCCTCAGCCTCCATCCTCACAGCAGCCAATGGCTTCCCAAGCCTCAGCCTCCATCCTCACAGCAGCCAATGGCTTCCCAAGCCTCATCCTCCATCGTCACAGCAGCCAATGGCTTCCCAAGCCTCATCCTCCATTGTCACAGCAGCCAATGGCTTCCCAAGCCTCATCCTTTGTCCTCACAGCAGCCACCATGTGAGGTGCAGGCCACGTCTTCATTGTGCAGGGAAGGGCTCTGAAGCACAGATGGGCACAGTTCTGCCTGAAGGCAGGCCCTGGCGTCCGTCCGTCTGTGGTCTGCGGTGGTCCAGGCTGAGTCTCCAGGGAGCTGGGGGTGTTTGGAGCAGGGAAGGGACCCAGAAGGAAAGGGGGGCTGTGGAGTGAGCAGGAAGAATGGGGGCTTTTTCTGTTTCCTGGGAGCTCTGGTGAGGTTTGCAGGTGATGAGCACCCCCATGTCCGTCCAGGAGCCGCAGGATCTGCCAAGGGAGGCTGGAGGGGTCCTGAGACCCTTCGCTATCGGAGAAGAGGAGGCAGAGGGTGGCAAGGGCGGTGAGCATAGCTTTCTTACCCACGCCCAGGGGAGGGGAGGCATCGGGAGAATGTCCTGCGTGGGGGAACTGTCAGAGGGGAGGATGACATCGCGCCCCTGCACCTCCAGCCCCCAATAATGTGAGGATGTGCCAAGTTAGGGACATGAAGAAAAAGGCCTCACTCCTCCTAGCAGATTTCCGAACTGAGGTGAGGTCTGAACTGGTGGAAAGATGAAATTTTGATTTAAATCTAGCTGGACTTTTTAAAAAAAATCTGCAAAGGATGCTGTTCTAAAGCTCGAAAGTGACTGAAAAAGCTCTGCGATGCACCTGGGGTGTCGTCTAGAAGTGGGGAAGGAAGCTCTGGCACAGAAGTTTGGGAAGTGTGGGGAGAGAGGAATTCATTTCCCCCCATTCAGAGGGCCAGGCACAAGTTTCCGCTGAAAACTTTCCTGTCTCTTGCAACCTAGATGTCCAGACACCCACAGCCCCACATCTTCTCACTGAAAACATTTCCATCTTCCGGGTCAACAGCCGCACTTTTCGTGGTGTGTAGAAATGAAATACAGGGGCCCCCAGCACCCGGTGTGTTGGGCGCTGTACAGGAGTGAGCGTTGGCAGGAGCAGGGGCTCGGCTCACCACCTCAGGGTATTGTGTGTGCACAGGACTCAGGAGTAAGTCACTTTCCGAGCCCCTGAGGCATATTTTAGAGCTGGTTACTCTACTATTCCAATGCTCCTGTTCTGCCTGGCCTTTGTCTGCAGCCCTGCTCCCTTCCCTGGCTGTCACCATTCCAGGAACTGCCCTCCTGTGCTCTACACCACCCAACCACCTGTCCCCGCCCCAGACTGTGGGTGGGAGCCCGACCTGCACTCTGGCTGTGCTGGAACAAAGCATCAGGACTTGGTCACCAGCAGCAGCTGACCACGGTCTGCTCAGGCTGCTGGGAGACCAGGCTGTGGTCGGGAGTTCCCAGGGATCACGCAGGGCCAGCGCCTGCCAGGAACCTGAGCTAGGTAGGTGGGGAGTAGTCGTGAGCAAGACTTACGGCCTCACCCTGAACAGGAAGGTTCAGGAAGGACCAGTGGTGCTGCCAAATGCACCGTGTGAACACAGAGTAGTCAACAGCGCGGCCCTGGGCTCTCGGGCTTGGGGCGAAACCCTGATCTCCCCATTTCCAGCCACGTAGACTTGCTCACCTCTCCGGTCTCGGTCTATCTGTGGAATGGGATGTGGTGGTGGTGCCGGTGCCATGTGGCTGTTCTAAAAATGCTCTTGTTTCAGCTTGGAACTTACACCAGCCCTCCCTATGCTCCCTAAGTGGCTGCTGTGCTGGGCCTGAGGGCCGCTTGCTCCTTCCCTCACTGTTCCCACGCTGTCGGCGGCCCTCAGAGGTCTTCATCTGGGGGCAGTTGTACTCAGACATCTGCGGACTCAGGCTCCACGAGGGCGCGTTCTCCTGGGGTCTCTGGTCCTTGGTCTGATGGTGAGTCTTTCAGAGGCTGAAGGGTGAAGGGCTCCCCAAGCACCTCCCCACACTACTCGTGCCACAGGACTTTGCCACTCAGTCCACGGAAAGGAGCCTCGGGGGAGCCAGGATTCCCGCAGCTACCAGCCCTGGGAGGAGGGTCCCAGCCCACCACACCTTCAGCTGGGGCCCGTTTCTGGGTGGCCGAGCGTCAAGGCCGCCAGGTGAGGCAGCAGAGTGGGAGAGCTCTCCTTCTGCCCGTCCTCATGCCTGGCGCCCGCTGCCCTGGCTGAGCTCCCCGCGCCATAGACCAGGGCCTCGCCAGGGATTGCGTTGCTGGAGCTCCCGGAGCCCAGGCCCCGCTTCAGTCCACCTGCAGGACTCACCGGGGAGAGGGAGCCCACAGCCTTGCTGCCACCCCACTCCACGGGAACCACATGAATTAAATTCGATCCCTGCGCCAGGTGCTTAGCCTGGGTCTGGCCCACAGAGCTGCTCCGTGGTCAGGAGTGAACTCCCTGAGCAGCTGACCTGCATGAGTTTTCTGTCTGCGCTCGTTCCCTGAGGCCTGGCTAGCGGCCGCTGGGCCATCTGCACTGGTTCTGACCTCCTGGGGTGGAGGTTTCTTTGCTCTGAAGCCAGGACTTCTAACACTTTGTGGGGGATTTTTCAACCCAAGATCCTAATGTGGAGGCCTAGTGTGAGTGTCTTGGCTGCTCCCCATTTGAAAGACCCCTGCATCTGTGACCCTGCAGATGCCAGCGCACCTTGTCACCCAGTCGTGCCTCGTCGCCCAGTCGCGCCTCGTCACCCAGTTGCGTGGGAAAGAGTCCTGTCCCCATGGTCCTGGGTAAAGGGGCCCGGAGTGGGGAAATGGGAGGCTGTGCCACCTGGCTGGACAGGTGAGGAATACGAACATGAACCAGCGCATTGATGATGCTGAGGTCGGTTTGTCGGGGGCAGGTGGCACACACTAGAGTCTGAAGGCAGCCAGAGTGCTGGGCATGAGGAGACGTGCGTGAGACATGCGGCTGGCGAGGTGGCCAGGGCCAGGCGTGAAAGCTCTGCCAATCCAGGAGTGTTTTGTGTTCATTCTGGGAGCAGTAGGAAGCATGGCCATGTTTTGGGTAGGGCGTAGGTGAGGGTGAGAGAGGGACAGTAACGGCTTTGCCTTTTCAGCAGGCCGCCCTGCAGCTTGCAGGACCTTGCAATCCAGGTGGGCGGGCAGAAAGCTGTTGTATCTGAGAACTTCCCCCAGCCTGGAAAAAAGTGGCTACTTGGGGCTCTGATTAGAACAGCTCTTTAAAAATAACAGCGCCGGCTGGGCGCTGTGGCTTACGCCTGCAATCCCAGCACTTTGGGAGGCTGAGACGGGCGGATCACGAGGTCAGGAGATCAAGACCATCCTGGCTAACACGGTAAAACCCCATCTCTACTAAAAAAAATACAAAAAAACAGCCGGGCGTGGTGGCGGCGCCTGTAGTCCCAGCTACTCGGGAGGCTGAGGCAGGAGAATGGTGGGAACCCGGGAGGCGGAGCTTGCAGTGAGCCGAGATCGCGCCACTGCACTCCCGCCTGGTGAACAAAGCGAGACTCCCTCTCAAAAAAAAAAATAAAAATAAAAATAAAAATAATAATAATAATAATAGCCCAGGCCGGGCTCGGTGGCTCATGCCTGTAATCCCAGCACTTTGGGAGGCTGAGGCAAGAGGATGACTTGAGCCCAGGAGTTCAAGACCAGCCTCGGCAACATTGGCAAAACCCCATATCTAAAAAAAAATACAAAAATTAACCAGGTATGGTGGCACATGCATGTGGTCCCAGCTACTGGAGAGACTGAGGTGGGAGGATTGCTTGAGCCCAGAAGGCAAAAGTTGCAGTGAGCCGAGATCGTGCCACTGCACTCCAGCCTGGGCAACAGAGTGAGACCCTGTCTCAAAAAAAAAAAAAAAAAAAAAAAGCCCAAATGATCTATTAAAATTAATATGATAAACAATTTAAAGTATAACTTGTGGCGAGGTGTGGTGGCTCACGCCTGTAATCCCAGCAATTTGGGAGGCCAAGACGGGTGAATCACCTGAGGTCAGGAGTTTGAGACTGCCTGGCCAACATGGTGAAACCCTGTCTCTACTAAAAATACAAAAAGTAGCTGGGCTTGGTGGCGCATGCCTGTAATCCCAGCTACTGGGGAGCCTGAGGCGGGAGAATTGCTTGAACCTGGAAGATGATCTATCGTGCCACTGCACTCCAGCCTGGGCAACAGAGTGAGATTCTTTCTCAAAATAATAATAATAATGAAATGTAACTTTTAACTCAGGTTCACAATTTTTTTTTTTTTGGAGATGGAGTCTCGCTCTGTGGCCCAGGCTGGAGTGCAGTGGCGTGATCTCGGCTTACTGCAAGCTCCACCTCCCGGGTTCACGCCATTCTCCTGCCTCAGCCTCACGAGTAGCTGGGACTACAGACGCCCACCACCTCACCTGGCTAGTTTTTTGTATTTTTTAGTAGAGACGGGGTTTCACCGTGTTAGCCGGATGGTCTCGATCTCCTGACCTCGTGATCCGCCCGTCTTGGCCTCTCAAAGTGCTGGGATGACAGCCTTGAGCCACCGCGCCCAGCCAATTTTTTTTTGTTTTAATGCATCAATATATTGGTCGATTACCTTAACACATTTAATTTTTTTTCTGGTTGCAAAGATAATTCATGATTATTATAAAAATTGAAATGTTACAATTATGTATATAAAATTTAGAGGGAAAAGTCCACCATAAGCTCTTCCTTCCAGAAATGCATATCTTTCTGGATATGTGATGTGTATATTAACTTGC
Source organism: Macaca fascicularis (assembly GCF_037993035.2). Classification (NCBI taxonomy): domain Eukaryota; kingdom Metazoa; phylum Chordata; class Mammalia; order Primates; family Cercopithecidae; genus Macaca; species Macaca fascicularis. The sequence continues at coordinate 198,234,311 of NC_088377.1, read as the reverse complement.
ATTATGGTTTTTTAAACCAAAATAGGATATACTGTTTCTCATGTTCCCGCTTGCTTTTGGTCATCTGGGTCCTGGCTACCTGGCGCAGGGGCCCCAGGGTAGCAGCAGCCGTGCACCTGCAGGCTATGAGACGTGCAGCCCCTCAGGCCCTCCCCAGACCCGGAGGCAGAGTCTACATTCTCAAAGCCTCCCTGGATGATTCGCTTGCACACTGGAGTCCGAAAGTCTGGATCCCTCACTCTTTTCAGTGGCTTTATGGGTGTGACTTATGTAACCAATCCGGTAACGGTGAATATTTGATTGTTTTCTTTTAAAAACATAATTTGTTTTTGTACTATTACAAAACGCTATAGTAGGCCAGGCTCAGTGGCTCACGCCTATAATCCCAGCACTTTGGGAGGCCGAGGCGGGCAGATCACCTGAGGTCAGGAGTTCAAGACCAGCCTGGCCAATGTGGTGAAAACCCGTCTCCACTGAAAATACAAAACTTAGCTTGGCATGGTTGCGCAGGCCTGTGGTCCCAGCTACTAGAGAGACTGAGGCAGGAGAATCGCTTGAACCCGGGAGGCAGAGATTGCTGTAAGGCAAGACTGGGCTACTGCATGCCAGCCTGGGTGACACAGCGAGACTCCATCTAAAAAAAATGCTATAGTAAACTTCCTTTTGTGTATTTTGCAGGGTTGTGCAAATTTCACAAGAATTTCCTTCCAGAAATTGCTTAGGGAAATTATTTTTAAATTTAACAGATAATGCCAAATTTCCAACCCGAAAGCTGTGCCGGTTTGCACTCCCAGGGAGAGTGCGCACCCATCCCGTACCCTCCCTATATGGCATGGCCTCAGACGGTTTCATCTTTCCCACTGACAAGAGGTCAGCCTCCTGGAGAGGGGAGAAGCCCTGACTCCACCGCCCCCAAGTCCCCCAACTTCCCCTTCTTCAACGTCCCATTCCCCTCCTCAGATCATTCAGTGGCTCCGTGTGTAGCCTGAGAGTCCAGGGCGAGTCCTACCTGGAGGGCCGGGTTCCTTCATGCTCGGTTTAGGCCCATTCCGGACTCCTCCTCCTGCACCAACACATACATTGACTACTTCTTTTCAAATTTTTTTTTTTTTTAAGAGACAGGGTCTCACCATGTTGCCCAACCTGGCCTCAAACTCCCGGACTCAAGTCTCCCCAGTAGCTGGAACCCCATGCTGCCACAGGGCAGCACTCGCATTGGCACCTTACCTGCCCTCTGGCTGGCACCGTCTCCGCCCTCTGCCTCTGCTTTGCTGGGTGATGGATTCCCTGCTCCCCGAAGCAAGGGGCCTCCTCTGTCCTCTGCTCCTGTGCCTGGTGCCCTGATGGGTAACCTTAATACGGAACTCTCTGTGCTCACCTCTGTCTCCCACACGAGACTTTGAGTCTAGCCCTCCGATTCCTATTCAACTGACTACAGTTCACATTTCTGCCCTGGGGCCTATTTCAACTCCTGGCGCACAGTCAGCACTCAGACGTTTGACGGACAAGCGAGCAAATAACAAATGAATGAGTAAGTGCCTTAGAACACTCAAGGCAGATACGTGTGGGCAGAAATGAACTTTCAGAGGCCGCCCCGCCGTAGCCTCAGTCTTTTCCTTTTGCAATATTAATTGTCTGTGGAATGGCTGAGCCAGGAGCTGAAAGTTCATCTTTCTCTCCCCGGAGCTTGGACGGCACCAAGCTGTAGCAGTAGGGTCGTATTCAACATGGAGAAGGCCATTTCTGTGGGAGACGCTTCCAGTGAAACTTTGGAGTCTGGGCTGAGCTTGTCGACAAGGGTCTTGAGCCCGTTGTTTATTAGAATTTGGCTGCGGGGTTAACTCCTCCTCTGACACCGTTCATCCCATTCATCAGATGAGTAAGGAGTTGTCCCCGAACCATAGACCTGGGCTGACATCTCTTGCACAGTAAAGAAAAGGAAAAATTCATAGTTTTGTGTTGTGGTTTTCAGTATTTTTATCACATTAGGACATTGATCTATAAATAAATTTGAAAGCAGTGATACATCTGGGCCTTCGCGGGCCTCCAGTTGAGGCAATGATCTATAAATATATTTGTCTGTGTCATTGATCTTTTATTATTAATGTTGTGGCTTTCATTATGGTTATCAATCTCACCCTGATTACCAAAGTCCTTGCAAAACCTTTGTTCCCTGACCAGGCCTCGTTGGCCAGTTCTTACGCATTTGACTAACATAAAGTTACATCCAGTACTGGCTGTATTTCAGAGGCATCATTCATTTTCACTAGCTCTTTCTGTTCTTTCTATACACTTTCCTCCTTTTGAGTGTATTTTCTATTTTCTAGAGGTGCTCCCCTCATTTGTAGCGAATGCTACCTAAATGCCCTCAAATTAAGAATTGCTACATTTTTGACGTTTATATACTTCAGCTTCTTGATAAAAGTTATGCCTATTGGGGCAGGGCATTGTAGCTCACACCTATAATCCCAGCACTTTGGGAGGCCAAGGTGGGAGGATCACTTGAGCCCAGGAGTTTGAGACCAGCCTGGGCAACATAGTGAGAACCCATCTCTACAAAAAATGCAAAAATTAGCCGGGTGTGGTGGCATGGGCCTGCACTCCCAGCTACTTGGGGAGGCTGAGGTGGGAGGATCCACTGAGCCTAGAAAGTGGAGGCTGCAGTGAGCCGAGATCACACCACTGTACCTGGGTAACAGAGCAAGACCCTGCCTCAGGGGAAAAAAAATATGCCTGTTTTGTTAGTCGTGTAAAACTTCTCATTATTTTTTGTGTCTATGCCAAGCAGTGTTGTGCTCTCGCAGGGTAATCTTACATGGAGGTGGTTTCCCATTCACATTCTTGCTTGAGAAGATTCACCCTAATGCCTTGTAATTGCTGCTGAGTTAGCCAACATTGGGCCGAGGGTGTCTGCTGCTTTTACAGGACTTATAAAACTCTGTTTTTTGGCCGGGTACAGTGGCTCTTGCCTGTAATCCCAGCACTTGGGGAGGCCAAGGTGGGAGGATCACTTGAGGCCAAGAGTTTGAGACCAACCTGGCCAACACAGTGAAACCCATCTCTACTAAAAATAGAAAAAAATTAGCTGGGTGTGGTTGCTCCTGCCTATAATCCCAGCTACTTGGAAGGCTGAGGCATGAGAAGGCATGAGAATGGCTTGAATCTGGGAGGTGGAGGTTGTGGTGAGCTGAGATTTCACCACTGCACTCCCGCCTGGGCAACAGAGCAAGACTTACCTCAAACAAACAAACAAACAAACAAACAACTCTATCTTTCTATGTGGCTATGTTACTCAGGCCTAGAGCAAACTAATAGAATTTGAATGTAGCTTTTTCAAATTGCATAAGATACTACTTAGTATAATCACTGGCTAAAGTCACCTCCCCTTCGATATTACTCAGATCACAAACTAAGTCCAAACACGGTTCTCTCCAGACAGAAATCCTGGCAATGCAACACCCAGGTGTATTTTATGTTTTCTAGATGGAAAAAGTGTTTTCTTATTATACAAAGTTCAAAATAGGCCAGGCATGGTGGCTCATGCCTGTAATCCTAGCACTTTGGGAGCCCGAGGCAGGAGGATCGCTTGATCCCAGGAGGCAGAGGCTGCAGTGAGCCGCGATTGCACGCCACTGCCCTCCAACCTGGCCAACGGAGCAAGACCCTGGCTCAAAAAGAAAGAACAAAACAGTTCAAAATAAAAATTGCAGACCATTTAAAAAGTTTGAAAGAGAGGCCGCAGCGGGTCCTTCTGTGGGTGCCTCCCTGTCTCCAGCTGTGCGTGCCTGTGATGCCCAGAGCGAGGGCCTTTCTCTCTGGGTCCCAGGGGGCCAGTGGGGCCAGCCCCAGAACAGTACAAGTGGGCATCAAGGATCAACATCCCAGCTTCTTCTCCTCTGCCGGGCCCAGCCCACTCTGAGGGCTGCTGCCCATGGGGTGGCCTCGTCCTTCCACATCCTCACCGCAGGCTTTACCTCCCTGTCCCGCACCAGCTCGATGCAGGGCTTCTCAGTTCCACTCCCAGGCAGGTGACTCGCAGGAACATCTTTGTCTCTGTGTGCAAAAGAATCTGACTTACCACAGCAGCTAACAAACAAAACAGCGAAACTCTAATAATAACCAGTGGCTACTCAGAAGCAAGCCGTGTGGAGTTCTCACTTTGCCTTTTTTTTTTTTTGAGACTGGGTCTTGCTCTGTCACCCAGGCTGGAGTGCAGTGACGCAATCTTGGCTCACTGCAACCTCCGCCTCCTGGGTTCAAACAATTCTCCTGCTTCAGCCTCCTGAGTAGCTGGGATTACAGATGCACGCCACCATGCCCAGCCAATTTTTGTATTTGTAGTGGACGGAGGGTTTCACCATGTTGACCAGGCTGGTCTCAAACTCCTGACCTCAGGTGATCTGCCTGCTTTGGCCTCTCAAAGTGCTGGGATTACACGTATGGGCCACCGTGCCCGGCCCTCTCTCTTTCTGAAACCAAGCTGGATTTCTCCTCCTCAGCCTAAGGTTCTTTCTTCAACACACACAGTTTTGGAGAAACAAAGGGGAGGAGGCAATCATCCTCCATTCTTACTGTCTTCCTGCAGCCCTCGGTGCCAGTGCCCGGGAGGGTGGCTGGTGTGAAGGTGGTGGCTCCCTGAGGATTCCTGCCTAGTGAGGCTGGGGAGGCAGGAGCCATGCCCTGAACGCGGAGAGAGGAATTCCCCAGAAGAAAGGGGTGGGAGCCAGAAGACATTGCTGCTGCTTCCTGAGGCTCATTCTCCTCTCCTGCAGCCGTGGCCTCCCAACGCAGGCTCCACACCTGTGCCACTGCCGCCAGCACAGAAGCCCCAGCCTGCTCCCGCCCTTGCCACGTGGCCAGCGCCTTCTCACACAGCAACCTGGCCGAATCCCACCTCCCTTTTGAAATTGCCCTGGAGTCTTGGGTCGGGTGCGGTGGCTGACGCCTGTAATCCCAGCACTTTGGGAGGCTGAGGTGAGTGGATCATGAGGCCAGGAGTTCGAGACCAGCCTGGCCAACATGGCAAAACCCTGTCTCTATTAAAAATACAAAAATTAGTAGGACATGGTGGTAGGCGCCTATAATCCCAGCTACTCGAGAGGCTGAGGCAGGAGAATCGCTTGAACCTGGGAGGTGGAGGTTGAAGTGAGCCAAGATGGTGCCATTGCACTCCAGTCTGGGCGACAAGAGCAAAACTCCGTCTCAAAAAAAAAAAAAAAAAAAAAAGAAAAGAAAAGAAAAAGAAAAAAAATTGCCCAGAAGAAAATTGCCCTGGAGTCTTTTTTTCGCCATTCTCTATCTCCCCATGCTTGGAAATTATCTTTTCAGGGCCTGGCATAGGGGCCTTTAGAAAACACACGGTTGTCCATTGATTGGAGATGTTTTAAATTTGTACAAAAGGCCGGGCCCGGTGGCTTATGCCTGTAATCCCAGCACTTTGGGAGGCTGAGGTGGGCTGATTGTCTGAGGTCAAGAGTTCAAGACCAGCCTGGCTAACGTGGTGAAACCCCGCCTCTACTAAAAATACAAAAATTAGCCAGGCATGGTGGCGGATGCCTGTAATTCCAGCTACTTGGGAGGCTGAGGCACGAGAATCCGGGAGGCGGAGGTTGCAGTGAGCTGAGATCATGCCACTGCACTCCAGCCTGGGTAACAGAGCAAGACTTAGTCTCAAAAAAAAAAAAAAAAAAGTACAAAAATTGCCCAAGTTGGGGATCCCTGTTGTTTGGATGTCAAGGTTCATATGGGAAATTGTGTCTATTTTTCATTTTAATTATTTGCATTGCAACATTGTAAATTTTGGGGAGAAAGTTTAACAGGTCCTTTAAAAACATTATTTGTGTTCACTACCATGTTTAGGGTTGTATAGTCCGTTGTCTTGTACTAACCATAATGAACTTGGATAGATTTAGCACATAATGAACTTGGATAGATTTTAATTGTTCTGTGTCAGTCATAGTAAGGACATAACATTTATTGTGTGTTTACCATAAGACAAGCACTATTCTAAGCTTTAAAAAAATATCCACTCATTCAATGCCTCCCAAATTCCAGAAGGCAGCAATTGGTGTGGCCTAGAAGTAGAGTTGCAGATTCTGCAAATGGTGGACTCAGGAAGTGCCCACCTTACCAGGAACACAGCGCGGCAAAGTCTGTTGTGTGGTTTGGGACAGTCAGTTTCCTCAGCCATGAAATGAGGGTGTTGGCTGAATTGCCCATCTGTGGGGCCGAGCTAGGACTAAAGGGAGCCACCTGCAAGAGCCTCACATAACACAAGGGGTGTCAGTTATGCTGGTTACAAAAGGGCCCCTTTAAAAATACATATTTCAGTTGAATGATGAAGGATAATTAAAGTAAAACTAAAAATATATATCATTGTATTCATCCAGCAAGGCTGTTTGTTACTATTAAGTACTGTTCTTGTGTGGGTTTCTGTAACATTTAAACTGCATTTGAAGCCAGGCATTGTGGCACAGGCTTCTAGTCCCAGCTACTCAGGAGGCTGAGATGGAAGGATTACTTGAGCCCAGGAGCCTGAGACTACAGTGTGCTATGATCGCACCTCTGCACTCCAGCCTAGGTGACAGAGAGATACCCTGTCTCTAAAAAAAGAAATTAAGAAATAGGCCAGGCACAGTGGCTCACGCCTGTAATCCCAGCACTTTGGGAGGCAGAGGCCAGTGGATCACCTGAGGTCAGGAGTTTGAGACCCGCCTGGCCAACGTGGTGAAACCCCATCTCTACTAAAAATACAAAATTAGCTGGGTGTGGTGGTGCATGCCTGTAATCCCAGCTACTTAGGAGGCTGAGGCAGGAGAATTGCTTGAACCTGGGAGGCGGAGGTTGCAGTGAGCCAAGATTGTGCCATTGCACTCCAGCCTGGGCAACAAGAGGGAAACTCCATCTCAAAAAAAAAAAAAAAAAAAAAAAAAAAAGAAGAGAAGAAAATAAAATCTTTGTTCATCCTGCCTTTAATTCCTTATTACAAGACGTGAATTTTTATTCTTTTTTTAAGCGACAGGGTCTTGGCCGGGTGCGATGGCTCACGCCTGTAATCCCAGCACTTTGGGAGGCCGAGGTGGGCGGATCACCTGAGATCAGTAGTTCCAGACCAGCCTGGCCAACATGGTGAAACCCCGTCTCTACTAAAAATACAAAAATTAGCTGGGCGTGGTGGTGGGCACCTGTAATCCCAGCTACTCAGGAGGCTGAGGTGGGAGAATCTCTTGAACCTGGGAGGTAGAGGTTGCAGTGAGCCAAGATCGTGCCATTACACTCCAGCCTGGGCAATAGAGTGAGACTCCGCCTCAAAAAAAAAAAAAAAATTAAGAAATAAAAAATAAAAATAAAAATAAACTGCATTGGAAACACACACAAAAAGACAGAAATAATAACTTCCCAGAGAAAAGCAAGATTCGTCACCTGACAGGCGATTTTGTTAGAGATTGGATCTGCCTTGGGGACCTGGGAGTAAGGGGACAGAATACGGTGCTTTTCTTATCAGCAGAGAGTAGACTAGCTTTTAAATTAGCTGCATTTTAAATAATACGGCTTAAAAATACACAACAATAAATCAGGAGATCATTGTAAATCACAGTCTCACATTACCAAGCTTCGTCTCTCCCTGGTGCAATGTATGATTAATCCTTCTGTTGCCAGGAAAGCGATGCTTCCTGTTGGAGAGATTGAGTGTGGATCTGAAAGTTCCCTCACCTTGGGTTCACTTGTTAGCACGGCTTTTGACCCAGCTGTCTGCTGCCTGTCTGAGGACCATGGAAACCTGCTGTCGTTCAGAGTGAAATTCTTATTGACATTCAAAGAGTAAACATCTACCAAGATACATTTGCTTATTTTGTCTTCTTCCTGGTGAGTTGGAAATACCTGGATTTTTGCCATAATAAAGGCATTTCTCAATGACAGACACGAAACCACCACTAGATAGTAAGTTTTAACCCCCACACTGAAGAGTAAAATCTCCAGCATCTGCCTGTCTGGGGTTGGCTCTCGGGCAGTGGTCATTATCAGGATTTTATCCTAGAAAACAAGGCAAGTCTAACACACCGTTTCTCAGTTAAGTTTCCTGAAAACTAATTTATTCTCTTTGAGTAAATTATATATTTGATACTGAAATTACAGAAATATTTTACTGTTTAACTAGGGCACACTCTTGGGTGCAGAGCAGCTGGTTGGGAGTACTTATTGTAGAACTTTTCACAGCATTTATTGATCTGCCCGGCAAATGAATCCCTAGACAGGAACTGTCTATGGGTGACATTTTACGACCCCAATATAGATCCAAAGCTTTTAATGTACCTTTTGCCTTTATCATAATGTCACTAAAAAAATCAGAGTGGGTAGGAATAGCCTTCTGACATCAAACTGCACGTTTAACTATGTTAAGATGGATCTGACCTACTCAGCCTAAACATCTAAAGATTCTGGAATGGTTCTTTGCCAATCTGGTCCTATTGCCTCTGAAAGTAAATAAGCAAGAGCTGATCCTCCATGTTGATGATATAGGAACATGACTGAGTTCTCAGTAGGCCTCAAAGAGCAACTAAACGGACCGGTCAACCATTGTCAACAGAAACAGCAACGTATTAGTTACGCCAACTAACATCAAAATAGGTATTCTTGTCAGACCAATCCTGGCATCTAAATTGATCATACTAAGCAATGCTGAGGGCTGAACTCATAATATTGTAATGTCAAGAAGTACTGGCCAGGCGAGATGGCACACTCCTGTAATCCAAGCACTTTGGGAGGCTGAGGCAGGAGGATTGCTTGAGGTCAGGTTACTTGGAAGCTACACTTAATGGGTTTATATTCTAGAGGGTGCCAGACAGAAAACCAAAAAACTCATTTGCTTTTCAAGAATTTAAAAACAGGGCTTTTGCTTTTAAAGTTATTAAACCTTCTCATGGATGTTGGACAGCATTGTGATGGAGAGGCTGTAAATTGCACAAACTGATTGTTGTGTTTTTTTGTTTTGTTTTGTTTGAGATGGAGTTTTGCTCATCACCCAGGCTGGAGTGCAGTAGTGCGATCTCCACTCACTGCAACCTCCTTCTCCTAGGTTCAAGCAATTCTCCTGCCTCAACCTCCCAAGTAGCTGGGATTACAGGCACCTGCCATCATGCCTGGCTAATTTTTGTATTTTTAGTACAGATGGGGTTTCACCATGTTGACCAGGCTGGTCTCAAACTCCTCACCTCAGGTGATCTTCCTGCCTCGGCCTCCCAGAGGGCTAGGATTACAGGCATGAGCCACTGCGCCCAGCCCATTTTCTTTTTTTGGAGTACAATTTGGATAGTGGCTGTGGTTGCACATATCTGTACCTGTGTTAAAATTCATAGAACTATCATCCAAAAAAGTCATTTTTAACTGTATGATGTTTTACAGATAAAACTTTAAAAATGCATTTAGGCTAGGTGCAGTGGCTCACACCTGTAATCCCAGTACCTCCCACTGGGAGAAGGGGAGGAAGACGGCCCTGTCCCTGCAGGATCGTGGTCCAGGAATCGGAATGAGCTCCCGGGTCTCTATTGGCTGGTTCTGTTCGTGCCCCCGGGGGTTAATTAAGCATCCAAGTTGAGATGTCAGATAAACAGTGGAATACAGCATGGATTTCAGGAGCTTGACTTGGGCTGGAGATGAAGTCATCAGCAGGTAGATGACATTTAAAACCCTGAGCAGGAATGAGCTCCCTATGAGAGAGAGGGCAGACAGAAAACCTGCCCAGGGGAGCCTTGAGGCATTGGGAGCTTTGAGATCATGAGGTAAGGAGGAACCGGGGGTGGGGAGGAACTGCTGATTGGGGAATGCCCAGAAACCATCCTCAGGCTGTTCACTTTTGCAGAATTTCCTCTCTTCGAGCAGCAGCAGTCACACCGAGAGCTGCTATTCGTTGAGCCTTCTCCCTGTGCCAGGCAGGGGTGAGAGCCCTCGATGATGTTCTCATTTGCTCCTCCCAACCACGGTCTGCGATGGGTGTCACTGTGCCCCCTGCACAGGTGAGACAGCTGACACTTTGCCCACGTTCTGGAGCAGAGCAGTGGGGTCTGAACTCTGATCTTTTTCTTCTCTTGCCCAAATTATCTAAGGGACCTGGGGAGTCCACAATACGAACTATACTCTTACTGGAGGGGTTTTATTTAACCCTATGTAATGTGGCTCACTTTCCAACCTGACTCTGGCAATACCTCACATGACAGATAAGGAAGGAAATCAAAATATTTTAACCCAAATATGCTTCCTTGCCAGATCTTGAAATAGCACTGCAAAGTTGTCTCTTGTGGGGAAAATCTGTTCTGTAGAGAACCCCTTTCTGTTTTCCAGACCTTTTTCGTGATCCAGGCACCATTTTAAGTCCGATAAGAAACATTTACAATCTATTCTCCCCCTGAAGCCTGCTACCTGCGAAGTAAGAACCTTGGTCTCTACAATCCCATATCTTTTTTTTTTTTTTTTTGAGATGGAGTCTCGCTATTTTGCCAGGGCTGGAGTGCAGTGGTGCCATCTCAGCTCATTGCAACCTCTGCCTCCCGGGTTCACGCCATTCTCCTGCCTCAGCCTCCTGAGTAGCTGGGACTACAGGCGCGCACCACCACACCCGGCTAGTTTTTTGTATTTTTAGTAGAGATGTGGTTTCACTGTGTTAGCCAGGATGGTCTCGATCTCCTGACCTCATGATCCACCCGCCTCGACCTCCCAAAGTGCTGGGATTACAGGTGTGAGCCACTGCACCCCTGGCACACAATCCCATATCTTAATCCAGATATTCCTTTCTATTGATTCCAGGTCTTTAGATAATAACTCAACCAACTGCCCATCAGAAAATCTTTGAATCCACCTATGACCTGGAAGTCCCTGCCCCTTCCAATTGTCCTACCTTTCCAAACCGAACCAGCGTACATCTTATACATATTGGCTGATGTCTTATGTCTTCTTGAAATGTACAGAGCCAAGCTGTAGCCCAACCACCTTGGACATATGTTCTCAGGATCTCTGGAGGGCTGTGGCCTGGGTCCTGGTGTTAGCGGCAGCGAGCCTGTACGGGTCTGCAGCAACCTCAGTTCTCGCCTCCTCAGAAGAAAGAATTCAGCTGAGGGGCAAAAGGCAGAGTGAGAGATTCAGGCAAAGTTTAGAGCAGGAGTGAGTTTATTTAAACATTCAGAGCAGGAAAAAAAAGGAAGGAAAGTATAATTGGAAGAGGACCAAGTGGGTGACTCGCGAGATCAAGTCCACAGCCTTTGACTTAGGGCCAGGCGTCTTGCATCCCTTCTCCCCTGATTCTTCCTGTGGGGTGGGCTGTCCACATGCACAGTGGCCTGCCAGCACCTGGTAGGGCCTGCGTGCACAGTGGGTTTACTGGAGTTGTACGCGTGCTCCTTTGAGGCATTCCTCCCTTACCAGCCCAGTATTCCCAGAGGAACGTCGTCCTCCAGCCCAGTGTTCCTAGAGGAACATCGTCCTCCAGCCCAGTGTTCCTAGAGGAACATCGTCCTCCAGGTTTGCCTCTTAGTGCACATGCTTGAGCCACTTGCCCAGCTCCTGAGATCTTATCAGGAAGCGGCTGATCACCAGTTGCAGGTGTTTCTGTCTATTGAGGGCGGGGGGGGGGAGGGCTGCTGTTCCTTGGTGCCAGCTGCAACTAATTACTTTAGCGAGACAGTTAACAGCCACCTGACCATCCCCTGATGGTCGCCTGACACTCCTGGCTGGAGGGGGGCCCTCTCCTGTCTGCTCATGTCTGACTTGCTACCCGCTGTAAGAATTGGTCACTCATATTTGGCTCACAGGAAATCTCTTCAAATATTTTAGAGTTTGACTGTCTTCATTGACAGTAGTCAGGGGTGGAGGACGCCTCCAGGTGCAGCTCAGGCATGGACGGGCCTGCAGCACTGCACTCCCAGGATCGCTGCCGCCTGGGTGACAAGAGCGAGGCTCCATCTCAGAAAAAAAAAAAAAAAGAAAGTCCATAAACACATGTTTTACAAGCCAGTTACGCTTTTCTGAGAGTCCGTGATTGCCTTTATAATGACTCAAAGCTAGGGGCATGGAGAAGCTGCGCTCTGTGTTTCCGCGGAGCTGTGGATGGGTTTTACTTTGGGGTGATCCGGGCGGCAGTCAGCCATTTCTCTGAGGACTCCTTCATGCCAGAATGCTGATGACATGTACTCGCCATTGTTTTTCCTGTAACTGTATATATCCATTTGCGTCTGTTCTGTTTTGCAACATGTAGATCTGCCTCATTCCTATGGAAGTTGTAAAATCTTGCATTACATGGTTGCATGAGATGTGTTTTTGACCAGCTCCTCTTGAATAGCAATGAGTAGCAACCCACGAGCTGGGCATTTGAGTTCCTCTCTCGCGCTGGCTAGCCTCTTCTTAAGTTGGGTATCAACATTAAGCTTATCCCAGAGGTCAGCGTTTCAGATGGCGAACATCTCTGAGCCCTATGATATAAACCTGTCATGAGGAGTTGTCACTTGGTTTACTGCAAGGCCTTTGTGAGCCATAGGTTAATATATTAATGAAGACTGTGGCTGTTACCCTACATTAAATAATGACGGCGAATGATTGGAAGAAAAACATCCGTATGTTCCCCTGCAGAGTGTGAGATTGATGAGAATGGATTGCCCTGCCAAGGGAACTCAAAAATATTACAACCTTTTATTCCTCTGCGGCTTGGACGAGTGTGTATTCATTTCTACGTTATTACAAAAAAACCTCTTACAACGATTCTGAGCTAAAGACACATTAAATCACCACTTTAATTATATCGAAACAGTACTCTGAGATTCTATCACTAATCTAGTTTAATCTTGGCATCTCAAGCTCAACTAATATTTTATTTCTATTCAGGTCATATTAGTCAATTGGGCATTAGCAGCAGTACTTATTTATCTTATCGGTTTATTTTGGTAAAGTAGTAAATTATGATAGAATTACAATAATTCCTCAGCATATATACATTTCACAATCACACACAAGCTTGGCATTTGAAAATGTGGTCTCAGTTCAATATTAACACTTTCATGGTTGTCTCTTCCACTTTTCCAGAAGATTTAAGTGGCTTGGAATATTTCGGATGTGATTTTTCTCTCTGAAACGCTGCTGTTTAGCGTTTTATTTGTGGCATTACCTCTATGTGCAAACAGATACAGAATGAGCCATGTACAGTAGGCCAATGAGCTTGAAAGCCAGGAAGAAAAGGTAGTGGGGGTGGGGTTGGAGGAGTTGGACCCCCAACTACTGACAGGTTTCACCAGGATGGTCTGAGGGTGGCCAGCGGGGCCCAGAGGCCATGGAGACCCAAGGTGCTTTGCTAACGTCCCCAGAATAGAGTTTCTATTTCAGCAGAAGACCTAACACAAGTGCGTTCAGGGACAGATGCACAGTAGCCAAGTTCATGGAAGTGGTGATGAGCACACAATGTCGGTTTATTCGACACACAGTGAAATGGTCAGAGGGACAAGGTGGTTGGGTCTCGTCCAAGACCAGCCCCTGTGTTGCTGTATGCAGGTCTCTTTATTTTGTTGATTTTTTTCTTTCTTTTTTTTTTTTTTTGAGACGGAGTCTTGCTCTGTCACCCAGGCTGGAGTGCTGTGGCGCGATCTCCACTCACTGAAAGCTCCACCGCCTCCCGGGTTCATGCCATTCTCCTGCCTCAGCCTCCCAAGAAGCTGGTACTACAGGTGCCCGCCACCACGCCCGGCTAATTTTTTTGTATTTTTTAGTAGAGACGGGGTTTCACCGTGTTTGCCAGGATGGTGTTGATCTCCTGACCTCGTGATCCGCCTGCCTCAGCCTCCCAAAGTGCTGGGATTACAGGCATGAGCCACCGTGCCCGGCCTTTTTTCTTTTTTTTAAGAGTCAGGGTCTCCTCTGTTGCCCAGGCTGGTGTGCAGTGGTGTGACCATAGCTCTCTGCAGCCTTGAACTCCTGGGCTCAAGCAATCCTCCCTCATCAGCCTCCTGAGTGACTGGGACCACAGGCACATGCCACCACGCCTGGCTTGTGTGCAGGTCTCTGTGCGAAGCTTGCCCACAAGGCCTTGCCAGGGGCCCCACAGTGCCTGTGTCCACCACCTGCAGCCTCTGGTTCTCCTGTCCCCACAGGATGAACCATGAGGGCGGGCTCTGAGTAAGACCTGGAGCCCACGGGTGAGCCTGCAGCATGCGGGCAGCGCCTGGGCAGACTTTCCTCTAAGCTTTCATTGACCACAAACCCCTTTTGGGTTCATAATGCATTGGTTATTTAGATATAGTAACATATTCAGTTAGTTTATAGTTACCTGTTCTGGAGGATTCCTTCATCTCCTCCACCTGGCCTAGGTAATGCAAACCAGAAGGACTCATGAGCAGACACAGACTCACTGCACAGCCACAGAGACCACCCCCCACACTCCCAAACCCTCAAGGCTCACGGAGGAAGAAAGGTGCTTGCCGAGACCTCTGTGGTCTGTTCTGGGTCTTGGCCCTTCCCACCAGTCAGAGCAGCTGTATTTTCTCCTGCAAGTGCCAGAACAGCGTGAGTCCTTTGGATATCTCTTTCCCAATCAGCCAGTATTGATTTTACAGTATAACTCTGAGAGGGAAATCTCATTTCCTGAATTTCCAAATTCTTAGTGAACATTCCCACTCTCTAACAAGAATCCTTTGTCCACTTTTTAGTAAAAATTTTTTTCTTTGCTATGGGTAAGATTGTTACAAATAAAACTCTAGGTTTAAAACTTGTGCAACCTCAGCCCCCAGGGTTACAGTGAATTACAGCAGAAACCTTCTATAGCTGGAAAACAACGGACAGACTCATTTTATTTCTTTTTATTATGAAAATGTTACTACAAAAGTAGAGAGAACCATATAATTAGCCCCCAAATACCCACCACTCAGCTTAACCAATGATCAACCAACCCATCCAGCCTCATCCATACCCCACCCACCCCTCCATCTTTCCCTTTCTCTTTGGATTATTTTGGAGCGAAATCTCTGACATAGAATTTTTTCCCAGAAATAGTTCAGTATGCTACAGATAGATGTTGTCGTGACATTTTTTTTTTATTGTGGTAATATACCTACTATCAAATTTACCATTTTAACCATTGCAAGTGTATAGTTCTGTGACTTTAAATCCATTCTTACTGCTGAGCATACATCACCACCATCGGTCTCTAGAGCTGTTTTCATCTTCACAACCAAAATGAGCGACTGAGGCATAAGTCTCAGATCATCGGGGTTACTGAGCCAGCTGAGGGCGCTCCCAGGAAGCATACCCATCACAGACACATCTGTGGCTGTTTTTTTCGAAGAGGTTCTCAGGAGGTTTTGCATTTCTATAGTTTCCTTCAAAAGTGGGGGGTGGCAAAGAGACAAATGAGTATATACTTGTGAGACTGTAGTTAGTGCCAAGTAAATCTACATTTTACACAACATAAGGCAAACATTTGAAGAAAAGGAACGGCTCAGGGAGGGATGAAGGAACAATTGATCTCATCCTGTCTTTGTTCTGTACCTGGGCAGATCAGTAATCAACCCAGGCTGTCCGGGAGGAGCCTTTTGAAAGGATCTGTTTCTTTCAGCCCTTAGGGACAAGAGCCTAAGGACGGCGAGTGAGGGAGAGGGACCAATTCCCAACCCTTCATGGCATCCAAGTCTTCTCCCCTTCGCCAACACATGGTGTGTTCAGTCAGCTGGGGGCTTCGATTTTTTTTATTTTTTATTTTTTGAGACGGAGTCTTGCTCTGTCGCCCAACCTGGACTGCAGTGGCATGATCTCAGCTCACTGCAACCTCCGCCTCCGGGTTCAAGTGATTCTCCTGCCTCAGCCTCCTGAGTAGCTGGGATTAGAAGCACCCGCCACCACACCCAGCTAATTTTTGTATTTTTAGTAGAGACGGGGTTTCACCATGTTGGCCAGGTTGGTCTCGAACTCCTGATCTCAGGTGATCCACCCGCCTCAGCCTCTCAAAGTGCTGGGATTACAGGTGTGAACCACTGCGCCCAGCCCTATTTTTATTTCTCAATCTTCTCCATTGAAATTGTCCCCATGTGTAGAGCACCTTGACATAAGTGACTCCATCTTAGAAAAAGACTCCATCTTACATTTCAAAAGGCACTTTGCCAACAGGGACCAGATATTGTGTCTGATCAATAAAGTCTGCATCCAACCAGATAAGGACGTAACCAAGCACACTTTTCCACTAGCATCTTTGCCACAGGGCTCTGTGGCCATGAATGAGCAGGACCTAACCAGCTAGATATAGCCATCTTGACAGACCCTATCTTGCTGTCACTCATGATCACCTGGCATCGGCCCCAAAGGCTCTGCCACATCAAAGACTTCCGTGCAAGACCACAACTGTCTGGTGCAGACCAGACCAGGAGATTCTTTCTGTCTTCATTACAGTTTCTGGGCTGGTTTGTTCACCACCACCACCACCACCACCACCACCACCACCACCACCACCACCCCTTATTTTATTTTATGTTTTTTTTCAGATTGAGTCTCCTTCTGTTGCTCAGGCTGGAGTGCAGTGGTGTGATCTCAGCTCAGTAACCTCCGCCTCCTGGGTTCAAGTGATTCTCCTGCCTCAGCCTCTCAAGTAGTTGGGATTACAGGCACCCGCCACTATGCCCAGCTAATTTTTGTATTTTTAGTAGAGATGGGGTTTCACCACGTTGGCCAGGCTGGTCTCGAACTCCTGACCTCAGGTGATCCACCTGCCCCAGCCTCCCAAAGTGCTGGGATTACAGGTGTGAGTCACCACGCCCGGCCTGTTAACCCTTTCTTCTGTCTCCTTTCTCCTGCTGTTGAATGTTACTTTGTCACAGAATGTTAATCCAGAGCATTTATGCGTTGATTAAGCAGACTGCCATTTGGAGGGCTGCTGCCCTGGTCTCCATTTCTGGTGAGTGTCCCAGGCCTATTTCTCTAGTCTCCCACTTTTTGCAGTATCTTTGCTTCTCGGTGCCAACTTAGCAGAATCCATTCTTTCTTCAGATGGCAGAACATGGTTGGAATAAAGAGCAGACAATGATGTGCTGGCCCCTTAGAATGGCGGCTTATTAGATAACATCTGAAAAGTAATGGCCGGGAGTGGTGGCTCATGCCTGTAATCCCAGCACTTTGGGAGGCCGAGGCAGGTGGATCACCTGAGGTCAGGAGTTCGAGACCAGCCTGGCCAACATGGCGAAACCTTGTCTCTACTAAATGTAGAAAATTAGCCAGGCGTGGTGGCAGGCACCTGGAATTTCAGCTACTCGGTAAGCTGAGGCAGGAGAATCGCTTGAACCCAGGAGGCAGAGGTTGCAGTGAGCTGAGATCACGCCATTGCACTCCAGTCTGACAGAGCGAGACTCCATCTCAAAAAAAAAAAAAAAAAAAAAAGAAAAGTCACAACTGCTAACACAGGTAGTCTCCTTTATCCATGGTGCCATCTTGGTAATCACCTTATTCTATGTAAAATGTAGATGTACCGCGCACTGACTGCATCTCACAAGGGGATGAAATGTGTGCATTTGCAGGTTTACCTGATGTTAAATCAGAGGAAGAAGCAGCAGAGGAGTTTTTCAGAACACACATTTTAAACGTGGTTCCACCAGGCATCAGGTCTTTATGATAGCACACATGATAGCACAAATAACACAAATTTCAATATGTGTGCTTTTCCAAAATGTAGTATGAGCCACGTTATAGCTCGGAGCTGGTTTCTTTTGGTCACCACTCAGTGAGTGCCGCATGCTGTGGCCTTTTCCCACTTCAGGCGAGGTGCGGAACTTACTGCATGCAGGTTCCTTTACCTTCCCGGCTCATAAATATCATTGTCCTGAGTCTCAGATGCTGCTAACATTTTTGTTTCAATCAAGTATGAGTTGGAAAACTCCTGAGGAAAAGGAAGGTCTCTGGGTCCTATTTTAAAAATCTTTTCTTTTTGCAGCTGGTCACCCTGTTTAGGTTTAGTGTGAGGATCGTGGCCCACTTGTGCAGGCCGTGCTTCCAGCGACAATTTGACGTTCAGAGCCTTCGTGGTGCTATCTTGGGTCCGGTTGGTTTGTCTGGTGCTGCTGGAGCTCCCATGGGTACCTGCTGCTGCCACCCAAAGGGCACAAGGGGCTTTCTCAGGCCAGGCCACCCAGTGCTCCCCGTGGGCCGGGCCTCGAGCACTGATTGTGTGGGGCTTCCCTTTCCTGTGGCTCTGGTTCCTCTCGCTGGGGGAGGGTGGTGTGGTCCTGTGGGCGAAGGATTACCTAGGTGCCCGACCTACTCATGCTGCACAGAACCAATTCCTGTCTCTGCCCCTTGGCGAGTGACCAGGTCGCCCAGTAATGTGAATGTGTGAGAGCTGCTAATCTCACCCCTTTTTCTCACTCTCTTTTTGGAAAAAAGAAAACCAAGCTGAATAAACAACTGTCGGCCAACAAGCACCCTGGACCTCCTTTGGCGTGTCCTTGAACGATACTGAATGCCTGTATTAGTCTGTGCAGTTAACACCAGCCTATTTATTTTTGCTAATGAGACAGAAGTGGAAGATTGGGGTTTTTACAACGTTAGACATTATGCCAACCAACTTAATTATTGACAGGGATCAAGGATATTCACCCCACATCAAGTCCACTACTTATTATTGTAACATGCCTAAGAGGAATTAACCACATTTGAACTTAATTAGAACGTTCATGATTTCAGAATAAAGTTTATCCCTGCTAATTCTCAAATTAATCTGATTTGTACTGGCTAAGATTTCTAATGCTTCTGAAATAAATCTTTCGGAAATAGAATGGTGCATGGTTTCTTTTCAATGATCTAACTACAGAAATGCACTCAGTGACTTCAGAAATGATTCCTCAGTTAACGCTACATGCTTATTTGCATGCTTTTCCTGGTAACTATTATTCAAATTTCAGATTAAAGTCTACCTACCTTTAGACTCATATCAGGAGCTAAGCTGTGCAGACATCACTATTAGAATTAAACGTACTACCTGAGAGGAGAAGTAAGAGCATCTGCTCCTTCAGTGTTTGGATGAATTAAAGTTGATGATGCCAGGGCTGGTTACCAAGATTTGTTGTATTAAATAGAATCTCTTTTCCTTGAGGTCTGTAAGCATTCACACACACACACAAACTCACACACACACACACATACATACACACACACACACACACACTCACACACTTACCTGAAAGCAGGAGGCTAAGTTTTGAAGTCTCAACCTTTAACTTGTAAAACAGCCAAATGAAAAATTAAAACCTGGCCAGGTGTGGTGGCTCACACCTGTAATCCCATCACTTTGGGAGGCTGAGGTGGGTGGATCACGTAAGGTCAGGAGTTCAAGACCAGCCTGGCCAACCTGGTAAAACCCTGTCTGTACTAAAAATACAAAAATTAGCCAGGCATGGTGGCAGGCACCTGTAATCCCAGCTACTCTGGAGGCTGAGGCAGGAGAATCACTTGAACCCGGGAGGTGGAGCTTGCAGTGAGCCAAGATCACGCCATTGCACTCCAGCCTGGGCACACAACAGAGTGAGACTCCGTCTCAAAAAAACAAAACAAAACAAAACAAAAAAATGCCCACATTTTAATGATTAGGATAGAAAGTGAGAGAATGGTAATTATCTAGTGAATTTAGACACTGTAAACAAAATGTATCATTTAGCCTGAATACTTACTCCATCCTTAATTATCTACAGAGTAACGCTGACAAAATTGTTATTTGCCTGTATTGCAACTATAGCTCTGTGGTCTTAGGCCATACAATATAAATAATATAACAATGTAATGGGGCTGGGCCCTGTGGCTCATGCCTGTAATCTCAGCACTTTGGGAGGCCGAGGCAGGTGGATCATTTGAGGTCAGAATTTCGAGACCAGCCTGACGAACATGGTGAAATCCCGTCTCTACTAAAGAAAAAACAATTAGCCGGGCATGGTGGTGCATGCCTGCAATCCCAGCTACTTGGGAGGCTGAGACAGGAGAATTGCTCAAACCCGGGAGGCGGAGGTTGCAGTGAGCCAAGATTGTGCCACTGCACTCCAGCCTGGGCAACAGAGTGAAACTCCATCTCAAAAAAACAAACAAACAAAAAAAAACAAAAAACAACGTAACATAACACACTAACATAACACAACAGAAAGTAATACAATTCAACATAACATAACATTATAATGTAATATAATATAATATCTTTAACTGGATCTCTGCCACCTACTCAGAACCTTTCCAAATCTTCCTTAACAGACCGAAGTCAAGCAGTGGCCAAGAGGTACATTGACATCGAGGTGCTCAGCATGATTATAGATTAAGCCAAATTCTAAGGTCACAAATGATGCCATTAACATAATCTTTACATTGAAAAAACAACACAAAAAAACCTTTGACAGATAATAGAGCCATACAATTTTAATAATGTGAAGAGTAAACATTAGAGTCAGGCCAAAAAAATGATTACAAAATACTTTTTTCAAATCAGCAGTTTTCATAGTGCCTGCAATAAACATTTATCAAGACAGCCATCTAATAATAATAATAATGAAAAAAAAACCCTCCCTCTATTTAGAATACCAAAACACGTTCTAGGAGCATTCTGAATTCATAAATTGCGGGATGAATGTTTTTTCACATGCTGGCTTAATATAATTCACACAGATATTACTTCTCGCCCTCAGAGCACTCCTTGGCGGTGCATTACAGGAATGTCAGGCTGGATTTATATGAAAGAGGATTTCTGTAGGTGTCATTATTGATGGCGAATGGAAGATTCACCAGACACTGGAAATCGGAAGTACTTCTGAAAAACCCCCTTTTCACTTGAAAGGGCTATAAATCTACAAATAATCTTGAATTCACAAGCAAGCCTTTTATGCAGTAAGTTGATTGCAAATACATTACTGAAGAGATACATAATTACCTTAAAATCTACCACAGTTGGAAACGTATAGGAGCTCCTAAATTGTAATTTAATTTTTATAATAATAAAAGACATAAGAAACAATTTTAGCATTCATTTTTTTGAGTTTTACCTTTCATCTTCATGTATATAAAGACAAAGCAAGACTGTCTATATATTAATATCCCAGACTGTCCCAGGAAGCTCCCAGACTTCCCAGTTATATAAAAAGCTGATTTTGGTGAACAAGAGAAAGGGAAGTTTTATCAACCATTTCAATCTAGGAACCAGCAATCACGGAACTCCTCAGCATTGCAGAGATCTTTTCTATGATCAAAACATCGTCTCCCTTAAACAAGACCTTCTGGGGCCCAAGGGGACAACTGGGATATGGAATGTGTGGACAGGTGCTTTCTAGCTGCATAATAGTTTTAATTTGGCTATAACTCAAAGGGGTACTGGATATTTTTCTCTATAGCCAGATGTCTGTTTCTCCATCTATATCTCATCTATCTATAACTATGCATCTATATCCATAACCACAGCAATAAACATATCTATAATATCTGTATCCATATCTATAATAATTATTATTTTTTGTAGAGATGAGGTCTTACTCTGTTGCCCAGGCTGGTCTTGAACTCCTGGTCTCCCATCTCAGCCTCCCAAAGTGCTGGGACTACAGCCATGAGCCACTGCACTCTGCTCCATATCTATAATTATGTGTTTACATCTATCTCTATCTCTATATCTGCATCCCTATCTGTATCTGTATCTGTAACTTTCTCTCTCTCTCTGTACTGGAGTGGCTATGCAGAGTAGAAAAGAGACCTCTGGGCGGAGAGCAGAGATCCGAAGCTTAGAGCTGGCTCTGCCATTTATTGGCTGTGAAACCCTGGGTATGTTATTTAACCTTATTGTATTTCAGTTTCCTCCTCTGTTAGAAATGATAATCCTCGCTTATCTTGTTGAGTTATTGTGAATTTAAATAGTGGACAACATGTACTTTGTGGGCTATAGAATACCACATAAAAGTTAAACAAGATTAGTGATAAATTTTTAAGGTCCAGTTTGGGAGGTGATAATAAATTGGGGTAAATTCTCATTTTAAGGCCCATCCCCCAGAGAAGGACTGCACTTTGTTATGCTTCGTTCACCTCTAGAGAATCTGTGGAGCATTGAGGAGGGCCCAGGAGCCTCAGTTTTCTCATCTGTAATACTGTCATGGATGACATTGAACGACACAGTCCTGAGATCGTTTCAAGTCTAAATAAGCCCAGGGTTAAAGAAAAATTAATGCAAAGAAAAAGAAAGAAAGAAAGAAAAATTAAGTGTAAAGTAGGATGAATAACATTACCTCTGGTCCAAAATACCCCATACTCTAATTCATGATGGCACTCAAGACCTGGAGGCCTTTCAAGAAAAGAGAGATGGCTCCGAGGCCCCGGGGAGCAGGGGAGAACGAATCGTGACCCGCGCGCGTTCCGCACGGGGGCGTGTGTGACCCGCGCGCGTTCCGCACGGTGGCCGGGCCTGGCGCTTTGAGTCGCCGACGTCCCGTGTAGCCTCAGCGCCCCCTAGCCCCGCTGGCGCTCAGGCTGCATTGCAGCAACTTCCCGGGAACATACAGGAGCGCCTTCCCTCTAGCAGGCACAGTAACTATGAGGACAGGCGGAGGGACGCACGGAACTCCAGCCCTTGTCCCCGGGAGAGAGACCCCCAACTTCTGTTCACGTGTGTGTGGTGATTTTGTTGTTGTTGTTGTTTTTTAACACTGCAAGGCCGGGCACATACTGCTCACATCAGACAAATGCAGTTGGCAAAGCAAGCAAGCACGCCTGTGCCCGGTTCTTGCATTGAAGTCTGTCTATTTATTTATGGAGTCTTGCTTTGTCACCCAGGCTGGAGTGCAGTGGCAGGATCTCAGCTCACTACAACCTCTCAACCTCTGCCTCTTGGGTTTAAGGGGTTCTCCTGCCTCAGTCTTCCAAGTAACTGGGATTACAGGCACAGGCCACCATGCCTGGCTAATTTTTGTATTTTTAGTACAGATGGGGCTTCGCCATGTTGGCCAGGCTGGTCCTGAACTCCTGACCTCAGGTGATCTGCCCGCCTCAACCTCCCAAAGTGCTGGGATTACAGGCGTGAGCCACCGCACCTGGCCCACGTAAGCCATTTCTATGAGTCTGTTACTGTGGACTCACAGTCATTGTCTGCAAAAAGTATTTCCTGAGAACCATGAGAGAAGTATGTTCGGAGCTGCATAGAAGAAATCACAGTGCAGGCTGGGCACGGTGGCTCACACCTGTAATCCCAGCAGTTTGGGAGGCTGAGGCTGGCAGATCACGAGGTCAGGAGTTTGAAACCAGCCTGACCAACATGGTGAAACCCCATCTCTGCTAAAAATACAAAAATTAGCGGGGTGTGGTGGTGGGTGCCTGTAATCCCAGCTACTCGGGAGGCCGAGGCAGAAGAATCACTTGAATCCGGGAGGCAGAGGTTGCAGATGGCGCCATTGCACTCCAGCCTGGGCGACAGAGAGAGACTCCGTCCCAAAAATAAATAAATAAATAAATAAATAAATAAATAAATATCACAGTATATGGTTTCTGCCCTTAGAGAATCATGCTATGCTTATGAAGACAAGCCATAAGCATAAAAAGAGAGGCAAGGATAGGAACTTCTTATTGTGTCATACAGCATATTAAACCACAAAGCAACATGAGGTTCTCAGGCTAATGGTTTGTTTGTGTTTGTCATGGAAACCTTCCCAGAAAGCAAACTCTTAGGAAACTAGCAAGTCATGCACAGATTGAATGATTTTTCCACATCCTGCCAGGTCACAAAACCTAACCATGTCTCCTACTACAATTGGTAAGCAGTTCCCGGATGTGGATTTTGATATCCTAATGATTTGCTAATAAATTTACAAATGAGCACAGTGTAAAAGCATGTCAGAGCATCCCAACAGCATTTTACATCTTGCTTTTAAAGTTTATGTCATGGAGATTATGGAGCTGACTTCCTGTATAGAGTGATTTTATGACACTCACTTGAAAATTGGTTTTAAAATGCTGTAAAACAGGAACATTAGCAGGAGGATGTTTGGGAATGCCGCAGTGTAAGAGTGCATAAAGGTGGCCAAGATGCTTCTGTCAAGGTTTACAAGTTGCCTAAATGAGCCCTTCCAACTCCTTAAGTAACACTTGGCAGAGGCACCTGCTTCGTTCCTGGGAGGATATGGCCAAGAGTTGGGACCTGGTTCTTTTACAGCAGCATTTTGCTGTGACAGTGAGCCCAGTTGGTGTGTAGGAGGCAAAGCTGCCCCTGCAGGTGTGACCTGCCATTGGTAGAAAAGATTGTGGAGAGAGGGAGAAATCCTATTCCTAGAGAAACTCTTCAAATACTTTTGTCCACTGTCTTGGCTTATAACCCAAGAGCCAACAGCTGATTAAAAAAAGATGTCAACCGGGTGTGATGGCTCGTACCTGTAAACCCAACACTTTGGGAGGCGGGCGGATCACTTGAGGTCAGGAGTTCGAGACCAGCCTGGTCAACATGGTGAAACCCCATCTCTACTAAAAATACAAAAATTAGCCTGGTGTGGTGGCGAGCACCTGTAATCCCAGCTACTCGGGAGGCTAAGGTGGGAGAAAGGCTTGAACCCGGGAGGTGGAGGTTGCAGTGAGCCGAGATCATGCCACTGCACTCCAGCCTGGGAGAGAGAGCGAGACTCTGTCTCAAATAAATAAATAAGTCACAGGGTGTAGTGGTTCATGCCTGTAATCCCAACACTTCAGGAGGTTGAGGAAGGAAGATCACTTGAGGCCAGGTCTTCAAGACCAGCCTGGACAACATGGCAAGACCTTGTCTCTATAAAAATAAAAATGAAAAAAAAATAGCCAGGCTTGGTGGCATTCACCGGTAGTCTCAGCTACTCGGGAAGCTGAGATGGGAGGATCGCTTGAGCCCAGGAGATCAGGGCTGCAGTGAGGTTGCACTGCTGCAGTGCAGCCTGGGCCACAGAGAGAGATGCTGTCTTAATTATAATAATAACAAATTTAAAAAGGGTGTCAGTTCATTTAAATAAAAACATTCCTTGTTTTGGCTATGAAGACTGAAATGTTATAAAAATGCCAATTCTCCCTGATTCACTTCCGATCAAATAGAGGATGTTGGGGGAGGAGTGGGTAAGGTAATGAAGATGATACAAAATTCATCTGGAAAAATAAACACGTGGGAGTAACCAGGAAACTCTGACCTGAGAACAAGGGAGACGCTCAGTGGATTCACCCCCAACCTGGGCAGCTGACCCTTTGCCTCTGTCTGCTCATTTCTGGGTGGGGTGCTCAGGCCAGGAACCCTTGGCCACCCAGCAAGGGGCCTGGGCTCTCAGGAGGTACCGCTCAGTGTTTTCCAAAGCGCCCAGGGCTGTGGAAGACTCCCAGCTGGCCCAGCCCCTCCCAGGGGTGCTGCATTTACCCTCAGTTCACTGGGCTGTTCTAGGGCTTGGTGCTGGGCTTGCAGTCCCAGGGGAGGCCTGGATGAGGCTTATGTTCTCCTGGGTGAATTTCCTGAGGTCTTTACAGACACTGCCTCTCCCCACCTGGCCCAGTGTCACGTGAGACCCGCTCCTTTCACTACCAGCTCTGACTCTGTCCCTAGCAGGTAGCTCTTGGAATCCTCTGCTAATCCTGGACTGCTGCCATGCCATGACCCTGGGCACAGTGGCACCTTATCTAAAAGATCTGGCTGCTTCCACCTCATACCAGGGGCGTGTCCGCCCCCCGCCAAAAGCTGTACCAAGTACCCAAGGAAATACACGCAAAGATATACGTGACAGCATTGTTAGAGGAGGGCTGCAAAGCAGAACAAAACTGTAAATAATCTGAACGCCCATTCATGGAAGATTGGTGCAGTAAATGCAGCACGTACTAGTCAGGGGACCACTAACCAAGAAGCAAAGGAATGGAATGGACCTGTACGTAATGATATGGTCAGACAGCCAAGATATATTATTAAGTAAAAATGTAAGTGGCAAAACAGATCTCAATTGTGTACTTTAAAAAATGCTTATATATGTGTAGAAAATTCTGGAAGAATGGCTAGAAACCCTTAGTCCTGGTTGCATCTAGAGAACAGAACTGAGGCTGAAGGGAGAAAGACTGAATTCTTAAGTATGCCTTCCTCTTGTTTCCATCATTTCCCCTCTAGAAAGTATATTTAAAAGCCAGTGTAGTGGCCAGGCACGGTGGCTCATGCCTGCAATCCCAGCACTTTGGGAGGCTGAGGTGGGCGAATCACTTGAGGTCAGGAGTTCAAGACCAGCTTGGCCAACATGGTGAAACCCCATCTATAGTAAAAATACAAAAAATTAGCTAGGTGTGGTGGCACGTGCCTGATCCCAGCTACTTGGGAGGCTCAGGTGGGAGAATCACTCGAACCTGGAGACAGAGGTTGCAGTGACCCGAGATTGCACCACTGCCTTCCAGCCTGAGCAACAGAGTGAGACCCCATCCCAAAAAGAAAATAAAAATAGGCTGGACATGGTGGCTCATGCCTGTAATCACAGCACTTTGGGAGGCCAAGGTAGGAGGATCACCTGAGGTCAGGAGTTCGAGACCAGCCTGGCTAACATGGTGAAACCCCCTCTCTACTAAAAATACAAAAAATAAGCTGGGCGTGGTGGCAGGCACCTGTAATCCCAGCT
Organism: Macaca fascicularis; assembly: GCF_037993035.2. Lineage (NCBI taxonomy): Eukaryota > Metazoa > Chordata > Mammalia > Primates > Cercopithecidae > Macaca > Macaca fascicularis. Next base: position 198,207,711 of record NC_088377.1, on the reverse strand, counting down.
ACTTGGGAGGCTGAGGCAGGAGAATTGCTTGATCCCGGGAGGCAGAGGTTGCAGTAAGCAGAGATCACACCATTGCATTCCAGCCTGGGCAACAAGAGCGAAACTCCATCTCAAAAAAAATAAAATAAAATAACTAAATAAATAAGGCCGGGTGCAGTGGCTTACACTTGTAATCCCAGCACTTTGGGAGGCCAATGCGGGTGGATCACGAGGTCAAGAGATCAAGACCATCCTGGCTAACATGGTGAAACCCTGTCTCTACTAAAAATACAAAAATTTAGTCGGGCGTGGTGGCGGGCGCCTGTAGTCCCAGCTACTGGGGAGCCTGAGGCAGGAGAATGGCGTGAACCTGGGAGGCGGAGCCTGCAGTGAGCCGAGATTGTGCCACCCACTGTACTCCAGTCTGGGCGACAGAGCAAAACTCCGTCTCAAAACAAAACAAAAACAAAAACAAAAACAAGAACAACTAAATAAAAATAAGAGCTAGTGTAAAAAAGTGTAAGTTCAGCATCCATTCTCTGTTTGTTTTTTTAGAGATAGGGTTTGGCTCTGTCACCTAGGCTGGAGTGCAGTGGCACAATCACAGCTCACTGTGGTATTGAACTGCTGAGCTCAAGTCATCCTCCAGCTTCAGCTTCCTGAGTGGCTGGGACTACAGGCATGTGCCATCACACTCAGCTAATTTTTTTTTTTTTTTTTAATTTTTATGTTGTAGAGATGGGGTCTCACTATGTTGCCCAGGCTGGCCTGGAACTCCTAGCCTCAAGTGATCCTCCTGTCCTGGCCTTCCAAAGTGCTGGGATTACAAGCATGAGCCACCATGAGCCACCATGTCTGGCAAGAGCCACCATGCCCAAGGCCAGGCGTGGTGGCTCACACCTGTAATCCCAGCACTTTGGGAGGCTGAGGCAGGTGGATCACCTGAGGTCAGGAGTTTGAGACCAGCCTGACCAATATGGTGAAACCCTGTCTCTACAAAAACTACAAAAAAATTAGCCAGGCATGGTGGCAGGTACCTGTAATCCCAGCTACTCGGGAGGCTGAGGCAGGAGAATCATTTGAACCTAGGTGGCGGAGGTAGCAGTGAGCCTGGCCTCAGCATATGCTTTTTTTTTTTTTAGACGGAGTTTTGTTCTTGTTACCGAGGCTGGAGTGCAACGGTGTGACTTTGACTCACTGCAACCTCTGCCTCCCGGGTTCAGGCAATTCAGCATCCATTTTTAAAGCCCTTAATTCCCTTTCCTGGAGCAGCAGGATCTAAATGTTAGCTTTGGGCCTCTCATGACTAAGCTCACACAAGGTCTCTGGAGACAGAGCCCCACGAGAACCTGCTCCACCTTCTTGGCTTGCGGACCTAGAATCAGGATGAGGGCTTTTCAGCTCACCTAGTGCTCATAACAAAACCTGCGTCTGCAGTGACCACAAGAAAACATCCTCTTCTCCCTCTGACTCACCCCCTCTGGGCTCAGCACGTCCTGTGCTCCTCTTTGATCTCGTGCCACGTTGGCCCAGGTTGTTCCTCTGACTGTTGCTTTGCTTCCTGCCATTCTGTGCGCTCCCGAGTTACAAAGTCAGCCTACTCCAGAGTGGTATCTGAGTCACAGCCAGATAAGAAGTTTTCATGTCTGGACGGCCAAAGGGGGACACAAACCTTTAAGTGGGGACACAAACCTTTACATGATGTCTGTACAATCTCTCACCTTGCGGTTCAGTGCCGTCTTGGTTTCGTGAGGTCATTTGACACCTTACTGTGTGATCTGAACACAATTCAGGGATCTATCATCTGCTGTAAATGTTAAACTAAGCCAACAGCATACAAGGTTGATAAGCTTCTGGTCACACAAGACTTGTTCATCTCTCTTTTCTCTCTTTTTCTCCTGCTAGCAGAGTCTTGATCATCTGTTTTTCTATATTTCAATGAGAGTTAGTCAGGGACGGGTGAAATTTGTATCATTAGTCCTAAGATAAAATCTTGTTAAAATCAGAGACTGACACCAAAGGTTGAAGTGGTGATAGGTTGTAAAAGGTTGAAATATTCAGGAGGGTGATATTATTTTTATCCGTGGACTTAAATTCCCCACGATACCCTGTAATTCTCCTCAAGCTAATTCCAGTTTCATGTCTACCCATTTCTTCTGATGAGTTCTTGTAAATCTTGACTCACGGATAAGACAGCCACAGAATTTCTTTGCAAAGTAGGGGTCCTCTCCTCCATTTTAAGTATTCGTTTAAGCATCCCTGCGTAAAAGTTACAAGTTTGTCATGAATTCCTTAGAAACGTTGGGCCAGGCGCAGTGGCTCACGCCTGTAATCCCAGCACTTTGGGAGGCCGAGGCCGGCAGATCACGAGGTCAAGAGATCGAGACTATCCTGGTGAACATGGTGAAACCCCATCTCTACTAAAAATACACACACACACACACACACACACACACACACACACAAAACCAAAACTAGCTGGGCATGGTGGTGCAGGCCTCTAGTCCCAGCTACTTGGGAGGCCAAGGCAGGAGAATCACTTGAACCCGGGAGGCAGACGTTGCAGTGAGCTGAGATCTCGCCACTGCACTCCAGCCTGGCGACAGAGCGAGACTCCATCTCAAAAAAAAAAAAAAAAAAAAAAATGTGTAAGCATCACATAGATATATAACCCAATTTGTAAATATAAGCATAATCCATGCTTAGATCTTGGTTTTTTAGATGATAACAATAATGGTGATGATGACGTTGATACTATTACTAACAGCCAACTTTTACAGTGTCATTGCACTTTGTAGGTTCTATTATTTATTTATTTATTTATATACTTTTTGAGACATTCTCGCTTTGTCACCCAGGCTGGAGTGCAGTGGTGGAAACCCCTTATAAAACCATCCGATCTTGTGAGACTTATTCACTACCACGAGAACTGTATGGAGGACTCCCCCACCCCATGATTCAATTATCCCCCCACTGAGTCCCTCCCACAACACATGAGAATTATGGGAGCTATAATTCAAGATGAGATTGGGGTGGGGACATAGTCAAACCATATCACACCCCTTTCAGAAATCGACAGTCATGTGTATGACTAGCAAGAACTTCGGATTGGTGTAAAAGTAATGCATGTTTCTGAACTTAGTTGTATCTTCGTGAATTTAGAACTGTTTTCCTGAGAAAAATTCCTGTTTTCCCTCTAGTAATCCCCTTGATTTGCCTCTGCAGACATGTGGGATGACCAACCACCACGTGAGAGTCTTGTCCAGTCTCCTCAATTTTCACCTTTTATCATCTGGTTGTTCAACATTAGCCCACAGTGTGGAACATCTTCATTTGAGGCTCTTTCTAAAACGGTTGCTGGCTCCCATGGTGCGCTGTAATTATTTAATAACCAGCTCTTCAAGTGGGGGAAGGGGGCCCTGATTTGTATCACTGACTGATTTCTGTGCTGTGGCCCATTCTAGCTACCAAATGTGCTGATGTTGAGTGTGGAGGAGCACACCGTCATTAGACAGCTGACGGAAGTGGCCACAAGAGTAAAGTATAATAACACAAGCACGGCCGGGCGCGGTGGCTCACGCCTGTAATCCCAGCACTTTGGGAGGCCGAGGCGGGCGGATTACGAGGTCAGGAGATCGAGACCATCCTGGCGAACACGGTGAAACCCCGTCTCTACTAAAAATACAAAAAAATTAGCCGGGTGTGGTGGTGGGTGCCCGTAGTCCCAGCTACTCGGGAGGCTGAGACAGGAGAATGGCATGAACCTGGGAGGCGATGGAGCTTGCAGTGAGCGGAGATTGCGACACTGCACTCTAGCCTGGGCGACAGAGCGAGACTCCATCTCAAAAAAAAAAAAAAAAAAAAAAAAAAAAATTAACACAAGCAGGACATGATGGAATCAGAGCATTTATTACCTTTTAAAAATATAACTTAAGGCTGGGCACCGTGGCTCATGTCTGTAATCCCAGGACTTTGGGAGGCCGAGGTGGGCAGACTACTTGAGGTAAGGAGTTCGAGATTAGCCTGGCCAATATGGTGAAACCCCGTCTCTATCAAAAATATGAAATATTGGCTGGGTGTGGTGGTGCACGCCTGTAATCTCAGCTACTCTGGAGGCTGAGGCAGGAGAATCACTTGAACTCGGGAGGTGGCGGTTGCAGTGAGCTGAGATTATGCCACTGCACTCCAGCCTGGGTGACAGAGCGAGACTTCATCTCAAAAAACAAACAAACAAAATCCCCCAAAAACTACGTGTAAGTTTGCATAATTTAACTTTAAGTAATGGTTATATTTAAGAACTGGCTTGCATAATTCCTAAAAATTAATGACCATTTCTCGCAGGCCAGTACAAGCGGTCTCCAGCACAGTACTGACTGGTTACTGCTTCCAAATTCCGAAAGTCCATTCATTTATTTAGAGAGTCTAGATTTTACACCTGGATTATACTGGATTCTCAGAAGACTTTGTATTTGGACCATGTCATTCTTTTTGGCTGAAACTATACCTGAAGCCACCTTGTGTGTCAAGGAAATCCACAGCTAATGAAGCAGGGACTCCATCCCACAACAGAAGCTGAAAATATCAGACACGCACTTCCTTTGCAGCTCAGGTGCCTCAAATCGTTGGCAAAAATGAGGCAGTTACACGTTTAGTCTACACCAAGAAAATGGAACAGTTGAGTTAGCTCATAATCTCTGTTGCTTTATATAGTTCTTTACTCAGGGAACATTATATGTTAAGAGGCCATGTATCATAGTGGTTAGAAGTGTTGGAATAGACAGCCTGGGTTTCAATTCTAATTCCTTCATTGGCTTGCTGTGTGACCTTAAGCAAATTACTACCTCTCTGTGCTTGGATTTTTAAACTGTACTGTGAGTATAATCAGTAATTACATATGGAATGGTGATGAACGTGCAATTGGATAATACATGTAAGGCAATTAGAACAGTGCCTGGTGGGAGGATCACTTGAGCCCAGGAGTTCGAGGTTGTAGTGAGCTATGATTGCACCACTGCACTTCAGCTTGGGCAACAGAGCAAGACTTTGTCTCAAAAAAAGAGAAAAAGGCCAGGTGCAGTGGCTCATGCCTGTAATCCCAGCACTTTTAGGGGCTGAGGCAGGAGGACTGCTTGAGTCCAGGAGTTCAAGACCAGCCTGGGCAACATGGCAACACTTATCTCTCCAAAAAATATTTTTTAAAAATTAAAAATGAAAGAACGGTGCCTGGCAAATACTAAGTGCTCAGAAATATTTGTTATTTTAACTAAAAGATAAAAGCTTGAAAGGCAGAATGGCCATAAAAATGGTGGTAAAACAAAACTATTTGAGAAATGAAAGCAGGCATGACACTAGGCTGGAGTGTAACACATGGAATTTGCATGTCAAGCCGTTTCCTTCCAACAAAGTGCAGTTGTGACCCTGTGTGGATCAGTCTCCACACAGGAGAGTGTGGCCTGGACGGTGAGGGGACTGGAGGAAGGAGTGGGTTCAGAAGCTGGGAAGGCACTAAGTTCTCCTCTAGTGGGAATGGGGAACGAGGGGAAGAATGATGGGCTGGAAGTCAGCAAGCCTGGGTTACCCTGGTCACTAATGTGTGTCTCTTTAGGAAAGTCCCTAAATTTCTTTGGGAATTGGTTGCAATAGGGCTAGGAGATCCCCAGGGTCCTTTAGGCTTCACACATCTGTGATTCCTGACTGTTCCAGAGACATTATAGTTCCTTCTGTGGCACAAAGAGGTTTGCTGGACTGTTCCTTCCCTTGCCCCACCCCATTTTGACTCATTTCCCTCCTAAATTGTGTGTGTTGAAGTTGGAAGAAAAAGAATCAAGATAGAGGCCGGGCGCTGTGGCTCACGCCTGTAATCCCAGCACTTTGGGAGGCCGAGGTGGGAGGATCACGAGGTCAGGAGATCGAGAACATCCTGGTCAACACGGTGAAACCCCGTCTCTACTAAAAATACAAAAAATTAGCTGGGCGCGGTGGCCGGCGCCTGTAGTCCAGCTACTCGGGAGGCTGAGGCAGGAGAATGGCGTGTACCCGGGAGGCGGAACTTGCAGTGAGCCGAGATTGCGCCACTGCACTCCAAGCCTGGGTGACAGAGCGAGACTCCGTCTCAGAAAAAAAAAAAAAAAAGAATCAAGATAGATAAGTAAAGCTTAGGAAGATGATGTATGACTGAAGATGATATATGATGAGCCAATAAAAATGACTGGAATCAAGGTTGGACATGGTGGCTCATGCCTATAATTCCAGCACTTTGGGAAGCTGAGGCAGGTGGATTACCTGAGGTCAGGAGTTCATGACCAGCCTGGTCAACAAGGTGAAACCCCATCTCTACTACAAATACAAAAATGAGCTGGCCGTGGTGGCACACACCTGTAATCCTAACTACTTGGGAGGTTGAGGCAGGGGAATTGCTTGAACCCGGGAGGTGGAGGTTGCAGTTAGCCAAGATTGCGCCACTGTACTCCAGCCTGGGTGACACAGAGAGACTCCATCTCAAAAAAACCAAATGATTGGAATAAATGTCTATTTATGATATTACCTTTAGAAAGCGTCCTAAATCTTCTCTCAGTTTGCTTAAGCTCAAGCAGTACCTCGTATAATTGCCTGGAAGGCGTAATGCAGTGCCCTGAGCCATCCCAAGTAGGTAGTAGCTCCCACAAGCAACAGCTGATGAGTTAGAAGCACAAGAGGCCAACTTCTCCCCAAGCCTATTAAGAAGAAGAGAATAAAAACAGGGGTCCCTACTTGTGATGGTTAATGTTATGTGTCAGTTTCACTGTGCCATGGGATGCCCAGATAGCTGGTCAAACAATATTCTGGGTGTGTCTGTGAGGGTGCTTCTGGAGGAGATTAATGTTTGAATTGGAGTCCTGAGTAAAGCAGATGGCCCTCCCAATGTGGGTGGGCATGATCCAACCGGTCGAAGTCCTCAGCACAACAAAGAGACTGACCCTCCCCTGAGTAGGGGGAGCTCCTCCTGCTTGAGCTGACACATTAGTCTTTTCTTGCCTTTGGCCTCACACTCAACCATCAGCTCTTCTCGGATCTCGAGCCTGCTGGCTTTCGAATTGGAACTTATACTTTGCTCTCCAGCTTGCCATCTGCAAATCTTAGGACTTCTCAGCCTCCAGAATCCTGTGGGCCAATTCTACATCCTTCTCCCACCTTCTCTTTCTACACCTCCACTCCCTAATTAGTCCTATTCCTCTGGAGAGCCTTAATGCACCATTCCTGGAACTTGAGGGGCAGAGAGTGAGCTTGGACTCATTTGTATGCTCGGTTGCATACTCCACTCAAGCACATTCAGAATTACAGAAGAATTCACTGGGGAAGGGGAGGTGGGTTGTCAGGGCAGAATCTCCAACAGAGGGACCTGGATGTTTTACTATGTGTCATGCATGGTGATGCAATTGTTTTTGTTTTATGGCATGGCAGACAGCAATGGAACTATGAGAAAAGCAGGTGTTAATGAGTCAATGAATCTAGGTTCAAATCTTGATGTGTAAACCAGGTCAGGTTGCTTAACCTCTCTGAGCCTCAGTGTCTTCAATGGTAACATGGAGCCAACAGCACCTACTTCACTGCGCTACTGTGATGGTTAAATTAAATAATGCATGGGAAGTGCCTGGAATACAGTAGTTAAATTCCACAAAAGCTAGCTCCCCACTACCACCCCCCACATTCACACGTATGACTCTTTATTTATTCAGCAAAGGCTTATCAACCTCCTATCATGTGCCAGGCCCTGTGCTTGGTGTTGGAAAAAATAGTGAACAGGATAAAGTCCTTGCCATGACTAGGGCAGACAAAAAACACACCTATGTGTTAATAACTTCTTTTTTTTTCTTTTTTTTGAGATGGAGTCTTACTCAGTCGCCCAGGCTGGAGTGCAGTGGCACCATCTCGGCTCACTGCAAGCTCCGCCTCCCGGGTTCATGCCATTCTCCTGCCTCAGCCTCCCAAGTAGCTGGGATTATAGGAGCCCGCCACCACGCCCAGCTAATTTTTTGTATTTTTAGTAGAGACGGGGTTTCACTGTGTTAGCCAGGATGGTCTCGATCTCCTGACCTCATGATCTGCCTGTCTCGGCCTCCCAAAGTGCTGGGATTACAGGTGTGAGCCACCGCACCTGGCCCCTATGTGTTAATAACTTCTAGGGTCCTGTCTTGAAGACAATGCAAGGTGAAGTGAGCCGGCATAGCTGGGCTGGGTTCAGGTGCTCCCTCAGCTCAGGGTCGAAAATGCCCTCTCTACAGTATTAACCTTTACGTCGTAAGGAGAGGGAGGGAGAGCATCCTGGGCAGAGGGCACAGTACAAAGGCAGTGGGGGGCACAGCAGAAGACAAGGTTGGAGAGGTGGGCAGAGGCTGGTCCTATGGTCTCTGTCAGGGACCATAGGTCTTGGTTAGGGATCAGAGTTTGAGTGTAAGTGATATGGGAAGCCTTCAGGTTGGGGAACACAACTAATTTACATGCTTATCACTCGGGATGGATGATGGGAGGGAGAAGATGGTGAGGGTCTGGGAAGAGTAGATGCAGGGAGACCAGCCCAGAGGCCACTGAGGCATGAGGCTGGTTGGAACAGGAGAGTGGCAAAGGCGATGTGGAAGAGTGGCTGAATTCCAGACATATTTTAGTGGTAGAATAAAAAAATACTTGCTGATGGATGGGGTGTGCGTTGTTAGGGAAAGTATGGAATTCAGGATGACTCTCAGGTTTGGCGCTAAGCAACTGATGCTCATGATCGCCTCCTCCCCTCTAACCCACACAAATGCCAACAGAAACGTGGGTTTGCATGGAAAGTTTCCAATTTTTTTTTTTTTTTTTTTTTGACGGAGTCTTGCTCTGTCGCCAGGCTGGAGTGCAGTAGCACCATCTCAGCTCACTGCAACCTCCACCTCCCAGGTTCAAGCGATTCTCCTGCCTCAGCCTCCCCAGTAGCTGGGACTACAGGTGTGTGCCACCATGCCAGGCTAATTTTTGTATTTTTAGTAGAGATGGGGTCTCATCATGTTGGCCAGGATGGTTTCAATCTCTTGACCTCGTGATCTGTCCACCTTGACCTCCCAAAGTGCTGGGATTACATTAGTGAGCTACTGCGCCAAGCTCCAAGTTAATTTTTCTTTTTCTTTTTGAGACGGAGTCTTGCTCTGTTGCCCAGGCTGCGGTGCAGTGGTGTGATCTCTGCTCACTGCAAGGTCCGCCTCCCGGGTTCACGCCATTCTCCTGCCTCAGCCTCCCGAATAGCTGGGATGACAGGCATCCGCCACCTCGCCCGGCTAATTTTTTGTATTTTTTAGTAGAGACAGGGTTTCACAGTGTTAGTCAGGATGGTCTCGATCTCCTGACCTCGTGATCCGCCTGCCTTGGCCTCCCAAAGTGCTGGGATTACATTAGTGAGCTACTGCGCCAAGCTCCAAGTTAATTTTTCTTTTTCTTTTTGAGACGGAGTCTTGCTCTGTTGCCCAGGCTGCGGTGCAGTGGTGTGATCTCTGCTCACTGCAAGGTCCGCCTCCCGGGTTCACGCCATTCTCCTGCCTCAGCCTCCCGAATAGCTGGGATGACAGGCATCCGCCACCTCGTCCGGCTAATTTTTTGTATTTTTTAGTAGAGACAGGGTTTCACAGTGTTAGTCAGGATGGTCTCGATCTCCTGACCTCGTGATCCGCCCGCCTTGGCCTCCCAAAGTGCTGGGATTACAGGCGTGAGCCACTGCGTCCGGCCTTCCAAGTTAATTTTTAAGACAACAAACACAGTATTAGTGCTGGAAGGAACCTCAGGCATTGTTAATTGAATGGAGACCTGGAAGGTCACACAGCAATTTACCACAGAACTGGAACCTGGTTTACAGATTCCTTGCTTAGCGTTTAGGCTAACGTGCTCCATTTAGCGAGGGGTTAAGTTGTGGTAGAGAAGCCATGGTTTAGGCTACCAGGAAGTTGTGCTTCTTGAAACAGTTACTTTATTAAATATTAAATAGATGCTGTTTATGCATGACAGATAATGCATAGGTATAAAGAATAACAATGCAAGATAGGGTTGTGGACCTCCTCCACTCTGGTTTAAGAAATACAGCATTATCATTCTCTTTGTGGCCCTTGAAAGCCTCTCACCAATCCCTTCTCTGACCTCTCTCTTAGAGTTTTATCATTCCTTGGCTTTTCTTTATAGTTCTACTGCATGGTTGTATGCCCAAATAGTTGATATGGTTTGGGTCTGTGTGCCCACCCAAATCTCATCTCCAATTGTAGTCACCATGTGTGCAGGGTTTACCATTTCCTGACAGCTTAAACTGTGGGTTCTCTACTGCAACATAACCCCTTGCTAAATGGAGCATGTTAGCCTAAACACCAAGCAAGGGGTCTGTAATCCCCACATGTCGAGGAAGGGAGGTGATTGGATCATGGGGGTAGTTTGCCCCATGCTGTTCTCATGGTACTGAGTTCTCATGAGGTCTGATGGTTTTATAAGTGTTTGACAGTTCCTCCTTCTCGCTCTTTCTCCCCCTTTCTCTTCTTTTCCTCCCTCCATCCCCTCTTCCCTCCTCTTTTCCCCCCTCCCTGCCCCTCTTCCCCACTTCCTCACTTCCCCTGCACCCTCTCCCACCTCCTCTGCACACCATGTAAAACATGCCTGCTTCCCCTTCTGCCATGATTGTCAGTTTCCTGAGGCCTCCCCAGCCATGTGGAGCTGTGAGTATATTAAACTTCCTTTGCTTATAAATTACCCAGTCTTGGGTAGGATCTTTGTAGCAGTGTGAGAATGGAATAATATAATAGTATATAGTTTTGTGTGGTTTTGAACTTTACCTAAATGGAGTCACTGGGTGTCTTCTTCCGGTACTTTCTTTTCGTCCACACTTTGTTTTAGAGATGCATCTGTATTGCTGCTTGCAGCTATTGTTCACTAATTTTTCAGAATCACATTCTGTCACATGAACATATCAGTTTCGTTATCCATTTTACCGTGGATAGACAGCTGGGCTATTTGTAGACTTCTGCTGGTTCGAGTGGCGCAGCTGTGGGGATTCTCGTTCACATCTCTTGGTGTACATGCTCACAAGCTTTTCTAGGATGTATGGGTAGGAGTGCAGCTGCTCATTGCTTATCTTCGGCTTTACCGGATAATGCCCAATTATTTACTGAGATGTTACATTGGTTCACACTACCTCCAGTGGTATAGAATTTCTACTGTTCCACATTCTTGTGACATTCAATATTGTCAAATTAAAAAAATTTTGCCCACCCAATGAAAGTGAAAAGCTACTTCATTTAGGTTTCAGTTTGCATGTCCTGGGTATTGATGAGATGAAACATATTTTTAAATGTTTATTGCCAGCCATATTCTTCTGATATGAGATGAAACTTCATATCCACACAGCATATTTTGGTGGCCAGAAGGTGTCATCATCACATTTTAAGAACTCTGTGTCTTTTTTTTTTTTTTTTTTTTTTTGAGACGGAGTCTCGCTCTGTCACCCAGGCTGGAGTGCTGTGGCCGGATCTCAGCTCACTGCAAGCTCCGCCTCCCGGGTTCCCGCCATTCTCCTGCCTCAGCCTCCCGAGTAGCCGGGACTACAGGCGCCCGCCACCTCGCCCGGCTAGTTTTTTTTTGTATTTTTTAGTAGAGACGGGGTTTCACCGTGTTAGCCAGGATGGTCTCGATCTCCTGACCTCGTGATCCGCCCGTCTCGGCCTCCCAAAGTGCTGGGATTACAGGCTTGAGCCACCGCGCCCGGCCCGAACTCTGTGTCTTTTCTCCAAAACTTGTTCTAACTGCAGCCTTCCCCCTCTTTGGTGATGCAACTGTCCTTCTGGCTGCTAAGGCCAGAAGACTGGGAGCTCTCTGTCTTTCTCTTTTTCTGACCACATCCCCCATGTGATAAGAAATCCTCCTTTCAAAATGCATTCAGAATCTGATTACCTCTCACCTCGTCTGCTGCCTCCACCCTGGTCCAGGTTGCTAGGCTCTGAATTTCTGCAGTAAGTCTTCCTCATTCGCTGTCCAGGCCCCGAGCAACAGTCAGATCACATAGCACCTGTCAGTAACTCACAGTAGCTCCTGACCTCTCCCAGAAAAAAAGCCAAAGCCGTTACAATGGCCCATGTGGTCTTATACAACAGCGTTTAGGGATGTGGAAAAGAGGGTGTTGGCTGGGCTGATGGAGGTGACCAGGTCACCTATCGTCAGCTGGGCTGGGGCTTATGATGCAGTGGCCAGTGGCCATTGAGGGTCCCTAGAGTCCGTAAGAAAGGGCAAGTCCTAACGCACAAGCACTTTCCTATAGTTTCATATTTTCTAATGTCCCACTGGCCAGAGCAGGTCACCCAGCCAGGCTGATTCCAGGGCTGGAAAGCAGAGTCCATTTCTTGCTGGGAGGAAGGACAAAGCTAGATGGCAGAGGGGTGAGCGTATAGGGAGTGGTGAGTACATGGCCCATTGTTGAAGTCTGCTACCCTGGGTTAAGTGTTACAAGTATCAGTGGTGTGTAAGCCTCTAGGGATGACTGCATAAAAGAAAATCGAAAGGTCTACATGGTTGGAGTGTTGCATTAAAAAGATGACAAATATTGCATGCGTCACTTTCCGGAATCTGTGTTTAAATGCTGTACACTTTAAAATCTAATCTGCTTGCCCTTCAGAATTAACCCAGAAATTATCCAGGTTTTTTACGGCTCCAAAACATTCTAAAAAATAAAGGTGAACATTGAATTCAACCAGTTGACAGTTGTTCTTGGATTATGATCAATCAGCCTGTGGCAGCAGGGCACATGCTGAGAACAAGCCTCAGGTTCTCTAAGTTTTCCCACCACCACAATGTTCAGCTATAGTGAACTCATAGAAACAACGTGTCGGGGCCTCCAACTTCGCCAAGCACCATAGCAAGTTTGAGTTGTGAAAAAATTTTAACTCAAAATTGTGAAGAGAAACGGCAACATTTAAATTACCATATATTTGTCTTTGAAAAACTTTGCACCAACTTCATTAACTGTTAAATTTAGATTCATAAAAATCTAAATAACGGCCAGGCATGGTGGCTTACGCCTGTAATCCCAGTACTTTGGAAGGACGAGGTGGGTGGATCACCTGCGGTCAGTAGTTCCAGACCAGCTAGGCCAACGTGGTGAAACCCTGTCTCTACTAAGAATACAAAAATTAGCCGGGCGTGGTGATGGGCGCCTGTAATCCCAGCTACTTAGGAGGCTGAGGTAGGAGAATCAGTTGAACCCAGAAGACGGACATTGCAGTGAGCAGAGATCGCCATTGCACTCCAACCTGGGCGACAAGAGTGAAACTCCGTCTCAAAAAAAAAAAAAAAAAAAAAAAAATCTAAATGAGATTTGAAAACAATTTGTAGATTTTCACACTTCCTAAGAATTCTCAAAGATGCCAAAAACAAAAATCACAGCCACTAGCAATTTAAATGACTTCCTCGTAGCCAAATAAATCCCAAGGTAAAATTATAAACATTCCCTTAAATTCAAATGTTATAGCAAAAAGAAAGATAATGGGGAATGGAGTGTGAATCATTGTGTTTGATATATTTGGCGGTGACAAATACATATATTACGTGCTGTTTAGGGTCCACTGAGGGTCATAAAACTCACCCTAGTGACCGAGCTACCGGAAGGACTTGACAAGGGCCTCGCCAGCTCGGTTATCTGAGTTTTCCAGGTGGGACAGCCCAAGACCCTTATCAGGCCCAGAAAAGCTGGGTTGCCGCCCAAAGCCCGGCCCAAAACCACCGATTTCCGACCTTTCAACCTACTTTGGCAGAGCAAGAGTTTCCGCAGGAGACTCCCTGCTTCCCTCTGCCCAGGTCCTCAGAGGCTGAGTGCGGTACTGAGTGCTAAGTTAAGGGGTGCTGAGTGCCAAGCACTGAGTAACTGGGGGAGGGGCACCTTGCAGCTGTCATAAATAATTAGCTCTTGTGAGGAACAGGAACTCAGAGACTGAGGCCGGGCCAGGTGGGCAGAAGTCGCAGCACCCTCGACGCGCTCCCCGTCCCCACCCGACGCCTGGACGGCACCTCCCTAACCGGGGTAGCTCCTGAGGGCGCGGCTGGACCCCGCCCCCTCGGCACCTCCCGGCCCAGAGGCCCGGAAGACCGCGGGGCGCGCTTCTCTGACGTATCGGCGCCTTTCGTCTGACGTGTACCTGCACCGCCCCCTCCCCGCCCCGCCCCCGCCCCGCCCCCGGCTGCGCGGCGCCCGCCCTCCCTCAGCCAGAGCAGCTTGCCTGAGGCTGCTGAGGCGGCGGCGGGTGTAGTGGTCTCGGTACCTGTTCCAACCGCGGCTCGCGGGCCCGTGCCGGTCCCGGTCCCCGGCGCGGCCGTCCGAGCCCCTGCGGCAGGCGGGCGATGGTGCGGCGGAGCACGCGGACGCGGGCGGCGCGGCGGCGGGCATGAAGGAGGATGGAAGGGCAGGACGAGGTGTCGGCGCGGGAGCAGCACTTCCACAGCCAAGTGCGGGAGTCCACGGTGCGTGGGGACCGAGGCAGCCCTGACAGCCCCGCGCGCCTGCCCGGGCCCCCTGTCCCTGCCCCCGGGCCCCTCACCTCCGGGCCTGCGCCCCGCGCCTCCCGCCCGGGCCTCTGCCGCTCTCCCTCCCCACCCCTTCCCTCCCCTCCCTCTGCCTGCCCCCCGCTCCGCTCCTGCCTCCCCTGCCCCCTCCCGCTCCCTCGTTCCAGCCCGGACCCCGCCCCTGCCCCGCGGCCCCGGTCTTGCCCTTCCCTTTCCGCCGGGAGGGCTGCGGTACGCGCCGCGCTCCGGGACCCCGGAGGCTTCCTCTCTGGGGGGATGTGCGGCTCGCGCCTCGGGGTGTGGACGGCGGCCCGGCCGGTGCGCGCCCCCGCGCTCCGCCGCCCGGCCAGGTAGGCAGGTGGATGCGCAGGCGTCCCGGAGAGCCTGGGTGGGCCCGGTAGGTCCTGGAAGGACCAGGCTGCACGGAGCCCGCCCGCCTCTCGCGTTTGGACCCGGCCGGTTACCTTGTCCCAGTCAACACCTCCTGCTCTCCCGGCGCCTCACGTTTCCATCCCTCTTTCATCTCCCCCAGCCCCCACGTGGATTGAGTTCGAAACCTTCCCTTTTGGGGTGAGAATATTGGTTATTTATGGGAGTGAGAACCTCAGCAAAAGTCCATTTTGTTCTGGAAGCAACTTCTTAGGGAAGCAGCAGCTTTTTTGGCCCATGTTTCTATGTGTGCTGTTGGCAGGGGTCAGGAAGCGCACTTGACCTTGGAAAGTCTACTTTGATGTTTTTATCTTTTCGTGATGCTCTAGAATGTATTATAATTGGGTTTCTCTGTGTTTTCATAACGGTTGTAAAATACATCAATTTTTTATATTTGTATTTACCCCTCTCCTAAGTTGTCTACGATTCAGTCACTCTTGGTTCGAGGTGAAGAATTGTCTAATTTGTGTACTTACTGATCTTGAAAATTGAGAATCACTTTGGAAGTCATACTTTGAATAAAGAGGACATGTGAAGTCTGAGCTGGTGGAATTTGAGTTCGTGGAATTTGGTACAAATTTATTTGTAATTTTTTTAATTGAAGCTAAAATACACAGAGATAAATTCCTGAAGTCATACATGTACTCTTCAGTCATTTCATACTAAACACACCTGTGTACTCCTGAATCCACCAGGAGTTTGAGACCGGTCAGCCTGGGCAACATAGTGAATCCCCATCTCTACCAGTATAAATAAAGAAAAAAAGAAACAGAATTTTGCTATCATCCCGGAGACTGATTCCTTTCCCCCTTCCAGTTACTTTCTCCGCCACCAAGGGTAAACACTGCCCTGGCTTCTAATATCATAGATTAGTTTTTGCTTAGTTTTGAACTTTATGTAAATAGAGTCTTACGTTATACACTCTTTTGTGTCCAGTTTCTTCTACAGTGTTTGTGAAATTTCTCCATTTTGTATGTGGTTATAATTCATTCTCAGTGCCGTAGTTGTGTGACTATAGCACAATTTATTTTTCATTTTACTGTTGACGGGCACTTCAGTAGTTTCTAGGTCTTGGCTATGAATATATATATACACACATATACATATATATATATATTTGTTTATTTGTTTGTTTTGAGATGGAGTCTCGTTCTGTCTCCCAGGCTGGAGTGCAGTGGCACAATCTTGGCTCACTGCAACCTCTGCCTTTGGGTTCAAGTGATTCTCCTACCTCAGCCTCCCGAGTGGCTGGGATTACAGGTGCATGCCACCACACCCAGCTAATTTTTCTGTTTTTATTAGAGACGGGGTTTTGCCATGTTGGTCAGGCTGGCCTTGAACTCCTGATCTCAGGTGATCCACCTACGTTGGCCTCCCAAAGTGCTTGGATTACAGGTGTGAGCCACCACACCCGGCTGGCTATGAATATTTTTGTACATAGCTTTTGGTGGACATGTTTGTGCATTTCTGTTGGGTATAGCCCTAGAAATGGAAACCCTAGGTTAAAGAGTGTGCATTTGTTCATCTTTAGTAGATGCTTTTAAACAATTTTCGGAAGTGGTTGTACCAGTGTACACTTCCGCCAGTGCTGAGAGCCTCAGAGGTGTGGTTGTTTCTCATCTTTACCAACACTTGATATTTGCTGTCCTTTTTAATTTTAGTCATTCTAGCAAGTGTGTTTATAGTGTTCATCATATGAATAATTTTAATTTGCATTTTCCTGATAACTAATGAATTTAAGCACCTGTTTGTTTATTAGCCATTTGGAAATCTTTTGTGAAGGGTCAAATTTTTTTCCCCATTTAAAAATTAAGTTTATCTTTTTAATATTGATTTGCAAGGTCTTTACAGTATAACTTGTATTATATTGTA
Organism: Macaca fascicularis; assembly: GCF_037993035.2. NCBI lineage: Eukaryota > Metazoa > Chordata > Mammalia > Primates > Cercopithecidae > Macaca > Macaca fascicularis. The sequence continues at coordinate 198,190,905 of NC_088377.1, read as the reverse complement.
ATACAAATGGATAAGATTTCTTTGTCAGATATATATATATATATACAGCACATATTTCTTTCCCACTCTGTGGATGCCTTTCACTCTTAATGATATCTTCTGATCGACAGAAATTATTAATTTTAATATAGTTCAATTTATTAAAATTTTTTGAGTACTTTTTATGTCCCGGTTAAGAAATCGCTGTTTACTCTAAGACTGACGTTCTCTTGTTCTTTCCTCGAAATGCTTTATTGAATTATTCTCATTTAAATTTGCAGTCTATCTAGAATTTATTTTTTGTGTCTGGTGCAAGGTAGGAGTCATACTTTTTTCTCCCACAGGAATGTCCAGTTGCTCCAGCACTATTTATGACTTTTGTCACAGATAGGTAACTGAATATTCATAAGATTTAATTTTAGACTTTATGCTGTTTTATTGGTCTATTTGTCTTTAGTTTTATTATTATTTTTAAATTTGAGACAGGGTCTCACTCTCTTGCTCAGGCTGTAGTGCAGTGGCGCAATCATGGCTCACTGCAGCCTTGACTTCCCAGGCTCAGGCGATCCTCCCACCTCAGCTTCCCAAGTAGCTGGGACTACAGGCGTGAATCATACAGGTGTGCACTAGCAGACCCAGCTAATCTTTTAAATTTTTGTAGAGGTGAGGTCTCCCCGTGTTGACCAGATCTGTCTCCTGGGCTCAAGTGATCCTCCTGCTCTTTGGCTTTAGTTTTAATTAATTAGATATTCTAGAATTTCGGTTGAGAAAGGGACACATGTTAAAACAGTCCAGAGCTTTGTCTACTCCCCTGAAAACAACTCGGTTTTGGTACTGATTACAGAGTTCTTTAGTTCTGACTCTCCTCGCCCCTGTTTCCCTCAATCCAGCACCCCTGGCTGGTTGAGTCTATTCCATCTTCTACAGAACCAGCATAGACAGTGACCAGGCTCAGGGTTCCCAGTCTTTGGCATTTCTTTCTCAAATGATTTATATTTAGAGTGAATGTAAATACTTGCTTTTTCTGTAAGACCTGTTGCCAATTTTTGGAATTATTAAATTGTTTCTGATTTTGCTACATAATGCTATAATTGCTTAACTTTTTAATCATGATAAGATATATATATATAACATACAATTTACCATATCTAAATATACAGTTCAGTGGCATTAAATACATTCACATTGTTGTGCAACCACCACCACTATCCATTTCCAGAACTTTTTCATCACCTGAAACTTGATACCCATGAAACAGTAACTCTCCATTCCCCACTGTCTCCAGCTGCTGGTTCTGCCTATATGAATCTGACTGTTCCAAGTTGAACCACAAAATATTTGTCCTTTTCTGTCTGGCTTATTTCACTTAGCATAATGCCTTCAGGGTTCACCTGTGTTGTAGCATGTGTCAGAATTTCTTTTTCTTTTTTTTTTTTTTTTGAGACAGAGTCTTTGTTGCCCAGGCTAGAGTTCAATGGCGTGATCTCAGCTCATTGCAACCTCTCCCTCCCTGGTTCAAGCAATTCTCCTGCTTCAGCCTCCCGAGTAGCTGGGATTACAGGCGTGCGCTACCATGCTTGGCTAATTTTTGTATTGTTAGTAGAGATGGGGTTTCACCATGTTGGCCAGGCTGGTCTCGAACTCCTGACCTCAGGTGATCCACCCGCCTCAGCCTCCCAAAGTGCTGGGATTACAGGTGTAAGCCACTGCGCCTGGCCTAATTTTTGTGTTTTTTGTAGAGATGGGGTTTTGTTATGTTGCCCAGGCTAGTCTCAAATTCCTGGCCTCCCAAAGTGCTGGGATTACAGGCCAACGCACCTGGCCCAGAATTTGTTAAGACTGAATATATTTTCTTTTTGTGTATACTGTATTTTGCTTATCCATTCAATCATCAATTGACCTGAGTTGTTTCCATTTTTGGCTATTGTGAATAATGCTGCTGTGATCATGGGTGTGGAAATATCTATTAGAGTCCCTGTTTTCAATTCAGAAGTAAAATTGCTGGATTATATGATAATTCTATGTTTAATTTTTTGAGGAACTGCCATACCATTTTCCACAGAGGCTTTACCATTTTATATTCCCTCTGGCAAGGAGCCAGGATTTCCGGTTCTTCCACATCTTCACCAACACACGTTGTTTTCTGTTTTTCTTCTTTTTTTTTAAAATGGATGTGAAATGGTATCTTATGGTGGTTTCGATCTGCATTTCCCTAATAGTGAAGTTCAGGATTGTTTCATGTGCTTATTGACTATATGTACATCTTCTTTGGAGAAATATCTGTTCTTTGCCTGTTTTTGAATTGCGTTGCTTCATTTTTGTTGTTGAGTTCTAGGAGTTGTTTATATATTCTGAATATTAACCCTTTATCAGGCATGTGATTTGCAAACACTTCTCTCCCATTCTGTAGGGTTGCCTTTTTTACTCTAATGATAGTGTCCTTTGATGCACAAAAGTTTTTAATTTTGTAGTCTAATTTATCTATTTTTTCATTTGTTGCATGTGTTTTTTTGTGTCATCCAAGAATTCATCACCAGCTCCGGCATCATGAAGGTTTTCCTCTAAGAGTTGTATAGTTTTAGCTCTTATGTTTAGGTCTTTGATCATTTTGAATTAATTTTTGTGTACAATATAGTGTTTAACTTTTAAATACTCATGTAATAATTTTGTCTTCTGTGTTATGAATATCTCATAGATCTCTTGTCAGTTGCTTTAGTGATCATATTTGACTTTGGCTATTAATATCAGGTAGTAATGATTCATTTGCTTTCTTTTGAGAGCTAGCTGTGAAATCCTAAGACTTCTGAGTAGACCTTGTCTTGGCTAAGAGGACCCCAGGAAACCTTAAAAACTGAATTCCCAGCCAGAATGTGATGGGAGATCTGACACGCCTTGTTATACCCACTCCCTTTTGAGGTTTAAAAACAACAACTGACCAGCATTAATGTTAAAATAGAGATCTTAAGACTGAGAGAACAGACTCTTTGTGGCAATAAAATACCAAACGGTGGACAAGATGTAGGGCCATGCCAAGCAAGGGTTAAGTAAAGCACCCCCCGCGCCCCCCCTTAAAGAATAAACTCGGTTCTAACTATCTCAAAGTGTTTCTTTTTTCCTAGCAGCTAAACAAGTACTGGCCTCCAGATAAGCAATATTAATAACTGCAGCTCATTCACTGCCAGACCCTGACTAACTGACCCTCACTCCCCTGTTCCACAAGCTATAACTACAGCTTTGATTGGATAAGAGACTGATTTCAGTAACTTTGTCCTGATAAGAGCACTGAGCATGAACTGGTTCTGGCCAGTTTACAGAGGCTGTGCACTTGAGTGCCTTCATGTCCCTGCTTCGCCATCTGACTACAGGGCCTCATTGTAATGCGTTTAGATGTTAAGTCTCCACCCACAAGTGAATGCGGATAAGTATGTAACATACATGTTTATTCAGCCTGCATGTGCATGACCTCCCCCACTTTGTGAATATTCATAGCTCCTCCTATAACCTGTTAAATATATAAACTTGGCCAACCCGTTCAGCAGAAATCCCTGTTCTATCCTCCCTTGAAGTGTCTGTTTCTGTGCTCTGCGGGAGGATGCTTCTCAGCCATCAGGATTGCCACCTTGTAGGCTGTGACTCTCTTCAAAATTATTTTTGAGGCAGAGTGTCGTTCCGTCACTCAGGCTGGAATGCTGTGGCACAAACACGGCTCACTGCAGCCTCTACCTCCCAGGCTCAAGAGATCTTCCTACTTGAGCCTTCCAAGTAGCTGGGACTACAGGCACATACAACCATACCTGGCTGATTTTTGTATTTTTTGTAGAGACGAGGTTTCACCATGTTACCTAGGCTGGTCTTGAACTCCTGGGCTCAAGTTATTCACCCACCTTAGCCTCCCAAAGTATTGGGGTTACAGGTGAGTCACTGCAAGTCTTTTTTTTTTTTTTTGGGACAGAGTTTCACTCTGTCACCCAGGCTGGAGTGCAGTGGCACGATCTCAGCTCACTGCAACCACTGTCTCCTGGGTTCAAGCAATTCTTGTGCCTCAGCCTCTTGAGTAGCTGGGATTACAGGTGCCCACCACCACACCTGGCTAATTTTATTTATTTATTTATTTATTTATTTATGATGTGGAGTCTTACTCTGTCATCTAGGCCGGAGTGCAGGGGCATGATCTAGGCTCACTGTAACCTCTGCCTCCTGGGTCAAGTGATTCTCCTGCCTCAGCCTCCCACTGGGATTACAGGCGCCTGCCACCATGCCTGGCTAATGTTTTTGAATTTTTAGTAGCGACGGGATTTCACCATGTTGGCCAAGCTGGTCTCGAACTCCTGACCTCAAGTGTTCCTCCTGCCTTGGCCTCCCAAAATGCTGGGATTACAGGTGTGAGTCAATGCGCCTGGCCATTTTTGTATGGACAGGTTCTTTCCATGTTACCCAGGCTGGTCTTGAACTCTCCCGGCCTCAAGTAATCCTTCTGCCCCAGCTTCCCAAAGTGCTGGAATTAGAGGTGTGAGCCACCATGCCCAGCCTGGCTGTGCAATCTGAATTCTTCCTTATCCTGGGTATGGCTTAAGCTCCCCTCTTGGCTATAATATTTTTGGAACCAAGTCTGGGGTTGACTGGGACTTTTTTTTTTTTTTTTTTTCCATGGAGTCTCGCTCTGTCACCCAGGCTGGAATGCAGTGGAACGATCCCAGCCCACTGCATCCTCCGCCTCCCAGGTTCCAGTGATTCTCCTGCCTCAGCCTCCCAAGTAGCTGGGATTACAGGCGCCCACCACCATGCCTGGCTAATTTTTGTATTTTTAATAGATTTGGGGTTTTGCCATGTTGGCCAAGCTGCTCTCGAACTCCTGACCTCAGGTGATCCGCCCCCACCTCAGCCTCCCAAAGTGCTGGGATTACAGGCCTGAGCCACCGTGCCTGACCAGACTGGGACTTTTACAACAGAGATTTTCGAACCTTCCCATTTAGTTGGCTTCTTTTAGGCCAAATGAGAGGTGGGAGATAATGGGGATAGAAGGAATTATCCTTCACCTGCTGCTTCTCTAGGTGAGTTTACCTGCTGTTTTCTGCCAATGTCTTGCCCTCAACTCTATGGCTTACCCTTTGTGCGGCAGATCAAAAACTTTAGTCCTTCCCACTTGAGGATAGTGGTTGGGCAGAAGATGGGAACCAGTCACCAATCTGGTATGTAAGTTCAGAATACAGTTATCTTGGAGTCTGTAGTCTTTTCTGACCTTTGTCATTGCCCTCCAGCCAAAGACTACCAAGAGCACACCTGTAGTTGGACAAATTGGGCTTATTGCATATTGCAGTGAGTTCCGTGGGGAACTGTGGGGTGTTCAAGTAACTTTTCAAGTGGGATTTGGGCTTCTACTAGGTAGTTTGGGAAGGGTTTAAGGAAGTGAGGCTTTGATCTATATGGGATGCTGTTAGGAAGCTGGAATAATTCTGTAATTGGATAGCTTAAGAAATCTTTTCTAGGCCGGGCGCGGTGGCTCAAGCCTGTAATCCCAGCACTTTGGGAGGCCGAGACGGGCGGATCATGAGGTCAGGAGATCGAGACCATCCTGGCTTACACGGTGAAACCCTGTCTCTACTAAAAAATACAAAAAACTAGCCGGGCGAAGTGGCGGGCGCCTGTAGTCCCAGCTACTCGGGAGGCTGAGGCAGGAGAATGGCGTGAACCCGGGAGGCGGAGCTTGCAGTGAGCTGAGATCCGGCCACTGCACTCCAGCCTGGGCGACAGAGCATGACTCCGTCTCAAAAAAAAAAAAAAAAAAAAAAAAAAAGAAATCTTTTCTAGAAGGAGAGAAGACTGGAATAAAGCTAAAGCTGTAACTGGTAAAGAAGCAACAGTCATTCCTGTTAGCCAGGATAGAGAGACGGTCATTTTTGTGATTTGGACAATGTTCATGTTTTTTGCTTGTGTTCAGGAGTGATTACAGAGTGGTCTTGTTTAGTCTTTATCCATCATGGTCTTGTCTGATATTGATGTTCTCTGAAACTGTTTATGTTCTACGGAAGAGTCAGTCATCAAGGCCGAGGTGTGGGCCTTGCTCTGAGTTGCTTGCCAGTTTACAGCAACACCAAGACCCAGCTGTGATATCACCAGGCCAGCTCCCAGATGTCAGGGGCTGCTTTTCTTTTTCTCACGTGGTTGTAAAGTCTTCTAGTGGAATGGTGTATTAGAAACAAATCCAATAGCCAACATACGTTGAAGTGATTTTCTAACATAGAAGAGCAAGAAGGAATGGGATAGAGGTATAAAGGTTTCATTGTATTTGGCTTTTCTAAACTGGGTTAAATCAGCTTCCCCTCTGTGGTGGGCCGCATAATGGCCCCTGAAGTTGGTAATCCATGTGATAATCCCTGGAACCTGTGGTATGTTACTTTCCATGGGTAAAGGGATTTTGCAGATGTGAGTACCTTAAAGGGGAGTTACCTGAATTACCTGGGTGGGCTCTGTTGATCCCAGGGTCCTTGTGGGAGAGGCGGGAGGGTCAGAGTCAGAAGGAGATAGGATGACAAAGACAGAGTTGGAGTGATGCCCTTTAAGGAAGGAGGAGGGACCGTGAGCCAAGGAGTGTGGGCGGCCTCCAGAAGCTAGAAATGTCAAGGAGATGGATTCTTTCCTAGAGTCTCCAGAAGGAACCAACCTTGCTCACACCTTGGTTTTAGCCCAGTGAAACTCAGTAAATTTGTGTTGTTTTAAGTCACTAAGTTTGTGTTATTTGGTTACAGCAGCCATAGGAGATTCCTACTCTTTCATCAAGAGGCTTTGACTTTCACTGCTGTCCCTGTAGATCTTACCACTCCCTAGTTGTAGACTTGAGGTTAAAGGAAACTGGGACATTCTAATTACATTTGAGATAATTTTTCCTGTCTTCCTATACTGTCCTCCTTTTTTTTTTTTTTGGTCCTGAGATGGAGTCTTGCTCTGTTGCCCAGGCTGGAGTCCAGTGACGTAATCTTGACTCACTGCAGCCTCCGCCTCCTGAGTTCAGGCGACTCTCCTGCCTCAGCCTCCCAAGTTGCATGGATTACAGGTGTGTACCACTACACCTGGCTAATTTTTGTATTTTTAGTAGAGACAGGTTTCACCTGTCGTCCAGGGTGGTCTCGAACTCCTGACCTCAGGTGGTCTACCCGCCTCGGCTTCCCAAAGTGCTGTGATTACAGGCGTGAGCCACCGTGCCTGGCCCTGTCCTCCTTTTTTAAAACTTTATTTTATTGCAGTAAGAATACCTAATGTGAGATCTACCCTCTTAATAAAAAGTTTTTTTTTTTTTTTTTGAGACGGAGTCTCGCTCTGTCGCCCAGGCTGGAGTGCTGTGGCCGGATCTCAGCTCACTGCAAGCTCCGCCTCCCGGGTTTACGCCATTCTCCTGCCTCAGCCTCCGAGTAGCTGGGACTACAGGCGCCCGCCACCTCGCCCGGCTAGTTTTTTGTATTTTTTGGTAGAGACGGGGTTTCACCGGGTTAGCCAGGATGGTCTTGATCTCCTGACCTTGTGATCCACCCGTCTCGGCCTCCCAAAGTGCTGGGATTACAGGCTTGAGCCACCGCGCCCGGCCTTTTTTTTTTTTGAGTCAGAGTCTCGCACTGTTGCCCAGGCTAGAGTGCAATGGTGTGATCTCGGCTCACTGCAACCTCTGCCTCCCAGGTTCATGCAATTCTTCTGCTTCAACCTCCTGAGTAGCTGGGATTACAGGTGCCTGCCACCACGTCCAGCTAATTTTTTGTATTTTTAGTAGAGACGGGGTTTCCCTATGTTGGCCAGGCTGGTCTCAAACTCTTGACCTCGTGATCTGCCTGCCTCGGCCTCCCAGAGTACTGGGATTACAGGCATGAGCCACTGCACCTAGCCCCTCTTAACGAATTTTTAAGTGTGCAATTATATTGTTGACTATAGGTATAATGTTGTACAGCAGATTTCTAGAGGTTACTCATCTTGCTTGACTGAAGCTTTATGACCATTGATTAGTAACTCTCAATATCCTTCCCTGTCCCTGTCCCTGAGAACCACCATTTCCACTCTTTGAGTCTGTGAATTTGACCATTTTAGATACCTTATATAAGTGGGATCATGCAGTATTTGTCTTCCTGTGACTCTCTTTTTCACTTAGGTTAATGTCTTCAAGATTCATCTATGTTGTTGCATATTGCAGAATTTCCTTTTTTTACCCCCTTGAGATGGAGTCTCACTCTCTTGCCCAGGCTGGAATGTGGTGACTGCAGCCTTGACCTGCTGGGCTCAAATGATCCTCCCACCTCAGCCTTCTAAGTAGCTGGGACTACTGGCACCCACTGCCATGCCTGGATAATTTTTTTATTTTTTGTAGAGATGAGGTCTCACTGTGATGCCCAGGCTGGTCTCAAACTCCTGAGCTCAAGTGATCCTCCTGCCTTGGCCTCCCAAAGTGCTGGGATTATAGGCACGAGCCATCATGCCCAGCTGAATATCCTTTTTTCAAATATTTTTAAAGGTGAATAGTATTCCATTGTATACTACGTTTTCATTATCCATCCGTTAATAGACATTTAGGTTGTTTCTACATCTTTGCTATTGTGAATATTGCCTCGGTGGATATAGGAGTGCTAATATCTTTGGGATTGCGATTGCGATGGTGATTCTTTAGGATAAATAGTCAGAAGGGAGATTGCTGAATCATATGGTAGTTCTGTTTCTAATTTTTTCAGGAACCCACATATTTTCCATAGCAGCTGCATCATTTTGCATTCTCATCAACAGTCTGCAAGGGTTCCGATTTCTCTTCAGCCTTGTCAACACTTGTCTTTTTTTTTTTTTAATCATAGCCATCCTAACAGGTGTGAGGTGATAACTCATTGTGGTTTTGATTTACATTGCCCTGGTAATTAGTGACATTGAGCATTTTTTCATATATATGTTGGCTGTTTGTATGTCTTTAGAGAAATGTTTTATTCAAGTCCTTAGCCTGTTTTTAAATCAAGTTATTAGTTGTTTTTACCTTTGTGCTGTGGAAGTTTCTTACGTATTTTGGATATTAACCCCTTTTCAGATGCACAATTTGTAGATATTTTCTCTCATTTCCATCACTGTGTTGATTGTCCACTTTGCTGTACAGAAGCTTTTTAGTTTTATGTATTCCCACTTACATATTTTTGTTTTTATTGCCTGTGCTGTTGGTGTTATATCCGTGATATCATTGCCAAGGCCAGTGTTGTGAAGGCTTCCCTCTGTGTTTTTCTCTGAGAGTTTTATAGTTTCATGTTTTCCGTTTAAGTCTTTAATCCTTTGTAAGTTGATTTTTGTGTATGGTGTGAGAGAAGGCTGCATTCTTTTGAATGTGAATCTCCTGTTTTCCCAACACCATTTGTTGAGGACGTTTTTCTTTCCCTGTTGTGTATTATTTGCAGCCTTGTGTAAGATCAGGTGACTGTACATAAATGGATTTATTTCCGGGCGCTCTATTCTGTTCCGTTGTTCTATATATCTGTCTTTATGTCAGTACCATACTATTTTGATAACTAGCTTTGTGTAATAATATATTTTGAAATCAGGAGGTGTGATACCTCCAACTTTGTTCTTTCTCAAGATTAACTTGGCTATTTGTGGTCGTTTGTCATTCCATAAGATTTTTAGAATTATTTTTTCTATTTCTGTTTAAAAAAATGCCACTGGGGGCTGGGTGCAGTGGCTCATGCCTGTAGTCCCAGCACTTTGGGAAGCCGAGGTGGGTGGATCGCCTGAGGTCAGGAGTTCAAGACCAGCCTGGCTAACGTGGTGAAACCCCGTTTCTACTAAAAGTACAAACATTGGCCAGGCGTGGTGGAGCATGCCTGTAATCCCAGCTACTCGGGAGGCTGAGGCAGGAGAATCACTTGAACCCAGGAGGCAGAGGTTGCAGTGAGCTGAGATTGTGTCACTGCACTCCAGCCTGGGTGGCAGAGTGAGTCTCCGTCTCAGAAAAAAAAAAAAAATACCGTTGGGATTTTGACAGGGCTTGCATTGAATCCGTAAATTGCTTGTGTATTATGGATATTTTGACAATATTAAGTCTTCCAATCCACGAACATAGGGTGTCTTTCCATTTGTCTGTGCCTTTTTTAATTTCCTTTTTTTTTTTTTTTTTAGTTTTAAATTTTTTATTTCCATAGGTTTTTGGGAAGCAGGTGGTATTTGGTTACATGAGTTAAGTTCTTTAGTGGTGACTTGTGAGATTTTGGTGTACCCATCACACAAGCGGTATATACTGAACCCAATTTGTAGTCTTTTATCCCTCACCCCTTTCCCACCCTTTCCCCCTGAGTCCCCAAAGTCCATGTGTCATTCTTATGCCTTTGCATCATCATAGCTTAGTTCCCACTTGTGAGTGAGAACATGCGATGTTTGGTTTTCTGTTCCTAGGTTACTTCACTTAGAATAAGTCTCCAATCCCATCCAGGTTGTTGCGAATGCCATTATTTCATTCCTTTTTATGACTGGATAGTATTCCATTGTTATATATACCACAGTTTCTTTATCCACTTGTTAATTGATGGGCATTTGGGTTGGTTCCACATTTTTGCAACTGCATATTGTGCTGCTATAAACGTGTGTGCAAGGATCTTTTTTGTATAATGACTTCTTTTCCTCTGGGTAGATACCCAGTAGTGGAATTGCTGGATCTAATGATAGTTCCACTTTTAGTTCTTTAACACCTCTCCACACTGTTTTCCATAGTGGTTGTACTAGTTTACATTCCCACCAGCAGTGTAAAAGTGTTCCCTGTTCACTGCATCCATGCCAACATCTATTCTTTTTTGTTTGTGATTATGGCCATTCTTGTGAGAGTAAGGTGGTATCACATTGTGGTTTTCATTTGCTTTTCCCTGATCATTAGTGATGTTGAGCATTTTTTCATAGGTTTATTGGCTATTTGTATATCTTCTTTTGAGAATTGTCTGTTTATGTCCTTAGCCCACCTGTTTTACCTTTGAGACAGAGTCTCACTCTGTCACCCAGGCTGGAGTGCAATGGCACCATCTCAGCTCACTGCAAGCTCTGCTTCCTGGGCTCACGCCATTCTCCTACCTCAGCCTCCTAAGTAGCTGGGACTACAGGCACCCGGCACCATGCCTGGCTAATTTTTTGTGTTTTTAGTAGAGACGGGGTTTTACCATGTTAGCCAGGATGGTCTCAATGTCCTGACCTTGGGATCTGCCTGCTTCGGCCTCCCAAAGTGCTGGGATTACAGGCATGAGCCACCGCGCCTGGCCCCTTAGCCCACTTTTTGATGGGATTGTTTGTTTTTCTCTTGCTAATTTGAGTCCACTGTAGATTCTGGATATTGGTCCTTTGTCAGATGTATGATTGTGAAGATTTTCTCCCATGCTGTGGGTTTTCTGTTTACTTTGCTGATGGTTCCTTTTGCCATGCAAACCTCTTTAATTCTCAGCTGTTTATCTTTGTTTTTATTGCATTTGCTTTGGATTCTTAGTTATGAAATCTTTTCCTAAGCCAATGTCTAGAAGGGCTTTTCTGATATTATCTTCTAGAATTTTTATAGTTTCAAGTCTTAGATTTAAGTCCTTGATCAATCTTGAGTTGATTTTTATGTAAGGTGAGAGATGAGGATCCAGTTTCATTCTCCTTCGTGTGGCTTGCCAATTATCTCAGCACCATTTGTTGAATAGGGTGTCCTTTCCCCACTTTATGTTTTTGTTTGCTTTGTGGAAGATCAGTTGGCTGTATTTGGGTTTATTTCTGGGTTCTCTATTCTGTTCCACTGGTCTGTGTGCCTGTTGTTATAGCAGTACCATGCTGTTTTGGTGACTATGGCCTTATAGTATAGTTTGAAATCAGGTAATGTGATACCTCCAGATTTGTTCTTTTTGTTTAGACTTGCTTTGGCTACATGGGCTCTTTTTTGGTTCCATATGAATTTTAGGATTGTTTTTACTAGTTCTGTGAAGAATGATGGTGGTATTTTGATGGGAATTGCGTTGAATTTGTAGATTGCTTTTGGCAATATGGTCATTTTCACAATATTGATTCTAACCATCCATGAGCATGGGATGTGTTTCCATTTGTTTGTGTCATCTATGATTTCTTTCAGCAGTATTTTGTAGTTTTCCTTGTGGAGGCCTTTCACCTTCTTGGTTAGGTATATTCCTAAGTGTTTTATTTATTTATTTTTTTGCAGCTGTTGTAAAAGGGGTTGAGTTCTTGATTTGATTCTTAGCTTGGTCGCTGTTGATATATAGGAGAGCTACTGATTTTTATACATTAATTTCGTCTCCTGAAACTTGGCTGAATTCATTTATCAGTTTTAGGAGCTACTTGGAGAAGTCTTTTATTTTATTTTATTTTATGTTTTTTGAGACGGAGTCTCACTCTCTCGCCCAGGCTGGAGTGCAGTGGCCGGATCTCAGCTCACTGCAAGCTCCGCCTCCCGGGTTCACGCCATTCTCCTGCCTCAGCCTCCCGAGTAGCTGGGACTACAGGTGCCCGCCACCTCGCCCGGCTAGTTTTTTGTATTTTTTAGTAGAGACAGGGTTTCACCGTGTTAGCCAGGATGGTCTCGATCTCCTGACTTCATGATCTGCCCGTCTCGGCCTCCCAAAGTGCTGGGATTACAGGCTTGAGCCACAGAACCCGGCCTGGAGAAGTCTTTAGGGTTTTCTAGGTATACAATCATATCATCAGCAAACAGCAACAGTTTGATTTCCTCTATACCAATTTGGATGCCCTTTATATATTTCTCTTGTCTGATTGCTCTGGCTAGGACTTCCAGCATTATGTTGAATAGAAGTGGTGAGAGTGGGCATCCTTTTCTTGTGCTATTTCTCAGAGGGAATGCTTTCAACTTTTCTCCATTCAGTATTATGTTGGCTGTGGGTTTGTCATAGATGGCTTTTATTACATTGAGATATGTCCCTTGTAGGTAGATTTTGCTCAGGGTTTTAATTATAAAGCGATGCTGGATTTTGTTCCATGCTTTTTCTGCGTCTGTTGAGATGATCATGTGATTTTTGTTTTTAATTCTGTTTATGTGGTGTATCACATTTATTGACTTGCGTATGTTAAACCTTCCCTGCATCTGTAGTATGAAACACACTTGATCAACACTTTCTAATATGTTTTTGGATTCGGTTAGCTAGTATTTTGTTAAGGATTTTAGCATCTATGTTGATAGAGGATATTGGTCTGTAGTTTGATTTTTTTGTTATGTCCTTTCCTGGTTTGGTGTTAGGATGATACTGGCTTCATAGAGTGATTTAGGGAGGATTCCCTCTTTATCTTGTGGAATAGTGTCAATAGGATTGGTACCAATTCTTGTTTAATTGTCTGGTAGGATTCAGCTATGAATCCATCTGGTCTTGGACTTTTTTTTGTTGGTAAATTTTAAAATTACCATTTTACTCTTACTGCTTGTTTTTGATCTATTTGGGGTATCTAATTCTTCCTGATTTAAGCTAGGGGGTTGTGTCTTTCCAGGAATGTATTCATCTCTTCCGGGTTTTCTAGTTTACATGCCTAAAGGTATTCATAATAGCCTCGAATCCTCTCTTATTTTCTTGGTTAATCTTGCTAATGGTGTATCAATTTTATTTATCTTTTCAAAGAACCAGCTCTTTGTTTCATTTATCTTTTGTATTGTTTTCTGTTTGTTTCAATTTCATTTAGTTCTGCTCTGATCTTGGTTATTTCCTTTGTTCTGCTGGATTTGGGTTTGATTTGTTCTTGTTTTTCTTGTTCCTTGAGGTGTGACCTTAGATCGTCTATCTGTACTCTTTCAGACTTTCTGATGTAAGCATTTAGGGCTATGAACTTTCCTCCTAGCACCACCTTTGCTGTATCCCAGAGATTTTGGTAGGTTGTGTCACTATTATTGTTTGGTTTGAAGAATTTTTAAATTTCCATCTTGATTTCATTGTTGACCCAGTGATCATTCAGGACCAGGTTATTTAATTTCCATGTATTTGTCTGGTTTTGAAGGTTCCTTTTGGAGTTGATTTCTAGTTTTATTCCACTGTCGTCAGGGAAGTAGTTGGTATAATTTCAGTTTTCTTAAATTTATTGAGACTTGTTTTGTGTCCTATCATATGGTCCGTTTTGGAGGAAGTTCCATGCTCTGATGAATGAAATGCATACTCTGCGGTTGTCGGGTAGAATGTTCTGTAAAGATCTGTTAAGTCCATTTGTTCCAGGGTATAGTTTAAGTCCATTGTTTCTTTGTTGACTTTCTATCTTGATGACCTGTTTAGTGCTGTCAGCGGAGTATTGAAGTCCCCCACTATTATTGTGTTACCATCTATCTCATTTCTTAGGTCTAGTAGTAATTGTTTTGTAAATTTGGGAGCTCCAGTGTTAGGTGCATATATATTTATGACTGTGATACTTTCCTGTTGGACAAGACCTTTTATCATTATATAATGTCCCTCTTTGTCTTTTTTAACTGCTCTTACTTTAAAGTTTGTTTTGCCTGATGTAAGAATAGCTACTACTGCTCACTTTTGGTGTCCATTTGCATGGAATGTCTTTTTCCACCCCTTTACCTTAAGTTTATGTGAGTCCTTATGTGTTAGGTGAGTCTCTGGGAGGCAGCAGATGGTTGGTGAATTCTTATCCATTCCGCAATTCTGTATCTTTTAAGTGGAGCATTTAGGCCATTTACATCCAATGTTAGTATTGAGATGTGAGGTACTATTCTATTCATCGTGCTATTTGTTGTGTTGCCTGTATACCTTTTTTTTTTTTTAAATTGTATTTTGTTTTATACAAAGGTCCTGTGAGAATTATGCTTTAAAGAGGTTCTGTTTTGATGTGTTTCCAGGATGTGTTTCAAGATTTACGCCTCCTTTTAGCAGTTGCGGTAGTTCTGGCTTGGTAGTGGCAAATTCTCTCAGCATTTGTTTGTCTGAAAAAGACTGTATCTTTCCTTAATTTATGAAGCATAGTTTCACTGGATACAAAAGTTTTGGCTGATAATTGTTTTGTTTAAGGAGGCTGAAGATAGGGCCCCAATCCCTTCTAGCTCGTAGAGTTTCTCCTGAGAAATCTGCTGTTACTCTGGTTTTTCTTTGTAGGTTACCTGGTGCTTTTGCCTCACGGCTCTTAACATTCTTTCCTTCATCTCGACTTTTAATAAGTTGATGACAGTGTGCCTAGAAGATGATCTTTTTATGATTAGTTTCCTAAGTGTTCTTTGAGCTTCTTGTATTTGGATGTCTAGGTCTCTAGCAAGGCCTGGGAAATTTTCCTCAGTTATTTCCCCAAATATGTTTTCCAGACTTTTAGATTTCTCTCCTTCCTCAGGAATGGCAGTTATTCTTAGATTTGGTCACTTAACATAATCCCAAACTTCTTGGAGATGTTGTTCATTTTTTTCTTATTCTTTTCTTTGTCTTGTTGACTTGGGTTAATTCAAAAAGCTTGTCTTCGAGGTCTGAAGTTCTATCTTCTGCTTGTTTGATTCTGTTGCTGAGGCTTTCCAGAAAATTTTGCATTTCTCTAAGTGTGTCCTTTATTTCCTGAACCTTTGATTGTTTTTTATTTAAGCTGTATGTTTCATTGAAGATTTCTTTCCTCATTTCTTGTATCATTTTTTTGATTGTCTTAAATTGGACTTCACCTTTCTCTGGTACCTCCTTGATTAGCTTAATAACTGATCTTCTGAATTCTTTTTCAGGTAAATCAGGGATTTCTTCTTGGTTTGGATCCATTGCTGGTTAGCCAGTGTGATATTTTTGGAGGTGTTAAAAAACTTTGTCATATTACCAGAATTGTTTTTCTGGTTCTTTTTCATTTGGGTAGGCTATATCAGAGGAAAGGTCTAGGGCTCAAGGCTGCTGTTCAGATTCTTTTGTCCCCTGGGGTGTTCCACAGATGTAGTACTCTCCACCTTTTTCTAAGGATGTGGCTTCCTGAGGGCCGAGCTACAGTGATTGTTATCTCTGTTCTGTATCTAGCCACTCAGCAGGTCTACCAGGCAGGGCTGGTACTGGGGTTGTCTGCACAGAGTCCTGTGATGTGAACCATCTGCAGGTCTCTCAGCCGTGGATAACCGCACAGCATTTGGACTGTCTCCTGGATCCTGCAGGAGTAATCTGCTTCTTTCAGAGGGTCTTTGGGTTCTCTAGGCTTTCCTGGTTTATTCCTGCAGTAGTTCTAGAGCAAAGGTTCATGATGTGAGTCTCCACACACTGCTCCGTCTGTCCGAGTGGGAGCTGCAATCTAGTCCTGCCTCCCATTTGCCGTTTTTCCTACAAATGTAGCCTTCTTTAATTTCTTTCATCCATGTTTTATGGTTTTCAGGATACAGGTCTTTCACCTCCTTGGTTAAGTTTCTTCTTAGGTTTTTTTTTTTTTTTTTGAGACAGAGTTTTGCTCTTGTTACCCAGGCGAGTGATGTGATCTCGGCTCACCGGAGCATCCACCTTTGCCTCCCTGGTTCAAGCAATTCTTATGCCTCAGCCTCCCAAGTAGCTAGGATTACAGGCATGCGCCACCACGCCCAGCTAATTTTTGTATTTTTAGTAGAGATGGAGTTTCTCCATCTTGGTCAGGGTGGTCTCGAACTCCTGACCTCAGGTGATCCATCTGCCTGGGCCTCCCAAAGTGCTGGGATTACAGGCATGAACCACCGTGCCCAGCCTCTTCGTAGGTATTTTATTCTTTTTTTGTGCTATTGTAAGTGAGATTGTTTTACTAATTTCCTTTTTAGGTAGTTTATTAGTGGATGTTGATTTTTCTATCCTGCAACTTTATTGAATTTATTAGTTCTTTTTTTTTTTCTTTATAATTCAGTCTTCATGGAGACTGTCAGAAGTTGCTAGTGCTGACTGTATTGCAGGTCATCGTGGCGGGGTGTCAGGAAAAATAATCACACCTCAGATAAACCTGACCGGCTACGATACTACCACTATTCACAGCTAAATTTATTAGTTCTAACAGTTTGAAAAAAAACTGTTAAATGGTTTTTTTTTATATCTAAGATGATGTCTTTTGCAAATGGACAGTTTTACCTCTTCCTTTCTGATTTGAATGCCTTTTATTTCTTTTTCTTGCCTAATTGCTTTAGGTAGGACTTCTAGAACTATGCTGCATAAAAGTAAGTAAGAGTGGACATCTCTGCCTTGTGCCTGATCTCAGTGGGAAAGCTTTCAGTTTTTCACAATTCAGTCGGATAGCTGTGAGCTTTTCATATATGGCCTTTATTACATTGAGATGATTTCCATTTGTTTGTAGTTTGTAGTTTGTTGACAGTTTTTACCCTGAAAGGGTGCTGAATTTTTCAGGTGATTTTTCTGCCTATTGGGATGATCGTATGATTGCTATCTTTTATTTTATTAATGTGGTGTACCACAGTAATTGATTTTCATATATTGAACCATTCTTGCATCCTAGGCATAAATCCCACTTAGTCATGGTTTATGATCCTTTTAATGTGCTGTTGGATTCAGTGAGCTAGTATTTTGTTGAGGATTTTCGTGTCTGTATTCTTCAGGGATACTGGCCGGTAGTTTCTTCTTCTTATGGCTTCTTTGTCTGTCTTTGGTATCAGGGAATTGCTGGCTTTGTAAAATGTGTTTGATAGTGTTCTCTCCACTTGAGTTTTTTGAGGAGTTTGAGACAGATTGGTGCTAATTGCTCCTTAAGTGTTTGGTAGCGTTCATAAATGAAACCATCTGGTCCTGGGCTTTTCTCTTTCGGGAGGTTTTTGATTACTGATTCAGTCTGCGTGCTTCTTACAGGTTTGTTCAGACTTTCTATTTCTCCATGATTTAGTCTTGGTAGGATGTTATGTTTCTAGGAATTTATTCATTTCTTCTAGATTATCCACTTTGTTGGCATGTGGTTGTTTTTAGTAGTCTCATGATCCTTTTTATTTCGGAGGCATCAGTTGTAATGTGTCTTTCCTTTCTTATTTGAGTCTTCTCTTTCTTTCTTAGTCTAGCTAAGGGTTTGTCAGTTTTATCTTTTCGAAAAACAAACTCTTAGTTTTGTTGTTTTTTCCCTATTTTTCTATTTTTTATTTTGTTTATTTCTTCTCTAATCTTTGTTACCTCCTTCCTTCTGCTAACTTTGGGCTTAGTAGTTTTCTAGTTCCTTGAGCTGTAAAGTGAGTTATGCAGTACGATAGAATATAAGGTCTCCGAGAGCCTTAAGCTTTTTTTTCCCTTCTTTACATGTCTGTAGTAGATATTTGTAGATATTAATTCTTGATGATCTTAGGGTTTTGAATATTATATCCAAATATAGTACAGGTTAATTTCCTTGGTAGTAAGATAATTTAAGAAACTTAAGGCATTATGGGAAAGATAGACATGAGAGTCTGATGTTCAGAATTTATCTTTGAAAGCCTTTAGAAATGTTTTAACACTTAATAAAATGATTTTTAGAAAGAACACTACATGAAGACAATATGTTCTGATTTTACACTGTTAATATCTATTAGCATGATTTTTAACACTTATCTTTATATTGTGCAATGCCAGTTTTTACTTTTTATTTTTATTTTTTTTGAGACAGGGTCTCACTTTGTTACCCAGGCTGGAGTGCAGTGGCGTGATCACGGCTCACTGCAGCCTTGACCTCCCGGGCTCAGGTCCCATCTCAGCCTCTCAAGTAGCTGAGACTACAGGTTTGCACTACCACGCGTGGCTAATTTTTGTATTTTTTGTAGAGATGGGGTTTCACCATGTTTCCCAGGCTGGTCTTGAACTCCTGGGCTCAAGCTGTCTGCTCACCTTGGCCTCCCAAAGTGTTGGGATTACAGGTGTGAGCCACCTCACCTAGCCACTGCAAGTCTGCTTTTTCTTTTTCGAGATGGCGTCTTGCTCTGTTGCCCAAGCTGGAGTGCAGTGGCACGATCTAGTCTCACTGCAACCTCTGCCTCCCAGGTTCAAGCAATTCTGCTGCCTCAGCCTGGGATTATAGGCACGTGCCATCACACCTGACTGATTTTAGTATTTTTAGGAGAGACAAGGTTTCATCACGTTGCTCAGGCTGGTCTTGAACTCCTGACCTTGTGATCTGCCCGCCTTGGCCTCCCAAAGTGCTGGGATAACAGGCCTGATCCACTGCACCCGGCCTGCCACTGCAAGTCTTTAGCCAGGCGTGGTGGTGTGTGCTTATAATCCCAGCTACTTGGGAAGCTAAGGCAGGAGAATCGCTTGAACCCGGGAGGTGGAGGTTGCAGTGAGCCGAGATTGCACCACTGCACTCCAGCCTGGGTGACAAGAGTGAGACATCATCTCAAAAAAGAAAAACAAAAAACAAAAAACAAAAAAAAAGAAAATCTCCTTTTCATATTTGTAGATCTCATGATTGTTTAGTTGACACTTTATTTCTTGTCTTTTTCCCTTTTTCATTTGGACTTAAGGTACACAGAATTGCATTAATCACAGTCCTTGGTTCATTTTTAAAACTTTCATTTTTATTAAAAAAATTTTTCTTTCCACCATCCATAGCCTCTAAAAGTCTTGGGATTACAGGCATGAGCCATGGCACCAGCCACAACTGTTTTTTTTTTTTTTTTTGAAACAGTTTTATTGATTGTAGGTTGACATAATTTAGACATAAGTCCCTTATCAGACATATGACTTGCAAATGTTTGCTATTCTGTGGGTCTTTTTACTTTCTTGATTGTAGGACAAAAGTTTTAAATTTTGTTGACATTCAGTTTCTCTATTTTTTTTGTCTTTTGAGATTTTAATGTCATATGCAAGAAGACCTTGCCAACCTAAGGTCTTGTAGATTTACTTCTATACCTTCTTCCAGTAATTTTATAGGTTTAGCTCTTACATGTAGATCTACTTTCCGTTTTCAGTTAATTATTTTGTATGATGTAAGAAGTGGTCCCATCTCCATTCTTTTGCATATGGATATCCAGTTGTTCCAGCACCATTTGTTAAAAATGCTCTCTCCCCCATACCCCCAACTGAATTATCTCGATACTCTTGTTGAAAATCAATTGACCATAAATGTAAGGGTTTGTTTTTAGACTCTTAGTTCTGTTATTTTGGTCTATATGTCTATTTTTATACTAGTACTATACTGTCTTGACAAGTGCAGCTTTTTAGTAAGTTTAAAATTGGGGAAGTGTGAGTCTTCCAACTTTGCTCTTTTTTTCCACAGTTGTCTGATTTTTCTGGATTTGTTCCATTTTCATGTGAATTTAGGATAAATCTGTCAATTTCTGTAAGAAAATAAGAACTACAATTTTAGTAGCAATTATATTGAATGTATAGATCAATTTGGGAAGTATGATCCCATCAATATTAAATTCTTCATGAACATGTGATGTCTTTCTATATTCATAAATTTTTTAACGCCGTTCAATAATATTTTGTGGCTTCCAGAGTACAAGTTTGACGACTCTTTTGTTAAATTTATTCCTAAGTATTTTATTCTTCTTGATGCTATTTGAAATTGAATTTTTTTTTTTCTTTTTGCGATAGGGTCTCACTTTGTCACTGTGCCTGGAGTACAGTGGCATGATCATGGCTCACTGCGACCTCAAACCCCTAGGCTCAAGTGATCTTCCCACCTCAGCTTCCCTAGTAGCTGAGATTACAGGCATGCACCATCATGCCCAGCTACTTTTTATGTTTGTTGTAGAGCTGGTGTCTCTCTATGTTGCCTAGGCTGATCTTGAACTCCTGAGCTCAAGCGATCCTCCTGCCTTGACCTCCCAAAGTTCTGGTTTTATAGGCATGAACCACTGTGCCTGGCTGAAATGGAATTGCTTTTTTTTTTTTTTGAGATGGAGTCTCACCCTGTCGCCCAAGCTGGAGTGCAGTGGCGCGATCTCGGCTCACTGCAACCTCTGCCTCCCAGGTTCAAGCGATTCTCCTGCCTCAGCCTCCTGAATACCTGGGATTACAGGCATCCATCACTGTGCCCGGCTAATTGTTGTATTTTTAGTAGAGACAGGGTTTCACCATGTTGGTCAGGCTGGTCTTGAACTCCTGACCTCGTGATCCACCCGTGTCGGCCTCCCAAAGTGCTGGGATTACAGGCATGAGCCACTGTGCCTGGCCCTGGAATTGCTTTTTAAATTTTATTTTCAGATTGCTTATTGCTAGTGTTTACAAAATTGAGAAGTATTCTTTCATTTCTAGAGCACAAATCAGGAGTCAGGATTTCTATTTGGTTTTATGCCAAGTATATAGAGGTATATGAAAATGTTATTTTCTCATAAAAACCTATTTTCATTGCCTTATTTAACATTTATTGAATCTTCATTTGTAACATCCTATGGACCCTATCTTCACCCTCCAAGGCGTGCAGTGTGAATAAATTTAAAAATACATCATCATAGGTTTATTGTTTGAAACATATTAATATAGAGTGAAATTTGAATAAGGTGATAAGACATTTTTTCACTAACTTACAATTATCATATAGGCTGCTGTTATTAAAGTGCAGTGATTTGATAAAACCAATACAGATTGTTACAACTGGTTCTAATTATGTTTATAAACAAGAGTTAAGATTATGAAACCGGCCGGGCGCGGTGGCTCAAGCCTGTAATCCCAGCACTTTGGGAGGCCGAGGCGGGTGGATCACGAGGTCAGGAGATCGAGACTATCCTGGCTAACATGGTGAAACCCCGTCTCTACTAAAAATACAAAAAAAACTAGCTGGGCGTGGTGGCGGGCGCCTGTAGTCTCAGCTACTTGGGAGGCTGAGGCGGGAGAATGGCGTGAACCCGGGAGGCGGAGCTTGCAGTAAGCCGAGATCACGCCACTGCACTCCAGCCTGGGAGACACAGCGAGACTCCGTCTCAAAAAAAAAAAAAAAATAAGATTATGAAACCAACCTTTTTTGGAGGCACTTGGTTAGAAGAGCTTTGTAAATGGTTTTGATTTTCTTTTCAATAGCTACTTTGTGTGTGTGTGTGTGTGTGTGTGTGAGAGTCTCACTTTCGCCCAGGCTGGAGTGCAGTGGTGTGATCTCAGCTCACTGCAACCTCTACTTCCTGGGTTCAAGCGATTCTCTTGCCTCAGCCTCGCGAGTACCTGGGATTGCAGGTGTGTGCCACCACGCCTGGCTAATTTTGTTTTTTTGTATTTTTAGTAGAGATGGGATTTCACCATGTTGGCCAGGCTGATCTTGAACTTCTGTCCCCAAGTGATCCACTTGCCTTGGCCTCCCAAAGTGCTGGGATTACAGGTGTGAGCCACCACACCTGGTCTTCTCTAGTTATTAATAACACTTATTAATACTTTTGCTTGATAGTAAAATTAAAAAGTGCCTGCCTTATTAGTCCTCTATATAGCCTACTGCAATGGTAAATATATTTAGTGTATTTATTTTAGAAAGAGAAAAATTAAGTGAGAGAATATGTATCTCCTGTTAGTTCTGTTCCTCTAGAGAACCCTGACTAATGCAGTTAGGGTTCTTAGGAGAAATCGAGCCAATAGGATGTGTACATATATACAGAAAGATTTCTTATAAGTAGTTGGCTACGTGATTATGGAGACTGATAAGTCCCATGGTCTGCACTGGGCCCAGAACTGCTGATAGTGCAGTTTCATTCCTAGTCCAACAGTCTCAAGGCCCCGGCAGAGATGGTGTTTCAATATGAGTCCAAAGGCAGGAAAAAACTGATGTCTCAGCTTGAAGGCTGTCAGACAGAAGGAATTCCCTATTACTAAGTCTTTTTGCTTTATTCAGGCCTTCCACTGATTGGACGAGGCCCATCCACATTAGGTAGGGAGAGTTCTTTGTGTTTTGGATGCAAGTCTTGTATCACATACGCTGTTTACAAAAATTTCCCACTGTTATGTGACTTGTCCTTTCATTCCCCTAACGGTGTCTTTTGCAGAGCAGAAGTTTTTAATTATAAAGAAGTCCAGTTTATCACTTTTTCTTTCATGGATCATGCTTTTCATGTTGTATCTAAATAGTCATTGCCAAACCCAAGTTCACTTAGTTTTTTTTTCTATGTTATTTTCTAGAGGATTTATAGTTTTATATTTTACATTAGGTGTATGATCCATGATATCGTTTGGCTGTGTCCTCCACCAGATCTCGTCTTTTGCTCTGCCATCATGGTGCCGTACATTTCCCTCTAAGCACTGCATCTCACATATTTTCATAAGATGTATTTTCATTTTCTTTTAGTTCAAAATATTTTAAAACTTATTTTGAGACTTCTTTGACGATGTGTTTTTTAGAGGCTTTTTGTTTAATCCCCAAGAAGTTTTCCAGCTGTATTTCAGTTATGGATTTATAGTTTAATTCTGTTGTGATCTGAGAGCATAGTTGTTAGGAATTACATTGTTTTAAATTTGTTAAGGTATTCTTTATGACCCAGAATATGGAATGTCTTAGTGAGTGTTTTCATGTGAGCTTGACAATGCATATTATGCATTGTTGGATGAAATACTCTATAAATGTCAATTAGGTCCAGTTGATTGATGATGCCGTTCAGGTCAACTGTATACCCTTACTGATTTTCTGCCTGCTACATCTGCCAATTACTGGTAGAAGGATGTTGCAGTCTCCAACTATAATAGTAGATTAATCTATTTCTGTTTACATTTTTATCCATTTTTACCTCACGTATTTTGACTTTTTGTTAGTTCTTCTTGGAAAATTGACCCCTTATTACTATGTATTGCTGTTCTTTGTCCTGATAATTTTCTTTGCTCTGAAGTCTGCCTTGCCTGAAATTAATATAGCTGCCGTTCTCTTTTGATTAGTGTTAATACGGTTTGTCTTTCTCTGTCACTGTACTTTTAATCTCTTATATTTAAAGTATTTTTTTATAGACAACATATAGTTAAATATTTTTTTATCCACTCTGTCTCTTTTAATTGGTATATTTAGACTATTAATATTTAAAGTGATCATTGATGATATTGGTTTAATATTTACCATAGTTTTAACTATTTTCTATTGTCCTTGTTCTTGGTGGGTTTTTTT
This sequence comes from Macaca fascicularis, assembly GCF_037993035.2. Lineage (NCBI taxonomy): Eukaryota > Metazoa > Chordata > Mammalia > Primates > Cercopithecidae > Macaca > Macaca fascicularis. The sequence goes on along the minus strand of NC_088377.1, from coordinate 198,167,016 downwards.
GGTCTTTTTATCTGTCTTTGGTTCTAGTTGAGCATTTTATGAGTCTGTTTTCTTTCCTCTCTTAGCATACCAATTATACTTTTTTTAAAATAGTTTTAGTGATTGCCCTTGAGTTTGCAATTTACATTTGCAACTAATCTACCTCCACTTTCACATAACACTATATTGCTTCATGAGTAGTGCAGGTATATTAGGAGAGAATATTCCTAGTTACCCTCTTGCTGTCATTCATTTCACTTATCTAGAAGCTGTAATCACCAAATATATTATTGCTATTATTACTTTCAATAAATTGTTGTCTGTTACATTAAGAAAAAGAAAATAAAAGACTTTATTTTACATTCACTTACTTCTTCTCTGATGATCTTTTTTTCTTTTTTTTGTTTGTTTGAGATAGAGTCTCACTCTTGTCGCCCTGGCTGGAGTGCAGTGGCGCAACCTCTGCCTCTCAGGTTCAGGCGATTTTTGTGCCTCAAGCCTCCTGAGTAGCTGGGATTACAGGCACGTGCCACCATGCCCAACCAATTTTTGTATTTTTAGTAGAGATGGGGCTTCTCGATGTTGGCCAGGGTGGTTTCAATCTGCTGGGCTCCACCTACCTTGGCCTCCCACATTGCTGGGATTATAGCCGTGAGCTCAGCCACCGCGCCCTACACTGGCCTAATGATCTTTCTTTACATAGATTTGAATTTCTGTCCTGTGGTCATGTTGCTTTATGAAGATCTTTTAAAATTTCTTGCTAAGCCACTTACACCTCCAGTAAAAACAAAAAAAGAAAAAAAATTCTTACTAAGTAAGTCTATTGGCAACAAATTCCTTCAGTTTTTATTTGCCTGACAAACTCTATTTAGCTATCTATTTATTTATTGAGATGGAGTCTTGCTGTGTCGCCCAGGCTGGAGTATAGTGGCGCGATCTTGGCTCACTGCAAGCTCCGCCTCCTGGGTTCACACCATTCTCCTGCCTCAGCCTCCCAAGTTGCTGGAACTACAGGCGCCCGCCACTGCACCCGGCTAATTTTTTGTATTTTTAGGAGAGACAGGGTTTCACCTTGTTAGCCAGGATAGTCTCGATCTGACCTCGTGACCCGCCCACCTCGGCCTCCCAAAGTGCTGTCCTTTATTTTCAGAGGATAATTTTGGTGGATACAGAACTTTGGGTTGGTATTTTCACTTTTCATTTTTTCCTTTTAACATTTGAAATATTTTACTCCTTTCTTTTTGCTTGCATGGTTTCTGAAGAGAAGTCTGATGCAATTCTAATCTTTGATCCTCTATTTGTAAGGCATTTTTATTCCTGTAGCTTCTTTCAAGATATTCTCTTTATCTTTGATTTTCTGCAGCTTGCAGCATATGATATGCCTAGATATAGTTTTTTTTTGTGTGTGTGTTTATGTTGTTTGTTGGTCTGTGAGCTTTCTGGATCTGTTGTTTGGTGTTTGTATTAATTTTGGCAAATTATCAGCCATTATCACTTGAAATATTTTATCTGTTGCTTTCTGTCTTTTTCTGGTATTCCTGTTATGTATGTTATGCCTTTTGTAATTGTTCTGTACTTCTTGGCTGTTCTGTTTCTTTTCAGAATTGTTTTTTTTCTGTTTGCTTTTCAGCTTGGGAAGTTTCTATTGACGTATCTTCTAGTTGACTAATTGGTATGGTGTTAAGAGGTGGGGAGAGGGGAACATTCTGCAGTCTTGTGATTAGGTCTCAGTCTTTTATTGAGCCTATACCCCTGGTCTGTGACCTTCACAGGTGTCTAGTCTATTGATGAGCTCATCAAAGCATTCTTCATTTCTATTACAGTATGTTTGATTTCTCCCATTAAAACAAAATTTCTTCTTAACATTTCCATGTCTTTGCTGACATTACACATGTATTTTTGAATTTTGTCTACTTTTCCACCTTTGCATATTAATAATTAGTTTAGATTCAGACTCTTACAATCCTCAAATCTCTGTCATATGTGAGTCTGGTTCTGATGCTTTCTTTGTCTCTTTAGATTGTGATTTTTGCTTTTGAGCATGCTTTGTAATCTTTTGTGGGAAGCCGGATACGATGTAGGTAAAAGGGATTGAGGTAATTTGGCCTCAATTAGTGTTAGGTTTGGTGTTTGTGTGTGAGTTAGGCTGCTTACTGTTTGAAGTAGCTACAGGTTTCAGAGGGTATGATTTCCCCTAGTGTTCTTGTTTTTATCTCTTCTGTTGTCTTTGGTTTCCCCTAGAGACTACTTCTGAAATAGAATTTGAGCCTTGCAGTTCTTTTAGCTGTAATCTCCTGTTATTGTTCTTGAGCCTGATTGGTATGATGTTAAGAGGTGCGGGGAGGCGAACGTTCTGTGTAGTCTTGTGATTAGGTCAGAGTCTTTCATTGAGCCTATACTCCTGGTCTGTGACCTTCACAGGTCCTCCTTCCTTAGGTGAAGAAGGCTAGAGGGGGCTGAAGCTGGGTATCTCTCTTCTTCCAGGTTGATTAGACTCTGATACAATTCAAATAGGTTAGGCTCTGGGTAAAAATAGTTTCTCTTGCAGACAGGCCTTTCTTGAGGTGAACAGCATGCTCAGCATATTTCAGAATGGTTACTTTTTTCCTTTTCCTGCTGGAAGCTTGAAGGGATTTTATTTTAAAAATTTTTTAATTTTTATTTTTTTATTAACAGTTTCCCTAATCTTTACTCTGAGAACCTGGTAGGACTCCTGAAGGAAAAACTTTAAAAAAGTGTAGGAGTGCCCCCTGAGACTAGACTTCGGAGTTTTTATCTCTCTAGTTAGTCCACACTGATCCTCTAGTAATTCATCAATTACAGTTGAAGTGTTTTACCAGCACTGGCTCTAGCAGCAGGCTTCTGTACGAGGGCTTTTGTCTGTCCACTTTTTAGAGCAGTCGTTTGCCCTGTAATTTAACTTCTTTCATGGACTTAAGAAGAGTTGTTGACTTTCAGTTTGTTCAGTTTTTTTCTTGTTATGCGGATGGGAGAGATGACTTCCAAGCTCCTTTCGTGTTGGACTGGAAGCCAGAAGCCTCTGTGTTATCTTTTATGGGTTTATCTTTTGCCTTTATGTCTTTGATTGACTTGAGGATTGCTTTTAGTGTACGGTATGTGATGTATATAGGTTGTTTGTTTGTTTTAAATTTTATTCTGTGTGGGCCAGGCACGGTGGCACATGCCTGTAATCCCAGCATTTTAGGAGGCTGAGGTGGGTGGATCACTTGAGATTGGGAGTTCGGGAACAGCCTGGCCAACATGGTGAAGCCCCGTCTCTACTAAAAATACAAAAATTAGCCGAATGTGGTGGCAGGTGCCTGTCATCCCAGCTACTTGGGAGGCTGAGGCGGGAGAATTCCCTGAACCCAGAAAGTGGAGGTTGCAGTGAGCTGAGATCGTGCCACCGCACTCCAGTCTCGGTGACAGGACGAGACTTTGTCTCAAAAAACAAAAACCAACAAAAGCTTTATTCTATGTGGTGACTTCCTTTGGGTTCGTCATTCGGCAGCTGCTTGAGAATCTTCATTTGATATCCAGTTTCTGCGTAGATTTAATCCAGAGGAGTTATTCTAGGACTTTTAGGAAGTGGTTCTATTTTATTTTTAATTTTAAATACAGTTTTGGATGGCATGACAAAAATTAGTGTAAACGTTTTTCTTTTTAAAGCACAGAGTGTGAGATCATAAGGGATGGTGCTTTTTTTTTTTCTTTTAACATTAAGTAGTTTGGAATGATCTGTCCCTTAATCTGGGTAATATATCTCTTTATGTGCCCCATTTTTTTTTAAAGAGAAAGCAATGTGCTTATTACAATATATTAATGAAATTAGTATTAACATTTTCTACTGTGGCAACTTACAATAAAAAATAAGCATTATTTGTAATAGACAAGTTATGTTGTATATGTAATTACTTCTGTGCTTATCTTCTGTACTTTTTTGGCAGTTAATCTAAAACAGAATTTCTCAACCTTGGCACTGTTGACATTCTAGACAGGTTGTTCTTTACTGTTGGGGGCTATTCTGTGCGTCATGGGATTTTAACAGCATCTCTGTTCTCTGACCCCAGATGCTAGTAGCACGATTCACCTAGTTGTGACAACTGAACTGTCCCCAGACATTGCAGCATGTCTCCTGGGGGGACATTGTCAGTTGAGAACCATAGGTCTCAACCATGTTTACCAAAAGGCAAAAATGTAAAGATTTTATTTGGTGTTACTTTTCCAAATAATGTAAAATTCCAAGTGAAGGAATCATAGATAAATCTCTAAAGGATAACTTGAAAATTAGTGTGTCAGGGGCTGGGCTCATGCCTGTAATCCCAGTACTTTGGGAGGCCGAGGCGGGTGGATCATGAGGTCAGGAGATCGAGACCATCCTGGCTAACACGGTGAAATCCTGTTTCTAGTAAAAATACAAAAAATTAGCTGGGTGTGGCGGCATGCCCCTGTAGTCCCAGCTACTCAGGAGTCTGAGGCCGGAGAATGGTGTGAACCCGGGAGGTGGAGCTTGCAGTGAGCAGAGATCTCACCACTGCACTCCAGCCTGGGCGACAGAGCGAGACTCTGTCTCAAAAAAAAAAAAAAAGTTACTGTGTCAGGGATATAGAAACCTATACTTTTCTAAATCTAATGCATGCATCAGATTGTATAGAAATATACTATACTATCCATCAGATAGTATAGGAAACCTTAAGAAGAATAAGGCTCCTATCCAAGTATTTTCCATAAGCAATCTCTTATTTTTCTTTTAGTTTTGCTAAGTCGTTTTTATAATGCTCGGTAATATTTTTTGGCTTACCAACATTGAACACGTATATTGACTTCCCAGTACAGACACTGAGGACTTAACTACTAGCTTTCTGATAGGATTTACACTATGGTAGTGAGTATTCACACTACTTCGTTTCTCCCATTCTCCTCTGGTGTTTATTGTTATATTATTATTATTTGTTATTCTCTTGGTTACCCTTTTGAGACATGGACCGCAATCTTTATTATTTGTTATATTACTTTGTTCCTAGAGGTGTGTGCTTAAATTCTCAGGTGGCAGCTATTATTGTTATTCTTGTTGTGAGTAGTAGTAATGGTAACCTCATTATCTAAAAGTGGAGAGGGATGGTTCTTTATTGTAATATAAATTCCCAGGAGTAACAGTATTGAATCACAGTGCATAAATGTGCTGTCATATTGCTTTCCTGAAAGGTTATTAGAATAAATTTTATTGTATTCGTTTTGAAAGTAGTGCTTTTTTCCTGTGTAAATAAAAGTCCTTATTGTTAAAACTTTAATTTATTCATGCGTATAAGGAAGGAAGGTAAAAAGGTAAAAATAATCTGAAATTCCACCATTCTGAGATAAGCGCATTGTTTCAGACCTCTGTTTATAGCTATACGACTTAAATAATTTTACATTAGTCACATTATATGTTTGCTGTTTTTATGTGCAAGTATCTTTAGTTTTTTCTCTCTGTTTTTGGCTTACAATCATGACTTCTTTCTACCCTCTCTCTCCTCACTCCCCAGCCCCCCAACTTTACCATTTCCTTAGGAAACCAGTAGGAAGAGTAATCTGGTGTATAGTTGTCCATTCTTGTTTCTGGGTCTAAAATATTTCACAGCATGTTGTATTAAAGTGTAATATTATTGATGACATTAATGAACTTGAAATTTGCTGTGATAATCTTGAAAAATTGAATATTTACCTTTTGCTAAGGGTCTTAGTGTTTTCTGTGAGGAAGTTGCTTTGCCTTTATTGAAGCACAAGTTGAAAGACACAGGGCAATTTATTATGACACTTTAGCAACTATGAGAAGAGTAGTATCAGCATGTGTATTGTATTCAAATTAATTGTTCTGAAGATAGGGCATTGGTAATTTTGTTTACTTCTCTCTTTTGAAGGGTGTGTTAGTCCATTTTGCGTTGCTGTAAAGGAATGCCTGAGACTGAGTAATTTATAAGGAAAAGATAGTTATTTTGGCACACAGTTCTGCAGGCTCTTTGAGAAGCGTATTGTCAGCATCTGCTTCTGGCGAGGACCTCAGAAAGCTTCCAATCATGACAGAAGGTGAAAGGGGGGTGTCATGGCGAGAGGGAGCAAGAGGGAAGGGAGCAAGAGAGAGAAATGAGGTGCCAAAGTCCTTAACCAGATCCTGTGTGAACTAATAGAGAACTTACTCATCACCAATGGGAGGGCACCAAGCCATTCATGAGAGATCTGCCCCCGTGACCCAAACACTTCCACCAGGACTCACCTCCAACAGTGGGCATCACGTTTCAACATGAAATTTTGAGGGGACACACATCCAAACCATTTCAAAGGGTGATTTGTTGCAGTTACAAACTATGGAAAAATGAACATCTTTATGTATACATCCTTGTGTGGGTATACAAATGTATTTGAAAGGAATGCTTTCAGCTGCAAGCAAAAACATACCCAATGTGTTTTTAATCAAATAGAGGTTTTTCTCATAAAACGTCTGGAGGAATGAAGTATTGTTACATGCTACAACATGGATGAACCTTGAAAACATGATGCTAAGTGAAAGAAGTCAGACACAATAAGGCACATACTGTATGATTTCATTTATATGACATACCCAGAATAGGCAAATCCATAGAAACAGAAAGTAGATTGGTGGTTATGAGAGTCTAAGCAGGGTGGGAGGAGTATAGGACATTGAATTTAATAAACACACTTGTTACTAGCTGTCTTAGTCTGTTTTATGCTACTATAACAGAATACCACAGGCTGGATAATATATAATGAACAGAAATTTATTTGGTGTATGATTCTGGAGGCTGGGAAGCCCAAGATCAAGGGGCTGGCATCTGGCAAGGGCCTTTGTGTTATATCCGATGGTGGAAGGCAGAAGGGCAAGAGACGGTGAGAGTGAGAGAGCAAGAGGGGGCCAGACTTGCTTTTGTAACAAACCTGCTCTCACCATAACTAACCCACTCCTGTGATAACATTAGTCAGTTTATGAGGATAGCATCCTCATGACCTAATCACTTCTTGAGGCCCCACCTCAACACTGTTGCATTGGGAATTAAGTTTCAAATACATGAACTTTGGGAAACACACAAACCATAGCACTAATGCAATCTTATTACTTTTTAAAAGTAGGCTTTATTTTTTAGAGCGATTTTAGGTTCACAGCAAAATTGGGTGAAAGGTAGTGAGATTTTTCCATATATCCGCTGGCTCCACACATGCATAGCCTTGGCCATTATCAGCATCCCCCACCAGAGTGGAAAATTTGCTATAGTTGACGACCCTGTCTTGAACATCATTATGACTTAGATTCCATAGTTTACATTAGTGTTCACTCTTGGTGGTGTATGTTCCATGGGTTTGGAGAATTTTATAAGGACATATATCTAACCTTACAGTATCGTACAGAATAGTTTCACTATTTTTAAAAGTCCTGTAAGCTCTGCTGGTTCATTCCTTCCTCCCCTCAACCCTTGGCAACAACTGATCCTTTCAGTGTCTCCACAGTTTTGTTTTGCCTTTTCTAGAATATAGTTGGAATCATACAAATGTTGCCATTTCAAATTGACTTCTTTCACTTAGCAGCATGCATTTAAGTTTCCTCCACGACTTTTCATTGCTTTGACAGCTCTTTTAATTTTTAACTTTTATTTAGGTTCGGGGGCACATGTACAGGTTTGTTATTATGTTTCACAGGGGTTTGGTGTACAGATTAATTTGTCACCCAGATAGTAAGCATAGTACCCAATTGGTAGTTTTTCCATCCTCTCCCTCCCATCCTCAAGTAGACCCTGGTGTTTCTTGTTCCCTATGTCCATGTGTTCTCAGTATTTAGCCCCCTCTTATAAATGAGAACATGTGTTATTTGGTTTCCTGTTCCTGCGTTAGTTCACTTAGGATAATGGTCTCCAGCTCCAACGCCATCCATGTCGTTGCAAAGGACATGCTCGCATTCTTTTTTATGGCTGCATAGTATTCCATGATATATACGTACCACATTTTCTTTATCCATTCTACTGTTGATGGTCATTTAGGTTGATTCCATGTCTTTGCTATTGTGAATAGTGCTCTGAAGAGTATAATGCGTGTATGTGTCTTTTATGGTAGAATGGTTTGTATTCCTTTGGGTCTGTAGCCAGTAATTGGATTGCTGAGTCAAATGGTAGTTCTGTTTTTGTTTTGTTTGCTTTGCTTTGCTTTTCCTTTCCTTTTTTTTTTTTTTTTTTTGAGGTGGAGTCTTGCTTTGTGACCCAGCTGCAGTCCCATGGTATGATCTTGGCTCACTGCAGCCTCCGCCTCCCAGGTTCAAGTGATTCTTGCACTTCAGCCTCCCTGGTAGCTGGGACCACAGGTTCCCGCCACCACGGCCAGCTAATTTTTGTATTTTTAGTAGAGATGGGGTTTCACCATGATCCCAGGTTGTTCTAGAACTCGTTCCCTCAAGTGATCCACCCACCTTGGCTTCCCAAAATGCTGGGATTACAGGCATGAGTCACCATGCCCAGCCAGTATTTCTCTTTTAAATGGTTTGAGAAATTGCCACACTGCTTTCCACCGTGACTGAACTAATTGACATTTCCACTAGCCAGTTTATAAGCATTCCCTTTTCTCTGCAGCCTCACTAGCATCTGTTATTTTTTGACTTTCTTATAATAGCCACTCTGACTGGTGTGAGATGATATCTCATTGTGATTTTGATTTGCATTTCTCTAATGATTAATAATGCTGAGCATTTTTTCATATGCTTCTTGGCTGCATGTATGTCTTCTTTTGAAAAGTCTGTTCCTGTCCTGTGCCCACTTTTTAGTGGGATTGCTTTTGTTAGACCTTTGTCAGATGCATAGTTTGCAAATATTTTCTCTTATTCTGTAGGTTGTCATTTACTGTTGATAGTTTCTTTAGTTGTATAGAAGCTGTTTAGTTTAATTAGGTTCCCATTTGTCAATTTTTGTTTTTGTTGCAGTTGCTTTTAGTGTATTTGTCATGAAGTCTTTGTCAGGGCCTGTGTCCAGAATGGTATTTCCTAGGTTTTCGTCCAGATTTCTATAGTTTTAGGTTTTACATTTAAGTCTTTACTCCATCTTGAATTGATTTTGTAGATAGTGTAAGGAAGGGGTCTCGTTTCACTCTTCTGCGTTTTTTTTAAGTGTTGAATGATCTTCTACATTTTAGTTATTCACCTATTGAAGGATATCTTGATTCCTTCCAAGTTTTGGCAGTTGTGAAAAGAGCTGCTATAAACATTCCTGTGCAAGTTCTTGTGTGGATAGTTTTCAACTTTTTTGGGTAAATACCAAATCTAATGGGATTGCTGAATCATACGGTATTTTTAGTTTTGTAAGAAACTGCCAAGTTATCTTCCAAAGTGGCTGTGCCATTTTGCATTCCCACCAGCAATTAATGAGAGTTCTTGTTGCTCCACATCCTCACCAGCATTTGGTGGTGGTAGCATTCTGGATTTTAGTCATTCTAATAGGTGTGTCATCACAGGTGTCTCGTTGTTTTACGTTGTGTTGATGTGGAGTATCTTTTTGTGTGCTGATTTGCCATCTGCGTATCTTCATTCATAAGGTCTTTGGCCATTTTTCAACAGGACTGTTTCCTTGTGGTTGAACTTTCAGAGTTCTTTATATATTTTGCATAGTAGTCCTTTATCAGAGGAGTCTTTTGCAAATATTTTCTCCCAGCCTGTGATTCTCTTTTCATTCCCTTGACAGTATCTGTTGCAGAGCACAAGTTTTAAGTTTTAATAAAGTCCAGCTTATCAATTCTTTCTTTCATGGATCATGCCTTTGGTGCTGTATCTAAAAAGCAATCCCCAAACCCAAGGCCATCTAGATTTTCTCCTTTGTTATCTTCTAGGAGTCTTACAGTTTTGTGTTTTGCATTTAGGTTTGTAATCATCATCCATTTTGAGTTAATTGTTGTGGAGTGTATAAGGTCTATGTCTAGATTCATTTTCATGCATGTGGATGTCCAGTTGTTTCAGCAGCATTTGTTGAAAAGATGGTCCTTTCTTCATTATATAGCCTTTGCTCCTTTTGTCAAAGATCAGTTGACCGTATTTATGTGGGTCTATTTCTGGGCTGTCTGTTCTGTTGATCTATATTTGTCTATGTTTTTCCATCAATATCATGCTGTCTCGATTATTATAGCCTTATAATGTTTTGAAACTGGGTAATATCAGTCCTCTTTCTTCTTTTTAAAATTGATTTTGTTTATATGTATAATTGTATGTTTATGGGGTATAGTGTGATGTTTCAGTGCATGTATGTGTACATTGTATAATGATCAAAAGGGGGTAGTTAGCATGTCTGTTACCTCAAACTTTTATTATTTCTTTGTGGTGATAACTTTTAAGACATTCTTTTCTAGCTGTCTTGAAATATACAATACATTGTTATTAGCTATAGCCACCCTACTATGTAATAGATGACTTTGTTTTTTTCCTTCAATATCGTGTTGACTGTTCTGGGTCTTGCTTCTCCATGTAAAATTTAGAATCAGTTTGTTGATATCTACAAAATAACTTGCTGAGATTGTAATTGTAATCACACTGAATGTATAGATCAAGTTGGGAAGAACTGACATCTTGACAATATTGAGTCTTTCTGTCCATAAATGTGCAATATCTCTCCACTAATTAAGTTATTTGATTTCTTTCAGAGTTTTGTAGGTTTCTCATACAGATTCTGTACATATTTTGATAGATCTATAGTTAAATATTTTGCTTTGGTGGAATGCTAATGTAAATGGTGTTTTACATTTATGTATTTATTTACATTAATTTATTTAATTAATGAGACAGGGTCTCACTGTGTTGCCCAGGCTGGAGTGTAGTGGCATGATTATGGCTCACTGCAGCTTTGACCTGGGCTCAAGTGATCCTGAGAAGCTGGGACCACAGGTGTATGCCACCATGCCTGACTACTTTTTTTGTTGTTGATTGAGACGGAGTCTCGCTCTGTCACCAGGCGGGAGTGCAGTGATGTGATCTCGGCTCACTGCAACCTCCGACTCCCTCCTTTAAGTGATTCTCCTGCCTCAGCCTCTGTAGTAGCTGGGATTACAGTCATGTGCCACCATGCCCAGCTAATTTTTGTATTTTTAGTAGAGACGGGGTTTCACCGTGTTGGCCAGGATGGTCTCAATCTCCTGACCTTGCGATCCACCTGCCTCGGCCTCCCAAAGTGCTGGGATTACAGGCACATGTCCGGCCTGCCTAATTTGTTAAAAAATTTATTTTTTGTAGAGATGGGGTCTCACTATGTTGCCCAGGCTAGTCTCAAATTCCTGGCCTCAAGCAGTCCTCCTGCCTTGACCTCACAAAGTGCTAGGATTATAGGTGTGAACCACTACCCTGGCCTGCTGTTGTATTTTTAATTTCAAATTCCACTTGTTCATTGCTAGTGTATAGGAAAGTGATTGACTTTGACTTTAGTATATTAACCTTGTATCCCGCAACTTTGCTATAGTTGCTTATTAATTCTAGGAGTTTTTTTGTTAATTCATTCAGATTTTCTACACAGGCGATCCTGTCCTTCCTTCAAAATCTGTATACTTTTTTTCTTTTTCTTGTATTTTTTCATTATCTAGGACTCCCAGTACAGTGTTGAAAAAAAGTGGTGAGAAGGAAAATCCTTGCTTTGTTCCTGATCTTAGTGGGAAAGCTTCAGATGTCTTACCAATAAGTATGTTAGCTGTAGGCTTTTTTGTAGGTATTTATTAAGTTGAAGAAGTTCCCTTCTAACATCTTGTTACTTAAAAAAATTGACATTTTTCGTCATTTATTTGGTTTTAGTTTACTTTTTCTTTCGTGGTAAATTTAAGTCTCCTAACTAAAATAGAGGTTTTTAAATCTTTGCATATTTGGCATCTTTGTTTTTTTTTTTAAAGACGGGGTCTCTCTCTGTCATCCAGGCTGGAGTGCAATGGCATGAGCAATAGCTGTGCACTGCAGCCTTGAACTCCTGAGCTTGAGGGATATCCTCCTGCCTAAGCCTCCTGAGTAGCTGGAACTACAGGTTCATGCCGGCTCATTTTTTAAAAATTGTAAATTAGTTTTGCAGAGACGGGGTCTCTCTGGGTTGCCCCGGGTGTCATTAAGTGGTGACTTTTGGTCTCAAGTGATCTTCCTGCTTCAGCCTCTTGAGTAGCTGGGATTATACGCGTGAGCCACTGTTTCTGTTTTTTTTTTTCCTGAAGATATTTTGGTGCTGTGCTTTTTGGTACGTGAAGATTCATGACAGTTCTTTTCCCATTGTGGTTTACACCACTCTTCCGTAAGTGCCCTACTTTGTCTTACTTCAGACGAATTTAAGAATATTAGTTTTTAACAACGTATATTAAAGGAACTATTCAGTTACTTATGACCGGGTCACTTCTCAAGTGCGTAGCCATTCTTGATCAGCATCAGGACTAAAGCCATGCCGCCTCCCGCTTCCAGGGCTGAACTGCCTTCTTTCTGGGCTAGCTAGGGCAGTAGGACATGCACCCCAGTGGGTGTTTTGCTGTGAGCTCTGAAACAGGGCATGGCTGTTCCTTCCCTGACCAGGAGCAAAGCTCATTTCGTTCACAGTTTCACAGTACCACAGGATGCCAGCACAGAGCCCATCCTTTTTTTTTTTTTCCAATCAGGTGTGCTTCACTTTTAGTGGTGAGAAGCTGGAGTGTTTTTCTCCTTTTTTTTTTGATTAGGAATTTCCTTTCGTCCTGGGCGTAGGGAGAATAGGCATCATTACAGCTTTCTTTTATTTCACTCATCCCTCTGACTCTGTCTCTGGAAGAGATAACTTCCGAGGAGAACCTACTCCTCGTCCTACTTTTGAAACTAGAAACACAGTCTAATCAGTTCTGTGATGTTTGCTTTGGTCTGTTGTAGTTGTATTCGTATTTTCATAGTGTGTAGCTTTTTTTTTTCTTTTTTTTTTTTTTTGTGAGGCGGAGTCTTACCCTGTCACCCAGGCTGGAGTGCAGCGGCGCGCCCTTGACTCGCTGCAACCTGCATCTCCCGGGTTCAAGCAATTCTCCTGCCTCAGCCTTCTGAGTAGCTGAGATTACAGGTGTGTACCACCATCCTGGCTAAGTTTTGTATTTTTTGTAGAGATGGGGTTTCTCCATGTTGGCCAGGCTGGTCTTGAACTTTTGACCTCAGGTGATCCGCCTACCTTGGCCTCCCAAAGTACTGGGATTACTGGTGTGAGCCACCATGCCTGGCCCCAGTGTGTAACTTTTATTTCAATAATAATACTTACATCTGTTTTTAAATTATTAGCCTTACTTCTACTCTTAAATGAATTATTTTCCATTAGTCTTATCCTATGCATTTTGGTTACTTGATTTCCTTTTCTCCATTTTCATGCTTTCTTATCTTCTACTTCTGCACTAACACCCTGGATCTTTTCTTTCTTCTTCTTTTTTTTTTTTCTTTTTGAGACAGCGTCTTGCTCTGTCGCCCAGGCTGGAGTGCAGTGGCCCCATCTTGGCTCACGGCAACCTCCACCTCCCAGGTTCAAGCTGTTCTCGTGCCTCAGCCTCCTGAGTAGCTGGGATTACAGGCGTCCACCACCACACCTGGCTAATTTTTGTGTTTCCAGGTTTTGCCATGTTGGCCAGGCTGGTGTTGAACTCCTAACCTCAAGTAATCCAACTGCCTTGGCCTCCCAAAGTGCTGGGATTACAGACCTGAGCCACTGCACCCGTCCTTCCCTGGATTTTATGAAACGATTGTGTTTCACCTTTAAACATAATTTTTTAAAAATTCAGAAACATCCTTTGATCAAAACCTTCTATTCTTCCAGCTTCCTTGGTCAAGTACTTTTGTTGCAGCTACTTCTCTGCCATGAACATTAGCTTATTGAGGTCTTTGCTTCTCCTGTCCGTCAGCCTACCCTTAGTTTCATTTTTCTCCTAATCTACTTTGGTATCATGGCCAGTCATTTCACTCACTCTTGCTAATACCCTAAACCAGTGCTTCTCACACTGTGGTCAGGGGCTTCCTTGGGATTGATGTTGAAACCGTGGGAGTAGTTGATGTTACCTGTGAAGAGCTTGTGGAATAAGAATAGACGAGTGCTCAGCCCAGAAATTATAGAGAAGATTGTTTAAAGGCTGGCAGGAGAAGGGAAGCTTGTGAGGGAGCTTGGGAGAACAACAGAGAGGGAGGAAGACTGCTGACAGAAGTTGCTGCATAGAGCTCAGCAAAAATCATGAAGTGTAATTTTCCTGTTAGGTTTGCTGACCACTTTGAGTTGGTCGATGAGTGTGAAGTTTGATGAGTGACTGGAAGAGGAAGTGAGTGGTTTAAAGGTAGAAGTCTGCAAGTACAGGCTATTATTTTGAAGCGCTTGCCTGGAAAGGGGAGGAGAGAGGCTAGGATATCTGTTAGAATCATCAAGCTTCTAATATTTCTTGGGGACTCTACCTGCATCTGCCTCAGCATCTAGGAATCTGGCTCTCATGTTTTACGGCATCACCAGACTGCCAGCACTGCTGCGGGTTTTAGCTTGGACTTGCCTGGAACTTTAAAGGCCACTTAATCTTACCTTGCCTCTCATTTCTGTTATATTTGCTCCATTTATTCTCCCATGTGATTTACATACTCCTCTCCTCACTCTCCGTATGTATCTGATTTGATGAACTTGTTTCTGTTGCACTGAGGAAATAGAAGCCATCAAAAAAGTAGTCAATGTCTTTCTGCCTTCGCCACACGTAACTACCTGCAACTGAACTCAAATATTCTGTCTCCTCCTTGTTCTCCTCCTTTTTATTATGGATAAATTTTATATCACTCCTACAACTTGAGCACGTAACTTCAGCAATTATTTCTTTTTTCTCTTGCATCAATAATTTTTCTCTCTACTGGATTATTCATATAATCGTTTGTAATGCTTTTTCTTTTTTTAAAAAAACCCTTGACTTCACATTCCCTTCACATTTTCTTTGCTCCTCTTTATAATCAAACTCCTGGAAAGTTCTGTGTACTTGCATTTCTGTTTCCAATTATTCTTCTTTCTTAATCTACTTCAGGGTTTTACCTCCACTACTCTATCAAATATCAACTCTTGTCAAGGTCGCCAGTGACCTCTATGGTGCTAAATCCAGCTGTCAATTCTCAGTCCTCATCTTTCTTGGCCTGTCAGCAGCATTTGACACTGTTGATAATTCCATTTTCCTAAATAAACTTGCTTCATGTGGCTTTCAAGCCATCTAGTCTCTTGGTTTGCCTCCTCCCTCGCCGACTGCTGCTTCTCAGTCAGCGTTTGTGAATCCTTCTGTCGAGCTGATTCTAAAGATTTGAGAGCTCTAGATCTCTATTCTCAGACTTCTCTTCTCTGGCGATCCTTACTCCCTGGGATGGAAATCTCATCTAGTCTCAGGACTTCAAATATCATCTGCTGATGATTCTAAGGTTTTAAAAAATGTATGGCCTGGCCCTTTCTTCTGAATGTACAGATTTTTATCCAACTGCCCATCCAACCTCTTGACCTGAGTGAATTATATGTATGTCAGATTCAACAGTGTAAGCTATACATAAATTTCCCTCAAAACTACTCCTCTTGTAACCTTTCCCGAGTGCTGAAATGGCAACTCTGTCTCTCCAGTTTCTCAGGCAAAGAATCTTATATTTATTCTAGCAAATCTTATCATATCTGCTTTCAAAACATACCCGGAACTCCATCTCTTCTGAGCACCTCCTTGCGCAGGTCCGAGTGGCTGCTCTCGGCTTCCTGCAGTTCTCTGTTGTCTGCTCTCATTGCCTCTGTCCGGGCCCCTTTCCAGTTTATTTTCTGTGTAGCACTTATAGGAAGCCTTTTGCACTGTGTCAGATCCTGTCACCCTCCACTCAGAATCCTACAATGGAATTCTATCTCGCTCAGGGTAAAAACCGACACAGTACCTAAGTCTTGCATGACCCGAATAGTGGGCTCCCATTATTCTCTGACCTTGTCTCTTACTTCTGCCCCCTCATTGTTTGAGCACACCGGAGCCATTATTGCCTCTGATCCTTGGCACTACTGTTCTGTCTGCCTCAAATCCTCCCCCCTTCCTCTAGATTTCTGCATGTCTTGGCCCCTCTTGTCCCACAACTCTTTCCTCAGATGTCACCTTATTAGTGAGACATGTCCCCACCCCTGCTGGCACTTCCTGTTCCTCTAAAGTTGCATAATTGTCATCTGACACACTTTATATGTATTTATTGTCTTTTTCTAGCAGTGTACTGTAAACTCCATGAGGGCTACAATTTTGCTCACTGCTATGTCCCAGTTCCTAGAAGAATCCCTGGTATACAGCAAACCCACAGTAAATAATTGTTGAGTGAATGAATTTAAATCAGCCTCTGTCCTACATTTTAATTCCCTTAGTCATCTAATATCTCTGACTTTAATCTCATAATTCACTGTGTTTCTGTCTTCTTTCCATTGCTCTTTTAGCCTTACTCAGACTTCCATTCCATTGTAAAAATTTCCTCCTTATTCTCAACTTCTTAGAAGACCCCCTCCATTTACATTTCTTCACCAAGAACTGGTTTTCCTCTTGGCCCATCTTCTACACTCCAACTAATTTTGGGAGAAGATAGCGATGCTGTTAACATTTTCTTGTCTAGTCAGTTTTCCCAACAGGTCATTGGCTTCCAGCGGCAGGGGATCTTTGATGCCCGTTGGTCCTTTTGGTTGCTGTCAGTATTGTCTTCTGTTCCTCTCCCTTGTGTATTGAGAGAGCTTTGGCACACAGCTAGTAGTCTTCTTCATTCTCAGTTTGTCGTTCATGCATGATGATGTGCAGGGAATGTCTACTGTCCTGGTCCAAAGTTGTTCTCAGTCGTATGGCCACCAGTACTTCTTCAGAAATCCATGCATGGATATTCTGTAGACTTTATCATCACTCAGAGTGGTTTCATTTGAGAGTCTTCAGTTTTTTTTCCATGTTCCACAGTAAGCTGTGGCAGACCTTTATTTCTAGCACACTTGGTCTTTGACTGTAACGAGATCTCCTGTTCCTTGACCCATCCTTTTTTTCAGTCTGTCATTCCCCAGATCTGATAGAAATTCAATTGAAATTAAACAATTAACCTGATTAAAAAATGGGCGGCCGGACACCGTGGCTCATGCCTGTAATCCCAGCACTTTAGGAGGCTGCTGCAGGCAGATCACCTGTGGTCAGGAGTTCGAGACCAGCCTGGTGAAACCCTGTCTCTGCTAAAAATACAAAATTAGCCAGGCGTGGTGGTGTGAGCCCGTAATCCCAGCTACTTGGGAGGCTGAGGCAGAAGAATCACTTGAACCTGGAGGTGGAGGTTGCGGTGAGCCAAGATCGCACCATTGCACTCCAGCCTGAACAACAAGAGTGAAACTCCATCAAAAAAAAAAAAAAAAAAAAAAAAAAAAGGGCAAAGGACTGGAATAGATATTTCCCAAAAGAAGACATATAGATGGCCAACAGGTATATGAAAATGTGTTCAACGTCACTAATCATCAGGGACTTACAAATCAAAACCACCATGAGCTAATCGCCTCATATCTGTTAGAGTGGCTGTAATCAAAAACCCAAAAGATAACAAGGGTTGATGAAGATGTGGTGAGAAGGGAACCCTTGTACATTGTTGGTGGGAATGTAAATTAGTATGGCCATTATAAAAAACAGTGTGGAGGTTCCTCAAAAAATAAAAAATAGAGCTGCCGTATGACCCAGCAGTACTTCTCCTGGGTATATTTCCAAAAGAAATGAAATCAATGTGTTGAAGAGATACTTGCCCTCTCATGTTCATGACAGCACTATACAATAGTGAAGTTCTTGAATCAACTTAAGTGTCCGCCAACAGATGAGTGGATCAAGAAAATGTAGTGTATTCAAGGGAATACTATTCAGCTGTAAAAAAGAAAGAATCTTGTCATTTGCAGCAACGTGGATGAACCTGGAAGACATTATGTTAAGTAAAATAAGGCAGACACAGAAAGACAAATACTGCATGATCTCACTTATATGTGAAATTTAAAAATGTTGAACTTTTGGAAACAGTGAGTAGAATGATGGTTGTCAGGGACTAGGGGTTGGGGGCTTGGGGAGATATTGGTCAAAGGGTACAAAATTTCAGTTAGGTAGGAGGAATAAGTTTAAATCTATTGTATAACATGAAGACTATAATAAATAACAATGTATTGTATTTTGAAAATCACTAAGTAGATTTTAAGTGTTCTCATCACAAAAAATTATAAATATTTGAGGTAATGAGTATGCTGATTAGCTTGATTGAGCTATTCCACAATGTATCTTATTTTAAAACATTTTGTACACAGTAAATATGTATAACTTTTATTTGTCAATTAAAAAAGCAAAATTAGGCTGGTTGCAGTGGCCCACGACTGTAGTCCCAGCACTTTGGGAGGCTGAGGCGGGCAGATCACTTGAGGTCAGGAGTTTGAGACCAGCCTGGCCAACATGGCAAAACCCCGTCTTTGCCAACAAATACAAAAATTAGCCAGGCATGGTGTCACACACCTGTATTCCCAGCTACTTGGCAGGCTGAGATGGGAGAATCGCTTGAATCTGGGAGGGGGAGGTTGCAGTGAGCCAATATTGTGCCACTGTACTCCTGCCTGAGCAGAGTGAGACCCTGTCTCAGAGAAAAAAAAAAAAAAGCAAAATTAAAAATACAGAATTTAATACTATCTTAAAGAAATCTTTTCTTCAACTGCCTTTTGTTTTGATATGGGGTATACTTATTGAATAATTATTTCCCACCCCCATTGATTTGTGATTCCATTTGTATGTTAAACTTTTATATAGTGGAATTTGTTTAATGTATCTGTCAGTGTTTGGTGCCAGCACCTTCTTTAAATGAATTGAAGCTTTTGATAATGTTTTAATATTTGGTAGTGTTAGTAGTTTCTAATTGACTTTATTTTTCAGAATTATCAGTGGTGATGGTCTGGTTCTTCACACTTCCACATGATTTTGAAAAATATTTGATCAAGATCAAGTTACGGAAAGAAAAGTCTCCACTGGGTTTTTTTTGTTTGTTTGTTTTTAATGGTATTAAACAGGACTAATTGACTAGTTCATATAAATTAATATTTTATTAAAACTTTTTTTTTTTTTTTTTTTTTTTTTTTTGAGATGGAGTCTCACTCTTGTTGTCCAGGCTGGAGTGCAATGGCGTGATCTGGGTTCATTGCAACCTTCGCCTCCCGGGTTCAAGCGATTCTCCTGCCTCAGCATCTCAAGTAGCTGGGATTGCAGGTGCCCACCACCATGCCCTGCTAATTTTTTTTTTTTTTTGTATTTTTTAGTAGAGACAGGGTTTCACCATGTTGGCCAGGCTGGTCTGAAACTCCTGACCTCAGATGATCCACCTGCCTTGGCCTCCCAAAGTGCTGGGGTTACAGGTGTGAGCCACCACGCCCAGCCTATGTTTTATTAAAACTTTAATGAGTAAAATGTCCAACATTTTAACTTTTTAGTAGTTTAAATCCTTTTTTTCCTGTAAATATCACAGATATATCTTCTAGTATTTAAAAAAGATATGCAAAAAAGTAAATGATCCGTTAACTTTGTTTTGTTTCAGATATGTTTCCTTCTTTTTGCCATTCTCTACGTCGTTTCCTACTTCATCATCACAAGATACAAGAGAAAATCAGGCAAGTGGAAACATTTCAATTAAAACCTTTGTTAGAATGCCAAATGGTCTAGGCATGGTATATGGGATATATTAGTACACTTCAGTGTCATAGTGCATTGAATATGCCGGTGATTGAAGTAAGCAGTTGTCTGGTACTAAGAGACCTAAAAATAACCTCCAGGGAATTTGACTACTCTTAGAGTCATCCTCTTAGACCAGAGTCCTTGTTTATCACAATTCTTATGTCCAACTAAGAATAGTGCTAGGCTATTTAGTGTCTGGGAAATTCCAGAGTTTATAAGGATATTTGGTTCCTTGTGAGCGGCTCTGACTTTGAATGTTTAACTCATCCACACCCCATACCTTTGCTGGCTACTAGAGCGTGTGGTAGATATTTAGAGTCTCCATAATACCATTTAGTATCCAATTACCGGCATCTTGTATTATCCTTTTATTCTTTCACATATATCCTTATCCAGCCAGAGGGACTACCATATCTTTACTCTTTTTAATGAACTTTGTGCTCATTAATTCAGACTTTTTAGGTCAGGGTTTTATAAGTACCTAAGCAATTACCTTACTATTTTTTGTTCAATCTCAGCTGTTTTCTGAAAATCACAGGATATCTGCTTGTGATGTTGGGCTAATAGTAGGTGCTGTATGAATACTTAATGATTTCTTAATATTATGCTATCAGTTTAAACTTGTGGGACTTTTGAGAGAAATAGGTTCTAGTGCCTGCTCTAGTGCATTACTTTAGTACTGTTACTTGGCTCTGTGACTGCACTTGAAGTACTCCATGGATTCTATAATCTCTAAAATTTTTGAAGATACAGATTCAAAATAGTATCGTAGCTATAAAAAAAATTCATTGGCATGGTTTCATGGACTGTAGACACAGAAAGAGGGAGAGAGAAAGAATGACTGTATATAATTGCATCTTTCTAAGTGAAATTAGAGGTTGGTGAGTGGGAAAATTGGAGATTTATTAGATCATTTTTAGAGTAATGCAGGAGTGGTGGGAGAGTGATGAGGACCCTGGACTTAGTTGGTAGTGTGCTGGAAATAGAAGTGAAATGAATGTGGAGATATTAACACATTCTTTAAGACTTGATTTTTTTTTTTTTTTTTTTTTTTTTGCGATGGAGTCTCACTGTGTTGCCCAGGCTGGAGTGCAGTGGCGTGATCTCGGCTCACTGTAACCTCCACCTTCCAGGTGCAAGTGATTCTCCTGCCTCAGCCTCCCTAGTAGCTGGGATTACAGGCGTGCACTACCACGCCCAGCTAATTTTTGTATTTTTAGTAGAGACAGGGTTTCAATATGTTGTCCAGGCTGGTCTCGAACTTCTGACCTCAGGTGATCTGCCTGCCTTGGCCTCCCAAGGTGCTGGGATTATAGGCGTGAGCCACTGCACCTGGCCAAGATTTGATGATTAATTGGATGTGAGCACAACAGTATATAAAAATTAATTGTGACTATATTCTTTTGTGGTCCCTTTGGTTATAAAAGTTCTTTTGGGAATCTTAGAATTAAGAATGGAGGTGGACTAACAGAATGTCCCAAATATACCCTTGATACTGAAGCAGGTGGGTACTCAGAATTCCAGAGACCTGAGCAGAGAGTCTTGGAGGACCTTAGGCATATAAGAAGGAGAGACCAGGAGGGTTTGTGGTATTCTTTTTTGTTTGTTTGTTTTGAGATGGAGTCTGGCTCTGTCGCCAGGCTGGAGTACAGTGGCGTGATCTCGGCTCACTGCAACCTCCGCTTCCTGGGTTTAGGTGATTCTCCTGCCTCAGCCTCCCGAGTAGCTGGGATTACAGGTGCCCACCACCACACTGGCTAAGTTTTGTATTTTTCGTAGAGGTGGGGTTTCACCATGTTGCCCAGGATGGTCTCCATCTCTTTACCTCATGATCCGCCTGCCTCTGCCTCCCAAAGTGCTGGGATTACAGGCATGAGCCACTGTGCTCAGCCTGTGGTATTCTTACAATTGGGCAATCTCTTTAGCTTATAAGTTTATGTGGGAGGACAAAAGAGATTGCTGACAGGCATGAGCAAGGAGGAGAGTAGCAGAGTGAAGGCCATCGGCTACTTAAAAAAGATCAAGCAGACTTTATATAAATATAATTTCAAATGTATTTCAGTATATTTAATATATTTATATATAATTATATATATTTTTATTATATATTATATATAATTTTTATTTTTAAATATATGTATATATACACATATACACACAATTTTTTTTTTGAGATAGGATCTCCTTCTGTCCCCTAGGCCAGAAAGCAATGGGGCAATCATGGCTGACTGTAGCCTCGACCTCCTGGGCTCAAGTGATTCTCCAACCTCAGCCTCCTGAGTATCCTGGACTACAGGCATATGCCACCATGCCTAGTTAATTTTTAAATTTTTTTTGTAAAGATGGAGTCTCCCTATGTTGCTTAAGGTAGTCTTGAATTCCTGGGCTCAAGAGATCTGCCCACCTCAGCTTCCCAAAGTGTTGGGATTACAGGCGTGAGCCATTGTGCTCAGCCAATTTCTGTTTGTAACAATAATTATGAGTTACTGAGGCAGTAGTATCCAAGTTATTTAGGATGGTCCAGGAGATTCCTTGTTACTATTATTAATGACAAATGCAAATTATGGAAAATTAGATGAGTTCTATGTTTCTGAATTTTAATTTTATAGTAATTTTTGTTGGCTGTTAACCAGAAAATTTTATTTATTAGCAGTTTCACTTAACATTGTATAACAATTTACTTTGTAGTGGTCCTAAGGTTCTACTAAGTTTTATTTTCTTGAGCAAATTTTAATTTACATATGGTGGTTTTATTAACAGGATTTTGTTAATCAAAACATCCCATTTTCTATATACCATACTGCTGGATTTAATAAGATTTAAATTTAGATCTATGCTGAATCAGTAATTGCCTTTTGTTTATATTGTGTTTATAGTTTTAATAATGAAACATTTTGTTAGAAGATAAAGGAATATTAATACATTAAATGTTTTTGCAGATGAACAGGAAGATGAAGATGCCATCGTCAACAGGATTTCGTATGTATTTTAAAGCTCAATTGTTCTGTTTCTGATTCTGAAGTCATCAATTCTCAAAATCCAATTCTAATTTTTGGACAGAAGTATGGAAAATATTCACCCAGCACATTACAATAGCTTTATCATATAAATTTTAGAAAGCACGCGTAAGCAAATATGCGTGGATAATTTAGCACTGATTGTCTCCTATTGAAATTTGCATATTTAAGGAGCTGACAGATTTTATCTTCAGGGGATTAAATGAGGAAATGGCCTTAATTTAATTGCCTGGTCATAAGAAAGAAGACTCTTGGCTGTCTGCACATTCTGCTGAGAAGACTGTGATGTTCTTGAACCAGGCAGCAGACGTCTCGGGTTAACTGAGCCTGTCTGCCGTGAGCAGGAAGGTGGACCCAGACTGTCTTGTAGGTTCCTTATGTACACCAGTGAGATACGATAGGGAGGCCTTGTACTTTTATTGAAGTATCAATAAATTTTATTGTTACTTTTATTGAAGTATCAAACTCAATGGAAAGCAGCGAATTCCTTTCTGTTAGTTTTTGCTTAAGTGTGAAATTGCACAGATGTGCCTGTGTAGGAAAGTTCTGTATTCCAGGATTTTTTTATTGATACATTAACATTCTTTTGAAATTTCAAGTTTATAGAAAAGGTGGAAGTAGAAGAAAAAGTTTTTTTACTCCAACTGTTTAGAAGTTGCTCATCTGATGCTTCATTTCCTCAGGATACTTCTATGTATAATTCCTCTAAACAGTGCATTCTACCTAGGTATCAAAATGGTGAAGTTAGCATAGACAGCAGTACCATTCATACTCCATTCAGACTTACTAGTTATCCCAATAATGTCCTTTCTGTGGTGAAAGGATCCAGTTCAGAATCACACACTGCATTTGGGTGTCGTGTCCTTTAGTCTCCTTCAGATTGAAACACTTCTTCAGTATTTCCTTGACTTTCCTGACCTTGATATTTTTGAAGATTATTAGGTAGTTATTTGGTTTTGTCTGATCTTTCTTCATAATTAGTATCAGATTATGCATCCTTTGCTTAGGAGGATGAGGAATTAAGAAAAGGGGAAGAGGAAGAGAAAGATTCTATGTGCTTTCACATACTTGTACATACGTAGAGATAAATGCTTCTACATACAATGGAATAGTATTCAGCCATAAAAGAAATGAAGTACTGATATGTGCTGCAATGTGGATGGACCATAGTAAGTGAACAAAGCCAGACACAAAAGGCCACATAGTGTACAATTCCATCTATAAGAAATGTCCAGAGTAGATAAAAGCAGATTGATGATTGCAAGGGGCTGAGGGAGAGGAGAATGGGGAGCAGCTACTTCATAGGTTTGGCATTTTATTTTGGTGTGATGAACATGAAAGAAAGAGGTGATCGTGCAACATTGTGAATGAACTGCACACACCTGAATTGTTCACCTTAAATTGGTAAGTTTTTGTAATGTGAATTTCACCTCAGTAAAGAAATTAATAACTCCCAGCTAGTAAATGACTTGACCCGGCCTGATTTGTTTCATAACTGAAAAATGAATATAAATGGATTGTGATTTACTAGATTTGGTAATTTATTTTAAATGACATAGGGAAGCTAGATAAGAAACAAAAATAGCTGTAACTTTATGCTGAAAATTCTTTCTTTGTCGCTTTAAAACCTAGGCCCAAAACTTGATGTTGTAAATTTACAGAATTAGGGGTTTTAGTTTTATTCCTGGCCCTGTGACATTTGTGAAAATTAAGTGAATAATTTTTTTCCTCTGTATAAATTAGTGCTCCTTTAAAAATTCACTTCACTCACCTCACAAAAGCTACAACGAATAAGAGACTGAATAAAAGGTAGATATTCTCTCCATGTGAAACCCTCTAGGTGTGAAGGGCAAGTGAGATACGTACCTTTCTCCTCTCCATTCGGTCTGGTGCCACCTGTGGTGGTACATCCACTTCAGTGTACTTGTAGATCCATAATTTATCAATGGAAAAGAACACAGCACTTTGTCTTTTACCCCTAAAAGTACGTTGAATGACAATAGGGTGATGTGCTGTTTCCTTACGGTAGATGCCCAGGAGCATCTTTATCTGCTGTTGGGGCAGCTGGCACAACATGTGCAAGGGGTTTGGGTTTTCCGAGTCACAGGTGGTTTCCATATCCTGGGGATGCATACAGAAATCCTCCTCCTGAAGGTCAGTGGGTTCGTATAAAGTGGTGATACAGTTAGGGGAGGGGCATGGGGAAGAGGGTCACCTGAGAGAAGGAGTCTGACCTAGTCTCCCCTGTCTTTCTTCCCTACCCCTGTTGATCTCTTTGTCTTTTGCTGTGGTAGAATGAGTGAGAACTGGTGAGTTAGGGTGACGTGGGTTCAAATTCTGGACCCATGATTAACTTGAGTCCAGAAGAGATTGAGAAATATTCACTTTCGGCCGGGCGCGGTGGCTCAAGCCTGTAATCCCAGCACTTTGGGAGGCCGAGACGGGCGGATCACGAGGTCAGGAGATCGAGACCATCCTGGTTAACACGGTGAAACCCCGTCTCTACTAAAAAATACAAAAAAAAAATTAGCCGGGCGCGGTGGTGGGCGCCTGTAGTCCCAGCTACTCGGGAGGCTGAGGCAGGAGAATGGCGTGAACCCGGGAGGCGGAGCTTGCAGTGAGCTGAGATCCGGCCACTGCACTCCAGCCCGGGCGACAGAGCGAGACTCTGTCTCAAAAAAAAAAAAAAAACAAACAAAAAAAGAAATATTCACTTTCTGTGTATGTAAAACAGAGTTCCCACCTACTTTGGAGTGCTGTTGTGTGGATTAAATAACATTTGCCAAAAAACAAGACAAAACAAAAAAACCTAACTAGGGTAGGGTGCTTGATGCACAATAGGTGTGAAATTAATGTTTCCTCCACCTAAAGGCTTTTGACCTGTTTTGTCTGCTTAGAATTCTTTTTTTTTTTTTTTTTTTTTGAGAGGGAGTTTCACTCTTGTTGCCTAGGCTGGAGTGTGCAGTGGCGCAGTCTCAGCTCACTGCAACCTCTGTCTCCTGGATTCAAGCGATTCTCGTGCCTCAGCAGCCTCCCGAGTAGCTGGGATTACAGGTGCCTGCCACCACGCCCAGCTAATTTTTGTATTTTTAGTAGAGATGGAGTTTCATTATGTTGGTCAGGCTGGTCTCGAACTCCTGACCTCAAGTGATCCACCCACTTCAGCCTCCCAAAGTGCTGGGATTACAGGCGTGAGCCACCGCGCCCAGCCTGCTTAGAATTCTTTTCTGTCAGATATCCCACTGAATTCACTCTCACTTTCTTCAGTTTTGTTTTGCTTTATGTTTTTCCCTAAGTCTCAACTTTTCAGTGAGGCCTTCCCTAAGTGCCACACTTAATATTGATGTCCTCCTCCCCATTTCCAGTCCTCCTTACTGTTTTCCTGTAGCACTTATCTTTAGTATATTATGCATTTACATATTTAATGTTTTATTGTTTATTGCCTGACTCTTTCCAGTCCAGGATAAGCCCTCCTTGGGCAAGAATGTTCGCTTGTGTTCCTTCACTGTTCTCAGGTGCCTAGCACAGTGCTGGTACAGGGGAGCAGGCACTCTGCAAATACTTGTCTAGTGAGGGAGCCTCACCTGAAAGACCCCCTGAGGTAGAATCTCCGAGATGGGCTTTAACAAAAGCTCCATGGGTGATCCTGATAGTGCTACTGCTTAAGAACCACTGGTTTAGAGTGACGTATTAGAAAGCCTAGTTCATGCAGCAAATGTTTATTGATTAGCTGAGATGAAGACTTAAGATTGAATGCTGGTATGCCAACATTTCACAGATGAATGTAAAATGTCACTCAATTTGTTACTTTTCTGTTGCCCAGAGAATCAGACCTCTTGATGATACTTGGGAGGGTGTGAGCAAAATGTGAAATACGAAACTTTCTTTGTCATCAACACTGTATACATCTTATTGAATAATTTTGAATGATTTAAATTCAACCATAATGAAGTCTTGTTTCCACATGTACTTCCTGATTAGATATTATCAACCTGTTAAACTTTAAGATGTAAAGTGGCAGGTTTTGGTTATGATTAGTTTTTTTAAATTAAAAATATATTTTGAAATATTAACCCATGAAATACATTTTTATGATAACCTGTATTTTGCAGTGGAGTTTTAAAAATGTGAGGTCTTTCATTTTATTGGTAACTACAAATAAATAAAAAAGCATTTATTTTTTGTGTAAAAAAATTGAGTGTCACATTGAGTCTGAGATTGAAAAATGAGGAAGAGGGAATATTGTAGAAGTTGGGGGAAGAGTTTCAAGAAGGAAGTAGTGCTTATCAATTTGAAATGTCATAGAAGGTCGTATTCAGATTGCAATTAAAAGGTATCTGATGGATTTGACCACAAGGAGCGCCTTTTTAGAACTGGGTGAGGAGCAGAAGTCCTACTGCAGTGGGCTAATAAAGAAGTTGAGGATCAAGAATGAGTTCTGCTTCAGAAGCATTTTGAAAGAGCAGAAGCACCTGAGGATATTTATTTTTGGCTGGTCAGCAGCTAGAGGGAGGATGACTAACCGGTGAAGCAAGGCCCCTGGAGACGGCAGAGGTAGAGATCGGCACAGGTGAGCAGGAGGTTGACAGATAGGAGAATAATTGTGTCCGTTGGTAGCTTTATCAGGTGGTAAGTATGAAGGGATCGTACCCCTTTTTTCACTCTGAAACAGGAGATTCAGTCATTTTCTGGCAATGAGGAGCAGCAGGGCCATGGTAGAAAGCTTAGGAAGAGCCTGATTGTGTTAGTCTGTTTTGTGTTGCTATAAAGGAACACTTGAAACTGGGTAGTTTATAAAGAAAGATTTATTTGGCTCACAGTTCTGCAGGAGGTACAAGCATGACAGTACCATCTGCATGGCTTCTGGTGAGGCCTCAGGAAGCGTTTACTCAGGGTGGGAGGTGAAGGGAGATCAAGATTGAAGAGGAGATGCCAGGTTCCTTTAAACAACCAACTCTCTTGTGAACTAACAGAATGAGAACTCACTCATTACTGTAGGGTCTGCTCCTATGATCCAATACCTCCCATGAGGCCCCAGCTCCAACACTGGGGATCACATTTCAGCATGAGATTTAGAGGGGACAGATATCCAAACCATATCACTGTTAGGAACAACACTCAAAATCCTAAGGAAATTGAACACTCAAAGGATTCTTAGCAGAGCAATTTTATTTCTGTGCAGAGGGGTGCCTCCTTGGCCAGTCGCCATGAGAGCACACCTGAACAAAGGGGCACGAGATCTTTTATTCCTGACGCAAGTCCTGCCCTGTACCCTTTCCCCATTGGCTGGGGTCGGATTGTACAGTCTAATCCTGGTTGGCTAAACATTTGATTTTTTTTTAGATAAGGTGGGCACATAAAAGAAAGTGGAGAGGAAAGGGGAAGGGGTGTCTAATGAGCTAGAAAGTTAGTCCTCTTTCCAAATAAGGAAAGGAATGTCAGCTGGTACTGATAACGCCTGGTACTGTGGCATGCCTGGGCATCTAACAAAGGCAAGAAGGAAAAAAAGGTGGAAAAGGGAAAAGGTGGGGGGGTACTATGAATTAAAGAATAAAAGATTGATCAAGTTATTTGAAGAGAAACCTCATCATATCCCATATCCCTGATGATGGGGGTTAAGAATAGGAGATGAGAGACTCATAATCCGAGGATCCTGATCCTTGTTTACTAACTCAAAGTATATGAAAGCGTTGTGGAGTGTTAAAGTGATTTAAGGTGGTTTTATTGTTTTAATTCATCATCATCTTGCAAAGACACTTCACAATATCTATAGATAGGGCTTTTTTATTTTTACACTAGTTATATTTAGGGACTAGTTATATTCAGCATCTGAGTGCATGCCTTCATCACCTTATTTTATTTAGACAAAGGTTTATTTTATTCTCTTCCCGGTTGGATTAAGGAGATAGTTACAAATGTCAGATATTTGTGGAAACACTTGTCTTATTACTACCACAATTAGAAAAGATGCATTACTCTGAAGATGTAATTTTTAAAAATAATGCTCCATTTCAGAAGGTGAAGTTGAGGAATGCTTCACAGGGCAAATGATGTTTGGGATCTGTCTTGAAATTCATGTATGAGTTTGCCATGCAACTTAGAGGGTATTCTAGGGAGTGAGTAGACTGTGCAGAGGGGCAAGGAGTCCTGAAAATCTATTTCTTGTTTGGGCTATGAAGGAGTTAGGTAAGTCTAAGTGTATGTCAAAATGGGACATGGTGAGAGAAGAGCCTGGAAAATTATGTTGGGATAGCCGTGCGGGACATGGAATGGTGAGATTTTGGATTTGATCTCAATTTTATTATGGGAAGGAATGATAGCTATCGGGATAGCTTCCTCCCGTGACTGGAGAAGCTTGCTGGAGACCGCTTGCTGGCTGGTTGCTGCCAGAGTTGGCTGTGGACCCTGAGACAGCACTTGTCTGAGGGCTTTTCCCAGGAAGCACAGTGTCTATTCAGCAAAACGAATTTACAGAAATTCTATATCTGATTTCAGTTGTATTTTTGGTATGTATCATATGGTCTACATTTAAACATTTATCATTGATTTACTGAACCAACGAATCCTGGTTATTTTTGGCTTTTAAGTAGGAATACACTTCTGTTGGTTGCCACAAGATGGCATTGGCCTCAAAGGTTCTCTGTTAGATGTGTTTTTGGGTATTTAGTATTTTTTTTTCCTGCTTTTTAAAAATATTTTCTTACATTTATTTTTACTTTCTTCCAATATTAACTTTAATAGAACTTTAATATCCATTCTATCTCTAATATTGGTGAAGTTCTTTTTTCCTTTGCCAATTTATTCTTGTAAAATCTTTTAAAAAGTTAGGTGTTTGTTGTAAAAAATAAGTGTTTCAGAAATGTATAAATGAGAAGGTGAAAGCCCCTTATAATCCCTCCTTTCTATGGGATTGTTACATATTATGCTGGATTTCTTTTGTACCTCTGTATAAATATGAATTTGTTGGGGGGAGAGCATGTTTTACATTTATTGTTCATGCTTTTCTTCATTTTTTTGGTTGACTTATTTTAGATATTGTTCCATATTAGTACCTATTGAAGCTATCTTATTTTTTTAAATGACAAAGTAGTGCTTTAAATATGAATAGTATAATATTGTTTAATAGTTTCCTGTTGTGTATTACTATAATTTATTTAATCTTTACCCATTAAAGAGATGTCAGGCTTTCTAAGTTTTTTTCCCCTCTAAAATAAACATTTTAAATTAAATTTTTTTATACTGCTTTCACAGTAATTTTTTCACCTCAGTTGTTGCATTGCTGTTAGCATATGTTGTCAAAGTTGTTAAATGCAATTGTGAAATAAATACTTATATTTCAAAGAGGAATGAACTACAATTTTTTCTTTGTAAAATATGTGAAGTACTGTGTCTTCAGTGTATGTTTGTCTTTTAGGTACTACTTGCTAGACTTACTGATATTTTCATAGAGTAAGGAGTTTTAGAGTTTATCTAGTTTAACTTCTAGGCCCATATGTGTATCATTTGTCTCCCAACTACATGTATTTAATAAAATTCTTAATATCATGCTTTTTTGATTAAAACATTAAGGAGTTTGCATTCTTTTTGATGACTTTCACGTTCATTGCTTTTTCCGATCACTTGTGACGATGGCTCTCCTTTCTTCCAGGTTGTTTTTGAGCACGTTCACCCTCGCAGTGTCAGCTGGGGCTGTTTTGCTTTTGCCTTTCTCAATCATCAGCAATGAAATCCTGCTTTCTTTTCCCCACAACTACTATATTCAGTGGCTAAATGGCTCCCTGATTCATGGTTAGTATATGTTGCTTAATATAATCACAATCAGTATTTTATTTTTTTACTGTATCATATTTTTAGATTTTTCTTTTCTTAGTTTTCTTCATAATTTGTGACTTCCTCCAGTAAATGATTTGGGTCTTTAATAATGTCAGAAAACCAGATTTTACTTATCATTTCTATGTTTAATTAGTTGTGAAAGTCTTTTCTCTTAGTCAAGAAGCAGTTTTTATACTTACGATTTTGATAAATTCATTTCAGTATTTAGCAAGAGAATTTTGGTTTATCTGAATATGTCAGAAGAACTCAGCCTCCATTTAAGAACTAGAAAACTGGCCGGGCATGGTTGCTCAGGCCTGTAATCCCAGCACTTTGGTAGACCGAGGGGGGTGGATCTCCTGAGGTCAGGAGTTCAAGACCAGCCTGGCCAACATGGAGAAACCCCCATCTCTACTAAAAATATGAAAAGTAGCCAAGCGTGGTGGCGCACGCCTGTAATCCCAGCTACTTGGGAGGCTGAGGCAGGAGAATCACTTGAACCTGGGAGATGGAGATTGCAGTGAGCCGGGATTGCACCATTGTACTCCAGCCTGGGCAAGAAGAGTGAAACTCCATCTCAAAAGACCTAAAAAACAGCAGCTATAGTTTCTATTTTATTTATTTGCTAGTAGTTTCTTTAGTCATTTCAAAATATAGAAGGGGAAAAACACTCTATGTCAAGTACAAATAGGTATCGTGGTGTATTGCTTTGTAGTCTTTGGGCAAGCCGCTGTCCTCTCGCCACGGTTTCCTATTGTCTTAACTGGGATGATAAATAAAACCCAGCTTGCCGGCTTGTTTTTGGAATAGGAATGATGTATGTAAAGTAACTGTCTTTTAGTAGGCACTTAATAGGTGGTAGCTATTATGATAGTTATTTAGACTGTGAGGTGTTTTCTTCTTTCTGAAGACTCATTGTTTTTACAAGTCAATTTAGTGTATGTAAACTGAACTCTTGTCTCTCATAGAACATACTGGTGTAATTCTTTTTTGAGGCGTTCTAATTTATTTTTATTTTTTAATGTTTTAATTTTAATTTTTGTGAGTACATAGTTGGTGTATATATTTATGGGCTATATGAGATATTTTGATACAGGCATGCAATGCAAAACAATCACGTCAGGGTAAACAGGGTGTCCATCACCTCTAGCATTTATCCTTTGTTAAGATTTTGTCATTATGTGTTAGAACTACAGCTCTTAGGAATTTGGATATCTTTCTTGCTCATCATGCCCATACCCCTCTCTCATTTTATTAGTGTTGATTTGTGTTACTAGTAACTATATTGCTAGTTATTATTTTGTTAATGTTATTACTTGTTGGTGTTATCAGTGTTAATAATTATTTTAATTTGTTTTGTATTTCAATTTCTTCATCTCGTTTTAAGGTAAAAGTGTTTTGAAAATTTTTTTTCTTAGTAAGAACCTTATGAGTTAATGATTAAATGTCCTTCTTTGACAATATTTAAGCTAAGTTGCCATTTGACTTAAAAAAATATGTATCAGAGATAGCGTGTTTTCATTACATTTGTATTATAGGTCAGGGAATTTGGGATTTCTGAGTTAACATAAAGAAGTGTTGGGATCTCAAATCCAAGGAAAAAAATGGAATAACTTGCCTGTGTAGTAGCGTTACAGTTAAGTATGCTTTAGTTTTATAGTTGGCATTTTGCATTTGGAAAACATCCCTTTTTTTTTTGAGACAGGGTCTCACTCTGTCGCCCAGCCTGGAGTGCAGTGACATGATCATGGCGCTCTGCAGGCTCCACCTCCTGGGCTCAGGTGATCCTCCACCTCAGCCTCCCAGGTAGCTGGGACTACAGGTGCATGACACCACGCCAAGCCAATTTTTGGCATTTTTTTTATAGAGTCAGAGTTTTGCCATGTTGCCCAGGCTGGTTTTGAACTCTTGGACTGAAGTGATCCTCCCACCTTGGCCTCCCAAAGTGCTAGGACTAGAGATGTTGCCAAGATGTCACTTTTTATGTGTGACACGTGATTACTGGAGTTGCTGTAGAAGGCTGTGGTGCATTAGACTAATAATGTATATTCTTTTTTCATTGCTATTATGTTCATGGTGCTGTAATCCAGTGGAGGAAAAGAGCAAGTTTAAATTTAAGAGATTACCAGTTTTATATGTAAGACGAGTATGTTTCCTGTCTCCTGTTGTTTGAGAAAACGTAGAAGACAGTTTTTGTAGGTCGTGCTACCTTAGCAATCCCTTAAGCTTGTGCTGAGACTGTGGCCCTATATATTAAGAACAACAGCAACACCAACCACTCCGTTATTTTTTTTCTGTTCATAAAGTAGTGTGTGTGCACTATACAGAATATGAAAAATACTAAAATGTACAAACAAGGAAAAATCCACATTTTTTTAGCGTGTGTGTGTGTGTGTGTGTGTGTGTGTATATATATATATAAATTTTTTTTTTTTTTTTTTTTAAGATGGAGTCTCACTCTGTCGCCCAGGCTGGAGTGCAGTGGCATGATCTTGGCTCACTGCAAGCTCCGCCTCCTAGGTTCACGACATTCTTCTGCCTCAGCCTCCTGAGTAGCTGGGACTACAGGCGCCCGCCACCATGCCCGGCTAATTTTGTTGTATTTTTAGTAGAGACTGGGTTTCACCATGTTAGCCAGGATGGTCTTGATCTCCTGACCTCGTGATCCGCCCGCCTCGACTCCCAAAGTGCTGGGATTACAGGCGTGAGCCACCGCGCCTGGCCGCATGTGTATATTATGTATAGCATATGCAATTTATACCTTTAAAACCTTTAATATTATATTGTGTTTTCCATACCTTGTATGTTCTTCGAGACCAGTTTTAGTGGTGTAACCTGAGCTGTATATATGGCAATATATTAAGCTAGTGGTTTTCAAAGGCTATTTCGTCATTTTAAAAGGTGGAACCATTTATCCCTCCAGTGACTTGCTACCTGCACTTTTCAGATTTGCAATAGAAAACGGCTGAGTTGTTCCTCAGGTACCAAACCCACCCTGTCCTGTTTGTGGAACATTTCACTTAACCAGTAAACTGTTGTTGAGTATCTAGAGGATTTTTAAATTTTAATTATTATTTGGGTTTCTGACAATTTCTTTACATGGAAATTAGAATGAAAATTATTAGGCTAATGAGTATTATTGCTAAACTGTTTTCTAGAATTACTTGTTTATATTCTCTTGATTGACCATGAAGGTGCCTCTTGTTTTTAGCCATAAACTTAATAACAATGGATATTAGTATCTTTAAAATCTTTTCCATTTTCATGGATAGAAGGTTGTTTCTCATTATTGTAATGTTAATTTAAAAAATTTTTAGTGAGATAGGACGTTTTAATTTTAATTTATAAAATATAGAAAAATAATACATATATCATTTTATTTTCATTTATTTATTTTTATTATAATTTTTTTGAGATGAAGTGTTGCTCTATTGTGCAGGCTGGAGTGCAGTGGCGCAATCTCTGCTCACTGCAACCTCTACCTCCCGGGTTCAAGCGATTCTCCTGCCTCAGCTTCCTGAGTAGCGGGGACTACAGGTGTATGCCACCACGCCCAGATAATTTTTATATTTTTAGTAGAGACAGGGTTTCACCATGTTGGCCAGGCTGGCCTCAAACTCCTGACCTCAAGAGATCCACCCTCTTCGGCCTCCCAAGTGCTGGGATTACAGGTGTGAGCCACTGTGTCCGGCCCATGTATCATTTTATTTGATTAATGTTTTTGCCCTTTTTTGTGGTTGTTGCTTTTTTCATATTGAATTTATGATCTCTTTATGTGTGAACACGTCAGCTTTTCATTCAATTTTTATACATGTTTTTCTGATTGTTATTTTGCTTTTTAATTTCAATTGCCTTTTTCCAGAATTTGAATATTTTTTATAATATTTGGTTTTTCTTTTTCTCTTTGGTGTCTCTAATTGTTTTTGTGTTTATAAGATGGTTTCCTATCCTGAGATATGACGGCTAGTTGTCCCAATACCATTAATTGAATATTATTTTCTGTACTGATTTTTTATGCTTCATTTTCAGTAAGCTAAATATTATATTAGGGTTTGTTTCTGGGCTCAGGTATGCAGGTTTTGGAGTCAGATAGACCTGAGCTTGAATTTCAAATCTGTCTGAAACCCTTAGCAACCTTGAGCAAATTGTTTACGCTTTCAAAGTCTCAGTCTTTTATCTCTAAAATGACCATATTAAGGGCTAGTTTATAGAATTATTATATGTAGTAAGTGGAATATATATATATAGTAGTGTGTATATATATATATATACACACACACACACACCAAGTACCAAAGTACCTAGTCTATTGTCTGATGGTCCAGAGTAGGCAGGAAATAAATGCTGAGTTTTACTTTCTGTTTTTCCCCTCTGGTTTGTCTGTCTGTTCCTATGCCAGTGCCATATTGTTTTAAAGACTATAGTTTTGTAATACTTTGCTCCTGCTAGGTTTTAAAAAGTTCATACATTTTATGAAGCTTTTCATAAGCAAAGGCATGTATTTTGTGCAGTGTGGGATATGACAATTCTATGGAAATTTGTCTTTTAATTGTTTTGTCTGTGTTAGGGAAATGTATGTGTATGTATATGTTTGTGTGTGTTTAAAGAAATACATCTTTGGTGGGGGAGATTTGGAAAGCAAAAGTCACAGCTAGTGGATTGGGTTCCTCAGCAGTGGCTCTAGCCAGGCCAGCCTTGGTGAGTAGAAGTCCATGGTGCTGGGTCCGTGTATGATCTCCATCCCTACTGTCATGGTGACTTTGTTCATGAGCCCATTGGGCAATGACGGGGGTGGCTGGGGAAAGAGGCTGACTCGTATCCACAGAGCCAGCCAACCTATCCACTTAATTATTAAAATCCTCCTCTGCTGAGGGCACCCTTTGGTGAGCGTTCACATGGGACACAAATACTTTCCTATTTTTTTTCCCATTCAGAGAGGTCTGTTCATCTACCTCATCCCAGTTTTCTTATTGCCAGTTTTCCAATTGTGTTTCTTTAAGACTCTGACCATCCAGCCAAACCATTGGCCATAGTTCGTTAATTTGTAATAATCACACATTTGGCTATTTCTCTTTCCAAGCAAAGTAAACAGCCAGATGTATGGCCCATAGTTCTCTCCGTCGGAGAATTTCCCTTCACCGCTGTCCTTTTAGGGGTGTTCCAGAAAGGGGCAGTAGTGCTGCAGCTGTCCACTAACGTGGGTGCCTGCATATCGTGCAGAACCATCTGGAAGCCAGGCCCAGGTCTGCCTCCGACAGCTGATTTTAGGGAACTCCCCAGGAGACTGTAGGTGCAGGCTGGGAGAGAGAAGGCAGTGCAGCAGGAGTGGGGACCGTCGGCATTGGGGGCACTTCTTTATGTGACTTGTGCCTTTATGGCCTGCTTAGGCCTGGACACGTACCACTTCCATTTGATGACGGAATGCTGCTGTGCACACCCAACTTTCTGGCTTGGTGGGTCAGAAAACATTCAGTTCATGATGAGCAACTCAGGTCCCATGGTAGCTTGGTGGCCCATGTTTAAGCATTCAGTCCCTACTGAAGCCCCATAGTGGGGCAACAGCTGTTTCTCAAAGGCAGTCGTTATCCACAAGGAGGGCAGAGCATTGCCCCAACATCCTAAGGGCCAGTTCACCTAGAGAGGAACCTGCCAAAGGCTCCAGACAACATGCATCTCTGCCTCTGCCCTTTCAGGCACCCTTCGATCTGCTGGGTCATGTGGCCCAGGAGGCAGAGTAGCCTGCACAGAGCCTGGAGCTGCTGCGGAGCCTTCTCTCATTCTGGGCTCTACTCAAAACCAGCAGCTTTTCAGGCCGCTCAGTAAACCAGCTGGAACAACACATGCAAATGAGAAATGTGTTGTCTTCGAAGTCCAGAGAGACCTGCTAGATGCTGTGCCTCTTTTTTGGTGCAGGAGGCGCCAGATTCAACAGTTTATCCTTCACCTTAGAAAGGATAGCTCCATACATCCTGTAACACTGGACCCCTAGACATTTCATTGAGATAGAAGGCCCCTGAATTTTTGTCAGATTTATTTCCCACTTTTTGACACACAAATGTCTTACCAATAAGTTTAGAGTGGTTGTTACTTCTCACTCACTAGTTACAATCAGCAAAATATTATCAACGTAATGGGCCAGTATGATATTAATATTTTATGGAAGGGAAAGGTGATCAAGATTCCTGTGAATTACATTATAATACAGGGCTAGAGAATTTATATGCCCTTGAGGTAGGGCAGTGAAGGCATATTGCTGGCCTTGTCAACTGAAAGCAAACTGCTTCTGGTGGTCTTTCCTAACACGGACAGAGAGAAAAGCATTTGGTAGATCAGTAGCTGCATACCAGATAGGTGACATGTTAATTTGTTCAGGCAATGAAGCCACATCTGGTACAGCAGCTGTGATTGGACTCACCACCTAGTTAAGCTTAACGATAACCTGTTATTCTGGAAGCTCTGTCTGTCTGCTGCACATTCCAGCTACGAGTCGAATGGCGGTGTAGATACAAGTCAAATGGGGGTGTAGTGGGGATCCCCACCCCTGCATCTTTCAAGTCCTTGATGGTGGCAGTAATCTCTGAAATCCCCCCAAGAATGCAGTATTGGTTTTGGTTTACTGTTTTCCTAGGTAGATGCAGTTCTAGTAGCTTCCACTTTGTCTTTCCCACCATAATAACCCTCACTCCACGGGTCAGGAAATCAGTGTGGGAATTCTGCTAGCCATTCCATTCCATTAATGCCTTCTGGAAGTGAGGAGACAACCACAGGATGGGTTCAGGGACCCGCTCTGAGTTGGAGCTCTGCTAAAATTCCATTGATTACCTGACCTCCGTAAGCCCCTACTCTGACTGGAGAGCCACAGTGAGGGTCTCCTGGGAACAGTGTCAGTTCCGAGCCAGTGTCCAGAAGTTCACAAACGGTCTGGTTATTTCCTTTTCCCCAGAGCACAGTTACATCACTTATATTCATTTGTCAATCTGTCATTTACGGTTTTGTGACATTTATGGGATTCTGTGAGTACCCAGAAAATGTTCAGATTCCTTTAATCTCCCATGGAGCATCTGTTCTGTACTTTCATGTTGAAAGTGTTCAATAAATATTTATTGATTGAAGGAATAAAAGTCATTATAATTATGTCATTAGGAATATTTTGGCAAAAGTGAATTTGAGAGGGAATTTAATGGCTTATCTTATAAAATTGTCAGTATGGATGTTTTGATTGTGCCTTTAATGCGTAAATCACATATGGATTAGAGGCTAAATGTGTTAATGTTTTTTTTTTTGTATGTGCAAATATATTTAGTTTGGCTTAAATACAGTGTTTGGATTTTGGACATAGGTTTGAGATGTTATGTGTTAACCATATTACCTTGGAATGTTTCTTTACTTTTTTGGGCAAGAATTTTGTAACATAATAAATAAAATAATAACCTTAGTAAACTGTGTCATGTAAACAAGATGTATCTCTGCCTGCAGTGAGAAAACAGCTTGAAAAATGTGATATAGAAAAATGACATTGGAGCACTGGAGTTAGGTGAACTGATGGTAATCCTCTGGCCACTGGCTTTTGTCTGGTGGTTGTCATCACTTGTCAGCTTGATGCTGTGAGATGTGTTCTGTAATTCACACAGTGTGGGTCCATGACATGCCAGCAACTGTAGTTTGTTGTAGGATGGGGCAGAGATGACAAATTAAAATGGTAGTGTAAGTTCTTTTTGTTGTTAAAATAGGAAAAAGGGTTAGAAATGGACCAAAAACATAAAATATCTGCTTCTATACATTTTCTATATCTTCTGTGCTGTTAAAAAAATTAATAGGAAAATATGAAACTCTTCATTTCCATAAGTTGAAAAACAATGATACAGCTGCTTTGTGAGTTTTCCTTTTGGGGTGATAAAAATGTTTTGGAGTTAGGTAAAGTTGGTGGTTGCACACCATTGCAAATGAACAGTTCTGTGCAAATGCCACTTAATTGTTCACTTTAAAATGACTAATTTTAAGTAATGTGAGTTTAATATCAAAATAAGAGCCAAATAACGATCAAAATTTGGAAGATAGGAAAATGATGGAATTAGATTATACCCTTAAATAAAACCAGGAAATAATTCTTCAGTTTTTGAGTGTTTTTTCCCCAGTGGGGCCCAATTTTGGCTAAGCTGTCCACTCACTTATGGCCAGACATAGAGACAAAACAAACATTTGTGACATGAATGCCCAGTTTGAGATTGTCTATTAAAATATAACCACAATGAATCTGACGAGTCGCTGCAAGGACTGTGTGCTTTATTTTGATTTGTCATCAGGAGTAGACGATATACTGTTTGGACATCGTGAAGGAACAATGCAAAATCCAACCTTTTAAAATTCATTTTTAAGTTCCACAGATGATCCAAAAAACCAGACTTTTAGAGTATAAGCAATCAAACTTAAGAAAATATTGTGTTTACTTATGCATAGATGCTAAGTCAAAAGTTAAGTCCCTAATAAATTTTAATGTACTGTTGTTCGCTAAATGTTACTAGTCATTTGGGCTCAGTAGTTCAGTCATTTATCATAATGTGTATCAAGATAGTTACTGGATATTGAAGTATTGCTTATAACATTATAAACAGAAAAATCCTGGTGTTTGGGATAGGAAATTAATCCTATCTTGCCAGATCCAAACAGTGGAGTGCTTTTTTGACCATTACAGATTATAATGTAGGTATTTGTTGATATACAAAGATATCCAGAAAAAAGCCCATATTTATGATCCGATGCCTGTTTTGTAAAAAGAAAAAAGAGTACATGTGTAGGTAGCTGCACAGAAAAATATCTGGAAGGGTAAATGCAAAGAGTTTGTGTAGGATTATATGATACACATTTTTTTTTTTTTTTTGGTATTTACGTTGCATTTGGTGTTTGCATTTATACAATGGACATATTATTTCTTTTTTAAGAAAAAAGTTATATTAAGATCAAAAGTCCCACAACTCATTGGTAAATTGTAATTTATTGTTCTTCTAAGTAAATAAGCAGAGGCTATTCTAATTCTGAAGTTCTCTCCCTCTGTCTCTGTCTGTCTGTCTGTCCCTGTGTCTCTCTCTCTGTCTCTTTTCACCCCAAATCAACAGTGGCTAATAATTCTGAAGTCCTCACACTGCTTGAAAACAGACTGTAGTCTCTTTTCTAAGGCTTATGCTTTGTTGGTAGAATTTAAAAAAAGTGTATAAATTACTTTTTGATTAGATCTTCAATTCTACTGAAATATTGGTTGAACTTTTGTCATTTTGGAAATTATTGAGTATGGCTGAACTCTGATTAATTTTTTAATTTAAATTTATGAAGGCTTTTGTCTATGTGAGGAAAAAAGATAAATTATTTCCTCCATAGTATTGTATATTGTATTTTGAAATATTTTGTAACTCCAGCAGATGGAGCTAGAAGTTAATGCATCCTATGGTGATCTGGAAATTCAGTCTTGTTTTGTTTTATTTTAAACCACGATTAAATAACTTTAAATTCAAATACCTTTTCTGGGGATGGGCATTGGATATCTTTCAAATAGGTTGCCTTTATACTGTTGCTGTATTTTTTTAGGGTTTTACTGCTGTATGGAAGTATATAATTTTACCTTTCTAAAGCAGAGAGTTGATTAATATTTATTTTACAAATTAATATGAAATAATGTATAATGAAATATGTGTTGGCCCCAACAGAAATTTTTAAGAATGATTTACCAAAATTATAGAATATTATTAAGGAATGTGTATGTGTGTATGTTGACATGTATTTATAAAATGTTAGAAATTTACTAAGCTTTGCAAAATTGCCAAGAATATAATTACTACTTAGCAATATATCTTAGATATAATATTGTATCTATGTATTAGATGTTCTTCTCATAGTATTTTTACTTTCTTGTATATTGCAAATTTTATTAGATTAGCATAAGTTGAGTCTGAAATTTTCACATTTATTTATTCTGGCTAATAAACTTAATATTTTGCATTTAATTACTTAGGTTGAAAAAAGCTGGTTGATCAGTGCATGTAAAAGGCATCTAATTTCTTGACAAACTAAATTAACTGGTATATGGAACCCTTCTTGATTCAGGGTACTGAATTGTTTTCTTCAGTTGTCCAACGGACATTGCTGCTTGTTTGATCTGCTCGTAAAGATTTCTTCACCCCATCTCCCATCTTTACTAAAAATGCAAACGTTAGCT
The DNA here is from genome assembly GCF_037993035.2 of Macaca fascicularis. Lineage (NCBI taxonomy): Eukaryota > Metazoa > Chordata > Mammalia > Primates > Cercopithecidae > Macaca > Macaca fascicularis. The sequence continues at coordinate 198,126,306 of NC_088377.1, read as the reverse complement.
TGGTGTGATGGTGCGTGGCTATAATCCCAGATACTCGGGAGGCTGAGGCATGAGAATCACTTGAATCCGGGAGGCGGAGGCTGCAGTGAGCCAAGATTGCACCACTGCACTCCAGCCTGGGTAACAGAGTGAGACTCTGTCTCCAAAAATAGGAAAGAAAATAGGAAGAAAGAAAAAAAAAAGATTTTTTTCATTTAGCTTTTGATAAACTGTCTTTGTTTTAAGTAAGTGTATTGGTTAGTCATAATAGATACTTTTTAGTGATTTGTGAGCATTTGCCTAAGGCAAAGTTTTATTTTTTTAACTTTGACATCCAGAGAAGAATTTGAGTTTTACTGTTTTAAAGGGATATGTATGATTAGAAAGATAAATTCTGGAAGCATGTATGTTTATAGATCAATAACAATAAAAAGAAACTTCTTTTATGCCCCAGAATTGTATCTTTTTAATCATACATATCCCTTTTATACGGTAAAATTCAAATTCTTTTCTAGATGTCAAAAGTTAGAAATAGGTTTTAAACTTTTTTTCTTCTGAATATAAAAGCATAGTGGACCTTTAGCATTCAAGGATTTATATTCATGGTTGCAACAATTTGAGAGCAATATTTGAGGCTCCCCAACACGTGGTAATTTGTAATTCCGCTGAGGCTAAAATCTAAACTGTGCGCTCAGATAAACTAGTAAATAAAGTGAGCCACATGGCTAGTGAGTGAGCCTAGCTCAGCATCCCCATTTCAGTTTAGTTTTATTATTTTCAGCCCTTTTTATTCATTTTATGGGGGAAATTATATGATACGGGGATCTGGAGAATTTTGAGTTTCACAAAGGTGTTTAAATATATGCTTTGTGAATTTTAGAGGACTTTATACGCTTCCTATAGAAAACTTAGAATATCCAGACAAAAAAATCATGCACAGTTGTGCTACATTGATACTGTTAATTAGTTGGGGTATTTATTTGCAGTTGATTTTCTATGCCTGGTTTTTGTCATTGCCATTTTAAAATATGTATATAGGTTTTGCTGGTTAAATTTTTTTTTTTGGTGAAATTAATGAGAATAATTCTTTAAGGAAAGGGTTGAGAGCTAACTGTAGTTATAACTCACATCATTTTGTTGTCTTTATATGGTCTAAATGCTGGTGTATGTCAGAACTTTTCATTTTTTTTGTACTTTTTTTTTTTGTTTTGAGACAGAGTTTCACTCTTGTTGCCTAGACTGGAGTACAATGGCACGATCTTGGCTCACGTAACCTCCTCTTCCCAGCTTCAAGCGATTCTCCTGCCTCAGCCTCCCGAGTAGCTGGGATTACTGGCATGCGCCACCATGCCCAGCTAATTTTGTACTTTTAGTAGAGACGGGGTTTTTCCATGTTGGTGAGGCTGGTCTCGAGCTCCCAACCTCAGGTGATCTGCCTGCCTTGGCCTCCTAAAGTGATGGGATTACAGGTGTGAGCCACCATGCTCTGTCTTGTACCATTTTTATGATGTTGAGACAGGGCAGGGAAGAGGCACTGACATTTGTTTAACATATTGGGTGTTAATTTATCTTCTGTTCTTCATAAGAGCCCTGTGCACTATAGCCTATTGTATACCTGAGGAAACTGAGTGACAGAGTTGCAATCCCTCTTCAAGGTCACATATTTGTGATAGGTGCAAATCCAGGCTTGTTAGACGTAAAGTGCTATGCACTTAGCTGTCTGCCATTGAGAACTGGTGAAGTTTTAAAAATCACAGATTGTGTGAATACCTTGATTTTGTTAGAGTACAGTATAGTACACTAAACAGATATAGCATATTCAATATTTTACTGAAATTAGATGTTTAGAAACCTTTCTGTAGTTGAAAGATGTCTTGGTGTTTTAAGAAGCCTTGATTGTACATATACTCACCCACATGTCAACAACTGAGAAAACAAACGCAGACATGTTTTGTTCCGTTTTACAAAACAGATCGCAGGCTCAGTTAAGCATTTTGTTTTATGTTGATGGATAGAATTAATGGAATATCATATTCATTATTTCCCTTAGTAAAATCTTACTAAACTAATATATTCTTTTTTGGCAGATAATATTAAGGAAATTCAAAACATTGTTCCCTTTTCACCCAGAATGTTAAGTATGAGACATCATTCAGTCATATGTAGAAAGAATAAGAGATCTGGGATCTAATCCCAGGGCTGCCATTTGTGAGGAATTTATTGAGTCTCTTTTAACAAAAAGTTCAGTTTATGGGTGCGTTGGCTAAGGGGATCTTAGGTTCTCTTCTGCTCTGTACCTTATTCTTGGTGCACTAAAATAAGAGCAAGCTTTTATTTATTTTGAACAGATTTTAATTTTAGATTCTTACAATTGTATCTGTTCTGCTTAAGTATTGAAATAAGTATATATTTTAGTTCATTAGAAAGAGGAAAGAGGTTATTTCAGTCTAAAACAATTCTGTCTGGAAAAGATAAAAAAAAAACTAGGACGGTTTTTCTTCAAGTGATGGTGGTTTTTCTGAATGTGAATTCAAAGTAGCAGATATTGAACAGTGTTAAAGGAAGTTAACCAAAGTGAAACTTTGCAATTATTTCATTATTATGTTTAAAATTTTTTAACACAACATCATTTGAGTAGACTTTATTTTCTAAATGTATCAAAGAACATAATAGAAAGAGTGTGGGAAAAGGAGAAAAAGAATAAGCTGGATGGTGTTGTGAAGCATCCTGGAGGCCTATTGTAGAAATGTATACTGGAATCGTTAGGTTTGAGGCATTTGGGGCAAGAGAATGAAGAGAACGTATATTTCACAATAGGGAGCAACATTCCATCTAGTAAGAGAAAACTAAGACATAGGAGTTGAGGCTTACTCTTTTAGTAATAAATAGACTTTGTTTTGTTGTTGAGTTGTACGTTGAGAGAATTAAACAAGGGGCAAAGATATCAATAAGTATTTGGGGAGGCCAACTTGAAATAGAGTAGGTAACTACAGTTTTAAAACATTTTTTCTATGATCAGCAAATCCATTAGGATAGATAGACAGTAAAGAGCAAGTACTCTTCGCTGATGTTTTATGTCCAGAGCTTTTTCTGTATTATTGAGGACTAAGGCCCAGACATGGAATACGAAAAATTAGGCCGGGTGTGGTGAGCCTGTAATCCCAACATTTTGGGAGGCCAAGATGGGAGGATTGCTTGAAGCCAGATCAAGACCAGCCTGGGCAACAAAGTGAGACCCTGTATCTACAGACAATAAAAAGCCAATATTCAAGTGTTGATAGAGAAACACTTTAAAAGCTAAATAGTTTGGCTAAGGTATAGTAAGGGGACTGGATGTATACCCTCCCACCTGAAATGACTAGGTTTTTGAGAAACTATAGGCAAAGAAGGACAATAATCCAGAGATGGGAGGCAAACAAGGTGCTGCCTTGAGAGAGTTTCCACACTGCAGTAGAGAGAGGGGGAACGCAGGTGGAGCTGAGCAGTGTTCTGGATTGAGAACCCAGGAGTTTTGAGAGACCAAGAAGGGGCTAGAGTTACCAGGCGGAGTACTGGAAAGGAGATCGCTGCACCGAGAAGCATGTACTGGAAGGGAGATCGCTGCACCGAGAAGCATTTTGTTTTACACTGATGGATAGAGGTAATGGGATATCATTTTCTCACTTTGAACGTTTCCCGTAGTAAAACCTTACTACACTGGTGTTCTGTTTTTGGCAGATGAAGGCCCTCTGTGTAGTCTCACAGGCTGAAATCAAGGTGTTGGCAGGGTTGCCTTCCTCACTGGAGGCCCTGGGGAGGAATTTGCTTTCAGACTGTTGGCTGAATTTGGTTCTTCGTAGTTTTAGGACTGAGGCACTCATTTCCTTCCTACCTGTAAGCCAGGTGCTAGCCTTTGTTTCTAGAGGCTGCTTGCCTCTTTTGTCTTCTCTTCCATGTGATAACCTCTAACAAAGGTGGGTCAAGTTTTTCTCTGACTTCCCTTCTGCTACATCTCTCTGACTCCAGCTGGAGAAAGTTCTGCGCTCTTGTGTTTTCTCTCTCTCTCTCTGTCTCTCTCTCTCTCTCTGTGTATTTAAAAATCGCATGAAAGGCTCATGTGATTAGATTATGGCCACTGGATAATCCACAATGGCCTTGCTGTCTCCCTGTTGTAAGGTCCATAACCTTAATTATATCTGCCAAGTCCTTTTTGCCATGTGTACTGAGGTGAGTCGTATAGTGTTCCAAAATTCAGGTTCACTCAGAGCATCAGAATGTGAACTTATTTGGAAATAACAGTCTTCGTAGACATAATTAGTGAAGATGAAGCCATCTTAGATTAGCGAAGACCCAAATCCAAAGACCGGTGTCCCCCTAAAAACATAAAGCAGAGACACAGACACACAGGGAAGAAAGCCGTGTGAAGACAGAGGCCAAGAGTGGAATAAGGGCATCAGCAAGTCCAGGAATACCAAAGATTGCAGGTAGCCACCTGCAGGGAGTAGGAAGGATTCTTCCTGGAGCCTTTGGAAGGAGCATGGTCCTGCTGACAACTTGATGTCAGACTTCTAGTCCCTGCAGCTGTAAGAGAGTAGATTTCTGTTGCCTGAAGCCGTTTGGTTTGTGGTGCTTTGTTTTATCAGAAAACCAGTACACCATGCAACATTCTCACAGAAGTCTGGGGATTAAGGCATGGGGACCTTGTCCACTATGCCTACCTTGAGTCTGCAACTGAGATGTCAGAATTAGTAGACAAATACATGAAAACAATTCTTATTTTTTGAGACGGAGTCTGGCTCTGTCACCCAGGCTGGAGTGCAATGGTGCGATCTCGGCTCACTGCAACCTCCACCTCCCGGGTTCAAGCAGTTCTCCTGCCTCAGCCTCCTGAGTAGCTGGGACTACAGGCACTTGCCACCATGCCCAGCTAATTTTTGTATTTTTAGTAGAGACGGGGTTTCACCATGTTGTCCAGGATGGTTTCGATCTCTTGACCTCATGATCCTCCCACCTCAGCCTCCCAAAGTGCTGGGATTACAGGTGTGAGCCACTGCATCTGGCCAGGAAAACAATTCTTATGACTATTCCATATGTTCCAGAAACTTAGAGGAAATGTTGAACGTATTGAGATGTAAAAGATGTAAAAAAACAAACTTCTTGAGATGAAAACTATAGCATGTGATGTGAAAGTATATAAAACTAGATTAATAGCAGATTAGACATTGCAGAAGAGGTTAATGAATATGAGGACATAGCAATAGAAAACTATTCAAAAGTGGGGCTGGGCACTGTGTCTCACGCCTGTAATCCTGGCACTTTGGGAGGCTGAGGTGGGTGGATCACCTGAGGTTAGGAGTTCAAGACCAACCTGGTCAATATGGTGAAACCTCGTCTCTACTAAAAATACAACAATTAGCCAGGCGTGGTGGTGCGTGCCTATAATCCCAGCTACTCGGGAGCCTGAGGGAGGAGAATCACTTGAACCCGGGAGAGGTGGAGGTTGTAGTGAGCCAAGATTGCACCACTGTACTCCAGCCTGGGCGACAGAGCAACACTCCATGTAAAAAAAAAAAAAAAAAAAAAAAGAAAAAGAAAAAAACAAAACAACAATTAAACTATGTGAAAGTGAAACACAGAGAGAAAAATGGCTGAAAAGTGCCAACTGTGCTGTAGTTGGGATGTTTATTCCCCCATACCTCATGTTGGAATTTGACTCCCAGGGCCAGGCATGGTGGCTCACACCTGTAATCCTAGCACTTTGGGAGGCCTAAGATGAGGTCAGGAGTTTAAGACCAGCCTGGCCAACATGGTGCAACACTGTTTCTACTAAAAATGCAAAAATTAGCCAGGCGTGGTGGTGCATGCCTGTAATCCCAGCTACTTGGGAGGCTGAGGCAGGAGAATCACTTCAACCTGGGAGGTGGAGGCTGCAGTGAGCTGAGATTGTGCCACTTCACTCCAGCCTGGAGGACAGAGTGAGACACTATCTCAAAAAAAGAGAGAGAAATGTGATTCCCAATGTTGGAGGTGGATCTAGTGGGAGGTGTTTGGGCCAGTGGGGCAGATCCCCCAAGAATAGATGAATTCCTTCCTGGGAGGTGAGTGAATGAGTTCTTTATTCTCGTAAGAGCCTGGCACCACCCCCTCTCCATTGCTTCCCCTCTTGTCCTGTGATCTCTGCATATGCCAGTTCCGCTTCGCCTTTTGCCACGAATGGAAGCAGCTTGAGGCCCTCATCAGAGCAGCTGTTGACACCGAGCTTCTTGTACAGCCTGTAGAACTGTGAGCCAAATAAACCCCTTTTTAAAAAAAATATGTAAATTACCCAGCCTCAGGTATTCCTTGATGGCAATGCAAAGTGGGCTAACACATAGGGCATCAGTGATGTAGTTAGTGTTTCTAAAGGAGGGGAGTTGAGAAAAAATATTTGAAAAGTTAATGGCAGAAAAATTTAAAAATTGATGAGAACTATAAACCCTCTGATTTTAGAAGCTTAACCAGTTCTATGTACAGAAAACATGAAGAAAACTGTACCAACACACATAATCTGATTACTCAAAATCAGTGATAAAGAGAAAATCTTAAATGCATCTACGAAAAGAGACACGTTAAGTACAGAGGAGCAAGAATAAGAATCACAGCATGTTTCTGGTTGGAAGCAGTGCAAGCCAGATGACAGCGTGACCGTGTAGCAGCAGTATAGTACTGTCAGCCCTCTGGATCCATGGGTTCTAGATCTGTTGATTCAACCAACCATGGATCACAAATATTGGAAAAAAAGATGGTTGTGTTTATAGTGAGCATGTACAAACTTTTTTCTTCTTATTCCCCAAACAATATAGTATAATTATTTACATAGAATTACACTGTATTAGGTATTATAAGTGATCTATGGATGATTTAAAGTATATAGCAGGATGTTCATAGGTTATATGCAAATACCACACCATTTTATATAAGGGACTTGAGCGCCTGTGGATTTTAGTATCTATGGGAGGTCCTGGAACCAATCCCCCACAGACACTGAGGGAGGATTAACTAACAGAAAAATCCCAGCCAGTCTAGTTCTATTCCCAGTGAAAATATATTTCCAAACAAAGGCAGGATAGTGACAGTGTCAGATACACAAAAGATAAAAATTCGTAATCAGCAGAGCTGTACATTAAAAAATGTTACAGGTTGTCCTTCATGCGGTAGGAAGTGGGTAGGAGATAGCTATCTAGGAACTGTGAGCTAAACAAACCCGAGGGAATATGTCTTAACTCGTTTCCTAACTCTACAAAATGAAATGTGGAGCACTAGAAGCGGCAGTGTATAGGTAGATAGAGAAGCTTTTTAAAAATCATGTGTTTAGAAAAGATAATTGGCTGTTTAAAGAATAGTGACAATGTATTATGAATTTTATTATATATGTACAAGTAAATTATGTGACAACAATAACACACAGGAGGAAAGCCATGGAAGTACACTGTTGTGAAGTTCTCATACTCTACATGAAGTGTTATCTTTTTTTTTTTTAAATGACAGCAAGCTTATTAAGAAAGTAAAGGAATAAAAGAATGGCTACTGCATTGGCAGAGCAGCCTATAAAATCATCTGAAGGCAGACTGTGATGAGTTAAAGGTGTATATGATAAACCTAAAGACAAACCAGAAATAGCCCAACAGAGATATAGTGAATAAGTAAACAAAGGAAATAAAATCATAAAAAAATGCTTAATCTATGGGAATGTAGAAGGGAAGACAACACATGGGGCAAATAGAAAACAGAAAGCAAGTTGATAGATTTAAACCTAACTATGTCAATAATCACTTTAAACGTAATGTTCTAAACACTACAACTAAAAGGCAGATTATCAAATTGAATATAAAAGAATGACTGAAGTATATCTGCTTACAAGATACCCACTGTAAGGACAAAACTAGGTTAATGGCAATAGGAGAAAAAAGATATACCATGCTGATTCTAATCAAAGCAAAGCTGGAGTGGCTATATGATTATCAGACAAGGGCAAAGAATATTACCAGTCATAAAGAAGACCATTTCATAATATTGAAGTGGTTTGTTCACCCAAAGAGCCAATGATACTCAGCATACATCTGCCTAATGACATAGCTATTAAGTACATGGAGCAAAAACGGGTAGAAAGTATAGTCAGAATCACAGTTACATTCAGCTATTTCAACACCCCTCTTTCAATAATTGATAGAACATATAGAAGAAAAATCAGGATATAGAAGATTTGAATAATACTGTCAACTGACTTGACCTAATTAACGTGTATGGAACGCCCAAGAATAGAGTGCGTGTCTTTTCCAGTACAATGGGGGCATTTACCAGGAGAGATCACATTCTTTGCCATAAAATACGTCTCAATACATTTTAGGATTTTGAGTCATACAAGATACGCTCCGTAAGGACAATGAAATTAAATAAGTGGCAGAAAACTTACCTAGAAACAATCTAGAAAATCCCCGAGTATTTGGTAATTGATAACATACTTTACAATAACTCATTGGTTAAAGAATAATCAAAAGGGAAATTTGAAAGTGCTTTTAACTGAATGAAAATGAAAATAAAACATTTTAATATTTGTGGGATGTGTCTAAAAAGTTTTTAAAGGTCAATTTATAGCATGAAATACCTGTGTTACAATAGAAAAAAGGCCTCACATCAATTTCCACAGATTCAATGAATAGATCCCAAAGAAGGAAAATCTTCCTTTAAAAATCATGAGAGAAGAAATCAATGAAAAAATCACCGAGAAGAACACTAAAATTGGTAAACAATACCAGATTGATCAGCAAAAAAGAAGAGACCAATTGCCAGTATTAGGAATGAGAGAGGTGACATCACTACACGTTGTACAGTGATTAAAAGGATAATAATGGCATATTATGAACACCTTTATCCAACAAATTCAACAACTTAGAGAAATGGACAAATTTCCTTAACAGGCAAAAACTATTAAAGCTGTCTCAAATATTCTGGGAATGTTAGAAACATTCTCACAAATAAAGCTTTAGGCCAAGAGGATTTGCTGTCAGTTCTGTCATATAGTTAAGGAAGAAATAATAGCAGTTCTGCACAGATTCCTCTAGAAAATTGGAGATGTGGGAATATTTCCTAATTCATTGAGATCAGCATTACCGTGATACCAAAACCAGGCAGACAATACATGAAAACTGAAAACTGCAGGCCAATGTCATGAACACAGATGCTTAAGTTCTGAATAAAATTTTAGCAAATCAAATGTAACACTCTATAAAAATGATAATACATCATGACTTTTGCAAAGCCAATCCATGTGATTTTATTAACATGCTAGAAAAAAAGTCTTATGGTCGTAACAATATATGCAGAAAAAGCATATGACAAAATTCATTATCCATTTCTGGTAAAATCTCTCAGCAAAGTAGGCCTGAAAGGGGATGTTCTCATCCTAATAAAATGCATCAGGCTGGGCATGGTGGCTCATGCCCATAATCCCAGCACTTTGGGAGGCTGAGGTGGGTGGATCACCTGAGATCAGGAGTCTGAGAACAGTCTGCCAATATGGTGAAACCCTGTCCCTACTGAAAATATAAAACTTAGCTGGGTGTGGTGGTGTGTGCCTGTTGTCCCAGCTACTCGGGACGTTGAGACAGGAGAATCGCTTGAACCTGGGAGGCGGAGGTTGCAGTAAGCCAAGAGATTGTGCCACTGCACTCCAGCCTGGAAGACAGAGTGAGATTCTGTCTCAAAAAAAAAAAAAAAAAAAAAAAATCTACAAAAAACCCACTGGTAACATCATACTTAATGGTGAAAGACTGAGTGCTTTCCCCCTGAGATCAGGAACCAGGCAAGGACATCTGTTCTGACCACTTCTATTTAACATCATTCTGGAGGGTTTTTTTTTTTTTTAAAAACAAGTCACTGAAGTTGGAAAGGAAAAAGTAAAACCGTATGTCACAGTTGATATTTTCTATGCAGAAATTCTGATGGGATCTGTTATAAAAAAGCTATCAGAACCAGTAAGTACATTTTTCAAGGTTGCAGGATAGAAGATCAAGATACAACAATTGTATTTCTATATACTGGCAATTAATAATTGGAAATTGAATTTATAACCCAATATCACTTATGCAGTAGCATCAAAACTATGAAATACTTAGGGATGCGTGAGACCTAAGTACTGTAAACAATAAGACGTTGTTGAGAGACATTAAAGAGTACCACGGTAAGTGGAGACAGATACTGTGTTCATGGATTAGAAGACACTTGTCTTTATCAGTTTGGGCTGTTCTAACAATACCATAGACTGGGTGGCTTACAAAACAAATATTTTTTACAGTTCTGGAGGCTGAAAGTCGATATCAGGGTGCCACTGCCCCCATGGTTAGCGTCTTGATGAGGACCCTATTCCTGGTTCACGGATGGTCGTCTCCTCGCATCCTTGCGTGGCTGAGAGCAGAGAGAGAGAAAGCAAACTCTCTTCTGTCTCCTCCAGAGATGGGCACCATCCCATCATGAGGATTGCCCCCTTGTGACCTAACTGCCCCGCACAGGCTCCCATCTCTAACGACCATCACTGAGGATTAGGGTTTCCATTATGAATTTGGGGGTGGGCACAGAAGCATTCAGTCTGTAACAGCAATATTAGGAGGTCAGCTCTCCTCAAATTAATCTGTAGATTCAACACCATGCCTGTCAAGATTCCAGCATGCTTTGTAGAAATTGACAAGCTGATGTAAAATTCAGATGCAAATTCTATGGATTTAGAATAGCCTAAACAACTTTGAAAGATAACAAAGTTAGAGGATTGACCATCTAACCTAAAGACTATTTTATTTTAAAGCTACAGTAATCAAGACTGTGTGGTGTGACTGGGCATGGAGGCTCATGCCTGTAATCCCAGCGCTTTGGGAGGCCGAGGCAGGCAGATCACTTGAGGTCAGAAATTCGAGACCAGCCTGTCCAACATGGTGAAGTCCCGTGTCTACTAAAAATACAAAAATTAGCTGGGTGTGGTGGCATGCGTCTGTAATCCCAGCTACTCAGGAGACTGAAGCAGAGGATCGCTTGAACCTGGGAGGTGAGGTTGCAGTGAGCCGAGACGTGCCCCTGCACTCCAGCCTGGATGATGGAGCAAGACTCTGTCTCAAAAAAAAAAAGTGTTTGGTGCTAGCCTAAAGATAAACAGATCAAATCAGCGGAATAGACTTGTCGAGGAACAGATACATACATATAATGTCAGTTGATTTTTGACAAAGGTGCCAAGAGAATTTAGAGGGAAGATGATTTTTTTTTTTTTTAAACAAATGGTGCTAGAACAATTGTTTAATTAGAGGCAAAAAATGAACTTCGGTCCATGCCTGGCACTGTTAGCAAATTGTAACTCAAGGGATCATCGCTTAATGTAAATTCTAAAACTATAAAACTTGTAGAAGAAAACATAGGAGAAAGTCTTTGTGACATTGAACTGGGCCATAATTTCTTGGGTAGGATAGCAAAAGCACAATCCATAAAAGAAAAAAATTGATAAATTGGACTTCTAATAAATTTTGTTCTTTTAAAGATATTTTTCAGAGAATAAAGAGAGTCTACAGACTGGGAGAAAATATCGACAAATCACATACCTGATAAAGGAGTTGTATTCAGAGCATATAAAGAACTGGCCAAACTCAGTAATTAAAAAAAAAAAAGAATGAAAAAATGGGCAACAGATTTGAAGAGACACTTAGCTAAAAAAGACATAAATGGATGGCAAATAAGCTCATGAACAGATGTCCACATCATTATTTGTTAGATAAATGCAAATTAAAATAGCAATAATATATTACTGTGCACCTGCCAGGAGGGTTAAAATAGTATTTTTAGTGAAAATGTGGATGAACTTGATCTCTGCTGGTGAGAGACTGTAAAATACAATCACTTTGGAAAACATTTTGGCAGTTTCTTAAAATGTTAAACATTTATCTACCATATGACCTATGTATTTCCCAAAAGAAATGATCCCATAGATCCACAACAGCATTTATGACTGTTTTATTTTTAATATCTACAAATTGGGAACAACATGGATTGTTTGCAGGTGAATGGATGCAATCCAATAGCAATTCAATCTAATCTGAAAATAGTTGTGCTAGATAACAGGAGCCAGACAAAAACAGGAGTATATATCACACAATCCATTTGTATAATGTTCTAGAAAATCCATCTTTAGATTCTAAAGTGCAGAGTCAGTGGCTGACTGGGAATCAGAGGGAGGTGGGGAGTTGCAGGAGGCAGGGATTATAAACGGATATGAGAATTTGGAGGTGATGGATGTGTTTATGTTCATTAGCTTAATTGTGGTGATGGTGTCATTGGTGCATTCTCATGACAAAACTTATCAAATGGTATACTCCCTTTGTAGTTTATGTTATGTAGCTCCGTAAAGCTGTTAAAAATTAATATTATTTTTGTATACGTTACAATTTTCATTTTGCGCTGACAATGGATAATCTGAGACGACTTCTTTAGTTCAGCCTGTGACCTTTTTCCTGAGAGGGTCTTTTCCTGTTAACATTTAGCTGTATGGATTGTGATATTGTTTGTTTATGGAACTCATTTGTATTGATTACCCAGCACTGTAGCAGGCATTGGGAAATAAAAAATGAGGAGGAGAAATATATTCTTGCCTCATGGACCTTTGATCTAGAGATTTGTAACGATACATTTGCAAGCATCTCTAAAGAATATAAGAAATTTAGGGGCCAGGCGTGGTGGCCCATGCCTGTAATCCCAGCACTTTGGAAGGCTGAGGTGAGTGGATCACCTGAGGTCAGGGGTTCAAGACCAGCCTGGCCAACGTGGTGAGACCCTGTCTCCACTAAAAATACAAAAATTAGCCTGGCGCAGTGGCGCGTGCCTGTTATCCCAGCTACTCAGGAGGCTGAGGCAGGAGAATTGCTTGAACCCAGGAGGCGGAGGTTGCGGTGACCCGAGATTGTACCATTGCACTCCAGCTTGGGCAACAGAGTGAGACTGTCTTAAAAAAATGAAGTTTAGGAAATGGTGGAATTTATGTTGCCTAAAAATACAGCATATTAGAAGGAATAGCTGAGTTTTTTCTTGCTCTGGGACAAGGGCATGTTTCTGAGCCTGAAGTCCATTTGTAAAATGGAGGACCTTCCCTGTCATAAAATACTAAGGTGGCACCTGGCTGAGCAAGGTGGCTCACATCTGTAATCCCAGCACTTTGGGAGGCCGAGGTGAGTGGATCGCTTGAGCCCAGGAGTTTGAGACCAGACCGGACAACATGGCGAAACCTCATCTCTACAAAAAATACAAATATCAGCCTGGCATGGTGGCATGCGCCTATAGTCTCAACTACTTAGTGGGCTGAGGCAGGAGGATCACCTGAGCCTGGGAAGTCAAGGCTACAGTGAGCTATGATCACCACTGCACTGCAGCCTGGGTGACACAGTGAGACCCTGTCTCAGAAAAAAAGATAGCACCTTAACGTATCTAGAACAATGTCTGCTGTGTTACACACCTAACAATTACAGGCATACCTTGGAGATACTGCAAGTTTGGTTCCAGTGTACTGTAATGAAGCGAATGTGGCAATAAAGTGAGTCACACAATTTTTTTTGGTTTCTCAGAGCATGTAAAAATTATACTTACACTATAATGTCATTTATTAAGTGTGCAATAGCAATATGTGTACATGCCTTTATTGCTAAAAAATGGTAACAATTATCTGAGCCTTCAGTGACTTGTAATCTTTTTGCTGGTGGAGGTCTTGCCTTGGTTTTGCTAAAGGTTGCGTGACTATGGCAATTTCTTACAATAAGACAACAGTGTAGTTTGCCATATTGATCGACTCTTCCTTTCACAAAAGATTTCTCTGTAGCGTGTGATGCTGTTTGACAGCGTTTTACTCACAGTAGAAGTTCTCTCAAAATTGGAGTCGATCCTCTCAAACCCTGTCCCTGTTTTGTCAACTAAGTTTATGATATTCTAAGTCCTTTATTGTCATTTCCGCAATGTTCACAGCATCTTCATCAGGGTAGATTCCATCTCAAGAAACCACTTTCTTTGCTCATCCCTAAGAAACAACTCCTCATTCATTAAAGTTTTATCATGAGATCGCAGCAATTCGGTCACATCTTCAGGATCCGCCTCTAATTCCAGTCCTCTTGCTATTTTTACCACATCTGCAAAGACTTTCTCCACTGACATCTCAAACCCATCAGTTCTTCCAAACTCCAGGTGAGGTTGATATTTTGACCTCCCATGCATCACAAATATTCTTTTTTTTTTTTTTTTTTGAGATGGAGTCTCGTTTTGTCGCCCAGGCTAGAGTGCAGTGGCGTGATCTCGGCTCACTGCAACCTCCGCCTCCTGGGCTCACGCCATTCTCGTGCCTCAGCCTCCCGAGCAGCTGGGACTCCAGGCGCCTGCCACCATGCCCGGCTAATTTTTTTGTATTTTTAGTAGAGACGGGGTTTCACCGTATTCGCCAGGATGGTCTCGATCTCCTGACCTCGTGATCCACCCGCCTCGGCCTCCCAAAGTGCTAGGATTACAGGCGTGAGCCACCGCGCCCAGCCCACAAATATTCTTAATGGCATCTAGAATAGTGCATCCTTTCCAGAAGGTTTTCAGTTTACTTTGCACAGTCTATCAGAGGACTCTGTAGCAGGTATAGCCTTACAGAATGTATCTTAAATAATATGACTTGAAAGTCAGAATTACCACTTGATCCGTGGGCTGCTGAATGGATGTTGTGTTAAGGCATGAAAATATTAATCTTCTTAAACATCTCCACCAGGGCTTTTTCGTCTCCATCAGCAGGCGCATTGTCAATGAGCAGTAGTATTTTGAAAATCTTTTTCTTTCTTTTTTTTTTTTTTTTTGAGTAGCAAGTCTTAACAGTAGGCTTAAACTATTTAGTAAACCGTGCTGTAAACAGATGTGCTGCCATCTGGGCAGGTTTGTTGTTCTTGTTTATAGAGTACAGGCAGAGCGGGCTTAGGGTAATTCTTAGGGTTTTAGGATTTTTGGAATGGTGACTGAGCACCAGCTTCAACTTCAGGTCACCTTCTGTATTCGCCCCTAACAAGTGAGTCAGCCTGTTGATTGAAGCTTTGAAGCCAGACATTGAACTTCTTTCTGGCTATGTAAGTCCTAGATGGCATCTTCTTCTGTTGTAAGACTGCTTTTGTCTACCTTGAAAATCTGTTGTTTCATGCGGCCACTTTCATTGATGGTCTTAGCCAGATCTTCTGGAGAACTTGCTGCAGCTTCTCCATTAGCACTTGCTGCTTCACCTAGCACTTTTATGTTAAGGAGATGGCTTCTTTCCTTAAACCTCATGACCCAACCTCCGGTAGCTTCAAACTTTTCTTTTGGAGCTTCCTCACCTCCCTCAGCCTTTGTAGATGTGAAGAGTTACAGCCTTGCTCAGCCTGTGGCTTTAGGGAATGTTGTGGCTGGTGTGATCTATCCAGAGCACAAAACCTTTCTCCATATCCGCAGTAAGGCTGTTTTGCTTTCTTGTCATTTGTGTGTTCACTGGAGTAGCACTTTAATTTCCTTTAAGAACTTTCCCTTTGCATTCACAACTTGGCTAACTGGAACAAGAGGGCTAGCTTTCAGCCTGTCTTGTTTTTTGACATGCCTTCCTCACTAAGCTTCTAGCTTTTGATTGAAAGTGAGAGATGTGCGACTCTTCCTTTCATTTGAACACTTAGGGGACATTATAGGATAATTACATGGACTAGTTTCAATATCATTGTGTCTCAGGGAATGGGGAGGCCCTAGGAGAAGGAGAGAGATGAGGGAACAGCCCATCGGGGGAGCAGTCAACACACACACAACATTTATTGATTAAGTTTTGCGTCTTCTATGGGCACAGTTTGCAGTGCCCCCAAACAATTAACATAGTAACATCAAAGATCACTGATCACAGATCATAACAAATGTAATAATAATGAAAAAGTTTGAAATATTGCAAAAATTACCAAAATATGACACGAGAAATGAAGTGAGCATCTGGTATTGGGAAAATGGCACTGATAGACTTGTTCACCGCAGGATTGCCACAAACCTTCACGCAGTATCTGCAAAGCACGGTAAAGCAACATGCAATCGGTTTTAGCTAGGTGTACCTGTAGTAGATAACTTTTTTTTTTTTTTTTTTTGAGACAGTCTCGCTCTGTTGCCCAGGCTGGAGTGCAGTGGCGCGATCTCGGCTCACTGCAACCTCCGCCTGCTGGGTTCAACCAATTCTCCTGCCTCAGCCTCCTGAGTAGCTGGGACTACAGGCGCGTGCCACCATGCCCAGCTAATTTATTTATTTATTTATTTTTTATTTTTAGTAGGGACGGGGTTTCACCATGCTGGCCAGGCTGGTCTCAAACTCCTGACCTCATAATCTTCCCGCCTTGGCCTCCCAAAGTGCTGGGATTACAGGTGTGAGCCACCACACCTGGCCAGTAGATAACTTTAAAAATTTTTTTTTTTTTTAAAAGACTGTGAGATATTTAATTGGAATAAAACTATGTTGTGTAAAATGAGTATGATTCTTGACACACTGACCTTTATCTTTTATAACACAAATGATTTGAAATGGTCATGTCTTTCTTTCACCATGCCTAAATAAAGCAATAGATTAACAGCCATGGTTCTCTAGCCTACTAAAGAATAATAATTATGTAATTTACATAATACTAATTATTGTTATACCTCATATATCTGAAAGTAACTTACTTGGAAACCGTAAAGAAGAGAAAATGCTGTGAGCAGGCAAAGAGAGGCCAAAGACCATGCACTTTAGGTTATGAATTGGACCTGGAAGTTACAGCTTTGATCCAGGTCTGTTTATTTAGACACAATTTTTAAAAGTTGCGTATACCTTTACCCATAAGCTGTTGGGGGCGGGAGAGATTGTTGCTGGACACATGCTCATTTCTAGTAAAACCAGGAGCCGATACACCTGGTAGAAAGAAGATGAAAGGGAAAACTAGCAAGTGAGCCTGGAGTCTCAGGAAGAACGGTGGTTTGGTGTGGGAGCTGATCTGGAGTCTCGGGAAGGACGGTGGTTTGGTGTGGGAGCTGATCTGGAGTCTCGGGAAGGACGGTGGTTTGGTGTGGGAGCTGATCTGGAGTCTCGGGAAGGACGGTGGTTTGGTGTGGGAGCTGATCTGGAGTCTCGGGAAGGACGGTGGTTTGGTGTGGGAGCTGCTCTGGAGTCTCGGGAAGGACGGTGGTTTGGTGTGGGAGCTGATCTGGAGTCTCGGGAAGGACGGTGGTTTGGTGTGGGAGCTGATAGCACTGTAACTAGTAGCCTCTGGTGCTGTAACTTAATAAAAGCAAAAATTCATTAAATGCTTATTTTATGACAGGCATTGTGCCAGTTGTTGTACGTGCATCATTTAATACTTACCAATGTCTATAGACCCGTCATTAGCCGTATTTTATAGATGAAGAACCTGTGATTTAGCAAAGTTGTCACATAGACGTGCAGCAGGATGTGAACCCAGGTCTGCCTGGAACTCAATTGTGCGCATGCAGCCATCATTCTATATGTTCTTCCAGTAATTAGCACAATAAAAGAATTGACTCTAATTATACTCTTTTTGAATAAAGAAAACAGAATGTTTGGCTTTTTTTTTAAAGACTGGAAAGTATAAAATTATTTAAATTTTTAAAAATTTTAAATAGTTCAAATTGCAGTTTTTCCACTAAAAGATGTTAAGATATTGTTTGTAAAACATTTTACTTTCTACAAAGATAAATGTACATTGTAAATTTGTTAAATCTATGTAGATTTTTGAATAAGAAACTGTGAGTTGATTTTATTATATTACCTTGTCTACTAAAGGAAGTGATGTTAAATTTATGTAGATTTTTGAATAAGAAACTGTGAGTTGATTTTATTATATTACCTTGTCTGCTAAAGGAAGTGAGTCTCCCAGCTGACCCATATTAAGTGCTAAATTAATGTGTTTGTTTATACTCTATGCTATTCCAAAGGGCATCAGGACAGTTACAAGCCTTTATGTTTATTCATAACTGCAGTAGTTAGGGACAGCTCTGCTCCCTGTGCTCACTGCCAGCTCAGAGGTAGTCTCTGCGTGCGAATCTCCAGATGAGCAGCTCTGAGAGCAGAGGTGTTGTGTTTGTTCGTCACCAGATCTCCAGTGCTTTTAGCACTGCTTGGAAATAAAGGTGTTGAAAAAGCATTAGTTGGCTACTTTCAAAAACATTGAATTATAATTGCAAACAGTCCATTGAATTTATCCTTGACATAAATTTTATCTTTGACTCTTGATTTTATAAACTTTTGTAATGATTATCACCATCATTTTGAAACTCAGTTTTAAATTTTATTTTTTTATGATCTGACATGTTGGGCAAATACCCTCCCAATGACATACCTAACAGGGCTCTGTCTTTTACTAAATCTGTTCTTATTATTTTACTTGCCATTTTGTGCCAACAAGGAAAAGGTCACTTGAGATTGCCAGTCTCTGACTTTTTCTTTCCCACTTGGAATTGTTTACCAAAATTTCTGTGATGTAGTGATTTTTTAAAATCCCAGGAATTAAGAGCTTTGCCACTTGCAGGCTCCACAGCTGTGGCAAGTTGCACAGCCTGCTCCTCTTCTGTCATATTGGGGCAGTAATGCTACCTGCCTCGTGGGATTGCTGTGGCGAGTAAATGAGTTTGGATAATATCTGTAAATCACTTAGAATAGTGCTTGGCACATAAGGGCTCAATAAATGCTAATTATTATTTTTAGGGTTTTTATGAGGCTTAAATTAAATGGGATTATGCATGTAAAATGTTCTGTAGAGTATCTGGCATTTATTAAGGGCTCAATAAATGCTAGTGGCTCTAATTTAAATATTCCGGTGCCTATATGTCTAAAGAGGCTGTGCCTTGGGATCTCTGCACACGTCATATTTTTACTGAATTTATTTTACGGCATGGAAGAAAACATTAGTTTCTATACTGACTTTTCCCAATAGGTACAAATTACGATGTTAAAAAAATTTAAATATATACATACTATATTTATTTTATGATTTCTAAGTTTAGATCATTTGTTACTTTTTGTTTTTACTATTTAAAAGTATAGATCTTGATTAATACCACAATTTCAGTATCTAACCTGTTTTTCTTCTTTTCTTGTTACTCTTTTTATAGGTTTGTGGAATCTTGCTTCCCTTTTTTCCAACCTTTGTTTATTTGTATTGATGCCCTTTGCCTTTTTCTTTCTGGAATCAGAAGGCTTTGCTGGCCTGAAAAAGGTAAGTGAATCTAGTATTGGAATTAAATTGGTTAAGTGAGGAATTAAATATCATTCACGTTGAACTAGAAAAAGCAGACTTAAATTATTTAAATGGAATATACAAAGTTAAATGAATAATAATATTAACAACATGGTGTTAACAGTAACAGCGATTCTGCATAATGAATTATGGTGCGTGTCCACGAGAGGCGTCTTTTAGACCTGGGAGTACTTTTACAGTATGCATCCATTTAGTGTAATGGACAAACCTGATATAATAGCTTTTATTCTTTCCTTAGGGTATCTTATTTAGGTGACAGTAAAGTGTTATTTCCATGGGCTCCCCTTTCTGTTGTCTATCTGTTATTCCATACGTTAACAGTCTGCAGCTGAAAACTGACAGCTGATTTCACATTTAGTAAATGTACAAGGATCAGAGGGAACGACTCTGGCAGTCAAACCTGACATTAAGAAAACTGGCTTTTATATACTGGAATTTAAAAAATCATGATGTATTCTTAAGACTGGCAATTAAAATTTAGTCAATGTCTGGGTGCAGTGGCTCACACCTATAATCCCAGCACTTTGGGAGGCTGAGGCAGGAGGGTCGCTTGAGGCCAGTACTTCGAGACCAGTTTGGGCAACATAGTGCGACCCTGTCTGTACTAAAAATAAAAAAATTAACTGGGTGTGGTGATGGGTACCTGTGGTCCCAGCTCCTCGGGAGGCTAAGGTGGGAGGATTGCTTGAGCCTGCAGGTTGAAGCTGTGGTGTGAGCTGTGATCACGTCACTGCACTCCAGCCTGTCTCAGAAACAAACAGAAACCAAGAATGAACAACAAGAAGAAAGGAGGTCATCGTAGACTCTTGAGAAGGCAATTTCTGTAGAATTTTGGAACCATAACTTTTGATGGATATTCATTCATTCAACAGAGAATGAATTTCATCGAGAATTCAGAGTTTTATTAACCAGTTCCTTAAGTAGCAGTTATTATGCTATTTATAGGAGCTTGCTGGGGACACAGATGAAAAGATGGGGCTCCTGCCTTCAAGGGTCGGACAGTGGGAGAAATGACAGATGCAAACAAATAAGATGCAGTTTGAAGCCCTTTTATATAATGAAGTCCTATGGGAAACCCTGAATGGAACGGATATCTTGATTTTCCTGGGGAATTGACCAGGCTTCACAGGGGAAGTCAACCTGGACTTGAGCTGGTACTTGAAGGATGAGCAGAGGTTTACTAGAGTGTGGCATTCCAGGCTTGAGCAAAGGCCCAGAGCTCTGACAGAATGGAGGGAATGACCGGTACTTAGATACTGGAGAATGGTGAGAGATGAGGGTGCACAAGCCGCTTGCCAGGGTTGAATTCTGGAGGCCTGGAGTCCTCTGTCTGGTCATTTGAGTTTTATGATGTAGGCAACAGAGAAGCCAGAATAGGATTTTTGAAAATTTTTTTCACCTACCATTTGAGTATATTTAGAGATAAATATGCATTTTAGACTTTGTGCAGATCACAAAGGAAAGGAGTACAAAGGAGTACATGCCCCACACGGTGCAGAACACTGTTCTGTAGATCACGGCGCCAAATCAGTCCTGCACCTGACTCTGTGACGTTGCCTGCCGATGTTTGCTTTCCATAAGCCAAGTTCTTCCCTCTTCCTGACACCACCTCTTGTGTAATAGTCCCACATACAAAAAGCAAATGATAAAGCTCGGTGTGAACTATGTTTTCATATTTGACATTATGAGCAGTATCTATCTACCTAATTTATACTTTTATAAAAATCTAGTTGAATAGATTGTTATTTACGATAACAGGGTATAATATGGACAAACTCTTTGCCTCCAAGTTATTTGCTTCCTTTCTTGTGAATTAACCAATTAGGAAAGGGACTTGGCTAAATCTGTTTGAAGAATTAGCAACAATCTCCAGAATTAAAAAAGAAAAAATGACAAAAAATTCCAGTGACACGTCACTTTTCTCCTGTTCCCCCTTATAGACTTAAGGTCAAAGGGAGAATCAGCGAGGAGGGATCCTAGAAGGTAATTAGAGATATTTCACACCTACGATTGTACAGCACTTATTTCCTTTATTTAAAAAAAAATTTAGTCTTTTTATACATGATTAATATTCTTTTCTTAGCACATCTTTGACCATGTTAGTTGCCTAAAAATCACTTGAGAGTCACCAGCTGTGTTTCATGACCTCAAATGGGACAGAAATATTGAATGACTGTAGGATACAGGCAACTACGAATCCAATTAATTCCCAAACACAGCAGAAGACTTAAAAAGAGAGCAATGAGGTGGAGCACTGGATAACTGCCATTCGTCCGACTTGGGAAGTTGTAATAGGTGCTACAGAAAACCAAATTAAAGAATTTGGTGGTTAATGCCATTAAAGGAAGGAGGGAGATGGAATTGTTGCTTGAAGGTAGGGGAGGAAGGATCATTTTAAAGTTGGAGAGTCTGACTGTATTGAGGAAGAGAGACCAGCGGAAGATGGTGAAGCTACAACCCTGAGAAAATTTGGCATCAGTCAGACTGCCTGGGCAGGTGATTTCATCTAAACCGCAGGGTTGCTTTCTGTAAAAACGGGTGTAATAATGATATTTACTTTATTGTCTTATTTTGGTGATTAAATGAGATGTGATTATTTATGTAATGCACATAGCCCAGGACTTCACTTAGTAAATGTTAGCTATTATTAAATTACCTTTATCTTCGAGGTAGTCTTTAAATGCATTTGACTAATAAGTATTCTGTAAAATATCACTAATCACTAATAAGTATGCTAGAATACTTATTATCACTAAGTATTCTATAAAATATGGGCCTCAGAAAGCAAGCAACTGAATATAGTACAGTCATCTTTTATTACTCACAAATTATTATCTCAGGTAGTTTTAAAATATGTTTCCCGTTTTGAAATGGCGTGTACTGAAGTAGAATAACAGCTTGAGCATTACAGCTAGCATACTTTGAAACAAAGTTGTTTGAAGATAAGATGTGTTCTAGATCCTAGTAGAAAAGTTTAGAAAGTTTTAAAATTAAGCTAATCAAGGCATGTCATTTTAAAATATTCATATTTTTCAGTTTTAAAATCAATCACATGAAAGTTGGAAAGGTTATTAATATTGTGTCGTTAAGTCTAAATGTGTTAAGTATACATTTGAGCCTGTTCATGTTGTATATTTCTGTAGTCTAGAATCATTTGTTAATTACCTGTGTAAGTTCTAAATAACATTTTTTAAGATATATGGTTCTTTACACAGTACTTACTAGAATTAACTTTGCTGCTTTATTGAAATTAATATGATTGATCACAGTCATTCAAATGTTTAACATATTTGGCTAATAAGTATGTATATTTATGTATATTCCTTTACTGCTTGCTCATCGATTACATTTGACGCATGTAGTTTCTGAAGTGATCCTGAAGAGAGGCTAGAAACCTTTGTAATTGGTAGATTCAGCACACTAATTTGAGCAATGACAAACTTGTAATATGGTTAAGTAAAATTTCCTTTTTTTTCCTGTGGCCACCCTCCTGGTGCTGTTTTACTGTGTCTAAGTCTGGTGTATCCCTAAATGGCATATGGCCCCACTCTACTCCCGTGGATTCCCCTGGGCAATCGATGTTCAAACAGCTTCTTGCATATTGTGCCGAGATGCGGAAATTGGCCACTGGCCATGGGCGGATGCAGAGCTTGAATTGAAAATCAAATTAAGCAGAATTCTCTGCTTAGTTTTTAATTAAACCACTATGTTAATTCAAACAGGACATATTAGGCCTGGGGGGTTGACTATGTCCTTTTAAGGGCCTTAAATAGCTTTGCTTCTCTCTTCTTACGGTGGTGGCGGTGTGTGTTTCTATTTTATTAGGACCATCTCCTTGCTATTCCCTTACTTTATAATTCTCAAGTGTAAAAGGGTAGAAATGGTTTTGATAAAGTAAAACTTTTTTTTAGTAAGCAGCTAACTTTTATCTTGGAATTTAGATTTATTGTTAGCAGTTAAATGTTTACCAAATGTAGATTATTTTGCTGTCACCTATGTGTATTGTATTGAGCTTTAGGTATGTTCATAGGTATTTGAAAGTGATTCTGTTTACATCTTAATTTTTCAACTCTGATGAAAAGGTTCCGTTTGGTGATTTTTGTTTTGTTTTGTAGTAAACCTACTTTTTCTGCAGTATGTGGATCTTAGGGCTCAGGGAACATCTTAGGGCAGACATTACTGCTGTACTTAGCATACCTCAGTTTGACTGTATGATTTGTCTCCCTCCTCCACTCCAGAAAAGACCTCCAGGTTGTCTGTATTAATATCAGAGATACTTTCTGATTTTGTAATGAACTCTTCGAGGTATAACCTCTGGCCAGTGTTTAAATGGTAGTTAGGAATATATTTGTTTCACATTATATCTTAGCATCTTATTTTGAATTAAAATGTTAGGAGGAAAAAAAATTCAATGACTTAATGAAAGTGGGAGAAAATATCTCCATAGGATTGTTACGTAAATTTTATGACAGATTAATTCATAAACCCAAGATTTTCCTGGGAGTAAATTTCTGTCGTACTTCACTTTAATGCCTATCTTTGATTTGAAGTCATAGCATAAAATGTAACATAAGCAACATCCTGACCAATTATCCAAACCATCCAGACATCCCCGAATGGCCAGAGCATAGCACACGGTCTGTAGGATTAAGAGGTTAACTCCTGTAACTTCAAACAAAGTGCTTGATAATAAAAGCAAAAAGTACAAAATTTTAGGTAACTTCCTTTCTTAATTAATTAGACTGACCAGGTGGAAGCGAAGAGTTCTGTGCTGGTGCTTGGAATGTCTATAAAGCTGAGCAACATGACAGCACAATAGAGGAGGAACAAAGATTTTTTTAATATGTTTCTATCCTGTGTCACAGTTTGAAATTGTCCTGGTTTATGTCCCTTTTGGCAAACTTACATAAAAGTGACCTTGTACTGTATTTTATGACCAGATGACTTTTTCCCCCCAGTGGCTAATTTGTATCAGGCCTCCATCCTAAAGAGACACAGAGTGAGTAGGAAGTCCAGCCTCTGTCTCCACGAGCTTTCATTGCATTCTTTCATTATTTTTGCTCGTTTTTTGCCACTGATGATCCATAAATTGTTGGAAATGAGTGATTAAGGAAGTGCTGCTTAGTGTTAGTGGCACATGCGCATATTTGGCCTGGTTCTGGTGGGTGAGAGGAAATCACAGACAAAAGGGAAACCCCTGCTGGGAACCCTGCAAGGAAATTTAACTTGGGTCATGTTTTGATCTTAGTGTTTATTACAGAAAATGAAGCCATATCTCACTAACTATTGTTATGTGTTAATTTGATTTTCCCAACACCTTCAAGAAAAGAAATCATAGAGCAATTTATTAATAGAAATCCTCTACCATCCCCCAATTGAGAGCACTAGTTTATACCTTAGAAATGGTTGTGGATCAGAATGATTCCTTTGAAAATACTCTCTTTTGATAATGCTGTGATACTTAAGCTTCCTGTTGGAATTGTTCTACTGTAAAGGTGTGGTTAAACCATGTAAAGTGAGCATTTGAAACATCAAATCTGGGCATATGGGAACTCAGAAAGAAATAGGAAAGTGTTATTTTGAGGAAAGGAGTAAATACATTTATTTCATTTAAAAATCGTTTGCGTTTATAAAAATTTTGAATTGAAAATCATTTAGTTCAGGAAATGACATTAATTTTGTCACTGTTCTTAATACAATTGGATCTAGCAGGGCACTAAGTTATGGCTTTAATTATAGTGTCTGTTACTGTTAAGTAACAGGTTTTTTAAAGACATCACTCAGTTTCCATATACATTGTGATGGTATACTTTGAATTGAACCCTTACATTGTATGTTCATCTTTGCCTCTCATTATCACAAAATGATAAATTTCTGTATTTAAAGGCTAGATTATCTCTTTATTTGCATAACAGTGGCAAAAAATACGAACTTTGGAATTCAGAATACCTGGACTTCAATCTTCACTCTTCTTACTGACTGTAACTTAGGGCATATTTCATTGTGTCCACATTTATAAAATGAGTCTAACAGTGTCTGTCTACCAGGGTTGCTGAGGGATTTAGTAGCCTCACCTAAAAGGTTGGTAAAGTACCCAAGACACATTTTAAGTAGCAGTTATTATTAGGTGCTTAAATGTACCAACTACGTTGAAGCTGATGATGAAACATCAGGAAAACTTGTGTAGGATTACTTTTTATATCTAACAGCAAAGTGACATGAGAAATTACATTGGTATTGACATATTCAGCTTTTATTTTTTTTTGAAATAGGCTCTGTTTTAGAACTGTATAGCTTGTAAAAAATAGGTATTATGTTTAATAGATAACTAAACTTCAAACCCTTTTATATGATGATTAAATTACTAACTAATGTCCCATAATGTTTGATAGTTTAGGCCTCTGTTAAATGAAGAAAAGCTTTGGCAGAGAGGAAATAGAAAGTCACCAAGTACAGATTTTAAAGTAATTATACTTTAAATTAAACTGGTGGTAATACTTCCAATACTCATGAAACAGTTTTATAGAAATAGTCATTGTTAATTAGAGTATCTTTTCTAAAAGTTTTTGCGGGGAATAGAAAACTACCCACCTTTGGTTGGAATAAACTTTATTTGAAAGTAAAATTAAATGTCGGATTTAGTGCTACTAGAGAGCTTCTTAAGTCATTAGGTTACCACAGACCTGCAGGATAAGAGCTCACCAGAGAGACTAGAGGTTGAATTGTTACAATCTTAGATTTATTTGGCCCTTAAGCTCATATTTATTCATCTATAAAATCATTTATTCAGCGGGTCACAATGTTAATCTTTGATCTATGAAATGTTTGCCAATATATAGCTGAACCTTGGTACATTAATTTACAGTTCATTTGTCATTTAATATAGAAGTTGTGTATTTGTACACATCGAAGGCAGTAAGATTGTTTGACATTAGGTAATATTTTAGCCTGTGACAAATCTACTTTTCTTTAAAACGTAAGTCACTAACATGATACGACTTAAATATTTATTGATTTGCACATTTTCCGTTAAAGAAAGGAAATTCTCATCTAGAAAGACAAGGTTGTATTGTTCTGAAGTGATTGAATTCTAAAGCAACCGAAACATTAAAAAATATATATGTGAATGTATCTTCTTTTAGGGATTAAAAATAAGATCAGCAGGCAAAAACTGAAAAAATGAGGACACACTAACGGTAGACAAAGTTAGGATTCAGTATATTGAAATGATCAGTTTTATGGAAAACATTTCTTCTATTTGTAGCACAGAGGAAGAAGTTTTAAGTTGTTTTATAATACTAGATTTATTTATTTATTTATTTTTAGAGATAGAGTCTCGCTCTGTCGCCCAGGCTGGAGTGCAATGGCAAGATCTTGGCTCACTGCACCTCCCTCTCCTGGGTTCAAGTGATTCTCCTGTCTCAGCCTCCCAAGTAGCTGGGATTACAGACACTCGCCACCACACCTGGCTAATTTTTGTATTTTTAGTAGAGATGTGGTTTCACCATTTTGGCCAAGCTGCCCTCGAATTCCTGACCTCAGGTGATCTGCCTGCCTTGGCCGCCCAAAGTGCTGGGATTACCGGCGTGAGCCACCGCACCCAGCCAATTTATACCAAATGATTCTCAGATCTCCTAGAAATTACAGAATGGTTTCTGCAGTTTCATTCTGTAAAGATACCTCATACTATTTCTTATTTTTTAAAATAAAAATATTTTATATTTATGAGTATTTTATATTTTTTTCTTTAAAACAAGATATGTTGAGAGCCTGTGAATGTGGGGTTTGATGAGTATGCCAGGTATTAATAGAGGTCAGGGGAGCATGCCCATGATTTCAGTGCTTGACTCAGCTGAACCGGACAAGCCGTAGGCATGGTTTTGAGCTGTTTTCTATTTAAAAAAATTCCTAGTCACAGATTGCTTAACTAATGCCTATAATGGATAATTGGTTAAATATCATAAATAAAAGGTACACCAATGTTTAAATACGAGGTAATGAAGAGCATACTACTAGTAACAATACAGATAGTAAAGGTCTGTCCACGTTAATCTTCACTAGATCCTGTATTTGGCTGATCAATTTTTTTTTTTTTTTTTCTTTTTAAGAAATGGGGTTTTGGCCGGGCGCGGTGGCTCAAGCCTGTAATCCTAGCACTTTGGGAGGCCGAGACGGGCGGATCACGAGGTCAGGAGATCGAGACCATCCTGGCTAACACGGTGAAACCCCGTCTCTACTAAAAAAATACAAAAAACTAGCCGGGAGAGGTGGCAGGCGCCTGTAGTCCCAGCTACTCGGGAGGCTGAGGCAGGAGAATGGCGTGAACCCGGGAGGCGGAGCTTGCAGTGAGCTGAGATCCGGCCACTGCACTCCAGCCTGGGTGACACAGCTAGACTCCGTCTCAAAAAAAAAAAAAAAAAAAAATGGGGTTTTGCTTTGTTGCTCAGGCTGGTCTCCAACTCCTGGCCTCAAGCAGTCTGCCCACCTTGACTTCCCAAAGTGCTGGGATTACAGGCTTGAGCTACTGTACCCAGCCTTATGAAAACTATTGTATAGCACATCAGGATGGCCCTAAAACCTTAAAATTAATGCCACACAGAGAAAATGGAGTACGAGGCCAGGTGTGGTGGCTCACACCTATAATCCCAGCACTTCGCAGGGGCCAAGGCAGGTGGATTAGCTGAGGTCAGTTTGAGACCAGCGTGGGCAACATAGTGGGACACTGTCTCTACTAAATATACAAAAATTAGCCGGGTGTGGTGGCAGGCATCTGTAATCCCAGCTACTCAGGAGGCTGAGGCAGGAGAATCACTTGAACCTGGGCGGTGGAGGTTGCAGTGAGCTGAGATCGCGCTGTTGCGCTCCAACCTGGGAGAGAGAGCGAGACTCTGTCTCTAAAAAATAAAAGAAAAAAAAGATCCAGTTATATCTACTTTGACTTTATTTATTGAAAATAGACAACTTAGACATGGAATGTTACTTACTGAGAAATATTTATCAGTTATTGGGAAATAACTCCTTGAAATGTTTTCTTATTTCAACATGTAGAAATAACATGAAAATTATAAAAAATAAATCAGGGTTTTAGAAGTTCAACAGATTACAGTTTCAAAAATATTGTAAGTTGTCATGCAAAGAGAAATTTTAGTCTGTGTATTTTCTACATCAGGCTTTATTTGAGCCTGATTATATAATGTTTGTTGTCACCTCATGAGTTTTTTTTTTTTTTTTTTTAACGTAGTTGGTTTAAAGGAAGTTAAACAGCACATCCTATTGTTTAAATAGGACCTTGTCAAAAATATAACTATATAACAAGCAGCCTGTCTTATTAATATTAAGTACATAGATAAGTTCTCAAGAAAGCCAGAAAAATCTCTGAGTATTTGAAGAACAACAAACAGGAACAACAAAACCCCAAGGGTAAGTGAATAAGCCAGGCCATAGTTTCCTCAGCAGGGGAGGGAGGGTGGTCACCAAGTAACGTGGGACCTTTAGTTTGGAAAAAATGAGGTTAGAGGCACACAGAGACCAGGAGTCAGAACTGAGGCCCAGTAAGAAGTGCTCAGGCAAAGGGCGGATTTTAAAGCGTGCACACACCTTGCCCATTGGCAGAGGATGACTGTCAGCCTTAGCTCTGGGCAGAAGAAAATCTTCTCTGCGAGCTCATCCGTAGGCGTTGACTTCCCAAGAGTTTGCGGCTCTATATTACTATAGATACCTGTATTGTTGGAAAATCCTAAGCCAAGAAAATGGCATTAAAGTTGATTAAAAATGTTATGCATAATTTAATCATTTTAATAAACTATATATATCATAAATTTTGATTAGCAGGGGGTATATATAAAGATATAATTAAGGCTCATTTTAGAAAGTTGATTTATTATAATTTAAGATTCATAATATATACATTTGACTTGGTCCTATTTAACCATGTCACATGCTGTCTAGTTTTCTTTAATTGTGTGAGAAAACTCAGGACTTGATAACAAACATTATATAAGCAGGCCTAAACAAAACCTGATTTTGTTTTCTGCTAGCTTTTCTACATATTTACACTTAAACTAAACTCTTTCTTAGTAATTTGATAGTTGGTTTTGCTCTTCAAGTGTTATCATTCCTTCAAAGCTGGGGTGAATAATGTAGTCCATTCTATTTTGGCTACTTTGTCCTTGAGTTTTGCAAAGATCTAATATTTTCATCTATCTGTAGCTAATTTTGTGAGGTGGTTAAAAAGAAAAAATCTAAGTTATTTTCTCTCTGTATTACTATTCAGTTATTCTAGAACAATTTATACAATAATGTTACCCTTACCTATTATTTCTTCACATTAAATTCTTACCTCTAATTAGATGTATTTTTGAGCTTTTTGACTATAAGCTTGTAGCACTGGGCATCACTGCTAACCTTTTTCTTCTTTTTTCCCTCCCCTCCCTCCCTCCTTCCTTCCTTCCCTCCTGGCGTCCCTCCTTCTCTCCCTCCTTCGCAGCCTCCCTCCTTCCCTCCCTGCCTCCCTCCCTCCCTGCCTCCCATCTATACCTTTCCCTGGACATTTTCCCATAGATTTGATCCCATCTATTTGCTGTCTTTTAGGAACTTCTCAATGTCACTAGTCTGCTGGTGGTGCTTCTGTCCTCTGGCGTAATTAAATCATTCAGTTAGCATTTTTTGATGGCTTATTGCATGCTAGGTACTGTTGCTAGTGTTAGGGACATGTAGATTGGTGATTTATTGTATATTTCTCCCTTCTTTTATGGTAAAAAGTGCGTGTGTGACCCATCATCTTGAACTCATGACTCCTCTTCTACCTGTTCGCTTTACTGACCTTTTTTCTGGAACATAGTAGTAATTCAGTCCTGTATTAACTTTTTTGCATTCTCTGGCCTTGTTTCCACCTCTGGGAAGATTCATTGTCTCTGCTTGAATCTGCTCAGCTTTATTCTAGAGATATGGAGCCCGGGTCTTTTCTTCTGTCCTTTGCTCTGTAGCAAACAGAGCAAAGCTTTGTAGTTGTTTTAGTCTCTCCCGACCCTAAGGTTCTGTTTAAGGAAGATTTTTTCCAAGGTAGTGTTCAGAAACTCATTCTCAAGGTTGCAAGATGATTCCTATAAGTTTGCAAGCCACTGCTGAATACATCCGTATGTCAGGATTCTTAGTGTTTACCTCTCCTGTGTCTTACGTGGCTTGCATGAAGCATATTACACTGATGGTTTTGGTTAATTTTCCTGTTTACCTTGCTTTCTGTTGGGTTTTCATTAATATTCTAATTTTTACAATTTTATAGAATGCCAGTTAACCCCAAATCATATTTTAGGTTTTTTTTTGTTTGTTTGTTTTTGTTTTTATGTTTTTTGAGACAGAGTCTTGCCCTGTCTGCCAGGCTGGAGTGCAGTGGCGTGATCTTGGCTCATTGTAGCCTCTGCCTCCTGGGTTCAAGTGATTCTCCCGCGTCAGCCTCCCGAGTAGCTGGGATTACAGGCGCACACCACTGCACCTGGCCCCAAATCATATTTTGTATCATTCCAAAGTACCTCAACATTTGTACTTGGATTATTGTTTTACTATAATTAGTGTGTACTTATATTTTATGTCCTTCTTAAACAGTTCATCTTGTGTACATACATTTTTCTGGTGTCAGGAAAAATTGTCTAAGACTTGGAAATGGGCAAAAGAGATGCAGGTGTCTGTTAGTGGAGTCCTGGGCATTGTGTGATAGATCCTGGGGATTACCGGGTCCTAGAGGGGTATGTGCCTTTGACTGACTTTCCACTGCCTGGGCCCTTTTACCTTTAGATAGTGGATTTTATCTAATAGAGAGCCAATTGACTTCCCCCTGTATAAAAAGATAACCCCAACATTTCATTTTATTTTCCCATAGGATATTATGCAGTTTCGCAAATCAATTTTAGGATTTCTGATGATCTGTACTCCTCAGGTTCTCCTTTGACCTGACTTTAACAGAATTAAAACCATGTGACTCTGCTACTGAAGGACATTAGGGACAGACAGAAGCAGGGTGCTGGGAAGACAGCTGTAGTCAGCAGGCAGCGGTAGCATTGGCTTTGGGCTGAAGTAGTGAACGTGAGTACTGGTGATGTGAGAGTTCAGGTTAATGCTTATAAAGGTCCACCAACGTACAAGACGCCCTCCAGAATTAGTCCTGCCTGCCTCCATCCACTCTAGATCCATTCACTAAATTCAGTATCATCAGAGGCAGGAGATGATAAGGAGAACAAGCAGGACAAGAATTCTTAAATACGGAGATGAACGGAGAATTCAAAGACGAATAAACATTTGAGAAAAGCCAAAACCATGAGAGGCCCCAAACTCAGTGTATTACTCAGAGAGTTGGTAGGCAAAAAAGATTTCAAGGAGACTTTTAATATATTATCTAGAGGATTTTCTTTAACAGAAAAACTTAAGGATATCTAGTCCTCAGTATTGCCAGAAATGCTGAGTCATTCTACACCATGCAGAGCTGGTTACCACTTTTAGAAGCAAGCTGCTATTATAGTGTGATACTGTAAAAACAAACAAACAAACAAACAAACCCAAAATAACAAAAAGTAAACAGAATACAACAAGAAGAGTGAGAATTACGAAGGTATTAACTGACAAAAAAAGACTTTCATTTCTGAAGCAGATTCTACACATAGACTTTGATGATGAAGTTGATGAGCTGACATGGCCTGATCTCTTACACCATTGAAGGAGCTGTCTTCTTTCTTTCCTGTTATGGGTAAGAGCAGTATCTAGAGTGGATAGGAATGTTTTCATGCAGTACCTGCACACGTCCTAATGAACCTGCATAGCGGTAAATAAAACTAGAAAGTCAAGCTTAACTGAATTTAAAAATAGATTATTCAAATAAAAAAATTTAACAAGGACACTGAGTACAGGATTAATATATTTTTAAAAAATCAATAAATACCAGCAACAAACTGAAAATCTAATTATAATAGCGAGACAGCCTAAGGTATGTTGAAATAAATCTAACAAATGATATTTAAAGCCTTTATGGAAACAATAATGGAAACAAAAAATCTTATTGAAAGATGTTGGCTGGGCACAGTCACTCATGCCTATAATCCCAGCACTTTGGGAGGCTGAGGTGGGAGAATCGCAGGAGGCCAGGAGTTCGAGACTAGTCTGGGCAACATAGCGAGGCCCCGTCTCTATAAAATAAAATTAAAAAAAAAATTAACTGAGCCTGGTTGGTGCATGCCTATAGTCCCAGCTTCTCGGGAGGCTAAGGTGGGAGGATTGTTTGAGCCCAGGAGTTCGAAGCTGCAGTGAGCCGTGATTATACCACTGCACTTCACTCTTGGTGATAAAGGAAGACCCTGTCTCAAAACAAGAAAGATATTAAAGAAAACCTACATAAATTGATAGATATTCTGTGTTCATAATATTTAGAGTTTTTGCAATTCTGATAAAAATTCTGCAAAGTTTTCTTATAGAATGTGACAAGCAGGTAGTAAAAATTTAATGGAAGTGCAGAAAGCCAAGAATAGCCAGAGCAATTTTGAAGAACTGGGTGATGGAACTTACTCTATCAAATATTACAACATAGGCAAAGAAACTAAATAGACAACCAAACTCTATCCAAAGAAGATATACAAATGGTCAATAAGCACATGAAAAGATGATCAACATCCCTAATCACTAGGGAAATGCAGATTAAAACTACAATGAGGCTGGGCCCAGTGGCTCATTCCTGTAATCTCTCCATTTTGGGAAGCTGAGGCAGTAGGATCACTTGAGGCCAAGAGTTCAAGACCAGCTTGGCCAATATGGCAAAACCCTGTCTCTAGTAAAAATACAAAAATTAGCTGGGCATGGTGGTGTGTGCCTGTAATCCCAGCTACTTGGGTAGCTGAGGCACAAGAATCACTTGAACCCGGGAGGCAGAGGTTCAAGTGGGAGGCAGAGCTTGCAGGGAGCCAAGATTGTACCACTGCACTCCAGCCTGCGTGACAAAGTGAGACCCTGTTTCAAAAACAAACAAACAAAAAACTGCAGTGGATACCACTTCGTACCTGCTACTAAGATGGCTACTAGCAAAACCCAGAAAACAGCAAGCATTGGTAAGGATGTGGAGGAATTGGAAATATTGTGCATCGTTGGTGGGAGTGTAAAATGGAAGAGCTGGTGTAGAAAACAATATGGCAATTCCTCAAAAAATTAAAAATGGAATTACCATCTGATCCAGCAATTCCACTTCTGGATATGCATCCAAAGGAATTGAAGGCAGGAACTCCAACACGTACGTGTACACCCATGTTCATAGCAGCATTATTCACAATACCTAAAGTGTGGAAGCAGTCCCACTGTGTATGATGAATAATGGGTAAACCACATGTGGTATATCCATACAATGAAGTGTTATTCGACTCTAAAGAAGGAAATTATGTCACATGCCACAAACGTGGATGAACCTTGCTAAGTTAAATAGTCCAGTCATAAAAGGACAAATTCCGTATGATTCTTCTTATATGAGATACCTAGCATCGTCAAATTTGTAGAAACAGAAAGTAGCATAGTGGTTGCCAGGGATTGTGTATTGTGGGGGAAGTTATTGTTTAATGGGTACAGAGTTTCAGTTGGTGAATATGAAAAGAATTCTGGAGATGGATGGTGGTGATGGTACCGTAACAGTGTGAATGTAGTAATGCCACTGAACTGTGCATTTAAAAATGGTTGAGATGGTGAATTTTATGTTATACATATTTTACCACAATTTTAAAAAACACAAATAGATGATAAACATGGCAGTGTTTTGTGGTTACCTGTGGGTAGGTTGGTACAGAAGGTTGACTTGGTTGGGAGGATGGTCATCGTAATGTTTGTTCTAGTTGGGTAGTATATACATAGGTATTTAATAGACATGTAAAGCTAAATAGTATACTTTTATTTTAAAATAGAAAGGGAAAAGGGTGATTTATCCCTTGGTGATCAGCTCACATTAGCTAAACAGAGGCTGATACATAAAACCAAATGCCAACTTGCTGATTTTCAATGGAAAAATATATAAATATATTAATAAAATACTAATATGTATGTATGCATCTGCACTCATACTGCCCACCCAAAGTAGCTATTATTTATTGAGAGATGCAGGAAATGTGGAAAACTGGGAGAGAAGGGCCCAAAGGAGCTAACGGGGAACTAGTCTGGAGTGAGAGCAGGCAGCTGGAAGCTTTCATGTACGTCTTTCCTGTTTTGTTCACTGTCATAAAGGACCTTCTGTGGTGTTTTGAAATTTCTAGTGCTTTTTGTGTAAAGTATTATTTGCCACATAAGCAGTATGATGCTATTACCTAAATTATCATGTGGCATTGCTTTTTATTATATTTTAAACCTTAATGTCTTTTATGTTTCACTATAATAAGTGATAACCCTAATGATCTTTCTTTTGTTATATCTTCGTTGGAGTTTGTTCTTGAGTGTTTCATGAAACGAAAGTGGATATTGGCTAAGATGTTCTGCTGCATTACAGATTTCTCACAGGACTGGGCATTTGACCTCAGTATGAGCTTGTTTTTATGGAACTGAAAATTAATGATCCGGTAAAAGAAGCTTTTAGGTCCTTTGCTTTAGGTCCTTTACTAAAATCATAGGTTTGTCTTGTTTGTTTTAAGCATTCTCCTCCACTTCCTCGTTTCCATGTGGTGTTGTCTTTTGTGTCTTATTTGTGTCACTGGGGAGGTGGGGGTGAAGGGTAGGGGTGGAAAACACAGGGCCCTGAGGGCTGACAGACCTGAATTGAAAGTGAATTCTGGCATGCGGGCAAATTATTTCACTCTTTTGAGTGTGAACTTTGTTATGTGTAATCAAATTTACCTTTTAATACATTGCAAAGATTCAGTAAGCATGTATAAAGCAACTAGTAGGAGCTCTGAAAGTGTTAGTTCTCATTTCTTCTTTTCCATGAATTTTGAACTGAAGAATTAGTTGAACAAAAATAGAAGAAAAGAGCCTTACTAGCGAACCAGTGAATTATTTGATGTGGTGTGGTGTACTAAGAAATATTTTTTCCCAAATTTAGAATTATGCTTAAAAATGTTGATATCTAGTTACTGTAGTCTTTTTATAATTCAGTTCTTTCATTTATATATTGAAAACTTGTATTAATTTATTTGTAATCTGGAGGATTTTTATTTGTCTAATATCATGGGAAATTTCTGCCCACAAATTTTAATGCAATGGACATCTAAATTCAATGAACTAACAATATTAGTATTTTATTTTAACTTACCTCAAGCACTTTCTTTTTGTCCAGCTTTAGCAGTGTGAGCATCTTATAGTTTTAATTTTTTCATCTTGTATAGACCACATTAAGTATATTTGTATATAAAATAGACTGTATAGCATATTAATATTAAAAAACATTTCACTATTTTACTATAGAGTTTAACAAAGCTTTTCACAAAGCCGTTTTCTTTGACGTGAAGACCAAAGCTCTTTCGTGTATACTCTTAATGATTACTTGGAGCAAAGGGAGAAATGTTTGACACTCTCTAGAGATGCTTGTTTGTAGTTTTTTCATGGCTTAAAATAAAATAATTAATACCTGCTTTTATTTTCTGTTATTTATTAGCGCTTTTACCGATCTTCCCCCGATGACTGTGTGTATGTTCAGTGCAATCTTGATGCCATGCTGAGCAAACCTTATTTTAATGTTACTAAGAGACCCTTTTTATTAAGTGGAAACAATAGCTTGATATTATTTTAAATGTTCTGTGAATGTAGAGGTTTTCCCAGGCTTCCTAAAGGGTAGAGACATAGTGTATGAAGTGGTTTTTACATCCCTTACAGGAGGGCAAGATGTCCAGGCAAAACCTTGTTTAAATGTTCATCACCATAGAAACATTACAGCTTCTCCAGAGAGCTTTTGTAAGTACATTGTAATTTTCACTTCATTGATGTGAATTAAATGTATAATTGACCAGCACAAAAATTCCAAGAAGCAATTATATCATAACCATTTTAGTGTAGTAGACTATCCATTTAATTCCCATTTAAATCTAAAAGAAATCTATGTGTCTGCAAGCATTTAGTCTTTACCAATCTAGTTCATCTAATTTAACCTTTTATAATATTGAGGTTATTGTGATTTCAAAAAATGCCAGTGTGAAATTAACGTGATTAATTCTATAGCTTACTCAAAACAACTGGTGTTTCATTGGCAGAAAAGTACTTAATTTCAGTGATGTTTCTAATACACTGAGTGCTTATAGTGCAATTTTAATAAGAAGGATGGAGTTTCGCTAAAGTAATTTAAACTTATGGTTTTTTTGTGGGGGATGGCAGGATAAGTGTTCATACTGGGAAATAAAAATATTGTGAAGTACATGAAATCCTGGTGACAGAATCTAAGCATTCAAAACTAGGTGAAGAAAGTACAGTTATTGATAATAAATAGAAGTTCTTATAGTCCTGTGATGCTGGATTCTCACTAAGAGGAACAATGGAGACCTTCTTCCTTGTTTACAGTGTTTTGCCACTTTGTTGTTTGAAGGGCATTTTAATAAGTTATTCTGACATCTGGCACATCTTTTAGCTCAGTATATGCAAGAATGGAGTTGATAGGAAGCTTCCCCCTGGGGCTTTCTAGCTCCTGATTCTGACCCTTAATGGAAAAATGAGCAGTCGGCATATTTTTTGTTTATATGCTGTGCTGCTGGTGATTAATGGAGGTGATAAAAGTGCTCACAATGCTTTTCATTACTTTGCAGTCAGAATGGCATCCAAAAGTCTAAAAATCTCACACATGGCATGCCATAAAGGCTGTGTTCTTGAAGCTCGGTAATATTTTTATGATCTCAAGAAAGATAGTGATAACAGCTTATAGATTTTTAGTACTTGTATATTTACTAGTGGAAGCTGAATTAGCAAATTAAATCTCTGACTATTTATAGTCCCATCATCTCTCTTCTCTCTAGCTCAAAGTTTTGAAGGTAAAAAATTTGCCACATTGCATTTAACGAACATATTTATCTTTTTTTAAGGTTTATCTAAAGCTCACGCGTGTGGTATTTAATTGATTTTAAGTTGGATAGGTTTTGTCTCATTTAATCACAGAAAGAAAATAAAATTAACAAAAGGGAAAACTTAACTATCCTAGCCTCCTAGTGGATTAAGTCAGAATAACGGCTCTTTCTTACTATATCAGTTATCTTCAGTATTTTATAGGACAAGCATAATCATATTAAATAATTTTGATGACTTGTGCCGTGGCAGACTTTTCTATTAGTGTTGTTGATTCACTCTTTTAATGTAGCTCGATAACTAGAAAAGTAGCAGATTTCTTTTTGTGAGTTATTTACTGGCTTTCAAAAGAAATATTGACTAATTTGAAATGACTTTTTGAGCAATTTATATGATTTGACTACAGAGAGTTCTTTTGGCTAAATGTTTCTGAATTGATTGCTTAAACATGTGAGTATTTCAGACATTTCTTGTTATTATTTGTGTATCTAAAATAAAATCATCATCTTGGATGGGTTATGGTGGCAGTAGGAAAAGAAGGGATGAATTTGAGTTGTAATTACACAGTAGCATCAGAAGCACTTGGTGTTTGACTGGACCGAGGCTCAGCGTGTATGGTGGGGGTTGGGTATGGGGTTCAGCAGGAAAAGTAGGTGACAAGGGTGTTTCCAAAGTACCTGGCATAAACAGCAAAGTGGATAATGACGTCATGTATTCAGGTATGTGATACTGAAGGAGGAGCAGAGATAGAGAATAAAACGGTGAGTTTGGTCTTAGAATTAAGTTTAAGGTACCAGTGAGATGTCTAATGAAAGATGGCAGTTGGTATGTATGGTTCTTGGCCACAGCAGTAAGATTTGGACTAAAGATATAAACTTCAGAGTTGCTGGCTATTGGAAGAGAAGAGGCAAGATCACTTAGGTAAAAACTGAGCAATATATCTGTGAACTGTCTTCATCAGAATCAACTGAGGTATCACTTTGGGGCTGATGCTCAGGACTTGGCAAGCCCCTTGGTGATTACGATGCAGGTAGACATTTGAGAAGCACTGATATGACATGTGAGAAGGTGAACATCTGAGATTGGGCCACAGGAGAAAAGGGATTCAAGGTATTTTCTTTTACAGAATGAAAGAAATAGAAATGGAAACAGAAGCTAAGGTGTAGAGGAGGGAAGGTGAGGGACTCACAGACCCCACTCAGCTGTGTCCTATTGAGGTAGAGGTAAAGTCAGCTGTAGTTGGAAGAAAGTAGAGGATGAGATTTTTGATCAAAAAGAAAGGAAAACATTTTTAAAAATGTTGTGAAAGGCTGGGCATGGTGACTCTCACACCTGTAATCCCAGCACTTCGGGAGGCCGAGGCAGGCGGATCATGAGGTCAGGAGATTGAGACCATCTTGGTCTCATCCTGAGACCAAGAGATGAGATTGAAACCCCATCCCTACTAAAAATACAAAAACAAAATTAGCCGGGCATAGTGGCGGGTGCCTGTAGTCCCAGCTACTTGGAAGGCTGAGGTGGGAGAATGGCGTGAACCCAGAGGTGGAGCTTGCAGTGAGCCGAGATCGCGCCATTGCACTCCAGCCTGGGCGACAGGAAAGACTCCATCTCCAAACAAACAAACAGACAAACAAACAAACAACAAAAAAGTTGTGAAAATTGCTAAAGTCAGCCAGAGATCAGTATAAAGATTGCCAAGTAGCATTGAAGGCCCACTTTGGAATGTCGTCGTAAAACTTTCTCATGATTGTATAATACAAACTTTTTTTTGACAGGGCTGGGAATCAAGGAGTAGGTGCCAGGGGATTGTTGAAGCTGGTCTGGTGGAAGCCAAAGGTTCAAGGAGCTCTAGAATATTGTTGATGCTGGCTCATCATTAAAATTCACTAGTGAACCATGGGGTTGAGGCCGGGGAAAGAGAAGACCGATTGGAAGGATTGGGAGGGAACAAGGGAGTGAAGGTTCTAATGATGTGGAGGCAGAGCTAGGCTAGGGCACTGAGGGGACAGGAAAAGATAGGAAGTTGTAGACTAAGAGGGCAGTTTGAAAGTTGGGGTTCTTAGAGGTGAGCCTGAGAGATTTTGGAATAGGATTAATGCATGTGTGGGTATCTACAGTAGAATGGGAATGAAGCTCATTGGAATTGAGGGGATGAGCCAGGATGTTACTTATGAGGGCAGGGGATGTGATAAGAAGTACTTGTGAACCAGGTGCTCATATCATTGAGAAAGATGGGACTGCTTCTTACAGGTTGGTAGATGATAGGGAACAAAGTTGGGGAGAGGGTGACAGGATGGGATTAGAAGGTGGCATAAATTTAATTTAAAAACACAAATGATATGTGAACTCCCAAGCCTTGGAGATTTCAGAGACAAACGTAATAATTTGAGTCATTATAATGAACCATTACATTGTGTTTACTAAGCACCAGATAGTATCCTAAGCATATATATATAAAAATATATAATTTACATATATAAAAAATATATAAAACTCATATATATAAAATACTCATTTGATCTTTCTAACAACCCTATGAGGTAGGGGTGCTGTTAATATCCTCATTTCACACAGGAGGAAACTGAGGCACAGCAAAGCTTAGTAATTTGCCCGAGGTTATACAGTGGTGGAACCAGGATTTGGACCTAAGCAATTTACTGCTGGCGTTGGGGCTCTTAACCAGCTTAGTATGCTGAATTCAGACATATTTTTTAAAAGCTTTTTTGAGTTCCAATCTCTTGGAAGTTACTTCTTTTAAGAAAAAATTAAAAATTAAAAACAACATTAGTTGGTACTCTTATTACATAAGTCATACACACCCACTCTAAAAAACTCAGAAAAAACCAGAAAAGCGTAAAGTATAATGGAAGAATTATTCCCTGTAATTGTAATTCTAGAGATAAGACTTAATTATACATATTCACATATTTTTTCTAAATGTATTTTTAAAAATAGGTCATTCTGTGCATGCAGTAAGATTATATTATGGGCCGGGCGTGGTGGCTCAAGCCTGTAATCCCAGCACTTTGGGAGGCCGAGACGGGCGGATCACTAGGTCAGGAGATCGAGACCATCCTGGCTAACACGGTGAAACCCCGTCTCTACTAAAAAATACAAAAAACTAGCCGGGCGAGGTGGCGGGCGCCTGTAGTCCCAGCTACTCAGGAGGCTGAGACAGGAGAATGGCCCGAACCCGGGAGGCAGAGCTTGCAGTGAGCTGAGATCCGGCCACTGCACTCCAGCCTGGGCGACAGAGCGAGACTCCGTCTCAAAAAAAAAAAAAAAAAAAAAAAAAAAAGATTATATTATGAACATTCCCCATGATTTAAGATATAATGTCTTATGCTATGGAAGTATAATAATTCATTCATCTGTTTTTTTACAATTAGAGGTGGAGGTTGTTTAGTTTGTAAGTGTATGTGTACATGTGTGATCTTTTAAAATAGTTGGTAAAATTGTTTAGGAAGATCTTCATTTTTAATTTTTTTTGAGACATAGTCTCGCTTTGTTGCCCGAGCTGGATTGCAGTGGCTTGATCTTGGCTCACTGCAACTTCCACCTTCCAGGTTCAAGTGCTTCTCCTGCCTCAGCCTCCTGAGTAGCTGGGATTATAGGCGGGTGCCACCACACCCAGCTAATTTTTGTATTTTCAGTAGAGATGGGGTTACACCATGTTGACCAGGCTGGTCTTGAACTTCTGACCTCAAGTGATCCACCCACCTGGGCCTCCCAAAGTGCTGGGATTACAGGCGTGAGCCACCGTGCTTGTCTTCGTCACCCAGGTTATAAGCATAGTACCTGTTAGATAGATAGATCCTTCCCCTTGTCCCACCATCCACCTTCAGGTAGGCCCCAGTGTCTGTTGTTCCCTTTTTTGTGTCCATGTGTACTCAATGTTTAGCTCCCACTTATAGGGGAGAACATGCAGTGTTTGGATTTCTGTCCCTGCATTAGTTCGCTTAGGACAGTGGCCTGCAGCTCCATACATGTTGCTGCAAAAGACACGATCTCATTCCTTTTTATTGAGATGGAGTCTTGTTCTTGTCAC
This sequence comes from Macaca fascicularis, assembly GCF_037993035.2. Taxonomy (NCBI): domain Eukaryota; kingdom Metazoa; phylum Chordata; class Mammalia; order Primates; family Cercopithecidae; genus Macaca; species Macaca fascicularis. The sequence continues at coordinate 198,084,984 of NC_088377.1, read as the reverse complement.
CCAGGCTGGAATGCAGTGGCACAATCGTGGCTCACTGCAACCTCTGCCTCCTAGGTTCAAGTGATTCTCCTGCCTTAGCCTCCCGAGTAGCTGGGACTACAGGTGCCTACCACCACACCCGGCTAATTTGTGTATTTTTAGTAAAGTTGAGGTTTCACCATGTTGGCCAGACTGGTCCTGACCTCAGATGATCTGCCCACCTCAGCCTCCCAAAGCACTGGGATTACAGGCGTGAGCCATCGCACTTGGCCGATCTCATTTATTTTTATGGCCGCATAGTATTCCATGGTGTATATGTACCACATTTTCTTTATTCAGTCTACCCTTAAGCATTTAGGTTTATTCCATGCCTTTGCTATTGTGAATAGTGCTGCAGTAAACATATGAGTGCATATATCTTTATGTTAGAATTATTTATATTCCTTTGAGTATATACCCAATAATGGGATTGCTGGATCAAATGGTAGTTCTGTTTTAAGTTCTTTAAGAAATCGCCACACTGCTTTCTACATGGCTGAACTAATTTTTATTCCCACCAGCAGTATATGAGGATTCCCTTTTCTCTACAACCTCACCAGCATCTGTTGTTTATTTGACTTTTTAATAATAGAAATTCTGACTGGTAGGAGGTGGTGTCTCTTTCTTTCTTGTCTCTCTCTCTTTTTTTTTTGAGACGGAGTCTCGCTCTGTCGCCCAGGCTGGAGTGCAGTGGCACCATCTCAGTCCACTGCAAGCTCCGCCTCCTGGTTTCACGCCATTCTCCTGCCTCAGCTTCCCTAGTAGCTGGGACTACAGGCGCCTGCCACCACGCCCAGCTAATTTTTTTGTATTTTTTCAGTAGAGATGGGGTTTCACTGTGTTAGTCGAGATGGTCTCTATCTCCTGACCTCGTGATCCGCCTGCCTCCGCCTCCCAAGTACAGGCATGAGCCACCGTGCCCGGCCGAGGTGGTGTCTCGTTGTGATTTTGATTTGCATTTCTCTAATGATTAGTGTTGTTGGCATTTTTTTCATGTGCTTGTTGGCTGCATGTATTTCTTTTTTTGAAAAGTGTCTCTTCCTGTTCTTTGTCCACTTTTTAGTGTGGTTGTTTTTGCATATTAATGTGTTTAAGTTCCTTATAGATTCTGGATATTAGACCTTTGTCAGATGCATAGTTTGCAAATATTTTCTCCTTTTCTTTAACTTGTTGTTTACTCTGTTGGTAGGTTTGTTTGTTTGTTTGCTTGTTTCTTGCTGTGCAGAAGCTGTTTAGTTTAATTTGGTCCATTTTGTCAATTTTTGTTTTTGTTTTAGTTACTTTTGGTGTCTTCATCATGAAATCTTTGCCAGGGCCTCTGTCTAGAATGGTATTTCCTAGGTTTTTTTCCCAGGGTTTTTAACAGTTTTAGGTTTTACATTTAAGTCTTTAATCCATCTTGAATCAATTTTTGTATATGGAGTAAGGAAGGGATCCAGTTTCAATCTTCTGCTTATGGCTAGCTAGTTATCCCAGCACCATTTATTGAAGAGGGAGTCCTTTCCTGCTTGCTTGTTTTTGTTGATTTTGTTGACGATCAGATGGTTGTAGGTGTGTGGCTTTATTTCTGGGCTCTCTTTTGATCTACGTGTCCAATTGAGCTATGTGTCTGTTCTGTTTTTATACCAGTACCGTGCTCTTTTGGTTTACTGTAGCCTTGTAGTATAGTTTGAAGTTGGGTAGTGTGATGCCTCCAGTTTTGTTCTTCTTGCTTAGGATTGCTTTGACTATATGGGCTCTTTTGGTTCCATATGAATTTTAGAGTAGTTTTTAAAAATTCTGTGAAGAACGTCATTGGTAGTTTGGTAGGAATGGCATTGAATCTCTAAATTGTTTTGGGCAGTATGGCCATTTTAGCAGTGATTCTTCCTATCCATGAACATGGAATGTTTTTGCATTTATTTGTGTTATCTCTGATTTCCTTGAGCAGTGTTTTGTAATTCTTGTTGTAGAGGCCTTTCACCTCCCTGACTAGTTGTATTTCTAGGTTTATTTTATTTTTTTGTGGCCATTCTTGGATGTTATTGGTGTATAGAAGTGCTACTGATTTTTGTACATTGATATTATATCCCGAAACTTTGCTGGCATTGTTTGACAGATCCAGCAGCTTTCTGGCAGAGACTATGGGATTTTCTAGGTATAAAATTATGTCGTTTACAAACAGATAATTTGACTTCCTCTCTTCCTATTTGAATGCTCCTCCTCTCCCCTCCTCTCCTCTCTTCTCTTCTTTTCTTTTTTTGTTGCCCAGGCTGGAGTGCAGTGGCCCAATCTCGGCTTGCTGCAACCTCTGCCTCCTGGGTTCAAACTATTCTCCTGCCTCAGTCTCCCTAGTAGTTGGTACTACAGGTGCCTGCTACCACGCCCAGCTAACTTTTTTATTTTTAGTAGATGTGGGACTTCACCATCTTGGCCAGGCTGGTCTCAAACGCCTGACCTCAGGTGATGTACCCAGCTTGGCCTCCCAAAGTGTTGGGATTATGGATGTGAGCCACCACACCCAGCCTTTTACTTCTTTCTCTTGCGAGATTGCTCTGGCCAGGACTTCCCACTAATATGCTGAATAGGAGTGTTGAGAATGGGCATCCTTGTCTTGTTACGGTGTTCTCAAGGGGCTACACTTCCAGCTTTTGCCTGTTCCGTATGATACTGGCTGTGGGTTTGTCAAAGATGGCTCTTATTATTATTTTGAGGTGTGTTCCTTCAAAGCCTAGTTTGTTGAGAGTTTTTAACATGAAGGGATGTTGAATTTTATAGAAAGCTTTTTCTGCATCTGTTGAGATGATCATGTGGTTCTTTTTTTTTTTTGAGACGAAGTCTCACTCTGTCACCCAGGCTGGAGTGCAGTGGCGCGATCTTGGCTCACTGCAACCTCTGCCTCCCGGGTTCAAGGGGTTCTCCTGCCTCTGCCTCCTGAGTAGCTGGGATTACAGGCGTGTGCTACCATGCCTGGCTAATTTTTGTATTTTTAGTAGAGACGAGGTTTCACCTTGGTCAGGCTGGTCTTGAACTCCTGACCTCGTGATCCACCTGCCTCAGCCTCCCAAAGTGCTGGGATTACAGGCGTGAGCCACCATGCCTGGCCAATCATGTGGTTTTGTTTTTAGTTTTGTTTATGTGATGAATCACATTTATTGATTTGAGTGTGTTGAACCAACCTTGCATCCCAGGGATAAAGCCCACTTGATCATGGTGGATTAGCTTTTTGATGTGCTGGTGGATTTGGTTTGCTAGTATTTTGTTGAGGATTTTGCTTCTAAGTTTATCAAGAATATTGGTGTGAAGTTTTCTTTTTCTTTTTGTGTCTTAGCCAGGTTTTGGTATCAGAATGATGCTGGCCTCATAGAATGAGTTAGGGAGGCATCCTTCATTTTTAAAGTTTTGGAATAGTTTCAGCAGGAATGGTACCAGCTGTTCTTTAAATATTTGATAGGATTCGGTCATGAATTTGTCTGATCCTGAGTGTTTTCTAGTCAGTTGACTTTTTATTACAGATTCAGTTTCAGAACTCATTATTCTTCTGTTCAGGGTTTGAATTTCTTCCTGTTTCAGTCTTGGGAGGTTGTATGTTTCCCGGAATGTTTGTATGTTTATCCATTTCTTGTAAGTTTTCTAGTTTGTGTGCATAGAAGTGTTTGTAATAATCCCCGATGGTTTTTTGTATTTCTGTGGGGTCAGTGGTAATGCCCTCTTTGTCATTTCTGATAGTGATTATTTGGATCTTCTTTTTGTCTTTATTAGTCTAGCTAGCAGTCTATTTACCTTATTCTTTCAAAGAATCAACTCCTGGTTTCACTGATCTTTCATATGGTTCTTTGTGTCTCTATTTCATTCAGGTCAGCTCTGATTTTATTTATTTCTTGTCTTCTGCTAGCTTTGGGGTTGGTTTGCTCTTGGTTTTCTAGTTCTTCAAGTCATTTGTTTTTCCATTTATTGACAGTTATACTTGGTATTCTTTTTAAAATTTTATGTCTTGATTATATTTTTTCTTATTTCTAATGTGTTTTTGCTACTTTATTTTCTTGATTTTTCTAACCAGACGTTTATCAGAATTCTTTTGAATTCTGAATTATTTGATTTATTTTTCCTACTTTTTTATTATACTTACTTTAATTTCCTGTTTTATTTTGTTTTATTTATTTGTTTCTGAGACAGGATTTCACTCTGTTGCCCAGGTTAGAGTGCACTAGTGCGACCATAGCTCACTGTAACCCCAAACTCCTGAGCTGAAGTAATCTTCCCACCTCAGCCTCCCGTGTAGCTGGGACTACAGGCGCCGCCACCACGCCTGGCTGATTTTTTTGTATTTTTAGTAGAGACAGGGTTTCACCATGTTCGCCAGGATGGTCTCGATCTCCTGACCTCGTGATCTGCCCGCCTCAGCCTCCCAAAGTGCTGGGATTACAGGCGTGAGCCATTGCGCCCGGCCTCAAATTCATTTTTGTAAATTTTCTTTAGTGATTGAAATAGAGGTATATTCCCTATAAGGGATTACTTTAAGTTTATTAAATCAACCTTGTTAATTATTTTTCAGATGCTATGTATCATTGTTAATATTTTTTCATTCTTGGGCAGTCACAGACTGATGGAGAGGTGTGTTAGGAGAGGCAGTCTGCATGGGCCCTGAGCATTCTTGCGTTTTCTTTCTGGGTGTGCCAAGACTATGAGGTCCTGACTGCTCTTTCCCTGGGCCATTTGTTAGGGTTGTGTTTCTTCTGAGCAAACTTGAGGGATGAAGTGATGGCTCCCTCTGGGCCACAGAGCAGCCAGGCTTATTACCACGTGCTATGGAAACAGTGGATTCCCCATGCTCACTGTTCTTTCGCTGCTGCACAGATCCGTCACATGTGTGACTTCCATCCATAAGACTTGGGAGCAGGGGAAGTGACATGCTGACACTCATGCTGCTTGCTGTACCCGGAGTAATAAAATCCTTTGCTTCTGATCCAGGAGTCTTGTGTCTCCTGCTAGCATCCATGTAACTGCGACAGGCTAACTTATTGATTTGTAGGGATAGAACCGGACCCCAGACCTGACAGTTTTGGCAATGAGATTGGATGGTGAAGAGGAGGAACAAGGACCTTGCATTCCAGGTTTAGTGATATGAAAAGACTCTTCAGATCTGGTGGTGGATATACTCAACTCAGTGGTGAGAGGGAGGCGGAGGAGGAAAGGCCCCTGGTAATTACTTTGCTCCTACCTATAATGGGTCTGAATGGTGCTTTGCCTGTCTCTCACCCCTCTCCTGTTGTAAGAGGAAGGAATGTTGGTATGACAGCAGGGCAGTAAGCTCCCAGCTCCAGTCAGAAGGCATTATTGGTGGGGCTGCTGAGTCAAGGAGTCTCAGTCCTGAAATGAGCCGTGTCGGCAGTGAGGGCCTTGCCATCCAATGTAGAGCTTGGAGTGGACGCAAACATCAGAAATTCATTTGATGAGTATCCGTGGGTGGCCCTCAAAGCAAAAGTGATGCAAAACTTTGCCTAATAGCACTGTGCAGACATAGCATGGTGATGGGGCTGAGGCTGTGGGTGGAGGAGTGGCTGAACATAGCAGAATTTCAGGGCGGAGCATGGCTGTCTGCACAAGGCAGAAAGAACAGATCTACAGGTCACGGTGCTAGCTGGACACCAGTAGGTACTTGGCAAAGGACATAGCATGGGTACCCATCTACTGACCTTGGAGTGAGGGACCAAGGAGGATAAGTGCCTACCAGTTGCCCCCTTCCTACCTGCACTCCTCACACTCCCACAGGAGATCATCTCCTGGCAGCTGTTGCTGTAGACCCTGAGTCAGGCACATACGGCACTCCTTGGTCAGCATTCCCAGAGTAGGAAAAACACTGAATTCAACCGATAAAGTTTGGGCAAGACTCAAACCGTTTTTAAAAAAAATGAAAAAAATCAAATAGGTCTCGCCGTTGTTGCTCAGGCTGGAGTGCAGTGGTATCATCATAGCTTACTGCAGCCTTGGACTCCTGGGCTCAAGCAATCCTTCTATCTTGGCCTCCCAAAGTGCTAGGATTACAGGTATGAACCACTGTGCCCAGCTAATTGTTAAACATTTTTTTTTTTTTTTTTCTGTAAAGGCAGAGTCTCACTGTATTGGCTAGGTTGGTCTTGAACACCTGACCTTAAGTGATCTTCCTGCCTCAGCTTCCTAACGCACTGGGATTACAGGTGTGAGCTACTGAGCCTGGCGTCAGGTGACCTTTTGAGTAGGGTCTTTGGGCTTCTTCCGTTTGTGGTGTAGCTTGTACTGCTGACTCTATTAAATTGGTATTCATGTTTTACATGATCGTACTATGCATGCTTGGCCTCAGGGACTGTGCCCTCCCTTTGGCCCAATATAAACAGTATAGGGCCCCAGGAGGAGAAGCAATATCACAGCTTTTATGAGAGACTTAATAGCTCCCAAGTACTCCACGAGACCAATTCCTGAAATAGCAGTGCCTCTCCTGGCTGCCACTGCCTGTGAGCGGACTCCTGAGAACGGACGGCAGTGAATCTGCTCAGCCCTTGTTGAAATGGATTGCCCGGCCTGTGGGGCCATGTGACTCTCTAGCCTGGCATCCCGCTTCTGGGGCGGAGCAACTTAGATTCCATGCCCAGTAAAATGGAAGAGGCTTAACAGGCCTCCTGGCCAAATAACAATGGTCTGTCCTAGAGCTCAACCTGCCTGGCCCTACCTGGCATCAAAGTTTCGTGTGAAAAAGTGGCAGAGACCTCCTGGGGGAAACCCTATTTCCTCATCCACTGCTGAAGCCAAACCACCCAGTTAGGCCCTCAGTGCCCTGAGGCCCTCTAATGTCGAGGCTGGGCTCTCTGACCTTCGGCTGCCTCCGAAGCTGATGGTATTACTGAGGAGTGGCAGCTCATCACAATGGACGCATACTTAGGAATTTTTTATTTTTAAAATTTTAAATGAATTTCTTATTAATATCAAATTTGCGTAAACATGTAGATGTAATGAATAAAGATTTTCTATTTTATTTATTTATTTAGTTTTTTGTTTTTTTGAGACCGAGTCTTGCTCTGTCGCCCAGGCTGGAGCGTAGTGGCACAGTCTTGGCTCACTGCAGCCTCCGCCTCCCAGGTTCAAGCGATTCTCCTGTTTCAGCCTCCCGAGTAGCTGGGATTACAGGTGCCCACCACCGGGCCTAGCTAATTTTTGTGTTTTTAGTAGAGATGGGCTTTCATCATGCTGGTCTTGAACTCCTGACCTCAAGTGATCCACCCGCTTCGGCCTCCCAAAGTGCTGGGATTACCGGTGTGAGCCACTGCGCCCAGTCTGATTTTCTATTTATTTAAATATAGTATGAAGAATAATGACAATGAAGCCCTGTGTACTCATCAGTTAATCTAAGAACATAATAATATAGTGGATAGTAAATTTCATCAGTATAAAATGTCCTACTTTATCCCATTTAATGTTTTTTGTTTTGCATTCTTCTATATTTAAACCAGATTCCTGTTACATTTTTTAAATATTAAACCATAATTTTTTAATCATTTTCACTTTTAGTATCACTTTAGTTTTGATAGGTCTTAGACAGTTAATTTTGGTTTTTGACCTAATTTGCATATATAGTTATAGTAGATATATTTGGTTTTTATCATTTCCTGTTTTTGTATTTTATATAATTTGTTATGTTTGTTAATATTTTGCTAACCCTGTTTTCCGTTTTTTACTATATTAACTATTACTTTTTTGTTCTATTTTCTAATATCTTAGTAATACTACTTTTGATACTAGGTACTATTACTGTTACTAGTTTTGTTATTTTGATACTAGTAAGATTAGTGGTAAGTTTTTAATAGCATTATTTAACTTTAATCTCTACTGTCAATAAAAAGTGAAATACTATCATTTTAAATGACCCCTATTTAAAATGAAATTTTTTCTTTAACTCTTTTTTTCTCATCTAAATGTCTACTTCTTTATGTATAAGATAATCAGAAATTATTATTAAATGACTTCTCTTTCCAAAATATTTTTTGGCATTGCATTTTAGTTTATAACTATATATATCGTTATTTATATTTCTCTTTATTTAGAAAAAAATTGTCATTGTTCACCAACATTTCCGTGCAGTCACCTCACAGTCCTTTGTGAAGGACGAGGTAGGATGGTGACGTGGGCTGCTGTACTCAGCAGAGCCCTGAGTTTGAGTCCCTCTCCTTCCTGAAGTTCCCCTGCACGCTCAGGGGGCTCTGGACGACTTTTACTCCCCTGAAGCCTGAAGGACAGGGAGACCCCCACTTTACCCCGTCATCTTTTTTCCTAAGCATCTGAGGTCCGAGTTGGGGGAGGACAGATGAAGGAACATGGCAAAAGTGACTGGCCCACATCGCAAGACGCCTTTCTTTTTGAGCGGCAAGTGGCTACTCATGGCTCAACCATATTTGTAATGACATCAGTTTAGGCATAGGTCTATAGCCTCATTCCTGACACTGTTTATTCAGCTCTGGGACTCCTTGATTGAGCAACTGTACCCACAGTATCTTTTAGCTGGTGTTGCCGGGCTCGCTTTCAGCACCATCATGATGACATTCCTTCCTGCTTCTGCTCAGAGGAGAGGGAGTAGCAACCTAGCCAGCAGTGGGCTCAGCCTCACTACCTACCTCAGCCTGCAGACTGTCGCCAGCAGCTAGCACTGCTCAGGATCCCTGCTCCTCCTGCTTGCCCACCACTTGGGTGCGCGCACTAACTACTGTTAATAGATCCCAGGAGTCTTCTCATATCCCTTAAGCCAATCTGCATGGGCCCCTCTCTTTTCCAGAAACCATCAAGAACTATGAAGGGTCTGAGATTTTATTCTGCTTGCAAACTAACAAGTTAGTCTCCCAGTTTCATGGATGGTGGTTGTAAACATGAGATGTCTGGGTCGGAGACAAAGGACTTGGTTATGCGCAGCACATAACCAAGTGCACAGGCTTCCTTTTGGTGCCAGTTCCCCTTGACCCCAAGCCCCACAGTGGGCCTGTATCACAGCTAGGGAACTCACCATATTTATATCGGGCTGCAAGCAACTCTGTCTAACCTTTGCTAGGAGGTGAACATTGTGCTACCAGACAGTAAACAAACCTGTCCTTTGCTTCAGAGATATACTGTCTCTAAATCCCAAGGCCGTCTGCTGTACAAACCTTAAGAAGGCAGTTCCAAATAAGATCTGTCCCTGCCTCTGCTTTTGGGATGCACAGAAATGTGAGAGACCCATGGAACATTGTCTCCCAGCACATAGGCACATATCTGAAGAAAACAAGTTTAATTGCTAAGAAATAGTTCTTACCAAAATATCAGAGGATGTCTGTAAATTTTATGGTGATTGATTTCCCAACATTGGTTATCATCCTAAAAATTATACTTACTGTTATAGTGTTATAATTATTTAACGTGACAATTATAACTTCTTTTGGACAGTGGGTTTTAAACGGTTCTAAGGAGCTACCACTGTGTAGTTCCTATATCATAACAATTCTGACGCTGTTCCACTGTTTAGTTCATATATATTACAGGTATAATGCATACGTGACTTGTTTTGGGAGCCCCACCCTTTAGTTCATGTATTTGTCAGGGGCTGGTTGGAGGCAAGGAAAGACAGAATTGAGAGAGTGTAACACAAACACTAGAACAACGATAAAATTTTATCTCCTTTTGTCCGTTTATTGATGGGCTTTCCACAAAATATTTAATGTGTAATAAAAAGGATTTTAGAGAGAAAAGGAGGAGGGGAGGAGGAAGAAAGGAAGAGAGAAGTCACTGTTACAGGTGGTAGATTATGTTTTGGTATCTGTATTAGTCTGTTATCTGTCTCACACTGCTATGAAAAAATACCTGAGACTGGGTAATTTATAAAGAAAAGAGATTTAATTCACCTCAGTTCCACATGGCTGGGGAGGCCTCAGGAAACTTGTGATCATGGCAGAAGGCAGCTCTTCACAGGGTGGCAGGAGAGAGAATGAATGCCAGCAGGGGACATGCCAGACGCTTATAAAACATCAGATCTCGTGAGAACTCACTCACTATCATGAGAACAGCGTGGGGGAAACTGCCCCCATGATTCAGTTACCTCCCACTGGGTCCTTCCCATGACACATGGGGATTATGGGGATTACAATTCAAGATGAGATTTGGGTGGGGACACAACCAAACCATATCAGCATCTTGAATAGTTTGAAAGTTGTGAAGTGGAAGTTCAAAGGACTCTTCAGCAAAGTAGTAGTGTGTTTTGTTGTAGTGTGTTTTGTGACTATTCACATTTCATCTCCTGTGATTAATAGCTGCTTTCTATGAGATCTCATGTGTTAAATACCAGCCTGATTCATTCTGGTTCACTGGCCTCCCGTGCTATGAACACTTAAGGGGAGCTGACTCAGATTTGAGGAAGTGTTTTAAACTTGCCAAGTGCAGCCCTGTGGCAAGTCTGCGATGTTGTTGAAGGACTAGCAAGAAAAAGCCACTTCACCTCAGAGGTCATCATTTAGGGCTAGGTATACTTCTCCATGCTTTTAGGACGTTTTCTTTCCTTTCTATTGAATTTGAAGAACTGGGTGCCTATTCCTGCAATTCAGAAATTAGAAAGTAATACTTAGGACAAAATTGAAATAAGTGTATGTTTTGGAATTTTATAACTCATTTTTATGTTAAATGTGGAATGAGATTACATGATTTATTGAGAAATATGGATGTATTTATAATTTTGTTGGTTGTGTTAGATAATTGTAGGTTAGTGCATTGCAGTGCAAAATATCAACATGACCCTTTAACTTATAGCTGCAGATTCAATCATTTGGTGACTTTTTGGGGAGTAGAAGAAGTTTCTGTTTTTGTCTTACTCTGCAGTTTTTAAGTTTTAAAAGTCTGGCCTTTAGTTTGGTCCTGAGGTCAGAATTTGTTTTACATTTAAAACAAAATTATGCATAATGATTATATTATTGTATTCTTGTCTCATGGATTAATGAGAATTCTGTAGAATGTGAAGAAAAGCATCATATAGAATTGGTAAAAAGCAGTAGCTCTATAGTTTATAATGCTGAGTTGCAATGACAGTTCTTCAGCGGCACAGTAGAGGGCTCCGGAGGCTGTGAGGAGCGCCAGAGTCCATGCTAGAGAGAGCCTGCACTCTCCAGGAGCTCGGAGCATTGTGGCACCCCAAGTTCAGTGCTCACTGGACTGTCTGGCTCTATGCCATAATTAGCCTTCTATTCCCTTGATTAGAATCACAGAAATTCATTAATCTGCTTTGTTAGTGGAAAGTGTTAGGAAAGTAATTAATTGTTAAAAATGGCTCTGCAGATGTTTTTTATGAAGTTTTTTTTTTTGTTTTATCCAAGCTTGATAATATTTTCCATAATTTTGAAAAGTCAGTCTAAACATTGTAAACTATAGGTACTTAGTGTATTTTTCCTGTTCATAAATATAAATTTCTTCTCCTTCCAAGGGATTATTTTATGCTTTCATATAGGCAGAAACCTTATTGTTCATGAAGTGAAGTAAAATACTAAAATTATATTTCTACTATATTTTTCAGGGAATCCGGGCCCGCATTTTAGAGACTCTGGTCATGCTTCTTCTTCTTGCATTACTCATTCTTGGGATAGTGTGGGTAGCTTCAGCACTCATTGACAATGATGCTGCAAGCATGGAATCTTTATATGGTATGGATTTCCTTGTTTTAGCCAGTTTCTTTACTGGAAACTATAGTTTGGGATATAATTACACACTCAATTTTAAAAACATTTAAATAATTCTTTGTATAGTTAACAAAGATGTTTGATGTTAATTTACAGAATTAAGAAATCTTTAGGTATCTTTATCTAAAAATGAAGTTTTATTTCTTTTATATGTGAAGAATAAGTAAGCAGCTTTTCAGATTTTCTGTTGTTGTTGTTAATTGGTTTCTGTTCTTCAAATTCCGTGGAGACTTTTTTTCTCCCTCCAAACAGGTTTTGCTAAAGGGTTACTTCTTGGTTTTCTATTTTAGATCTTTTTATTGTACAGTTTAGAAATTATATGGCTTAAACTCAAATAGGCAATTACAATGTGTACATGAGGTGTAGTCAGCCTCTATCTTATCGTAAGATAGATTGATTGTATCTTAATGTGCAATATTTTGGATTTGTTAAAATATATTTACTTTTTTTAATAGATCTCTGGGAGTTCTATCTACCCTATTTATATTCCTGTATATCATTGATGGGATGTTTGTTACTTCTCTGTAAGTATTTTTCAGACTTAATAGAAGAGTAGAGTTGTCCTTATTCTGGAAAATTCAGGGAAGTTTTCTGATGAGATTTCTTAACTATTTGGAGATTTTTTTGAGTTCGCCTTAACTATTTTTATTCAAATAAATTTTGATAAATGGAAACTTTGAAATAATAAGATGCTTTTATTGTTCTCTAAGGAAAGCCTCTTCTACCGGGTTGTAGAGTGAGACAGACGGACAGACACACACACACACTCACACACTTTCACTCACACACTCACACACAGTCATACTTACATACACTGACACACAAACCGTATGCACACTCATACACACATGCCATACCCTCATCCCCATACCTGTCATAATGCTAGATTCTACTTTTAAATGGAAATGGTAGAATTATTATGATAAGTTCATGGTTTTTTAAAAGTTTGTTTTGTTTTACTTAAAGCATCACAGCCTATCTCAGGGATGTTATAAGTAGATAAATGTAGTTTAAAGGACTTAAGACTATGGTTGTCACCTTTAGATATTCTTGTTTGTTTCTCAGTCCTATTAATACTTGAAATTTAACCTGTTCTTTACTCATTTTTCTTTATTTTAACCAAAAGTATTTTAAATTATTCAACTGCTAGAATCTTGAATATTATTCTAAGCCTTTTTTTGTTGTCACATATCTTTCAGAGCTAATTACACCTATCCTCGTCACAGGCCCCCTCTAGCTTGTTTATTGATGATGGTGAAGAGTCCTCTGACAAAACACTAGAATCTCAGTTGGAGAGAATAATGTTCTTAAAATGATAATCTTTGAATTTCCCTTATTTTTACGGTCTAGTTGTTTATCTCTCCAAGCTCTCTAATGTCGCTTTCTGTCTTTTGGTGATCTTATTTCTGCAGTGTGTACACCAGTTGGCCTTTCTCGTATGTTCACAGTGATGGGTCAGTTGCTAGTGAAGCCAACAGTAAGTATTTAATTATAAATCATTTTGTTTATTAAATAAATGTGTTACATTTGAGCATCTTTTAGATTGTGAGCTAGCACTTAGAAATAGAAGAATATTTTTTGTACATTTATCACTCAAATTGTTGTTTTATTAAGTTTTTTTTAAATAGAACTTTGGTTAAATTTCCAATCTTTGGAAACCAAATTTGGTTTTGCTTTTAAAATACTACCTATAGGCGCACAGGTAAAAATTCCTCTAGCAAATTTTAGGACAAAATTTACAAATATTTACAGGTATTTTAGGTGTCCATTGCCTAATATCAAAAAGTACCTTGATTTTGTTTCAAAATTTACATGTATGCTTTAATTTACAAAACAGTTATATTTCTGAAAATTTGCCTGCATATTATGTCTCGATTAATTGAACCATACTTTGCCTTTAATCTTAGAAACATTATATATTAGTTTTTAAATGATTTTCAGTTGATTGTAATTCTAATGATTTGTCGCTTTCTTTGGTCTCTATTTTGTCAGATATTTAATTATATAAAAATGATTTCTTAGCTACACCTAGGAAATTTGTCACTTACTTTCATGGATCCTCATTGCCTGTGAACTCAAGTGTAAACTACTTACATGTTACAAAGCCTTTCACAGCCTGGTCCACGCTAAGTTTTCCTCTAGCTGTCCCTCTGTTTACTGTCACTCTAGCTCATGAGCGAACTTGCTGTGCTCTGAATAGGCTTTGTGCATTCTGTCTCCAGGACTGTCTCTTTCCCTCCAAGGCCTCTTACCTGCTCCAGCCACCTAGCAGCCTCCTGCGGCCTAGCTCAAATATCAACTCCGCTGTCTACATAGCTTTGAACCTTGCCTTGCTTCTTCAAGGACAAATAATTAAACTCCTTTCTTTGCCTTTCTCATGTTCCCTTTTGTTTCTGTCTCACTAGTAATACTTACTAAATCGTTATAGTTATGTGTTTGTCTTCCTTGTCATGATTCATTTAGGGAAAATACTGAGGAAGTGTTACAGGGGATATACTTTTATTTTAATAAATGCTTGCTTAATTTTAAAAATCATAATACTTTTATATTTTAAAGATAAAGTTTAATTTTTTATTTATAAAAAATGCATAAATACATTTTACAAAAAGTATATAAATGTTGTAAACATACTTGTGTGCCACACACGTGCTGTCAAGTCATGGAATTCCTTTCCCTTGTAAGGAGGTTCTGTGACACTGCATTCCTGCATTCATTTAGTTCCTTCCTACATTTGTTGTTGTTTGTTTGTTTGGTCTTCTCTCTCCTTTTCTGCTTCCTGACCCCTAACTATAGGCAAATGTTTAAAGTTCTATCATTGGTCAAAATTTCTATTAATGCCCTGCTCCTAAACCATCTTGCCATTTCCACATCACTTTTAAATGCCTCATTCTAATGAGGAAAAGACAATGGAAACAAATTATAGTACATTTTAAGTGCTATAATTGAATAACCCATGGAGCTGAAAACTCAACGTATATAAAATGAAACTACTTACTTAGGTCCCTTCCCCAAGCTAATTTTTCCCCTTAACTTGTCTCTTATTAATGTTAAATATAGTGAACCCCAAGTTTCTCTTCAAAGAATCAGTATGTCAGTATGTTCAGCTCTCTTCTTCTTTGATTCTCCATTTTAAAGTTTAAATTCCTGGTTCTGTTTTCCCCCTTGCCTCTAGTTTCAGTAAACAACTTTCCCACCAGTCCTTATCAGTAGTTCACATCTGTTCCCTGGTCACCTGCTCCATCCTGACTCACCCCTGGTCACCTTCTTTGACCTGAGTCACTCCAGGTCACCTGCTCTGACCTAAGTCACCTTTAATTACCTGTTCCTAACCGTCCTTCCCACCAGACTAGTCACCCCGCCGCTCTGGCTCATACCCCTGCTCTCTTTAAAATAACCAGTCGGAATTAGCTTAGACTGTGTGTTCCAACCCTAGCCAATAGGGGAGCGACACAGCAGTAGGGCCCCGTGTCAGGAATAAGAACTCCTTCTCCTCCCCTGTCCAGGTGTGCTCTCGCCATTACTCCATTTGCGAGTCTCACCCTTCTGTAGAAATAAAAATTGCCTTGCTGACAAAATTAATGTTTGGGTGCTATTTCTTTGTGGCACCGGGGAACAAGCATTTTGCTTTTCTAACATTAACAGTGTCTTCAGAGTCTTATCTTTGTTTCTTTTCTCGTTGGTAACTTTCAATAATAAAGATTATTTATTGAGTAATTGAGTGTATTGTATATGCTAGCAATAAACACTGTATTTTACACACATAATTTCATTTTATCCTGATGACAAACCTGTAAGTTAGATAGTGTTATTCTTATTTTACGGCTAAACTAGTGCCATTTTGGGAAGATTAAGTAGCTTGTACAAGATCAGAGATCTATGACGGGGCAGAATGTGAACCCAAGAGGCTGGTTTCAGACCAGAGGCTGCTCTGCTATTCTATTTGGCTGTAAGCTCCAGCGCTGTAAAACCGCTTTCTTGCCAAGTGGACTTTGTACCCCTCCACTTCTGTGTTTTGCTTACAGTTTCCTCTGATGGAAATGCCTTTCTTTTGGTAATTTAAGCTGTCAGATAAGATGCTGCTATGCTACTACCATCAAAAACACTGGCCAAAACTTTTTTCTCTCCATCTGGGAATAGTTCTTCTTCCTTTGAACTTTTGTAATGTTTTATTTAAGCCATCATTATGACTTTCACAAATCTTCTAATTATTTTTTTAATTCATCTGGTCTCTTCTGCTACACTAGAATATAAGCCGTTTGAGGTCAAGGACTATGTCTTACCCATATTTAAGCCCCCATTAGCCCATAGTAGTTGAGTATAGGCTTTGAAGGCACGTAACATTTCTTTGGTAACCCTGTTTCTTGGAATATAAAATGGAGATGAGAACAGTCTGTTTTTCATAGGAGTGTTGTAGAAATCAAGGAGGATGGTGCTCATAAGCACTTAACACAAATATATGTGTGTTGTTCACATTGCCACTGCATCAGTCTATTATGCATTGGTATAAATCTGAGACTGAGTAATTTACAAGGAAAAGAGGTTTATTTGGCTTATGGTTCTGCACGCTGTACAAGAAGCATGGCACTGGGACCTGCCTCTGGCTAGTGCTTCAGGAAGCTTCCGATCATGGCGAGAGTTGAACGAGGAGCATTTGTGTCACAGGGCAAGAGAGGGAGCAGGCGAGAGAGAGGTCCACACTCTTTTGAACAACCTGCTGTCATGTGAACAAATAGAGCAAGAACTCAGTTATTACTGTATGGTCAGCACCAAATCGGTTATTCATGAGAGATCCACCTCCATGACCTAAATACCCCCCTGGTCCCACCTCCAATACAGGGGATTAGATTTCAACATGAGGTTTGGAAGGGACAAATAGCCAAACTACATCAGTCACGCATTCACCTAAGACATACCAGTGGTGATAAGTAATTCTTGGATGATTTGCATAAGAAAGATAAAAATCATTTTGTACGCGTTAGACCTTCAGTAAAAAATGTCAATTCTGATCCAGATAGTAGAAAGTGAAGAGAAGTGTTGATGGGAAAGGAACTTCGGATGATGGCCCCCAAGGACCTGGTCCCAGACATGTGGGTTTTCTCTGGGATTCCTCTCCCCTGACCCGTTGCATCCAGTAGACCCTCTCTGTGTAGCACTCTTTCTCCTCAGGAGTAGCATTTTCAGCCTACATGTTCCCTCTTTGGACAGGGCTTGCTGGCTGGCCATTTAGGTGTCCCTTCCCCTTTTCTTCCTATTGCTTTCTTCCTCATAGGATGGTCATTCTTTGTCATTATTTGTTTGTATATTTATTTGTTGATTACTGTTGATTATTATTTTAGTATTTATTTTTTCTCACCTTCCAAGTCAGGCTTCTCAAGGATCAAGTTGATATGTGTGCCAGTGATGAGTTCAGTGCTAGGTCAGAGGGGACCGTAAAGATTTGTTGAAAGGCTGGGAATTATTGGATTGCTTCAAATAAATTTCACACCAGCTGTATAAATTTGACATCTGACAGGGATTGCATGATTTGAAAATCTGTTTTCTGAAAATACTTTAAAATCTGAAAGGAGACGTATATATGGTTTCTATCTTTTTGTCCATTAGCTCCTCACAGTTTATTTTTTTGCTGAGTGTAAGTAGTTTGAAGGTGAAGATATGGAACACTGATAGCAGCTCTAGACTTCTTTCAGATTTTCCCTACAGCTAGGAAGATAATAGGGATCCTCTCAGAAGGATAGCTATGTTAACAAAACTAGAATTAAATCAATTTTAGGTTTTTTAACAATGCAGACAATATCCCATACAATTGGTAAATTATTAGTGTGGTTTTTTTTTTTTTTTGAACTACTGTTGTATAACTTGGTTTATATGTAAACATACCCCTTCTCTAGATTTTGATCTATTGGATGATTTTGATAATACCAATCTTTAATATTCATGGAGCGTTTTTAGTACGTATAGATGATATAAATGGAAAGTATTGCATGTTTCTGATATAGTTTATGGATTTCTTGTTGTAGACATTATGTAGGTAAATGTAAATGAGAAAACAAATGTTGGACTGGGTGTCTGTTCCTTCTATCTCTAAAATATTGGCTTGGGCGTGTATTTACTGTAGTTATTCACCGTAATTAGTTTTTTGACTGTTTAAAATTGATACATGTAGGCCGGGCATGGTGGCTCATGCCTGTAATCCCAGCACTTTGGAAGGCTGAGGCAAGCAGATAGCCTGAGGTCAGGAGTTCAAGACCAGCCTGGTCAGCACGGTGAAACCTGTCTCTACTAAAAATACAAAAATTAGCTGAGCATGGTGGTGTGCACCTGTAGTCCCAGCCACTAAGGAGGCTGAGGTGGGAGGATTGCTTGAACCCGGGAGGCGGAGGTTGCAGTGAGCTGAGATTATCATGCCACTGTACTCCAGCCTGGGCAACAGAGTGAGACTCTGTCTCAAACAAACAAATAAACAATAAATAAATAAATAATAAAAAAATTCATACATGTAACCCACATCTCAGAATGTCACTAAAAAACCCTAAAGTTCATACATTTGTTGGCCATTGAGAAGAGTTCCTTAGTTTAATCCCTTAAACTTTAAAAATATCCAATTTAAATGTATATAGGGTTTGTGATAACTTTTGATGTGGTTGGTTATATACTAAAGTATTTATATTTAATTTGTAAATAAAATAGTTGGAGCTTTTTTATTTTGGGTTCTTAGAAATTTGAATGAATACATTATCTAAAATAAATAGACCAAATAGCCTAAATGGTCTCATAAGCATTAGTTTTATAACGTTGCATTGTTGAATAGTTTTATCTTTAAATTTAGATTCTTGAAGACCTGGATGAACAGATTTATATCATTACCTTAGAGGAAGAAGCACTCCAGAGACGACTAAATGGTATGTATATATTACATATTTAGACTGGGATAAAAAAAACTCTTTAATTTCAAAAAGATAGATAATTGAAGGGAAAAAATATAAACCTCTCTGTATCTTGTGCTGCTACAAGAGGAGGACACTTTAGAGTAACAAAAGAACTTCCCTGGTGAAGCGAGGTTTATTGCAGACCCTGGCTGAGATGAGCTGTAACCGAGCAAGACCCATTCTTTGTGAGACTTTGGCCACTGAGGGACTAGGCACCTCTCTACTGCCAACTGTGTTTATGTTTCAAGCATATGACTTTAAAGTTTAATTTTTAATTACTGATCATTTTTGAGGAACCAATGAAGAAAAGAGTTAATGATATAGTTTAACAGATAGTATAGGTACATTTTCTTTAATTTTACTTAAGTAATTTTCAAATGTTGAAAAACCAGTCTCCCGCCAACAAGATTAGATAATTAATAGCTAACTGCATTTCAGAAACATGATTCAAGAGTAGGTATAAAATAGAAGGTTAGTTTATGAAATACTGAGAAATAGGTAGATACCTACTTTCTTCAGTTATAAACAGTGAATGTAAATCATCACCCCAAAAGTGTTCATAATATTTTAGAGCTTTTGTCTTAGATCCAAGAATTTCAGTTTGTATCTGTTCTAGAGGGTTCTTGTCAGTAACATTCTATAATTTGATACAGATAAACTTTTAGACTGGAACTACATATGTTTTTTATTCTTCTAACTTAATTAAAACTACTTTCATATTTAAACCTGTTTAATTTCAGAGATATAAACTTTAGTCAACAATGTCAGCTTTATAAAGTTTCCTTAAAGCAGTGAATATTATAATAAATGTATCCTATTTGGATAACCATGCTGCTGTGCAGTGAGCCTGCCTGCGTGGTGAAGAGTATGTGTCAAGCTGCTGCCTGCCTGCCTGCCTGTGGGATGGTTTCAGCCTCAGGCAGCCGCCGCTTCTATTTCACAGATGAGGAGGCTGACACCAGGAAGAGTAAAATGTAGCCCCCCATGAACTGAAGAACTTGAATTGACTTCAGTCAAAACAAAACAAAATCCAGAAATACAGCCTTTCTCACTTTCCCCTTCCACGGCAGGAAAAATAAAAAAGGCCTTTCTAGAATCTTTATAAATCCTCTGGCTCCTCCAGTTTAAAAGTGGCTGACCATATGTAAAGAAGTGGAAAAGGAAACCCTTGCTAGATGGCTGAATGTCTCATAAAATGAAGCCAAGCCACAATCAGTAAAAACACCTCCTTGGCGTCGAAATGTTACAGAGAAGAGACGGATGGACCTGGGGAGGAGGGTGGATGGGGGGACAACTAATACTAAATTAATTGTTTTACACACCATTTTGGTAGGCCGTGCACTATTTATGATCCGTTTGGTAGATTGTCTGAAATCTTTTCAGTGAAACTCTTAAGTCATATGTTAGGATAATTATGATTTTGCTGTTTGCTGCTGGTTAGCCACTGTGGACTATTTCAGGTGGAAAATAAAGAGCTAAATGATTTATGTTAATAACATAAATGGTTCTGTGGCAAAATGGACATTTTGACTAATACAGATTAAGAATCGTGAGCTTCGGTAGAGTATGCTTAGAAATATGTGTAGGAAAGCAAGACAAAAAATCACGACTCACCATTTCTTAAGAAAATAGAAATAGGAGGTTAGTAAGAGAAACCATCCCCCTGGATTTTATTTAATCTAGTATTATGACTATTGTGTTTTGTTATAACAGTTACTCTGTTTTAAATTATAAAACAAAAGTAAAGTGTTTATTGTTGTACTTTTGCTAGTAAAAAGAATTCCAGAATAATGAGAGTAAAATACTTTTTTAAAAATACAGATTCCTTTGCTGATTTATCATAGAGTTCCTGGCGGTGCTTTCTTAGTGTGTGTTGGAATACGTAGTGTGCATTGCAGGAATCTTTGGGATGTCAGCGTGGCTTACTCTGAGCGCCGTTGTACAGTTATGCGAAAAACGTGACAGCCAGCACCAAGAAGTGCTTCACTGTAGAAATAACACTACTTTTTTTTAAAGTAACATGAGTTATTGTGTTAGTTATGATATTGCTGGAGTTGAATTTTCATGCCTGGTTTTAAAAATAATCAGTATAGCTTTGTGTTGGAATGCCTGACTGTGACTTCTCACTTGTTTATTTGACACTTGATGGTGCTATAGGTATAAAGTTATTGGGAGGTTTTGTTCCTGTTAATATTGTTATTGTTTCATGGAATGTTAGTAAAGTAAAGCAAAGCTGTGTGCTGTGATAATGTTAATTGGTATCCTGAGTAAGCCATCCTGTTATCAGCCACTCTCTACCCTTTCTCTTTCCCTGTTTGCTTATTGCACATCTTAATTAAGCACTAAATATTGTGCAGATGAATTAAGATGCTGAGTCTCAAGATCATAGGCTAGTTGACTGAAGAAGAGGAGAAAAAAGGACAAGAATTTATAGATTTTTATCTAGTGCTTAACTACTTGAAAAAAGGAATAGAGAGGAAAGAGTTCTGTGTTTCTGAGACAGGAGGGAGCCCCAGAGCACCTGTCGTTTGGCCAAGACAGCGCCTCCCTCATGTCCCTGTTGTCATGGCAGGAGTGGAGAGATGTCCACAGAACTCAGTGTGATCTCGGCAGGCCGCCTTCCCCTTCCCCGCAGCACACAGCCTCCCCTCTGCCATCTGCTTTGGGACTGTCAGGACTAATGGGTACATTTTGTCTGTCACTCCTCTTTATCATGGTGAGCACATGGAACCCAGAACATCCAGACTCCTTGCACCCTGGACTCTGCCTCCCTGTCTCTATACGTCCCATTTCTGACCTGATTTTCCACTTTCCTCTAGCTTCTGAAACTTTCTGCTTGTGCCATTTGGAACTGAGAGTTAACTCATGAACAAAACCCCTGTATCTTCAACTGCCACTTTCTTGCTCGGAGAAACTTGGCACACGTTCCTGCCACCCGCTTATGTGGTGGCTCGCTTCTACCCACATCCCTCATTTGGCTGGTCCTGGAGTTTGAGGAGGTGCCCTCCTGCTCCCTTTTACTACTCTCCAGCACTTTGGATCTCATGTCGTCAGACTGTGACCTAGTCCTGCCATTTGCTCACCTCCCAGGCCTTTTCTGCTCCCTGCTGGAGGATTTTTGCTCCTCGTTTCTAATCCTTCTCTGATTCTGTGCCTTTTTTGTGGTGATTTTGTGTCTGTGCGTGTGTCCTTCCCATCACTCCGGGACACTCCTTCCCGGGCCCTGTGGTCGTCTGCCTCACCCGCTCGTGCCTGTGACATAACCCACTCAAGTTCTTTTGCATAATCTTACAATGAAGCATCCTACTCTCCACCTACCACTTCTTTTTCCAGTTCACTTCTTCTAGCACTCCCATTTCCTACAATTCTTCAGTGTGGAGATTTAACATGCCCTGATCCTAACACCTTTTTCTCACCTCCCCTCCATCGTTCCCCCATCCCCCTACTTCCTTGCACAGTTTACATTCCTGGGCTGTTGTTAGAATTAGTCCCCTGCATACACTCTTAGCTCCCTTTCGTGGTCTTGCTGGATTGTAGTGGAACCAGTGAAACCCGAGCCTTCATTCTGCTCTCCTCTCAGTGTTCTGTGCTCTCACTCCTGGCTGGCTGACTGACCCTCCTGCCTGGCCTTCCTTTATATATGTGACCAGTATCCTAAATTAACTTTACATTCTCCTAGATGACTTTATTCTGTCTTTTCTTCCCTCAGATCTTCACCATCCTTAATCTCCACTGGTGACCTTGTTTTCTGTTTTCTTAAGAAAATAGAAGCAATCATAAGAGAATTTTCACAAGCTTTTTCCTTCATGCCAACCCACCTCCCTGCAGCTCCCTTCACACCTGCTGCCTTTTCCCTTGATGCTGTGGCTGAATTGTCTGTGTGCTTGGCTAATGCCAGCGCTCCCCTGGTGCCCTGGATTCCATCTCTTCTTGCCGATTCAAGGACACGATCTAGCAGTTGTACTCTTTCTGTCTGTCTCTCTGTCATGATCCAGTTTTTCCCCAACTGGATCCTTTCCATCGGCATAAAGATATGCTATAATTTTCCCAGAAAGAGACAGAGGAAGGAATCTGCCTTGACCCCATATCTCCTCCAGCTCACCACCCATTCCTTTGGTCTTCATGGCAAAGCTCACAAGAGTTGTGTGCTCATGGGTTTCACATTTTGTTTTGAAACTCACTCTTGCTTCTACTGTTCCATGAAATGCCATGGTCAAGTTGGTCTGTGACTTCATAGTGCTTATCTTACTCTCTTTCCTCCTCGAAATATCTTTTATTCCACTTAGTTTTCAGCTCACCATACTTTCCTGTTCCTTTTATTTAATGGGCTGCTTTTTTCTCAATCTACTTTTCTAGCTTTTCTGTGTCTGTAACTTCTTCACCTGGAAAGTCTTATGCCTCCATCCTTCAAATTCTTTATTTGCTTTTACTCCCTTGTTATTTCATCTGGTCTCATGGCTTTAAATACCCCCTATAAGCTGTGACCTCTACTCTGAGCTTTGAACTTAAAGATCTAACTGTCTAGTGGACATTTCTGTTTGGATGTCCAATAGGCATCTTAAACATATGTCCAAAGTAAACTCAAGATCTTACTCCCAGATTTTGCTTCTTTTGCCATCAACCCTTCTCTACAGGTGACAAATCATTCTTCCAGGTACTCAGGCCAAATCCTTGGAGTCTCCTTCTCTTAATTCCCATATGGATTCCTTCTGCAAAGCTGTTGGCTCCAGCTTCATAACAGCTCCAGAATCTGACCATGCCTCATCACCTGTGCTGCCACCACCCTGGTTTGGCAGCAGTCACCCCTTGGAGAGGTTTCTGTGGTAGCTTCCTAATGGCTTCCATGCATATCTGTCCTGGGCCTAG
The DNA here is from genome assembly GCF_037993035.2 of Macaca fascicularis. Classification (NCBI taxonomy): domain Eukaryota; kingdom Metazoa; phylum Chordata; class Mammalia; order Primates; family Cercopithecidae; genus Macaca; species Macaca fascicularis. Next base: position 198,061,481 of record NC_088377.1, on the reverse strand, counting down.
TGAGTCAGAGAGAGTCTCTGACAATGTGAGTCAGATCTTCCCACTTATTTGCTCCAAGTCCTCGGATGATGGTTTCTGTTTCAGTCTGGATAACAGCAAGAGTCCTTGCAGTGGCTGCTCACTCCTGCCCCATGTCTGATGCCTGCTGTCTCTTCACTCTTCCCCCACTGAGCCCCTTCCCTTGCGGCATTTTTATTGTGTTTCCGGCCACCTTGTCTCTTCCAGGTCTTTACCTAAATACCCTTTCGTGGAGCTTTCCCACACTCTGGAGTGAGCCTTGTGGATATCGATTGTATCACTAAGTCCTGCCTCTGCTCTACGCTTCCCCTTTCCTGCATTATTTTTTTTCTGTAGCATTTTTTACTATCTCACATGTTAAGCCTTTTAGTAAGTATATTGCCTGTCTCTCCACACTAGAACATGAACTCCAGGGATTTATTTATTTAATTATATTGATTGAGACAAGGTCTCACTCTGTCACCCAGGCTGGAGTGCAGTAACACAATCACAGCTCACTGTGGCCTCCACCTCCCAGGCTCAGGTGATCCTTCCCCTTTAGCCTCCTGAGTAGCTAAGACTACAGGCGCCCACCACCATACCCGGCTAATTTTTGCGTTTTTTTGTAGAGACAGGGTTTTGCCCAGGCTGGTGTCAGACTCCTGGGCTTAAGTGATCTGCCAGCCTTGGCTTCCCAAAGTATTAAAATTACAGGTGTGAGCACTGCACCTGACTGGGGCAGGGATTTTTGTAAATTACAGGTGTGAGCCACTGCACCTCACTGGGGCAGGGATTTTTGTTAGTTTTCTTTCCCTCTGTAACCTGATTCTATAATGTTGCTAGACACATGGTGGATATGTGGTAAACGTGTGTCCCATAAGTAAATTAATAGATGAAAAACGCACATGATGGAGAGTTGTCATTTTACCGTAGAAGTGAAGAAGGAAGAGAAAGTAAAATTTGGTGACAAGACCAGACAGAATCACTTGGAGAGATTTCTTAGGAAGGCCCATAGTGGAGATTGCCAAGGACACACCAAAGTTGAGGAACAGGAAGACCATATGCATTGGAGTGTTAGTGAAGAGGCTGAAAGAAGACAGTTTTCCCCTTACTGTTTTGGCCATGGAGTATGAGTAATTAAGAACCATTTCTACTCCAACACTCCTAAAGAGTAGCGCAACAGAAAATCCCATTACATTAATTGTGGTAGAAAACGTTTTGTAATTCCTTCCCAGCATGAAGAGGATACACACACACACACACACACACACACACACACACACACACACACAGACACTTAACATGTTTAAATGTTTAAGTAATGCAATGGCATTAATTGAAATAATTAGCATTTGTGTGTGTATAGCCTATGGGTATACTGGGTAACTTTAGAAGTAGTACCATAATGAATAGAAATTATTTTTTGTTGTTTAAGTTCAAAACCTCTGGAGTTCTTTTAATTTATTTTAAAATATTGTAGTCTTTGAAGTTAATAGTTCAACTCAGTTTCTTTAGACACTATTTTCATCTTCATGATAAAAAGTTAGTGTATCACTTCTTATAGCAGTTACTTTCTGCTTGATTCTAATTTTTTCAGTGGTTCACGCCTATAATCCCAGCACTTTGGGAGGCTGAGGCAGGCAGATCGCCTGAGGTTGGGCGTTCAAGACCTGCCTGGCTGGCATGGTGAAACCTGGTCTCTCTTAAAAATACAAAAATTAGCGGGTATGGTGGCAGGCGCCTGTAATCCCAGCTGTTTGGGAAGCTGGGGCAGGAGAATCGCTTGAACCTGGAGGCGGGGGTTGCAGTGAGCCGAGATTGCGCCATTGCACTCCAGCCTGGGCAACAGAGCGAGACTCCATCTAAAAAAAAAAAAAGTCCTTGCCATTGAAGCTTGTATTAATTAGTTAGCCTTAAGAGCACAGATGATATTGTTGTTTCATTTTTGCTGGGTGTCAGATTGCAATACCTTTTTATCCTGAAAGATAAAAATAAAGGGATTGAAAAAAATCAAGACATGTCTTACACAAGCTTTTTGTGGAGCTTGTGACCTGTCAGAAGCACTTAATGTCATCATCAGTCCTTGAATCTTGCTGTTTATAACCAAGTTGAATTTGCCAGGAAATTTTATGAAGGTGCCAAAGCTGACGGTGGCATGTAGGGTTGATTCTTTAGAGTGGTTGCTTCTTTAGACTATATTAGAGTAGTATTCTGTCAGAGGCATTTTCAGTTATCATTGGCAAGGTGATTTGCTAAATTGGTCTTTACATTCTTTCATATAACACACTTAATGATATATGAAAGCTCATGTCAGATTTTCTTCTGTCCTCTAAATTACTTTCATCTTGGCTTCCTCTAGGCATTCTTCTAGGTTCTGGCAATGACAATCCTATAAATACTATTTGCTATTAGTTACATCACTGAAGGGAGAACATTTTGAATTTATCAGACTCTGGGCCACTTTGAGACATGTCTGATATTAGCGTGAAAGTGATCAAATATCATCAAAAAACATTTGTGTCCAAGGATCTGAAATGGTCAGATATTCCTTGTTATAATTTATTCAGCTTCTTGGGCTCTTTAATCACAATTTATGACAATAAAATGCGGCCCCAAGAAATGATGTTTTTCCAAGATAAAATGAGGTGACTGCCAGAGAATATGCTAATATAAAATCAGTAAATGAGGAATGCTTTGGAATAATAAACTATAGAATGAGTTAAATATCATATATTTTATGAAATATATATAGAGAGAGTTGTATAAAAATGATCCAAATTGGCTGGGTGCAGTGGCTCACGCCTGTAATCCCAACATTTTGGGAGGCCGAGGCAGGTGGATCACCTGAGGTCGGGAGTTCAAGACCAGCCTAGCCAACATGGTGAAACCCCATCTCTACTAAAAATACAAAATTAGCCGGGCGTGGTGGCGCATGCCTGTAATCCCAGCTACTCGGGAGGCTGAGGCAGGAGAATCACTTGAACTTGGGCAGCAGAGGTTGCAGTGAGCCGAGATCATGCCAGTGCACTCCAGCCTGGACAACAGAGCGAGAGTCCACCTCAATAAAGAAAAAAAAAATCCAAATTTGTGTAATAGAAGATGAATTTAATATGTCCGAGCTGCTTTCTCAACTACAACCTAGATAGATGATGGTATTCCCAATAGTAGCTTATATAAACATAAAGGTTTAAAAATTATCTTAACGTCTTAACTAGTTTAGATCTAGTAGCTTATATCTAAAGTAGAAAAAGCCAAACCATTGTTTTAATTGTACACAGCATTATATAATGTTGCTAAAGTTGATTGTTTAACAATTTCTATTTTGCAGTCATTAATAATGAAAGTATATTTGCATTTTCACAGTTGTGTTGGATCTCAAAAGCCTCACATTACTAGGTCAATAGCCATAATTTTGTGGATATGTCAGAAGTAAAAAGAAACTATTATTTTAATAATTATTAGCAGTACAAGTGGAATAGCGTAGATACAGAGTCTCTGAGTGTATGGGCTACTCTCTCCTTTGTAGACAGTAACAGTGTTAGTCCATGTTGAAATAGATACGTTAGAGATTTGAATGTCCTGGCTTCGGTTTTCAAATGCTTTCTGGAGTTTGCCTAATCAGCGTTAGCCCTGTGGTGTACAGTAAGTAGTGTTTGCTTAGAGAGATGGAAACTGTTTGCTCTGTGAATTATTAGGAGATTTGGGCTTTAACAACAAAGTTGTTTGCCTAAGTGATTAGAAATAATTTATAGTATTTGAGTGACCTCACATTCTTCGTGATAGAGATCACTTTGGTCAAATTTAAAGTAATAAGTATAATCAAATTTTTAAAGAGCTTCTTGGATAATATTTTCTAATCAAACTTTTTTTTGGTTATATGCTAAATTGAAAGTTAAATGTGACATCAATCTGTTTATGTTAGAGGTATCTACTTCCAAATAGTATTCATTATGAGACTAAGTTTAGGACACTGAATTGTTTAGGGAGATAATTGTATTGCACCAATTATTTGAAGGGCTTGCATATCTAATTGGAAATTTGTATTTGTTTTAAAAAATACATTTTATATTTTAAATTAAATACTTAGTATCTCTACTTTTATATATGAAGGCTGTCTTATATATTAAGAAAGTTATAAGGACAGCTTAGTTATTGAATAAATACTGGACTTTGGGAAATTCTGTTATCTTGGAAGCAAAATATTTTTAATACCACACTAGTTTTTCAGCTTAAGAATAAAGCTGGGAAAAGTTGCCTTCAGCTATTAGTTTTCCTGAATCCAAAGAGACGGGTGGGGCAGGATCAAAAATACTTATTTGATCAAAGTTATTGGCTCTGAAGTTATTCTTACCTATGTAAGAAAGATGAAAGGTGTTGTTTTTATTGCATGTTAGTAACAGTGTAATTTTGAACTAATTGGTGTTGAACTGCCAATCACCTAAGGGGAATGCAAATAGATACTCTTACAATTTCCTTTGAGGTAGTGAAATCTTATGTTGGGGCTGGAAGGAAAACAGAATAATACCATTAAATTGACCTTAAATGAGCTGCTTTGTGGTTTTCTTGGAGAATCCCTTTTTATTTCTCATGACTTGTCCAAACAGGTTTTGTCTACCAGTTTGACTTATTGACTAGACAATGCCGACACTGGACATTTTAGATTCATCTGGAAATAAAGTAATGATAATACAGTCCCTCAGGATATTTTAAAGTTTTGGTATAACTTAAATCCACATAGTACCTCAGGATTTGTTAAATTTTTGGTATAACTTAAATCCACATAGTACCTCAGGATTTGTGAAATTTTTGGTATGACTTAAATCCACATAGTACCTCAGAATTTGTTTCCAATATGTCATAATTTCTTACAATAGTCATTGTTTCCTTCTGGTCATTTATAATGAAATATTTACTCAAAAAAGCTTACATTTCTTCCTTAAGTATTGCTCTATTATAATAAAGGGTGGCCTTGTCCTTGAATAATGTGTCATCCCAGATGAATCTAGTCGTTTAATAAAAGTATGATTTAGTTGAGGCCAACAAGAATGTAGTTTTGATTTTTATATTCATGTCGGTCAGTATTAAATAATTACCTATTGTGTGCCTAGTATTATATCACCTGCAAATAAAAGCATAGCATTTCAGAAATGCCATTTTAGTTATTTTCCTTTGAAGAATCATACATTGAGTGGTCTAGACATTTGTGCTGAGCTCTGTAAACATACCCACAAAATAGGCATTTTTGTCTTTTCACTTAATTTCACATTGGCAGCAGGAATACTGTCTGTTCTGATGTCCATTCTCTTCCGAAATTCTGAATACTCATGAGCTGATTTTTTTTTTTTTTGAGACAAAGTCTTGCTCTGTCGCCCAGGCTGGAGTGCAGTGGCCGGATCTCAGCTCACTGCAAGCTCCGCCTCCTAGGTTCATTCCATTCTCCCGCCTCAGCCTCCCGAGTAGCTGGGACTACAGGCGCCTGCCACCTCGCCCGGCTAGTTTTTTGTATTTTTTAGTAGAGACGGGGTTTCACTGTGTTAGCCAGGATGGTCTCGATCTGCTGACCTTGTAATCCTCCCGTCTCAGCCTCCCAAAGTGCTGGGATTACAGGCTTGAGCCACCGTGCCCGGCCTCATGAGCTGATTTTTTCTAGCCTTCAAGTGGTTACTAGAATAATAGATCTTTGCATGAATGGGGAATGAATATAGTTTGGAATTGTATTTCCAGTCAATGAAATATAGAAGTTAAATGAGCATTAATTACATATACACAGTTTAATTGATAAAGAATGGAGATAAAAGTAAAATATATTTATTACGAAGACTATTATGTAGTTTAAACTTTGATTCAAAGACACCTGAAAATCTTACAGAGCTGTGCTTTCTGTAAATCACATTATATGGAAATGCTCATTCATTATGTAACTTAATTGCTTCCCCCTTTGCTGTGGCTGCCAGAAACTCAAAACTAACTTTGCAATCAAAGTTTAGTAGCTTATGTCACATGACCTGAATATTTCTATACTAGCTTCATCCCTCCTCTCATAAATATATCAATCATATATTAACAAGTAAAGTGATTAAACTCATGAACTCTGAAAATGCTATATAACGTTTCAGTGGATTTGAGACCTCAGGGTCTTCGAAAGGGAGGGTATTTCATTGCTGTCTCTTCAGTGATGGGCAGAAGTGAGCAAGGAGCTGCAAAGGGGATGGATTTACTTCCCCTAGAAACCTGGGATAAGACTGGAATTTTGTGATTCCCCAAAGGGGCTTAGAAAAAGAGGCCTCTGAATTCCCTTAGTGAGATTGCATTTGCCCCTGTGTCTGATGTTGCTGGCCTTGTGTTGTTGTTCTGAATCCTCCTTTCAGTCTCTACCTTTGAGAAAGGACCATTCTTTGCACCTAGAGAGACCCAGTGAGATTTCCTCCTCCTAAATCAGTTTTTCTGGCCAGTTGGTCCCTAGTCCCTAGGAACAGAATTGAATTGCTATACCTTTTAGCTGGTTTGTCACTGTTCGAGGGAGTGTCTGACTTATGAGAGATGAAGGGAAAAACAGAGGTGGATAGAGAAAAATTACCAGTTGTTTAAGGTTGAGTGAAGAAGACCAAGATGAATATCTAGAACAAGTGGTTCCCACTTGAGTTACCAGTTAATGGGAGAGACAAATAAGAATTCATACCTAATTCTCAGAAGTAGTTAGAACGTCCAAGGAAATGTCATTAGAACAGAAAAAGGCTGATACTGAGAACTTGAAAAAAATGAAAAGCTTAATAGACAAACAAAAAAAAGAAATAGTCCTTGTGGTAGTCAGAATAATGGTTTCCTAAAGATGTCCAAAGCCTAATCCCCAGAACTTGTGAATATGTTACCTTACATGGCAAAAGGGACTTTGCACATGGGATGAAGTAAAGGATCTTGAGATTATTCTGGATTATGGAGTGGGCCCACTATAATCACAAGAGTTGGTGTAAGTGAAGGCTGAGATGGTCAGAGAAGGAGACATTGGTAATGGAAGAAGAGGTTGGAGTGACTCAAGGAAGGGACCATGAGCCAAAGAATGCAGGTGGCCCCCAGGGGCTAGAAAAGACAAGGAAATGGTTGCTCCCTTAGAGTCTCCAGAAGAATTGCATTCCTGCTAACACCTTGATTTTAGGACTTCACACTTCCAGAACTGTAAGACAATAAATTTATGTTGTTTTAAGCCAGAAACTTTATGGTAGTTTGTTGCAGCAGCCGTAGGAAACTAATATAGTCCTTCAAAAATTGAAGTAATCATCTGGCAGAATCAAGGGGAAGAACTATTTTGTGTCACACACCAGAAGTACAAAAAGAAGGCAACTATTAATGAAAAATAGACATGAAGTGAAGAGCTAAGATACTGATGTAAATAACAGGCATCTAAAAGGAGAAAAAAGAACAAGTAGGAAAAGAAGGTAATTAAAAAGTAGAAGAAAATATCAGTGAGCTTAAGAAAGACTTGAGTTCAGGTTAAAAGGCCACAGACTCCTAGGCAAGATTATTCAATGGAAAAAAAGATCTGGATTTAGTTTGTAAGATTCCTAAATTCCGAAAATAATGGAAAAAGAAAAAGCCCTTACAAACTTTTACATAGAAAAATTCCAGACAAAGAAGAGAGAGATCAACATCAAGCTTCCCATTTGCAACCTGCTGCTGGTTGCTGACTAGTACCTATAGTTGTAAGGGAGGAATAAAGACTGCAGTTAAAAACTCAGCTGAGTGTGGGGCGTGCACCGATAGTCCCTGCTACTCGGGAGGTGGGATTATAAGCTTGAGCCCAGAAGTTCGAGTCTGGCCTGGGCAATAAAATAAAGTGACCCTGTCTCTTTAAAAAAAAATTCATATATTCCCAAAGATGTCATTCATCTGTTACGCATTCGCTCATTTGTTTATTTTATATCTGTATATTGAGCATCTAATTTGTGCCAAACACTATTTTAGCTTCCATATTGAAGGAAACATTTGGTAACAGTCTTGAACTAAATATTGTTAAAACTGTCGCAGCAAGATCCAGGAGTTGGGGGCATGGGTGGGCAGCGATGAGAGAATGACTAAAGTGTTGTGAGAGCTTTACCTTGGTGTGGGGTTACTCAGAAAAGCATCCCTGTGGGGCTAGGACTGTGTGATGCTGATATTATAATGAAAAGTATATCTAAATATGAGTATTAAAAATGGGAAATAACCATTGAACTGCCAAATCAATATGAGGAAAAAGGATAAACAAAAGTTTCACTTTTGTTTATGAAGAAATAAAGAGCAAATTAAAATGAGCAGAAATTACAAAGTTACATAAAAAGAGAAAGAGCACTAGTCTTCCTGTTAAGTCAACTTGTGGATGGCAGTACTTTCAGTCCCTTGATGTCACTGTCTGGCCTCTGAGCCCAAGCCAAGCCATCGCATCCCCTGTGACTTGCACGTATATACGCCCAGATTGCCTGAAGTAACTGAAGAATCACAAAAGAAGTGCAAATGCCCTGCCTCGCCTTAACCATGACATTCCACCACAAAAGAAGTGAAAATGGCCCGTCCTTGCCTTAAGCGATGATATTATCTTGTGAAATTCCTTTTCCTGGCTCATCCTGGCTCAAAAAGCTCCCCCACTGAGCACCTTGTGACCCCCACTCCTGCCCGCCAGAGAACAACCCCCTTTGACTGTAATTTTCCTTTACCTACCCAAATCCTATAAAAGGGCCCCACCCTTATCTCCCTTCGCTGACTCTCTTTTCGGACTCAGCCTGCCTGCACCCAGGTGATTAAAAAGCTTTATTGCTCACACAAAGTCTGTTTGGTGGTCTCTTCACACGGACACGCATGACAGTCACTGTTGAGCTGCTGGAAAATCCTCTTTGAAGTTTGCTCTGTGTCTAAACTTCTAATTATATGAAATTATTTCCTCATTTTTAAACTCATTTGGGTTTAGTTTTCTGATTCAGTATATAGTATCCTAATAGATACACCCCCTTTTTACAGATGAAAACACTGAGGTTCAGAGAGGCATAAACCTAAAAGGATGAGAAGTTGAGAGGAGAAAATCACAATAAAATTTTCGAATTTAAAAAGACCTGAGAAAACTTAGCAGACTTGAGTAACCAGTTTCACAGACCCAAGGAAGCTAAATCCTAAGCCATTTGTGCATGATTTATACCCCAGTATCCACAAAAGTCTCAAAAAAGTGGCACCACCAGATGAAGTAGAATGAGCTACTTCATAAGAGAATTGATTGGAAATCCTGTTTATATAATGGTTTGATCCCCACATCTTTCGCTCCATTGAAGATACCAGTGTTCTAAAGGTTTGTATCATGAGGGGATGTTGAATTTTATCAAATGCTTTTCGGTATCAAATGAAATGATCATATGGGTTTTGTCCTTCATTCCATTGATACGATGTATCACATTGGTTGATTTGTGTATGTTGAACCATACTTGCATCTCGGATAAATGCCACTTCATCACGAATGATGTTTTTAATGTGTTGTTGAATTTGGTTTGCTAGTATTTTGTTGAGGATTTTTGCATCAATATTTATCAGAGATGTTGGTCTGTAGTTTTCTTTCTTTGATATGTCTTGGTATCAGGGTATTACTGGCCCCTTAAAATGAATTTGGAAGTATTTCCTCCTCCTCTGTTTTTCAGAGTAGTTGGAATAGGATTGTTATTAGTTCTTTTTTACATGTTTGGTAAACTTCAGCAGTGAAGCCATCAGGTCCTGGGGTTTTCTTTATTGAGAGACTTTTTATTACAGGTTTGATCTAGTTACTTATTAATGATCTGTTTAGGTTTTAGATTTCTTTGTGGTTCAATCTTGGTAGGTTGTATGTGTCTAGGAATTTGTCCATTTTTTTCTAGATTTTCCAGTGTACTGGCATGTAATTACTCACAGTAAATACTAATGATCCTTTGAATTTCTGTGATGTCAGTTGTGATGTCTTCTTTTTCATCTCTGATTTTGTTTGGATCTTCTCTTTTTTTTCTTGGTCTGGCTAAAGTTTTGTCAACTTCAAAACAACTTTTTGTTTCATTGATCTTTTGTATTCATTTCAATTTTATTTATTTCTGCTTTGATCTTTATTATTTCTTTTATTAATTTTGGGTTTGGTTTGATCTTGCTTTTCTAATTCTTTAAGATGCATCATTAGATTATTTGAAGTTTTTTCTCTTTTTTTGTGTAGGCACCTGTAGCTATAAACTTCCCTCTTAGTGCCGCTTTTGCTGTATCCCGTAGGTTTTGGTATACTGTGCTTCCATCATCATTTGTTTCAATAAAGTTTTCAATTTCCCCCTTAATTTCTTCATTGACCCACTGGTCTTTCAGGAGCATTTTGTTTAATTTCCATGTGGTTGTATAGTTTTGAAAATTCCTCTTGTTGATTTTTTGTTTTATTCCATTATGGTCAGAGAAGATGCTTGACATTATTTCAATTTTTTGAATGTTTTAAGACTTGTGTTGTGACCTAACATATGGTCTATCCTTGAGAATGATCCATGTGCTGAGAAGAAGAATGTTTGTTCTGATATCCATTAGATGAAATGTTCTGTAAATATCTGTTAGGTCCATTTGTTCTACAGTACAGATTGAGTCTAATGTTTCTTTTTGATTTTCTGTTATTGGAAGATCTTTCCAATGCTGAAAGTGGGGTGTTGAAGTCTCTAGCTGTTACTGTATTGAGGTCTCTCTTTCCCTTTAGCTCTAATAATATTTGCTTTATATATCTGGATGCTCCAGTGGGTGCATATATCTTTATAATTGTTATACCCTTTTGCAGAATTGACCCCTTTATCATCATATAATGACCTTCTATGTCTCTTCTTACATTTCTTGTCTTGAAATCTATTTTTCTGATTTAAGTATAGCTACTCCTGTACTTTTCTTGTTTCCATTAGCATGGAATATCTTTTTCTATACCTTTATTTTCAATCTATGTGTATGTGTACAGCTAAAGTGTATTTCTTGTAGGCAACAGATAATTGGGTTTTGCTTTTTTATCCATTCAGTCACTATGTCTTTTGATTGGAGAGTTTAGTTCATTTACATTCGGTGTTATTATTGATAAGTAAGGACTTCCTCCTGCCATTTTGTTATTTCTTTTCTCGTTGTTTTGTATAGTCTTCTCTTCTTTCCTTCCTGTCTTCCTTTTAGTGAAAGTTATTTTCTCTGGTGGTAGGATTTAATTTCTTGCTTTTTATTTTTTGAGTATCCATTTCAATTTGATGTTATCATGAGGCATGCAAATACTATCCTATAACCCACATTTTAAACTGAGGGCATTTTAACACATTGCAAAAAACAAACAAGCAAAAAGAAAACTAGTACAAACTCTACACTTTAACTTATCCCCGCACTTTTAAACTTTTTGTTGTTTCTTTTTATGTCTTACTGTACTGTCTGTGTCTTGAAAAGTTGTTGTAGTTATTATTTTTGATTGGTTCATCATTTAATCTTTCTACTTACGATAAGAGTAGTTTACACACTATAATTACAGTGCTATAATATTCTGTGTTTTTCTGTGTTTACTTATATTACCAGTGAGTTTTGTATCTTCAGGTGATTTCTTATGGCTCATTAACATTCTTTTCTTTCTGATTGAAGAACTCCCTTTAGCATTTCTCGTAGGACAGGTCTAGTGTTGATGACATGCCTCAGGTTTTGTTTGTCTGGGAAAATCTTTATTTCTCCTTCATGCTTGAAGGATATTTTCACCAGACATACTATTCTAGAGTGTAAGTGTTTTCCCCTCAGCACTTTATACATGTCATGGCACTCTCTCCTGGCCTGCAGAGTTTCCACTGAAGTCTGCTGCCAGGTGGATTGGAGCTCCACTGGATGTTTCTTGTTTCTTTTCTCTTGCTGCTTTTGGGATCCTTTCTTTATCCTTGACCTTTGGGAGTTTGATTATTTGAGGTAATTGTCTTTGAGTTAAATCTACTTGGTGTTCTATAACCTTCTTGTTCTTAAATTTTGATATCTTTCTGTAGGTTTGGGAAGTTTTCTAACATTCTCCCTTTGAATAAATAAACTTCCTACCTCTCTCTCTGTCTTCTCTTTGCTGACAATAACTCTTAGATTTGCTCCTTTTAGGCTATTTTCTAGATATTGTAGGCATGCTTCATTCTTTTTGATTCTTTTTTCTTTTGTCTCCACTATGTATTTTCTTTTTTTTTTTTTTTTTTTGAGATGGAGTCTCGCTCTGTCACCCAGGCTGGAGTGCAGTGGCCGGATTTCAGCTCACTGCAAGCTCCGCCTCCCGGGTTCACGCCATTCTCCTGCCTCAGCCTCCGGAGTAGCTGGGACTACAGGCGCCCGCCACCTTGCCCGGCTAGTTTTTTGTATTTTTTAGTAGAGACGGGGTTTCACCGGGTTAGCCAGGATGGTCTCGATCTCCTGACCTTGTGATCTGCCCGTCTCGGCCTCCCAAAGTGCTGGGATTACAGGCTTGAGCCACCGCGCCCGGCCTCCACTATGTATTTTCAAACAGCCTGTCTTCAAGCTCACCAATTCTTTCTTCTGCTTGATCAGTTCTGCTGTTAAGAGACTCTGATGCAGTCTTCAGTTTGTCAGTCACATTTTTCAACTCTAGAATTTCTGCATGATTCTTTTTTATTATTTCAATCTCTTTGTTAAATTTATGTGATAAAATTCTGAATTCCTTCTCTGTATTATCTTGAATTTCTTTGAGTTTCCTCAAAACAGCCATTTTGAATACTGTCTGAAAGGTTATATATTTCTCTTTCACCAGGATTGGTCCCTGGTGCCTTATTTAGTTTGTTTGATGAGGTCATGTTTTCCTGGATGGTCTTGATACTTGTGGATATTCGTCAGTGTCTGGGCATTGAAGAGTTAAGTATTTATTGTAGTCTTCACAGTCTGGGTTTGTATGTGCCTGTCTTTCTTGGGAAGGCTTTCCGGATATTCAAAGGAACTTGGGCCCCAAGCCCAATAATGCTGTGGTTCTTGCAGACTAATGCCTCAGTGGGTTTAGATAAGATCCAGAAGAATTCTCTGGATTACCAGGAAGGGACTTGTTCTCTTCCCTTACTTTCTCCCAAACAAATGGCATCTCTCTGTGCTGAGCTTCCTAGAGCTGGGATTGGGGCGATGCAAGCACACCTGTGGCCACCACCACTGGGACTGCGCTGGGTGAGACCTGAAGCCAGCACAGCACTGGGTCTCACTCAGAGTCCACTGTAAACATTACTTGGCTACTGTCTGTGTTCTCTCAAGGCCCTAAGGCTCTACAATCAGTAGTTGGGGAAGCCAGCCAGGTTTGTGTCCTTCCCTTCAGGGTGAAAAGTTCCCTCAGAGCCAGGGCAGGTCCAGAGATGCTGTCTGGGAGGCGGAGTTTGAAGTCAGAAACTTTAGAAATCTAGTTGGTGTTCTGTTTTACTGCAGCTAAAGTGGCCCTCAAACCACAAGACAAAGTCCTTCCTCCTCTTCCCTGCTCCTTCCACATGCTCCCACCACTACCAGCCCACGGGGAGTTCTGCCAGGCCACTGCCAATGGTCACTTAATGCTCAGAAGCTCTGCAGTCAGTTTGTGGAGAATGTTGCCAGGCCTGGGACTCACCCTGAAGGGCAGCGGGCTCCCCTCTGTCCTGGGGCAGGTCTAGAAATGCTGTTCAATAGCCTAGGCCTGGTTTCGGGGGCCCCAAGAGCCCACCTGATACTCTACCCCACTGTGGCCAAGCTAGTACCTAGGCTGCAAGACAAAGGACCCTTGACTTTTCCCTTTGCTTTTCTCAAGCAGAAGCAGTCTTTCACTGTGGCTCCCACAGCTGGGAATATGCTGCATCAGACCTGGAGCCAGCGTGTCTTAGAGTCTCCCCAAGGCCCATGGCATACTAGCTACGTGTCACTCCTAGATCTTTGGGGCCCAAGGGCTCTTTAGTCAGTAGGTGATGGATCCTTCCAGAACTGAGTCCCTTAAAAGTAGCAGGTTCCCTTCTGGCCCAGGGTGTGTCTAGAAACATCATCCAGAAGTTAGGTCCTAGAATGGGGCCCTCATGACTGTGCCCAGTACCCTATTGTACTGTGGCTGAGCTGGTATCCAAAATGCAAGACAAAGTTCTCTTTACTTTCCTCTCTTTGAGCAGAAGGAAGGAGTCACTTTACTTGCTGTGAGCTCTGCTGCCTGGGGTTGGTGGAGAGGTGGTGCAAGCACTCCCTTAGCCACTCTGTCTGGTACATGTTGCCCTAGTCCACTGGCTCTAAACCCAGCCCAGCACCAGGCCTTGCCTAGGAATTGCAGTTCTTGTGTCCTAGACTGCTTTTCAAGTTTACTTAGGACCCCAGAGCACTGTAGCCCGTGATGCTGAGGCTTGCTGAGAAACTCAAGTTTTGACCACTGGGATGGGGAATTTCCTTCTGGCTAGGGCTGGTCCACATGCTCCCTCTGTGGGCACACACGGGCTAAGCCCAGCATAGCTTTGCTGTCTGCTGTGACAGGGCAGCACTGAGTGCAATGCCAAGTCACCCATTTGTTGTGCTCTCCCTCCCCCAAGTACACAGATTCTGTCTCCATACCACGCGGCTGCTGCTGGGGGATGGAGGAGGGGTTGGCATCAGCGATTCAAGGCTGTCTTTTCTACCCTCTTCAGTGCCTCTTTCAGGAATATGAAGTTAAAACCAGGTGCTGTGAGTGCTCACCTGATCTTTAGTTCTTATGACAGTGCTATTATGACAAAATGAAGATTTCCCAGATCTGAAGGACATGAATTTAGAGATTGAAAGGGGTCATCTAGTCCCCAACACAATACATTAAAATGAACTCTCATCAAGAACACGGGGGACAAAGTCCTACACAGTTTGAAAAGGAAATGACAAGCAGTTCACATTCAAAAAGAGAGGAGTAAGAATAGCTTCAGACTTCTGAAAAGCAAAACTAGAAGCTGGAAGACAATGAAGCAGTGCCTTCAGAATTGTGAAGGAGAATTAGTTTTGACCTTGATTTTTTGTGCTTAATCAAACTATAATGTAAGAGCAAAGGTAAAGTATTCAGACTTGTATAGTCTTTAAAAATTTACCTCACATTGGCCGGGCACTGTGGCTCACGCCTGTAATCCCAGTACTTTGGGAGGCCGAGGCGGGCGGATCACGCGGTCAGGAGATCGAGACCATCCTGGCTAACACAGTGAAACCCCGTCTCTACTAAAAATACAAAAAACTAGCCGGGCGCGGTGGTGGCGCCTGTAGTCCCAGCTACTCGGGAGGCTGAGGCAGGAGAATGGTGTGAACCTGGGAGGCGGAGCTTGCAGTGAGCCGAGATCGTGCCACTGCACTCCAGCCTGAGTGACAGCGAGACTCCATCTTAAAAAAAAAAATTTACCTCACATTCACCTTTGCTTAGCCAGCCACTCGAGGATATGCACCATCTAAACAAGGGAGTAAATCAAGAAAAGTTACAGGCTGGGTAGGAAATAAGAGATGCTCCACAGGAGATGTGGGCAGCCAGTCCCAGGGTGAAAGGGTGCGGGAGGCACAGAGGGCAGACCATCTAGCGGGGGCAGGTCTAAAGACACTGGCAGAAATTTCTTCAAGAAAATGAAGTTAATAGTATAACTGAGGAATAGAAAAAC
Organism: Macaca fascicularis; assembly: GCF_037993035.2. Lineage (NCBI taxonomy): Eukaryota > Metazoa > Chordata > Mammalia > Primates > Cercopithecidae > Macaca > Macaca fascicularis. The sequence goes on along the minus strand of NC_088377.1, from coordinate 198,045,894 downwards.
CAAGAGAAAATAAAGACCTTTGGCAGGATGTTTTGGGTTTGAATTTGTGTTAAGTACATAGAAAATTAAGTAAAAGAAAAATTATTGCTAATTCTGGGGGTGGGAAGGATGTTAAGGAAAGAAGGAAAGCTGGTCATAGTTTGCTATGTGGATAGGCATTTTGGTTGTTATAATAATGTAGACATTGAATATCAGTCTAGCTAAAATGATCATTATGGCCATATTGAGAGAAAGGGAGGAGTGAAGAGATGTGTGGCTCACCTGCCACAGTGGGAATGCTCTGTGCAGGAAATTCAGAAGTTGCTATAGGAAGACAAGTGCCAGAAGAACCAGCTGGACAGCTGCTTTTGGGAAAATGGATTCAGGAAGGAGGAGACATGACAGCAAACCTGTGCATGTGTTTGACACTTTGAGCTATGGGCATGCTTCATTTTGATAAAGATAAAAACCTTTTAAAAAAATCACTTAAAATTAAGAAAGTAGTATAGAAAGTATAAAATAAATTTCATCAACTATAATACTAAATTATACTGACTGCAAGCTCTATATTTTACTAAGTGTAAATGGGCTGAATTTGACTGTTAAAGAACAGTTTATCAGATTGGATTTATTCAGCCTGTATTTATCATTTTTCCTACAAGCATCTATTGCCCTTTCTTCTAGTAAAGTACCTGATTTGGATTTGCGGATTTCCCCGGTTAGATGAGATTGGCAGAACTGCTCATCAGAGTTCTTGGCTGTCCATGAAACTCACATGTGACTCTAAGCCATGCCATTAGGACGCCTGCTTCCTAGACTTTTATTCTTCCTCATAGTGACATACAGACTGCGAGTACTCAGGACCGAGTCATCCCAGCTGTTACAATATGAGGAAACTATCCATCTGTTCTGCCACCTGCAACTCTCAGCTGCCTATTTCCTCTACTTTCTTTACTGGAAAATTTTCCTCCTGGTTCTATCTTATGAACAACTTTTCTGTTTTAACTAGTGAGTCTATTTCAGTTGCCTGTAGCCAGTGAACTCTAACTGATACAGGTTAAACCTCCAGTAAGATTCAGCTGGATAAGAGAAAAAGAAAGATTCAAATTAAAGGTGTATGTATAAATGTATGTAAGTAAGCAAGCAAGATAGGTAAAAACAAAAAGTAGAACTTAAAATCCACAAAACAGAATTTAAGTTGAAAGGCATTAGAAACAAACAGGGTCATTATGAAATGATAAAATAGATGATTCATAAGGAAGATGTAACAGACTAGGATGAAAAACAAAGCAAAACAAAACAAAACAAAAAACCCTAGCGAACGGAACCTCCCAGTTTCAGCAGTCAAATACAAATGCATAATGGAAAAAAAAAAACCTCTTAAAAACTGAGATAACTTACAGTACAGTTGTAGTGAGTATTTTGATTTCTCTGTTTCAGAATTTAACAGATAAAATATAAAGAATACAAAGATCCACCATTAGAGAAAAAAGTAGAAAATATGAATAGGGAAAATTCAGGTGATAAACGCTGAGAAGTATGTTCAACCACATTTAGGGAAATGCATGTTAAAGTAACAGGAAGAAAACATTTTTCACCCGTCACGTTGGTAGAATTGAAGAGTTGTAACTTCAGTTACAACTTCAGTGCTGAAGATGATACTGGAAAACAGATAGTTTCAAAGCTATTGATAGAAATGTAAATTATTACAATAGTTTAAATTATTACAATATTTTGGGGAAGTAACCTTCTATAAATGTTCATACCCTATTCAGCAATCTGAGTTTTGGGGATCTGTCTTACAGAAATAATTAGAACCAAAGTGTACTGGATGTGCATACAAGAATGTTTATTGCAATGCCATTTGTAGTGGCAAAAAGTTGAAAACTTGAATATGTGTGAAGGGAATGAAGTTGTAGTACATCTGTACTATGGAACGTTATTCAGCCGTCAACTGGGACATATGATTGACTAGGAAAGCAAATGGTAAAGTACTATGTCTGACTGCATTCATATAAAATATGTAATAAAAACCATGTATAGGATACATATGTATGTATGAATGTGCTTCTGAATGTGAAGAAAGGTATGGAAGCATCAGCCAAGCTGTTCACAATTGTCATTTTAGGGAGGTGAGATGCAGAAGAGGAGATCTTGATTTTTTTCACGTTCTGTAGTAAGCCCAAGTTGCTTTTGTAATTAAGAAAAGATTATTAATAGATCAAATTAGAACTTTACCATGTTAAGAAATTTTCTAGGAAACATGTAGTGTTTATTTTTAATATTCTTATTTCAGTAGCTTTTGGGGTACCAGTGGTTTTGGGTTACATGGATGTATGGTGGTGTGGTCTGAGATTTTAATGTACCCATCACTGGAGTAGCATACATTGTAACCGATAGGTCGTTTTTCATCCCTTGCCTCCATCCCAACCCTCTCCCTTCTGAGTCTTTTTTTTTTTTTTTTTTTTTTGAGACAGAGTCTGGCTCTGCCGCCCAGGCTGGAGTGCAGTGGCCGGATCTCAGCTCACTGCAAGCTCCGCCTCCCGGGTTCACGCCATTCTCCTGCCTCAGCCTCCCGAGTAGTTGGGACTACAGGCGCCCGCCACCGCGCCCGGCTAGTTTTTTGTATTTTTTAGCAGAGACGGGGTTTCACCGTGTTAGCCAGGATGGTCTCGAACTCCTGACCTCGTGATCCGCCCGTCTCGGCCTCCCAAAGTGCTGGGATTACAGGCTTGAGCCACCGCGCCCGGCCAAGTCATTATTTTCTAAGATCAAATTAGTTCCTTTTTTTCTTCTTCTTTTTTTTTTTTTTTTCCGTTTAAGAGACAGGGCCTCATATAAAATATGTAATAAAAACCATGTATAGGATACATATGTATGTATGAATGTGCTTCTGAATGTGAAGAAAGGTATGGAAGCATCAGCCAAGCTGTTCACAGTTGTCATTTTAGGGAGGTGAGATGCAGAAGAGGAGATCTTGATTTTTTTCACGTTCTGTAGTAAGCCCAAGTTGCTTTTGTAATTAAGAAAAGATTATTAATAGATCAAATTAGAACTTTACCATGTTAAGAAATTTTCTAGGAAACATGTAGTGTTTATTTTTAATATTCTTATTTCAGTAGCTTTTGGGGTACCAGTGGTTTTGGGTTACATGGATGTATGGTGGTGTGGTCTGAGATTTTAATGTACCCATCACTGGAGTAGCATACATTGTAACCGATAGGTCATTTTTCATCCCTTGCCTCCATCCCAACCCTCTCCCTTCTGAGTCTTGAGAGTCTGTTATATCACTCTGTGGAAACGTGCAGTGTTTAATCAGCAAGAAGTTTTAATTGGTAAATATATGGATGTGCTTTCCTCTGAATCACAGCAGCATTTGTTTTTCTTTTCAATGAGCAGGATTTGCCATGTGTTATTTTAGATTTTAATTAAAGGGCTACCTGTTCTATAGTGTTAGGGGTTCTGTTTCACTTCTAAATATTTTTTGCTTTGAACAGGGCTGTCTTCATCGGTGGAATGCAACATAATGGAGTTGGAACAAGAACTTGAAAATGTAAAGACTCTGAAGACAAAATTAGGTATTGCACTTTTTTTTTTCTTGACTTGTGTATTGGCCTTGGTTTCTTATTAAAGACTTTACTGTGGTCTGAAATACTAGAACATTTATGAAATCTTTATGTTAAAACTTTCAACCTGCCCAAAATCATTAATAAAGACTATCTTTTAGTTTGGGGGGAGGATAAATTTACATTTATTCACTTTTTTTGGTTTTATATATATACACCAAATGACTGTTCAAAGGTTCAGACGTTCAAAGATGTTGCTCCATTGCCTTCTCACTTTCATTTTTTCTGACAAGTCGTCTGTCATACTTATCTTTTAATGTGTCTTTTTTCTGTATCTGCTTTTAAGATGTCTTTATTATTGATTTTGAACAATTTGATTGTGATATGCCTTAAGAGTAGTTTTCTTCGTGTTTCTTAGAGCTAGGAGTTTATAGTTTTCAACTAATTTGGAAATTTTTTGACCATTACTTCTCCAAATATTTTTTCTTTTCCTCTCATGCTTTCCTTTTTGGGGACTCCAATTACATGTGTTTTAGGCTATAGCTTAAGGATGTTCCTTTATTTTTTAGTTTTTTTTCTTGCTGTGTTTCATTTTGGTTAGTGTCGATAGCTGTGTCTTCACTGTCACCGATCTTCTGCATGTCTGATCTGCCTTTCATCCAGTGGTTTTGCTTTTTTGTTTTTCTGCAGTCTGCAGTTTTCATCTCTAGGGGGTCTGTTTGGGCGTGTTTTGTATCTTCTATTATGTCTCTAATTAACACGTTCAATCTGTGTCCTCCATCTTTGTGAAAATACAGAATACAGACAACACTTACAATGTTTTTGTCTGCTCCTTCTAACGTTTGTGTTACTTCCTGATATGTTTTGATTGATTGATTTTTTCCCCTCATAATCACTAGTATTTTTGTGCTTCTTTGCATGTCTGGAAACTTTTGATTAGAAAATAGACATTTTGAATTTTACCTTGTCAGGTGAGATTTTACCCTTGTTGGGTGCCTCACTTACAGTATTTCTTTTTGTTTTGTTTTGTTTTTTGAGACAGAGTCTCACTCTGTCGCCCAGGCTAGAGTGCAATGGTGCAATCTCAACTCACTGCAACCTCATGTGATCCTCCCACCTCAGCCTCCTGAGTAGCTGGGACCACAGGTGCATGCCATCACAGCTGGCTAATTTTTTGTGTTTTTTGGTAGAGATGGGATTTTGCCATGTTGGCGTTGCTGATCTCAAACTCCTGGGCTGAAGTGTTGTGCCCGCCTTGGCCTCCCAAAGTACTGGGATTACAGGCATGAGCCATGACACCTGGCCAATTTTAGTAGTTCTGTAAGTGAGGAACTTTGTTCTGGAATGCAGTTAAGTTACTTGGAAACAGTTTGATATTATTGTGTCTTGTTCTGAAGACTTTTTAGGCTAGACCAGGGGATCATTGCATCTAGGGCTAAGTATTCCCCGCTACTGAGGCAAGACCCTTCTACAGATTCTTTCCAATGTCCTGTGATTGATGAGGTTCTGTACTGTCTTGTGGGAGAAGCATCTATTTTTTGCCTTCTGTGATTGTCGAGTGTTGTTTCTTTTCATGTTTTGGGGTGGTTCTTTCTTCAGCCATGGGTTGTTTCTTCACATGCCTGAGCTGATATACTTGAGAATTTTTTACTGAATTCTTTACTGAATACTTAAGGGTGACTCTTTGCAGATCCTTGGAGTTCTTTTTCTGTGCTTTAGTCTCCTGTCTGGCACTTTGCTGCACAGACTCCAGCTGACATAGTCTCCCCAGATTCCCATTTCATGCTCTCAAGTCAAGGGATGAGCTGGGCTCAGCTTGTGTTCCTCCTTCCTACATCATGTCCTGGAAACTCTCAAGACAGTAAGCTGGGTCAGAAAGGGCTTGTGTGGTTTGTTTCCTGTGTCTCAGGCATCATTGTTCTTCCACAATCAGATGTCCACTGTCTTGAAAACTGTTGTTTCTTATCTGTGTACTTTTTGGTTTCTTAATTGTTTCAGACTGGATGACAAACATGGTCCCTGATGTTGCTGCAACTTTGGAAGTGGAAGTCGAGTGTTATGTTCTTGAAAATTAGATACGGTGTTCATTTATTTTCATTTCTGTTAATAATAATATATTTCCTGAAGTTACTTCAGTCATCCTGCTGTCGGTGGATATTAGATCTGATTCTAGTTTTTTGCTGTTACAAATAATGTTGCTATAATCATTCTGGTATGTATCTCTTGGTATATATGTTTTTTCAGGGTACATACTAGATATGGAATTACAAGATCATTGTATATGTGCCTGTGCAACTTTTGTAGATAAAGCCAAATGGTTTTCTCACATAGTTGTATTAGTTTGCATTCCTGCTGGGCATGAGTAGGATTCCTGTTGCTCCATATCCTTACCTATACTTGACAATGTTGGACTTTAAAATTTTTACCGACTTAGTGGATGTGAAGTGGTGTTTCATTGGTATTCTAATTCATATGTTCCTGATTTGTATTTTGAGTTTTATGTTTCTAATGTTCATTTAGCTTCTGTTTGAAAAACACAGGTTTGCTGGTAATAGATTCTCTCAGGTTTTGTTTATTGGAAAACATACTAAAAATTTTTGTTTGCTAGTTATCAGCATTGGAAAGATGTCATTCTACTGTCTTCTGGTTTCTGGTTGAAAGTCATGTTGTTGCTCTTTCAAAGGGCTTTAAAGATTTTCCTTTTGTCTCTGTTTAGCAATTTTACTCTGATGTGCTTAGATTTGGTTTTCTTTGTATTTATCTTGAAATCTATGTGTCACTTCATGATGCTGTGACTTGATGTCTTTTATCTGTTTGGGAAAATTCTTGGCCATTGTCTTATCAAATATTGCTTCTGCTCCATTGTCTGTTATTTCCTCAGGCTGCAGTTACACATATGCTAGACTTTTTCATTCTCATATTCTTTTCTGTATTTATCTCCTTTTGTATCTTCATGCTTCAGTCTGATATTTTCTATTGGTCTGTCTTCCATTTTGCTTTCTTTCAGCTATGTCATAACTATTGTCAAAACTATTGAATTTTTCATTTTAGTTACATTATTTTTCAGTTCTAGATTTTGTTTATTTTTTATAGATTTAAATTTACTTGCAAAATTTTCCATTTATCACTTATTTTATTGAATATGTTAATCATTTATTTTAAAGCATCTTTCTGATAAATCCAAAATGTGAATCATCTGGAGGTCTGTTTCTGTTGTCTTTTTTTCCCCTCTTTTTCCATTTATTTATTTATTTATTTGATGGAGTTTTGCTCTTGTTGCCCTGGCTGGAGTGCAATAGCCCGATCTTGGCCTGCTGCAACCTCCGCCTCGTGAGTTCAAATCATTCTCTTGCCTCAGCCTCCCGAGTAACTGGGATTACAGGTACCCGCCACCATGCCCGGCTAATTCTTTGTATTTTTAGTTGAGACGGGGTTTCACCATGTTGGCCAGGCTGGTCTCAAACTCCTGACATAGTGATCCGCCCGCCTTGGCCTTCCAAAGTCCTGGGATTACAGGCTTAAGCCACCGCGCCCAGCCTCTTTTTCCTATGTATGGTAATGTGTAATTGAATGCCAGATATTTCTTATACAAAACTATAGAAACTCTGTATGATGTTTTCTTCTTTTGGGGAGAATGTACTTTTGCTTCTGGCAGACAATTAGAGTAGGGACATATCAGTCTAATCCATTAGACTTGAGATCATTCAAGGCCAGACTTTGGTCTTTATGACGACTGGTCTGTTTTCACTTTGGCCTTCCCTCATACTAGGGTATAGCTTTTCATTGGTCCTAATGGAAAGCCTAGTTGCTTAGTTATTGACTATGATCCCATTTTCTTAATACATTTTAGTTTTTACCTCTCAAGAAACAGGAGCCTGACAGAAGCTTTGCTTGGCTTCTCAGCCTCATAGTTGCATCTTTCTGTTGTTCTTCTCGGCCTCTTAGCCACTGACGTCTTGAAGGGAAAATGGCAGTGTCTGCCAGGCTCACTTCTTTGCCCTTTTCTCTTCTGTATGATCATAGCGTCTCAAATTTTGACTGCGTTGGTACCCCCAAATGCCAATGTCTGTCCTTTTGGCTCTGTTGAGTTTGCTGAAAGGTTTGCTTTAGAATCATTGCCTTTTACCCATTGATTTCTCAACCTCTTGGGTCCGTGCAATTTACATATTGGGAAATGCCTTGCAGCGGAAGGCGTAGTACAAATTGGAGGTCTTAGCTCAGTTCACTTCACAGAATATTGGCCCCTCAATTTTCATTGTCTTGGTAGCTCTCTGATATGTTCATACAGATTTTTTTTAAAATTAAATTTGATTCATCTTTTTCTACTTGTTCTTAGCATGAGGATTGATGTTGTAGGTAAAAGTAGAAGTTTGCTTCCAGCCTTTAGAAAACTAGAAGTGTTTATCTTTGGGATATTAAGAATAGAAGAAGGCCGGGCGCGGTAGCTCACGCCTGTAATCCCAGCACTTTGGGAGGCCAAGGTGGGCAGATCACGAGGTCAGGAGATCGAGACCATCCTTGCTAACATGGTGAAAACCTGTCTCTACTAAAAATACAAAAAATTAGCCAGGTGTGGTGGCGTGCGCCTGTAGTACCATCTACTTGGGAGGCTGAGGCAGGAGAATCACTTGAACCTAGCAGGCAGAGGTTGCAGTGAGCTGAGATCATGTCACTGCACTCCAGCCTGGGAGAGCAAGACTCTGTCTCAAAAAAAAAAAAAAAAAAAGAATAGAAGGGATTTTTATTCATATAACTTTATTCATTCAGATATATATCAATATGTAGATCTATATGAAATACAAATATAGTAGGCCTTCAGTATTCGTGGGGGTCTGGTTTCAGAACCCCCATGGATACCAAAATCTACGTATGATAGAAAATTATTGCAGAACCTGTGACTATAGAAGACCTACTGTATTTCTGTATTTTCAGAGTCAGCTGTATATTAACAATATATTTCCTGAACAATTGAGATGTCTTCTCAGAGCTGAAATTCAAGCATCACAGAATTACTTCTGCTCCGTTCTTTCTTATGAGGCGTTTAATGTAGCAAACTGGGTTTAAAACTCTGATTTCTGGCTGGGTATGGTAGTTCTTGCCTGTAATCCTAGCACTTTAGGAAGCTGAGGTGGGAGGATTGTTTGAGCCCAGGAGTTCAAGACCAGCCTGGGCAACATAGCAAGACCCTGTCTCTACAAAAAATAAATAAAATAAAAAATTAGCCAGGCATGGTGGCACGTACCTGTAGTCCCAGCTACTCAGGTGGGTGAGATGGGAGGATCACTTGAGCCTAGGAGGTTGCAGTGAGCTGTGGCTATACCATTGTGCTCTAGCCTGGGTGACAGAGCAAGGCCCTATCTCTAGTTTTTATAGTTTGTGGAGGTAAATTAAAAGTAATTTGTGTTTTTTCAGAAGAAATTATGTAAAAAACAGATTATAGCATTATGGAATGAAAATGTTAATCTGGAGAAAACTTTGTTTTATTTTGTTTTTCCTTTTAATAGAGAGGCGAAAAAAGGCTTCAGCATGGGAAAGAAATTTGGTGTATCCTGCTGTTATGGTTCTCCTCCTTATTGAGACAGTAAGAATTTATTTACCTGGTTAAATAAAAGCAAATTATGTATTATTTACTTTAGCATTTGAGTATGGCAGCTCCCTCAGATAAATGATTTTTCATAAACTGGTTTTCTATCAACAGGATTAAAATCCATCTATGCCTTTATTTATGAAAATCCAGTAAAGCAAAAATGGAAATTAATGGCAATTAAAAAAAAATTCTGAAGATTATCTGTTTCTTCATGAAAGGAGGAAATTCAGTCTTTGTTTTCATTAAAAATTAAGAAAACAAGGTGTTGCAGATAACCTGCTTTAAATTCTGTGATAAAATATGAAAATTACATTATGAAATTAGTTCTGATAATATTTTACCACTTTTTTAAGTCTGTGGAGTTGCGTGTTTCCAATTGGTGAGATCACTTAGTAGAAGGATCTATGCTACCAGCTTTTGTCACAAGCTTTGAAATTACAATAACTTGCAGAATCTTTTAGAATTTCTTCAGCTCCTGTTTGTAGTCTGATTAGTTTAATATATAGCCTTTTGGTCTTGACTGCTTTCCCTCTATTCTGAAACATATATTTGGTTACCTAGATTTTAATATTTTGTATTGGTAAAAAGTCTTGAGAGCTGACAGTTTGCTGTTTGTCTTGTAGTCCATCTCGGTCCTCTTGGTGGCTTGTAATATTCTTTGCCTATTGGTTGATGAGACAGCAATGCCAAAAGGAACAAGGGTAAAGTAAAATCCTTTAAAATGTCTGTCTTTTGCAAAAGTATTCTATGTCTATACCCTGAGTATTTCAAATAAACTAATGAAAACATTCACCTTTGTGCATGTATATACTTCAAGTTATATGAATTTCTTTATGCAAAGAGCCTTTATAATATAAACTGTGGTTTTTGTGTCTAATTTTTTACTTTGGATTGATAGGGCCTTTTTTCAAGTGTTGGAATTTCCTTTTAGATTTCTTATCAGAGTTTATCTTGATTTTACTGAAATTCATTCAGCTATATGAAATTCCTTTAGCCACAGTCTTGATTCAGATCCCCCGACCCCAGTCTTTCCAGGACCTTGTGCCATCAGTTATTGCCATTGTTGTATTCAGTAACAGCCTCTTCTCCATGAATATAAGCCCACCATCATGCTTCACGTGCCTCATCCTACAGACAGACGAGAAACTACCCTTTTCCACATACAGTCTTATCTTTTTCTTAGTTTTATACTCAAACCCGCTGATAGAACAGGAAGTCACTTACTATACTGACTTCCTAGTCACTTTTAACCCATTTTACTATACCAACAAAACAAGTCCCAAGCCCTGTGGTACATTTTTGTACCCATCCCTCTTAGTGCTTAGTAGAAAATGACTTGTACGTTACAGGAGATCCCTGTGTAATTGTGTAAAAAAATTAAATAATCTTCATCCTTCCTACATGGCTTCTCTTGAGATAGCATAATTCCAAAGCATTATCTCCGTTGTACGTTACAGGAGATCCCTGTATAATTGTGTAAAAAAATTAAATAATCTTCATCCTTCCTACATGGCTTCTCTTGAGATAGCATAATTCCAAAGCATTATCTCTGTTGATCAATAAGCTTTTGTGGGGGAGAAGAAGTAATTTCTTATTCTAACCTATTGCAAGGTTCATGGCTGAGATGCCTATAACAAAAGATTAACAAGAGTAAAGCTGACAAATTTATTTAAGATAAGTTTTACATATCACAGGAGTCTTCAGAAATGAAGAAGACCAGAAAAAACAGAAAAAGCTGTGTATTTTTATGCTCAGGTTTGGTGAAGAGTGGACAGTATTGGGGAAGTATGATTGGAAGACAGGGGTATGATCTAATGATTATAAATGATTATAAATGATATAAACAGGCAAGGCCTGTTCATATTCTTCTCGGTGTGCCTCTCCTCTGGGTGGCGGGGAGGGCTCCCTCGAACGGGGGTCTTATGGCCTGCTTCACAGGAGAAGGGAGGCACATCAGTATGTGACCTTCCTATGTTTTCTCAAATACTAGGCCCCATATTTTGGAGTAGTGTGTCCTGAACCCCATCACCTTCTACTAGCATCATTTATTTATTCTTCAAAAGATTGTCAAAAAGTTATTTTTTATTGGGCTGACTGTAGATGCTTAATTATCCCTGTTGTTTCTATTAGATGTAATCTGTGCTGACCAGTAAAATATTCAGATAGTTTCTTTTATTAGTAATCTTTGAAAATACTGTTCTATTTCAGTAGGGAATGATTTTTTTCAGATTTCATTGTAAAAATATTAACTTTTTTTGTGTTTTCTAAAAGTTCTAGGTAAAGATAGTTTTTGAGATAGGGATAATTGTTTAGGAAAAAATTTATAGCATTACTTTTTAAAAATCGGTGTTAACAGTTTTATCTTTTGTAACTCTGAATTCCCAAGGAAAATTTGGGCAAAAGACACTTTCAGGTATGGGAACAGGATATGCACATTTACTCTCTTTCTACTGTTAGCTTAATTTTGACATACTTTGATTGTGTAATCTTTGTATGTTGTGTAAGCATTCAGATAGCTGTATATCCTATTCTTATTTTTCTATGGTATTTTTAAAAACTCTTTCCCAAAACTATTCAGGATTTTTTTTCCTCAAGTGGCAAGTTGCCCCATTTTATAACAGTAAGCATAATCATGTCATCTTGACAAGTAACTTAAATTACATTTGAGATAAGTAATTTTTCTTGAGCTTATTAAAATTGTTAACATGGTGCCTGAATTTGTTGATGGAATCAGTTTAATGGCATGTCTTGTTGGCCTTTGAAAGTCTAGATGTTATTTCAAAGTAGTAAACATTCATAATTTCAACTGTCTTATATTTATGAAACAGCTGTTTTAGGGAAACCAGTATAATGGTGTCATTGAATTCTGAAAAGTGTCTTTCTCCCACCCCAGGGGCCTGGAATAGGAAATGCCTCTCTTTCTACGTTTGGTTTTGTGGGAGCTGCACTTGAAATCATTTTGATTTTGTATCCTTTCTTTAGCTGAACGTTCAGCCTATCCCCAAATTTTATACCTAGTTTTCTGGGGCAGTGGTTATTTACTAAGACACTTGTCTAGAAGAGAAAACAACAGGCTAGTCTTCCTCAAGCACTTGAAGTGGCTTCTTGTTTTGTTTTTCCTATGGGCCTTAAGACTTTTTGGAGACTGCTGAGAACTTAGGAAACTTGCATTCTGTTGGAGAGTTTTTTCCTTGATTCTCACAGCTATCTTATGGTGTCCTCTGTTGTCGGTTTCTATAGCCTTCGATTTTTTGGAAACTTTACTCCCAAGAAAGATGACACAACTATGACAAAGGTAAGGTAGAGTCTTAGGTGACTGTGGCCTCTCTTGCCTTCCCAGACAGACTGCTTTATTTAATAGTCATCCTGAATGGTTCATTTGCAGTGATAGGTATTTGTTTGTAAGTTGCGTAAACACAAACTGGAAGATTTTCGAAATGCTGAGTGAGTGGGAAAGGGATGTACCCTGTTTAATTTGGATGGCGTCCATTCACTGTAAATGCAAAGAACTGCAGAGCTTGTTAACTAGCTATAGAAGACCCCTGAAAGGACTCCTTTTCCTCTAAAGAAAGCGTATTGCTAATGAGTAACTTGGATTGTGCTAACTGTACTTCAGAGAGCTTGTTTGAAGTCTGAAGAACTTAGTTGCTACAAGTAGTAGAGACAAAGTATTTCAAATTTGAATAATTAAAGTAAGACGGAAGAGTTCTACTCAGAAACGTTTTGTAGTCTGAGGCTAATTTGACTTTTTCCACAACATGTCATTGGCTTCAGAATAAAAAGGCTGTTGCCGTATATAGTGACTGAATCTTTATAAAATATTCCCATAGGCTGACAAAGAAGAATAACTAATAAGAGCTGAAAGCTTGTTTTGTTTTTATTTTATATTTTTAGCCTACTTGAAGGGGAGAAGTTATTTTACACACACACACACACACACACACACACACACAGCTATTTCTTTAAACTTAATAAGTAGTTGAGGTATTTAGTATCTAATTTAAGTGATCATAAATATTAATTAGTATTTTCAACTCCTCTTATTTACTATGGAAGAATAAACATAGGATGCGTTATTACAAAAGTTTAGAGGTTTTGGATTTCTGGTGCTTTTTAAATCTTATAATAAACATTAGAAATAGATGTGATAAAAGAGATCTTAAGCAATAATCTGGCCTTAAAAATGTAGTCCGAAGTCTCCAATATGTTAATTATTTGTTACTTGACAGGCAGAGCCTTTTGAAACTAACAACTGCAATCAGTAATGTAAAATGCATTATCTAGGTGTCAAGTAATTTAAGTATTCTATAACTATATTTGTGCTGGCTACTGTAAACATCTTCTAGAACTTACAGATATAACCTTATTTATTTTAAAAGTGTGTTTTTCTTTGAAAATTCTGTACTGAATAGTAAGTATCATTAAGAAGTCGGCAAAGTACACTAGGTAACTAGAATGCACAAGAATTTCTCAGAATGTTACTGGGTTTGATTGTCATCCTGCTGTTTAACTGCCCAATATTCTTTCTCATTTCTCATAACAGATCATTGGAAATTGTGTGTCCATCTTGGTCTTGAGCTCTGCTCTGCCTGTGATGTCGAGAACACTGGGTAAGTTTCATTGAGAAATTTTCACTTAAAGATCCATGTTTTTAAAAACTGTCTTTACTGAACTTATTTAACTTTTACTTTCTAAACTTTTTCATAAAGATTACCTTTGAAATACAGTGTTTCTTCCTACATCATTTTACACCTTTGCTTCTGTACTTTATGTATAGGGGCATACCAAGACCAATACTTTTACCAAATAAAGACCGTTTATTTTTTACACACTTAAAAGCATTCTTTCTCCAAACAATGGGCTGGTTTTTTGTTGTGTTTTGTTTTTACTGACACATTCATAAGTTAGGCTTTTGAGTCCTCTAGTGAGGAAACTACATTAAACTAATTTTTCTATATAAAAGTTTTTAAGCATTTATAATTTAGTATGGTTTAAAAAATTGAACATTTGTAAATTATTTTAAGCTGCTTTGTGTCCACGAAATAGAGGTGAAAGCAGTGTAATCTCTGAGAACACACTCTGATTCAAAGGACACCCTTGAGAGTTCCTACTTGTCTGTCATTCATTCCTGTCATTTTCTTAATGTTTCAGTTTATGGAGAATTTGATAATCTTTTAAAAGAAAAACAGATTTTCACTTTGTCATTGAAATAGTTGAGTAAGTCTTCCTTTAGTCGCCTTTTATAAAATGCTATCGTAGACCATATTCTCAGTTCTTCACTAAATATTATTTCAGACAAAAATTTTCATTAAGCATTTCTATCTAATTCTCTAGACTTAGGTTTTGACTTAAGAGTGCACACAAATGATCGGAAAATTTCGGTCATTAAATTTTAGCTACTTGCTCATAACAAAAATTGCTGGTAACTTTGAGTTGCTTTTGCATTAGCTCTCATATTGCCTCCATTATTTATTGAAGACTTACAGATATCAGGGATGCAGGCTGTGCAAAGAAAGTAGAAGCTTTGTAGTTATCTTCATAATTCTTACAAAGGATTTCATGTTTGTAATAGAAAACAAAATTAAAGTGTAAATGTAAAGGGACCACTGTTCCATAAGCTAATAAAAAACTGGTGTGTGTAATAGTCTTATTTCTTTTGTGTTTGCTTTATAGGACTTGTTATTGTTTTGACATCTGCTTATGTGAATCTTGAAAATGCTGAAAGTATGCTCTTTAGCAACCTGATTTGATGTTAAATGTTATCATTTATATTATGAGTCTATTAAATAATTTCTGTTCTATTTCAGCCAGCCTATCATTTTAATACTTATGAAACTCATTCACTGTACTGTTATTTAAGATTGATTGCTAATCATTAATATATACTGATTTTATGGAAGAAAATTACATGCTGAGTATAGTTTTGATACAAAGAAAACAAACTAATGGTAAAATTTACTTTTTGAAGGCCAACAAATTAAATTCCAGAGTAGTTTGCCATAGAGATAAATAAAAAGAAAAAAAAGAAAAATGGAACAATTAAAATGCAGCTAACAAATGCCTGGACCCAGCTGTCCAAACAGGATTAATGGAGTGCATTAGGGTACAGTGAGTCATGTGGTGCTTTGCAAAATATCAACACGCACTGCATTACATGTTATGCCCAGTGGCACTGAATAGATGAAAAGAAATAAATACGTTAAACAGATTCATAGAGGCTTTTCACAGTATTAAAAAAGCAAATTTCTAGACTAAAAGAAAAAGCTTTATTTTAGCATTATGGGAAATGCAAACTAGAGAGTTACTTTGTAATTCCTCTATTAACCCTTTAGAATTGAGTCTTTGATTTTAAGAAGATAAAATATAGAGAATTGTCATGAATATTATCCTAGTGTATAACAGGATTTTGATTTACCAGCTGAAAAGCTTATAAGACTAGAATAGAGGATGTATTTAAGCAATCAGATTCCAAGCTGTGACATTTTTCAGTCTTTCTTGTCGCCTCTCTCAAGGAAACCCTGACCTTAGTGTGGTCTCCTTTGCTCCTGTGAAATCAGCCAGCAGCGCCCCATCACTTACAATGAAATGAGAAATGCAATAACAAGAAAAATCATATTTTACCTCTATATATGTAATTTCTCTATTATTTCAACAGTTTTTTAGTGAAGAGTATAAATTTGGTTGCAAATTGACATACATTGAGTCTACTATAAAAGAAATAATTTGGTGATGTTTTCGCTTCAAAAATGAAAGTGTTCAGTGGACATGTTTCCTTTTTAAACCTTTGCCCACTGTTACTGTTGCTGCATCACAGGCTTTAGGGTTAAGTACATGGTGTGATATCACATATTTATTATTATTAAATAATTCCTTTTAAATAGCTTGTATATTTGAATGAAAAATTTGGTACTAACTGGAAAATCACTACTGAGTAAATTTCATAAGCATATTACTTGCCACAAAGAATTAAGTTGTGAAAAAAATTTTGACCATGTATTCTTAGTTAAATTGAATTAGTATAAATGATGGTTTTATTTTTCATAGGAAACACAAAGAATCCGTACTTAAAATTTTTTATTAGAACCCTGCAAAAGTCATGCCATGTAAATGAATATATTTTTCAAAACATTGTTTGGCTGCCTGTTTATACTTAAGTTTTCAGAATCTAAAATTTGGGGAGATTTGATGTCTATATTTTTAGTAAACAATTTACTATGTCGTTTAATAGACTCTGAGGGTGATTAAAGGAGGTGTTTGCAAACAAGGTGAAAATAGAACAAGATCAAACTAATTATCTATAGATGTCCAAACTTCTGTGCAGTAAAATATTTTAAATGTTGCAATGAATTTTATAAGAATAGATTCTGTGTGATTGCTGATATGTTCTTTATTATGCTTAATCATGAAACAATTGAGAGGTTGACTTTTTTGTGTTATTCTTTATTTGAATTCTCCTTTAAAGAGGAAAATTTTTTGCAAATGCAAATGATAGTTTTTGAAATGCTTTTAATAATTTCTATATTGTAATTCTTTTTGCAGTTATTTTTCATCTTGGAAGCTCTTTCTATAACTTGTAAGTTATGTAGGGTCCAAATACAATTTGTT
This sequence comes from Macaca fascicularis, assembly GCF_037993035.2. Classification (NCBI taxonomy): domain Eukaryota; kingdom Metazoa; phylum Chordata; class Mammalia; order Primates; family Cercopithecidae; genus Macaca; species Macaca fascicularis. Next base: position 198,029,157 of record NC_088377.1, on the reverse strand, counting down.
TTTAATGTACTTATGGTAGTAAAACAAAAACACTCTTTCAAATCAGCTTGAATTTATTTTCAGTATTTTCACGTATTTCTCATCTGGGTTCCATATAGTCTATTATCTTACAGGAGGTAAAGTAGATTATTTTTTGCTTCTTGATGAAGGGACCTTGTTCCATAACTGGTCTTTTTTGGAGAGGTCTTTATTTGGGGTTTTGGTAATCCCTGTTTATCTTTACCCTGAGCTTTCTCTAGCTCTTGTTGTGAAACAGAAATAAACAATGCTTTCACAGAGGCTTAGCAATGACGAATGTGAAATGGAAGTATGAATCATATATTCCTAATTATGACATTGATATAAAAATAATTTCAATCTCTATATTGAAAATTTCTCACCAAAAAGTATATATGATTTTATTATATTCAGATACATTATAGAAAATAATAAATGAATAACATGAATTAACTTTTGGTTGATTACTAATGTTCTTCTATCTGAGCAATAAGCTTATATATGCAGTTGAGATTTTTAAGAATAAAGAATTCCTAAAAATATTTTGTGCCAAATGTCTAAAACAGTTAAGAGAGCAGCTTATGATCCCACCCTAAAAACTCATATTCCTGGTATCTGCGAAATGTGTTTCTTGACAGTACACTTCTTTCAGGGCACACAGCCCTGTCTGAAAAAATGTCTGTCGGTCACACATACCTAAATTTAGTCACCTGTTGATATTCAGCTACTTTAAATTTACTTTGTTATAATTTTCATGGGGAAAGTAATTTCCTTTATTACTGTTTAACTGGAGGGAGCCTTAAGAGGTAATTTGAAAAATGTTACATTAAAATGTTACAATTAAAACTAGACAAATTATGGAAAGGGTCTAATTTGTCCTAAGAATAACGACCTCCAAGCTATCTGAGTATTCTTTTTTTTTTTTTCTATTCTGAAACAGAGCCTCATTCTGTTACCCAGGCTGGAGTGCAGTGGCACAATCATAGCTCACTGCAGCCTCACCTTCCTGAACTCAAGCGTTCCTCCCACCTCAGCCTCCCGAGTAGCTGGGACTACAGGCACGCGCCACTATACCTGGCTAATTTTTTGTATTTTTTATAGAGATGGGATTTTGCCATGTTTCCCAGGCTTGCCTCACATTCCCAGGCTCAAGTGATCCACCTGCCTTGGCCTCCTAAAGTGCTGAGATTACAGGTGGGAGCCACGTGCCTGGCCTTGCTGAGTATTTTCTTTTTTCTTTAATCCTTTTTTTTTTTTTTTTGAGATGGAGTCTTGCTCTGTTGCCCAGGTCGAAGTGCAGTGGTATGATCTCGGCTCACTGTAACCTCTGCCTCCTGGGTGAAAGCCGTTCTCCTGCCTCAGCCTCCCAAGTAGTTGGGATTACAGGCGCCTGCCACCATGCCTGGCTAATTTTTGTATTTTTAGTAGAGACGGGGGTTATACCATATTGCCCAGGCTGGTCTCGAACTCCAGACCTCAAGTGATCCACCCGCCTTGGCCTCCGAAAGTGCTGGGATTACAGGTGTGAGCCACCGTGCCTAGCCAGGCTGAGTATTCTTAATAATACATATGCACAGTCATTCTGAGATAGATGAACAGATTATCTCATTTGTAGGAAATTGTATTTTTAATTTTTAATGATTTAAGTGAATGCATAAATAAATAGTCCTGATAAAGAATACTAAAAATTAGAGATCTGTCCACCACTTCTAATTCCAATCTCCTCTTCCAAGTTTCCAGAAATGTCTTTGGATTACAGCTTTTCACACCTTTTCCTGTGCATATGTATACGTGTGTTTGCGTGTATATATGTGCACTTTGTAGAAAATTTAAAAATCTCACCTGAGTATTACTTTGTTGCTAATTCTTTTGTTGGCATTCTCCTTCTTTCTGATGATTCGTAACTTCATGTGCTGCCTAGAGGGAGTTAAAAGAAGAAAATGTTTTCAAATAATTTCCTTTATCAGATCTCAGTCACATCAGCATTAATTTCTAACCAAAAGAGAGTTACAGAAAGAGATAATTAAATGTTTGCCAGTGACCTTGCAACTGCCTAATTCTATGGATTCTGTTTTTAATTTCTCCGTGCCATTTACTGTTTGTAATTTCACCCCCCAAATTTTGTCTGTCTTCATCTCTGGTCACTTCTCCTCTCTTTTTCCCTCCTCCTTCTCTGGCCACTCCTTAGCTGTGTCTTTTACTGCTCCTCAACTGCCACCCATTCACTTGCCCCCAGATCGAGACCTCCAAACCACCACCCAACCTAAGCTAAAACAGAGAAATCTAGCTCTGTGCTACTTGTGGGTGTCCTCCTGCCACCTCACACTGGTCATTTCTAAAACAGAACCTGTCATTTCTCTCTCACCTATATTTCCTTTCAGTCTCTGGGACACTTTCTATCCAAGTGGTCAAACCAGAAACTTGAGACTTATGGTAAATGCCTCCACCTTCTGCGCCAGTACCCCATAGCAGTACTCGCTTTCATCTTGGTGATATTTCTCACATCTACCTCTTTTTTCTGAAACAAGATTTAGCTCTATTGTCCAGGCTGGAGTTCATTGGCACAGTCATTCACGGCTCACTGCAGCCTCCACCTTCTGGGCTCAAGTGATCCTCCCACCCCAGCCTCCCGAGTAGTTGGAAAAACAGGTGCCCACCATCATGCCCAGCTAACTTTTTAATTTTTTGTAGAGATGGGGTCTCACTCTACTACCTGGGCTGGTCTTGAACTCCTGGGCTCAAGTGATCCTCCCTGTAGGCCTCCCAAAGCGTTGGGATTACAGATGTGAACCACCGTACCTGGCCTCACATCTACCTCTTTCTTCTCATTTTCCTTTTTAAAGAGTGAAAAGAGTCAGACTTGTATAGCATAAAAAGCAGAGAGCTGAGTATATGATTTTCGTATTTTTTTGTGAGAGTAGTGTTCGTGAAGTAGATTCTGAGCGGATGTCTATGTCTTTTGAGAAGGATGGAGAAAGAAGACATCAAACCAAACCAAAAGAAATAAGCACGTATTTAGGTTTCCAAGTGAGAAAGTGTGACTGAAACATACCCTGGAGACCCATCTCTGGAGAGCTTTCCTCAGGAAGATCACAGCCAGTTACCATCCACACTGGAGGGCTTAGTTGTGCACTTCTTTGAAAATTAGCACATAAGGTTCTTTCTTGGACTCTAATTATCATTCTCTTTCACTGGATTTTAGTTCGTCTTCAAGTTCACATACTCTAGTTTTGGACGACTAAATTTAAATTGCCTCCAGATTAGAACAAAATGAAATTGTTGCATGTAAATCCTCATGACTAAAATCGATTCAGTATTTGCAAATATAGTTTTCCATCTTTAAGCTTTGATTCCCATTGTTTCCATAGCCTTCTCCCATTCACCTTTCTCTGTCTATCCAAATCTTTTTTATTCTCGGAGGCAGAGTGAGATCCTGCATCACACATGAAGGTGTCTCAGAGTCTTGCACTTTCAACCTTGTATTATACGTACCTATCTGTATTGACTTTCTCATGAAACTTTATGTTCTTTAAAGGACGAGACTATATTTTCTGTGTCTTTTTATTTTTCACAGCATCTAGTTAATAAGTATTTTTGATGTCAAGAATTTTGATGTCGGTGGGTGCCACCATGTTGAGTGTATACTGTGTTCTAGGATAGATGAACTAAGATACTCCATTTGTCTTGCTTTTGCCCTGGTGGTCTTCATTTCCATATTCTAAGCTTTTCTGACCAGATATTTTGGTTTTACTATTAATATTTTAGACGACCATTACAACAATACCCAAGAGGTAGAAACAGCCAAAGTGTCCATCATTGGATGAGTGGATAATCAGATTTTGGTACATAAACAAAATAATGGAATATTCAGCTATAGGAAGGAGTGGCATCTAAGTGAAATAAGCCTGTCACAAAAAGGCACCTCTTTACAAGTGTGACTCCACTTGTAAGAGGTATCTAGAGTAGTTCATTTCATGAGTTGCCAGGAACTAGGGTGAGGAGGAATGGGAGTTCTTGTTTAATGAGTATAGATTATTCATTTTTTAGGATGAAGAGAATTCTGGGGATGGATAGTGCTGATGGTGAATATACTTCCTATCACTGAACTGTACACTTAAAAATGGTTAAATCGGTCAATTTCATGTTATGTGTATTTTATCACAATTAAAAAAGAAAAACGATAACTAAATGGGTACGTACTACAACATGAATGGACCTTGAAAATATTATGCTGATATATTGTACGATGCCGTTTCTGTGAAACGTCCAGAATAGGAAAATCCATAGACAGAAAGTGGATTTCTTTGGAATACACCCAAAGCCCTTGAACTGTTTATTTTTGAATGGTTAGTTTTATGTTATGTGCATTTCACTTCAATAAGTTATTTTTTGGCTGGGCGTGGTGGCTTACACCTGTAATCCCAGCACTTTGGGAGGCTGAAGCGGGCAGGTCACTTGATGCCAGTAGTTCAAGACCAGCCTGGCCAACGTGGTGAAACCCCATCTCTACTAAAAATACAAAAACTAGCCAAGCATGGTGGTGTGTGCCTGTAATCCCAGCTACTCGAGAGGATGAGGCAGGAGAATCACTTGAACCCGGGTGGCAGAGACTGCAGTGACCTGAGATTGCGCCACTGCACTCCAGCCTGGGTGACAGAGCGAGACTCTGTCTCAAAAAAAAAAAAGAGGTAATTTTTTGGTAAGGATTTTACTCAGTAGATACTCAGTAAATATTTGTCCTCTTCTCTGTGTCCTTGGCGTGGCAATCTAATGCCAGGGCCTGATTGTTTTTAGTAAGTCAGCCTTTACGTGTTTGCATTTGCCTTCTCAGTGCCATGTGCCTGATGAGGGAAGAGGGATCAAGTGGAAGAACCTTTGAAAGTCGCCTTTCTGGTGTGTGGAGTCCTAACCTGGGGCACCTCCTCTGTCCCTTCTCTCCATTCAGAGTCTACTTGTTATTTAAGGGCTAGTTCAATCCCCACCACACATACACATGCACAGTGAAGGTGTGATCTTGTCATTTCCCTGCTCCAAATCCTGCAAAGACGTTTGTCATTCAAATACTGTACAATTTCCTTAAGGTAACATGTAAGATCTATACCTGACCCCTGTCTGTATCTCTTGCCATTCCAAACCTCACATTCTGAGCCATTATTAATAAAGACATAATCTTCAGGTGTGTTAGAAACAAAGTATGTCTGCTGTGCCTTCTATGCATTTGAACACATTTTTTTGTTTACTGTGAGTAATTTTCTTCACCAGCTGTTCTCCATCAAAACCTAACATGTCATTCAAGACTCAGCTCAGCCATGAACTCCACCAGTGAAGTTTGCCATGAGGCATCTCCCGAGCACTCTCATAACACTCAGTGCAGTTCTCCATTTATCTACCAGTTCACTTATCACATTATATCCTAATGGCTTTTCTTTTCCTGCATAAAGCTGTATGCTCCTTGAAGAAAGGGATGGCGTGCCACACAATGTTTAGCACACATATGCGGTGGGAGACTTACACACTCTCGCTTCCCATTTCACTTAACTGTTTGTATATAGACATTTGGCCATACTGGAAATATTGCATTGTTTAAAAAGTCTTGTCTTCCTAGGAAGGCTGTCAATACCATGAAGAGAATAAATGTCTTACATACTTGTTTTGTAGCTTCTGTAGTATATGCACAGTACAATGTAGGAATATGGTAGGGACTCAAAAATTCTTTAAAAATTTAACTTATAACACAAAAACAAATACAGAAAATATAGAGTGTCTAAATAAATAATTGGTACAGCTATACATTAATATATTAATGCATGATATTGGGTATATAGTCTGAAGTCTAGTAAATACATTTTAACGGCTTTATTGAGGTATAATTGACATACAACAAACTGCACATTTAAAGTGACAATTTTATACGTTTTCACTTGTACATACACCTGTAGAACCACCACTGCCATCAAGATAGTGAACATATTCATCACCCCCAAACATGTCTCGCCTCGGACTTCGCTCGTGTTCCCCTGTCCACCATCATCTCCAGGCAGCCACTCACTTGCCTTTTTTTTTTTTTTTTTTTTTCCGAGACAAGTTTTTTAGAGCAGTTTTAGGTTCACAGCTAAATTGAGAGAAAAGTGCAGAGATATCACATGTACCTCCTATCCCCCACATGCAGAGCCTTCCCTGTTACCAACATCTCCCACCAGAGGGGCACGTTTGTTACAGTTGATGCACCTACATTGACACATTATCACCCAGAGTCCAGAGTTTACATTCGGGTTCATTCCTGGTGTTGTACGTTCTTTGGGTTTGGGCAAATGTATGATGTCCCATATCCACCATTATGGCATCACGCAGAGTAGTTTTACTGCCCTAAAAATCCTCTGTGCCCTGTCTGTTTATCCCTCCCTCTCTCTCTGACCCCTGGCAGCCACTGATCTCACTGTCTCAGTAGTTTTACCTTTCCCAGTCATATAGTTGGAATCACACAGTATATAGCCTTTTAAGCTAGGCTTCTTTCATTTAACGTATATTTAGGGTTCTTCCATATCTTTTCATGGCTTGATAGCTCGTATCTTTTTAACGTTGAATAGGATTCCACTCTCTGGATATACCACAGTTTAATTTATTTTTATATAAATTTATGGGGGTACAAGCGCAATTTTGTTGCATGCATAGATTGTGTAGTAGTGTAGTCAGGGCTCGTTGGGTGTCTGTCACTTGAATAATGTACAGTATACCCATTAAATAATTTCTCATCATCCAGCCTCCCTCCTACCCCATCGCCTTTTTCAGTCTTCATTTTCTATCACTCTGCACCCTCCATCCATGTGAATACGTGATTTAGCTCCCATCTATAAGTGAGAACATAACAGCATTTGTCTTTCTGTATCTGACTTGTTTCACTTAAGATGATGATTCCACTCATGTTGTTGTGAAATATGTGATTTAATTCTTGGCTCTGGTTGGATTATATTCCATTGTGTATATATACCACATTTTCTTTATCCAGTCATCCATTGATTGGCACTTAGACTGATTCCATATCTTTGCTTTTGTGATCAGTGCTGCTATAAACATATGAGTGCAGGCATCTTTTTGATAGAATGATTTATCTTCTTTTGGGTAGATACCCAGTAGTGGGATTGCTGGATCAGATGGTAGTTCTATGTTCAGTTATTTGAGCAATCTCCATACTGTTTTTCCATAGAGGTTGTAATAATTTACATTCCCACCAACCGTATATAAGTATTCCCTTTTTTCTGCATCCTCTCCAACATTTGTTGTTTTTGTACTTTTTACTAGTAGCCATTCTGACTGATGTATGTATCACATAGTGGTTTAGTTTGCATTTCTCTGATTAGTGATGTGGGACGTGGTTTCATATGCTAGTTGGCCATTTGTATGACTTCTTTCAAAGTCTGTCTTTTGCCCGCTTTTTCAAGTGTGTCCTTTGCTCACTTTTTAATGAAGTCATTTTGTTGTTGTTGTTTGTAGGGAGACCCCCTGAAACTATTGCTACGGAATAAAAGATGAAATGCTCCTGATTATTGTAAATACAAAACTGCATGCAGGATTGTGTAAAGACAATGCCAGGTTGGGCTGCCAGAATGAGCCAACCGCGTGTGATCTGCTTCCCCCTGCAGAGAGCCTGTGAACGGGTGTGCAGTCAGGGAGGTTTCACATCACCAAGATTCCTATCCCAGAAAAGCAGATGTTCATAGCTCTGGGAATGGAATGCGAACCTCGTGGAGAGCCTATAAACAGACGCATGGGGGGCGCCTGTCCATATGGATAAGATAGGGCTATAAACGCCCTCAGCTTGCTGCAGCTCTTCTAGGCCTCTTTAGGGTTAAGGCATACTCCCTTCTGAGAAATTCTGGTCTAACCGGGTGTCTAACTTCACGTCCTGTTTCTATGAATTATTTGTAACCAGCATTTGCTGCAACTGTTACTGCTGATTAATATTTTGCTAATCATAGGTTATTGGAAAGACTGTGTTTCTGTTTTAAGGCTCTGTTAGAAATTACTGATGCACACACTATACTGTAAATTCTTATCTCTGTATACTGTACTTCTGCATACAGATGTTATGTTAAAGAATTATTACTTCATCCCCATGAGACCATCTCACCTCATAATCAAATGACACTAAATCCCTCACTAATCTACCCCCGCCCTCACTAAACTTAATAGTAAGTGCTGGCATATCCAGTGCATTGTTGGCACCACGGGACCAGAAGGCGGTGACCCCCCTGGACCCAGCTTTCACTATCTTGTGTGTGTCTGTTATTTCTCGACCTGCTGATCCACCTGGGAACAAAGAGAGAGCCCCGTTGCATTGTGGGCTGCTGGCCAGATCCCGCAATAGTTCATTGAGTTGTTTGCATTCCTTGTAAATTTCGGATATCAGTCTTCTGTTGGATGCATCATTTGCAAACATTTTCTCCCATTCTGCAGGTTATCTGTTCACTCTGTTGATTATTTTGCTGTGCAGCAGCTTTTTAGTTTAATTAAGTTCCATTTTTTTTTTTGCTTTAGTTGTCTGTGCTTTCGAGGTCTTAAGTCATGAATTCTTTTCCTAGACCAATGTCCAGAAGAGTTTTCCTAGGTTTCCTTCTAGTATTTTTATAATGTCAAGTCTTACATTGAAGTCTTTATTCCATTTTGAGTTGATTTATATATATGGCAAGAGATAGGGGTCCAATTTATTTTATCTGCATATAGCAATCCAATTTTCCCAACACCTTTTATTGAAAAGGGTGTCCTTTTTTCAGTGTATGTTTTTGTCAGCTTTGTCAAAGATTGGTTGGCGGTAAATAAGTGGCTTTATTTTTGGTTTCTCCATTCTGTTCCATTGATATTTGTATCTGTTTTTATACCAGTACCATACTCTTTTGGTTACTGTATCCCTGTAGTATAATTTGAAGTTAGGTAAGTTGATGCCTCCAGCGTTGTTCTTTTTCCTTAGGGTTGCTTTGGCTATTCATGCTGTTTTTTGATTCTATATACATTTTAGGGTAGTTTTTTTAATTATGTGAAAAATGACATTGGTATTTTGGTAGGGATTGCATTGAATCTATAGATTGTTTGCAGTAGTGTGGTCATTTTAACAATATTAATACTTCTGATTCATGAGCTTGGGATGTTTTTCCATTTGTTTGTGTTATCCACAATTTGTTTCGTTAGTGTTTTTTGTAGTTTGTTTGTTTGGTTGTTTTTTTGAGACAGAATCTCACTCTGTTGCCCAGGCTGGAGTGTAGTGGCGCAATCTTGGCTCACTGCAAACCTCCATCTCACAGGTTCAAGCGATTCTCCTGCCTCAGCCTCCCAAGTAGCTGAGACTACAGGTGCATGCCACCAAACCCGGCTAATTTTTTGTATTTTTAGTAGAGAGGGGGTTCCACCATGTTAGCTAGGATGGTCTCGATCTCATGACCTCGTGATCCGCCCGCCTTGGCCTTCCAAATTGCTGGGATTACAGGTGTGAGCCACCGCGCCCAGCTTGTAGTTTTTTTTTTTTGAGATATCTTTCATCTCCTTGGCTAAATATTCTCCTAGATATTTCTTTGTTTTTCTCCTTCATTTATGAAGCTTAGTTTTGCTGGATACAAAATGCTTGACTGACAATTATTTTGTTTCAGGAGGCTACAGATAAGAACCCCAATCCTTTCTGGGTTTTAAGGTTTCTGCTGAAAAATCTGTTAATCTGATAGGTTTTCCTTCATAGGTTACCTGATGCCTTTGTTTCATACCTCTTAAGATTCTTTCCTTCATTTTGACTTTAGATAACCTGATGACTGTGTGCTTGGGTGATGATCATTTTGTGATGAATTTCCCAAGTGTTCTTTGAGCTACTTGTATTTGGACGTTTATATCTCTAGCAAGGTCAGGAAGTTTTCCTCAGTTATTCCCTCAAATAAGTTTTCCAAACTTTTAGATTTCTCTTCTTCCTCAGGAACACTAATTATTCTTAGGTTTGACCATTTAACATAATCCCAAATTTCTTGGAAGCTTTGTTCATTTTTTTAAAATTCTTTTTTCTTTGTCTTTGTCCGATTGGGTTAATTTGAAAGCCTTGATTTTGAGCTCTGAAGTTCTTTCTTTTACTTGTCCAGTCTACTGTTGAAACTTTCCAGTGCATTTGGTATTTCTCTAAGTGTGTTTTTCATTTCCAGAAGTTGTGATTGTTTTTTCTTTATGATACCTATTTCTGTGAAGAATTTTTCATCCATATCCTGTATTGTTAAAGTTTCTTTAAATTGGTTTTCACCTTTCTCTTGTATCTCCTTGAGTAGCTTGATAATCAACCTTCTGAATTCTTTATCTGGCAATTCAGAGATTTCTTCTTGGTTTGGATCCATTGCTAGGGAGCTAGTGTGATCTTCTAGGGGTGCTATAGAACCCTGTTTTGTTATATTACCAGAATTACTTTTTTGATTCCTTTTCATGTGGGAGAGTAGTTCATTGGAAAGGTCTGGAACTCAAGGCCTGCTGTGCAGATTCTTTTGTTCCACTGGGTGATCCCTTGATACGGTGTTCTCCCCCTTCCCCTAGGGATGGGGCTTCCTGAGAGCCAGCCTGCAGTAATTGTTACTGTTCTTCTGGGCCTAGCCACCAGTAGGGCTACCAGGCTCTGGACCAGGGCTGGGGAATGCCTGCAAAGAGTCTTATGATGTGGTCTGTCTTCAGGTCTTCTAGCTGTGGATACCAGCATCTGCTTTGGTGGGGTTGGCAGGGGAGTAATGGAGACTTTGTGAGAGTTCTTGATTATAGACATGTTTAGTATGCTGGCTTTCTCAAATGCTGGTGATGGCAGGAGTGAAAGTGTCATGTGGAGAAACTCAGGACCTCTGGTTAGCCAGAATGTTTCAGGCAGTGGAATTAGCTTTTGTTTTCTCCTTCCTGGGAGCAGGGTTATTCTGTTATGAGTTGCTGTAATGGCCTGAGTTGGTTGCCCAGTTGGTTGGCCTCGCTTTCAAGAGAGTGCCAGCTGCCATAGTAGTAGAGGCATCTAAGCTCGCCTCAGGTTGGCCAGGGTAAGTATTCTGGTGTCTCAGGCGATGGGTGGGGCCATAAAGCTCCCAAGAATTTATGTTTTTTGTGTTCAGCTACCAGGGTAGGTAGAGAAATACCATCAGCTGGGGGCACGGTTAGGTGGGTCTGGATTCTGATTCTCCCTGGGCAGGGCTTGCTGCAGCCACTGTGGTTGTTGAGGGGTGGTTCTCAGGCCAATGGGGTTTTGTTCCAGAGGGGATTGTGGCCACCTGTGCTGTGTTACATAGTTTGCTAGGGAAGTGGGGGAGAGCCAGTAGTGAAAGGCCTCATCTAGCTCCCACACAGTTGGCAAGGCTGGTCTCTCTTCTGCAGTGTCTACCTCAGACCTTGCCCCAGGCCATAAGCTTCCCCACTGAGAAAGCAAGCATGGCCTTCAGGCTTTGCCCTTCCCCATCTGCCCGCACTGTTGGAGGTGGCTTCTGCGCTCGTATCTGCAGCAATTCCCATTTGTACCCTGCCCCCCCCCCACCAGATTCTGCTCAAGAAATTCTGCTCAAGAACATCTGTGCCCAGTCAAAATTATTACAGATTTCAGTTGGAAGCTTCTTTCATCCTGTGACCCCACCCTAATTCCGCTGGCTGCCTTCCTCAAGGGCCCCTGTGAGATACAGTCAGGGATGGCTTCCCTGGGCTTGAGCTGGAGACTGGGAGTGCCTACAGGGCTCTTCCTGCCACTGATGCTACTTTGATTTTTCGTGTGGCTCCCTAAAGCTATTTCACCTCTAAGTAAGGTTAAATCCTTTTCCCATTATCTGGATTTTCAGCTACCACAGTGAGGATGTGTGTTCAGAGGCAGGTTTTCCCCACCTCACACACTGGGAACTCAGTTTTTTGCCTGCGTCTCATGGAATTTGCAGTGGTATGCTGCTTCTTGCAAAGGATTTGTGAATTCTTTCAGTTTTCCTGGTACATTCTACAATGGTTCTCGGAGCAAAAGTTCACGATGTGAGTCTCTGCACGCTGTTCTGTCCTTCCGAGCGGGAACTGCACGTTAGCCCTGCCTCCCATCTGCCATCTTCCTCCAATTTTTTTTTTTTTCTGGCTATTGTAAACGGGATTGCCTTCTTGATTTCCTTCTCAGCTAGATAGTAGTTTTTTTTTTTTTTTTTCTTTTTGGTATAGAAATGCAACTGTTTTTTGTACATTGATTTTGTATCCTGAAACTTTACTGAATTTATCAAATCTAAGAGTTTTTTTGTGGGGGGAGTCATTAGGTTTTTCTAGATAGAAGATCATATCATGAATGAACAGGGATAACTTAACTTCCTCTTTACCAGTTTGGGTGCCTTTTGTTTCTTTCTCTTGCCTGATTGCTCTGGCTAGAACTGTCAGTGCTATGTTGAATAGGAGTGATGAAAATCGACATCCTTGTCTTTTTCCAGTTCTTATATGTTGGCTGTGAGACTGTTGGATATGATCTTTATTATTTTGAGGTATGCTTTTTTGCATGCCTAATGTGTGGAGGGATTTCATCGTGAAGAGATGCTGAAAGTTATCACATGCTTTTTCGGCATCTTTGGAGATGATCATGTGGTTTTTGCCCTTAATTCTATTAATGTGATGTATCACATTTACGGACTGTGTCTGTTGAACCATCCTTACACCCCTGGTATAAAACCCGCTTGGTCATGGTGCATTATCTTTTTGATGTGCTGTTGGATTCAGTTTGCTAATATTTCATTGAGGGTTTTTGCATCTGTATTTGTCAGGGATATTGGTCTGTAGTGTTCTTGTCTGTTTGGGTATCCGGGTGATTTGGGGCTCATAGAATGAATTAGGAAGAATACCCTTCCCCTCAATTTTTGGGAACAGTTTCAGGAGGATTGGTGTTAGTTTATCTTTGTACATTTGGTAGCATTCAGCTGTGAATCCATCTGGTCCTGAGCTTTTCTTTGTTGAGAGACTTTTTAAACCGATTCAATCTTGCTACTCATTATTGGTCTGCTCGGGTTTTTTATTTCTTCCTGGTTCAATCTTGAGAGGTTGTATGTTTCCAGGAATTCTAGGTTTTCTAGTTTGTGAATGTATAGTTGTTTATAATATTCTCTGATGATCTTTTCTATTTCTGTGGTATCAGTTGTAATGTTTCCTTTTTCATTTCTGATTTTATTTGGATTGTCTCTTTTATTTTCTTGTTACTCTAGCAATTGGTTTATCAATTTTATTTATCTTCTTGAAGAACCAACTTTTTGTTTTCCTGATCCTTTGTACTGTTTTTTGGTCTTTATTTTATTTTATTTTATTTTATTTTATTTTATTTTATTTTATATTTTGGTTCTGCCTTGATCTTTGTTATTTCTTTTCCTTTACTGATTTTGGACTTGGTTTGTTACTTTTATAGTCCTTGAGGTGTGACCTTAGGTTGTTAATTTGGATCTTTCATGTAGTCACTTGATGTCATAAACTTCTCTCCTAGCACTGTTTTTGCTGTATCCCACAAGTTTTGGTATGTTGCGTTTCCATTTTCATTTGTTTCAAAAAAATTTTTTTTAAACTTCTGACTTAATTTCCTCTTTGACCCAATAGTCATTCAGAGGCATGTTGTTAATTTCTGTGTACTTGTATATTTTCTGAAATTCTTCTTGGTATTGATTTCTTGGTGTTGATTTCTTGGTATTGATACATGAAAATTTTTGATTTTTAAAAATTTGTTGAGACTTGTTTTGTGTTTTAACATATGGTTTATCTTGGAGAACATTTTATGTGCTGATGAGAAGAACATAAATTCTGCAGTTGAACAGAATATTCTGTAAATGTGTTTTAGGTCCATTGCACCAAGTACAGTGTTTCTTTGCTGATTTTCTTTCTCAATAAGCTATGAATAGGGTGTTGAAGTCCACCACCAGTATTTCATTGCTGTCTGTCTCTTTCTTTAGGTGTAGTAATATTTGTTTTATGAATCTGGGTGCTGTTGGCTGCGTGTATATTTGGATATATTGTTATATCCTCTTGCTGAATAGATCTTTGTTGTCTTTTTTTTTTTTTTTTTTTTTTTTTTCAAACTGTTTTGATTTAAAGTCACTTTTATCTGGTGTAAGTATAACTACTCCTGGTCTCGAGTGTTTTTTTGTTTGTGTGGAATATCTTTACTTTGAGACTGTGTCTTCATAGGTAAGGTGGATTTCTTGTGAGCAGCGTATGGTTGGATCATGTTTTTCTCTATCCATTCCACCAATCTGTATCTTTTAAGAGGATAATTTAATCCATTTTATTCAAGGTTAATAACAATATGCGAGGTTTTGTTCCTGTCATATTTTTCATTTTCTAGTTTTTTTGTTTTGTTTTGTTTTTAATTTTAATTTTTTTTTTAATACAGAGTCTCGCTCTGTTGCCCAGGCTAGAGTGCAGTGGCACGATCTCAGCTCACTGCAACCTCCTCCCCCTGGGTTCAAGTGATTCTCCTGCCTCAGCCTCCCAAGTAGCTGAAACTACAGGCGCGTGCCACCATACTCAGCTAATTTTTTTTGTGTGTGTTTATTTTTAGTAGAGGTGGGGTTTCACCATGTTGGCCAGGATGGTCTTGAGCTCTTGACCTTGTGATCCTCCTGTCTTGACCTCCCAAAATGCTGGGATTACAGGCATAAGTCACTGCATCCGGCCATAATTTTAATTTTTTCTCTCTGTCTCTCTCTCTCTCTCTCTCTATATATATATATATTTTTAATTATACTTTAAGTTCTAGGGTACCTGTGCACAACGTGCAGATTTGTTACATATGTATACATGTGCCATGTTGGTGTGCTGCACCCATTATTTTTCTCTATTTCTCTTTGTGGTTTGGTGGAATTCTGTAGTATTGCCGTTGGATTCCCTTCTCTTCCTCCTTTGTGTGATTGTTTTACTGTGAGTTTTATACTTTCATGTGTTTTCATTATGGTGGATATCTTCCTTTTGTTTCCACATTTAGGACTTTGAGCATTTCTTATAGGATCTGTATAGTGGAAATGAATTCTTTCAGCATTGCTTGTCTGCAAAAGACTATCTCTCCTTCATGTTTGAAGCTTAATTTTTCTGAAAATAGAATTCTTCAATGGTAGGCTATTTTCTTTTCTTTTTGCTACAGAGTCTCACTGTGTCTCCCAGGCTGGAGTGTGGTGGCATGATCACGGTTCACTGCAACCCCCGCCTTCCAGGCTCAAACGATCCATCCACCTCAGCCTCCCAAGTAGCTGGGACCACAGGCACATGCTACCATGCCCAGCTAACTTTTGTATTTTTTGTAGAGATGGGGGTCTTACCATGTTGCCCAGGCTGGTCTCGAACTCCTGGGCTCAAGCCATCCACCCACCTTGACATCCCAAAGTGCTGGGATTACAGATGTGAGCCACTATGCCCAAGGGCAGGCTTTTTCTTTTAGTGCTTTGAATATACCCTCCCATTCTTTTCTGGCCTATAAGATTTTTGCTGAAAAGTCTGCCATTACTTTTCTCTTACTGATCTTAGAATTCTTTCTTTCACTTTGACTTTCGACAATCTGATTATAATATGCTGTGGTGAAGTCCTTTGTGGAGTGTATTTTTCAGGGACCACTGGACCTCCTATATTTGGATGTCTGTATCTCTTGCTATACTTGGGATGTTTTTACCATTTATTTTATTAGATACATTTTCTAAAGTTTTTGATCTTTCTTCCCCCTCAGGAATACTGATAATTTGTATATTAGGTTTTTATGGAGTCTCAAACATCTCCAAGGCTTCATTCTTTTTGGTTCCTTTTTCTTTATTTTTGTCTGCCTGGATTATTTCAAAAGACCTGTCTTCATGTTCTGAGATTCTTTCTTCTATTGATCTATTGTTGAGGCTTTTGATTGTATTTTGTACTTCCTTATATGAATTTTTTCTGTTTCAGAATTTCTGGGTTTTAAAAAATATATCTGTCTCCTTAGTAAACTTCTTATTCACATCCTATATTGATTTTCTGATTTCTTTGTACTGGTTTTCAGGTTTCTCTTACATCTCATTGAGCTTGTTTGAAATTAGTATTTTGAGTTTTAATCTGGCATTTTGAGGTTTTTTTTTTTTCAGTTAGGATCTATTGCTGGAGAACTGTTGTTTTCCTTTGAGGGTGTCATATTGCCTTGACTTTTTCAGGCTTTTTGTGTCTTTACATTGATTTCTGCACATCCAGAGCAACAGTTGCCGCTTATTTTTAAATTTACTTTCATTGGGAGGGGACTTTTTTCCTTGACTATGTGACCATGATGTGTTTGGGTAGGTAGGGCTGTTTGGCTTTGTTTCAGGATGTGCAGTGGTAAAAACGCTGTTTGATTTCTTTGGCTGTAAATAGCCCTTGTGGTAGCTGTGGGTTTATTGGTTTGTAATGGTGCAGTTATTGGTGGTGGCTGTCGTGAAGTTGTACTGGAGACTGGAGTACCTGATGGATCCCTTTTCAGGTTTCAGTGGTAGCAGTGGTGGGCTAAGCATGTCTGTTCTTGTGCCATGGGGCAGTGTATTCTGGCACCTGTGTTGGCAGTTCCAGGCTATTTCCTGGGCCTCTGTGTAGCTTTCCTGGCTGCTGGTTGTAGTTGTGGTATGCTGAATGGGTGAGTGGGCCCTCAACGCCCTCGTGACCCAGGGTGGCATGGGTCATTGTGGTAGCATTGGTTGTGCAATGATCTTCTAGTTTCCAAGCACTTTGCTCTTGTGTTAGAAGTTGTTGCAATGGGCTTTGCAGATTGACCTCTAGGTCAGTAGGTGATGTTTACAGGTTAGAGCCAGCTACAGTGGGTACAATAGGATTTGTGCCCAGACTCTTTTCCATGGGAGAAGTACTTGGGTGTCTCAGGTGGCAGATTGGGTAATGGAAGACTCATGAGTCTGGATGCCATACTTCGCCTTGGAGAGGTGTGGGGAGAGCCCAGGCAGAGCTGGACTGGGCAATTGTACTCAGGTCCCCCATGGTGATTGTATGCACAAGTCCCAACAAGGGTAGTGGGGCAGCCCCCAAGCCCCTGGGAAAATGCTTGGGTGAGGGGTGGCCACCGCTATGCCAAGGTCTCAGCCTAGGGAAGGAGGGACAGCCCAAGCAGCCACAGTTGTGGCCAACAGACAGGGGATTTGTGTCCCTCTCCTATCCTTGTTCTGGCGGAGTGCTCCCTCCCTTGTTCCGACTGTGGCAGCCAACCCAGGTATCTAGTCAGTCCTGGAAGTTTGCATCCAGTCTGCCACTCAGCTTAGGGCAGTGGGAGATGCCACCCAGCCCCCAACCTGGCCTCTGAGGCAACTCTCCTCCTGCTTAGGTCTTAGGAGACAGCCTGGTTCCTGTGCCAGTTGGGCTGGATCCCAGGTCATGCTCATTTCTCAGTTCTGGCTGCAGGAGTTCTTCCCCTACTCAAGCCTCATTTCTGCAAACCCCAGCCCAAGTCCCCCTAACTCCAGTGACTGGTGCTGCTGATTTCCAGGTCCATACACAGTTGAACAGCTAAGATCAAGAATGGCATCTTACTGTAGCTGCCTGGGTCTGAGACACTGCACGGGACACATCCTGGAGCAGTTTCTTCTCATGGTTTCCCGGCTGCTCCTTAAGTGCGATTCTGAGATTGGGAGAGTCGAGGTGCTCTCCAACGGCCTGGATTGTACAGTTCCCCAGGGAAAGTGGACCCCAGAAGGACACTCACTCACCCTCTCCCATATGGGGGATTCATTCCCCACTTTTGGCCCCAGGCCACATGGGCTGCCTGTTTTCCTTTTACAGAATTCGGCTTTTCCTTTTCAGGCAGCTTCTTACGCCACAGTTTATCCATTCACCTACCGAAATACAGCTTGGTTGCTTCCAGATTTTGGCAGTTGTGAATAAAGCTTCTGTAGATATTCATGTGCAAGTTTTTGTGTGGACATAAGATTTCAGCTCCTTGGGGTAGATACCAAAAAGCATGATTCTTGGATCATATGGTAAGAGTATGTTTAGTTTTCTTTTTTAAAAAAACTTCTCTGCTGCTGCTGAGATGTGAAAAAGAAGTAAAAATATTAAGAGATGAAAAAAGAAAATTTAACTGTCAAAGTGTCTTCTAAATTGGTTGGGTCAGCAAAAGAAACTATTATCAGAGTGAACAGACAGCCTACAGAATGGGAGAAAATTTTTGCAGTCTGTCTGTCTAACAAAGGTCTAATGTCCAGAATCTACAATGAACTTAGATAAATTTACAAGAAAAAACAAACCTCATTAAAAAGTGGGCAAAGGACATGAACAGACACTTCTCAAAAGAAGGCATTTATGTGGCCAAGAAACATATGAAAAAAAGCTCAACATCACTGAGCATTAGAGAAACGCAAATCAGAACCACAGTGAGATACCATATCATCCCAGTCAGAAGGGCAATTATTAAAAAGTCAAGAAACAACAGATGCTGGTGAGGTGGTGGAGAAATAGGAACACTTTCACACTGTTATTGGGAATGTAAATTAGTTCAGCCATCGTGGAAGACAGTGTGGCAATTCCCCAAAGACCTAGAACCAGAAATACCACTTGACCCAGCAGTCTCATTACTGAGTATATACCCAAAGGAGTAAAAATCAGTGATAAAGACACATGCACACATATGTTCATTGCAGCACTATTCACAATAGCAAAGACATGGAATCAACCCAAATGCCCATCTGTGATAGACTAGATAAAGAAAATGTGGTACATATAGACCATGGAATACTATGCAGCCTTAAAAAGGAATGAGATCATGTCTTTTGCAGGAATATGGGTGGAGATGGAAGTCATTATCCTCAGCAAACTAACACAGGAACAGAAAACCAAACACTGCATGTTTTCACTTATAAGTGGGAACTGAACAATGACAATACATGGACACAGGGAGGGGAACAACACACACTGGGGCTTGGCAGGGGGAGGGAGAGCATCAGGATAAACAAGCGTGTGGGGCCTAACACCTAGGTGATGGATTGAAGGTGCAGCAAACCACCATAGCACATGATAACAAACCTGCACGTCCTGCACATGTATCTCAGAACTTAAAGTTTTGAAAAAACTGGTTGTACCATTTTACATTCCTGCCAGAATAGAATGAGAGTTACTGTTGCTCCACGTCCTCACCAGCATATGGAGTTGTCAGTGCTCTGGATTTTGGCCATTCTCATACATGTGCCTGACCTTCTTTGTATAACTGTAAATTAGTTCGCACTTCCTAGAACTTTATAGATATGAAATCATACAATATGTACCATTTACCTGATTTCTTCTACTCATCATATTTAAGATGCATCTATGATGATGTGTGTATGAATAGTTCATTGTTTATTGTTGAAAAATAAAACTTCTATGTATGTATCACAATTTGTTTATCCAATCACCCATTGGAAGACATTTGAGTTCTTTACAACTTTTGACTATTATAAATAAAGCAGCTTGAACAGTCATATCAACTTTCTGTTGATATGGATGTATGCTTTCATTTCTCTTGGATAAACGTCTAGGCAGGGAATATATAACTTGCATTTCTCTGATAACTCATGTGATTATTTGCCATTTGATATGGTGTGGCTGTGTCCCCACCCAAATCTCATCTTGAATTTCCACATGTTGTGGGAGGGATCTGGTGGGAGGTAATTGAATCATGGAGGCAGGCATTTCCCTTGCTATTCTCACAATACTGAATAAGTCTCATGAGATCTGATGGTTTTGAAAAGGGGAGTTTCCCTGCACAAGCTCTCATTCTCTCTTGCTGCTGCCATGTAAGAAGTGCCTTTCGCCTTCCACTGTGATTGTGAGGCCGCCCCAGCCACACGGAACCATGAGCCTAATCATTAAACCTATTTTTCTTCCCAGTCTTAGGTATGTCTTTATCAGCAGCATGAAAACAGACTAATACAGTAAATTGGTAACAGTAGAATGGGGCACTGCTGAAAAGATGCTCGAAAATATGGAAGCGACTCTGGAACTGGGTAACAGGCAGAGGTTGGAACAGTGTGGAGGGCTCAGAAGAAAGGAAAGTGTGGTAAAGTTTGGAACTTCCTAGAGACTTGTTGAATGGTTTTGCCCAAAATGCTGATAGCAGTATGGACAATAAAGTCCAGGCTGAGGTGGTCTCAGGTGGGGATGAGGAACTTGTTGGGAACTGGAGCAAAGATGATTCTTGTTGTGTTTTAGCAAAGAGACTGGTGACATTTTGCCCCTGCCCTAGAGATTTGTGGAACTTTGAACTTGAGAGAGTTGATTTAGGGTATCTGGTGGGAGAAATTTCTAAGCAGCAAAGCATTCAAGAGGTGACTTGAGTGCTGTTCAGTTTTAAAACGTTAAACATTTAAACATAAAACATTTAAAACATTAAGGCATTCAGTTTTAAAAGGGAAACAGCGTAAAAGTTTGGAAAATTTGCAGCCTGACAATGCAATAGAAAAGAAAATTCCATTTTCTAAGGAGAAATTGAAGCCAGCTGCAGAAATTTGCGTAAGTAATGAGGAGCTGAATGTTAATCATCAAGACAATGGGGAAGGTGTCTCCAGGGCATGTCAGAAACCTTTGTGGCAGCCGCTCTCATCACAGGCTGGGAGGTTTAGGAGGAAAAAGTAGTTTCATGCGCTGGACCCAGGGTCCCTCTGCTGTGTGCAGTCTAGGGACTTGGTGCCCTGCGTTCCAGCTGCTACAGCCGTGACTAAAGGGCCAGGGTACAGCTCAGGCTGTTGCTTCAGAGGGTGGAAGCCCCAAGCTTTGGCAGTTTCCATGTGGTGTTGATTTTGTGGTGCACAGAAGTCAAGAATTGAGGTTTGGGAACTCCGCCTAGATTTCAGAAAATGTATGGAAACACCTGGGTGCCCAGGCAGAAGTTTGCTGCAGGGACGGGGCTCTCATGGAGAACTTCTGCTAGGGGAGTGCAGAATGAAAATGTGGGGTCGGAGCTCCCACACAGAGTCCCTACTGGGGCACTGCCTAGTGGGGCTGTGAGAAGAGGGCCACCATCTTCTAGACCCCAGAATGGTAGATCTGCTGACAGCTTGTGCTGTGCTCCTGGAAAAGCCAATACCAGCCTGTGAAAGCAGCTGGGAGGGAGGCTGTACCCTGCAAAGCCACAGGGGTGGAGCTGCCCAAGACCATGGAAACCCACCTCTTGCATCACCATGACCTGGATGCAAGACATGGAGTCAAAGGAGATCATTTTGGAGCTTTAAGATTTGACTGCCCTGCCGGATTTTGGACTTGTGTGTGGTCTGTAGCATCTTTGTCTTGGCCAATTTCTCCTGTTTGGAACAGCCATATTTACCCAATACCTGTATCCCCATTGTATCTAGGAAGTAGCTAACTTGCTTTTGATTTTGCAGGCTCATAGGCAGAAGGGACTTGCTGTGTCTCGGATGAGACTTTGGACTGTGGACTTTTGAGTTAATGCTGAAATGAGTTAAGACTTTGGGAGACTGTTGGGAAGGCATGACTGGTTTTGAAATGAGAGGACGTGAGATTTGTGAGGGGTCAGGGGCAGAATAATGTGGTTTGGTTGTATCCCCAGCCAAATTTCATCTTGAATTCTCACATGCTGTGGGAGGGATTCAGTGGGAGGTCATTTAATAATGGGGACAGGTCTTTCCCATGCTGTTCTTGTGATAGTGAATAAGTCTCACAAGATCTGATGGTTTTAAGAAGGGGAGCTTCCCAGCACAAGCTTCCATTCTGTCTTGCTGCTGCTATGTGAGAAGTGCCTTTCACCCTCCACCATGATTGTGAGGCCTTCCCAGCCATGTGGAACTGTGATTCCATTAAACCTGTTTTTCTTCCCAGTCTCGGGTATGTCTTTATCAGCATCATGAAAATGGACCGATATACTGTTGTATATTTTCTTTGGCAAAGTGTCTAGTAAGATCTTTTGATAATTTTACAGATTGGATTTATTTTCTTGTTCTTTGAGTGCTGTTTACATATTCTTGGTTAAAGTTCTTTATCAAAACATGTGACTTGTAAATATTTCTTCCATTCAGTGACCTGTCTTTTCATTCTCCTAACAATATCTTTGAACAAGCAGATATTCTTAATTTTGATGAAGTCAAATTTATTAAATTTTCTTTTATAGATTGTGCTTTTGATGTCATAATCTACTAAATCTTTCTCTAACCCAAGATCACAAAGAGTGTCCTGTATGTTTTCTTCTAGAAGTTTTATATGTTTAGTTTCTGTGCTTTGGTCCATGACTCACTTTGAGTTAATTTTGAATTAAGTATGACATATAGATTGGAGGGGTTTTTTTCCATACTGGTTGCCATCTATTCCAGCACCATTGCTTGAAAAGTTTATTCATTTTCCACTGCATTACCTTTGGATTTTCATTGAAAAACCAGTTGTCCACATATGTGTGAATGTGATTCTGTTTCTGGGCTCTCCCTGCTTTTTTTTTTCCATCAGTGTCTTTTTTTCTTTACATCAGTACTACACTGTCTGGATTATGATAGATTAATCATAAAAGTTGACATCAGGCAGTATAAGTTGTTTAGCTTTTTAAAAAATTGTGTGTGTGTGTGTGTGGTATGGTTTGGATCTATGTCCTCACTCAGATCTCATGTTCAGTTGTGGTCCCCAGTGTTGGAGGTGGGGTCTGGTGGGAGGTGACTGGATTTTGGGGGCGGTTTCTCATGGTTTAACACCATCCCCCTTGGTGCTGCTGTCATGGCAATGGTGAGTTATTGTGAGACCTGGTTGTCTGAAAGTGTCTGGCACCTCCCCCGACCCCTTGCTCTGGCTCCTGCCATGTAAGATGTGCCTGTTTCCCCTTCTCTTTCCCCCGTGATTGAAAGTTTCCTTAGACCTCCCCAGAAACTGTGCAGATGCCAGCATCATGCTTCCTCTACAGCCCATGGAATCATGAGTCAGTTAAACCTCTTTATAAATTACCCAGTCTGAAGTATTTCTTTATAGCAGTGTGAAAACAGACTAATACTGTTTGTTTGTTTTGGAGACAAAGTCTTGTTCTGTCACCCAGGCTGGAGTGGAGTGGTATGATTTTAGGTCATTGTGGCCACACCTCGTGATGTCAAGCGATCCTCCTGCATAAGCCTCCGAAGTAGTTAGGACTACAGGCATTCACCACCACGGCCATCTAATTTTTAAATTTCTTGTAGTCTTTGGCTCTTGCTGTGTTGCCCCGGCTGATCTCAAACTCCTGCTTCAAGTGATTTTCTTGCCTCAGCCTCCCAAAGGGCTGGGATTACTGGCATGAGCCACCACCATCTGCTAGGATTTTCACTGGGATTGTATCGAATCTATAAACACGTTGGAAAGGATTCACATCTTTACAATATTGGGTCTTTTAAAAGTCTTTTAAAAAATTTCTTGTTTGTAGTTTTGTTTTCTTCTTTAGTGAACTTTGTTAGTGTCTTTTAATGAATTTGTTTATTTCATCTAAGTTGTCAAGTATATTTATTATAACATTCTTTTTGATGCTATTGCAAGTAGAATTATTTTGTTAATTTCCTTTTTGGATAGTCCATTCTTAGTGTATAGAAATTCCACTGATTTTTTATGTTGATTTTGTAACCTGTGATTTTACTGAATTCATTTATTCTAAAAGTTTTGTTTGATGGAGTCCTTAAGATTTTCTACCTATGTGATCATTTCACCTGCATATGTAGATAAATTTACTTTTTCTCTGCGTATTTGGATGGATTTTTAATGTTTTTCTACCCTAATTGCTTTGACTAGGACTTCTAGTACTATGTGGAATAGCAGTGGCAAGAGTGGGCATCCTTGCCTTTCTTCCAGATCTTAGAAGCTTTCAGTTTCTTCCCATTGATTATAACGTTAGCTGTGGGTTTCTAAAAATATCTGTTGTCTTGACCAGGCGCAGTGGCTCATGCTTGTAATCCCAGCACTTTGCAAGGTCGAGGTGGGTGGATAGCTTGAGTCCAGGAGTTCAAGACCAGCCTGGGCAACAAAATGAGACCCCGTCTCTGCAAAAAATACAAAAATTAGCCTGGCATGGTGGCATGTGCCTATAGTCCCAACTACCTGGGAGGCTGAGGTGGGAAGGATCATTTCCCAGGAGGCTGAGGCTCTGCACTCTAGCCTGGGTGACAGAGTGAGATTCTGTCTCTTTTAAAAAAAGCCTCTATTACGGTGAGATAAATTCCTTCTTTACCTGTTTTGTTTGGAGTTTTTATCATGAAAGTATATTGAATTTTGTCAGTTGCTCTTTTCTATATCTACTAAGCTAATCTTGTGGTTTTGTCTTTCATTCTGCTAGTGTGGTATATCACATTGATGGACCTTCATATGTTGAACCATACTTGCATCCCAGCAATAAATTGGCCCCATTTGACTAGGGCGTATGATCCTGTTAATGTGTTGTTGAGTTAGGTTTGCTAGCTAGCATTGTATTGAGGAGTTTTGCATCTATGTTCATTGGGAATACTGCCCTGTAGTTTTCTTTACTTGTGTTGCCTTTTTATTGGCTTTGGAATCAGGGCGATGCTGGCCTTGTAAAATGAGTTTGGAAGTTTACTTTCCTCTTCTGTTTTTGGAACAATTTAGGAAGGGTTCATATTAATTTTTCTTTGAATCGTCTGCTCATATTTACCTTTTGAAGCCATCTGGTTCTGGGCTTTTCTTTGCTGGAAAGTTTTGATTATTCAATCTTCTTGTTTATTAGTTTGCTCAGGTTTTCTGTTTCTTCTAAATTTAGTCTGGGCAGATTGTATGTTTCTAGGAATTTATCTGTTTTGGGTTATCCAATTTGTTGGCATGTAATGGTTCATAATAGTCCCTGATGATCTTTTTTATTTGTGTCATTTGTTGGAAATCTCTATTTTTATTTCTTATTTTAGTTATTTCTAACTTCTCTTTGACTTAGTCCAGCTAAGGGTTTTGTCACTTTTATCTTTCAAAAAATCCAACTCTTTTGTTGATATTTCTAATGTTTTTATATTTTCTAATTCATTTATTTCTGCTTCAGTCTTTATTATTTTCTTTCTTCTGCTAACTTTGGGTTTAGTTTGTTCTTTTCTAATTCCTTGGATTATAAAGTTAGGTTGTTGAACTGAGATCTTTCTTCTTTTTCATTGTAGGCATTGATTGCTATACATTTCCCTCTTATTACAGTTTTTGCTACATCCATATGTTTTGGTAATTTGTGTTATCTTCTTTGTTTGATTCAGGTTATTTTTGAAAATGTTTTTGATTTCATCTTTTATCCAATGATTGTTCAAAGGTATATTATTTAGTTTCCACATTTTTGTGACTTTTCCATTTTCTTTCATTGAATTCTAGTGTCATTCCATTGTAGTCTGAGGAGATACTTGATATAATTTCAATTTTCTTAAATGTATTAATAATTGTTTCATGACCTAACATTGTCTGTCCTGAACGATGTTTGTTGTTGCTATTGTGTGGAAAGTTCTGTATGTGTCTATGAGGTCCATTTATTTTATGTTATTGAGTCAGCTGTTTTCTTATTGATTTTCTGCCTGGACATTCTATCCATTATTAAAAGTGGGATTTTCAAATCTCTTACTGTTATTGTATTACTGTTTATTTCTCTCTTATGAGTTGTCAATATTTGTTTTACATTTAGGTGCCTTGATGTTGGGTTTATACATGTATTTATAATTGTTTTATCTTTCTGTTGATTTTACCCTTTTATCATTATATAATGACCTTTTTCTCTTGTGACATGTTCTGACTCTAGGTCCGTTTTGTCTAAGTATTGCTACCCCTGTTCTCTGTTGGTTACCATTTGCTTGGAATACCTTTTTCCATTTTTTCACTTTTTTTTTTCTTTTTATTTTTTAGAGAGATGGGTCTCACTCTGTCACCCTGGAGTGCAGTGGCACAATCATAGCTCACTGCAGCTTTGAACTCCTGGGCTCCATCCCTTCACCTTCAATCTGTGTCCGTCTTTATATGTAAAACGAGTCTCTTGTAGACAGCATATCACTGGCTCCTTTCCCCTCAATTCATTCAGCTCTTCTATGTGTTTTGACTGGGAGTTTAATCAATTTACATTTAAAGTCATTACTAATAGGTAAGGACTTACTATTGCCATTTTGTTGTTTTCTGTCTGTTTTGCATGGTTTGGTTTGGTTTTTCTTCCTCTCTTGCTGTCTTATTTTATGATTTTTTTTTTTTTTTTTTGGTAGTGGTTGATTCCTTCCTCTTTATCTTTTTTGTATCTCCCAAAGGCTTTTCCTTTGTGATTATCATGGGACATGTGTAAGTCTTGCAGTTATAACTATCTGTTTTAATTTGATAAAAACTTGTGTTTAATTACATATACAGACACTCTACACTTCCACTTTGTCCCCACAACTTTGTGTTCTTAAAGCTTAAAGTCAGTGTTCTTTTTTTTTTTTTTTTTTGGCTGTGATCCTGTTAGCAATTTTTTGTCATTATAGTTATTCTTAGTACTTTTGTATTTTAATTTTTATTATGTATTAGGGTTATAGGTGATTTATGCATCACCATTACAGTGTTATATATTCTGTATTTGAATATGTATTTATTTTTACTGGTGAGATTTATGTTTTCATGTACTGTCACATTTCTGCTTGTCTTTTTCCGATTCCATATAAAGAACTCCTATAAGCATTTCTTTTTCTTTCTTTCTTTCTTTTTTTTTTTTTTTTTTTCTTTTTGAGACAAGGTCTTACTCTGCTGCCCAAGCTGGAGTCCAGTGGCATGATCACGGCTCACTGCAGCCTTGACCTTCCGGGTTCAGGTAATCCCTCCCATCTCTGTCCCTCTGACAAGTAACTGGGACCCTAGGTGTGCACTACCCTACCTGGGTAATTTGTGTATTTTTTATAGAGATAGGGTTTTTTCATGTTGCCCAGGTTGGTCTTAAACTCCTGAGCTCAAGTGATCCTTCCATGCCTGTCAGCATTTCTTATCAGATGGGTCAAATGGTGACAGTCACTCAGTCTTGTCTGGGAAAGACTTTATCTCTCTTTCATTTTAAAAAAAGAGCTTTGCAGAGTATTGTAATCTTGGTTGTCAGTGTTTCCTTTAGTATTCTGAATACAATTATCCCATTCTTTCCTGGCCTATAAAGTTTTTGCAGAAAAATCCACTGATAGTCTTATGTGTCCCCTTTTATGAGATAAATCACTCTTTTCTTGATGTTTTCTAAATCTTCTCTTTATCTTTTACTTTTTACAGTTTAGTTTTAATGTGTCTCATTGTTGACCTCTTTGATGACCTCTTTGATATTCAGCCTATTTGAGAATTTATCGGCTTCTTGAGTCTGTATGTCTATATCCGTCTCCAGATTTGGGAAGTTTTTATTTATTTCAAGCTTGTCCAACCCACAGCCAGCAGGTCACATGTGGCCCAACACAAATTGATGAACTTTCTTTAAGCATTATCATTTTGGTGTGTGATTTTTTTTAAAAGTCCATCAGCTATCATTAGTTTTAGTGTATTTTATATGTGACCCAAGCGCCCAAGACAAATTCTTCTTCCATTGTGGCCCAGGGAAGCCAAAAGATTAGACACTCCTCATTTATTTCTTTAAATAAACTTTTTTTCTTTTTCTTTTTCTCTTTCTCTTCTCCTTCTGAGACACCTCTAATACATACATTGGTTTGCTTGATGGTGTTTGCTATGGTCTAGATTTGTGTCCTCACCAAAATCTCATGTTGAATTGTAATGTCCATTGTTGGAGGAGGGGCCTGGTGGGAGGTGACTGCATCATGGGGGTGAATTTCCCCCTTGCTGTTCTCATAAGAGTGAGGAGTTATTAAGAGATCTGGTTATTAAGAGATCCTGCTTTGCTCTCTTCCTCCTGCTCCAGCCATATAAGATGTGCCTGCTTCTCTGCCGTGATTGAAAGTTTCCTGAGGCCTCCCCAGCCATGCTACCTTGTATAGCCTGTGGAACCATGAGCCAATTAGACCTCTTTTCTTTCTAAATTACAGTTTCAAGTATTTCTATATAGCAGTGCAAGAAAGGACTAGTGCAGTATTTTATAAGTTTTGCAAGCTTTCTTCATTCTTTTTAATTTTTACTTTCTTCTCTAACTGGATAATTTCAAATGACCTGTCTTCAAATCTGAGGAATCTTTCTTTTGCTTGATCATGTCTGCTGTTGAAGCAGTCTGTTGAATTTTTAGTTCAGTCATTGTATTATTTAGCTCCAGAATTTCTTTGGATTCTTTATGTTTTTATTTCTTTGTTGAGCTACTCATTTTGTTCTTTAATTTTTTTCTGATTTAAAAAAATTGTTTATATGTGTTCTTTTGTATCTTACCGAACATGTTCAGAATGATTATTTTGAATTCTTTGCCAGGCAGTATGTGGATCTCTATTTCTTTAGGGTTTTTACTGAAAGTGTATTGTGTTCCTTTTGTGGTGTTATGTTTCCTGGTTTTTCAAGTTGCATGCATCCTTTTGTTGACATCCAAGCAGTCACCTCTTCTGACCTTATGGACTGTCTTAAGGAAAGATCTTTACCCGCAGGAGTGGAGGTGTGGGGTTACTGACTTGGGTAGCCTGTTGGAGCACACTGAAGGGCTGCAAGGGCTGTTGAGAACCTTACGCTGCCTCTTGGTTCAGCAGTAAACATGCTTGGGTAGGCTGAGGCTAGGGTCAGCAAAGTAAGTAAGCGTGCAATATCAGAGGCCAGCTTTAGGGACTAGGTCCCACCAGCAGCAGGTGTGCAGCAGTGGGAGTCAGGGCCAGTGGTGGGATCCTGTGGGCATGTGTACTCACCGTGCTAGGTCTTGGGAGTAGGGCTAGCAGTGCAGAGGCAACAGTGGCTTAAGCAGATGGGTCCACACAGGCAAAAATTGTGAGACCCTTGGGGGTAAAAGCTACAGGGCATTTGCAGTGGCTGTGATGGCCATTGGTTTCCTTAGTGGCAAAATCCACCTGAGTCCTCATGCAGGGTGCTAGTGACTGATGGCACCACTGCTTAGCTGATATTGATAGCCTCTGCTCTTCTTTGTTTCTAGTTCGTTCCACATGTCTTGGCTCTGTCAGTCTTTCCAGAGTTAAGGGTGGTTAAACCGAAGCGAGTCCTTCAGGCAGTGCCTCAAAAGGCCGAGGAAGCTGGTTGCTCTCCTTTTCCTTCATGAGGCGAATTCTTGGACTGAGGAGTTTCCTGTCATTGCCAAACCATGTTGGCCTGGGGTATGGGCTGATGCAGGTCGTATGGAAGTGTTCTTCCTGTACTTTCTATGCTGTGGTTCTTGAATTTTTTGCTCCACTCTATTTTGCACCTTCTTGGATTTTTGAACTCTCCCAGACTGTTTTCATTCATGGATATCTAATTGTTGTTTTTATAGGTGAGTAAGGGCTGAAATCTCCTACTCTGCCATTTTGCTTATGACATTCCTGTGCTAATATTGTCATCAGTTTTATTTCTACATGTGTTATAAACCCCAAAATGTATTAGTTCGTTTTGCTTTAAACAATGATGTGTTAAAGAGATTTTAAAAATGAAAGTCTTTTATAGTTACCCACATAGTGATAATTTCTGTTGCTCTTTCTTTGATAATTCTAGATTTCTTTCTGATAACATTTTCCTTCTGCCTGAAGGACTTCCTGTAATGTTTGTCATAATGTATGCCTATTGATAATGAGATTTTTTCAGTTTTTGTATGTGTCAAATGCCTAATTTTGCCTTGGTTTTGAAAGATATTTTTGTTGGATATGGAAGTTTAGATTGACTATTTTTTGCCTCCAGTACTTTATTTATTTATTTATTTATTTATTTATTTATTTATTTATTTAGAGTCTCGATATCTTGCCCAGGCCAATCTTGGCTCACTGCAGCCTCTGCCTCCCAGGTTCAAGTGAGTCTCCTGCCTTAGCCACTCAAGTAGCTGGAATTACAGGTGTACGCCCCCACACCTGGTAATTTTTTTGTATTTTTAGTAGAGACAGGGTTTCACCATGTTGGCCAGGCTGGTCTTGAACTCCTGGCCTCAAGTGATCCACCTGCCTTTGCCTCCCTAAGTGCTGGGATTCCATGTGTGAGCCACCATGCCTGGCCTGCCTCTAGTACTTTAAAAATGTTGCTCCATGATCTGATTTGCATAATTTTTGACAATAAATCTTCTGTGATCATTATTTTTGTTCTTATATTTTATGTGATCTTTTCTTTTGGCAACTTCTAAAATTTTTCTTTTAAGCAGTTTGATTATTATGTACTTTGGTAGACTTCTTGTTCTTTGAGTTTATTATACTTCTTTGATTAATTTTCATAATATTTGAAAGATTTTCAGCCACTATTTTTTCAAATAGTTGTTTTTTCTTATCCTTTCTTTTATATATTTATTTATTTTATTATTATACTTTAAGTTCTAGGGTACATGTGCACAACGTGCAGGTTTGTTACATATGTATACCTGTGCCATGTTGGTGTGCTGCACCCATTAACTCGTCATTTACATGAGGTATATCTCCTAATGCTATCCCTCCCCCAACCCCCCACCCCACAACAGGCCCCAGTGTGTGATGTTCCCCTTCCTGTGTCCAAGTGTTCTCATTGTTCAATTCCCAACTATGAGTGAGAACATGCGGTGTTTGGTTTTGTGTCCTTGCGATAGTTTGCTGAGAATGATAGTTTCCAGCTTCATCCATGTCCCTACAAAGTACATGAACTCATCCTATTTTTATGGCTGCATAGTATTCCATGGTGTATATGTGCCACATTTTCTTAATCCAGTCTATGATTGATGGACATTTGGGTTGGTTCCAAGTCTGTGCTATTGTGAATAGTGCTCAATAAACATACGTGTGCATGTGTATCTTTATAGCAGCATGATTTACAATCCTTTGGATATATCCCCAGTAATGGGATGGCTGGATCAAATGGTATTTCTAGTTCTAGATCCTTGAGGAATCGCCACAGTCGTCCACAATGGTTGAAGTAGTTTACAGTCCCACCAACAGTGTAAAAGTGTTCCTATTTCTCCACATCGTGTCCAGCAGCTGTTGTTTCCTGACTTTTTCATGATCACCATTCTAACTGGTGTGAGATGGTATCTCATTGTGGTTTTGATTTGCATTTCTCTGATGGCCAGTGATGATGAGCATTTTTTCATGTGTCTGTTGGCTGCATAAATGTCTTCTTTTGAGAAGTGTCCATTCATATCCTTTGCCCACTTTTTGATGGGGTGGTTTGACTTTTTTTCTTGTAAATTTGTTTAAGTTCTTTTTAGATTCTGGATATTAGCCCTTTGTCAGAAGGGTAGATTGCAAAAATTTTCTCCCATTCTGTAAGTTGCCTGTTCACTCTGATGGTAGTTTCTTTTGCTGTGCAGAAGCTCTTTAGTTTAATTAGATCCCATTTGTCAATTTTGGCTTTTGTTGCCATTGCTTTTGGTGTTTTAGACATGAAGTCCTTGCCCATGCTGCTATGTCCTGAATGGTATTGCCTAAGTTTTCTTCTAGGGTTTTTATGGTTTTAGGTCTAACATTTAAGTCTTTAATCCATCTTGAATTAATTTTTGTGTAAAGTGTAAGGAAGGGATCCAGTTTCAGCTTTCTACATAGCTAGCCAGTTTTCCCAGCACCATTTATTAAATAGGGAATCCCTTCCCCGTTTCTTGTTTTTTCAGGTTTGTCAAAGATCAGATGGTTGTAGATGTGTGATATTATTTCTGTTCTGTTCCATTGGTCTATATCTCTCTTTTGGTACCAGTACCATGCTGTTTTGGTTACTGTAGCCTTGTAGTATAGTTTGAAGTCAGGTAGCATGATACCTTCAGCTTTGTTCTTTTGGGTTAGGATTGTCTTGGCAATGTGGGGTCTTTTTTGGTTCCATATGAACTTTAAAGTAGTTTTTTCCAATACTGTGAAGAAAATCATTGGTAGCTTGATGGGGATGGCATTGAATCTATAAATTACCTTGGGCAGTGTGGCCATTTTCACAATATTGATTCTTCCTATCCATGAACATGGAATGTTCATCCATTTGTTTGTGTCCTCTTTTATTTTGTTGAGCAGTGGTTTGTATTTCTCCTTGAAGAGGTCCTTCACATCCCTTGTAAGTTGGATTCCTAGGTATTTTATTCTCTTTGAAGCAATTGTGAATGGGAGTTCACTCATGATTTGACTCTCTGTCTGTTATTGGTGTATAGGAATGCTTGTGATTTTTGCACATTGATTTTGTATCCTGTGTTGAAGTTGCTTATCAGCTTAAGGAGATTTTGGGCTGAGATGATGGGGTTTTCTAAATATAGAATCATGTCATCTGCAAACAGGGACAATTTGACTTCTTCTTCTACTAATTGAATACCCTTTATTTCTTTCTCCTGCTTGATTGCCCTAGCCACTATGTTGAATAGGAGTGGTGAGAGAGGGCATCACTGTCTTGTGCCAGTTTTCAAAGGGAATGCTTCCAGTTTTTGCCCATTCAGTATGATATTGGCTGTGGGTTTGTCATAAATGGCCTTTATTATTTTGAGATATGTCCCATCAATGCCTAATTTATTGAGAGTTTTTATCATGAAGGGCTGTTGAGTTTTGTTGAAGGCCTTTTCTGCATCTATTGAGATAATCTGTGGTTTTTGTCTTTGATTCTGTTTAAATGATGGATTACGTTTATTGATTTGTGTGTGTTGAACCAGCCTTGCATCCCAGGGATGAAGCCCACTTGATCATGGTGGATAAGCTTTTTGATGTGCTGCTGAATTCGGTTTGCCAGTATTTTACTGAGGATTTTTTCATCGATGTTCATCAGGGATATTGGTCTAAAATTCTCTTTTTTTGTTGTGTCTCTGCCAGGCTTTTGTATCAGGATGATGCTGGCCTCATAAAATGAGTTAGGAAGGATTCCCTCTTTTTCTATTGATTGGAATAGTTTCAGAAGGAATGGTACCAGCTCCTCCTTGTACCTCTGATAGAATTCGGCTGTGAATACATCTGGTCCTGGACTTTTTTTGGTTAGTAGGCCATTAATTATTGCTTCAATTTCAGAACCTGTATTGGTCTATTCAGGGATTCAACTTCTTCCTGGTTTAGTCTTGTGAGAGTGTTTGTGTCCAGGAATTTATTCATTTCTTCTAGATTTTCTACTTTATTTGTGTAGAGGTGTTTATAGTGTTCTCTGATGGTAGTTTGTATTTCTGTGGGATCAGTGGTGATATCCCCTTTATCATTTTTTATTACATCTATTTGATTCTTCTCTCTTTTCTTTTTTATTAGTCTTGCTAGTGGTCTGTCAATTTTGTTGATCTTTTCAAAAAATCAGCTTCTGGATTCACTGATTTTTTGAAGGGTTTTTTGTGTCTCTATCTCCTTCATTTCTGCTCTGAGCTTAGTTATTTATTGCCTTCTGCTAGCTTTTAAATGTGTTCGCTTTTGTTTCTCTAGTTCTTTTAATTGTGATGTTAGGGTGTCAATTTTAGATCTTTCCTGCTTTCTCTTGTGGGCATTTAGTGCTATACATTTCCCTCTACACACTGCTTTAAATGTGTCCCAGAGATTCTGGTATGTTGTATCTTTGTTCTCATTGGTTTCAAAGAACATCTTTATTTCTGCCTTCATTTTGTTATGTACCCAGTAGTCATTCAGGAGCAGGTTGTTCAGTTTCCATGTAGTTGACCGGTTTTGATTGAGTTTCTTAATCCTGAGTTCTAGTTTGATTGCACTGTGGTCTGAGAGACAGTTTGTTATAATTTCTGTTCTTTTACATTTGCTGAGGAGTGCTTTACTTCCAACTATGTGGTCAATTTTGGAATAAGTGTGATGTGGTGCTGAGAAGAATGTATATTCTGTTGATTTGGGGTGGAGAGTTCTGTAGATGTCTATTAGATCCGCTTGGTGCAGAGTTGAGTTCAGTTCCTGGATATCCTTGTTAACTCTCTGTCTTGTGGATCTATCTAATGTTGACAGTGGAGTGTTGAAGTCTCCCATTATTATTGTATGGGAGTCTAAGTCTCTTTGTAGGTCTCTAAGGACTTTATGAATCTGGGTGCTCCTGTATTGGGTGCATATATATTTAGGATAGTTAGCTCTTCTTGTTGAATTGATCCCTTTACCATTATGTAATGGCCTTGTCTCTTTTGATCTTTGTTAATTTAAAGTCTGTTTTATCAGAGACTAGGATTGCAACCCCTGCTTTTTTTTTGTTTTCCATTTGCTTGGTAGATCTTCCTCCATCCCTTTATTTTGAGCCTATGTGTGTCTCTGCATGTGAGATGGGTCTCCTCAATACAGCACACTGATGGGTCTTGACTCTTTATCCAATTTTCCTGTCTGTGTCTTTTAATTGGAGCATTTGGCCCATTTACATTTAAGGTTAATATTGTTATGCATGAATTTGATCCTGTCGTTATGATGTTAGCTGGTTATTTTGCTTTTTAGTTGATGCAGTTTCTTCCTAGCATCGATGGTCTTTACAATTTGGCATGTTTTTGCAGTGGCTGGTACCGGTTGTTCCTTTCCATGTTTAGTGCTTCCTTCAGGATCTCTTGTAGGGCAGGCCTGGTGGTGACAAAATCTCTCAGCATTTGCTTGTCTATAAAGGATTTTATTTCTCCTTCACTTATGAAGCTTAGTTTGGCTGGATATGAAATTCGGGTTGAAAATTATTTTCTTTAAGAATGTTGAATATTGGCCCCCACTGTCTTCTGGCTTGTAAGAGTTTCTGCCGAGAGATCTGCTGTTAGTCTGATGGGCTTCCCTTTGTGGGTAACCTGACCTTTCTCTCTGACTGCCCTTAACATTTTTTCCTTCATTTCAACTTTGGTGAATCTGACAATTATGTGTCTTGGAGTTGCTCTTCTCGAGGAGTATCTTTGTGGCGTTCTCTGTATTTTCTGAATTTGAATGTTGGCCTCCCTCGCTAGGTTGGGGAAGTTCTCCTGGATAATATCCTGAAGAGTGTTTTCCAACTTGGTTCCATTCTCTTCGTCACTTTCAGGTACACCAATCAGATGTAGATTTGGTCTTTTCACATAGTCCCATATTTCTTGGAGGCTTTGTTCATTTCTTTTTACTCTGTTTTCTTTACACTTCTCTTCTCACTTCATTTCATTCATTTCATCTTCAGTCACTGATACCCTTTTTTCCAGTTGATCGAATCAGTTACTGAAGTTTGTGCATGCGTCACGTAGTTCTCGTGCCATGGTTTTCAGCTCCATCAGGTCATTTAAGGACTTCTCTATATTCTAGTTAGCCATTCGTCTAATCTTTTTTCAAGGTTTTTCGCTTCTTTGCAATGGGTTCGCACATCCTCCTTTATCTTGTATAAGTTTGATTTTCTGAAGCCTTCTTCTCTCAACTCGTCAAAGTCATTCTCTGTCCAGCTTTGTTCCATTGCTGGCGAGGAGCTGTGTTCCTTTGTAGGAGAAGAGGTGCTCTGATTTTTAGAATTTTCAGCTTTTCTGTTCTGGTTTCTCCCCATCTTTGTAGTTTTATCTACCTTTGGTCTTTGATGATGGTGATGTACAGATGGGGTTTTGGTGTGGATGTCCTTTCTGTTTGTTAGTTTTCCCTCTAACAGTCAGGACCCTCAGCTGCAGGTCTGTTGGAGTTTGCTGGAGGTCCAATCCAGACGCTGTTTGCCTGGGTATCACCAGCAGAGGCTGCAGAACAGAATATGGCAGAACAGCAAATGTTGCTGCCTGATCATTCCTCTGGAAGCTTCATCTCAGAGGGGCACCTGGCTGTGTGAGGTGTCAGTCGGCCCCTACTGGGAGGTGCCTCCCAGTTAGGCTACTCTGGGGTCAGGGACCCACTTGAGGAGGCAGTCTGTCCGTTCTCAGATCTCAAACTCTGTGCTGGGAGAACCACTACTCTCTTTAAAGCTATCAACAGGGACATTTAAGTCTGCAGAAGTTTCTGCTGCCTTTTGTTTGGCTATGCCCTGACCCCAGAGGTGGAGTCTACAGAGGCAGGTAGGCCTCTTTGAGCTGCATTGGGCTCCACCCAGTTCGAGCTTCCAGGCTGCTTTGTTTACCTACTCAAGCCTCAGCAATGGCAGGCACCCCTCCCCAGCCTCTCTGCTGCCTTGCAGTTCAATCTCAGACTGCTGTACTAGCAATGAGTGAGGCTCTGTGGGCATGGGACCCTCCGAGACAGGTGCGGGATATAATCTCCTGGTGTGCCATTTGCTAGGACTGTTGGAAAAGGGCAGTATTAGGGTGGGAGTGACCCGATTTTCTTTGTGCCGTCTGTCACAGCTTCCCTTGGCTAGGAAAGTGAATCCCCTGACCTCTTGCGCTTTGGCTCATGCTCAGTGGTCTGCACCCACTGTCCTGCACCCACTGTCTGACATGTCCCAGTGAGATGAACCCAGTATGTCAGTTGGAAATACAGAAATCACCCATCTTCTGCATTGCTCACACTGGGAACTGTAGACTGCAGCTGTTCCTATTTGGCCATCTTCTCTTATCCTCTCTTTCTTCCCCTTCAGGGACTCTATCACAAGCACATAAGACATTTCAAATGAATTCATGGTTCGTTGATGCTTTGTTCATTCTTTTCTTATTTCGCTCCTTGTTTTATTTTGTTTTCCTATTCCTGTGTCTTTAAATTTACTAATCTCTTCTTCTGCAGTGTCCAATCTGCCGTTAATCCCATCTGGTGTACTTTTCATGTCCCACAGTATAATTTTCCTTTGTAGAAGGTCAATTTCAGTCTATTTTCTTTAATATCTCTACTTAGCAAGTTTTATCTTTCCTCTAGCTTTTGAAATAAGGAATGTAGTTAAAAATAACTGTTGTAATGTCTTTGCTACTCATTCTGTCACCTGCTTCATTTCTTGACCAGCTGCTCCCCACAAGCATACACTGGTCAGTTCTCTGCCGGGTTCTTCCATTGTGCAGCCCTCTGGCTGCTGTGTCATCCTTATGCTCCAAGCTTCATCTCTTGATCTTAGGGAGATGGCTGGAGCCCGCCTCAGCTCTTCTCTCTACATTGCAGTGTCTCTTTAGATGGTAAACTGTGGCAATCATAGGGCCCACCTTGTTTGTTTCTCATCTGTCAGTGATCACTGTCCTTGGTTTCCTGATGTCTAGGGTCTTGAAAACTGTTGTTTCATATACTTTGTTCAGTGTTTCAGTTTATTCAGTTGAGAGGGAAAATCTGGTCTCTTTTACTCCATATAGGCTGGAACCTGAAGTCAATAAGTATATCTCCAATTGATATAATTTCTTGAAAATATACTTGCACAGCAAGACTGGTCAAAGGTAAAGCCAGCTGGGCACAGTGGCTCATGCCTGTAATCCCAGCACTTTGGGAGGCCCAGGTGGGCGGATCACCTGAGTTCAGGAGTTTGAGGCCAGCCTGACCAACATGGTGAAACCCCATCTCTACTAAAAATACAAAAATTAGCCTGGCATGGTGGTGGGCGCCTGTGTTCCCGACTACTTGGGAGGCTGAGGCAGGAAAATCGCTTGAACCCAGGAGGGCTTGGTTGCAGTGAGCTGATATTGTGCCACTGCACTGCTGGGCAACAAGCGCAAAACTCCATCTCAAAAAAAACAAAAAAAAAGTAAAGCCTTTGCTTCAACAGCATCATCTTTCATTCCACCCTGGAAGTGGAGCCTCTCTTTCGTTTTACGATGACTTTGTTTTTGAATGAATAAAACAATTGGCAATGAGCCTATTTAAATTATTCCTGTTTTAAAATGATTGTAGATTTCATTATTTCATACTTTGTCACTTTTTTTTTCCCAACACTGTCTTAGCTAATATTATTTCAAAAAATCTGGTTTAGAGGAAGAGATTTGAAAACATAGTATAATTAACCGTTGTTTGAGTTCAGAAGGAAAAAAGTATGTTAATCCTAATATTTCAGCAAAGAACATTTAATCTATGCATTTTAAAAAATAAGATGTACGTGTTCTTTCTGGTAATCTTACATTAAAACCATGGATATTTATGTCAGCCATTTGTGTAATAGGCTAACATATATAATTTATTGATAAAGTCAGATTAATGATCCCTTTATGTGTCAAGCTTTATAAACTCTCTTAACTACTTTTTGCTGCTTTAGGAAGATGAATAGGCTTCCTAAAAGTAGAAGTTTACTCAGGTGGGCTAAAGAACATAAATTCTATTGACTCATATTGCAGGTAGAGAAACCAGCCCTTTCTTAAATGAGATTTTATTTTGTATGTTCTTTTATAGGTATGAATAGAAAAAGACTGTTATTCAAGGAATTATGCATAAAATATTTTCAGTTGAATTCTAATGGGTGGAGTTGATGTGCAGTTTGTCATGAAGAATATTTTTTATTGACAGATAATCTAGATAATGTGACCTTATGCTTAGCCACTGCTTAACTTACTAAGCTTCTTGCCTGGTGTATATTTTACTTAATCTTTTAACAGAATGCACTTCCAAATGGACATAAGCATTTAGATATTTGACTAAGAGAGTTAAACAACAACATTTGATAATTAAATCTTTCTAATAGTAGTATTTTAAAATATTTTAAAATTTGCTTGCTTTTAAAATACTTTTACTTTTTTACAGAAATAGAGGTTTTAAAATCTTTTATATTTGTCAAATGATTGCTGTTAAAGCTTTGTCTGAGTATTGTCATTTTTTCTTAATTGTTGGTGCTTTTAATTTTTTTTTTTCTTTGTTGAGACGGAGTCTCGCTCTTTCACCCAGGCTGGAGTTCAGTGGTGTGATCTTGGCTCACTACAAGCTCCACCTCCTGGGTTCAGGCCATCCTCCTGCCTCAGCCTCCTGAGTAGCTGGGACTACAGGCGCCCGCCACCAGGCCCGGCTAATTTTTTTGTATTTTTCGTAGAGACGGGGTTTCACCGTGTTAGCCAGGATGGTCTCGATTGCCTGACCTCATGATCGGCCCGCCTCGGCCTCCCAAAGTGCTGGGATTACAGGTGTGAGCCACCGCGCCTGGTGCTTTTAATTTTAAAAGTACATTTTATAATCTATTGCCATGCCAGAAACCTCTCAGGCAGAATTTTAGATAAGTTCTTTTTTAAAGTTTCTTGTGGTCCAGTCTTTATAGAAAATTTTCAGAATTGAAGAACTATGTGTTGGTCAGAGTGATCTGTTAGTCAGTCTATCAGATTTTTAAAAATATTCAACACGATGATGTCTTGGAACTAGTTTTTTGAGGTAATATTTATCTAGTTATTCGGCGCACTATAGCAACAGGCTCCTGGGTTTCTGTTTATGAAGTCAACCTGAAATAGCCTGGAAACCAAAACATCTGATGATAGAGGCTGTTCTTTGCCTAGATGTTCCGTATTAGGTCTCGACCCTGAGTCTCAAGATACCAAGTTGAATCCACTAAGAAGTTCTAGTGAAGCACTTTCCCGTTTTTCAAAACATACCTTCCATTCTTACCATGATGGTGCATTCAGCTTCTTGACTTCTCATTATGTGGTAGTGCTGTCACAACATAGGACACAGGCCGTGTCTGGGGGGGTTGGATTACCTACCACAGAGCATCTACAGTGGTGTCCAAAGTGGAGTTTGTGCATTTCCATGCATTCATAAAGTAAGTCGTTGGACTATGTGAAGAAACTATTAGAATTTGTATTTATATTTATTGTTATGATTTTTAAAGTCTTTGTTTTGTCTGTATATGTCATTGAGTAGTATATATGTAGCTTATAAATAATTAAATACACATATACGGGGTATAGATGGTCAAATTTTGTTTTTACTAATGGTAGTATATGATCAAAAAAATTTCAAGAGCAGTTAAGACTCATGTGGAGCATCTGGACAAGGGTTTGATTCTGGGATCTCCCGTTTCCTCTGTCAGTGAGCTTCGTGCTGTGTAAAATTTGGGTGTCTGTGTCTGTGGGTTTTTCTTTTGAGAAGATTCATAGCTCTCACCAGATTCTCAAAGGAGTCTTTGGCCCTAATGAGAAAATTACTTATCTGGGATCTCTGGGCTGCAGCCACTGAAGCTTGTTTTGGTAGGATTATATCTTGTTTAAAGATCACTTCCTAGGCTAAATGAAATGGTGCTTTATTTGAAAAATAAAACTTATAATTAGATATGTATTCCCTTTAACAAGGTAAAGTTTTATTAATATGAATAGCTGAGAAACTGTAGCCAAGATTGTTGTCATCTTCTCATAACCATGCGTGACAGGCTGGTGTCTGCATTAACCTTTTTAAAAAAGCTGTTTTATTGTATGTTTTCATTAATTGTCTACCTTTGAAAAATATTTTGGTATATTATTGCCTTTCAATTTCAAACACATTTGTCCTGGAAAGAAGTGGATACAGAAGAGCTACTTTTGAGATCTCCTGTTTTTATGACAATGTTTATATTTGATTTTTCTGTTGTCTCTCTAAGCCGCTTTTGTAGAGGCTATCTGTAGTAGATGATGCCATTGCATTGGAGTGAGGATGAGAGTTCAGTTCATAGGTCAACTGATAATGTAAAACTGAGTATAGTCAAAGTTATTCTTGAAATCACCCATAAAAATCCTTAAATCACCCTTAAAATATGAGGTACATAATTTTGTTTATACAATTTTATAGACAATTATTATTTCTTCTCATTCTTTGTAGTTTAAATTTTATATGGCCCCCAAGTAGCTCTATCCTTTCTTCCTTGAAGAATGTTGACATTCCCAGTATCTGTCACTTGACCAATGCCTGAGTGATGTTTATTTATCTATCAGTGGTCAGAAAAATCCTACCATTCATGTATTTTTTCCAATAAATACTGGACCTGGCCATGTGCTCATTTAATATAATGATTATTTAAACTATTTTTAAGTAAAAAGACTTAAAAATGTGTATAGATGAATTTAAGTAACTTCAATGCATACATTATGTCATCCTACTGTATTTCCTGCTTTGCCTTTTTACCCTACAAACCTATAAGCATTAAACTCAGATTAACAATTTTTTATGGAAGGAAATTATGTATTCATTTATGTAATACGTATTAAGTGTGTATGACATTATTCTGGGCACTGGGATTATAGGGGTGAAACAAAGTTCCTGTTCTTACAGAACCTGCATTCTAGTGGGGAAAACAGGCAATAGATAAGCCAAAAAGAAAAAAAAATTAGTTGATGTGTGCTATGAAGAGTCATAATTAGTATAGAAGGCCATGGAAGGTCCAGCTGTTTTAGATAGGGGAGTCAGAGGTTTCCTCTCTGAGGAGATGGCATTTGCCCAGAGACCCGACTAAAGAGATGGGACGGGCAGTTCCTCCAGAGGGCAGCAGCAGAGGAGGCGTAAGGATGTTCTCAGGCATCTTTTTCATCGTGACTCTTGCTTCCTGTGATCAGTTACAGCCTTCCTGTCTCAGCAGAGCATGCAGTCAGCCATCCTACCCATGTAAGCAGCACGAGAGCTTGATTTTTAATGTAAGCGTGACTTCCATCGGACGTCAAAGGGCATTCATTCTGACCTCATTACTCATCACTTGCAAGTGACTGTGGCGTGTATGTGAAGCAGGTTAGGGCTGGCTTGAGGCTGTCCCACTAGATGATAGTTACATATTTTAAACTAGGATTTATTCATTACAGCATCTCATGTAACAGAAGAGAGAAAGTCCATAGAATTCTGTCTAACTTGTACTTTACTTTTAGCACTGTCTTAACCTGATTTCATTAAGGGCTATTTTATTTATTTTTAACAGGAATCACTAGATTTGATCTACTTGGCGACTTTGGAAGGTTTAATTGGCTGGGAAATTTCTATATTGTATTATCCTACAATTTGCTTTTTGCTATTGTGACAACATTGTGTCTGGTCCGAAAATTCACCTCTGCAGTTCGAGAAGAACTTTTCAAGGCCCTAGGTAATCCTGAGGTTTATGGGTATTTTTTCCTTTTCTACTAAATAATAAGTTCGACATTTGAGTTAATATTACATTTTCAGCTATTTAGTTTCCTAAATTTGTAAAACCTTAGAGGTCAAGTTATTGATCTGCTACTTTGTGCAAAATTACTTCATTAAGCCTTAGCTTCATTATCTGTAATATAGTGATAGTATCGTCTTCCTTTTAGGGTTTTTGTGAAGATCAACTGAAATAATTCTCATAAGATCCTTAGCATAGTGCCTGGCACATCATAAGAACTCAGTAAATATTAGCCCCTTTATTATGACGATTTGTGGTCATGGTGGTGGTGAGGATGATATGATGTTAAAAGCTTATTCCTTGGTAATAATACCTTTTAGTTAAAGCTTTTTTGAGGCTTGGATTTTACAAGTATTAGGCTAACCCATAAGTTTCTTCAGTAAGCCAAATAATAAATTCAAGGTGAAAATGTTAGCATTCTTGGCACTGATATAATAGAAGAGAGGGGATTTACTATTATGTATTCCAAGAGTCACATGTATTGTAATGGTGTTAAAAACTGGTAGGTTTAGCTAAAGGGTACAAACATAACCTATGAATGTATTTTTTATGCTTATTTCCACATTAGTGCTAAACATGTCAAGTTTTTTACTTTAAGAATGCCAGGACAAAGTAAATGATCTTGGTTTGGGGGGTGGGGTTGTAATTTTATGACAGAAGAAGGGAAAGGCAGTGACTTCTTGTAGAAAATTATTAAAACTCCTGACATTAGCTCATTCACCTGAGTTGACATCATTCGAATGCGTATGACTCCATATTGGGGCTTTTAGCTATTGCAAAAGGCCACATATTGATGGATTCATTAAGGTCCAGTTTTCAGATAACTTAAACTATATGAGCAGCAATAAAGCTTCTCACATCACCAGGCCTTTCCAACCTTGATGTTTGAGAGGGTGACCTTTGGGAGGCACAGAAGATTTCAGATGAGCTGGCCATGTGTCTTTCACTTTGCATATGCCCGGGAGGGGACGGCTCATCAAATGTTGGCCTGACAGGAAACAGTCACAGCTCATCTCAGCTGACGTGCCAGATAATTTATACCTTTTAATGCTTAGGGTTAATAAAGCTGGCCCAACTTGAAGTGGGAATCAAACAGTCCTTTTTATCAGATGTCTAGCATTAAAACTTAATTTTTAAGCCTGTTACAATATCAGCAAGATTAGTTAGCCATGGTCTCAGATACATTTCCACCTTCCATTCACTAAATGAGATGGTTGCAAATGGACTGTTGTAAGTTTAGCTTTTGAATTAGGTATTCTGGACATCATTTTGCTAAGAAAGCCTTTGTTAAAGTAATAAAACATAACTTAACCTGATATAAAAGGCCTTATATGCATGTCAGTTCATTGACCATAGGAGAGAGTAGAATGAGCAAGAGTTGTATAAAACTACCTAATAGATACATTTACTTTTCTTCCCAAATGTTTTTCAGTATTCTTTGGGGTGCTCTAAGGGGCAATTTATACATAGAAAAAGAGTCTTATTAAGTATATGTAATGTTTGAATGATCTGAGATCTTAATAAGGATTTCACTGAGACTGGTAATTTGGTTGTGAAGTAGCTAGCCCCTTTCTTTTTTTTTCTTCCTTTTTTTGTAGAGTTTTCTTTTTCCCCTCTGCTACTCCACCCATTGATAATAATAGTACCCATCTCAGAGAATATCTAGCACATACTAAACACTAGAAGTTTAGCTGGTGACGGTGGTAATGGACGAGATGTTTTCTGGAGTTGTCTGCAGAAGAGGGACATCAGAGTTTCTCAGAATGTATAACCAACGTGACCCCCAAGTGGTAGATGTGAACTCCAATAATCTATCCTAAAAGGGGGACTTCATTTCAGCTTAGTCGGTGGATACCGCATCGATCATCTGTCTTCACTCAGTCCCTTCTCTAACAAGCTTTATTTTAGCACACTTCCTCAACTCCAACAGCTGTGGGTTCCTATTGTCATTCCTGGGACCAGACCATGTTTTGTCTTGGATTGATTTCTTTTTTTCCTTCCCATTCAGACGTAGAGAGGCTCAGT
Source organism: Macaca fascicularis (assembly GCF_037993035.2). Taxonomy (NCBI): domain Eukaryota; kingdom Metazoa; phylum Chordata; class Mammalia; order Primates; family Cercopithecidae; genus Macaca; species Macaca fascicularis. The sequence goes on along the minus strand of NC_088377.1, from coordinate 197,985,393 downwards.
TTTACCTTTTCTTTCATTAAGATATGCAGGTGACAGAAAGATTTTGGAGTGCGATATTAGTTTATGAGTGATGTGAAACTGCCTAATAGGTCAGTTACCATGTGAAATTTTAGGGAGAAAAGTCTTTTCCAAGTAAGTTGTTGAGATGCCAGAAAGGTCTGAGCTTCATGATAAGTATTTTCTCAACATCTGTTCTGTGGAAGTGCTGCTGTGTATGGTCATAGGCCACATAGTGATCGTTTGGTCAGTAACGGATCACTTGCCCGTGTGACAGACCACAGAGATGACAGTGGAGCTGAGCAGTTTCTGTCACCTAGTGACCTGGTAGCTGTTGTAATGTCCTGGCACAATGTGTCACTTTTCTAGGTTTAGATATTTTTAGATGCACAAATATTTACCATTGTGCCAGAGTTGCCTACAGTACTCAGTACAGTAACATGCTGTCTGGTTTGTAACTTAGGAGCAATAGGCCATACCCTACAGCCTAGGTATGTTGTGGGCTGTGCCCCCTGGGTGTGTGTAGATATACTCTGTGATGGTATCACAGTGACCAGTTGACAACCCATGTCTCCGAGTGTATTCCTGTTGTTCAGCAACACCTGACTGTGTTCCTGTATGTCATTGTCTTTCGTTTTCATTAAAGTACTTGAAGCTCCGGTGCCACAGAAGCTCTTACGTTTTCTTCTCCCTGTGAGAGTGCAGTGTTGGTCTGTGCAGTGTTGGTGTCAGATATATCACGTAAATAATTGTTATATGATACAGAGAGAAATAAATGTAACTTTAAAAGATAGTGATAATTTTGTATTCTGTGAAATACCTTTAGGTAGTGAGATACTATTTATGTTCAATTTATTCTTTTGTCATTTCTTTCTTTTTTGGTAATGTTTTCCATTCTTTTCTTTTTAATTACATGTTAATATTTTGGTGTGGCTTTCCCTACATTTTCCTGCATATGTGTGTGTGTGTGTTATTTTACTTTATTTGAAATTGTTTTGAGACAGGGTCTCACTGTGTCACCCAGGCTGGAGTGCAGTGGTGTGATCACATCTCACTGCAGCCACAACCTGCTAAGCTCAGGCGGTTCTCCCGTCTCAGCCTCCCGCAGTGCTGGGGTTATAGGCATGAGCCACTGCAACCAGCTAATTTTTGTGTTTTTCATGAAGATGGGGTTTCACATTGTCGCCCAGGCCTGCCTCAAACCCCTCAGCTCAAATGATCCTTCCACCTCAGCCTCCTGAAGTGCTGGGATGACAGACGTGAGCCACCATGCCCAGCCTGTGTGCGTGTATTTTAAAATGAAAGTGGGAACCTGTCTGTCTCGGGTTAGGTTCCCTGAGAAGCACACTTTAGATGGGAATCCGCTTGCCAGGAAGAGGTTTGTTAGCCGGGTTGGGGAAACGGAAGAGGAAGGGGCTGTGCAGAGAGAGGAATTGTGTCATGATGCAGTCACACTAGAAGCCTCCGCTGGCCCTCGGGGATGTTGTGACTTTGATGACCCTTCAGAGCTCCACTGAACTGAGGAGAAGCGGGCAGGCTCTTAGGACCCTCACGTGCTATCCTGGAAGGGGCAGGACTTCCCTCCCTGCAGCTGTCTTCAGCTGAGGCCATCCTCAGAGGGAAGTTGCCAGTAGGGAGAAGAAATCTTTCATTCCTCAGGGGGATCTGGCCAGCACCTCACAGCTTCCCAAGTAAAACTGAGCTTTGTAAATCTCTTCTCCCTACCCTAACCCTTTCCCAGCCACTCAACAATATATCATTTCTCACCATTTTCTTAATTTTTTTGCAGGGCTTCATAAACTTCATTTATCAAATACTTCAAGGGATTCAGAAACAGCCAAGCCTTCTGTAAATGGGCATCAGAAAGCACTGTGAGATGCACAGACGGCGTCTTCTACAACCAAGAGACCTGAGAACTCCAGACTCATGACATTCCTGTCCCACGTAGAAGCATTTCCATTTCAACCTTGGCTCCTCTTCAGAACCTAGACCTATCAGTGCCATTTTTTTTCATAGTCTACAAAGAACTTGGCTATGGCTGATCTTTTTTTAAATTTAACTTTCTGATAGACCCTGTAGTTTCCAGTTAAATGCAGATTCCTTAGAGCCGTATAGAACAGCGCATTCTTCTGTAGACATTTTCTCATATCGGTAAACAGTCATCCATATGAAAAAATTGTTTTCACCTGATACGAAAATGTTAGAAAAGCAAACTCTGGGACTTATAAAGATTTACTTAAATCCCATTATATACTTTATTCAGAATGTAGAAGCCAACCTGAAATGCATCCTTGGTACTAAGTGAAGCTTCTTCAGAAAATGCATTTTTCAAATGCAATAGGAACTGTTTGTAGATATCATCATTGCAGTGTGTGTTGGAGCTGTAATGGTTGCAGTTATGTTTCTTATTTCCCTAAAAGCAAAAAGCATAGTTTCTGATTTATGTTACAGAATGATACTGATTAGACTTTGAGCCAAGAGGAAAATACTAAATTCTTTTAAACCTGGAGCCTTAGAGAGCCACAGGAATATCTTCTGTTGTACAGTCTAATAAGCTATGGTAGGAAGTATCACGTAATCACAGTTTAATGACAGTTTATGTATATAATTCAGTATTACCTCTGATAACATAGTTGCCAGTGTTTAATACACTTGTAACTTGGATTTTTGCCTTATAGGCTATATGTATACGCAGTTTTTTAAAGCATTTTTTTCAAAGATCACTTAATTCCCCGTGCTTCTGTAATGCTTATGAAAACTATAAATGGCGAGTGGTGGAACTCCTCCTTTCCTCATAGTCCTCAGGCTTTGGTTACTTTTGCATATGCCATTTGAAGCCTCCAACTTTTACCAGTTTAACATCCAAAGTTCACAGCATCACCATTCATGGTGTAAGAACAGTTTTGCAGTATAACACGATCTGATAATCATTCAGTTATTCAATTGTAAATAATTACTGGGATGGTTTCTTGGCTTTAAGTCTACTGAATAAAATCTATGAAATTGTACTCTGTGTTAACCATCCACTAGGATAGAATACCGGAAACTGTGCATGCAAAAATACGAGATGGGTCCATTTGTACACAATTCGTAGTTATGCAATCTACTATATAAATATGTTCACATGCACTATGTGTATGAAAATAGATTGTCTGTGTTCAGACGAAAGTAAAACATTTTTTTCAAATTGTTAAATTTAAAGGTTTTCTGGGAGAAATTTATGAAAAACAGGCTGTGTCTATTTGACATCAGAAATTTCCACTTAAACCAAAATAATGAGAAACTTTATTCTGTATATTTATAACCTTCGTTGAGTATACTTCCCCCTTATTTATACCTCTGCATTTTCTTCTGCGCTTCACATCTTTCTAAAATGCAGCTTGGTTTTAAAATAAAAGAACATTCATTTTGTGATTCTAAACAACCTTCAGTAAATACCACCAGTATGGTACTGGTGAATTTCTCAGCATAAAATCGACATACCTAAAAAGTTAATAAAATTCAGCTGTTTTCCAATTTCATTGTTATGCCTATTGAAGTATTAACAGCAAGGTTTCATTTTTAGTGAAACTTGGAATCCGTACTTTGAGCAGACGAAGTCAAGGGAAGAACAGAAAGAAACTCAGGAGTAGAGTAATGTCATTTTTCGCTTGCACCACTTTCAGGGCACATCCAAAGAGTTCCTAGATACTTGTAAAATGTCTGAAAACTTTTAAGTAATAAACTTTTCAATGTTTAGCTCAACTTTTTGTTCATTTGGAAGTTTCTCTCCATCCAAGGACTTAAGCCAGTTTTGGATTTGTAAGCCCAGAGTACAGTACACTTCCTGGAGGCATCGTCACTGCTGTTGAAACAAAGAATGTGCATGGGGTGGAAGGACGGCTTCGAACCTCTGGACTCAGCCTTGAGAACACACACAGATTGTTACAGCCCTGGGCTGCTGCGTAATCACAGTTCCTCGAGCCTCTTCCAGAGCCCATGCCCAAGCTCTGCCTCTCCAGAGACTGACTCCAAATGCAGGAGCTTCCACTGGACCTAGGTTGGAGGCTGCTTTGTATGGCAGACTCCAGAAATGGATGCCAGAATACAGAGGCCAAACGTTCTGAGTCCTGGTAAGGACAGTCGCTCTGGGGGTCTTCATTTTACTGCAGTTCCTGCGTGCCAGTGCAAGGAGATAGACCCTGGAAGGCAGAGCTGCAGATGCTCATCATCGGGTCAATTCTGGAGCTACAGTTTTGTTTCTGACTGGATGGGGATGCACCGGTGACTATATCAAATCAAACAGTCCTTTTCTTCTCTCTCCTTTAGTATCGATTTTAAAGTGCATTAGGCACTATGGTTTCAGAGTTTCTTGGGGAAACTTTGCAGATTCGTATTCATTGGTTCTGCGATACTTAAATAAATTATTTTACAATTACACGTTTTCAGATTATAACATTTGTATTAATTTTTACTGATTTTCCAAGATACTTCTTAGATTTGCTATTTACGTAGCTTTATGTACATTCTCTGTAAAAATAGAGCTCTAAGTATGAGACTTTACATGAAAATTGTACACACACATACACTAATGTTAGTTCCTTAAATTGCTGCACTAAGGTGCTGGTTAGTAGGGATGGATGGAGCCTCTGGCGTTTTGCTTGCACATGCATTAAAGGCTCATGTGTACCTGCTCTCAGCGGCAATGCAGCCTTCCCACACTTTGCTGGGTGCCCATGGCTCTCCCTGCAGTCTCAGTGAAGGCCTTGTCTGCCAGGGACACAGGTTTTCATCATGTACAGGCTCTTATGTGCTTGTTTTGTTGGTAGCACGTTACTTAATGCACAAAGGCAGATTTTTTTTTTTTTTTTTTTGAGGCAGAGTCTCGCTCTGTCGCCCAGGCTGGAGTGCAGTGGCCAGATCTCAGCTCACTGCAAGCTCCGCCTCCCGGGTTCACACCATTCTCCTGCCTCAGCCTCCCGAGTACCTGGGACTACAGGCGCCCGCCACCTCGCCCGGCTAGTTTTTTTTGTATTTTTTAGTAGAGACGGGGTTTCACCGTGTTAGCCAGGATGGTCTCGATCTCCTGACCTCGTGATCCGCCCGTCTCGGCCTCCCAAAGTGCTGGGATTACAGGCTTGAGCCACCGTGCCCGGCCAAAGGCAGAATTATTATAGGTTTTTTAAAAAATGTGAACATAGATGCAGCACCTACTTTTTAAACTTGAAAAAACTGGTATAATGTTAACTTTTAAAAGTAAGGTTTGGACACACTAGTAAACTAGTAAACATTTTTGTTTACAGATTGTTTTGTTTACACATTGTTATCTCTTGTTTCGATGAGATACTTTTAGTGTGACTTTAAAATGTCTTAGAAATTAAAGTTTTACAAAAAGTGATTTCATATTTGGTTTATAAGCATTTATATGTGGGGCTTATACTTCTGTTTTTTCCATCTTAAATACCTTCATGGCTAAAACTTAAGGGAATTTGTAGGCTAATTCCATTTCAGTTTTATACAGGGCAGTAATAATTCTGATGAATGCTGAATTAAGGAAGAAATGGATATTTTCTTTCTCTGTTGTGCAGTTATTGGTAGATCAATTTCTTATAACCCAAAATGTAGCATCAATAATTGATAGCATGTATTTTATTTAATTACTTGAATTATTTAGACTTGTTTGATTTCTCTAATTTTTTCCATAAAAGGACTGAACAGCACCTACTTGTGGTCTGGGCAGCTTATCCCAGAGTTCTTGGAAGAATTAATGCTGTTAGCATCTGGTTAATTTACTGGCAGACAGAGACCTACTCGTCAGTGGCTTTCAACTCTTTGACCACAGTAAGAGATAACCCATTACACACATACACTCTCTCTCTCTCTCTCTCTCTCTCTCTCTCTCTCTCTCTCTCTCTCTGATACATATAAGCAAAAATGTAACAAGACAGTACCCATTTTTCCTAAGTGTGCATGCTGGCACCTTCTGTTTTAGTTATTTTTAAAAATACTAGACAGACACTAAGTTACCTTGTGGCCTCCTAATAGATGGCAAACTTCAGTTTGAAAAGCATCCCTTTGGATTGTGGTTTGAAAGAAGAAATAATACAAAGACCTTTTTGGAGTATTTTTTGTTTTTTTGGTTTTTGAATATTGTTTAGGTAAAAATTATTGCTGCAAATATCACTGAAGCAAAAGTAGTGTGTATGCAAATTACCTGTTGCATTGTACAAAATAGAAGTTCCTAAAACTAACAAATAGACAAAATTTCAAAACTTGGTGATTGATCCATATGTCTTGAAGGAACATTAGGCAGTAAACTTAGCTTTTCAAGAGAAGTTATTCAGCTTCCAATTCTGTGTTCTTTGATTCGGAGACATTTTTCTCCAAGGTTAACTGTAATCAAATAGGAACTTCAGACAAAGCCTCATTATTCTTGGTTATAGTGTTCTGCTGTTACTTCTAAAAGTGCTACAGAAGTCAAGTTCATGAGCCTGGATTAAGAACAGCAGGGCGGCCCTGATGTTGTGAGTGGCTGTAGAGGACCAGAGCGATGTAGGAGAATCTATCATGTCTGAGCGTGAGGAGGTGGAGAGTCACCTGTGGGCTGTGGATCTGAGAACTGAGGTTTTATCACTTACTAGAACCGTTTTGTGGCTGTTCTAATATTTTCTCCTTTGCTTTCCTTTCCCTTTGAAAAGCTGTTATTGGATGAACGATGCTGCCTACAAACACTGACGCTTCAGAACCAAGCACATTTGTTACTGCTGTAGCTAGTTATAGTGATTCTGCAGCTTTTCTTTTACAGCATCTTGAAGTCATCCACTGTTTTTCTGTGTGGACTTCACAGTAGAATCAGAGAACTAAGTGACAAGTGGAGCGTTGTCCGTCTCCTCCTGCTCACTTCCTCCTCGCCACCTCTCTAGCCTAGCTTTCCTTCAGTCTGAAGAGTGATTTACTTTTTCTTTTCTTTTTAGTCTTTACTGTGGAATCTCATCAAAGACTTGGAAGCAGGGGTGGTGAGAGGGGCCTGGGGTGTGGTGTGGAGGGTCGAGTGCTCTGTGGTCCCACAGTCACCCCCAGGACCACCATGCGAAGCAGAAAATACACACCTGTATTTTACAGATAAGGAACGCCACTCAGAAAGCTGCAGACATTTGCCTGGGGTCACACTCATAGTGGGCAGATGAACTGGATGGAAATACAGGCCAGTACAACCGCAGTCTCATTTTTTCTTTGTTTTAGGTTTTCAGTTTCTTTTTCAGTCATGTGCCTTACAGTTCTATTACCTGGTTGGTAAAGATTGATGACAGGTATCCTCATTCTAGATTATAACCTTTATTCTTATCAAATGCCTCCAGTCCCACAATTCTCTAAGAATTCTCTTTCTGGACTTGATACTGGTTTAATGATTTCCCCCAGCTCGTGGAATGGTAGGCTCCTAATTAAGTGGATTTAAAGGCAAAAAGGGATGTGTGAGAAGGCACAAGAAGTGGCTTCATCTTGCAAGGTGACTTCCAGACAACTGGGTTACAACCTGTTAAAATAAGGGAGGAACGGCCGCATCCCGTAGGGACTGCGGTAGCTGACCGGGAAGCCACAATGAGGGCAGCAGACAGGGCTCTCCCTGTCCGCCGAGTCCTCCCATGAACTCATGTTTCTGAAGGCCCCACTCTTTCTTGGTCAGTGTCCCAATTTTCATAGAAGAGACCTGATGAGGCTGTGGAGTAATTGTGTAAAAGCTTGCATTGTTTTCATGACTTGACCTGACAATGTGTCATTATCTTCAAATTGTCCAGAGAAGCAGCTACTTCACTCGGGTCCTTTTTATGGTTCTGTGGTTGCAACTTGGTCTCCCAAGCCTTCCATGGGCGTGCCATTCCATGGCCACTTTTCAGTAAGAAAATTACCTGATTTTCTGTTAACTGTCACAGGCTGCCCTGGACTACTCTCAGCACTCATGGGATTTTCACGACCCTCATCCTCAGTGAAGTCAGATGACCATTCCTGCCTTTCATCCCACCGATTTTCCTGAGTATCTGTTGCCTACAACTAACACTAGTTCCTGCGTCAGTAAAGTACTGCACTAGTTGCAAAGAATAGAAATGGACTCTGCCAACATAAGCAGGAAAGGCGTTCATGGCATGGCTCACGGATGTCATGAGAAAGCCCCGGAAGAAGTGTTGGGCACAGCCCTAGGCACAGCCTTTCCTGGGCTCTTCCCATCACTGAATGATCCGTGTATCTCCGGGACTGTCCCTCCCTCTAGATCCAAAGTTTGGGGCAGCAGAATCGGACTGCCCCGGCCTTTGACACATGCCAGTGCTTTGCCTGTCACAATATAGGGAGAGAAATGTCAGCTTACAGAAAATTGAGGTTCTGTGATTCAGTTTCCCTCTGCTCTCTTACAATAAAAGTGCTTACTCATTGTTTAAAGCATTCTCCAAATTAGTCTCCAAATTTTTTGATGGTATACATCATTAAAAAATGTTTGAGCACACCACAATACATGCATATTTATTCATAACTGATACATATGTAGCTATGTAATGTGTACATCACAAAACACATGAGAGTATTTTTTCTAAGGAATGAGATAAAAATAGAAATGTTGGTACTTCTCACCTTAGACGCTGGGTTATTCTGAGCGTGTGCCATGTGTACACCCACTTGGCTTCTTCCCCTTAGGCCCACACCCTGCCCTTTCCTTGCCCCTTGTAGTTACCTGTGGCGGGAGTGATGAGCGCCACTTCCAAGCGTGGCCTGGAACAATGTCCTCCTGCCCCTCCACCAGCAGTGGGAGGATTCACTGGGGACTCTGGGGCAAAGGAGACTGTGTCACAAGACAAAAGGGAGCCAGGGTCACACGTGGCCGACCCTCACCCTGCCTCACCCCACGGCTGACATGGGTTGGACACCTCAGAAATCATGTGTCTTCAGCGAGCCACTGAGATTTGGGGCTTTACCTGTTACTTGGCTAGGGTTAACCTAACTGATAAGACTGTAACTGGTTACTGTAAATAACCAAGCTTCCAGTAATAGTAAACCAGTGACAAAAACAATTCTTATCCAAAAAGGTTCACATTTTTTTAATGTATGAACTAAAACAGTCTTTATTGCTCTAAGACATTAAACTTTGCATTTTTTATGTTGCATACAACTGAATATTTTCATATTTTATGACAAATACGCAATTATTACAAAAGGAATATTAGGAATGGCAAAGGCTTCAAGACAAAGTCTTAGTGGAAAACATTTGGAACTTAAGGAGTGTTTTACATTTGGAACTTACTGTAAGGAGTGTCGGTCAGACACTAGCTGTCTCTTAACCTCCATTTTTAAAAGCAAGCAAGCTCTCATTTTTTGCCATTCATATTTCAAGTGATTCAACTCATAAATTTGAAATTTACTTTTTAGAGACAAAAGACTAAAATTAGATGTGCTGTCATCTTTTAAAATATACTTAGATTTCCTACAACTACCAATAACTTATTTCCCTGGGAAACAGATTGCATTGTAGTACTTAACCCAGAACTCATGCAGTTCATCCAAAATGATGGTAAACTTTGTTCCTCAGAATTACCTAACTTTCAAGAATCTTCTTCTGGTAGCAGGAGCGGCAGAGAGGACAGGCATGGAAAGGAGGCCTGTCTCCCACGGAGAACTCCTCCAGTGCGAGCAGACACGCATGGTGGAACACGTGTGAGCAGGACAGGAGGGCCGTCTCTCGGGAACGCTGGCCCGCCCCCACGCGCTGACCGCCAGCAGGGGAGAGAGGCGCCAGGCAGATGGAGCACTCGTGGGTCTCCCGGCGCAGAGCCTGCGGCACACGGGACGGGAGGAGGCCACACAGGTTAGTTTCATCACAGCAGAAAGTGACTTAAACTGAAATGAGCATCATGTGCCCCGAGACGTGGGTCTTCTAAACATGCGGAAGTTTCATTCTGTGTTAAAATCACATGGATTTTATATATATGCTCTGTGACTCCTGGGAACTGTGGAAAGGGTTAGTAACCCACCTGTGACAAGCAATTTTGAAACAAAAATACTTTCTAAAATGCTGAACATTAATATTTCCTTTTAAGTAAGCAATCAAGAGGACTGTTTTTCAAAACACTTGACTAACTGCTAAACTTTCCCAAATTTCCTAATTTTATGGTTTTTAAAGTAAGTTTTCCCCGCCTTGGCTTGAGTCATCTCATGGTCGTTTTCAAGCTGGAACTTTCAGGAAACCTGGGAAGGCGATCTGTTCCCTTCGGTGTTTTCACGGTTCACAAAACAGCATCATACAACAGGAACTTCCAGAATTTCAAACCAAAGGGTCCTTTGCCGTCACCCTAAAGGCCACGACGAAGGTCCTACCATGGGGCAGAGGTTACCCCGGGGCCCGACTCTCCCAGGCTCCCCAAAGTGAGTCCTCGACCTCCCGCCACCAGCCGCTCCCCACAGCCTCCCCAGCTGCAGCCGAGTCCGCTGGTCGCCAGGCCGCCAGCCAAGCCCACCTGTACTTGGATTTTCTCCCATTCCTCTTCTGTCATCTCATGGCCGTATTTTTCTTCGAACTGCTGAAGAACGCTTCGGTTTATGGCCAAGCACCGATCGATCTCTGCAAAGAGCTCTTCGATGTTGGTGTTGTATGAGCACAGGATTCGGTGGCTGATTTCTGTGAACTGGGGAGGACAGAGGGAGGGTCAGGCTCACACCCGAGCTTGGTGCAGGTCGCAGGGAAACGCTCTTGAGCCTGACCATCTATTTTGGTAACCTTCCTCATCTCTGTCTTCAAAGAACACTTTTTAGGGAAATAGATACATGTCTATCTTACTTAACTTAATATAAATCCAGATAATCTATCTGGACAGATGACCACAAGAACCCCTATCTAATGGGGTTCAGACTACACTACCCCAAAAGAGGGCACCTTGGCACACTGAATATTTTAAGGAAAAAACATTCCTTCCCAAAGGAATTTGAGAAATGACAGCTGCAGGAGGGACCATCTGACCTCTCCCCACCCCTGAAGTGGGTCACAGGACCCTCCTGTGAGAGGCCCCCTCGTCTCCAAAGACAGAGGGAGCCGGGAGTAGGCTGAGCACACACAGGCCCTGCCGTGGTTCCCACCCGCCACCCTCAGCTCACTCCCCTTGCACGCTTCCCCACGGCCTCCACGTCCTCCGCGTCCTCAGTCCAGCCTCGCATAGAAAGCGCTCAGGCCTCACTGTCTCTGCAGGTCTCCACTGCCTTAGGAAGGCTTCCATATCAAATGGACTTATTAAGTAAATCTGTGTAATTTTCTTTTGTTAAGCTTTTTGTCTAATTTACAGGGCTCCAGCTAAAGAATGTAGGAGGGTAGGGGAAAAGGGTATATTGTTTCCCTCCCCTGCTGTTTTCTTGGTTGTGAGCTTTGACCATTAGCAGGAACACATTTGAAATTAAAAGTTGAGAGAAAAATTTGAATTTTGCAGGATCAGCTCTGTCCCATGGAAACGTACTGTGAGCTACATATGTAATTTTAAAACTTCTGGCAGTCACATTAAGTTTTTTAAAAGGCGAAATTAATTTTAATATTGTATTTGACCCAACATATCCAAAATATTATCACTTCAACGTTTATTAATTGAATACAGTATTTTGGTTTTCTGGTATTTTTGTTTGGTTTGGTGGAGACAGCATCTTGCTCTGTCACCCAGAATGGAGTGCGTGGGGCCATCAGTGCTTACTCACCATCGGCCTCCCAGGTTCAAGCCATCCTACACTATAAAGGTCTGAGTCATTGCAGAGCGGTCACCAGTGTCATCTGAGGCTCAGAGAGGTAGCTCATTCAGGGCCACACCAGCAGCTCCTTTTCAGGAAGCGTGAAGACGAATGTAAAGCAAAGGAGAGTAAGGTGTGTGAAAGGCTGTGCCAATGGTGACTGTCAGCCACGCTGCCTGCCCTCTTGCTTGTCCCTTCAAGGGCAGAGCTGTGGCTCACCCAGAGATGACATCTCCCATTCCCCCAAGCCCAGGTGGGTCCACGTGAAATAGTTCTTCCAGATGGACGTGGCTCGTGTCTCTTCTGGGTGTTCTCCAGGCCCGGGGGGTGGCAGATGAAGGACAGAGGGAGACAGTTCCCGAGCCCCACAGGCCGGCATGTTGCCTGCAAGTCAGGACACCTGAACTGTCCTGAGACGGAAGCTCCGGCTTTCAGTCACTGAAATTCAAGGGTTCTTTGTCCAGCAGTTAGAAGTGCCCTGATTCAGCAGTTACATCTGCTTCATGGAATCGGGCTTGAAGCCCAAAGAAGGATGAAATGAAGAGGGCCCATGGGGATCTCACACATTTAGATGTGTGATGGGGAAAATGCATTTTGGATGGTCCATGACTGTCCAGGTTTCAAATATTCTAGTCTACCGGAGACCTCACGTTCTTTTTCTTTTTTTTATTTAATGTGGAGCAACCTGGCAGAAGGTCACCTGGCAGAAGGTCACCTGGCAGAACGTCATGTGTATTTAAGTCCCCAGACTTCGGAAGGTGCCTTTGAGGACATGGAGTTCTCTTCCAATTCTCTCCCTTCTGCAAAAAGATCGTGAGACAGCGCGGGGTCGAGTGCTGTGGAGACTATGAGCTGCCTTTGTCCCTGGGATGTTAGAAGAATGAGTATTGGCTTTAAGGATGAGAGATCCTTTTGAGTAAAGAACATTCTGTGAACACAGCAGGCGGTCCACAAGGGTTGGGGTTTGAATGAAGGGGGTGGCTGAGGATCTTCCAGGCACCTGTGTTTTGGGATTAGCCGTACTTGGAAGCCCGGTGGAAGCTGCTTTTCTATTTATGAGTCAAATTCTCTTTCACTCTGAATGTAATTATAATTGCCAAGCAGCTGTATCTTAATTTAGGGTCTTCAATTGGTAATGTTTCCTAAGGCTTTAATTTTAGTTTTCTTTGTTCCTTGGCCTTTCAAATATCTAATAATATCTAAATAAATTATTGAAAGTAGAAGAGTTCTCTATATGTTGTAAAAGGAAAAATTACTTGGAAATATATACAGTTACCTCCAATTGATGCTTTGTAATTCAGGTTTTCTGTAAATTGTTTTTAAGTGTGAGATACTTTCCACATATGCCTGAAAAGCAAGATCTTTTCTTTCTTCAAAATTATACCTCAGAGAAAGGGTCACATTCTATCCAGACCTTGCGAAGTGTTTCAAGTTGTGCGGCATGTTCTGAGATGAGTTTTGAACATAAAAATACTATTTGGAATGATTGATAAATTGAGTGAAATAATCAATATGATCTGGATGTTTATTCTCAAAGTGGGGCCCAGACCTGCAGCCTCAGCTCCTGGGAATCTGAGAGAAAAGCAGAGCTTCAGGCTTTGCCCCAGGCCTGCCGAGGGCAGTCTGGGTGGGGGGTGGGGTAAGCCCTGCAATCTGTGTTTTCCAAGCCCTCCAGGTGATTCTGAGGCCCATTCAGGTTGAAGAACCAGGGTCACAGAAGTTACCGATCACATTTTTTAAATATGCAAAGTTATTTAACACAGCATTATTGATCATTCCTGAGGTGTCACCTCCCAACTCCAAGCATGGGCATCGCTGTGAGTGAGCTTTCAGAAGCCACTTGAGGAACACAGTAAGTGCGTGGGCCACATATACATACCTACGTACGTTGATATGCATTTATGTTACAGTATCACCTGTGTGTGCATATATTCTATCATACGCGAGTGTCCCTCTCTCTCTACAGGATGCCTGGAGGAATCCCAGCTGTCCTGATGTTACATGAATGAGTTACTTGCAGCTCAAGGTAAACTTCCAAAGACAGCATCATTAGGACTGTTTAAAGTACATTTTCCTTCAAACGCATTAGATGGAAATAGAGCTTATATGCTCTGAACAACTGTGTTGGGCGACTCCTAAGTGCCCTATTTATGACAAAGACTCTGAGGTCCAATACTGATGTCACCTAAATGCCTCCTCCTGCCTCAGTCGCTGTGGCTTACAGGTCCTATCTCCTTTATTAGAACGTCAGATCCTGGGGCCAGGAGTGTTGTTCTTAACACTGATAATACCATCCAGGGTTTTTAAAGGGTTTTGCATCTGTCATTACATCCCGCCTTTAAACCCTCTCAAGAGCTCAGTACGGGCACTGACCATAGCAGGCGCTTGTTGAAAAAAACAGACTTGTCGATTTTGCATATATACCAAATAAATCTCAGGGAGAGTGGCCCTTCACACTCAGTGCTCCAGTCTTAATAGTAACTGGTGTAATATGGCAAGAAAGCAAATAAATGCTTAGGGTATGTTAATATACATAAGAATCACAAACTAATTCCACACTCAGGTGTTTGATTCCACAGAAGAAAACCTAGCATGGCAGACGCAAATATCCTTTCCACAAGTTTTGATGAAATATTCCATTCCACAAGTGTTATGTACTTTTGCTATTCAATTGAAATTTTTTCTAATTTCCATTATAATAGGTTATTTAGAACTGTTTATTAATTTCCAAATGTGAGAGATTTCTGTTTTTTAAAAACATTTATTTCTAGCCTCAGCTGCACTGTGGTCAGGGAACATACTCTATACCACCTAAGTTTCTTAAAGTACATGGACATAAAGATGGTAACATGAGATACTGGGATGACTGGGGAGGGACACAAGGGCTGAAAAACCAACTTTTGGGTACTATGCTCATGAGCTGGGTGACAGGATCATCTGTACCCCAAACATTGCTGTCCTGCAATACATCCAGTAACAAACCTGCACAGGCACCCCCAAATCCAAAAGCTGAAATTACAAAACATAAACGTCTCAACCTGTGATGAAATTTGCATCAGGGACAAGTATATGGTCAGTTTTTATAATGATATCTTTGTACTTTGAAAGAAAATATGTGCTACAGTTGCTCGGTGTGGTGTTCTACACCATTCTCTCTAATAAACGCCTTTGCTTTAAAATCTCTTTTGTCAGGTATCAATATATCAGCTTTCTTCTGTGAAGAGTTTATGTGTATATTATAGTACGTATAATATGTGATACACACACACACACACAGTTCTTATGTTTTCAGGCATCTCCTCTGAGTAACACGTACCTAATCTGGTTGCTGGAGCACTCAGTCCACTTTGTGTTGTTACTGACACACAAACGGCACACTTGTCCTGCTCTGTGCCTTCCATCTGCCCTGCATTTTTTTTGAAATTTTGCTCTTTTCAATTAAAATTTTCTATTCTCTTTACTATTTTGAAGGTTAAAACTCTGCTTCTATTCTTTTAGCTGTTGCCCTAGAAGTACATACTTATACATTATTAAGGTCTACATTGGAATTTTTATCCCTTGAACCAATACAAGGATCTCAGCGTACTTCGTAATGTTCCTCTCCTGCTTTATGTTATTTTTGTCCTAAGCGCTCTCTCTCTCTCTCTCTTTTAACCTGAGACATGCTGATTCTCGTTTGGTAGAATCAATGACTATTAGATTTACTCACATTTTTACCACTGACATCTCAGATTTCCCGTCTGGGGCCATTTTCCTTCCTCATGCAATGCATCCTTTAGAACTTCCTTTAATGAAGACATTCTGGTGGCACACTCTTTGTCTGATGGCTTTTCTTTTGCCTCTCTTCTTGAATGTAATTTTCATTTGGTTCATATGGAAGTCTAGGCTGACGGTTAGGTCTCTTCCGAAACACGGAGATGTCACCTCACCTTCTGCCGTTCCCACTGGGAAATCTGCAGGGCTGCAGGGTTTGCCGTCGTTTATCCTCGTTCCTGGCCACCTCCAAGATGACTCAGCGCTGCGTGTTCTGCAGGCTCACTAGACACTTAAACAAAGTCATGTGGGGCTTCCTTGGGCTTCTTAAATCTGTGGCTTGCATCTTCAGATCTGGGAAATTCTTAGCCTTTGCTGCTTTAAGCTGTTTGCCTCTGTCCCACGTGTTCTCTTTTTCTCTTCGAATTCTGACAGTGACACGAAACCCTGCGCCACATCCTTTCTTACGCAAGTCAGTTTCCTGGACCCGTCTTCCCAGGGGATACGAAACGCAGGGTCACCCTTGCAGACCTGACTCCTCAGTGAGCTGAAGGCAGGGCTTGGCTAGAACGTGTGTGTATCAAGAGCCAAAGTCAAAACAGTAGAGCCAGCCGTGCTTAGCATCCAGCTCTTCCGGAAAGAAGGAAATGTGTGTGCACTAGGGGGTGGGAAATACCAACTGTGTACTTTTTGGTGATTCCACGTATGAATTAAATGCTCTTATATTTGCACTTAAAACTGACATTCTGGTGTAAAGATGCACTGTGAAAGTCATAAAATTTATAATTTAATTTTTTCTTAGAATAACATTAAATAGCAAATAAAAAACACTGCATGACCACTGGAGAGAGAGGCCACAGAAGTACATAGAGCTTTATACTTTTAGTACGTGAATGGCACTTTCCCCATGTTTTCTCTTTTAAACAGGGATCTGTGTTTTCATTTTCATGGCACTAGGCCATGCCTGCCTGTCTTCCTGTCACCTGGAACACAGCTCCCCAGCCCCACATGCTACAGCCCAGCTGTGCGTCTCATGTGGTTATTCTGGGCCTCCCCTCCATGGGCACGCCCTGCGGAGGCTCCCAGGAAGCCCCTGTACTGGAGGGGCCGAGTCATGGCCCTTTCTCCCTGGGAGTCCCCAGCCCTGCCCTCTTCACCCTTTTTGGTCTGGGTCCCAGCTGCTGACCTCGCACCCCCGGGGCTCTGAGGGCAGTTTCCAGTTTTCATGTGGCTGCGGGTCGCCCTCTTGAAAATGACCTGTCCGCTCAGCGCCCAGCTCAGGGCCTCACAGGGGTCTGGGTCCTGAAAGGGTCACCTGTGCCCAGCGGCTCACACTCTGCCAGCCTGCCCCTCCCAGAGGCCAAGCCGCGTTGCCCTCTGCCTGGACAGAGGTTCCAGGGAAGAGCACGGTCCCTCCATTTGGGTTCAGGGTGCATCTCCTCAGACATTTCCACCTTATTTCAAACATCTCACCCCCACTTCACTCTCTCTCCCCTTCCTCTCTTTGTATTTTTCTTCCTGGCACTTATTACTTCTTGAACATTTTAACAAAGTATTTTATTTATTGTCTCTCCGCAGCCCCCTGCAGGAAGGGTGCCCCGCAGCAGCCGGGAACCACCCGAGAGGCCTCCACATGCACCTGGACAGGCGCGCGGGCTGGGTGCTCACACCTGGGCCCCAGAGGTGCTGGTCAGCACCTCCTTTACAATGAAGGCTCGCAAAGTACACAACTCCAAGTGCCGGTCCATGAAAGCAGGTCACACAGACTTTTAATACAGTTAAGTCTAATTTATATTTTAATATCCACTCACCCTACGTAACCAAATACCATTTTTACACTTATTAACAATACTTTTTTTTTCTTAAGAGGAATTAAAGCATTTCCTCAATGAGAAAAACAATTCCCTTTATATGTAATGGTGGTTAAAGACTATTAATATGCATTTTAATCAATCTAAAGTAAATATTTTTAACTTAAATTTACCACTTACAGGATCCGCACGGTGAATGACAACAATTTCTAAAGGGGCTGGGGTGAAAAGAGTTGGGGAAGTGCTGAGCTGCCATGGAACAGGCACTGTGCTAGCCCGACGGTCTGGAGGACAAACACTGCTTCCTTTAACAAAGAGCTCCCGTGTAGCAAGAAAAGCCCCGCTGACGATGGAATGCGATGGAATGCGTGCTGCTGTGGCACTCGGGAGACACGAGGAGGGAGGGAGGGAGGGAGGAATCGCCGGGCTTCTTGGGAAGTCAGCCCTGGGCCAACGCAGCCAGTGGGACAGGGGCCTGGGAAGGAAGGAGTGAGGACACAGGCAGAGGGACAATGCAGGGGGCAAGACCCACAAGGGCAAGTCACTGGAGCCCAGCCCCACCCACCTCCCTCGACAGCCTCTGTCCTCTGGGAACGCTCTCCCAGGTCACTCCCCACGGGCCACCCTCCTTCCTTCTTGTTCCTTCCTCTCCTGTGTGAATCTTATGGTCTGGCCAAACTTGTTGACTCAGTTCAGTGAAATCACTGTTAGATATTTCTGTTTCCTTGACTGCACATGAATGGCCAGTGGGATCCATGTGTCCAGGTACCTGGGCTGGAGGTGACCTCTCTCCTCTGAGCTCTCACAGGGCACTGCTGCTCCTTTCATTCCACACACGTCAGCTGCCCAGTGTTAGCTTTTTCCTGTGTGCATTGCTTATCTCCTTGAATGAGTGCCTTAGATTCAGGGAAGCACCAATTCATCTTTGTAAGGCCCTTAGCATTCAAGAAATTTTGACTTTAGGTTTGCAACAGATGAGAAATGAGAGCAAATATATGCCTCAAATGTACATATTCCAAAGGAGTGCAGCAGAAATCCTTTTTGGGGGAACTGAGAAAAAACACTGCCTACCTAAAATGATTTTCAAGTTACTTCCAGTGTCAAAATTCAGTAAAACATCAACTTTAGCTTATAATCATAACATTGACATTAGCTTATTAATAAATATACTGAAAGTCCTTTCATAGGCATTTATGACAAATTTAAAAAGTGAACTGGGATGAATATTCTCATAGCTTTGAGTATTCAAAAGTTAGCAAGGGTGGTACTTGTAAAAGTCAACATTTATTAACTGCTGTAGTTAATTCAAAGTAATATTCTGTGGTTAGCTACTATTAAATATTTTTAATTGTCAAATTCTTCTGTGTGCAACGTTCTTTATTCCTTTATTTACTCCCTCACTTTTCATGTGCGTTAGATGACCTTGGTGACTGAAAGGGCAAGAACTGTCAAAAACAAATGACAACTGATTTCTAGGTTTTAAACAAATGGTTGACATTATGAATTCTACAGAAACAGACAAAATACCTGAACATTTTCAATTTTACAAAGAATGAATGTCTTAATGTATTTTTCCTTTTAAGCCTCACATTTCAGATACTTGATAAACTAAGAGTTTGAGTTATTGATATGTAAAACAACTACTGGTCATTTACAAGTAACAAGCTGGCTAAACATTTTTTAAAAATATACTAACAAAAGCACCCAGGTGAACTCTGTCTACCCAGGAGGGCTTTTTAAGTGATCCATCTTGATGTCAGCAAATTGCTTACTAATGTGTTGACTTATGGCCGCCCTCAAAAGCAAAATGAAAAGCCTGGAATTTACAGCATATCAATGAATCAGTTGATAAGCTTTTACTGGTTTAATATCCTTCCAGTCCTGCTGCTTGGAGCCACTTCAAGTTAGCAACAGAATGTTTGCCATCTCTATGTGATAAAGGAAGTCAAAGGACTAAGCAAACTTTAAGACCATTATGCTGTTTGGTGAGATGTAAATGAAAAAAGTCAGAGAAATCTTGTGCTGGAGGGTGTGGGAGCCAGCAGCCCCAAAAGCTGCCCCAGCATCTGACAAATCACTCACCCCACTTTCTAAACAATGTCCGGGACTTTTAGCTGGGGTGGAGACAATATAATGCACTTGAGAAGTTTTAATTGCAGCAATAAAAGCCCCTACCTCAATCATATGACATATGCTAGCAGAGTTTCCAGATAAGGATCAAAGGCAGTCAGGCCCGGCCGCTGCATTCTGGGCAACACTGTGGACTTTCTGTACACACGGTGCTAGGTATTAGCAGAACAGCTCGAGTGACCTTTCCAGGCCTCTTTGATCTGCGTTCCTCAAAACCTGAATGAATAAGTGTGCGAGGACTACTGTGTCATCCCCAGACAACTCAAACACCCTCTCTGACAAAGGCATTTCTGAGTGAAGTTTTATTCTCTGACACTTACCTAGGGGTACAAAACTCAACATCTGACCTTTTCAGTTCTTACCACAAGACTTCAACATAGCTGAAAGGACCTACATTGTAGCACAACATCACTGCTGTGGCTGGGTTTTGTTAGGAATGTGTCAATGACATCTTAGAGTTGTGAAAAGAAACCTGCAGTGTATGTAAGCGTTCCTCTTACAGAAAGAGGGTCCCTGTGTTTCACTCGTCAACACCCAAAAGGTGCATGAAAACTGAAGAAAACACTTCACTACCTCTCTCTGTAGCAGAGGAGTAAAAATGTAGGAGCAAAGTTCGACAAGCAAAATAGATTAATTTATAAAAACAGAATGGCTTGGGCTAATCTCATCCTGAATATTAAAAACATATCCCTCTTGGTGAGATCCTAAAACATATAAGGGAAACAAACACTTCCTAATCAGCTATGTCTAAAAATATCAAACTATTATCCCTCCTTGTCCTGCTCTCTATTGATTAGACTTCTCTTTCCCTAAAGGCAACTTATCTTCGATCGAAACCAATGGTTCCCAAGGATAGCAAACAAGTTTTCACCTATCTGCCAGCCAAGAAAGAATAAATTCAAGGGAGTGAAACATTTATAAGGCCAAATGTCTGCAGTGTGAAAGGAATATCCTTTAGTGTGCGGTCAGGTATTTTTTTCTTTTCTGGTGTTCAAATGATCTTTCTTTTCTGAAATGATTCTGATGGTGCGTGGTGTTTTGTTTTTCCCTCTAACTTGGTGGGGTGAGTTTAAAAAGCTGGCACTGACTCCGCTGAAGCCCCAGGTTTCTCTAGTAGTTCAGCAGCGTCCAGAAGACTGAAAAGCCCTGAAGCTGGTCTTTATTCAGTTCACATTTTTAGTTCTGAAGAACTTTTGGAAACATAAAGGAACAAATGTAATGAGAAAATGAAGACTGAGTTGAGAACCTGAGACCAACAGTTATATTTTTATTTTAAATATCTTAATCTGTGATTTCTAGAAGCTTAAAAAGCCTCATTTTACTTATAATCTTATGTTAAAATTTTTATAGGTACTTGAAAGCAGTTCCTTTTTTTTTTTTTTACTGAAACATGTTTGTTTCTTGGTGAAAATAATAAAATTATGTTTCTATCATTGGAAAAATGACATTTTCACATGTTACACAGATTAAACCGGATAAACTTGATAATAGTATACTATTATTCTAGATAAAAAGACTGTTCTGCGGATGATGATGAATTTCTTTACGATAGGGTCTGTGTATTATTTGTCTCACATTTATTATTAAGCTCTTCCAGTTTTGAGCTGTCAAATATTCTACTCATATGATTACATCTTTAAAAAAGAACAATAAAATGGATGCAACCCCTAAACATGAATATATAATATATACGAGGAAATTCTCCACTTGTACTAAACATGTAAATCAAGATGATCATTTTGCCTTGTCAACCAGGACAAATTACCACCTAGTGTGTTCCTGCAATGTTTTTCTTTTTTTTTTGATGGAGTTTCACTCTTGTCGCCCAGGCTGGAATGCAATGGTGCGATCTTGGCTCACCGCAACCTCTGCCTCCCGGGTGCAAGCGATTCTCCTGCCTCAGCCTCCTGAGTAGCTGGGATTACAGGCGTGCACCACCACACCCGGCTAATACTGTATTTCTAGTAGAGAAGGGGTTTCTCCATGTTAGTCGGGCTGGTCTTAAACTCCCAACCTCAGGTGATCTGCCTGCCTCAGCCTCCCAAAGTGCTGGGATTACAGGCGTGAGGAGCCGCCGCGACCGGCCCTTGCAATGTTTTTCTATAGCCTTGCCTTCAGAACGTTGTAAAAGCCACTGTGGCAATCACGCAACATACCGTTTGCGTCAGAGCTGAATCAGGTCCAGGCTCCCTCCCAGCTCTCTGAACTGCACACGTTCTGTTAGGATCGTGGTGTTTTGTCTGTTCCCTCCATGTCTCCCCTGACTAACAAAGCACAGGCAGAGAGCAGGCACCCACGAAGCTATTTGACTCTATTAATTCCATGTATCCATTAAAATGTATTTAAGAATGTAATCCATGTGGAATGTTTTTGGCAGTAAGGTATAAAGCAGTGTTCTTTAATCCCTCTTCACATGAATGAACTCAATTTCCCAACTGATTTTTCTCAAATAATTTTTTTCTCCAATGGTCTGAAATACCTTCTTTACTACACTAAAATGTCCTGTATGCTGAGATGTGTGACTTAATACTGTTTCACTGTTTGTCTATTATTCCCCAAGAATCTTAGTTGCCAAATTTATATATTTTGATATCTAACAAGGCTGTTCTAGCTCATCAATCTGTCTTTTAAAAAAATTATTAGCTCTTCATACCTCCTTAGATAAACTTCAGAGTTAACCTGTAAAATCCCAAATGCACAGCCTATACTACTCCTTTGGGAGTTAGAAACTACATTAAATTTATATAAGCTAAGTGGACATTTTTACTCATTCCAGTGTAAAATGTCTATCATGTTATTCAAGCCTTTTATTCCATCAGAAAAAAAATTTTTTTTTATCAGTGGTACATTCCTTGTTTAGCTTATTTTGATATAAATATAAAATTGTAATATACATGTATGGATTTATATAATATACATAACATATGTACACATACATGCACACACATATATTTTGTTTTCATGTGTTATTGGCAAGGATTGGTTCAAGTGTGATGACAAACGAACCTAGTTTTCTTTACGATTTTACTCTCTAAAACAAGGTGTTTTTAGTATTTGACACATAGTTTTTACTGTGACAAGGAAATTTCATTCCAGTTCTAATGTCTGTCGTTACTAAGAATGGCTGTTAAATTTTATTAAATATCTTTTCAGTAAAAACTGAGATGCTAATATAATTTTTTTCAGTCATTTCATACTTTAAATTTCTTTCCATGTTTGCTATTTTTACAGGAAGTAATTTCAATTATATTTGCAGTTCTAATTGCATAAAGTTGTATCCAGCAATTTTGTAATTTTAAAATGATTTCTATTTATATGGGTGCCCCTCTCTGTGTATCTACAGAAAACCACTGTCCCAGTTCAAGCAGTCAGGCAGAGGCAGAGAGAGAGAAAGCCCACGCAAGAGTGAGACCGTGCCCGTGTGCACACGCAATTCACTTTACTGAGTCCACTGATGCAAACGCTCAGCTCATCTGGAAATACCTCACAGACACACCCAGAAATAATGTTTAACCAGATAACCTGAGCATCCCTTAGCTCAGTCAAGTTGACACATAAATTAACCATCACACCTGGGTAATGTGACATTCAATAACCTAGTTCAATAATCTTTCAGATTCCATTAAACATGCAGGGCATCCTAAAATTGTAGATTAACATTTCCGAGAGGATTCCCTTCACTCACAGAATGAGTTTATTCAGTTGGAAAGGTAGAAAAAAAGCATCAAATTGTGAGGTCATTTGGTAAATGATGAAGTGGTCTTTATTATAAAGGACAGCCTTTGAGTTCTACTCATATAGGTATATACGCACACAGGGCATGGACCCATATAGGCAACTACTACCCACTGCTAATACACTGTCTGACAGTCAGTTCAATCTTCATTTATTTAACATGAGATTTGAGTTTACAGATTTCAAGTGTTTATGGCCAAATGGGATAACTGAGCAAGAGTTACATGATAGGATGCCTATTCATGTAACAAATGATGAGTATAACTCACTATGATGTGTGTGTGTGTGTGTGTGTGTGTGTGTGTGTGTGTATGTATACATCTCCTGTCGCTCCCCACCTGTACACTTGCAACTTGAATGAGGTAAGATTACAGTTCAGGGGATAACACAGTCACTTGTATTACGTTTAAGGTGGCAGTTACTGATAATGCAGACATGCTGATATCTACAACCCATCATTGACTCATAACATTAATGTAGTATGCCCAGCACTTTGGAAACGAAATGGAATAAAAATGACCACAGTGTGGTGCCTGTGGTAACAGTAGATTTTGCTTTGTGAAAGTTATGTTTCTGTTAAATGTATACATGTGGTGGGTCATTGCTATAAGCTAAAAATAAAATCCTGGCCGGGCCATGGTGGCTCACACCTGTAATCCCAGCACTTTGGGAGGCCAAGGTGGGCAGATCACCTGAGATTGGGAGTTCAAGACCTGCCTGGCCAACATGGGGAAAGCCTGTCTCTACTAAAAAATATATAAATTAGCTGGGCATGGTGGCAGGTGCCTGTAATCCCAGCTACTCAAGAGGTTGAGACGGGAGAATCGCTTGAACCCGGGAGACGATGGTTGCAGTGAGAGAAGATCGCGCCACTGCACTCCAGCCTGGGCGGCTGAGCGAGACTCCGTCTCAGAAAAAAAAAAAAAATCCTAAGGCCCCAGCAACAGAACGAACCCCCTCTTGGCCAAGGAGGCCCTAGGAAAACCTTAACAATGGAATTTCCAGCCACAATGGGAAGAAAGGTGAGACGCCCCTCATTATGCCCACTCCTTGCCGGAGTTTAAGCTCAAGTGACCACTATTCCTGTTAAAAGAGGTGGTAAGGCTGACCACACCGTCTGAGGCAGTAAGAAACCAAATTACAAACAAGACCTAAGGCCATACCCGGCAAGAGACAGCCACGCCGCAGGCCATCAGTCTTGCTACACAGCATCCTCAACTTAGAATTCCCTCCTGCTGACTCCAGCACTTAGAGCCCTACTCCTTCAACCAACTGCAAATAAAGAATCTCTGAATCCACCTAGAATCTGTAAGCCCCCACTTCAAGTTTCACGCCTTTCTGGCCAAACCAATGTGTAACTTCCATGTACTGACTGATGTCTTTGCCTGTAACTCCCCCCCCCGCTTAAAAAGTATAAAACCAAACCGTAATCCGAGCGCCCGGGTGCACTTTCTCAGGACTCCTTGAGAGTGGGTTGGTTTCCTGGCCTGCAGTCACCCATATCAGCTCAGAATCAACTTCTTTAAAATACGTTACAGAGTTTGGTTTTTCTGTTAACATTGTTTAGAAGATATTTCTTATTGTGGTTGAGGAAAAGTCTGAAAGCCACTGCCCTAGCCTGTGGCTCTTGCCTGTCATCCCAGCTAACTGGGAGGCTGAGGTGGGAGGTTCACCTGAGCCCAGGAATTTCAGGCCAGCCTGGGCAATATAACAAAACCCTGTATAAAAATGTATAAAAATAAAAAACAACTTACACAGTTTGTTCTTAACACATACCTCCCTACCACCCCTGCAAAAAATAAAAACTCAGTTTTCCTTAGTTTCTTCCTAGATAATTGAGATCTTCTGAGATCATCTTAAAAGCCCCAAAGGAAAGACCGCATTTGTAATATACAAGCTAGAATATCAGTCATGCTTCTGTTCTTCTTGCTCTCTTAGATGGTATTGTTTAAACACACAATAGAGGTTTAGAGAAGACCAAAGAAATTGGAAGAAAACTTCAACTAGGCTTTGAAAAACTGGCACATTTTAAGCAAGGCAGAGGGAACCAGCAGGAACAGACAGGACATTCTGGCGGGGGGTGGTGTGGGCATGAGTGTGCTCAGAAGAGCAGACGTGGGGATCACAGCAGGGTGTGCAGAGCGATGAGGACTCAGGATGAGGGGGCAGCAGACAGGATGAACCAGGGATTTAAAAAAACAGGATTTGTGGGGAGGTAGGATGGCCACAGGGCCGCGGACCCAACGTCCGGTGGGACAGAGCTATGGATCGGCTTTGTAAAGTTCCATCTCTCTGTGGGAGAGACTGAATTAGAAACTGAGGAACCTGTTTGATTAGGTCTCCCTGCCCTGATTGCTCTTGGTCACTTGCTTTTTATTTTTCGTTTCCTTTTTCCATGAAGCTGAAGGCTGCAGTATCTGAACACCTGAGCACTGAACGCTGAAACTTAACTTTCACTGGCTACTTTACAAGATAACACAAGGCACATTGTAATGGTTGCTTCACTTGTTTCCAGCAACCTGGGCCAGTTCTCGTCCAGTGCAATGGGCTGAGACCACCAACACTTTCAGTGGGCCTTTATCTTCAAGAGTTTTTATAAAATGATGTGTGCACGTGAAAAATATTTATATATACAAGGTAAAATGACTATCAAATCTATAATTAAAATTTTGTAAGAGGTGACAAAAGATCACTTCTAAGAGACAACCTACTATGACATATTAGAAATTACTAAGAGTAGCCTAGAGAACAAGACTGACTGTCAGTGAGTGAAGATAAAAAACTGGAAAGAATGTAAAGGAAGGATGAAGCAATCGTGCATGGCAGTTCTTTACCAAATTGAGAAGGAACACCCGAGATGAACGATCTCTGAAGATGAGAGACACTGCTCTCAGGAAGGAACAGACTGGCCAAACACACAGTAACTCATCTCCATATTCTAGGAAATGAGTTAATACTGATAATAAATACAGAATTTCCAGCACCCACTGTGTGCTGTGCCATTATAAATGCTACAGCTCTTCTCAGGCTTTCATATGACAGCCTCGGGGCTGCTGCTGTTCGCCTGAAGCCACGGGCTGATGGGGCAGGACGGTCCTTTTCATATGGGGACAAGGAATGGGAATTGTTAAATAAGTCCCCCAAAAGTAAAACTGAAACATAAGTAGTGGTTAAGAGGAAGGGCAGACGTGGAAGTTAGCTCTGAGGCTCACTGTGATGACCCCACGAGGTACTCAATACAATGGTAGCATGTGGGGGCTTTACTTTTACAGGTGGCTTCTGTTTTCATTACTATGAGATGTGCAGCAGATGTCTTCATTTACGTATAGCCCGGGAGATGGGAAAAATTAAGCTGGTTTCCAGTCTTGTGTCTGAAGAGGTAAGTTTATTTAAACAATTAGCACAAAATGGCCAAACAGAAGTTGCTCTGATTTAACCTAATTTTATGATTTAACTAGAAAAGAAAGTCTAAAAGTATTTTACCGTCTGGGTTGGAAAGTCAATTTAAGTTAAATAGGATTTTTAGCAGCGTCTCAACCATTTATAAAAGGCCCTCAAAGTGAAGTAAGTCTCAAAGTTTTATCACCTCTGTTAGCCTTCCTGACCCCAAGTGAATCACCCACACAGAGACCGTATCTGGAGAATTCATGATCTCTACCTACCTTTTTTTCAAAGAATTTTTTTCTTAACTTGGCGTCTGTGGGAGGTACTGTTTCCCTCAGGTTTCTGTACCACTTTCTGACAACGTATCCTCTCCAGTAGGCTTGGATTCTAAAACACAGATATTTGAAAATGACTAATTTATGATGACTCTGAACCAACTACTATACTTTAGTAGCTGTTATAAGCCCTGTGCTATATAAGGCCCTGGGGAAATTATAGTGGCCAAGAAGAGAGATAAAATCCCACTATTTAAAAAACAAGTTAGGCTGGGCACGGTGGCTCAAGCCTGTAATCCCAGCACTTTGGGAGGCCGAGATGGGCGGATCACAAGGTCAGGAGATCGAGACCATCCTGGCTAACACAGTGAAACCCCGTCTCTACTAAAAAAAACAAAAAACTAGCCGGGGGAGGTGGCGGGCGCCTGTAGTCCCAGCTACTCGGGAGGCTGAGGCAGGAGAATGGCGTGAACCCGGGAGGCTGAGCTTGCAGTGAGCTGAGATCCGGCCACTGCACTCCAGCCTGGGCGAAAGAGCGAGACTCTGTCTCAAAAAAAAAAAAAGAAAAAAAAAAAAAAAAGTTAGTTTTCACAGCCTGACCTGTAAGTGTCTGCTTAGCGCCAAACGGGCCTGGCGTCCTCACCTGGTCACACACTTTATTCTGAACAGGCGAGCCCCATCGTGTATCACTCGGGTTTGATACTGGTTCTTTCTACAGAGAGGACACGTTTTCTTGTTTGTGAACTTTTCAAAAGCCTGAAGACATGCCTGAAGAAAAACATTTCACTTAAAATTTTACAATTACTTATAAACAACGTCTTTACTTCCAATGTTAGTGTTCTAATTACAGTGTTCTTTTCTCCCGTAACTATGAAACTTAGCCCAATTTAGGTTATCAAGTGAGGAAGTTTCATCAGGTGCTACCACCTTCCTCATGAAACCTGTTCCAAAAGCGATTTCTTACAAGAATATACATGCAAAGACATCAAAAACTTCTGAAATCCACTAGCACAAAGGCGAGTCATGCGTGTCTATGGGACCACATGCAGATCGATCATGTGAATTTAGCTGTCACTGACACGCATTACTGACAACAATCTGTTACATAAACATTTGTGGTTCTTTTGTCACAAAACTCATGATTTTCAAAATAGGATGAATTGTACTGTAGCCTACAGTCATGTTTCTTTAACTATAGATGGTGGTGATGAATAAAATAAATGGCTCTTCTCAGGAGCCTTGAAAATGACTATAGTTTCTCTGCACTGTAAGAGCGATGTGTGGGGCACCTGAACAGGCGTGAGGGGCGGACTTACTCTGTGGAACACATGGGAGCATGAAAGCAGCACCTGTTCATGAGGAAACAGAACGACATTGAAGTTTACAAAAGAGAAGCAGCATGAATGCAACAGTTAAATTCCTGAATGCTTAGAAGGTAAGCTGTATTATTTCTTTAAAAATTAAAAAGGCAAATTTATAGCTTTGATGTTTATACTATTTATTGTTTGTTTAGCACAGCACAAGTATATACTCTAAACAAGAAAAATTAATGATCTGAAATATCAAATAAACACATGAAGTTTGATATGTAATTATCAAAATGAGTGTATACTTAAGAGCGAAACAATGACAAAATGAGTGTTTCCCTTAGATGCAGGCAAAGACTGCAAACTGGAGGGGTGAGGAGGGGGGCCCGTCCAGTGGGGCCAGGGAAACGCTAAGTAAATACCATTTAGGTCTTTGTACAGCTCAGTTATGCCCCCCAGTTTTTGTGAAATCATAGCCCTACTGAGATATAATTCTGACAGTCTTAAATTTAAATAGCAACACATCATGGAGACATAGGAGTCATTTTTTTTTTTTTTTTTTAATGCAGGGAGTGTGCTCACAAGAAAACTTCACCTTTCTGTGACCCAAATTCCCCACTAAACAGTGATATTCTGGGCTGTGACAAAAGACTGAAGCTTAGACCAAATGAAGAAGGCAGTGGGTACTCAGTAGAAGGGACAGAGCCACCAGCCCACCAGCGCCAGGCCCTGCGGGCTGCCACACGAAGGCCAGGCTTCCCTTGGGGCGGGGCTGCTTCCAGCAATGGGGAGGAAAGTGGGGGAACTTGTGAGACGGAGCAAAGCAGTGGGGGCAGGCGGAGGGGTTTCCCTTTCTGTCAAGAGTCTGACTCGGGTGACTGCAGTCTGGGCCCCTCCCGGGTGAGGTTTCAGTCTCAGGCGGCCCAGGATGCCTGCTGTGGGGAAAACTTAACAGTTTTTAAAGTGAATCCCACCTGCCTTCACTCAATGTGTGCTTTTCTTCTTAAATGGAAGAAATACAGAAATAAGTAGAACTCAGAAAGTTGTAAAACCTTTTCTTGAAACTTATTGCCAAGAGTAAGTCTGAATTGAATAAACTCAGTAATATGGGTCCTTTTTTATTACTACCGTTGAATAGCAATCTTTTCTATACTTCATTCATCCTTTATAGAATACTTTTCAGTGTTTCCTTAACATACATTCTATCTATATTGAGCAACATAAGACTCCAGTATATTAAAGTGTTATCTTTTTAAATGTCCACAAATATTTCTTATTGGCAAACATTCTCTGATGTAACAAAAATCAAGGAGTAAGTGGTGGAAAACATACTAAAAATGGCCTAGAAGGTAGGACTGGATTCCAGCAGGACTCCATACTTTCTAAGCTGGCCTACTATGAACCATTTGAATTATTTTTTATTTCCTCATCTGCTAAATGGGCAGAATGCCTACTATATGAAATTAATTGAAGGCCCTCTGAAATCATTAAATGTTGTAAAAATGCCAACTATTGTTTATAACTAAGGAAAAATCTGAACACGGAAATGATCATTAGAAGTGCCAAATATACAGGATAGGTTCTATATCAAAACCAAATAAAAATAATAGAATTTAGGGAGAAATTTATAAAAAACAGAAAGAAATGTTGGGCAGGGTACACCCTGATGCCCATAAGATACTAACTTTCACTTTTCATTCTTCATACAGACACTCCAGGCTCGATATTTTAGTATAAGAAAGAGGTTGCTTAGCCAGAAAGACACCCTCTGATTTTATTCACAGTTTTGCTACCTAAAGTACTAAATTATTCTAGACAATTTGTGGTTTTAGGGCTAAAATCTGTCCAAAATACCCAACTTTCACATACGTAAGATTAGGTCCTGATAGAGAAATGGAATAAGTATGTCTAAGTAACTTATGAATTCAGATTAGTGAAGAGAAGTGTAACTGTTGTGAGCTTTCTGCAGATGAAACTTACTCAAATTCAGCGAAGACTCAGAGTTCATTTGCCCAGACTGTAATAAGCCTGGGTTCCCAGGCTACGAACTCCAAGGCTGATTTTAATTGTATTTGCTGTATTTTCTCAGCAAATCTCTGAGGGCCTGCTATGCAGGAAGCGTCATGCCACACTCCGTGGGAAATCATTACAGGGCAATCGTGCACACGCGCGCGCGCGCGCACACACACACACACACTTCTGATAAATCTAAGTGTCCCCAACTTCAAGAGACTGTTTTTTTAGTTAGGCAGACAAAATATGTATAGAAAAAAACCCTACATGCATTCTCTCTCTCTCTCTCTCTCTGTGTGTGTGTGTGTGTGTGTGTGTGTGTATGTGTATTATCTGTTAACCCAGAGTAGTATCATCAATCTTACTATGGTAAAGTTTCATGAAGAGAAATCATTAAAAGATTTTACTTTTCTTAAAGATTTTCTCATAAATTCTTTGGAGACATTCAAGCACAGTTTTTTTTTTTCTTTTCTTTTCTGACTCAAATCACAAAACAACGTAAGAGTTCCTCTGCTTTCATCCTTCCCGCACTGGGACACAGCTGCTCCTGGGAAGCCCCCAGTTGTCTGCACAGCCACATGGGGCCTGTTGAACAGAAACATTCCTTTTGTACAAACGTTAGTACTTGAGAATACCAGTCAGTAAACAAACAAAACTATTTAATGAGGGTGTTTAGCTCTTCACACACTTTAATTAATGGAAAAGAAAATGGAAGTGTGTGAGGCTCACACAAGAGGATGAAACTGGGAAAAGGAAGCCTGGAATCTTAGGCTCCAGCTCTGGGCCTCATCCCTAGGAAACAGCCCAGGATTTCTCTAGCTCACCCTCATACGCTAAACACCTGAGGTCGAAGCTCGAATTCTTCTTTACAGATGGGGCATGGCTGCACCGAGTCCCCTTGCAGGAGGGAGCGCTGTTTCACCTTCTCCCATTCATCAGATGACAGCTGAGGTGGTGGAGGCCCAATGAGGCCCAACTTCTGTGCTAAAGGAAGACAGCAGACAGCACAGACAGCAGTTAGAATGTCTTTTAGCATATGGCACCCACCTATAATTTTAATGACACCATTTGCAAACAATTATTAAAGAACTACATATAGATCACATACTTTATTTCATAATAGAAGCTGTCCCTTGGTATCCACAAGGAAAGTGTTCCAGGACGTCTCAAGGATGCTCAAGTCCCTGACAGAAGATGGTGGAATATTTGCATACAACCCATGCATATCCTCCTGTATACTGCCAATCATCTCGATTACCAATAATTCCTAATGCAAGTGCTATGTAAATAGCTGTTATACTATATTGTTTTTAATTTGTATTATTTTGATTGTCCTATTGTTATTTTTTACTCCTTTGTTAAAATTTTGATTTGTGGCTGGTTGAATCTGTGAATGCCAAACCCACAGATACAAATGGCAGACTGTACAGAGGACGCTGTTTTCCTACGAGGGCACAGAAGTCAGTGGGAATAATACCTTACGTTTTCAATACACTTGTTTTTTATTTACGAAGAATTTCACATACCTTATTTCATTTCCCAATAATTCAATAAGGCAAGCAAGAATGATATCCCATTTTATGAAAGAAAAACTGAGGAATACTAATTGTTCACACGTATTGGCCCAAGGTTCTCCTAGTTCTCACCTGCCTCAGCCCTCAGCACTGCCTCTCCCAGTTCACCTTGCTCTGCCACCAGTGGCCTCTACATCAATCCTGCACCTCCTCTGCTAAAACCTTCCTGTGACGTATCATCATGGTCAGAATAAAGTTCTTATTTCAATAACACATGGGTACCCAGCATGTGCTGACTGGCATCGAGCTGACAGTGCGGCGGGAAACACTTGCCTTGAAAAGCAACTGCAATATCCTCAGGCAAAATGCAGGAAGTGAAGTGTCACCTTTTACCAACTCCCCGCACCTCAAAGAAGGGTCAATGCATACAAAGGCATTGACCTACAAGGATATCTTCAGAAATAGAAGACAAAATGTTACATTAACAAAACATGACAGGAAGCTATGAAGGGACACTTTGAGTACAGAAAGAGCTCTTGGGCTTTTAGAGTAGAAATGTGAACGTCCACCGAAAGGCTGGAAGAGAAAGCTGAGATACAGTCTGGAGTTGCTTAACAACAGGCGATTGTTAAGAAATGTGCCGTTAGGTGATTTGGTCGTCTTGCTAACATCACAGCGTATGTACACGTGCTTAGCTGGTACAGCCCACCACACATCAAAGCTACACGGTACGGCTGATTAGACTGCACAGCTGCACAGCATGTTACTGTTCTGAATACTGCAGGTAACTGTAACACAATGGTAAGGATCTGTGCATCCAAACACAGCAAAGGTACAGTAAAAATATGTATAAAGGTTAAAAATGGTGCATGTGGAGAGCACTCACCATGAATGGAGCTTGCAGGCCTAGAAGTTGCTCTGGGTGAGTCAGTGAGTGAGTGATGTGTGAGTGTGAGGGCCTAGGACATGACTATACACCACTGTAGACTTCATAAACAGTCTATACTTACACTAAATTTGTAAAAATGTATTTTCTTCAATAATAAAGTTAGCTTACTATAACTTTTTTACTCTCTAAACTTTTAAATTTTTTAACTTTTTGACTCTTTTGCATAACATTTAGCTTAAAACACTATGTTGTCCAGGCTGGTCTCGATCTCCTGACCTCGTGATCCTCCCGTCTCGGCCTCCCAAAGTGCTGGGATTACAGGCTTGAGCCACCGCACCCAGCCTCAAATTTTTTTTTTAACTTTTTTGTTAAAAACGAAGACACAAACACACATATTAGCCTAGGCCTACATAGGGTCAGAGTTATCAAGATGTCACAAAGTGGTAGAAATTTTTCAACTCCATTATAACTTTATGGGACCACTGTAGTTTGTTGTTGACTGAAACACTGCTATATGGCACGTGACTGTAATCTCACAGAAAAACATATATCAGGAGACAGAAAATAAGAAAATCAAGGGACCGGTCTAGGTGGTGGTGTGACATCTGAAAAACTAGCATTCTAGAAACAAAACATGGAAAATGGGAAGTAAAAATTTTAAAGAAAATAGTCCAAAACATCTCCCAGAAGCAAAGGACATGAGCTTCTGGTTTGAGAGGGCCCAGCAAGTACCCAGAACACCGAGTCCCATTACTGTGAGAATCTCGGAGACAGAAAGCAGACTCAAAAAAAAAACAGGCCTCAAAAAAGGATCAGGATCAGAACTGCATCAGACTCATCCACAGCACTCCAGACAGGAGAAGACAATTCCTTCAAAATTCGGAGGCAGGAAAGATTTCCATATCAAGATTCCTTATTAGCTACAATCAAATGTGAGAAAAGAACAAAGACATTGCTATGCACGTGAGCTTCTGTCTGGGTCTCCTCCGCACTCCCCCAGCGAGCTACTGACAGAGGAGCTTCGCCACCGCGAGGGCAGAAACCACGGAGGCCGCCATGACGTCCAGGCAGAGAGAATCCAAGGAGAGACCCTGGGGTCCCGGGATGCTGCTCAAGAGGGAGCCCGGGGAGGGGCCAGGGGAGAGAACCACAGAGGATTCCAGAAGCAACGTCCTCATCCATAAAGTACCCTGGTATATTTTAATGTATTGAGAGAATGTATTTCTGGAGATTTTAAGGATGAATCAGTGATGAGTGATGATAGAGGAAACTAAAACATGTGAAAAAATAAGACATAACTTCAGGGAAAATAGAAAAATGTCTGAGAAGGAAATTGTAATATAGAATACCACATGGCTCAGCTGTGAGTGAAGTCATGGAATTGTAACAGAGTAAACACTGAATGTATATTAGTCTAACCACAAGTTATGAAAACATTATGCTAAATCTTGATCTTCTACAGTAAGAAGAGATATCAGAACTGAAAATTAACAAAACAGCAGTGCAGACATGTTATTTAGAAATATTAAAAATAGGGCCAGGCGTGGTAGCCCACACCTGTAATCCCAGCACTTTGGGAGGCCGAGGTGGGCAGATCACCTGAAGTCAGGAGTTCGAGACCAGCCTGGCCAACATGGTGAAACGCTGTCTCTACTAAAAATACAAAAATTAGCCAGGTGTGGCGGTGCACACCTGTAATCCCAGCTACTCGGGAGGCTGAGGTACGAGAATCGCTTGAACCTGGGAGGCGGAGGTTGCAGTGAGCTGAGATCACGCCACTACACTCCAGCCTGGGTGACAGAGCAAGACTCTGTCTCAAAAAAAAAAAAAAAAAAAATTAAAAATAATACCAGAAGAATGAACCAAAGGATTTGAAAATGACTGCTTTAGAGTAATGTCCCAAAAAGGTCAAGGGACTGCTACACTTTCTGTTATAATCCTCATAGAACTATTTTACTTCTGGAACTATGCCCATGGAGCTTCTGGTAAGAATCAAGCAGCTACAAGTGTGATGACCGCTATGGAGAATGGCATGCAGGGCTTGGATGAGGAGCTGTGACCCCAGAGAAGGTTACCTGACCAAAGTGGCATTAAATGGAGACCCGCAGGGTGAAGAGTAACAGCAGTGGGTGAAGGGGGAGGTTTTCTAGATGGAGGAAAAGGATGTGCAGATGGCCATTAGTGAGAGAGCACTTGGCCTGCAGAGAAACAAAGGAAACAGTAAGACTGAAGAGGCTGAGACTGAGGTTGCAGAGGAGGGGCGCTGCCTCAGGCCAGCTCTTTGCCTTTGGCTCAAGGTGTGGGAGCAGGAAGAGACAGGGCCCCCGGCGCCACTCCTCCTCTTCAGGGAGAGATGGGGCCCCCAGCGCCACTCCTCCTCTTCAGGGAGAGATGGGGCCCCCGGCGCCACTCCTCCTCTTCAGGGAGAGATGGGGCCCCCGGCGCCACTCCTCCTCTTCAGGAAGAGATGGGGCCCCCGGCGCCACTCCTCCTCTTCAGGGAGAGATGGGGACCCGGCGCCACTGCTCCTCTTAGACCTGGGTGGGCGCTTGCTGCACACTCCAGACTCTGCTATGGTCAATGCCAACTGCTTCAACTTCAAGCATCCACATCTCCCCATCATGCAAACCTGGCCTTATATTTATAAACTAATCAAGACCTTAGAACGGGAGGGAAGGTAAATAATTGTATTGACAGATTTCAGCAAACTGCTGTGTTCTTTGGCCACAAGGCAATAATGTTGAAAATCAGTAGCACATCCAGCGCTCATCTTGCCTGCAGAACCACACTGCACATCAGTGGAAATGGGCTCAGCCTCACAGAGGTCTACTGATGGATCTAAGCACGTCATGGAAGTCTTGCTACCCTTTGCCAATTTTTAGACTATCAATGGGCATGTGGCCATCTCAGGTGAAGCGGAAGGAAGGTCTGTTGGGAACTTTCTCCCCTGCCTTTCCAGCTCATCCCTTGTTGTTGAGGACTGACCCTGGGGCTGTGCACCCTCTTGTGTCCATGCACAGGGCAGCAGCACCCGACGGCAGCACCGGAAGGAGGCTGGTCCCGGCAAACATCAATAAGCCACCAAACCAGAACTGCTGTGAACAATGACACACACCGTTAAGGCTGACATCACTTTCAGTGTGTTGTTCGTATACTTGCAGCCAAACGCATCCTAATCCATCACCTCTCCTCACCCCACTTAAAGGAACAAAAGAGCCTCAGGCCCAGATGGTTTTACAATTGAGTTACCCCAAACTTTTAAGGAACATATCATCCCTATTTTCTGTTATTCCAGAATACTGAACAAGAGGGAACACTGCCCAACTTATTTGGCGAAGCTTATATGGCTTTGATAATAAAACCAGACAAGGACAATCATAGTCCAGGGTAATCCATGGTTAAACGTCAAACATCCTGAACGAGAATTAGTTATCAGAATGCAACAGTGAATTTGAAAAACACCGTGGGCAAGTAGGGTTTATTCAAGCTATGCACAAAGATTCAATATCAGAGTCTGTCACTGTAATTTACGGCACAAATGAACTCAAGGAGAAAACCCACAACAAACATGTTCATCTGAAAAGTTGCAGGAAAACAGCACCTAAAAAAATACACCTATTAATGAGTTTAAAAACCTCTAGCAACTTGCTAAAAGGGAAATCCTATAATTAGATAAAGGCCAACAAACACCACAAAACAGAACAATAAACAAAGGGCAAACATCACATAAGTAGGAAAATGAAATGTGTTAGGTTCAGGAACAAGACAGAAACGCTAGGTATTACTACGTGTATTCACCACAGCTCAGGAGATCCTGTCCAGATTGAAAACAAAGCGGGGCAAAAGAAGAAGGGGCATAAAAGTAGAAAGGCACAGACAATAAGAATCACTGCAGAGATCAACTGACTTGCTCAGAAAACCCCTAGAAGTTGGAGACAAAAAGATCTAAATGGTGTGAGATGCCACCATATTTGTGGATCAGATGATAACATTGTAAATACGGTATTTCCCCCATCTACAAATCCAATTCAAAAAACATCTCCAGCAGAATTTTATGTAGAAAATGGGCCAGCTTTAGAGGAAAAAAAAGAGGAAAGGTCTTTTCCTAGCAGCTATTAAGACATATAACAAGACTCTATTAATCAAAACAGTGCAATACTGACATAGAAGCAGAAGCCTTGGAAGGAGAGAACAGAACATGCTTTAACCTCATTTAACCACGATTTTCCCAGTATCATAAGCAACACAAACTGTGGCGACATCTAAATGTGAAATGTAAAAGGTTAAAGAAAATGTAGAAAAATCCTTGCACTCTCAGAATGGTGAAGAAAATCTTAAGTCTCCCCCAAGCAGCAATAAAGTAAAAAACAAAAACAAAAACAATGGATTTAACATTAATCAGAATGAAAATTGTGTTCAATATAAAACGACAGATATAATTTAAAAGATGGTAAAAGAACAGAAGATATTTTCACTGGCTAAATCAACAAGAGATTACTATGTAAAATATGCAAAGAACTCCAGTAAATCAGCAAGAAAAGACAGAAATCCAAGTGGAATATTACATATAGATAGTAAAGAGCATATGGTTCAATGTCATTAGTAACTAATATGCACAATCAAGATTTTTTCCATAAAGAGGTCCTGAAAAAAGGTCTCATGCATTTTCCTTAATAACTTTACTTATTTTCCAAATTGGGACGTTCCTCTTTATGTCTAATTTAAATTTTTCCTGATTAAGATTGATTATGATGAAACTATTTGGTCATCTACATTTTAAACCACACAGGCACAACAGAGGATCTTCACTAAACTGTTGTATGACATTATTCCAAGTCTCAACATGTTCATGAGCCACACTGTTTTCTAGAAGACAACAAGCTTGTTAGCAGAAGTTCAGAGGAAGACAGCATCAAACATCTCCCCTGCCACTGCTGTGGGAAGAGGTCCCCTCCACCTTGTGCGACTCCAACACAACAGGCCTTCCAGCACCTCCAGATCCATCTGACCTGTGCTAGGACACGTGGTCCTCAACCAAACCTATTTTCTACGCCCACCATTTAAAAATCATATTTCTAACTTTTCAGTATAAAATAATTTCAGATTTACAAAAGGTTGTAAAAACAGTATGAAGAATTCTCAACAAAGGACTAGTATCCAGAATCTACCAGGAACTCAAACAAATCAGCAAGAAAAAAAACCTCTAGCAACTTGCTAAAAGGGAAATCCTATAATTAGATAAAGGCCAACAAACAACACAAAGGATGTGTCTACCCAAAGGAAAAGAAGTCATTATATGAAAAAGACACATGCATACGTATGTTTATTGCAGCCCAATTCACAACTGCAAAGATATGGAACCAACCTAAGTGCCCATGAACCAATGAGTAGATAAAGAAAATATGGTATATATACACCATAGAACACTACTCAGCCATAAAAATGAATGAAAAAATGTCTTCTGCAGCAGCTTGGATGGAGCTGGAGGTCATTATTGCAAGTGAGGTAACTCATGTTGTATGCTCTCACTTATAAGTGGAAGCTAACGTATGGGTATGCAAAGGCATACAGAATGGTATAATGAACATGGGAGACTCAGAAGGCAGAGGGTGGGAGGGGTGTGGGATTAAAAAAACTGCACTTTAGGTACAATGTACACTACTCTGGTGGTGGGTGCACTAAAATCTCAGAATTCACCACTATATAACTCATCCATGTAACCAAAAACCACTTGTACCACAAAAGCTATTGAAATAAAAATAAATAAAAAAGAAGAAACACACACAAAAAGCAAACAAACAAAAAAATCAAAAAACAGGCCAGGCGTGGTGGCTCACACCTGTAATCCCAACACTTTGGGAGGCTGAGGCAGGTGGATCACCTCAGGTCAGGAGTTTGAGACCAGCCTGGCCAACATGGCAAAACCCCGTCTCTACTAAAAATACAAAAATTAGCAGGGTATGGTGGCACACACCTGTAATTCCAGCTACTTGGGAGGTTGAGGCGCGAGAATCGCTTGAACCCAGAAGGCAGAGGTTGCAGTGGGCCGAGATTGTGCCACTGCACTCCAGCCTGGGCAACAGAGCAAGACTCCATCTCAGTAAAACAAAACAAAACGAAATTTCAACATGAGCTTTGGAGGGGACAAACATTCAAACCATAGCCTAGCCACTGTGAGCTATCAAAAGACCTCTTGCACCTATCAACACAGTAATATATGTGAGTAGTGGATAAGGAACAAAGTATGAAAAGTACTCAGCTTGATGTTGTGAAAAAGTCTTCCAGACAACAAATGTAAGTGAAGGATTCTGTTCTCATTGATGCCAAATCTAAATGGAAGTTCTCCCCTATCAGGGGCATACTTGATGTACTGGGTTGAATAGCGTCATCTCAAAATTCTTGTTCACCTGGAACCTCAGGATGTTGACATTATTTGGAAATAGGGTCTTTGCAGATGTAGTTAAGATGAGGTCATACTGGTTTAAAGTTGGCCCTACATCCAATGAATGGTATCCTTATAAGAAGAGGAAAGGGAGGGTACAATCACACGTAGAGAAGAAGATTGTGTGAAGTCAGAGACAGAGACTGCCGTGATGCTGCCACAAGCTAAGCAATGCCAGGAACCACCAGGGAAAAGTAAGTTAGGATTCTCCCATAGAACCCTGCCAATGGCGCCACTTTAGACTTCTGGCCTCCAGGACACTCAGAAAACTTAACCCACCCAGTTTGTACTAATTTGTTGTGGCAGCACTGGGAAACTAATATACTTAAAAACAGCATTTACAATTATAAATGCATAATACATGTCCTTTCTTTTATTAATTAGAAGAAATGGAATTGATCTGCATGCCTTTATTTACAGGCACAAACTTGTAGCAATACTACACACAGTAAGAATGTGTGTCAAGTTGCATGCTATATGCATCCCACCTATCGTAAGGAAAGAATTTCAATCAGCCATGACGGAGGTAAGGCTGACTTATTTCTATAGAGAATGACATTACAGAATTATTGTCACATGAAAATATGATCAAAGAGTATCCAGCAATCAAAAGAGATGGAAAAAGTATTATAGAGATATTTCAGAAAGCTAATTAATACAAAATATTATTGCTATTTTTATTGATTTTTGTTTAGGATATATTTCATGTTTTTTGAAATTCCTAATTTGTTGCAAGTTTTGGTCTTATTCTAAATAAATATTCACACTTGTAAAAAGAAAATATTATCATATGTTCCTAAACCCAAATGTTAACCTTTTATATAACCCTAGTACAAAGATTAAAACCATGAAATTAATGTTGCTATAATCTATCAATTAGCCTACATGCCTTCTGCAGGTCTGGTTCTCTGTCACACTCATGTCTTTTTTCGGAACTAGGGTCTGATCCAGGATCACAGACTGCACTTGCAGCCATGTCCTGAGTCTCCTATAATCTGGAACAGTTTCTAGGTCTTCAATTGCTTCTGTTGACTTGACACTTCTGAAGAGCACTAGCAAGGAACTGTGTGGAATGTCTCTCACTTGGGTTGGTCTGAGGTTTCCTCATGATTAAATTCAAATATGCATTTTTGTAAGAATGCCACAGAAGTGCTGTTGCACCTTTCAGCAGGAGACACGTGAGGCTGGCCCGTGCGTTACTGCTGACCTAACTAGGATTACTTGGTGCAGGCGCTGCCTGCCAAGTGTTACAACTGTACAGCTGAAGTAACTGTGAAGTTACTGTTTTTCTCCCTGCCATGTACTTGCATCTCTGGAGAAACTACCTCAATATTCTGTGTCTGCACATAATTTTTCTCATTCCTAATTTCAGTAATGATGATCATTACTGTGGTGTTTGCCAAAGGTGATTTTCTATCCCCTGTCTACTGTCTCTATGAGTTATATTCATTCTACTATAAGGGATTTTTCTTTTCCACCATTTATTTACTCATTTATTTTTATCAGTGTGAATCAACAGATATTTCTTTTGTTCTCCCATTTTTACTTATTATCCTACTTGCCATTTACTTATTGCCTTCTTGCTCTAAAGGTCCCCTATCATTTTTAAACTTCAATACATACACACCTTCAATACATACATACCTCTCTGTATAATTATAAATAAATTATTTCTGTAACATAAAAAATTATACTATTAATCTCAATAGATTTTTTAGCCCTAATAAGCCAAAAGATGAATGACTACATCAGCTTACCCAAAGTCAATGGTGGTGGTTTGGGATCAAGAACATATTCTTTTTCTGAATCTTCTAGTTTGGGGCACTGCATAGTTTTTTTAAGTCCAGTATCTATTATTGCCTTTGTATCTCTTTTTAGAGATTTGTTCTCTTTCTTTTGTACCTGTGTCTTAGAATGATCTGCAACTGAAAGATTTCGAAGTTGAAGATCACGTAAAATGTGATCTTGTAAAGCAACTGCATTGACTGCCAAGTTATCTTTCTTAGATGAGTGACCCTAAAAGGTAGGAAAAAAGTCATATTTAGATGAATATTATGTAATATATCATTTAAAAGAGAACTGAGGCTTCAATACTCAACTTTGATGGCACATACGAACAAATCAAATAGTAAGGAACGCTTGACTCATTGTTTACCTAAGCAGGAGCAGACCCTCGTCTCAGCATTTATGTTAACAATACAGGAATATCTTTTCATTTAATTACTAAAGGCTTAATTATAATATGAATAAATTCATTATGACCTATAAACCTGTGCATGCCTAAACAAACCCATGCTGCTTCACTATAATTAAATTAGACTCCAGGCAAGTACTAAGGAGACTCTTGCCATTTCAGCTTATGCCTTTTTGTGAAAACTTGGTAATTTCCTGTGCAGAATAAAAATCACCAAACAGCTAAGAGATGCCTGCAGTAAATATCACCAGAGATTGTTTTTCCATCGGCCTATCCACTGCCCCATGCCACACTTGGCATTGCCCATTCCTGCTGACAATTCCTAGTTGAAGCAGGGTTTGTAAACTAGTTTTTATACTCTCAAATGGCTGAATTAAAATACATTTCATGAGTCAAATAATATGTATGTTTAAGAAAAGAATAGTGTACCTTATTTTTTAACATGCCGAATCAGGAAAAGTTGTTGCCTGGCTATCACAAATTCTATCATCACATCACATCACCTTCCTTCTATTCTTCTGCTGCAAAGACATGGTCAACAGAAAGTCAAAGCTACAGTGCACAGAAAAACCTATGCAGTTTGTGAGGACGATCTGTAAGAGTCTAACAGATCATGAAGTGGCAGGAATGCCTGCTACAGGGTGGCACTAAGTTACACATTCTGGTTCTGGAGGAAGGGGGTGAACTCAAGTCAATTATGCTTCGACTCATCCCTGTCCTCAAACAGTTCAGCCCTGAGCTCCTGAGGACACATTAATACAAATGGTTAATTACTAGGAATTAATCCATTGCTAAATATAACATGATACACAAGTACTACAAAATTTCAGGCTAACACTGGAGACTTGTAACGGAAAAACTAGTTAAACTGGCATTTGAAAGATACGTAGAGGGAAATGAACATGGCACACTGCAGGTAGGAGGAAAGAACCGGCAGGCTGGAAATCAGCATGATA
Organism: Macaca fascicularis; assembly: GCF_037993035.2. Classification (NCBI taxonomy): domain Eukaryota; kingdom Metazoa; phylum Chordata; class Mammalia; order Primates; family Cercopithecidae; genus Macaca; species Macaca fascicularis. The sequence goes on along the minus strand of NC_088377.1, from coordinate 197,943,266 downwards.
TGCTTCTTTTGGGGAGAAAGGGAACAATGAAGAAACTGGAACGCAAGAGGAACACTGGCTAACTTCAGTCTCTCCAGAACACAGAAGTAGAAAATATGGGGACAGACCAACTTGAGTTCCAACTGAATTCCACCACTTTGCTGCACAAGATATTGAACCACAGCTGAGCCTCATGATCCTCATCTATAAAGCAGGTCTAACAATGCTGGCTTTGCAGGGTTGCCGCAAGGATTAATGAGACCTTTGAAGTATCTAAAGTAGGTCTTTTCACACAGAACTTACTGTTGTTATTCTTGCTTCAATTCCCTTCAAAGCTGGTGGAATAGTTTGGAATTGGCCCTTCTAGATTTTGGACATGGTGTATTTTATGAAGACAGATGTATTCAAAATATACTGTGATGAGGAGAAATAGAAAGTTATTCAAGTAATCTAAGAACTGGCACAGGAGGCCCTCGAACACATTTCTTCTAACATCGTTTCCTTGTAACGTTGATGAGAAAAGAAATTGATCCCCGGCAGGGGCCACTGTGTGGAGTTTGCACGTTCTCCCCACGTGCTGTGGGTTTCCTCCAGGCACCCCGGGTTCCTCCCACATCCCAAGGCTGTGCACGTGAGGTTCACTGGCATGTCCCCGTCTGAGTAACTGTGAGTGTTGAGTGTGCCCTGCCATGGGATGCCGTCCTCTCCAGGGCTGTTGCCCTCCTTGGTCCTGAGCTGCCTGGATGGGCTCAGTCCCCTGCCACCCTGAACTGGAATAAGGAGGTTGGAAAATGGAGGGATACAAATTATTGTAAAATAAAAATTCGTAAAGCACACGGTAATCACACAGAGATGCAGGACAATACCTGATGCAGTAGGAAAGGCCCAGCGGGCTGAGAATTGGCTGTTGTTTTGAAACTACATGGTAGGGGGAGGCGCTTCAGAGCTTTGGCTTGGCCAACATTACCTTTGATTTAACGCAGCCCCTCCACGACCTGGTCACTCATGGATTCACCAGAAATTGGGTAATGATCTTTCTTAAATGTATGTAGAGCTTATATGTATTTCAGCGTTTCATATTAGAAGTTCTTCGGTCTTTACTTAGAAGTTTGGTGATGTTTTTGTGACCAGGAATGTGCTGTGGGAACTTACCTCTTATTTATATCAATTAACATATGGTGAAACTGGTTTCCTTGTACACTGCATGGCTTAAAGCTCCAGTTTCTAAGAACCTATGGATGATGTTAGGTGAGGACTTACTGTATTGAGGGCCTAACTGTAAAAATAGAAATTAATCCCAAGAGAAATTAATCCAATATAATCTAAGGACTAACACTTGTATTAAATTACTCCAACCGAAAGAACAAACTCACTAAGGCGTGAGTGCAGAGACAGAAAAGCACAGTGGAACCAAATCTCTGATATCCAGGGTTAGGAGTAAAAACGTCAGTCGCTGCTCAAGTCCTGCAGAGGCTTTGATGATGGTTCTTACTACAACCCGTTCCCTGTTCCCGTTCAATTCTGGCATCGAGAGATGTTTGAAAGAAGTTCCACCCCATATCTCATCAAGACAACTGAACTTGGAGAAATGGTGGAAAGAATTTAAAATCCTGCAAGATCACTGCCAGAATTTTCTCAGTTCCTGTTTCCAAAAAGCCTATAAGCTGCAGAAGATAGTGTGCATCACACTAAAAACGGTCGGGTGGTATCTGCAGTGCGCAGTTTAATCTCAAGTTTCTACACGGTAGGCCACTGTCACTAATATCAAGGTGAGGAGCTTTTGAAACCTGTACTCTTTTAAAGTCCTACGGTATCATTAAATTTTAGAGTTTAAAATTTAGAATTTAAAGGTATTGAAAACGCTTCAGATATCTAGTCCAGCTCCACTTTATAAATGAGAAAACCAAACACCAGGTGAGTCCTTCAATACATAATGAGCCTGTGGCACTGGCAGGGTTAGAAACGTAACCCTCGCCCAGTATTGAAAGCTAAGATGAACAGGAACACGTTGCTTTGTAAATCCCAGTATTAAATGCTCAAGAGGCAGAGCTTGGTGGCAAAAACGACCGTTGGGGTGCCAAAGCAAGTGATTTCAGCTAATTAAACACGCTCAAGAAAAGTACACGAGACCAAGCCTAGGACGTAAAGATGCAATTCTAGTAGGGTCTTGGTGTTTATCTCCTGCCTTCCGAACCCCGCTGACCGTTTTCTGAGATCCTACTCATGTCGGAGGCGCGCGGCGACGAGGCTCCAATTCCCCTGAAAGCCGACACCACCCTGCGCCTGGGGCCCCTGATGACAGCGGGTCCTACTGGGTTCTGAAATTACCGACGTGGCATCACTGTTCTAAGGTTTTAGGCCGCCGTAAATTCGTACCCTCAGGAAGAGCTGTGGAAACCAACCAGGACCCCGAGTCCCCCGAGGAGGCTGCGCGCCGCTACGGGACCCGACCTCTCCTCACAGCTGCGGCCATCGCCGGCCCGCCTCGGAGGAGGCCAAGGCGAGTCCACGGACCCCCTGGCGGGCCGCCCTTCTTTCCGCCCCCGCCCCAAAGCCTCTCCGTGCCTTGACTGCGCCGGGAACACCGGAACCCAGGGATGTATGCCCGGGTTCCCTCTGGCAACTCCCCGGCCGCCTGCCCGCCGTTGCCGTAGCAACGCCCGCCTCCGCGCTGGCTCCCCTCGCGCTTGCTTGCCAGCCCCGCCCTGCCCCATACTGCGCATGCTCGCCAGCCCCGCCCGGCCCACACTGCGCATGCTTGCCGGCCACGCCCTGTCCACGCCACATTGCGCATGCTCACCGGCCTCAGCCCCGCGCCGGCCGTCAGCGTCGAGACGCAGGTGCGTGCCAGTCGAGGCTCGCTTTGCGGGCGTGTTTGGGGATTGCCTGGCAGGGTGTTTGGGCGCCGCGGGCTGACGCGCAGGGGCGTGCAGCCGCTCAGGCCTCATGCAGTGACTCGTGTCGTGAGGGCCGAGTCCCGCGCCGGGTTCGCTGTAGTCCGCAGCCGCTGGCGGCTTTGTGGGTGCAGCCACGCTCCTCAGCCGCCCGCCCACCTGGGCCTGGGACCCGGTCGTTTCCCTGCGTGTCTGTGGTCGTTCCCGTTCCAGGGTCTCGAGCGCACCGCCCCTTCGCTGCGCTTTTAGTCGAGGGCAGTTTTCTGGGGCATTCCCCGGTCCCCCTGTGCCTCTCGGGCGTCCTGGCCCGCGGAAGCGTGGGCGCCGACTGCCTGGTGTCGTCCGTGACTCCTGGTCTCTCTCTGTGGATCCCTTTGCTTCTCGCTGCGGGTTGTGTTTCCTGTTTCGTGGGCCTGGCCGTTTGCGTTGGATGCGGGCCCCGGTGATCCCTGCGTGGCCCGCTGGCCTTTTCCTGCTCCCGAGGTGACTGAGCCGCGTGTGACACATCGCAGTGACGAGGCAACGCGTTCCTTTCCAGGCTTGCAGCAGGCGATGCTGTTCACGCTCCTGAGCGGAGCCTTCCGGTGCTTTACTCGACGCCCCAACTCGACGCCCCAAATAGTGCGCTGTTCCTCCCAGGGACTGCCGCGAGCTGGAACTCTTCCCCACCCCTGTGAGCTCGGGGCTGTTCTTTCTCCGGTTGGCTCACTCCAGCCTCGATGTTTCCTCGCTGCCCAGACCTGCTCGGGAAGACTCGAGAAGGCCGCTCCAGGACTCCAGCTCTCCACGGAAGGGCTTCCCCTCGGATTGCGTCTTGGCCCCTGGAACCCTCTCTCTGTATCCTCTGCTGTTACTCTGTTGGCCTCCATTTGGGTTGTGGCCTGGAAACTCCTGGCTCGCTGCTTCCCTTCTCTTAAGGATCACAGCCCTGCACTGCCTGTCGTCCAATGCCTGGAAACCATTGTATTTTTTGGTCTGATTTTGTAGTTGTTTAAGAACTTAAATCTGGTCCCTCACACTCCATGACCAGAAGCAGAAATCAGCAGAAGTTTGTTTTTTCTTAAAATGACGATTACTTTATTGTGTTGGTTCAATTTATGTTGTACTTTAATTAGAAGAAATTTGGCTGAAAATACAAAGAAAATATACAAATGCAAGTAATTTTTTTTTAAACTTCCCTGAAAGCAAGGTCTGAAGAAATTACCAACCAACTTAGACTGGATCTGGAAGAAAAGGAAGGGTCCTTGCAGTCTTAGGACTCTTCCATTCCGCGACGTAGGTGTTAGGTTAACAGCCATAAATGGTTGTAAGACTTTGGGCTCAGATAAGTAGACTTAAGTTCAAATTTTGACTTATTTTACAAGTATCTGATTTGTGGCAAGCTCATCTTCCTAAACCATGAGCTCCTTATTTGTAAAGGGGACATTAGCCACTCCCCAGCAAAGCAACAGCCCTGGCGCTTCTTCAGTCCTGGGATGGGACGTATGACTAGCCTAAGCAAACCAGAAAATCCAAGCCCCTGACCACAGCGACTTAAATCAGGGCTGGCGATATATCTAGGTAGGCCAACCAGGTGGACTCAGTATTTTTGTGGGTGCTACTGGAAAATTTCTTCAATTCTAACTGAATGTAGAAATGAGAACAGACATGAAATGGCGGCTGTGTTGCTGTCTTGTCATCATGAGGTGAGGGCCTGAAGCTATGGTAGCCACCCTGTGAACCTTGGAAGGAGGATTCTACAGGAACTGGCAGAGCTGAGACTGGGACGCAACCCAGTCCTGGTGACGTATTTGAACCCTGAGGCTGGCCCTCCTGTTAGTCTTTTCACTTACTGGCTTCAGCCAGATGGGGTCTGGTTTTCTGTTACTTGCAACAGGAAGAATTGGAATGATAACTAGGCATGCTATTACCGCCTTATGGCTGTGGTGAGATTAAAACATGATATTGTGGGTGAACTGCTTAGTCCAGTGCCTGCTATTCTTTATATTGGTTTTAAGGTATTTTTCTTGAACTTCATAAAGTTCTAAGAAAAATTACCGTTTTAAAATTCCTACCCTTTGTTCACAAGTTTTAAATTTTCATGATAGTTTTTCTATCTGCATGTTTTCTATTCAAAATAAATTGGTCATTCTTCAGTTAGCTACAAATATTTTAAATTTTTTATTTTTAAATTTATTTTTTGTTGATACATATTAGAAGAACATGTTTTTGGAGTACATGTGATAATTTGATAAATTCATATAATCAAATCAAGGTAATTGAGATATCCATCCCCTTGAATATTTACTATTTACACTAGGAACATTCAAGTTATTCTAGCTATTTTGAAATGTGCAATCGATTTGTGTTAAGTATAGGCTTGACTGAAAATTTAACCTTATTGCTTTCTAATTCTTGACAAAAACAAAGCTAACAGTTGACATTTGAAGAATAATACATTCATTCTTCTTCAAGATGGTGTATTCTGTCGAAATGAGTTAGATGATCAGAATGCAACGTCTTGGATAGGGTTAAGATATATAGTCAACCTGTCTTGTCCCCAATACCGTGTCGTCAGTGATTTATATTTTAACGTTATGCCTTTGTTTTAAAAAGATTTTTTTTGAGATGGGCCTAAGAAACTGCATGTATACAAAGCATGTTTGCATCTTCAGAAAACTGCTATTGAGTACATTCCCCACGGTGCTGTTCATTGCCATTTGTGTAGCCACCCACATGATTATTTTAGAATTTCAAAATCATTAATTGAATGTCCTAGGAATAGTGGAGACGGAAGAGAAAATTAGAGGTGCATGATGGTAAGGATGACGAGGTTGTGCTTAGTCATGAGAAGGGCACTGGTGTGCTTGGCTGATTAAGATGCACTTCTGTACTCCACTATGCTTAAGAAGAAAGCTGCATGTGGTAACCGTAAGAGATCTGTTGTATAAACATTGTCACAAAAAGAGTCATGAGCAGCCCAAGATGGATGGCAATAGTGGACTATTTAAGTGGAAGAACATTGATATGAAGGGAAAATCTTCTATTTTGCTTGTGTAGAAGGCAATTCAGAGAAAGTGTTCAAATACTAGAATAGGCAGTTGGAGTCCATCTTGTGGAGGTTGGGGTTTTTTTCATGATGACACTAGAGACACGTTATTGGAGACTGGTGCTGGCACTGTATGGATTTTTTTTTTTTTTTTTTTTGAGACAGCGTCTCTCTCTGTCGCCCAGGCTGTAGTGCAGTGGTGCCATCTTGGCTCACTGCAACTTCTGCCTCCTAGGTTCAAGCAATTCTCCTGTCTCAGCCTCCCGAGTAGCTGGGATTAGAGGTGCCTGCCACCACGCTTGACTAATTTTTGTATTTTTTAATAGAGATGGGGTTTCGCCATATTGGCCAGGCTGGTCTTGAACTTCTGACCTCAGGTGATCCTCATGCCTCGGCCTACCAAAGTGCTGGGATTACAGGCGTGAACCACCGTGCCCAGCCTATGGATTCTTAATGTATCACACCCACGGGATTTGAGTTTGCCCACCTGCCTAGTCTCTAAATACTGCACTAATGGAAGCCTAGGCAGGGTCAGAATGGTTCTTAATTCAATATCCTTCTCACATTTTAATATCTTAATGCTCTCACATTTCTCCTTTGTTATCTACTAAATATTCTCAAAACCTACTCAGTACATATTTGACTCTTGTCTTTCTTAACACAGTCCTTGACATCTAAAACAAACCTAAGGAGCAAAAATTGGTGGCATGGGTTTCATCTTTAATTTAGCTTTCAATTTTAACCTTCACCAAAACCACGTCTCCTTCCATTTATTTTTCTTAATCTTCAGTATTACCTTTAACTTTCTACTCACACTTGTATATTTATTACCAATTTCTATTCCTAAACTTGCTGATGTGGTTTGCTGTGTCCCCACCCAAATCTCACCTTGAAATGTAGTAATTAATCCACATGTGTCAAGGGCAGGGCCAGGTGGAGAGAATTGAATCATGGGGCAGTTTCCCCCATACTGTTCTTGTGATAGTGAATAAGTCTCACAAGATCTGATGGTTTTATAAATTGGAGTGGCCCTGCACAAGCTCTGTCTTGCCTGCTGCCATGTAAGACCTGTCTTGCTTCCCGCTCGCTTTCCACCATGATTTTGAGGCCTCACAGCCATGTGGAACTGTGAGTCAATTAAACCTCTTTCCTTTACAAATTACACAGTCCCAGTGTGTCTATTAGCAGCATGAGAACAAACTAATACACTTTTTTCCACCCAGATTATTTTTTCAAAGAATTCTAAGTCGCTTCCTGTTTTTTTTTTTTTCTGTATGTGAGGACCAGCAATTGTTTGGAAATTTGCCGGTCTCTCCTAGTGTTTTGTAGCAGCAGTTGCTGTAAAGTCTCAGGTATACTAGTGGGAACTTACTGAAGTGTGTTTTTTCCTTGAGATTATATTATAGTTCTGTTTTGTCTTTAATAATGAAAAAGGGCTTAGGATGAGTTGTTTCCACTCCTCTGACAAAGTGCATTTAAAAAAAATACTGCGACAGACCTAAGATGATTATGTCATTCCTGTCAACATTAAAATAGTAGTAGAGAAACACTGATGAAAGCACTTCCGACCCTGGAGAAGAGAGGAGAAATCTTGTTTTCATTCTTACTCTATAATTTAAAGTCATGGGTATAACAAATGAGCCTTTAAAAACTGTTTTCTGAATTTAAAAAATGGAGCAAATTCATTCTTTGTTGTTGAATTCAATATACTTAGAAGTAATTTATCACTTTGGTAAAGAATAATGTCCTATGCCTTAATATCTGGCATGATGAAGATATTCATGCTATCTACACTGTGATCACCAGATGCTAGCCACTTTTAAAATGTTGCCAAAAGAAATTAGGCATACTGATTGTATCAAAGGTGTTTGGGTAATGTGGACTCCTTTCAGACATTTGTGATTTTTCTGCCTTAACTGAAAGTTTTGACAGGTTTGTAAAAGCATAAATGTCAGGTTATTAGTAGAAACTCTAAAATAACCTAGGAAATAAACATATATACTGGTTTCAGCCAGTTTGGCTAAAGCTGGATGTCTCTAAAAATTGAATCAGTTGATGCTCTAATATGTTCAATATATCAAGAGACAGGGTGTTTCCTGATCACATCTAGATAATTTTAATTAATAGGTTTATTTTCTCAATAAATTTTACAGATAAATTAAAAATACAGAGAGCTCCCTCTCCTTGCAACAGTTTCCCCTATTTGCCATTTGTATGCTATGTTTGTTAAAATTGATGTACAGTAAGGTTGCCCATGTTTAATGTTTAATGTTGACTATGAAACTCTCCACAAATAAAAGTATACCCCACAAGTACGCAAGAGAGGCCCCTCTGCAGTTTTATTCATAGTGGCACAAGCAAAGGAACTATTGAGAGATGAGTCTCATGATAGCAGAAAAGTATTGATCCATGAGCTGTCCACATCTAGGATGCTGTCTGCTTTTGGGGAGAAACTTTCATGGTTACCTTAAGGTCTCCAACAGGTGTATAGATTGAAGAGTCTGGAGGGGCCCGTTTCAGCTGTGAGATTGTAAACCCAAGGCTCAGGGTCCTGAAGTTTTGCTGCAGTGTAAGTAGCAGGGGCAGTCTTTCCCTGATGATGTTTCCAGAAGACTCAGTTTCTAGGCTTTAGATAATGTAGGGTTTGATTGTCCTCAGTAGACCATAGAAAGCTGTCTTTACCTGGTGAAAATAACACTTGGGCATAATGCCTCAAAGCCTTGCAGCATTTAGTCATATCAGAGCTTAGGAGGAGGAGATGTGTGAGGTTTTATTATTAGGAGCATAGGCCTTCAGTGACTATTGTATAAGGGATCAACTTACATTTTCCACGTGGAAGTGGATGTGTTATCAATCCACAGTACTTTAGACCAAGGAAATCCAGTCATTTCAGTTAGCTTATACTAATGTGATTGTACCTATGATACCTTATCTCATTGTTTTACAACTTGTCTGGTGAAACAAGTACCTCTATCACTAGCAGTCTTTCCAGGTATGTCCCATGAGAGAAACATGTTTCCTAGTAACCTTTTATCTACTGTTACAGCACGAGACTTTTTGAATGGAAAAGCTTCTATACAATCAGAAAACATGCATTGAAAATGGCAATGGAATGAAATCCCTCTAAAACTATATCAGTGGCCTATCATGTAGCAGAAATGTACATGAAGTTTTGATTGCCTTCCCAGGATTATAGATTTGACAAACCAAACATTGGTCATAAACCATTTTAGCAATTTAGAACATTAACCATGCCAATATTCTATTGGGATCATCTTATCTCTTCCATGATGGGCCGTGGAGTGTAGAGCTTTTAATAACAGAAGCTTTAAGGATTCAGGAAGGACCAGGCATCTGTCCAGGCTCTCCATGAGTCCATCCTTAACATTAGATTTAAATCTTCTTTTTTTCATTTCAAGTTTTAAAGCTTGTATGTAAGATTAACTTTATTCCTGCATCTTCTCAGTTGTTTCTTCCTTGTGTTTGCCCTTTTCTTTTCCTACTTGGCGAGATTTGGCTTTCCGTTCAAGAATCCTTTTGTGGTCTGTGTCCAGTTGTAGCCTATTGATAACCACCTTCCTGGGGTGAATGCCTACATGCACAGTTGTGCCATTAGCCTTTTCCCGCTGCACCCGTTCAGCGTGGAGGACATATTTCTTCCTGTAAACATGGACGACTTTGCCAATTTGCTGACCTTTATAGTGTTCTCATACAACCTGAAATTCATCATCCTTTTGGGTGGGCATGGATCACACGTTGTACTTCTGTCCCAGCTCTTTGGAAAGAGGAGAAGACATAATCTTCCTGTAAATGTGGGAAGGTGCATTGAAATGCCTTTTGTGGTTCTTGCTTCGGTCAGAAGTTGCAAAGGGATTGAAGTTCATTTTGGCCATTCTCACTTCAGTGATAGCAGCAAAATGGAAGATTTATATCTTCTTAAATATCAGTTTTGTTTCTCCAATTCAGGTGCATAGCACTGTTTATTAGATGGGTTATTATAGGTAAATTTTACTTGGATCATGGAGTTCATCTAAAACACATAACCATTTCAGTACTGGCTGACTTAGCTTGAAAATCTGGCAGAGTATTTCCTTGGTATTCAATTAATTTTTATCCTGATTGGATTATCAGTTTCATAAACCAGCAGTCTGTTCATTAGAGTGCTGGTAATTCATACCCAGTCTAAACGATATGATCCTAAAGTTATCAGAAACTTGGCATTCAAGAGTGCTTGTCAGTCCTTTCCATCCCTTTCATGAATCTCCTCGAAGGCATGATACTCTAGGATTTTACTAGCTTATGAACTTAACGTAGCAGATAATCTTGCTTCTCTGTCTTTTGGATGCTGCAAGGGTCCTCTGTAGCATCCCAAAGTTAGTTTGAGGTAACAACAAAAAAAGACAATTTGTAATTTGATTTTGGGAAGCCTGTCAAATATGTCAAAGGTTTAAAATAATCAAAACAGGATCACAAGGCATTGTAAGATAATATTCATTTAGCCAAAATGATAAAAGGGGTTAGAAAGCAAAAACCGTTCTTCTTTGATAGAGAGGAGACTCAGTTTTCCAATCAACAGATCTGAGAAAGACAGCATGAGACAGAATCTGTCTCCTCCTCTTCTCTCTGTCTCTTTTGCAGTTTACTCAAAAGGTGAACAAACGTCTTTTGGACCCAGTCCAGTTTGTTATGACTTCCGAACCCAGTTGGGATTAAAATTTTGCTCAAACTTGGATAGCTCAAAACACAACTCTGTGGAGCTTCAGAATTTGGGAGAGAACTTACCCAGCATCCCCAGCAGCTGTGAGACACAATACACACAGTGGGCCCGCTGGGGATCCTGTTTGGTTATTTGATGCTCCTAGGTGTCATTGGACGCTCCACTTTGGATCCCACTTCTGATGCCATATGTTAAAAGAAAAACTTGAGACAAATTAAATTTACTAGAGCTTAATACAGCAAAGAATGATTTGTGAACCAGGCAGCACCCCCAAACTAGAATAGGTTCAGAGAGACTCTGGCACTGCTGCATGTTTGAAGAGGATTTACAGGCAGAAAATTAAAGAGAGGTACAGAAAATGGAAGCAAGGTACAGAAACAGCTGGACTGGTTACAGCTTGGCATTTATTTGAACATGGTTTGAGCAGTTGGCTGCCTGTGAGTGGTTGAAGTAAGGCAGTGATTGAGTGAGACTCAGCTACTTGTCACAAGTGTAGGTTACAGTCTGTTTACGTGTCCAGTTAGGTTACAGTTTACTATGTACAGAAAAACTTTTAGGCTGAACTTTTGAAGAGGTAGCTTTAGGCTAAACTTAATAGTTTCTTAGCCTTTCCCCACTCCTCTTATGTGAGACGGGAAGACTAAAGGGAACGGAATACATCCAGTTGTCTTTTTCATAGGTTAGACAAGGCTCTAACAAGATGGTTTCCCCTGAGGGCCGGTCCCTGCTGTGAAGAGAAAGCTCAGGTGTATTTCATAATGGCGACCTTTTTCCATGGCCTATTTCAAAATGGTTACTTTTCCTCCCCTACTTCCACAAAAACAAAGGAGTTTTTCTGTGAAATTCAGTGTGAGAACCTGCTCAGACTCCTGTAGGTAAAATTTATGAAAGTATGGGGATACCTTAAGAGTGGGCCCCCAGGCCGGGCATGGTAACTCATGCCTGTAATCCCAGCACTTTGGGAGGCCAAGGCGGGCAGATCACCTGAGGTCGGGAGTTTGAGACCACCCTGACCAACATGGAGAAACCCCGTCTCTACTAAAAAAATACAGAATTAGCCAGGCATGGTGGCACATGCCTGTAATCCCAGCTACTCAGGAAGGCTGAGGCAGAATCGCTTGAACCTGGGAGGTGGAGTTTGCGGTGAGCCAAGATTGCGCCCTTGCACTCCAGCCTGGGCAACAAGAGTGAAACTTCGTCTCAAGAAACAAACAAAAATAAAATAAAATAAAATAAAGTAAAGTAAAATAAAATAAAATATAGCGTCGGCCCCCAGTGGTCTCTAACTCTGAGGCGAGTCCACACACAGCCTCTAGCGATTTGTGCCTGCCCGCTGCTGGCTGCAGCAGTAACTTTTGTACCGTGTAAACTGTGGCTCTCTGTATTCATGTCTGTCCCCAGCTTTTAAGGTGGTGATTTGCCCGGTGACCTCATTTCTCTGGTTATTCTAAGAAGTGTTGTTGATTTTCAGTTTGTTCAGTTTCTTCTTGTTGTGAGGTTGGGAATAAGCACTGCAAGTTCTTTGCATGTCAGAGTGAAAACCAGAATTTGTGAATCCAAATAGGTTTTTCGTTTGTCCTTGTTTTGTTTTTGTCTTTAACTGTCCTCTTGTCGTATCATGTTCTTTTATTCACATTCTTTGGAGTTTTTTTCTTTCTTTCTAATTATCTCTTTTTAATTTTTCTACTTTTTATTTTGTAATTATCCCAGGAGGATTTTTTGGTACTTACTCCCTTTGCTCTCTAGTACCTGCTATTTATTTGGTTTATGTACATTTTCTAAACTTTTCCTCTATGTTTTCAGTTTCATCAATTTTTAATAAGTTATTGAATGAATTTATTTAGATATTTATACTTCTTTTTTTTTTTTTTTTTTAGACGGAGTTTCACTCTTGTTGCCCAGGCTGGAGTGTAATGGCCTGATTTCAGCTCACTGCAACCTCTACCTCCTGGGTTCAAGCAATTCTTCTGCCTCAGCCTCCCAAGTAGCTGGGATTGCAGGTATGCACCACCATGCCCAGCTAATTTGGTATTTTTAGTAGAGATGGGGTTTCACCATATGGGCCAGGCTGGTCTCGAACTCTTGACCTAATGATCTGCTTTCCGTGGCCTCCTAAAGCACTGGGATTACAGGCATAAGCCACTGCGCTTGGCTTATTTATTTATTTTTAATGGATAAAACTATATATATTTGTTATGCACAATGTGTTGTTTTGAAATATGTATACATTGTAGAATGACTAAATTTAGCTAAGTAATGTACACATTACTTTGCATAATTATTTGTGATGAGAACATTTAAAATCTCTTAGCAATTTTCAGGAATTTAATTCATTGTTATCAGTTAGTCATATAATAAAGTTATACAATAAACTACTGTTATACAATATATCTCTTGAGCTTATTTCTTCTATTAACTGAAATTTTGCGTCTTTTGACCAACATCTCCTGAACCCGTCCCTCTCCACAGCCCCTGCCAACCACCATTCCACTCTCTACTTCTATGAGATCAACTTTTTTAGATTTCATATATTAGCGAGATTAGTGGCATTTGTCTTTCTGTGCTTGACTTATTTCACTTAACATAATATCCATATGATTGCAAATAACAGGATTTACTTCTTTTTATGGTTAATAGTATTGAATTGTGCATATATACCACATTTTCTTTACACATCTGTTGATGGACACTTGAGTTGATTCTACATCTTGGCTATTGTGAATAACACTCAGTGAACATGGGAGTGCAGTTATCTCTCCAACACACTGATTTCATTTTCTTTGAACACATATCTGGTAGAATTGCTGAATATGGTAGTTTTATTAAGTTTTTGAGAAGCCTCCATATTATTTTCCGTAATGGCTGTAGCAATTTCCATTCTCACCAACAGTGTGCACATGTTCTCTTTTCTTCACATCCTCTTCAATACTTGTTATCTTTGATCTTTTTGGTAATAACCATTCTAACAGGTGTGAAGTGGTATCTCATTGTGTTTTTAATTTGCATCTCTCTGATGATTAGTGATGTTGAGCAATTTTTTAAAAAAATTTTTTATTGAAACAGAATCTTGCTCTATTGGCCAGGCTGGAGTGCAGTGGCACAATCTTGGCTCACTGCGACCTCCATCTCCCAGGCTCAAGCAATTCTTCTGCCTCAGCCTCCAAGTAGCTGGGATTACAGGCGCCCACCATCACACCCGGCTAATTTTTGTATTTTTAATAGAGACGGGGTTTCACCATGTTGACCAGATGGTCTTGAACTTCTGGCCTCAGGTAATCCTCCCACCTCGGCTTCCCAAAGTACTGGGATTACAGGCATGAGCCACCACGCCTGGCAGAGCAATTTTTAATATACTTTTTGGCTCTTTGTATGTCTTCTTTTGAGAGATGTCTATTCAGGTTCCTTGCCTATATTTTAATCAGGTTATTTGATTTTTTACTATTGAGTTGTTTGGCTTCTTTATATAGTTTGGATATTAACCTCTTGTCAGATGCACTGTTTGCATATATTTTCTCCCATTCCTTAGGTGGTCTCTTCACTCTGTTGATTGTTTCCTCTACTCTGCAGAAACTTTTTAGTTCGATGCAATCCCATTTGTCTGTTTTTGATTTTGTTACTGATGTTCTTGGGGTCATATCCAAAAATGACCCAGGCCAATGTCATGGAGTTTTTCCCCTATGTTTTCTTCTAGCTTTATAGTTTCAGGTTTTATGTCAAAATCTTTAATCCATTTTCAGTTAATTTTTAAAAATCTGGTGTGAGAAAGGGTCTAATTTTATTCCTGTGCATATGGATGTCCAGTTGCCCCAACATGATTTATGGAAGAGGCTGTCCTTTCCCTATTGTGTGTTTTTGGCATTTTTGTTGAAACTTAATTTTCCATAAATGTGTGTATTTATTTCTGGGCTCTCTATTCTGTTCCATGGGTCTATGTGTCTGTTTTTATGCCAGTACCATGCTGTTTTGATTATTATATGTTTGTAGCAGATTGTGAAGTCAGTCGGTCTGTTCCCTCCAGCTTTGTTCCTTTTGCTCAAGAACCTAGATTGCTTTGGCTATTCAGGGTTATTTACAACTCTATACAAATTTCAAGATTGTTTTATCTATTTCTGTGAAAAAATGTTATTGGAATTTTGATGGGGAGTGCATTGAATGTGTAGATTGATTGCTTTGGGTGGTATGGGCATTTTAACAATATTAATTCTCTCGATCCATGAACACAGGATTTTCATTTATTTGTGTCTTCTTAATTTCTTTCATCATTGTATTATAGTTTTCAGTTTAGAAGTCTTTCATCTCTTTGGTTAAATTTATTCCTAAGTATTTTATTTTATTTTATTTTGTAGGTATTAGGTATTGTAAATGGGATTGTTTTCTTTTTAGGTAATTTATTGTTAGTGTATAGAAATGCTCCTGATTTTTGTATGTTGATTTCATTTTACATGTGTGTACCAAATTTGCATATTAGTTCTAACAGTTTTTTTGGTGGTTTTCTTTTCGTGTTGTTTTTTTTTTTTTTTTTTTTTTTTGGAGACAGAGGCTCACTCTGTCGCCCAGGCTGAAGTGCAGTGGCGTGATCTTGTCTCACTGTAACCTCTGCCTTCTGGGTTCAAGCGATTCTCCTGCCTCAGTCTCTTGAGTAGCTGGGATTATAGGCACTACCACGGCGCCCAGCTAATTTTTTGTATTTTTAGTAGAGGTGGGGTTTCACCATGTTGCCCAGGCTGGTTTCAAACTCCCAAGGTCAGGCAACCTGCTTGCCACAGCCTCCCAAATTGCTGGGATTATAGGCATGAGCCACCGTGCCCTGCCAGGGTTTTCAATATATAAGATCATGTTGTCTGCAAACAGGGACAATTTTTTTTTCCCCCCACAATTTGGATGCTTTCCATTTCTTTCTCTTGTATAGTTGCTTTGACTTGGACTTCCAGTACTATGTTGAATAAAAGTAGTGAGAGTGCCCATGCTTGTTTTGTTTCTGAGGAAAAAACCTTCAATTTTTTTTTAACCGGTGAGTACAGGCATACCTCATTTTGTCACACTTCACTTTATTGCACTTTGCAGATATTACATTTTTTACAAATTGGAGGTTTGTGGCATTAAGCAAGTCTACAGGTGCCATTTTTTTTTCCAACAGCCTGTGCTCACTTTCTCAGCATTTTTAGCAATAAAGTATATTTAAGTTAAGGTAGGCACATTTTTTAGACATAATGCTGTTGCATACTTAATATACTACAGTATAAACATAACTCTTGTAGGCACTGGGAAGCAAAAAAATTCATGTGACTCTGTTGCAAAATTAGCTTTATTGTAGTGATCTGGAACTGAATACACAATATCTCTAAGGTATGCCTTTATGATGTTAGTTGTGGATTAGTCATCTATGGCTTTTATTGTGTTGAGGTACACTTCTTCTGTACCTAACTTATTAAAGAGTTTTTGTCATGGAAGAATATTGAATTTTGTTAAATGCTTGTTCTGCATCTATTGAGATGATCATATGGTTTTTATCCTTCATTCTCTTAATATGGTGAATCACATTTATAGATTTGTATATGTTGAGCCATTCTTGCATCCCTGGGATAAAGACAAATAAAATCAGAAATGAAAGAGGAGACATTACAACAGATACCACAGAAATACAAAGGATCATAAGAGACTACCGTGAAGAATTATATGCCAACACAATAGACAACCAAGAAGAAATTGGATAAGTTGCTAGACACATACAGCCTACTAAGACTGAATCATGAAGAACCAGAACATCTGAATAGATCAATAATGAGAAAGGAGATTTGAATCAGTAATAAAACATCTCCCATCAAAGAAAAGCCCAAGACCTAATGGCTTCACTGCTGAATCTTACCGAATAGTTAGAGAAGAACTAACACCCATCCTTCTCAAACCCTTCCTAAAACATTGAAGAAGAGAGAATACGTTCTTCTCTTTCTTTCCTTTTTTTTGTGTGATTCCATTTATGTAAAATGTCCATAGTAGGCAAACCCATACAGACAAAAAGTAGATTGGTGGTTGCCTGGGGCTGAGGGAGGGAGAAAATTAAATGACTGTTAATGGGTATGGAATTTCTTTTGGGTTTGATGAAAATGTCCTAGAATTGGATAGTAGTGATGCACAGTTTTCTGAATATAATAAAGACTTCTGAATTGTACACTCAGTAGGTTTGCTTTATGATAGATGAATTGTATTTCAATTTAAAAAAGTTTATCTGAAGGAAAAAACACAATGTAGCCTGGAAAAAAATCTTAGCTCTTTAAATCACTAAAAGTATAACCATCTTAATCTTTTTTTTTTTTTTTTTTGACATGGAGTTTTGCTCTTGTTGCCCAGGCTGGAGTGCAGTGGCATGATCTCGGCTCACTGCAACATCTGCCTCCCGGGTTCAAGCAATTCTCCTGCCTCAGCCTCCTGAGTAACTGGGACTACAGGCATCTGCCACTACACCAGGCTAATATGTTTTTGCATTTTTAGTAGAGATGGGGTTTTACCATGTTGGTCAGGCTTGTCTTGAACTCCTGACCTCAGGTGATCTGTCCACCTTGGCCTCCCAAAGTGCTGGGATTACAGGTGTAAACCACCAAGCCCAGCCAATTTTTTTTTAACTGCTACTTTTTCCAGTTTCTAAAAATGCACCCAAGTGAAGCTCCTAAGTACATGAAAAAAATATGCCACCAAACAGAAGTAGATAATGCTAATTTCTAAGAGAGCCTTACATGATTTTCAGGCAAGCTCTCAACAAGTGATTGGTCTTGCCACGCCGAAGTATGCTGGTCATGTGACTCGTGCCATTACTATACCAAGAAAAGAATGTTTGAGGGGTTTCTGCTGAGTTTGTCATGATCCCTTCCACTTTCCTAATCAGCTCTTCAAGCAGATAACTGAAATCGTGTTCTAAATTGGTTGCGCTCAGGAAATAAGCAATTGTTAATATCACCAGTGCTTAGAATGAATTTTTTAAAAATGAAGTTTGAAATCAGTGCTTTACTTTTGCTTAAAAGTAGATTCAAGACAATTTAAAATGAAAGATACTAGAATTTCTTAAAAGCCTACAATTTTTCCCATGTAGGTTTTTTTGTGGTAAAATATACAAAATATAAATTTTATCAGGCTAACCATTTTAACTGTACAATTAAGTACGTTCACATTGTGCAACCATCACCAGCATCAATCTCCAGAACTTTCTCATTTCTCCAAGTGAGATTCTATTTTTTTAATTATTATTATACTTTAAGTTCTAGGGTACATGTGCACAACGTGCAGGTTTGTTACATATGTACACATGTGGCATGTTGGTGTGCTGCACCCATTAACTCGTCATTTGCATTAGGTATATCTCATAATGCTATCCCTCCCCCTGACCCGACCCCATGACAGGCCCCGGTGTGTGATGTTCCCCATCCTGTGTCCAAGTGTTCTCATTGTTCAATTCCCACCTATGAGTGAGAACATGTGGTGTTTGGTTTTCTGTCCTTGCGATAGTTTGCTGAGAATGATGGTTTCCAGCTGCATCCATGTCCCTACAAAGGACATGAACTCATCCTTTTTTGTGGCTGCATAGCATTCCATAGTGTATATGTGCCACATTTTCTTAATCCAGTCTATGATTGATGGACATTTGGGTTGGTTCCAAGTCTTTGCTATTGTGAGTAGTGCCACAGTCAACATACATGTGCATGTGTCTTTATAGCAGCATGATTTATCATCCTTTGGGTATATACCCAGTAATGAGATGGCTGAGTCAAATGGTACTTCTAGTTCTAGATCCTTGAGGTATTGCCACACTGTCTTCCACAATGGTTGAACTAGTTTACAGTCCCACCAACAGTGTAAAAGTGTTCCTATTTCTCCACATCCTCTCCAGGACCTGTTGTTTCCTGACTTTTTAGTGATTGCCATTCTAACTGGTGTGAGATGGTATCTCATTGAGGTTTTGATTTGCATTTCTCTGATGGCCAGTGATGATGAGCATTTTTTCATGTGTCTGTTGGCTGCATAAAGATCTTCTTTTGAGAAGTGTCCGTTCATATCCTTTGCCGACTTTTTGATGGGGTTGTTTGATTTTTTCTTGTAAATTTGTTTAAGTTCTTTTTAGGTTCTGGATATTAGCCCTTTGTCAGATGGGTAGATTGCAAAAATTTTCTCCCGTTCTGTAGGTTGCCTGTTCACTCTGATGGTAGTTTCTTTTGCTGTGCAGAAGCTCTTTAGTTTAATTAGATCCCATTTGTCAATTTTGGCTTTTGTTGTCGTTGCTTTTGGTGTTTTAGACATGAAGTCCTTGCCCATGCCTATGTCCTGAATGGTATTGCCTAAGTTTTCTTCTAGGGTTTTTATGGTTTTAGGTCTAACATTTAAGTCTTTAATCCATCTTGAATTAATTTTTGTATAAGGTGTTAGGAAGGGATCCAGTTTCAGCTTTCTACGTTGGCTAGCCAGTTTTCCCAGCACCAT
Organism: Macaca fascicularis; assembly: GCF_037993035.2. Lineage (NCBI taxonomy): Eukaryota > Metazoa > Chordata > Mammalia > Primates > Cercopithecidae > Macaca > Macaca fascicularis. The sequence continues at coordinate 197,924,182 of NC_088377.1, read as the reverse complement.
TTATTAAATAGGGAATCCTTTCCCCTTTCTTGTTTTTGTCAGATTTGTCAAAGACCAGATGGTTGTAGATGTGTGGTATTATATCTGAGGGCTCTGTTCTGTTCCATTGGTCAATATCTCTGTTTTGGTACCAGTACCATGCTGTTTTGGTTACTGTCGCCTTGTAGTATAGTTTGAAGTCAGGTAGCATGATGCCTCCAGCTTTGTTCTTTTCGTTAGGATTGTCTTGGCAATGTGGGCTCTTTTTTGGTTCCATATGAACTTTAAAGTAGTTTTTTTCCAATTCTGTGAAGAAAGTCATTGGTAGCTTGATGGGGATGGCATTGAATCTATAAATTACCTCGGACACTATGGCCATTTTCACAATATTGATTCTTCCTATCTATGAGCATGGAATGTTCTTCCATTTGTTTGTATTGAGAGAATCCTTTCAAGCTCATTTCACAAGGCCAGCTTACCCTGATACCAAGTCATAGAAGGACACTACCAGAAAAGAAAATTACAGACCAATATCCCTGATGATCACAGATGCAAAAATCCTCAACAGAATACTAGTAAACCACATTCAACAGCACATTAAGAGAATTATTCACCATGATCAAGTGGGATTTTCCTAGAGACATAAAGTAAAAAGTAGTGAGTTTAATTTTTAGATAATTTATTTTGTTTCTAAAGGATCTTTCTAAAATATAGAAAAAATTATTAAAAGATAGGCATCAATATTCTGATTTTATTATCAAAATTTTCTGATGAAAGATTTATAAGAATAGTGCTATTCAAATATCCCTTCCCACTTCCCACTGGCAACTGTGCCATCGGTATCTTTGTCAACAAGTTTCTTACCAGTGCAAGGCACCATGGATACTTAAGGATATAAGGTAAAAAGATTGCAAAGTCAAAACTGCAAATTCCATGAAAGAGTCAGGATTTAATGGAATTGATGGAAATGATGTGGCAGGCTCTTAGGTAAAGCCGTTACTGATTAAAGATCTGGCAGAAATAGACCTGATAATTTTAGAAGAGAAAATGACAAGAATGATGGCCAGGAGCTTCAAAAGAGAAAAGACTTGCATACTGAAGGATTAAGGAAGGCTTTGGGAATGCATTGAAGAGCCTCTTGATCATCTGCAACGCATTGAAAGTCAAAGTTGAATGAATACCATAATGCAGTTTTTCGGTCTGGCGCATATTAACCATGCTCATGCCCTGTGACCCATCCATTTGGCTCCTATGTCTGTTGTAGCTTGTAGTACTGTCAGAGGCATATGAACCAGAGCAACTCCAGCTTAAACAGGAGCTGGGTAAAACGAGGCTGAAACCTACGGGGCTGCATTCCCAGATAGTTAAGGCATTCTAAGTCACAGGATGAGATAGGAGGTCAGCACAAAATACAGGTCATAAAGACCTTGCTGATAAAACAAGTTGCAGTAAAGAAGCCAGCCAAAACCCACCAAAACCAAAATGGCCATGAGAGTGACCTCTGGTGTCCTCACTGCTACACTCCCACCAGCCCCATGACAATTTACACATGCCATGGCAACATCAGGAAGTTACCCTATATGGTATAAAAAGGGGAGGCATGAATAATCCACCTCTTGTTTAGCTTATCATCAAGAAATAATGATAAAAATGGGCAACTCGCAGCCCTCAGGGCTGCTGTGTCTGTGGAGTAGCCATTCTTTTATTCCTTTACTTTCTTAATAAACTTGCTTTCACTTTGCACGGTGGACTCGCCCTGAATTATTTCTTGTGCAAGATCCAAGAACCCTCCCTTAGGGTCCAGATTGGGACCTCTTTCCTGTAATGGTCACAATTGTCCACCTGCTTCCTCTTGTGGAGACAAGGACCAGCCAAAGGAGAACAAACAGGCTGTTTATTTAGAGCTTGTGGTATAACAAGGAATTCAGCTCCACCACCTGCATTCAGTAGGGGCTCAGGGGCGGAGGAGAGCAGGAAAGCTGTAAAGTGAAGAAAGGAAAGCTTCTAGGGTGACCTGATTGGATGTTGCCAGACTGGGGGTGGCTCAGGCAAAGTGAGCATCTCATGCCAGTGGTTTAGGGAACATATTTGGTTTTCTCTAGTTGGTCCTAATTTGGAAGCAGGGGTAAAATATACAGAAACTGGGTGTCGTGGACCTGGAAGGAAACTGAGGCACAGCTTAAGCCACAAAGAATTTATCTGAGCCACATTGGAGTGACTGTAGCCCAGGAAATGCTTCCAAGTTACCTTGGGAAGTGCTTCAGAGAACAAGGGGGGATTCTAAGCTTTTAAAGAAAAAAGGATGAATCAGGAGAGGGGGCAGTTGCAAAAGTCGTTTTCCAACTCTTACAATGGGGTTGATCGAGGTCAAAGCAGCCCTGGAGCTGAGGGTTGGGTGTGACTGTAAGAGGTGCCATTGGAGAGGGAGAGGGCCACCACAGCAGATGCCTTGGCAGCCGCTCAGCCAGGGGGATGTAGCCTGGGATTGAACATTCTCCACTTGAGCCGCCAGAGGCTCAGTCCCAAGTGGCCTCCCAGCTCCAGCTTAGCCCCTTAACTGACAGGTCGCAGGCTTCCCTGGCCAGGCTGTTCACCGGTCCCGAGGTTGCGGGCCGGTCCGTCCGGAGAGCCTGGCCTGCCTTCTCTGGCTGCTGCTGCCGAGGCCGTGGTGGGCGCTCTGCGGTCACACCCAGGCCGGCCTCTGGCCCCAGTCCGCTTGTGTGCTGTCTCTTGATGCTTCCGGGCTTGTGTTGTTAGGGAGTGTTTCAATAACCCTGCACTCCAACCCCGCTCACCCCCAGACTCAGTGGTTTCAGACATTCAGCTTCACTGGATTTCTGAGTGGGCCTGCAGCTGGCGGTCCTGGCCCGGCTGAGCAGAAGCTTGTTTTGAACTTGTTTTGGTCTCAGCTGATGACTTACTGTATGAACAGGCAGTCGCCTAAGAAGAAACCCAAAGCAGCTAACGTTCAAACGGAGCCGCAGGCTGCTGGCTAACCCGGGCTGGCCTGGGCGGGGGCAGCTCAGCCGTGGTGCCCCAAAGCTACCCAGCTTCATCCTCCAGCTTCATCCTCCAGCTACCCAGCCCTGCCGTGCTTCTCCATGAGAAAGGATGGGAAGCCCGTGTGCACGCCCGCTGTGAGCCTTGGCCGGCGTGTTTGCTAACGTGCCAGCCGTCGAAGCAAGACACATGGCTGAGCGCAGGCCTCCAGGGGGAGGGACCGCACAGCTGCCCGGCAGAGTGCACACAGGCCTCTCCACAGCGCTCTACCCAGTGACTGCGGTTTTGCCCAGCCCTCGATCTGGGTGTGGCCGCATGGTTTGCTTTGTTCAGGAAAGTGAAAATGGTTGGATATCAAGAGAAAACTGCTTCTTGGATGGTTTGATAATTGCCATGTATGAAACACAGCATCACTACTTGTATGTATGTATGTATGTATGTATGTATGTATTTTTAAGAGACAAGGTCTTGCTCTGTCCCCCAGGCTGGAGTGCAGTGGCACCATCATAGCCCACTGCGGCCTGCATCTCCTGGCCTCCAGCCATCCTCCCACCTCAGCCTCCTGAGTAGCTGGGACTATAGGCACATGTCACCATGCCCAGCTAATTTTATTTTATTTTATTTTTTGGTAGAGGCGGGGGTCTCACTATGCTGCTGGAGCTGGTCCTGAACTCTTGGCCTCAAGTGATCCTCCCACCTCAGCCTTCCAAGTCGCTGGGGTGACAGGTGTGAGCCACTGTGTTTGGCCTGATACTCCTTTTTAAGCGAGGTTTTAGTCCATGAGTCCAGAATGTATGAATTCATAGGCAAAATATTTAAAATGAGGCCACTGGACTGCTTTTCCGCAGTTCACACATCTGTTTTATGTTCACAGTACAGAGATAATTTGGAAGTAAATGCTTTTGTGGAAATTTTAAGTGTCATAGGAGGCTCTTTCATTTGTATAGTATTTAAGGATTTATTTTCAACATCCACAGGGAAAAATTTATTCCTTTAATTAGGACTGGACTCAGTTTCCCAGTTAGGAGCCCTTAAGTAGTAACAGTCTTGCTGATGGGTTCCATGTCCCCCAGATTAAACCCTGTGTAGTAACTGTCACTCTTTATTACCCTTAAAATGAATCATAAAGAAATGGAGTTTAGACTGTATTTAAGTTCAGCAGCTATGCACTTCTAGATGCCCGTGCGCACCGTGTGCACAGGAACGAGTGCAGCGCAGCCGGGGGGGAGACCCCGCAGCTGTGCCCCTCCTGCCACGACTGCCCTGAGATGCGCCCTTGCCCGGAGACCATCAAACCATCCAAGAAGCAGTTTTCTCTTGATATCCACTAAAACAAATGTTCTGCTCAAACCCTTTACCTCGTGTACACTTTATTCGTGGAAAAAGTTGTAGTTTTATGTAAGTAGAAATACTAAAAGAAACAGAAATAAAGGAATAATACACGTTTGAGCTTGTTTTGGTCTCAGCTGATGTTTTGGTCTCAGGCAATCTGTCCATACAGTAATAATAAAGGAATAATATCACTTCTCTCTGTTTCTGAAACTGTTCTGTTTTATTGTAGCTCTCTCCGTGGTTTGGTCGTGGCATATTTTAATGAATGTTTTTATTCGCATCCTTTCCTGCGTCAGTCTCGGCATAGCCAGTGTGGGTCCGTGTTTATTCCTCAAACTAGGACTTACTGTTCCGCGCCCTTTTATGAAAGCGCTGGGCCGGGAACACAGTCCCAGGTTCACCCGGCTGAGCGCGCTGACCTCGCCGAGGCCGCGGGTTAGCGGGAGGGGGGCGCAGACGCTGGGTGCGGGGGTGACGCCCGACTGGGGAGGGGAACACGGAAGCCAAGAAGACCGGCGGGAAGGGCGGGAGGAGAGGGCAGAGACCCGAACCCAGAGCGCTGCGCTGCAGGGAGGGGATGGGCTGCGGGCAGGTGCGGGGCGCGCGGCGCGGGAGGCGGCAGGGACCTTGCTGGAGCCCCGGCGCAGGGACGCGGGGTGGGGGCGAGGAGGGTCGCGGGGCAGGAGGGGGAGGGCGAGGGGATGAGGGGTCTGGGGGCGCGCGGAGTGGGGGAGAGCGCGGGGCGGAGCCCTTTGGAGAAAGTGGTTCCAGCGGGGAAAGGGGAGTTTTGGACTCCGCGTGTGACGGTGACTTTTCTGCAGGGTTTTGGCCCCCACCCGTCACCGCAGAGGCCTGCAGCTGTAGCGGAGCAGGGCGGCCGGGGCCTTCCCTTCTGCGGGCGCCAACGTCCCGGGTCCTGGGCCCCGCGGCCAGTGCCAACGCAGGAAAGGCCCGGGGCGCCAACACCGCTTTGCTGTTTCCCTTCTGGGTTCTGTGATGATGCATTCAGCCCAGCGTGTTTGCTGACCCTAAACCGGCCCACTCCCAAATCGTGGTTCTCGAGGATCCCGGGTCGCGGCGCTGACACGTGCGGAGTGGAGCCCGCTGAGACTGTGGAGGGGTGACCGCTGGCCACAATTGAACTTTCAGGTTCTGGAGGGACGTCCGAATCCAAACACATATATATGTCTATAGAAAGTGCATATATGTGCATACTTTTTATAAGTGGAAAACACAGTTCCCCTGGGATCCAAAATATTTTTTTCCTGTTTTCTGAACTGTTCGTCCTCACCACGCGGCCCAGTACCCACCCGGAGTGGGCACCCGAAGGATGTGGAATTCACAATGTCCGGTGGTAGAAGTACATTAAACTACTTTGTACCCGGTGAAATCACAGGAGGGTTTCTCCTGGATTCAGGCAGGATTCTGACAGAAAAGGTGAATGCATCCGTTTTTAAATGTTAGAGTAACTCATTCATCGGAAGGAAATGTTCCCACCACAGTGTCATAGTTTGGGTTTCACAAATAAAAGGACAGGTGGAGATCTCGGCTCTCTCACTTACTGGGTGCGTGTGGTCTTGGGCAACTTACTGCACTTATTTTGAACTTCAGTCTCCTCATTTGGAAAATGGGAGTGATAATATCCGCCTCAGGGGACTGTAGAGGGATTAAATTAGGTATCGTGTGAGGCCCTTTGCCAGGGCCTAGTGGGCAGCAGTGCTCAGGAAACGCAGTGTCCTTTCTTCACTTTGGTCTCAGACGATGGCCAATGAGACGTACCACCCGGGTCAAATGAGTGTCTATGTGGAACTTTATTCAATGCCATTCCTTATTAATGGGCACCTTGTGGCAAAAGTTTACACGGGAAAGAAATAGGCTGTTGTAGAATTGTTAAATAATATTGAAACCTTGTTTTGATACAGTCTGGTTGGGTACAGATATACCACAGAAAAATTGTTTTTAAACTAAGAAAATGGAGACAAATGAACATGTTTTATTTGAATATAGACCATTCCATTTAAGTTTTAATTTAGCAAGTTGAAACCACAGGTTTTCAAACAATGGCAATTTCAGAACTTGTGGTATGTGAGTTTTGTGTCTTTTCCTCATTATTTAAAGCTCCTCATTCTTTGAGAGTGTAGTAAAGTTCTATCATTTCAGACATCAGAATTAGCATTGAAAACATGGGATTCTTTATCTGGATTGATGAAAGTAATTTATTGTTTGCTGTGTCAAACACAGCATGCTATTTGTCACATTGTGGTTTGTGTATCTTTCTAGAAGCTTTCAACTTTGATCTGAGGCAAAGTACACTCAGTAGCACAGATGACAGAGCTAAAAAAAAAAAAGGCCAGTGATGTGCATTGTCACTCACAGAGACTCTAAATCAACAAGCATGGAGACGCGGAGTAAAAAGCCACCTGACTTTAAAGAGGCTTGTACGTTCTTGTGAGAGAGCAGACCTCTGCCTTTCTCCGGGGAGACAAAGGTGTAGAGCGATTTATGAGTTAAAGATCGGGTTCACTGTGTGCAACCCAAAGGCACCTCCTCAAGGCCAGAGCCTGGTCCTGGCCTGCAGCCTTAGGTAAACACTCGCATTTAAAAGACCGCGCAGAGCCAGGACTCCGTGCACATAAAGGCGGCTTTCTTCAACTGTCATCAGAGTGGATTTTAGAACGTGCTTTTAATACTTACAAGGTTGATGTTTGCCTTTTAAAAAATGCTATTTGAGATCGTTTCTTATTTAACTTTCACCTTGGCGTGCCTTTTACCTGATTCGTGGCAGCATTAAGGAAACTCACCTTGTTGTGAGACCAGACAAAGATTTAGAGCAGTGTCGCACAGTATGACCTTTTAGAAGTCAAGGCTCCACCAAATCCTTGTTTAAACACCATAAAAACTGGATGAAAAGCAACAGCATATAATCTTAATCTGAACATTTGGTCTCAGATTCTTTTTATTGCGCTTGGGTTGATTATTCTGTGAGATAAATTAATCGTGTCCCAGGATAGCTGTGTACTTCCATTTCCTTTCTGATTTTTAACAGACAATGGCTCAGATCAATAAAACGGCAAAATAAAGAGGTTTGGAATGAGGAACATTGTTGCATACCTAAGTCTGTACTCTTCTAGAGAATGATTCTCAAAAGAAATTCAGCTATGCTGTTAAATCTGCATTTGCAGAGTTATTAGTAGGACTTTTAAACTTGTATATTAAAATGATCATTAATAGCTGCAGAATAACGCATGGTCCAGATACAACTATTTATTCAAGCATTCCTTTAGTTATTGACATTTTCTGTTATGTGTTTTGCAGTAATAATATTCCTGTGCATTTATACGTATGTACCTGGTGTATTTTAATTCAAGCATATTGAGCTAAAAAACACATACACCTTTAAAATTTTATAATTCTATGAATTTTAGCAAATGCAAACTGTCTTGTAACCACCATCGAAATCACAATGAACAACACACTCATCATGACAGAGTTTCCTGGTGCCCGTGTGCAGCCAGTACCTCCCATCACACCCAGGTGGGACCGGCTAGTTGCAGGAAAACAAGCTCAGGGTTCCCACTGATTCTACATTACGGTGAGTTGTATGATTATTTACAATGTAATAATACAATGTATTACAATGTAATAATAATGGAAATAAAGTACACAAATGTAACGTGCTCAAATCATCCCAAAACCATCCTCATCCCAGGTCCATGGAAAAATTATATTCCATGAAACTGGTCTCTGGTGCCAGAAAGATTGGGATCTGTTCTAAGCCTTCTCTGGTGAAGTTGCCCTTTGGTAAAAAGCTTTCCTATGTAACACAAATGTGTCCATACTCTGTGTCCTCTAAGAAGTCTATCCACATAGTTCCTGCAGAGCCTGCCCTGTTACCAGTTTTCGAGCTGTATTCCTTCCAAGTCCCGGGCCATCTGTTCATACTGATGGCTCCTGCAGTCTCAGGCCATCTTCTCTTTGGGGCAAAATGAACAGCCAGGTACTTTGCTGGGAGTCCTGCCCACTGCAAATATTTCCCTCAACACTGTCCTTCAGAGCCATCTCTCCATTTCTGGGCCAATGTAGCACGTATTGTGCACAACCATCTGTAAACGAGGCCTGAACCTTTGATTTCTCAGTCAGCAGGTGGAGGATGCTGTTCCCCAGGCTGCAGCACGCTCGAGAGGATGTGACGTGGCAGAGTGCTGAGACGGGGATCTGAGCCATGCGGCTTGTGCTTTAGAATCATCTTGGGTGGAGCCAATATTCGCCACTTCAACTCAAGAACGGAGAGCTGCTGTGGCTTTGCGGTCGGAAAACACCCAGTTCATGGTGAAGCGTAAGAACACAGGAGAAGTGGGGCAAACTCTCCCTGCCTCCCTGCCAAAAAGTTTGAAAGAATATTTCCAAATCAGATATATGAAGATTCTATTGATAAATTAAAATGAACAGACACTCAAGTAAGCAATAAGCTGTGTTTCTTGTCATTAGGTCTTACAGATCTTACCTCAGGAATTTTAAAGCTTACCTATTACTTGCATCCAAGATTCTCTTTACCTTTACCAGGTAAGGTGTCTTCGTCGTTTGTGCTGCTACAACAGCATATCTGAGACTGGGCACTTTACAAAGAATGGAAATTAATTTGCCCAAAGTTCTGGAGGCTGGAAGTCCAAGATCAAGGTGCTGGCATCTGGTGTGGGCCTTCTTGCTGTGTCCTCAGTGATTCTGATGCAGCTAGAGCTGGAGGACCACTGGCGGAAGACAAGAGACAGCCAGCTCCCTCCAGCAAGCCCCTTTACAAGGGCATTTAGTCTCATGGCCTAATCGCCTCTTAAAGATCCACTTCTTAATACCATCCCATTGGCAACACCTGGATTTTGGAAGGAGCATGTTCAAACCGCAGATGGTTTGCTATGTGATTTTGGTTGTATACAGCATGGCTGTATCATGCTAGGCAGAAATATGACCTTATTATTGTCTTTATTTGGAGGTTAAACATGGTTTAAGGAGATGTGTATGGGTACCAAAGTGACAAAGGGGGAGCTTGGGATGGTGGATTTTGGATGTCAAGGTGACAGGGTGTTAAGGGATGCCCAGATACCTGACAAAGCACCATTTATTCTTATGCTTCATTGGGCCCTGGGCATGGCCCTCTTCTGCTAAAAGGGAAGTCCAGTTGGCCTGGTGTTTGATTAGAATGAATGTGCTGCCCCAGGCATGTCTGTGAGGGAGTTTCCAGAGTAGTTTGGTGTGCGAGTCAGTGGACTGAGTGGAGAAGATCTGTTGTCAATGTGGGTGGCATCCTTCAGTCGGCTAGGGGGGCCCGGATCGAGCACAATTGCAGAGGAAAGGTGGATTCTGGCCCCTTCTTCCAGAGCTGGGACGCCCTTTGTCTCCTGCCATTGGACATTGGAACTCCAGGCTGTACGGCATTTGGACTCAGGGACTCACACCAGCCCCCTGTGCACCACCCTCTCTGGTACTTGGGCCTTCTGCCTCACACTGAGAGTTACAGCACTGGCTTCCCTGGTTCTGAGGCCTTTGGATGTGATCTGAACCACGCTGCCGGCTTCCCGGGGTCTCCAGCGTGCAGACGGCCTGCCATGGGCCTCCCGAGCTTCCATAATCAAGTGAGCCAATTCCCTGATGAATCCCTTTCCTCCAGCTCCTATGAATCACGTCGGTTCTGTTTTGAGATGCCTGGCTGAAATGCTAGGCATTGCAACACCAAAGATGGTCTCTATTTCTTTCTTTAAATCACACGCACAAAGTTCAGTGGCAAGCTGTGTGTAAAAGGCAAGATTCCACAGGCATTCCCACACAAAAGGCTTTAGTGACTCCCAGGGCATTCGCTCAGCAAAAGTTAACACTGGGCACCTGCTCTGTCCCAGGCCCTGTGCTGGGCAGTGGGGGACAGCAGCAGGCAGGAAACTGAAGTCCCTGCTCTGTGGAGCTTATAATTTAGTGTAAGGCACGGCTAAGACTCATCCCAAGAAATCAGTGAGCAGACCACAGTGCACAGGCCCCACTCCAGGCCATTAGGTAGCTCAGCTCATCCGGGAGGAACAGTAGCTTTAGGGGAGATGCTGACTCTGTCTTGGGCAACCTTGAATCCATGACTGAGGCGGAGCATTAAAGAACACCCAGTACGTCTGGGAATGACACAGAGCTGGGAGAAACAGGACATGCCTCATCTTTCGCTCATGATTGAATAGAGAAGTTGCCAGGAACTGATGTTTAACCCTGGGCTGTCCACTGGAATCACCTGGGAGCTTGAAAAGTGCCCCGATGCAGTCCGATGCTCTGGGGAGCGGGCCCCGGCGTGTGCGTCTCAGCAGTGTCTTCATCTTCTGTCTCCACTGGGCTCTGGCCACGCTTTCTCCACGGCAGTCCTCAAACTTGATTCTCACAGCAGCAGCAGCAGCAGCAACTGGGAACTTGTTAGACATTCAGATTCTCGGGCCCCACTCCAGACTCACTGAATCCGAAACTCTAGGAAGGAGACCCAGAAATCCATGCTTTAATGAGCCCAGGTGACTCTGATGCAGCTAAAAGCTAGAGAACCACGTTCCTGGAATACCCCTTTTCCCCAGCAGTACTCATCTTGCAAGACTTGGCTCACGTGCCCTCTCTGGCAAGGCATCCCAGCATCTGTAACTCCCTGTCCACACAGGCAAGTCTTCCTAGCACATCAGACAGAAAATCGTGATGGTGACTTTGTGCCTGTGTCTCTGCTAGACCTTGAATTTCCTAAGAGAAGGGATTTTTTTTTTTTTCCTATTCATCTCTTCATACTCTGGAGCCTAAAGTAGTACTTGAAACCTATTGGGAACTTCAAACCAGTCTTTCTCTTCGTAGCCAGCGACAAAAGAAGAAAGTTCTGGCTGCAGTGCTGGGCCTCTGACCAGCTGCCCGTTCTTGCTCCAGGGCCTCCTGCCCTCTGGCTCCTGCTTGCTGCCGGCTCCTCCACTTTTCTTCCTGAATTCAGAAACAGAAGTGGGACTAAGTAGCTCCCCAGCAAGGCACACACCAGGTGCTCGGGAGGCACAGATGCAGCTCCTGACTCAATCTCTAAGCACGGGGCACGTTCAAGTTCAGCACCCCAGCGTCCAATGCAGTGAAGATTCAAGGGGGAATCTCAAGACGTAGCTGTGGAGTCTTAGGACAAGGGAATGAATACTATTTATGTATTTTTGTCTTTAATTTGTCTTCTATAAGCCTCAAATGGGGATTAGGTTAGAATCTGGTGTTTTATGTTCTAAGTATAAGAATACTGAAAAATCAAATCTGATTTACTTTTCCTCCTAAGCACCGATCAGTGCTGTGCTAGAACTTTCCCTTGGTGTGTGCTGGGACTCATCTCCACAACAGTTCACTTTAGCCCTATTGCTTCTTTTAAAATGGACAGTTTTACAAGGCAAATCTTTCTAATATTGGAAAGGATACTAGAAAGGAACACATATTTACAGAGCATTTACTACTCACCAGGCACTATTTTAGGTAATTTTGCATAAATTGTCTTATTTAATCCTCATTCTACCTTTTCAAATGGGAAGCACATTCTAAGTTAAGAAAAAAACAAAAACAAAAAAGGCCAACCAGCCCAGAGTTAGAGCCTAAGACTCGTTCAGAGAGGTAATAAGTGATAGTGATAGAATTGGTAAATATTTATTCAGAACTCACAGATAATTTTGTGTTTAGCACTTTTTCCATACACTAAGCTTGTAGGAGGTCCATGAAATAAAAATTATTTTAAATGTTCAGTTCTGGTTTATAGTCACTGATAAGTTGTTCTGAAACAATTTGAAATTGTTTCTAATTTTAAGGAATGACAATGATGTGACATGTGTTGATTTAACACATGTCCACAACTTTGACATTTTGTGGGAAGAAATCCTATAATTCTAGACACTAGATTTACGCCAAGAGTAATTACTTCCTCGTGTTCTGTTTATTTAGGAATTAGCCAAAACCAGAATTTTCCAGATATACTGTTTTCTTTAACTAGTAGGAAAAGAATCACCAGCTAACACCATTCTCAGAGCGGTCTGACCCCGCTAAGATTGTGTCATAAACGTTGGGCTTCACTGTAAGCACTTTTGGTCCAGAGTTCAGTTTCAAACAATGGACCGTGCAGAACTGGGCGTTACGAAATTCTTGACAGCTTTCCTGTTTGCTCACTGGGGAGGGTAGATAAAGACTCGCTTAGGTGCCTCTTATCTCTAGAATTCTGTAGATGTCGTTGGGGGGCTGGGAGCCTGGGACAGCTCCCCTGGCATGGACCAGGGCTTTTCCTACCTTCCAATATGCCTTCGTTGTAAGATATTAAAGAGGAAAAAACCCCAATAAGCAAGGACATATTGAGTGCTTGCTCTCCTGTGATACTCACAGATAGGAGAAAATATGTGACAATAAAAATCTCCTTGGGAACAACTAAGATTACTTGGCTCATCGTCCTTCCTCTGTAGAAGAGTAAATTGAGAAGAAAGTAAGTAAATTGGACAAGGTTGTAGATTATTTATGATCAGCACGAAGTCGACTCATCTGATCTAATAATGAGTCCACGGCACCTTCAAGGTGCTTATCGCTTAAATTAAGAAGACTGGTGGCCGGGCGCGGTGGCTCAGGCCTGTAATCCCAGCAATTTGGGAGGCCGAGGAGGGTGGATCACCTGAGGTCAGGAGTTCGAGACCATCCTGACCAACATGGTGAAACCCTGACTCTACTAAAAATACAAAAATTAGCTGGGCGTGGTGACAGGGGCCTGTAGTCCCAGCTACTAGGGAGGCTGAGGCAGGAGAATCGCTTGAACCCCAGAGGCGGAGGTTGCAGTGAGCCGAGATTGCGCCACTGCACTTCAGCCTGGCCACAGAGTGAGACTCCATCTCAAAAAAAAAAAAAAAAAAAAAAAATCACTTAACATCCGCAAAACGAGGAATAACTAAGCATCTGTCCATTTGACAGGAAGCCAGAGGGGCGGATGGGTACCAGGCAGGGGCTTGAGAAAGAGTCTCCTCAGGTGGACGTGGGGGCAGGAACGTCGCCGTGTGTTCAGGGCCAGGAAGGAGCCTGGTGGGACGCAGCAGCCGCAGTTGGAGGAACGGGCTGGTGGGGAAGCGGGTGGGGTCATCGCGGAGCCCACGGGGCTGCAGGGGCTGGGCCCGGTGTCCTCCAGTCCTCCGAAGATCGCATGGAGGTTTAGGAGGCATCCGTTTTCTCCCCCGTGGTCTCTACATTTCCAGAATGATTTGTAAATACTTCTTTTGCCGGTCAACAGAGCTTTCCGTTCCATTTTTAAACACACCTGCCTTTCCAGCAAGTCTGGGGCCTCCTGAGGCTGGAGCCCGTCTCCCGTCTGCAGCCCGGTGCGCGGGGCTCGGGGCTCGCGTGGCCTCGCAGCGGGAGCGCGGGGCGCCCCTGTGTTTGGAGGGTGGGCCGAGGGTGGTCGTGGGGGAGGAAGCCAAGTAAAGGGGGAGGCGCCCAGGGCCGGATGCACGTCGGGGGAGCGGTGCTTGAGCTCGGGTGCCCCGGGCCGCCTCCTCTTCCGCCTGGCACCTGCCGTCCCGGGCCGCCCCACGGGCGTCCGCGGAGCCTCCCTCCTCGCCGCCGTCCCGAGTCGCCCCGCGCGAGGCTTTTCCAGGTGCCCCGCCTGGACCGAGCCGGAGTTCCTGGGTCCCCCACCCCCAGCTTCTCCTCCGCTGCAGGTGCGGGCCGACTTTTCTCCGCAAGGTGGTCCCGGGACTCCGCGCTGGGAGCTGAGTGGGTGGGGGCCGCGCGTCCTCTCCCTGCCCGCCTCGCTCGGGGGGCAGATCTGGGGGCCTCGGAGGTCACGGCCCAGATTGCCTTTGCGTGGGGTGAGACGGGAGACCCCGGGGCTGGGGCAGGAGAGGCGCCGTCCTCAGAGATTTATCTGCCGGGCTTCGCTCGGGTGCGGGGAGAAGTGACCGCGAGGCCTCAGAGGCGCTGGGAAGGTGGAACCCACGGGACCTGTGGTGCCGCGCGTGGGGCTGAGCGGACAGGAGGCTTCGCGGGGAGCCCTGGAAGGTGGGCCTGGGGCCAGGCTGCGGGGTGCCGTGGGCTGGGTGATGAGGTGCCAGGTGAGGGGAGTGGGGCGGTGCCCAGGTGTGGAGGGCTGGGCGGTCCCCTGCTGAGGGGGTCAGGATGGTACCCAGGTTAGGTGGGGGAGGTGCACAGGTGAGGGGTGGTGGGGTGGTGCCCAGGTGTGGGGTGCCGGGTGGTCCCTTGGTGAGGGGGGACAGGGCAGTGCCCAGGTGAGGGAGTAAGGCGGTGCCCAGATGAAGGGGGGTGGGGTGATGACCAGGTGTGGGGTCCAGGTGGTCCCCTGGTGAAGGGGGCAGGACGGTGCCCAGGTGCCAGCAGTGGAGTGGTGCACAGGTGTGGGGGGGTGGGGTGGTGCCCAGGTGTGGGAGACCGGGTGGTCCCCTGGTGAGGGGGGCAGGGCAGTGTCCAGGTGCCAGCAGTGGGGTGCCCAGGTGTGGGCAAGGAGTGGTATCCAGGTGCCCAGGTGCTGTGCCCAGGTGCAGCTTGGCTGCAGGAGCCAAGTGATGAGGGTGCTGTGTGGGGAGAGGCGAACTGATTTCTGCAAGAGAAAGTAAACTTCCTTCTTCCATGCAGATGAATAAGATAGAATTAATTATATAGATTATAATTATCTAGTTATAGAGATAAGAATACGTTTTATTCTTTAGTTAAGGGCTCCCAGTTAAAACTAGCTGAAAACAATGACAGCTAAATTCTATATTATGAGATGTTGGCTACTTATTAAATTCATTATCAAAAATATATACATACATATTTGCAGTCCAATTGCATTTCATAGAGCACAGACCTGAGCAGCACCTAGCAAGGGCAAGTGTGCACGAGACACTTGTTCCGCAATTTTGTACCTTTCTGTTTCTAATGGCCCAACTGGTCAACTGTGGCAGGGCGATCATGAACCTCATACAACAGCAGAAGTGCTGGAAATTTTAACTATTTAATTTTAGGCTTAGACTTAGCTATAAATGCTTTCTGATGAGAAGTTCTGTCTTTTCCTTGAATGATTTCACTTCATTTCGTTTTATGTAGTCTCCATTCAGTCATGAATATCTTCCCCAAAGTACCTTTGTAAATCATTTTTTTTTTTTAAATGCTGTAGTTTACTTGTGACAAGCTATAAACTGTATTTGAATTTTTAGGTTAAGTAAGAAACCCATTTTATCTAATATTGCAGCAAAAAAAACAGAACAGTTCCAAGAAAAAGAGGATAAAGTACTTGTTATTCTAGTGATAATACAACTGAATAAGAAAGATTTTCTTTTTCCTTTTTAGTCTTGAGTTCATGAACTTAGGGAAAGCAGGCTTCCCTCTGCTTCTGGCAGCCTTGGCCATGGGGTCTTCACTCTCCTGTTTGGGCCTCACCTTGCAGGGGCTCCTCACCTTGCAGGGGCCATCCATTCCATCTGCCTTCCAGTGTCAGCCCAGGCCTCCTGTCTTCCCCTTCTCAGGCCCTCCTGGTGGGATCCCATCGCATCCCCTGCCTCCACTGTCATCTGCTCCACGTGGTATCTCCAGGGGGACCTCTCTGCTGGGCTCCAGGCCGCATAGCTGTGGGTAAGGCACCTCCCTTTGCACGACTTGTCTCCTGTTCTCTTGGTGTGGAGCTCACAGCCCTCTGGCCTAGACGTGGGGCTCTTGCAGTGGCCCCTGGTTTAGCCTCCACATCCCATCCACCCAGCTGCTCACGTCACACACCTGGGCCTCATCCTTGATACCTTTTACTGAATCCACCCTATGTGATGACTTGAATCCTGCGGGTTCTCTCTCTTGAATGTGTCCTGAATCTGCCGTTTTCTCTCTGGTGCCCATGGGCTAGGTGGCCAGCACGATGTCCCACCAGGACCCCTGCAGTCCCAGTGCCCCCGCCTGGTCATCCGGGGACCTGTCCTCACTGCCTGCTGCCTGCACTGTGTGGAAGGACAGAGGCTAAACGAGGAAGCCTGGAACTCTGGTCTCATGGACATGGCAGCCTGCCCACCACCCACGCCTGCCCAGCCTTTCTTCACGCAGCGCGTAAGACTCTTTTAAAAATACAAGTATTATCCTGTCCTGTTGATGAGTCAAATGATCCCTCACAGTCCTGGTCTTGGAAGCCCCTGGGGCCTGCTCGTGGGCAGCCTCTGTCAGTGTGGGTGCGGGTGATGGAGGCTGGGGTGTGTGGCTGGCAGTCTTGACCAGGTGGGTGTGCATTTGGCCACAGAGCTCAGATGCAGGGCTGTGGCTCCAGCGCTGGTGGCCGGGGTGAGGGTAGAGAGTAATGCAGAAGCCGTGGCACTCTCTGGCCTAAGCCACTTATTCCAAAGTAGGAAACAATCTTCTACATGAGGTCAAGGGGAAGGCTAGGAAGAGGGGGAGTGAGAGAAGAGGAACAGGAAGCAATAGACCTTGGGAGGCTTTGGCGGGTCCTCTTTATTCTGCAGGTGAAGGAAGATAACAGAGGTTCTTTGTCACGGAGTTACTAGAATCAGGTTTGTGTGTAGGTAGACAACCCTGAAATTAAAGCAGGTTTCTTGCAGAGGGGAGTGTGTAGCCGCAGCCCTAGGGAGCTCAGCAGCTGCCCCTTCCGCAGGCATCACAGGGGCTTGGAGAGCTGGGAATTGCCCGGTGGGACTGGATTCCTAATTCTGTGTGAGTCATAAGCCCTCAGGCGACTTCCAGACTGAGGAAGCTGCGGTGCATTGGTGGAGGGAACGTGGGAGGAGGTGAAGGCTGGGGAGAGAAGGGGGGCCTTTGGAGGCTGATGTTGAAGACAAGCTTGGCTTTGGCCTTTTGCGTTGATGCTGGTGAAGATTTTCAGGGCCTCCCTCCCTGCACCCGCTTGTACGTGTTGAAGATCCAGTCCTAGAGCAAATGCATGGGGAAAATAAAATACACAGTCCCTGTCTTCAGGGGACTTGAGGCCTCATCAGGATAGGAGGTCGGCACACGTGAAATAAATAGGAACATGCGAACGTGTGCCTGGGTGCTAAGTCCGCAGTGCTGGGTTTCTTGATGTCTGTTACCTGGAAGATGTAAAGGAACAGAAGAAGCCTTTCTTAGACATAAAATGCATTTGTAAGGTGGAATCTACTCTTGGCTTACTTCAAGATGCATTAAAAAAATGGACATCATCCTTATAAATCCCCTAATCCACAAATGAGTAGTAATGGTGTATAACACTGGGGAAACATTATTCCTGGTGTGTAGTGGGAAAAAAAATTACTTTATCTCTAGATGGTAGTTATTTTAGAATTTTCTAAAAACATTTCCTGGTTTCACGTTGCCCTTTTTCTGTGGTTTGTAGTTAAAACGTGGAGAGCGGAATCTTCTGGGCCCAGGTAACACACCTTTGCTCCGACATTCCCTTCACTACTCACTGGCAAGCTCAGTTGGAAATTCGCTCCCAGTAGGAGGTTCCGCAGCAGACACATGGTGAGTCCCGGCAGAACCTCGTCTTTTAATTGCAGAATGTTAAAGAAAAAGTCACTCAGGTAGCAAAGATTGGCTTTTCAGGGGTGCTTTTATGGAGCTATTAACTCCGAGACACCATTACTTAAATGTAATTTTTATTATTACAATTAAAGACTGATTTGATTTTATGAGATCATGCATTTTTATTTTATGGAAGTTTTATAGTTAATTTAAAACATTACTCTGTATTTAAAATAAAATATAAGCAAGTACAGTGTTAAAATTATACCATACTTCTCTTGCAACTGATGTTAAAACTCCATGCAAGTGATCACTTTGGTAGAAACAAATGTTTCCTGATACAGCTAGGTAATAACTCAAGGAAAGTAAACTTGGTTCATTCTGTTTGTGAAGTTACCAGCAGTTGTCGGCGTATTTAAAATACCAAGTCTAATTAAGTTTATTGTCAATTTTTTTTGTGTGTGAAACATAAACGTTGATTTCCTCTCGGTTGATTCTTGGAGGAAGGAATTTCTTTGGGTCAAAGGGAGCTCTCCTTGCTACTTCAGTGTTTGCAGTGTGAAGAGTTGTAAAAGCTGAGACTAGCCACTCAAAACGCGAGCTTCTGGTCCTGACATTTCACAGAGAGAGGGAGGCTCATGAACCGACTAAGACATGGTTGTGCGGCTAAGATTTCTGTAGCTATGATGCTGCCATCCAGGCCGACTTAAGACGGGAAGTTTCCATGTGAGTTTTTGGAAGGTTTTGGGGTTTTGTTTTTGATGAAGGAAAAGAATGTGAAAGAGTGTTTGCACCAGATAGATTGAGCTGTTAGTAAACATGCACCCTTTAAATTAACTGATGAGAAGGACAAAGAAGGTGCTTTGTCGTTGTCAACTGGATTTGTCTGAAGTCACAGAGGCAAACAGGTGAAGGGGCAGTCCCTCTTCAACTCCCTAATGGAAAGCAGAGATTAAACCGTGCAACGAGGAGAAGTTGAATTGGATTCTTCCTCCCATTTATTTTGGCAAAAGCTTGCTCTTCTTTCTCTCACTTGCCTTTCTTGCTGGGGGAAGCCTGGTTTTTCCAGAATCAAATTAGCATAGGGACAAATATTGCTCAGGAATGTGCGTCCTTTCAAGATCCTCAGCGCTTGTGATGAGTAAGCCTCTGTGTAGTAAGTGGCTGGAGACACATCCGTGTGGCAACCCCCGCTTCTCGGCTGGACTGGAGGATAATTAATCTCACTCTCAGCACTGCTGAACAGACAGCACTGTTCAGAGTCAGGGACGATGGGTGGGCCAGGCCCTTACAAGACACTGTCCTTAAATCGGGTGCTGGCTTCCTATCAGCACGTTGCTTTAGTCACTTCTGCCTTCACTCTTTATAAAAAACAGAAAAGAAAGGATAGTAGGTTTACAGGGGACTGTTTTGGTCCTGGGAACAGAATGCAAAGCCCGAAGGAATCCTAAAGGAGGAGAAATGGGGTAGAGACCCAATGGAAAGGAGTCGGCCTGTCCTAGGAGAAGGTGGGCAGGTTACCTTTTCAGCAGTTTTCGTTTGCAAAATATGAGTGTCTGGGTTTAAGCTGGCATGTGTCAGAGAAATGCAAAAGAGCCAGTATGGAAATTTAAGATTGGGTGCTGAGTTTCTTCTTTTGGTAGAGTTTTTTTTTGTTTTTTTTTTTTGGGGGGAGGATAGTGACTTCTAGTAACTAAGCAGAGTTAGGGTTGTATTTGCTCTTCAGAGTTGGGGGTTTACCATCAGAGGTTGAATGCGATAGTAAGGAGGTAGAGGTGTCCTGGGGTGCAGTTTTCAGACATGATATGACACCCCTCTTAGGAGTCCTCCAAAGCAGGTGCCTCTGCCAGGCGAGCCTTAGGTGGACGCTGGTCAGAGAACCACAGGGGTCTCAGCTGTGAAGGGATTGAGTGGACCAGACAGGCTGACCGTGGTGCTCAGGCCTCCACTGCAAAGTTACCAGAATTCTGCAGGAATGGGTTGTTGTCTTAGCGCTCATTAAACCAGTCAGGCAGTGGGTGACCATCACGGGTGTGGACCCTGGGAGCCAACGTGCCGGCTGATGTGAGGGCCTTGGCACTCAGGCTTATGATTTATGTGCCCAGCTCACACGTGTCAGCTGCAACCATTTCACTCGAGTGTTGGGGCCTAGAAAGCAAAGACTGTGTCTTGTTCTTTTGTGGATTCTGGGACTTTTCTAACCTAAGATTCCTCAGTCCTAGTGTGGCCATATTTGTGGAGGGGGGCGGTTATGAGTATGAAATGAGGTAACAGTAGTGTTTACACACTGTTGGTGAGGATGTAAATTAGTGCAACCTCTATGGAAAACAGTATGGGGGCCGGGCGCATATAATAAACACATATTAACAGCATCAAGCATAGCGCTTTCTAGAGGCTCCCTGAAGACGCCCATGCCCCTTCCCACATCAGAACTGCTCAGGCACTTTCCCAAGGGCTCTGCCATTCTGCACTGTCCTCACCTAACAGCTGGACCTATAGTGGCAAACCAAATTTGACCAATTATGATTTGGCACTGTCCTTACTTCTTAACACTCACGACCCGGACTGAGAACTTGAAACTGGCCACCTCTCACTAATGATTCTGTGACTGGCTCACAACGACCTGTGATGGGAAGGGCACAGGTGAGGGCTCAGTGCCCAGAGCAAGCCCCTTTGTGCTGCTTAACTGCTGTCTAAGTGACGCCTCTTCCCTCTGAAAGACCTGGTGGCTATTAAGGTGCACAGATAATGAGAGCGGGTGGTGGAGTCTCCCAGCCAGGCACGGAGCTCAGCGCCTCTTCCGGGCACACAGTGAGGCTGCACTGCCCAGGGCCCCTTTCAGCTATGCGAGGCCACTGAGTCCTCACCAGTGGGGTCTGAGTGGGAGTGATGTGGGCTGCTGCTGGCCTGCACGGGGACACTTCTCTCAGGCAATCTTTTTTTCTTTTTTTTTTAAATAGTATAAATGTATGGAGTACAGGTGTGGTGTTGGTACGTGCACATATTGCATAGTGGTGAAGACTAGGCTGTTAGTGGAACCGCCATCCAAATAGTTTACAAAGAAGCCATTAAATCTTGTTTAAATCTTCCACCTCCCTCCTGCCCCCGCCCTTCCGAGGCTCCAGTGTCTGTCATTGCACTCTCGGCTACCATGTGGACACTTCCTCTAGTTCACACATATGAGTCAGAACATGTGGTATTTGGCTTTTGAGTTGTTTCCCTTAAGATAATGACCTCCATATGTGTGTGTGTGTATATATATATATACACACACACACACACATATATATATACACACACCACATTGTCTCATCCTTTCCTCTCTTGATGGATACTTAGGTTCACTCCACATCTTTGCTATTGTGAATAATGCTGCTGTAAACATACGCGTGCAGATATCTTTTTGATATGGTTTATTTTCCTTTGGATCGACACTCAGTAGTGGATTGCTAGATTGAATGGTAGTTCCACTTTTAGTCCTTTGGATCGAAACTCAGTAGTGGGATTGCTGGATTGAATGGTAGTTCTACTTTTAGTTCTTGGAGAAATCTCCGTGCTGTTTTTCATTTTGTTTTTTCAGACAGAGTCTCACCCTATCGCCCAGGCTGGAGTGCAATGGCGTGATCTCGGCTCACTGCAAACTCCACCTCCCAGGGTCAAGCAATTCTCATGCCTCAGCCTCCCAAGTAGCTGGGATTATAGGTGTGTACCACCATGCCTGGCTAATTTTTGCAGTTTTAGTGGAGATGGGGTTTCACCACATTGGCCAGGTTGGTCTCAAACTCCTGGGCTCAAGCGATCCTCCCACCTCGGCCTCCTGAATTTCTGGGATTACAGGCATGAGCCACTGCTCCCGGCCTCCATACTGTTTTCCATAGAGGTTGCACTAATTTACATCCTCACCAACAGTGTATAAACATTCTCTTTTTTCCACATCCTTGCCAACATCTGTTATTTTTGTCTTTTAAGCAATAGCCATTCTGACTGGTATAAGATGGTATCTAATTGTGATTTTAATTTACATTTCTCTGATTAGTGATGAGCATTTTTTCATATGCTAGTTGGCCATTTGTATGACTTCTTTTGAAAAACGTCTATTTTTGTCCTTTGCCCGCTTTTTTAATGGGCTTATTTTTGTTGTTTTTGTTAGTTGTTTGAATTCCTTGTAAATTCTGGATATCAGTCCCTGGTTGGATGCATTGTTTGCAAATATTTTCTACCATTCTGCAGGTTATCTGTTTACTCTGTTGATGATTTCTTTTGCTGTACAGAACCTTTTTAGTTTAATTAAGTCCCATTTGTCTATTTTTGCTTTAGTTGTTTCTGCATTTGAGGTCTTAGGCATAAATTCTTTTTCTAGACCAATGTCTAGAAGAGTTTTCCCTAGGTTTTCTTCCAGTATTTTTAGTTTCAGGTCTTACATGTAAGTCTTTAATCCATCTTGAGTTGACTTTTTTGTTGTTGTTTTTGTTTTGAGGCAGCTGTCTCAACTCACTGCAACCTCCACCTCCCAGGTTCAAATGATTCTCCTGCCATTGCCTCCTGAGTAGCTGGGATTACAGGTGCCCACCACCACGCCTGGCTAAGTTTTGTATTTTTTTTTTTTTTTAGTAGAGATGGGGTTTCACCATGTTAGCCAGGCTTGTCTCAAAATCCTGAGCTCAAGTGATCTGCCTGCCTCCGCCTTCCAAAGTGCTGGGGTTACAGGTGTGAGGCACCATGCCTGGCCTTTAGTTGATTTTTGTATATAGTGAGCGATAGGGGTCCAGTTTCTTTTTTCTGCATATGGCAATCCAATTTTCCCAACACCATTTATTGAAAAGAATATCCTTTCCCCAGTTTATGTTTTTGTTGCCTTTGTGAACAGTTGGCTGTAGATGTATGGCTTTATTTCTGAGTTCTCTATTCTGTTCCATTGATCTATGTGTCTGTTTTTATACCAGTGCCATGCTGTTTTGGTAACTATAGCCTTGTAGTATAATTTGAGGTCAGGTAATGTAATGCCTCCAGCTTTGTTCTTTTTGCTTAGGATTGCTTTGGCTGTTCATATTCTTTGGTGGTTCTATATAACTTTTAGGATTTTTTTTTCTAAGACTGTGAAAAATGACATTGATATTTTGATAGGGTATAATGAGTCTGTAGATTGCTGTAGGCAGTATGGTCTTTTTAACAATATTAATCTTAACATCCATGAGCATGGGATGTTATTCCATTTGTTCGTGTCATCTGCAATTTCTTTCATCAGTGTGTGGTAGTTTTCCTTGTAGCGATCTTTCACCTCCTTGGTTAAATATATTCCTAGGTATTCTGTTTTATTTGTAGCTATTGTAAATGGGATTGTCTTGGGCAATCCCTTTACTCTCTCCCAGTTTCCAGGTTGATGTTGACCCCCTGGGAAACCTTGGAAGCCACACATTGATGATGGCAGAACCTCCATTAGCTTGAGTCTTGAAATAACAGTATAGGGGGTAGCTCTCCCCAACCCACCCCTCCATTGCCAGTCATGGGGCATAGCTCCCCACAACCCACCCCTTAATTGCCAGCCATGGGGCATAGCACCCCCTAACTCACCCCTCAATTGCCAGCCATGAGACATAGCACCCCCACCTTGCCCATCAATTGCCAGTCATGGTTCATAGTGCCCTGGAACCCACCCCTCAACTGCTGGTCATGACAGAATATCCACACTGGACTTGTGGTTTGAGAGAAAAATAAAAATTTTGTCTTGTTAAGCTATTTTAAATTTTGAGGATTATTTGTTAAAGATGCCAGTATTTTCCTACCTAAAAGAGGATTCCTTATTAAAGGCTGTGGCACCACCGTACCTCAATCCCTGAACCAGAAAACGAAGGCAACAACTTTAATATTTCTTTATCCTTATTTCCAGACCAATTCCAAAGCCTGAATTTTTTTAAACTTTTAACTTTGAGATGGTTTAGACTTAAAGAGTTGCAAAATACTGCAGTTACCAATATACCCTTCCCTCAACTTCCTCCAATGTTAGTATCTTATATAACCATCATATAGTAATCAAAACTAAGAAATTAACATTGATAAATACTATTAATTAAATGACAGAGTTCGTTGGATTTCACTCGTTCAGGGACCTGGTAAGACATAGTAGGAATAAAATGTGAGACTCTTGTGTACTTTGGATTACAGAAGCAAAATATGGTTTTCACACAGTTGGAAGACAGCCAGCTGCCCACAGTGTTATCACCAAAGAAAGACTACTAGGTGGCTCAGAACCACACGTGTATTGACGTGAAACTAGAAGTAACTAGACACGTGAGCCTAATTTTTTTTTTTTTGAGACATTCAAGTTCAGCTCTCCTACTTCTTTTCTTTTCTCTCTTTTTTTTCTTTTATTTTTTGAGGCAGAGTCTCACTCTGTCACATAGGCTGGAGTGCAGTGGTGCAATCTTGGCTCACTGCTACCTCTGCCTCCTAGGTTCAAGCAATTCTCCCACCTCAGCCTCCCCAGTAGCTGTGACTACAGGTGTGCACTACTGTGCCCAGCTAATTTTTGTATTTTTTGGTAGAAACAGGGTTTCACCATGTTGGCCAGGCTGGTCTTGAACTCCTGACCTCAGGTGATCTGCCTGACTTGGCCTCCCAAAGTGCTGAGATTACAAACGTTGGCCACTGTACCCAGCTTGAGCCTAATTTGATCCCAGAATTAAAGAACACCATAGACTGAGTGCGGCGGCTCACGCCTGTAATCCCAGCACTTTGGGAGGCCGAGGCAGGTGGATCATGAGGTCAGGAGATTGAGACCATCCTGGCTAACACGGTGAAACCCCATCTCTACTAAAAATACAAAAAATTAGCCAGGCGTGGTGGCGGCACCTGTAGTCCCAGCTACTCAGGAGGCTGAGGCAGGAGAATCGCTTGAACCCGGGAGGTGGAGGTTGCAGTGAGCCAACATTGTGCCACTGCACTCCAGTCTGGGTGACAGAGTGAGACTCTGTCTCAAAATAAAAACAAAAACAAAACAAAACAATAAAACAAAAGAACACCATAAGGCTGTCCCAAAGGAGGTACCAGGGGGAACCTTGGTCAAGTCAAGAGAAGAAACGAAGGACTGAGGATTATTTGTATGAGTTTAAATACTTATAAACATTTAGAGTTTTGCATAAATATATAAATCCAAGCCCAATGTATGCAAACTTATTGGGCACAGTCAGCCTGTTGCTCCTCCAGTGACAGGTCAAAGGACGCGATGGACTCAGCCTAAGTCGCATACCCGTTCTTCCTTTCTCTTCTAGTGCTGCCATTACAGTAGAAGAGAAAGGCAGAAGTGGTATCTCACGATGGGTGTCTCTCAATTCATGACACATGAACTGAAGCATTATGGAAGCATAGTGACACATGAGTTGAGAGAAGGCAGGGCAAGACCTTGCTCTCCCATGCCTTCAGTGGGTTGGGCTGATGTCAGAACAAGCAAAGAATCCTGTTGTCTGATTTTACCCTCTCCCCTGGTTGCTGTCCAGAGCGTGAGGTCCACCCAGCCTGGGAGCAGATAGGGGTTGACAGTGCAATGGCTGTATCCTCTGCGTGGACGTGGTGAGTCCTGCAGACAGCATTCCATTTGTTCTTCCCATGAGCAACGCTCCTCATCTCTCCTCTCCCTTGGCTTGTCCTCTGTTCACATGTGAGGTGCTCACGTGGGAGGTCATGCCCATGAGGAGGATGGGTATGTCTTGGGGATGAGGGTGGGGAAAGGGTCTGATGTAAGGTGCTGCAGGGAGGTGAGATGTGAGTGGGAAGAGCTGTCCTCCCATTTCCCTATGTGCCTGGATGTGAAGGGTGAGCACAGGAAAGGAGGAGAGACAAGCCTAGGAGGTGTCCACACACGGAAGAGGACTTCATCTGACAGTGCCACCTGTGTCTCAGGGCTGCTGTGGCAAAGACCACAGACGGTGTGAGGCTGAAGCCACAGAAATTTTTTCTTACAGCGCTGGAGGCTGGAAGTCCAAGATCAAGGTATTGGCAGGGTTGGTTTCTCCTGGGGCCTCTCTGCGTGGCTTGCAGAAGCGTCTTTGCCCTGTGTCCTCACAGGGTCGTCCCTCTGTGTGTCTGTGTTTGAATCTCCTCTTCTTATGAGGACGCCAGGCAGATTGGATTAGGGCCCCCACCTAATGACCTCATTTTGACTTAATCACCTCTCTAAAGACCTTATCTTCAAATACAGTCACATTGCAGGGGCTAGGACTTCAGCATATGAATTTTGAGAGAGGAAGAACTCAATTCAGTCCATAACATCCCATCATGAATATAATGATCTGTAGATTTCAGCCATGTAGCTCAGTTATATCAGTTGTAAATACTGCAGAAGACTCTCTTGTCTGCTACAAAAGCATGATGGCCCTTTGGTTCCTGAAGCCTTGGATGCTAGAACAAACACATAAATCAATAAATGACCTCTACCTAAGCATTTGCTTTTTATGTGCATAGTATAAAAAGTCTGACCCAGAGCTCCACTCTCAGCATTTTCATTTTTGTCTGGAAACAGCAAAAGGGGAAGGGAAAGAGCATGAGTTCCTGGCCCCAGGTCTAGTGTGGACCAGGTTTATCGCTGTGGACAATTCCCACTTAATTACTATTTTGACCTGTAGCTTCCTGTAACCTGGTTGTTAATTATGTCTGCTCTTCTTACCTCATAGATTTCATGAGGATTGAATAAGAGCACAGAGTGAAACCCTTGGCCATTATGGTTGCTAATAATTTAGTTTGGCTCTTCAGTTCCATAGATATTTATTGAGAGCTTATTATCTTCCAGGAGGCATTAGGGATATAAAATTGAAGAGAATGGGCCTTGTCTTCAGGAGAAGAGAAAGACAAGGACAAGATGATCTCATACACAGCTCATTTCAGGAAGATAGATGTAGACACAGTGTGCTGTCCAAGCATGAAGGGAGGGTACTTAGCTCAGCCGGGCTGTAGGTGGGGCGGTCACGGAAGAATTCTGGCAACCTCTCATCTAATGGATGACTCCTGGAAGCGTAATTCTGAAATACTCTTTAGAAAAACAGAGTCAGGAATGCAACTGAGGAAATCAGTCGGCAAATGGAAAATAGTTCAGATATCAGATTTAATGTGTTCAGGTATTAAATATTGTTGATAGAAAATCCAAAAGAATCTACAGGTAAACTCTTAGAATTCTTAGGTAAGGTTTTCAAGGTTGCAGGATACAAGGTTAATAATAACTGCCTTTCTATATACGGTCATTAAACAACTGGAAATAAAATTTTAATAAATTACCACTAGCATCACAGACAGGAAATTTCCATGCATAATTGTAGTGAAAAATGAGGCGATCTCTGTGCTGAAAATTAGAAAACATGGTAGAAATAAAGGAAAGAAGAGCTTCATCTATGGACAGACTTGCCGTGCCCATGAACTAGATGTCATGTTATTGGTAAAATGTCATTATTTCCGAGAACATCTGTAGATTCAATGCAGTTCCAACCAAAATCTCAGCAATATTTTTTGGAAATTGATACACTCATGATAAAATTTATATGAAAATAAAAAGGGCCAAGCATAGCAAAGGCAATTTTGAAGAAGAAAAACAGTTCAAAGATGACCCATCTTGTAAATACCCAACGTTATCATAGATTAAAATGGCCCAAGTATTTATGAAATCCATGTGTTATAAAACATGTCATCTAATCTCATTATTTTCCTTATCATTATTATTTTCCTTATTCTGCTCTTATCTTTAATTCCGTCTGTATTAGTTGGCTCAGGCTGACATAAAAATGTAGTACAGACTGGGTGGCG
The DNA here is from genome assembly GCF_037993035.2 of Macaca fascicularis. Taxonomy (NCBI): domain Eukaryota; kingdom Metazoa; phylum Chordata; class Mammalia; order Primates; family Cercopithecidae; genus Macaca; species Macaca fascicularis. The sequence goes on along the minus strand of NC_088377.1, from coordinate 197,896,618 downwards.
TAACAGACATTTATTGCTCACAGTTAAGGAGGCTGCAAGTCCAAGACCAAGGTGGCAGCACGGTCAGGTTCTGGTGAGGGCTCTTTCCTTGGGTTGCAGATAGTCATCTTCTGTGTCCTCATGTGGCCTTTCCTCAGGGCTTGGTGGGAGGAGTGGGAGGGAGACAGAGAAGAAGAGAGAGAGAGGGAGAAAGAGACAAAGAAGGAGAGAGAGGGAAAGGGAGAGAGAGAGGGAGAGTGTCTGTTCTTATAAGGACACTAATTCTATGGGATCAGGGCCCCACCCTTATAGTCTCATTTAACCTTAATTATTTCCCTGGAAGCCCAATCTCCAAATATAGCCACATTGGAGGTTAGGACTTCAACATATGAGTTTTGGAGGTGAGGCAGCACAGGTAGTCAAGGAAATAACCATGTCCTTGCAATGTGGCAACTGTGGTGACCACACTGCCAACACAAAAAGCCCCAGCATTTGCACTGTCGTCAAGCTCACTCAAGCAAAGCTGTCTCCAGTGGGGAATTTCCCCTGTAGAGAACATGTGCATTTTGATTTTGCCTGTCCTCAGACTGACCCTTTGCTCACTATAATAGTAAACTACACACCCCTGGCTGGAGATTTCAGACGTTCATGAGACCTGTGACATATTGTGCCCAGGGGCCACACAGAACGTGCTTCCTAGCAACATGTCTTCCCACCCCTTTTGAACAATCAGGTAAGACTTCCATAAAGGGGCCTGGTAACTGTCAATGCTGTCTCATCCTCACGAGGAACCCGCTCCAAATCCTCTCCGAAGTGTTACTTCCTCATTTGCACCTAACACTCAGAGTGCGCTTTGTCCCCGAGATCAGTGGCTCAGTGCTGCACCTCCTTTGCTGTGTGTCTCTGGTTTACATTCTTTTAACAAAAAAGAAAAACCGTGGTCTCATAACCACTGTCAACAAAGGCACACAGACGTTCCATCCGCATCATCTTCCTCTTCCTTTCTCAGGATTTGCAAGCTTATGTTGGACTCTTGGCTTACTAATTTTTAATTTTTTCTCATACATGCATGTAAGGCTAAGTATTTCTCTTTGGATACTATGAGAGCTGTTTCTCCAAGGTAATACAGATTCTTTGATATGTATTACCTTCGTTATCATTTGGTTCAAATTAAACTTGTAATTGTCCTGCGAAGTGACCTCAGTTGGCAGGGCCGTGCATCTCATTCAGCTGTGTGGGTGCAGCGAGATAGTGATGAAATGGGCTTAAGCATCGTATTTTAAAGATGACTCCAGAGACATACTGCTTGGCTTCAAATGCCTGCTTTATTGCGAATAGGACTTTGACCGGGGTAACTTACGTAACTCCTATGTGACTCAGTTTCCTCAGCTCCAAAGTGGGAAAAACAAGGTGTGTATTGTAGTGTGTGTGCATGCGTGCGGTATTTTCATCTGTCCTGCTTTGGGAATTCCTTCTTCAAAGTGTTCTCATTTTTGCTTCTTTTGGTCCATGCAGGCTTCAGCAGTTCCAGTCTAAATTTCGAGGTAAGTTTTTTGCTTGGAGTTCCTGCTGTCTTCGGGCAGTCGTATTCAGACTCTACCCCCTTCTCGTGCTGCAGATTTGGAAATTCTGCACCTTATGGATGATGTTTCACCTCTCCAGACCCTGGGGAGACAGCGAGTGTCTTCACGCTGCTCCGTCCATTGATACGTGGCCTTGTGGCTTTGCCCATCACCTGCAGAGCTCAGCCAGTCTCCCTGCTTTGGGCACAGGCTGCACATCCGGAAGCTGTGTGAGCTGGACTGCAGGTCCACTCTCCTGCCCGAGGCCTTGGGTCACCTGTGTGCCGCCGGCTGCTTCTCTCACCCTTGACCTCTGGGGCTTTCTGCTCTTCCTCTTGAGCTCAGCTGTGTCTTTTAAAAATGTTTATTTTGAACTAGTTTTTCTGGCTGACGGCAGTGGGAGAAGCACTGGTTGCATCAGTCCAGGCCCCCGTATTCTTGGAAACAGGACTGATGTTCAAGCACAATTGTTGTTTTAAGTAAATGACACCCCTTTATGTGGCCTGGAATGAGTCTGGACTTTAAAAAATTAGTTCACATGATTCATTCATTATACTTTTCCCCAATGCAATGTTGAACTGTAGCAAAATTCTTGGCATGAGCATTCTTTTCTATTCTTTTAGGCATAAGCTGCCGCTGGGGGGTGAGCCATCTCCAGCACAGAGCGTCAGTCTCACCAGAAGAGGATGAGGCAAGAGAGCTCAGCTGCTGGAGGTTCTCCTCCTCACCGGGCAACTTAGGGTTATAACATCTACAGCCTCTGTCCACTGTAACTTTGTCCAATAATTTCACTCTTCCTTTCCAGGGACCCTTTTTGAGTCTGTTGGTCTTTTATGCAGTGTCTCTGCTTTCATTAATGAGTTGATTACACTGAATATCCATTAGAGACCGCTCTTTTTTTGCAGCATAACTGAATTTTGAAGATATCTCTGGAATTCTTTGGGAAGAAATGGATAACTACATAAAACTATATCTGAGTATATTGAACAATCTCAAGAAAAGTATTATTGGGCACCGAAAATTATTTGAATTCTCTTTCTTTTCTGTTTTGTTGAATTTCATTAGACGCTCAAATTCTAAAAGTGAGGCATCTATCTTGCACTTTGGCCGAGTGCCTGGATCTGTTTGAAACTGGATCTTATAAATATTCCATCAAGTCCTATGTAATGGGTTTGCTTTTTCCTGCCAGTTAGCCTGTGTGGATGGCATCTGAAACGTTTGTGACATTTTTGCAAAACTTGACAAAAACATTTCAAGCATTAATAGTTTAGTTAATAAATTACTCAGCACCCAAACACTACATTAGTTAAGAAAATTCTTGACACTAATCCTGCCATTTTACGTTTGACATTTGGTAGGTGACTGCTAGCCTGCAATATATCAGTTTAAAGCTGCACCTCAAATGGCAGCGCTTAGAAAATGCCCAGTGCAAGGTGACTTGGCACTTTCCTAACGAGGAGGGACAACTAGTGAAATCAGGTGGTCGGCTCCGTTTAAGAACTCATTTCATTTAGAGAGTCTGACTGGGCAGTCATCTTTTTTTTTTTTTTTTTTTTTGAGAAAGAGTCTCACTCTGTCTCCCAGGCTGGAGTGCAGTGGCATGATCTCATCTCACTGCAACCTCTGCCTCCTGGGTTCAAGCGATTCTCCTGTCTCAGCCTGCCAAGTAGCTGGGACCACAGGCGTGCGCCACCATGCCCAGCTAATTTTTGTATTTTTAGTAGAGACAGGGTTTCACCATATTGGCCAGGCTGGTCTTGAACTTCTGACCTGGAGAGATCCATCCACCTCGGCCTCCCAAAGTGCTGGGATTACAGGTGTGAGCCACCGCGCCCAGCCTCGACTGGGTGTTCTACACTAGAAAGCTCCCTCTGCATGCCCACGCAGGACTCAGCACCACAGGACCAAGCCATGTGCATTAGTACAGTGTTTATGAATACATATATTCATAGATAATTTAAACTATTTTAAAAGTAGTGATAAAAATAACCTCCTCAAATTGCAGTGTATGCTACATTTTAACACACTGGAAAATAACAAGACAGTAAGACATTACTTTGTGCTTCTAGATTAGTTTCTTTGGGGAAGACTTTGAACTAAAGATAATCCTGCCATTTTGTGGTCAGTATTTGAACTTCTTATAATCCATTATTAATTTAAAAGTTCTATCTCTATAATGATCTTTCTTGGAATTTAGGCTTGTGATTCCCACTAATGTCAACGTCTGTAAAAGACAGTATTTCCAAAGCATTACATATATGTGTGTGTATAGACACGTGTGTGCGTGTATTTGTAGTGGTAATACTGGCTCAATGAATGGCCACACAAGCTTTCACGTTCACTTGACATTTGATCTAGTGACAGCTTATCCGTCATTTGTGTGGTAACAAGTGAATATGCATCTGGCCATCGTGCCCTTATATTTTTGGTACATATGGTAGATATTGTAAACCTGGGATTGCTTTACATATTTTTATAGTTTCCTACTCTTGTTGCAAACATCTGGGTCAATTTGATTGAAGAACAGCCAGATTGCAAGGTGAAATGTTAAAAACCCATGGTTATTTTCAACTATGTAGGGCAATGTGCAACCCAAACAGAATACCAACGTGAACAGGATACAGAGGCTGGTAAATATCTGCAAAGGTCATGAGCAACTCCTGGTTTCTGTGTTTATCAGAATTTGTTATAATTTTCATTGATTTCCTTTATAATAGGAAAATATTTCCTTTATAATAGGGTATTCATTTATGTGTTTACACTTCCAATATACTCTCACTTTTGTTTTGTATATTGGGGTTCTGTGTACATATTTTTACTCCAAAGAGGGTTCTGCTACTAAAGATATTTAAAAACTGATAAAATGGCAAGAACATGGCTAGGAACTCATGAAGAGTTAAGTTTGACTTTTGGTTCTAAAACCTACTAGATGTATGGCCTGGACTAAGTCACCTAATCTCCCAGAGACTCAGCTTCTCTGTGGGTTGAATATGGGTAGGACCTACTGCATGGATTTGCAATGAGGATGGAATAGATAACGTAGGAACCACTGAGCATAATGCCTGACATAACCTTGATGGACACTACATAGTATTGATTACTGTTCATATTATTCTGATGTGGTAGGATTTTTGGCTTTAAGACAGAATAATCAAGAGTCAGGAGCTCTGGACTAGTGTGTGGAGAAGTTCGACAGCTGGCTGGTTGTGAGGAAACATGGTGTTAATTGAAGTTTAAGTAAGTTTAGGAGTGAAGAGAGGTAAGAGACATGGTGTGGAATGAGGCTAATTTTATGTCCTTGTGTTTACATTTGATAAATACCATTTGACTTTCAAGTTATGAGTCAATGTTAAGGAAGGCAATGGGAACACAGACTTTTACATTGTCTCTGTGTTCACGATCTCATATAGGATTGAATCGCACAATAGAGTTATATATAGATTCAATAATTATTATATTGTTTTCATCAATTTAGAACTTAGAACTTTGAATTTGGAGGGGATATAAGAGATTATTTAGAGTATGTTTGCTCACTTTATAGATGGTGAAACTGAGGCCAGAGAATTGGGGAACTTGTGCGTAATAATTACCAACTCACATCTGCAACCTGGATTTCCTGGTGTTCAGACCAGTGCCCATGTGGTTGTCCTGGCCTGGCAACTGTTACACTGTGGGCTTCCAGGTTGATCTGGTTCCATATATCCAGGTCCTTCCTCAAACTTGGTGCCAAAGTTCCAGATTGTGCATGTCATGATTTTTGGGAGTGAAGATTGAGTCCCTGTAGATTAGATTACTCTTAGGACTTTCCTTCATAGAGCATACAATTCTGTTAGTGATAACCCAATTGTGAAGCAGTGGGGTGTGTACTTTTATGCATTTCCTATTTTCCATCACTGTGAACAAGGACAGAAAAAGCAGAGAGACCAGTCCTTAGAAGGATTGGTGAATGGCAAGGCAGTGAAAGATGAAGAATTTACTGATACTAGAGATAATTTCTTCATGGGGAATTTAATATTAGATTAAAATCTATGCTTTTTCCTCTCCCTTTGCAGCTTATATAAACCAGACTTGGCTGTATGGTAGTCACTCATTTAAAGAAAGCTGGGCAGAGATGTAGGTGAACACAAAATTCAGCATGCTTAGAGTTTTTATTAACTGGTTTATTAATTTATTCATCTATTCATCAAATGACCATTAAGGACCTCCTATGTATTGAGATCACAACGCCTAGCATACAGTAGGTGCTTAATCAGTGGTGGATATTATTATTTCTATCATTTCTATAGTAATACAAATACTAATGAAAACAACCCTATGCTGAAAAATGCTGAAGCAAATTAGGTTTCATCTTTGCAGAGCTTAAAGTTTGGCAGGAGTACCGTGATCAGCCAGGAAGATAGAAAGCATGCTCGTATTTGTAGACATTTACTTGAGTCTTGATTTTTTTAATCCACGCTGACAATCTCTGCCTTTTAATTGGTGTATTTAGACCATTTACATTTAAAGTGATTTTTGATCTAGCTGGGTTAATATTTACCATGTTTGTAACTGTTTTCTATTTGTTGAACTTTTCCCCTTCCCCTCTTTTACTGAGTTCTCTGGCTTTAATTAAGCATTTTATATGATCTCTCTTTCTCTCCTCTTTTGGCTCATCAGTTATACTTATATCTAAATATTTTCTTAGTGGTTACCCCACAGTTTGCAATATACATTTACAACTACTTTAAGTTCACTTTCAAATAACAATATACAGTTCACGAGTAGTGCAGATAGGTACCTTATAACAAAATATTCCCAATCCCTTCTGCCCATCTCTTATAATGTTGCTGTCATTCATTTTACTTATCCATATACTATAATCAACCAATACATTATTACTATTGTTACAATGAAAAAATAGTTACTGGTAAGAAAAGATTAAGGATAAAAAAAATTTTCCCTTCATGTATTCCTTCTGTGATGCTCTTCTTTTCTTTAAGTAGATCAGAGCTTCTGCCCTATATTATTTTCCTTTGGTGAGAAAGGGAGCCAGAGGAGGCTGGAGATGGGTAGTTGTCCTCCCTGCAGGTGGTAGGTGAGATATGTCCCTGGTAAAGTCTTTTCCCTGCAGAGGAGGGCATTGTGATGGAGAATGCTCTTGGCATCCTTCAAAATGATTACTTTCCCTCCCCCTGCCTAAAACACAAGGGATTTTTTCTTGGCTCTTTATTTGAGAACCTGGTGGGGTTCCTGGAGGTAAAACTATGAGAGTGTGGACGCCCCCTAAGGTTGGGCCAGGAATTTCTCACTCTCAGGCTGGGCCATGTGCAGCCTCCAGAGGTTCATCCAATCACCATCTAATATTCCTGCCAGCTTGTGGCTCCTGCCCTCAGCCCCGGGTGAGCTGACTCCAGTGCTGGTTCTCCGTGTATGGTCTCTCCAGTTCTCGGAGCAGCAGTTTTCCCTGTGACCTCATAGTTCTTCAATGGATCCATAAAAGGTCCTTGATTTTCAGGTTGTCCGTTTTTTTCCTTCCTTGTGTTAAGGACAAGAGCTCCGGAGATCTAAGCTTTTTACATATTGGAGTAATAACAACTACTAAGTAGTTAAGGAATTGTTTTAAAGTTCCTCATCTTTGTTTTACATACACTTTAATACTTTTAAAATATTTCCTAAAGCTTTAAGCTAGGAAGTTTGTTAAGCTATCGCAAATATTACCATTTTTAAAATTAATTTTTGTGGAAAAAGGGTGTTAATATTATTTTTCTATAAAATACTACCACATCATTCCAGCTCTGGGAGTATCACTTAAGAACATAATTTTACAGAGTAAGGCTTTCTGCGTAAATATATATATTGTAATAATATGTCTAGAATGTCTTTTGGTATTATAATCTAAATCATTTGTCATTTATCTTACGCTTAATCTATGCTGTAAATTATCTTCTGTGATGTCTCATTAGTCAACTAGGTTTGTGAACTCCTGATGACGTGGAGCTGACTTATACCCCTTTAAATCTGGCACCCCCGACCCCCCACCCAAAAATCTCAGCACACTTGTGTTTGTAGTCAACAGAGATTTGTGCCCTTGGTTCTGGACGATACGAAGATGAATAAGAAGGAAATGGCCTCACGCCCGTGGGACTTAGATTACAGTGGAGAAGACAGACTTTACTTCCAAAACCGTGCGAACCATTTTTAATTAAGATGGAATAAACACCAGGAAGGAAAATACCGTTTGCAAAATTTAATAGTACAGGGTGACTTCCCACTGAGGAGGTCCACAGAATTTATTGATTTCTCCAGAATGAGCCCTGAGGACGCGTTTGCTTGTGTAGCAGGTGTAATTTTCAAATTCACCTCAGCCTGACTCACATTGTCACCACAGGATACAGGTGACATTTTCAGAAACAAACTTTTCTGTCCTTACTAGCAAGTGTTTCAGCCCGTGTGCCAGCCACCGATGTCACCACAACATCTGATATCCATTTCGTAGACTATCAGAAATGTGCTGCGGGTGCAGTGTGGTTTCTATTAATGTTATTAGGGGTTGTGCGGTTGAATTCCATTTCACCCTTCCAGAAAAATATCCTCACAGTAAGTGATCCCTGCGAAGCAGAGCGCTGGGAACGTGGCTCTGGCATTGTCAACCGTGGTCATGACAGTGTCATTTGCTCCTGTTACCGTGAGCATTTGTGTTTTACTGCAAATACTCCAGATCGAAATAATAGGGATCTGGAGGTTTTGAAAAATCAGAAGAAAAAACATGACGTTTTGCTTGTGTTTCTGATTTTTAAAACTGTTCATCAGTGTGGTAAAAATTAGTTTAACCACTGTACGTTTTGCCACTAACCTGTGACCAGGCTGCTAATAAGAGACGTTTGAAAGGCAGCTTTTCATTTTCCCTCTTCCATGCGTGTGTGGACTTACCCTACAGCTAGCGGTGGAGCACTCGCTTCTGCCTCCAACTCGTGGCTCGTGTGCAAGGTCCTTCCCGGCTCTTGACCTTTGGAAGTCACAATCCTCAGCACTGAATACTTTTAAAAATAGTTTGTAAGCATTGTCATTTAATGTTGCTTTTTACACCAATTCTGTGAGGGGTCATGCAGTCGAACGTCTCTGTGGAGTGGGCTGCCAAGATGTTACTGTTCCCACAGATGAGGAGCCTGAGAATTACTGAAAATGCTCACCAGGAAGTCTGCTGTAGAAAATAAGTGGGAGAAGCCGGGGGCAGCGGCTCATGCCTGTAATCCCAGCACTTTGGAAGGCCGAGGCGGGCGGATCACCTGAGGTCAGGAGTTTGAGAGCAGCCTGGCCAACATGGTGAAACCCCATCTCTACTAAAAATACAAAATTACCCAGGTGTGGTGGCATGCACCTGTAATCCCAGCTATCAGGAGGCTGAGACAGGAGAATCACTTGAACCTGGGAGGCAGAGGTCTCAGTGAGCCGAGATTGCACCACTGCACTCCAGCCTGGGTGACAGAGCAAGACTCTGCCTCAAAAAAAAAAAAAAAAAAAAAAAAAGTAGGAGAGCTGAATGTGAATGTATATCTGTGAATTCAAGGACTGTGTGTGTGTGTGTTTGTGTGTCTTACCCATTCCATCTCATTCCTGCACCCCAAGTCACAGACTAAAACCCCACAGGGCCCAGCAGGTGGTGCCTGTGAGTGAGCTGGCTGTGAGGCCATGGAGAATGGCAAGGCTTGTGTAGAAGTGGAGAGTCCCCACACCATCTAAGGGCACTCAATATGAATTTTCAAAATTCTATGGTTGCTGCAAAGCACCCCTGCTGAGGTATTTTCCTGGAAGCCGCCTTATGTAAAAAGTTGGGAAAGCAGCGGCCTGGGCCTAGGGCTTCCGTATTCATTGCAGCACGGTTCACAGTAGCCAAGATATGGATGTGACCTGTGTGTCCGGCGGATAAAAAAGGTGTGTGTGAGAGAGATACACACATACACACACACACGTGCCTGTGTGTGTACACACATATACACACACACAAAATGGAATATTACTCAGCCACGAAAAGAAGGAAAGTCTGTCATTTATGACAACCTGGGTGAACTTGGGGGACACTGAGTGGAATGAGCCAGGTACAGAAGGACAGACTCTGCATATTCTCACTTAGATGTGGAATCTAAAAAAGTTGAACTCACAGAAGCAGAGAGAAGAACGGTGGTTACCAAGATAAAATCTTGATATCTTGGTTCTTAGAAATGCAAGATATTCACTTAGACTGTCATGATGTGGTTAAAATGGGTGAAGATGCTGCGTGCCGCAGGGAGAGGCAACAGGACCTAGAAATGTGTAGGAGAGAGATATATATATATATGTTAGATGGAGTTTCTGTCGCCAGGCTGGAGTACAGTGGCATGATCCCAGCTCACTGCAACCTCCGCCTCCCAGGTTCAAATGATTCCCCTGCCTCAGCCTCCCGAGTAGCTAGGATCACAGGCATATGCCACCAAGTCCAGCTAATTTTTGTATTTTTAGTAGAGCCGGGGTTTCACCATGTTGGCCAGGATGGTCTCGATCTCCTGACCTCGTGATCTGCCCACCTCAGCCTCCCAAAGTGCTGGGATTACAGGCGTGAGCCACCGTGCCCAGCCATAATTTTTTAAAAGATTAAAAAATTACAATTGTTTATAGAGCATTACTTAGTGAAATACCGGTGAGCACTGTCTCCCTCTCTTTCTCTCTATATATTTATGTTAATATTAAAGTTCCAGCCAGGCACAGTGGCTCAGGTCTGTAATCCCAGCACTTTGGGAGGCTGAGGTGGGCGGATCACCTGAGGTCAGGAATTTGAGACCAGCCTGACCAATATGGAGAAACTCCCTCTCTACTGAAAATACAAATTAGCCGGATGTGGTAGCGCATGTCTGTAATCCCAGCTACTTGGGAGGCTGAGGCAGGAGAATCATTTGAACCCGGGAGGCGGAGGTTGTGGTAAGCTGAGATCACGCCATTGCACTCCAGCCTGGGCAACAAGAGTGAAACTTCTCAAAACAAACACACAAACAAACACACAAACACCCTGAAGCTCCACACTTTCAGTTAACTATGTGTGGGCATGGTCTTTGGGCCCCGCAAAGAGTGCAGCTGTGCACACAGTTCTCTGTTTGGCTCCACGTCTTACCTTCCTAATGGATGAATCTAAGTCTGGGGTTTAATGGAGATCAAGCATCCGGATGACACACAGTATCAATAAACAGTATGCAGAGACTGTGTAAGGAAATACTCCTTTTTACAAATAAAAGATACTCTATTTGGATGGTTATGTAACTTTACCATTAAAAGATGGAGTTACAAGAAACAGTAGCATTTTGTGTTATAACAACACTAAACTGGCTGGCTTTTTCTCAGCCTCTGTTGGGCATCGTAATGTGTGAGTAGTCACATTTCATCGAGTTTTAATTTCTTCTGTTGAGACTTATCATGGAATTAATTTCTTCCTCATTTTCTGATGTTCTATCATTTTTTCACCTTTGCATCGTTCGCCTGGACTCTCGATGTCGGAGGAGCCCACGCCGAGGTGCTTCCATGCCACCCCAGGCCCTCGGCTGTCTGCCTCCATCCTCACGCTGCCTGAGGCTTTCGGCCTTCTGATCTTTCTTCCTTTCTTCCATCTACACAGGCATGCTGGGTAGATGTGCCTTCCTCTCTCCACCTGAGGCCCCTCCAGCTGCAGCGCTGTCTCGATGGCCAAACCTCCACAAAACATTGCCTTCCTTCCCGTCTCCCACAGACGCTTCGCCATGCCCCGGCCCCCAGCTCCCCTCCTCCTCTGTCCACAGCTACTGCTCGTGGACTACAAGACGCCAAGACTACGTTTTGGATTTCGACTGGCTTGAGCTTGCCTCTCACATCTGTGGTTACCTCCTGGATGTCACTGCGCACCCTGCAGCATCTCAAACTCATTTCACTTCCTTCGAAATACCCCCTGATGCTTCTTTCAGGGAATCCTCTGTCCAGTTGCACGGATTGCTATGGCTGACGCCCATCCCTCACCACGTACCAACTGTAGCCTCGGGAACTACATTGGATGCGTCTGGGCCTCAGTTTCCTCATTTGTAAAGTGATGATTAAAAATCATACCCATTTCATAGGGCTCTGGTGAAAATTCAGCGTGTTAATGGACGTAAAGCCTATTGAAGAAGGCTTGGCATGTTGAAAGGGTTCAACACATGTTGTTATCATACAGCTTTGATTCTGGTTTTACAAAAGTAGGTCATACTATGCTATATTTTTTTTTTCTTTGAGACAGAATCTTGCTCCATCACCCTCTGGGGTTCAAGTAATTCTCGTACCTCAGCCCCTCGAGTAGCTGAGATTACAGGCATATGCCACCACGTCGGCTCATTTTTGAATTTTTTGTAGAGATGGGGTTTCACCATGTTGGCCAGCCTGTTCTCAAACCCCTGGGCTCAAGCGAGCCACCCACCTCGGCTTCCCAAAGAGCTGGGATTACAGGCGTGAGCCACCGTGCCTGGCCTTATGCGATCTTTTTAAATCCAGTATTTTGTGGACGTCTTTTCAGGTCGTGTTACCTGTTTTTCAAAATGTCTGTCCCGTGTTGCCTCGTAGAGACGCTTGTGAAATGCTGTCGCTGTGTGCCGATGACACGCCTCTGACTTCCTTCCCATCCTCGGGCCATCCTTGTCCAGGGGTCCTTTGTGGGGTCTTGGTTTTGGGTCTCTCCTGGAACATTCCTGTTGTTCAGGGTTTTGTTCCAGACCTTCTTCCTTTTTCTCTTTATGTACTTCCTTGTTTGTGAGCTCATCCTGCCACGCTGATGTGAACATACACTGATGTCTCCAAAATCCGTATGTCCAGCGGAGCTCTCTCCCCACCTGGCTCTGGTCATCTGTACTTGAATGTTTTAAAGGCACTTCAACTTCTACAAGTCATTTTCTCCCAGGCACGACACCTCATCCCTCTGGCTTTCCAGCAGAAGTTCAGGTATCACACTTGATTTCTCTCCTGCCCCTCTCTCCGCACCACTCACACACATGCCACCACCCCGTGGACTCGCCTCTGAACTTGTCACAAGTCCCTCTCATCCTCACCGCCTTGGCCTGTCCCCTCTCCACCATGTGAGAGGTGCCCAGCTGGCCCCTCATAACCCTTCCTCACCCTGCAGGCAGAGACCCCCCTCCGAAAAACCGGGCCATGTCTTTTCTTTCCTTAAAACCCTTCAAAATCTCCCTGGCACACCTAATGCTCACAGCTCGTGGGCTCTGGCTCCACGGAACCCTCCAGTTTGTGTTTGGCCATTTCCTGTCATGGAACTCTCAGTTCTCAGTCTCTGGGCGGCTCTCACCTCTGGGTCTTCATGTGTATTGTTCTCGGACTGGACCCCTCTTTCTCTAGCAAGCAGAGGAGCAGATTCTTGGCATCCTTCAGATCCCAAGGTAAACGCTGCCTCCTCCAGGAGGCCTCCCTGGGTCTTTTCTTTCTCCATAGGGCAGCCGCCCTTGTGTTTGCCCCCACCCCACCCCACTCCTGGGCTTCCCCAACCCAGCTGTGATCATGAGGACTCAGTTGCTTGTCTGTTTTGGTCTCAGTCACCATCGTCCTCGCGCCCTCTGGGCTTAGCAGTGTCTGAGGCATTGTGGGACTCACAGCTCTTGCTGAGTTGAATTGCTTTTGGAGTCAGGGCCCCTTTGCAAAGGCTGTGGAGCCTCCTGTGAAGAAGAGGCATGGATGCATACGCTCCCCAGTTGCCAGTGACCTTGGTGTTCAGACCCCCTGAGCCCAGGCTGTGAACTCCCGTCCTGGGGCATCACACATCTCTAGGGTACACATACTGCGTGGCAGGCAGTGCGGGTGTGTCCTCCATCCCGTCAGCACTCTGTGCCCCTTCAGCACAGAAGCGAAGGGTCCAGCGCTGTTTTAAGCACTTTGTGTGCGTCATACTGTGTAGGCACCACGGATGAGATGTGCACTCTAATTACACCCACCCTGCAGGTGGAGAGCCTGAGGCACAGAGAGGGCGAGTGACTCCAAGGTCACTTGAGTGGCCGTGGGTCAGCCAGGATGGCAGCCAGAGCCCGCCCTGCTCGCCAGCATGCAGCACTGCCCCCTGAGGACACTGGGGCTGCTTGGCGTGGGTGGTGGTGACGGATTGCGGCGAAGCCAGGGGTCTGTCTCTGACCCGTTGTATTTCTCCTGTACGATGCTGGCAGAGCAGTGTCAGGTACAGGTCAGGCTGTCAGGTGAATATCAGATTGGGAGGAGAAAATGCTCAGAACGGCTGCATGCCCTCCTTTTCCTCCCTGGCAGATGTTCTAAAGAAAAAGAAATTAGGTCTGGGCCAGAGGATGTCCTCAGTGCCTCAGAGGAGGAGCAGCAAAGCAGGGGCTGCAGGAGCAGGACCGCTTGTTCCCGATTCTGCAGCTTCTGAACATCATGAAGACTGAGTACATCGAGATGCATAAAAAATACTTCTGACCTTCATTGTCATTTGGAAGGATGTAAAGTTTTTTGCTTTTTTTTTTTTGGTTATGAATTCCCCCTTTTCTGACATTTCGTCTTTGGTAAGTTAGGTAATGCAGACAGCTCTTCCTACAAATCTGATGTTCTATTATTACCCCATTGGCAGCTCAATGTAGAGCAGTCACCAAAGGGGACAATTGACAAAGGCATGTCTGTCTTGGCCTCCGTCCAAGGGGCTTAGTTCTTTAAGTGTGAGGACTGTAAGACGGCCTTATTAATAAGGAAGATGAGCTTGGAGGATTGCCTGCTCACAGCTGCTAGCATCTCATAGAAGTTTTAGCTCTGTAAAACAACTAGGCAGGCATTGCTGTCTCTACCGACAACTCTGGAAATTAAGAAAACAAGCTGGGTGTGGAAGTGCATGCCTGTGCTCCCAGCTACTCGGGAGGCTGAGGCAGGAGGATCACTTGAACCCAGGAGTTTGAGGTTGCAAGGAGGCATGATTGCATCGCTGCACTTGCAACAGAGCAAGACTCTGTCTTTAAGAAAAAAAAACAAAATAAAACAACACAGAGAAGTTAAATTTGTCCAGTTATGAAACAGAGATAGCATAAAGGTTAGGAACTGGGTTTTAGGGTGCCTTCCCCTTTTATTTAATCTCCCTCAGTCAGCGCCTTCCGGAATGTGGCAAGTGGAGAGACCCAAATTTTAAGATGAATGATTCGGTGTGTGTGTGTATATACTCGTATGTATTTATAATTGAGATCATTTTATATTCCATAAGATGCAGAGATCTGAGGTGCTCAATTTGTGTTTTAACACATGCTTATCCATGTAGCCCTGTTCCAAACAAAAGGCAGAACCTTTTTATCATCCCAGAAAAGTTCCCTCATGACCCTTTTTAGTCATTCCTCATTTCCTGCCCCCAAACCAGGCAGCAACTTTCTGAATTCTATCACCATGGGTGAATGTTGCCTGTTCCTGGAGTTGATGGACACGGGATAACACAGCATAGACTCTCTTGGGTCTGACTTCTTTCACCCAGTAATGCATTTGAAATTGATCCCCACGGTCGTATACATCAGTAGTTTGTTCCTGTTTATTGCTGAATAGTCCTCGGTGGTATAAATCTGCCACAGTTAGACAAATATGAATGAATTACTTTTGACTTTACTTTTTTCCCTTGCATAGAGTTGTTTGATGTTGTAGGATGGTGCTACCTGTATGAGAAGCTCAGCGTGTGCCTTGCTATGCTATGTTCTGTCTGAGCGGCTCATCTCCTTAGCCCATCCCTCATTGCATGATTAATGAACCGAACCCCACCTCCCCAGACAGATGCTCATGGACACCCCTCACACACCAGGCGGTGGTCTGCACCTCACAGATGTGGGCGTTTTGCCCACATTCCTGCCCCTGCAGAGTGGACAGTCGGGTGGGGAAGACAGACAGCAGGAGGTGTTGGCAGAATGTGCGGCTGGTCCTGGGTGGTTAATGAAGGTTAGGGAGGAAAATCAACTTGGAAGGGAATAGAAAGTAACCGGGTAGAGTGCAGTTTCAGAGCGAGTAACCGGGGAGAAGCATGGGAGAAAGACCTGAAGAGGACAGGGAATTCCATGTGGATATTTTGGGGAAGCACATTCCAGGTGGAGGGGAAACCAACTGCAAAGGTCCGAGACAGGAGCAGACCTCAAATTCAAGAGCAATTGAAGAGCAACGTGTGCGGTTGGTGTGGTGTGGTGGGTGTGGCCAGAGTGAGCCCAGAGGGAGGGGGAAGAGTCGACTCTAGGACCCGTTAGGGACTTGGGTTATTTACTTGGAAGCTCAATGCCATCTTCCTGTTTGGAGGGGACCAAGCTCTGGTGAACATCTTTTTGTTTGATAGCCAGAGTCGGGAGGTATTAATTAACCGAGGGGATTGCATCATCTATGTCCCCCAGGTGGCGATTCTTGAGACACAGGAGGGTGTCTCTCATTTCCTTAGATAAGCAAGAAATCAAAGCAAAATAAAACATGAGTTTTGAAGTCAGCAGATTGGTTTTATTGGCAACTCGAGAAATCTTTCTTGGTCCTGGAGAAGGATATTCCTTTAGAGGCTGGTGTTGGCTTCAGTCTCTGCTCCCTAATGGAAGCTGCTGCTGGCTCAGTGCCTGGGCAGCACCTCTGACTCAGGGCTGGAGAGGACTCAGCAGGATGGATCTAGAAAGTTCTGGGGAAGCCAGAAGCTTATATGATTTTGGGAATGCTTTTAAGTAAAAGGACATAAGATTATGAAGACAAACTGCTGGGACTCTCTTGGAGTCTTGGAGGGACCCGGGGAATGATAAGTTCCTTTGCTTCAGGGCGAATGTGTCCTGATGGGGAGGGGAAGATGGATCCCAGGAAGGGCTAAAAAGATCTGAGTCCTATTTGTATGAAAGCTATTTATAAGGTCTTCTCACTGCCCTAATACAATTTACATTAATGCAAAGTTATGAAACTAACCCTTCCCTTTTTCATTTTCCCTTTCATGTTGCATTTTATGACGTTTAGCTCCTACAGGGAATTTTCTTAAAACTAAAAATAAATTTATTGAAGTAAGGTTTACATAACATAAAATTAACCAATTTATTTATTTTTTATTTAAACATACTAAATGTATTTTCATCTAGTTTTGTTAATTTCAAATTGTCCCAAATTGTTCTTGGGAACCTTTTCACATAGCATTTTTTTTTTTTTAATCCTTCACGCCCTTCCCACCCTTCCCCCTGAGTCCTCAAGGTCCATTGTATCATTCTTATGCGTTTGCATCCTCATATCTTAGCTCTCACTTATGAGTGAGAACATATGATGTTTGGTTTTCCATTCCTGAGTTACTTCACTTAGAAGAGTGATCTCCAATGCCATCCAGGTTGCTGCAAATGCCATTCTTTCTTTCCTTTTTATGGCTGAGTAGTATTCCATGTTTTATATATATATACACACCACATTTTCTTTATCTACTCATTAGTTAATAGGCATTTAGGCTGGTTCCGTATTTTTGCAGTTGTGAATTGTGCTGCTATAAACATTCATGTGTAAGTGTCCTTTTCATATAGTTACTTCTTTTCCTCTGGGTAGATACCCAGTAGTGTGATTGCTGGATTCAGTGGTAGTTCTACCTTTAGTTCTTTAAGGAATCTCCATACTGTCTTCCATAGTAGTTGTACTAGTTTACATTCCCACCAGCAGCATAAAAGTGTCCCCTTTTTATCATATCCATGCCAACATCTGTTATTTTTTGATTTTTTGATCATGGCCATTCTTGCAGAAGTCAGGTGGTATTGCGTTGTGGTTTTGATTTGCATTGTGATTATGAGTGATGTTGAGCATTTTTTCCTGTGTTTGTTGGCTATTTGTATATCTTCTTTTGAGACTTGTCTATTCATGTCCTTTGCCCACTTTTGGATGGGATTATTTGTTTATTTTTCTTGCTGGTTTGTTTGAGTTCCTTATAGATTCTGGATGTTAGTCCTTTGCTAGATCCATAGTTTGCAAATAGTTTCTCCCACTCTGTGGGTGGTCTGTTTACTCTGCTGATTGTTTCCTTTGCTGTGCAGAAGCTTTTTAGTTTAATTAAGTTCCATCTATTTATTTTTGTTTTTGTTGCATTTGCTTTTGGATTCTTGGTCGTGAACTCTTTGCCTAAGCCAATGTCTAGAAGGGGTTTTCTGATGTTGTCTTCTAGAGTTTTTATGGCATCAGGCCTTAGATTTAAGTCCCTGATCCATCTTGAGTTGATTTTTTTCTATAAGGTGAGAGCTGAGGATCCAGCTTCGTTCTTTCACATGTGGCGAGCCGGTTACCCCAGCCCCACTGGTTGAATAGGGTGTCCTTTCTCTGCTTTCTGTTTTTGTTTGCTTTCTTGAAGATCAGTTGCCTATAAATATTTGGCTTTATTTCTGAGTTCTCTATTCTGTTCCGTTGGTCTACATGCCTATTTTTATACCAGTACTATGCTGTTTTGGAAACTACAGCCTTGTAGTATAGTTTGAAGTCAGGTAATGTGATACCTCCAGATTTTTTCTTTCTGCTTAGTCTTGCTTTGGCAATGCAGGGTCTTTTTGGTTCCATATGGATTTTATAATTTTTTCTAGTTCTGTGAAGAATGATGATGAATTCTGATGGGAATTGCATTAAATGCTCCACTTAAAAGATACAGAATGGAAGAACGCGTAAAAATCTACCAACCAAATATCTTCTGTCTGCAAGAAACTCACGTAACACATAAGGACTCACATAAACTTAAGATAAAGGGGTAGAAAAAGATATTCCGTGCAAATGGAAACAAAACGCGAGTGGGGTATTCTTATATTAGACAAAACAGACTTTAAAACAACAACAGTTAAAAAAGACAAAGAGGGACATTATAAAATAATAAATGAATCAGTCCAACAGGAAAATATCACAATTCTAAATATATATGCACCTAACACTGGAGCTCACAAATTTATAAAACGATTTTACTAGACATAAGAAATGAGAAAGAAGGCAACAAGATAATAGTGAGGGACTTCAGTACTCCACTAACAACACTAGACAGGTGATTAAGACAGAAAGTCAACAAAGAAACGATAGACTTAAACTATACCCTAGAACAAATAGACTTAACAGATATTTACAGAACATTCTACCTAACAACCAGAGGATATACATTCTTTTCATCAGCACACGGGACATTCTCCAAGATAGACCATATGATAGGCCACAAAACAAGTCTCAATACATTTAAGAAAATCAAAATTATGGCCGGGCGTGGTGGCTCAAGCCTGTAATCCCAGCACTTTGGGAGGCCGAGACGGGCGGATCACGAGGTCAGGAGATCGAGACCATCCTGGCTAACACGGTGAAACCCCGCCTCTACTAAAAAAAATACAAAAAACTAGCCGGGCAAGGTGGCGGGCGCCTGTAGTCCCAGCTACTCGGGAGGCTGAGAAAGGAGAATGGCGTGAACTCGGGAGGCGGAGCTTGCAGTGAGCTGAGATCCGGCCACTGCACTCCAGCCTGGGTGACAGAGCGAGACTCCGTCTCAAAAAAAAAAAAAAAAAAAAAAAAAAAGAAAATCAAAATTATATCAAATACCCTGTCAGATCATAGTGGAATAAAATTGGAAATTAACCACAAAAAGAAGCCTCAAAACTATACAAATATATGGAAATTAAATAATCTGCTCCTGAATGAGCTTTAGGTCAGCAATGAAATCAATATGGAAATTAAAAAGTTCTTTGAACAGAATGATAATAGTGATACAACTTATTAAAACCTCTGGGACACAGCAAAAGTGGTGCTAAGAGGAAAATTCATTGCATTACATGCCTACATCAAAAAGTCTGAAAGAGCACAAATAGACAATGTAAGTAAGGTCATATCTTAAGGAACTAGAGAAACAAGAATAAACCAAACCCAAACCCAGCAGAAGAAAAGAAATAGCAAACATTAGAGCAGAACTAAATGAAATTGAAACAAAAAAATGCAAAAGATGAAGGGAACCAAAAGCTGGTTCTTTGAAAAGATAAACACAATTGATAGACCATTATCAAGATTAACCAAGGAAAGAAGATAGAAGATACAAATAAGCTCAATTAGAAATGAAATGGTAGCTATTACAAACAATACCACAGAAATACAAAAGATCATTCAAGGTTACTATGAACACCTTTACATGCACAAACTAGAAAATCTAGAGAAGATGGATACATTTCTGGAAGTATACAACTCTCCTAGATTAAATCTGATCAGACCAGTAACAAGGAGTGAGACTGAAACAATAATAAAAAAAATTGCCAGCAAAAAAAAGTCCAGGGCCAGGTGGATTCACAGCTGAATTCTATCAGGCATTCAAAGAAGAATTGGTACCAATCGTACTGAAATGATTCCAAAAGATAGAGAAAGAGGAAATCCTCCCTAAATCATTCTGTGAAGCCAGTATCACCCTAACACCAAAACCAGGAAAGGACATAACAAAAAAAGAAAACTACAGACCAATATCCTTGATGGACATACATGCAAAAATCCTCAACAAAATACTAGCTAAGTGAACCTAACAGCATATCAGAAAGATAATCCACCATGACCAAGTGGATTTTATACTAGGGATGCAGGTCAACATATGCAAGTTTAACATACGCAAGTCAATAAATGTGATACACTACATAAACAGAATTAAAAACAAAAATTATATGATCATTTCAATAGATGCAGAAAAAGCATTGGACAAAATCCGACATCACTTTGTGGTTAAAACCCTCAGCAAAATTGGCAGAGAAGGGGCATAATTCAAGGTAATAAAAGCTACCTATGAGAAACCCACAGCCAACATTTTACTGAATGAGGAAAAGTTGGAAGCATTCCCCCTGAGAACTGGAACAAGACAAGGATGCTCACTCTCACCACTTCTATTCAATGTAATACTGGAAGTCCTAGCCTGAGTAATCAGACGAGAGAAAGAAATAAAGGGCATCCAAATTGGTAAAGAGGAAGACAAACTGTCACTGTTCACCAGTGATATGATCGCATACATAGAAAACCCTAAAGACTCCTCCAGAAAGCTCCTAGACCTGATAAATGAATTCGGCAAAGTTTCAGGATACAAGATCAATGTACACAAATCAGTAGCAGTGCTGTACACCAACCACGACCAAGATGAGAATCAAATCAAGAACTTAACTCCTTTTCTTTTGAGATGGAGTCTCACTGTCACCCAGGATGGAGTGCAGTGGCGTGATCTTGGCTCACTGCAACCTCTGCCTCTGGGGTTCAAGTGATTCTCCTGCCTCAGTCTCCTGGGTAGTTCCTAAGTACCTCCCACTTTGGCTCCCATCAACTTCAGTAAGATTTCTCTCCTTAACCTTTCCTTGATCTAACCTTTTCCTGAGTCTGTTTAATTAACTTCCCAGCTTTCCTGTTGACCAGACATTTTTCATGACAGGAAGCTCTTCTCCTGTCTGTCTCATCCCCAGGGATCCAGCTGCCAGGAATCTCTTTTCTTCACTCACCACTACCTTCAGACACACTCTGCCAAATCTTCTCTCTCGGATGACATCTCAGGTGGATCTGACAGTCCATTTCAGGTATTATATTAGGATAATCTCTTCTTTTCTTTTCAAGATGGAGTCTGGCTCTGTCACCCAGGCTGGAGTACCGTGGTATGTCCTTGGCTCACTCCAACCTCTGCCTCCTCTGCCTCAAGTGATTCTCCTGCCTCAGCCTTCCGAGTAGCTGGGATTATAGACACCTGCCAACATGCCTGGCTAATTTTTATATTTTTACTAGAGATGAGTTTTTACCATGTTGACCAGCCTGGTCTTGAACTCCTGACCTCAAATGATTGACCTGCCTTAGCCTCCCAAATTGCTGGGATTACAGGTGTAAGCCACTGTGCCTGGCCAATCTCTTATTTTCAAGAGTTAAAAAATAGTCCAGACCAATCTAAGTCAAAATTCCTATTTTGTGTCTGAGTCAGTCTTTCTCCTTCCCCAGCTCAGGATGGCTCCCACTCAAGATACCGTCATCTCTTGGCTAATACAAACCCACATTCTCTTGGTTTACTTCCTTTATCTGATTATTCTCAATTTCCTTTAGGAGTCCCTCCTCCAATCTGTAGAGACACGAGACCTCCAGTGTGTAATAGTCAGGACTTGGTACCGAGCCCTCAGCCTTTGCTTCTCTCTCCCAGGTGACCTGGCCACTCCTCTGGATTTGTGTTGTCCATGGTTCCCATATTGTTGTGCAGAGCCCACATCTCCCCCCAGAGGCCCGGGATGTCTATCCATCTGTCTCCGTGTCACTTACACTCAGTTGTCTCAAGCCTAATTATTGTAATTAATGTAACATGCCTCAAGCCTAATTATTGATTTATCTCCGTTATTATATATAAATATCAGTCTTTCCCATCTCAGTAAACATTATCACTATGTGTCCTTTCACTGAAAGCAGAAACTGAGAAGACCTGATTGTCATAAATGGGCAGAAATATCTAATAGGAACTAAAAGTGAAGTCGAGAAGGAAAAGGCTTATGCTATTTTAGGTGTTAACTACGGATCTTCTAGAACATTCCAAGAAAGGAGAATACAGGATGTTCTTATGCCCACAAAGGCTAAAATGTATCTGCCCTTGAAGCTTTTTTTCCCGTAGATAATTTATAGATTATTATTAGAGTGTAAAGGAAAGAGCAAATAATGAAGACAACAAAGATTCAGAGGACGCCGAGACAAAGGCGTTATACTGAGAGGTGTAAAATGAAATGAAGCCAGAGGTTTTGCTTGTGGTGCTTGAATTTTATAGGTAATTATTTGTGAAAAGTTTAAGCAATCCACTTGTAGAGGTAACACACTGTGTGCTTCCTGTTTTGCAAGGAGAAAAAAGAGGACATGAAAAGAAGGATTTGGTGGTTCCACGTACTATTGGATACATGTCACAAAACTTTGAAATTTCACTTTAACGTGTAGCAGCAATTCCTGGAGAATAAGACCATAAGGAAGGAAGACCCTGAATGCATTAGGATTAAAAGTGGGCAGGGAGGAGTTTCAGTGAGGGAGGTGGATGGAGATGGGATGGATCCGGTCGCATCTAAGATTATTAAATATGTCTGTGTTGCATAGCCTTCCCACCTCTAAGGCTCCTCCTCCTCTGGCCTGCATTGTACTTGAACTTGGCCTGTGACAGCATTTGTCATGGTATTATCTCTGATCATTTAGTCATTGGATTGAAACCTCTTAATGGTGAGAGTCATGTCTTTCATACGCCATTGTGTCTCAGTACCCTGCACAGCCCCACGGACTTAGTTGGTCTCTATGAATATTTGTTGAATGAATGAAATGGTAGTTTAATGACTATTAAATACTTACTAATGTTCAGTGGTAAGAATAATGAAAAATAAACTTAGGCATAGGCTTTCTCTGGAGAAGTTAAACATTTCACTGGAGGAGACAAAATCAAAAAAATAAACAAGTTAAATTTAAAAAATTCTGTAACAGTACAGGCCTATCTTTAATTAAATACTAAATCTATGAAGATGGCCAGGCATGGTTCAATCTATGAAGATTCCAGGCTCACGTCTGGAATCCCAGCACTTTGGGAGGCCGAGGTGGGCGGATCACCTGAGGTTGGGAGTTTGAGACCAGTCTGGCCAACATGGGGAAACCCCGTCTCTACTAAAACTGCAAAAATTAGCCGGGCATGGTGGTGCATGCCTGTAATCCCAGCTACTCGGGAGGCTGAGGCAGGAGAATCTCTAGAACCCAGGAGGCGAAGGTTGCAGTGAACTGAGATCATACCACTGCACTCCAGCCTGGGCAACAGAGTAAGACTCTGTCTCAAACAAACAAACAAAAAACTATATGAAGGTGACAATACATTCAACAAGATTTCAGAGAAGAGAGTGTTCACCATACTGATCATCGTCAGGGCAAGAATGGGTGTGGAACTGGAAGATCGGGTGGAGTGTGAACGGATGCAGTCAGTGGCTGCATCGTGCAGAGCCCCAAGCGTTTGGACTGGACTCCTAGATAAAGAGGATTTGGGGGGAATTCTCAAACTGCTACCTTTAGGAAGATGAGTCTGCTGTTTGTGCATGAGTGGAAAGATCATCGGGAACGCCGACTGTTTGAGTAGGTGCAGGGGTCCAAGTGTCGGGGGCAGCGAGGGGCAGCCTGAACTGGAGAGGGAGGCAGGGTGGGAGGGACCTAAGAGAAACACAGCGGGAGCTCTGAGGGGCTTTGAGGGGAGTAAAGAAAGAACAGGGGCCAGAGAGGCTGGGGTGGGGGGAGTGAGCAGGCTGCCCACGGAGTTCCAGAAAGGGAGGCTGGGAGGGAATGCTGGCGGGGCTCTGATGAATGTGGTGGGACATAATTGAGTCGGGGTCATCACGGAGAGGAAGCAAGTGAGGCAGGAAGACTCAGTGTCATGGAAACTCGGAGGGGAGACTTTGGGATGCACGAACGGGGTGTCCATCAGCTCAGATGCTTGGGGAACTACAGAGGAATGAAGACTGAAACATGGGGATTGAATTTGGTAGGAAAAAGGTTGAGAACTCTCAGGGGCGCAGAGTCAGTAGCGTGCTGGGTGCAGGGCCGGCGTTGGCACAGGGAGGCTGGCGGACAAGGTGTCAGGGAGGAGGCCAAGGTCAAAGGAGGCTCCAAGCCCTCTGCCCTCCATTGCCGCAGGAACCGTAGATAACCTGGACACGAAATAGAAGAACGACACAAATTTAGAGAAAAACCAAAAAGGAAAAGAAAATATGTAAGATGGGCAGGCATCATCCGATCTGCACAGATCATGGCACATGGCGGGCACTCAGTGTTCAACAACTCAGGGAGGCATCCTTGGGTCTTTGGGCGTCTCTTCCCCTTGTTTGGTCGACTGGATTTCCTGGAGCCAAGCTTGCTCTTCAAATGAGAAGTGGGAAGCTCTCTCACAGGGAGGAGGGGAAGACAGGGCTTCCCTGAGCGGTGTGCATCTGCCCCAGAGGGAGGAGGCCACGGGCGCCCTGGTCCTGCTCCCTCGGGAGAAGGAGGTGGGTGAGCCTGGGTGTGGCCGCTTTGTCTCTTCTCCTGTGTGCCTCGCCTTACCCTGTGGTCCCCAGCTGTTTGCCACCCTCTCCCCCCACCTTTTTCACCCTTTCACCTTTTCTCCTCCTTATTTTGAGTAAACTCCAGTTTACTCCTATTTTCTCAGTATTGACTGACTTAAAAATTGAATCTAATTCTTATGTGGACAATAATGACTTTGGAGTAATAGAAGAGATGATAAAGGCTTTCAGATATATGGCAAATAGACACAACTTCTGGAATCCAAAGTCAATGAAAACTAGCATATATAATATTTGCAGGGTTAAAGAAATAAGAATATAAAGTCACTTGGGAAAAAGTGATGAAGAATAGAAAGAAAATCATTACAACAAAATGGGCCCTATAGAGGCAGTCAATCTGAACAAACTTATCAGTTTCAATTTCTTGTCCAAATGGGCATGAATGCGAGAAATTGGTGATGTTAATTTTTGTATAGCTGTTTTAGTCTTACTTTGTGGAAGAACAAATCCATGGTGAGAAAGATAGGTGTGTGCCTCCTTATAAAACGTAGAAATAGTGAACTCTGAGCTTTTCTTTGTCAGTAATTTCGAGAAAGAGAGGCTTGTGATAATCTTGTGACCATCTATTCTCCCTTGTGGGAATGGAAAAGTCTCTGCATCCTGAAATTCTGAAAACATGAGCAGCAGTTCTTCAACTGGATCCCTTGCTCCTTCAACCATTTGCTATATTGCCTTTTGGATTTCAGACTTTTTTCTTTTAATCTGAAAGTGTGTGAGATTTGAGAAGATTTTGTTTATTTCTGTTTTTTCTTCATGTTCTTTTAGCTGTTTTTTTCTATGCTGTATCTTTTTTTTTCTTTTTCTGGTGTTCTGAAGTGCCTTGAATTGAACCCAATGAAAAGACTTAGGATCCTATTTGGTAAAGAGAAAACAAAATCTGTTTTTTAATGCTTGGTGTTATTTTAGAATGGCGTCTTTTCCGAGACATAGTAGTCATGGGAAACATTTTGGCAATAGCAAGGCTGATCATAATAAGCACATTGAGTAGTGATTTTATATCTGATAGATGACTTAATAGTAATTACACTGAAGTTGCCATGTAATTAGATGTTTATTTGCCATGTAACTTTTATATTTCATCAAAATGATGTGATTTAAACAGCAAAGGTAATTATCCCTTGATTATGAGGCTGTGACCTTGAACTCTACCTTAATTAGTTCTAGGTTCTGAGGTAATTACATTGTTGAACCAGATCTTGCTGGGTGAGAGGGCAACTAACTGCATGCAAATCAGTGCTCACATCCTTGGAAGGAAGGATAGAGAATTGTGGACTCTCTCCCGCACTGAGACGCGGATGACAGAGAATTGTGCACCGTCTCGCCACCGAGACGCGGATAAAAGAGAATTGTGCACCGTCTCCCCACCGAGACGCGGATGATGGAGGATTGTGCACCGTCTCCCCACCGAGACGTATGAATGGACTTTTTTTTTTTTTTTTTTTTTTGAGACGGAGTCTTGCTCTGTGCCCCGGGCTGGAGTGCAGTGGCGCGATTTCGGCTCACTGCAAGCTCCGCCTCCCGGGTTCACGCCATTCCTGGCTAACATGGTGAAACCCCGTCTCTACTAAAAAAAAAAAAAAAAAAAAAAAAATACAAGAAAATGAATGGACTTCTTACTGTCTCTCCCGCAGATGCGAGCTCGGCCTGGCACTCACACTGCTGTGTGCTGGGGGCTTTGTCTCAGTCCACGTTATTACTGTTCCCCAAAAACAGGAGCCCACCGGGCATCACACTCCAAAAGTCTCCGTGCTTAGGCCTGGACTCGGCTGCTTCCGTCTTCCTGCTGATTGGTTTCGGAATCAGGTTGCGACCCAGTGTGGGCCAAGGAAACTTAGAAGTTTCCTGGTATCTTAAGGAAAGCTCCTTCTCACTTTTAAAAAAATTTTTAATTTTAATTTTATTTTTCCATAAGTGATTGGGATACAGCTGGTATTTGGTCACACGAATAAGTTCTTTAGTGGTGATTTGTCAGATCCGGGTGCACTCATCACCCGAGCACCATATGTGTTGTATTTTATTCCTTGCCTCTCTCCCACTCTTCCCTGCAAGTCTGCAAAGGCCATTCATTGTATCATTCTTACGTCTTTGTGTCCTCATAGCTTAGCTCCCATATATCGGTGAGAACATATGATGTTTAGTTTTCCATTCCTAAGTTACTTCACTTAGAATAATAGTCTCCATTATCGTCACTGCAAATGCTGTTAATTCATTCTTTTTTATGACTGTTATTCCATCATATATATATGTGTATATATGTATATAAAATAACATATATACAACTTATATAAAGTTTTATATTATATACATTTTATATATATTTATATAAAATACATTTTTTATATTTATATATTATGTAAAATATGTTTTATATAAAATATATATTTTTATATAAAATATGTTTATAGATATAAAACTTTATATAAAATATATAAAGTTTCTTTATCCACTCGTTGATTGATGAGTTAAGGAGAGTCACAGAAATCTCTCCTCCTTCCATGGTGTGAAGAAGCACATAGCTGAGGCTGCTGTTGGGAGCCTTGTTACAGCCGTAAGAAAAGCAGCAGTGGGGCAAAGTGACACCGTGGGTGGCTGCAGGGAAGGTGGTCACTCGGGCTTGAGCGGAGGCTGCCCAGCCACTGGGCTGACCTTCGAAGTCCCGAGGACTCTGGACTTGCTCTTGTGTGATCGAATCCATTTCCTTATTATCTAAGCCATGCAGCTTCTGGTTTTCTGTTGCTCGAAAGCACAGAGATACTAAATGACACACGCACCCAGGCTGTCCTCTGGCAACTCCTGATGTGTGAAACGTACCCTTGGTTCTCAAGCCTCCGTATTTGCTCCACTGGCCTATGTGTGATTTCTGGCCAATTCCACATTAACTAAACTGTGAATAGGAAGAGATTTGACATCCCTGAAACCCTCAAATGAACTTCCCAAGGACCCTTCAAAAGAAGCGTTTCAAGCAAATTTCAGCCAGTGTGTGGAGGTAGCACCCGTGTCGGGGAGCCCGCCTAGGTGTGTGTTCCGATCACTCCTGTCAGTAGCCATTGTTAAATAAAGCTTACTTCGCTCATTATTCACCAGACCTTTCTGATTAGAAAAAAATTCCCAGTGTAATTGGACCAGAAAGCATTAAAAACATCAGAATTTTCTCTGGAAATTCTTTACTTATTTTTAAGGATGGATCACATTATCAATTTTTTTTGTTTTTTCTTTTGTTTTTCTTTTGTTTTTTTTTTTTTTTTTGAGATAGAGTCTTGCTGTGTCACCCAGGCTAGAGTGCAGTTGTACAATCTTGGCTCACTGCAACCTCCACCTTCCAGGTTCAAGCAATTCTCCTGCCTCAGCCTCCTGAATAGCTGGGATTACAGGTGCATGCCACTGAGCTAATTTTTGCATTTTTAGTAGAGACGGGGTTTCACCATGTTGACCAGCCTGGTCTCGAACTCCTGACCTCAGGTGATCCGCCCACCTTGGGCTCCCAAAGTGCTGGGATTACAGGCATGAGCCACCACGCTCATCCTACGTTATCAATTTAAAAAGTATTAGTTACCACTTTGTGGTGGTGAACTTTATTTTTTATTGTGAAAATGTGGTCTTTTTCACAGTTTTCATATATTGTATTTTAAACCTTGGTTCAACTAGTGATTTCAATTTATCTGATGTAGCGCTCTCATCTTTCTAATTGTTGACACTGGAGGAAACTCCCCACCAGGATCTGCTTGTTTCTAATTACTCACAATAGTTTATGTTTCCAAATTTATGAAAACATTTACTGTGGCCCATCTATTTGATTAGGCATAGTCTCGTGATCATAATAGTGCTTCAAAGATTAATTTACTAAACATATAATCTGATGCTTTTAATTAATCACATGCCATAGTGTAAAGCTCATGACGTAACCTAATGGTCAAGACCTGCAATTGATGAGCTATTAATTACCCATTAACTCATCCACTCACATGACCTGTAGATCCATCAGCTTGATTGAGAGTACAGACCTAAATGATCCTAAAAGGTATTTTATATAACTTTCACAAAGAATTCCAGGAAAAGTGGATCCTTGCATGAGCAAGAGGGCAGGAAAAAAAACCTGACACATTTTCCATGCATGTTCGTGCCCTCCATTCCAGAACGGGGAGCTAGTCATTAGAATAGCATGGTACTTTTCTTAGTTATTCCCTAGTAACACTGTTAAGTGACATGACTAACTCTTTTTTCTTATCCTTAAGAAAAAGGGAGGAGGAATCAAAAGTGATTTTTTTTTCAGGTCCTTGGAATGCACGATATCAAGCATAAATTTTAATTGGCTTCATTTACTAAGTGTTGCATTACCTCATCCTCCAGTTTTAACTATGGATTTTCTATAAATCTTCATACGGCTAAACATGATAAACTGCTCAACATATCACAGAACAAGGCAGTGCTTATTAGCACTTGAGAAGTTATTGATTCTTTGTCTTGATTAATCTTTTATTGGTCTCCGGAGTGTTCATTCCAGAGAAGAGACTATAGGTTTTGCTGCAACAGAGCTCATTCAGAGTTTCTACTTCAATTACAAGATTTTTGATGTCACAGCTATTAGTCTAATTATGACTTTTCTGGCACAAATACTTTCTGTGTCTATTTATCAACAATGAGCACTTTTAAATTTATTTTAAGATCTGCCAATAAAATACAGCCAAAAAGTGTGTTTTATACTTAAGGATTAAAAAATAATTTTTACTTCTGTTTTAAAATAAAGTTTATTGTTCTTGATTATGTAAATTAAAAACTATAACTTTTGGTGAGTGGGCTTTTTAACACGAAGAATCAGCCTTATTATTTTTTGAACATTTTGCGATACTTTGATGCTGGCTTTCACTATTGATTCTGCCTGAATGCTTTCTAAACTAGAAATCTATCATGACATTATCAGATGCATGTGGAAATTTTAACATTTTTACAAATAGTCCTGGATGGTGCAGTGGAGGCTGCAGAATTTCTAGTACAGAAAGGGTTGGGTTGGGGGAGCCCTCTGGTTTGGAGGAGAGATCTTGGGGAAATGATCCTGAAGCTACATCCACACAGCATTTGCTTTAAGACTGAGGCACTCTTAGTGGGGGCAGAGTCCTGGTGGAGTGGAAGGCTTAGCTGGTGCCCCCACTTCTGTTTCATCACCACCTTGGGAAGGGACAGACATTTCACCTCACAGCAGGCAAGGCAGGGTCCTAGCCCTGAGATGTTAACCATTCAACACCATCAGAGCAACGTGTTCCTCAAGTTTCCCGCTAAAGGGTAAGTCTCTTCTGGGTGGGGCCCGAACCTCAGTTCCTGCCAGTTATTTAATGCTGAGCCTACACATCACAGCACTCAATAACTCTTGATTTAATTCAACTGAACCAACAGCAAGAGTTGATTGGTTAATGAGTTAACACCTTTGGCAGGGATAGCATAGGGTGGAGGCTGAAACAGAACAGAAGGGATGATAGCTGCTTGCTGGGGAGAGGCTGAGCCCTGAGCTCCCGGCAGAACCTGAAGGTGTGGTGGGGCCAGGATGGCCCAGCGCTGGCTCTGCTGACAGCCTTGTGTTTCAGGAGTTAAAGTGATATGATTTAACAACAGACAAACTCACCTGTGCTAGATGTGCAAGGTGGTATAAAATCCTGTTTGTGATTGTTGCCAATTTCTATGAAGCTGTATAGGCTCAAGAAGGGTCATTTCTGGAAAGGAATTTTTAGGTAATCATGTTTGCCAACCAATGTGTGAACACCTTGGTCTGAAACACCTCATTTCCTATTGTCATTTTATCCATCAGGATAAGATGAAAAATACATGCTTTCTTATCCTGAGGAACAGGTGAGCAGGCTCAACAAATTGAGCTCATGTGGGAAAGGCAAGTTGTTGTGAACTAAATTCACAATTTAGTTTTAAAAATGTGTACTCTTAAAAGTTATGTGCTTACGTTTTCAGCCCAGTTAGGCCTCTTGGTTTATTTAAGGTCACACGTTTGGGGACTGTGGTGTTGTGTTTTTTATTTTATTTTTATGCCCCAGGGAATACAAAGGGCATTGTGTTGCAGTGAATGTTCTGATTCATTGAGAGTTAACCATGGAGGATTCTTTTTAAACTCAAAAATCATTTTGACCCTTATCTGAAATTGGAAGGATCTGGATTTGAGAACCATCCATCATTTACCAGCTTTTTGAACTTGGGAAAATTACTTAATCTCTTTTATTCATCATTCTAATCTCTGCCTCCAAGGGTTCTTGGAAGGATTAAATTAGGTAAAATGTGTCCTAGCACAGATGATATGCTCAAAAAATGGTAGTTATTTAGTGATCTGAAGTTTTAGTGAAAGCTTTAGTATGATGTAATAAAAATAATAGAATCCTTCAATAATGACTGATGTTGAATTAGCTAATATCTATGTGCCAGAAATTGGAACAATAAAGATGAAAAAGGTCCCACATTCTGAGAGCCCACAATCTACAGGTAAATCTTCTCTGAAGTGGTGATTTCCAGATGAATTCTCCTTATTCAGGTCTGGAGGTGTAGAATAGGAAGCAGAGGATGCCTTTGGGATGGCCAGGTGAAAGGTGGAAGGTGAAGACTTTGAGATTTATGTTCTCAATGAAATGTCATAACTCTGATAAAAGTGATGCAAATCAAAATGTTTATGTTAACTCAGGAATTCTGGTTGAGTTGCACTCATCAAAATTTTGACTTTTGTGATTAGTATTATAATGAAACATGGCAGACTATGATTTCTGAGATAAACTAGCTCTTCACATAAATAAATATGTGAATAGAGAATATCTGAGCACCTACTTTGTGCAAAATTTGATGCCAGGTGCTCTTGGGAGCATAAGAACATCAAATTCAAGTCATAGTCTTTGGGCTCTGGAAGCTTACAGCACGATTGGGGGAAAGCCATAAATAGGTAAAAGTGAAATTACACTCAGTAGTTCAATAACAATATAAGACCTCCCAAGTAATTGGTACAGAGAGGGGTGATAATGAGCACAGAGGGAGAGGTCACTTTTGGTCATGGCGATTGAGGCAATCCAAGGGGAAGAAGCAGCAACAGAAAGAGGACAGAGGTATGTGATTTCAGGATTTGAAATGAAGTATTGGCTCAGATGATTAATTGGGAAAATAAGCTAAAAGAGAATGTCAATGTCTTGAGTTATATCAACAATGCATTAAAATACCACTCAAAAGCAATCAAGTGTGAAGGCTAGGATCACACATAATATAACAAGCATTCTGTAGTTCCCCCACCCGCTTCCTTCCTTCGCTCCTTCCCTCCATAAGCACCTAGTTAGTCCCTACTATGTGTCAGATGACGCTATTCAAATTCTCATACAGCTCACACTCTAGTGAAAAACAGCCTTCCTGATATGATTTGGCTCTGTGTCCTCACCCACATTTCACGTTGAATTGTAATCCTCACGTGTCAGGGGAGGGACCTGGTGGGAGATGACTGGATCATGGGGGAGAATTTCCTCCATGCTGTTCTTGTGATGGTGAGTGAGTTTTCACAGCATCTGATGGAGATGAGGAACTTATTGGGAACTGGAGTAAAGGTCACTCTTGCTATGCTTTAGCAAAGAGACTGGTGGCATTTTGCCCCTGCCCTAGAGATCTGTAGAACTTTGAACTTGAGAGAGATTATTTACGGTATCTGGTGGAAAACATTTCTAAGCAGCAAAGCATTTGAGAAGTATTCTGGCTGTTTCTAAAAGTATACAGTCATATGTGTTCACAAAGAGATGATCAGAAATGGAAATTTATATTTAAAAGGGAAGCAGAGCATAAAAGTTTAGAAAATTTGCAGCCTGACCATGTGGTAGAAAAGAAGAAAACAATTTTCTGGGGAGAAATTCAAGGTGGCTGCAGAAATTTGCATAAGTGGAAGAGCCAAATGTTAATAACCAAGACAATGGGGAAAATGTCTCCAGGGAATGTCAGAGACCTTCATGGCAACCCCTCCCATCACATGGCAGCCCCTCCCATAGGAGGGAAAAACGGTTCTGTGGGCTGGGCTCAGGGCCCTGCTGTTATGTGCAGCCTCAGGACATTGTGCCTTGTGTCCCAGTCACTCCAGCTCCAGCTGTGGCTAAAAGGGGCCAAGGTACAGCTCAGGCCATGGCTTCAGAAGGTGTGAACTTCAAGCCTTAGTAGCTTCCACGTGGTGTTGGGCCTGCAGGTGCACAGAAGGCAAGAGTTTGGGAGTCTCTGCCTAGATTTCAGAGGATGTATGGAAATGCCTGGATGTTTGGACAGAAGTCTGCTGGAGGGGTGGAGCCCTCATGGAGAACTTCTACTAGGGCAGTGTGGAGGGGAAATGTGGGATTGGAGCCCACACACAGAGTCCCTACTGGGGCACTGCCTAGTGGAGTTGTGAGAAGAGGGTCACAGTCCTCCAGACCCCAGAATAGTAAATCCACTGACAGCTTGCACTGTGCACCTAGAAAAGCTGCAGGCACTCAACACTAGCCTGTGAAAGCAGCTGTGAGGGCTGTACTCTGCAGAGCCAGGGGGGTGGAGCTGCCCAAGACCTTGAGAGCCCACCCCTTGCATCAGCATACCCTAGATATCAGACATGGAGTCAAAGGAGATTATTTTGGAGATTTACCTTTTAATAACAGCTCTGCTGGATTTTGGACTTGCATGGGGCCTGTAACCCCTTTGTTTTGGCCAATTTCTCCCTTTTGGAATG
The DNA here is from genome assembly GCF_037993035.2 of Macaca fascicularis. Lineage (NCBI taxonomy): Eukaryota > Metazoa > Chordata > Mammalia > Primates > Cercopithecidae > Macaca > Macaca fascicularis. The sequence continues at coordinate 197,863,349 of NC_088377.1, read as the reverse complement.
GGAGCATTTACCCAATACCTGCACTCCCATTGTATCTTTGAAGTAACTAACTTGTTTTTTATTTTACAGGCTCATAGGTGGAAGGGACTTGTCTTGTCTCAGATGAGATTTTGGACTCGGACTTCTGAGTTAATGCTGGAATGAGTTAAGACTTTGGGGGACTGTTGGGAAGGCATGATTGTATTTTAAAATGTGAGAAGGACATAAGATTTGGGAAGGGACAGGGGCAGAATGATATAATTTGGCTCTGTGTCCCCACCCAAATCTCATGTCAAATTGTAATCCTCATGTGTCAGAGGAGGGACCTGGTAGGAGGTGATTGGATCACGGGGGTGGTTTCCCCCAACTCTGGTCTCATTATAGTGAGTGAATTCTCACAGGATCTGATGGTTTAAAAGTGTGGCACTTTCTTCCTTGCTCTGTCTCACTCCTGCCACCATGTAAAACATGCCTTGCTTTCCCTTTGCCTTCTGCCATGATTGTAAGTTTCCTGAGGCCCCTCCAGCCATGTGGAACTGTGAGTCAATTAATCTGTTTTCTTTATAAATTACCCAGTCTCAGGTAGTTTCTTATAGCAATGTGAAAAAGGACTAATACACCCACCTTTCCCAAATCAGGTAGTGGTAAGTGCTATGACAGCATGTCCTACAGAGTGGGCAGGAGCTACTTACATTGGCAACTCAGGGAAGACCTCCTGAAAGAGTGATGTTTAGCTGATGTGTCATGACTATAACATCCAGCCAAAGGAGAAATCCTTCTTTCTTCTGTATAACAGGTTTTATTTCCTTCCCCTAAGCACAGCTTCTCGAAATTCCTTTCTTCTCAGTTTCATTCCTTCTGTTTCCTCTGTCTGAAATCTTCTCCCTTTCTATGTGTTTTCTAATTAAATTCTGTTCATAGGAGGATTGGGTTGGAGGATTACCCCTAAACTCAGCATCTTTAAGAATTAAATATATCATAGCTTCTCTCTGTAGCAGTTTATGGCTCTAATATTATCATTTTATCCCAATAATTCTTAAATCCACTTATAGTTCCTGTCTTCATTATCCTCTGAAAAAAGAGTTTAATCAGTGGATTGCCTGTGAGGCTTATGGGACTCATTGATGGCCCTTGAAGTGGGCCTGGTAGGGTTGAGAGAATGAAGGAGAAGAGGAAGGAGCCAGCATAGTGAGGAGGAAGTCCATCTCCATTCTCCATCACACAAAAAGATGTGTGTGATGCAATTTTCCAGGACAAACAAGTATATTTTCATCAGCCTTGCCAATTTCCTCTTCCTGATTCTGATCAATCGTCTTGAAAGCCCCTTGGAATTACTAAATTCGTGATGAATTTCCCATGATTATTATGAGTGTGAATGATGAAGAACAAAATAATTGCTATTTAATTATTTATCCCAATTGAACATGAGTGATGATAAGAGCTTCACACAAGATGGAATTGGGCCATCTTTACCCATGCTTCTCACTGCCTAAAAAGAGTTAAGATGCATGTATGCTAATAATCATAAGGAAACAAGAAAAATAAACTTCTTCATCTTCTCATTGATGTAGGCATAAATAATTACAGATGTTCCTCAATTTATGATGGGGTCACGTTCCAGTAAAACCCATTGAAACTTCAACTTGAAACCCATTTCAAATTGAAAATATCAAAAGTCGAAATTACATTTAATATACTGACCCTCCAGAACACCACAGCTTAGCCTCGTCTACCTTAACTGTGCTCAGAGCATGCTTGTTAGCCCATAGTTGGCAAAATTATCGAGGGTAGGCTGCTCACCCTCATGGCCGTGGGGCTGTCTGGGAGCCGCAGATGCTGCTAGGCAGTGTAAGGGTATCCTACGGTATATTGCTAGCCTGGAAAATGATCAAAATGCAAAATTTGAAGTGTGCTTTCCACTGAAGGCATCTCCCTTTTTACACTATTGTAAAGTTGAAAAATTATAAGTCAACTGTTGTAATTTGGGACCCATCTATATTTCAAAATGTACTTTTCCCACAATGCTTTAGGGAAACTATGAAGTAAATGTCAGGAGCACTTGCTTAACCCCTGAACCAGCTGCTTTTTCTGAGCCTTGACCCATCAGTGATGTTCAACTTGTGTGATCCGATGGCCATGGCACAGCTGAGTGGACCAGGGCGGGTACTGACCTGGGTGGAGCTGATCAGATTCTCTGAGAGATTTGACATTGGGCCTCCCAGCCCCCAACAAGTTGTTGTCCGCTTCTGTCTGCAAATGTGGGAAGGTCTCCTGAGTTGTAGAATGGCCAAGCAAAGGAGGTCAGAGAAAGAAAGGAGAGAGGAGAGGAGAGTGGGAAGGGACGGGGAATCAGACAGTTCTGTGACCCACACTGTTGTTACTTTGTGTCATGGGGTCTGAGTTTGTGTTAGGAAAATTCAGATGATGGTTTCTTCATTCAGAAGCATGACAGAGAAGCATGTCGTTTGAATGTGGAGTGCTCTTTCCATAAGAAAGAACGTGGGCTAGAGGAGGGCGGCATCACCTATGGTGGCACTAAATTCATTTTCACCTGCAAGGGCGACCATAATTCCCATGAGCTTTGGTTGGGCTTAATGTTTTCCTGTCTTCTAATGGACAGTAATTGAAATGGATTTATTATCTAAATTATTCCTTAGTTCAGGATATCACTTAGAAAAATGGGACTATAAAATGAGATATTCATGGTCAAAAGCAATCTGTAGGAGCTGTGAGTTAAGGCAAGATTCCTCCAGCCTGACTCTTCCCTAGAGAATATAAAGTAGTTTTTCAAATTTGGAAAATTTATTATATTATAAATCGGATTTAATATCTTTCTTTACCCAATTAAGAAAAATTGTTGGGAGAAAGTATGTCCGATTTTACAGGTAATTGAAGACTTAGGCACTTTTGCAAATGAACAGATACCCAGGCACAGTTGCCCTGGATGGCTGGCCCCTGGAATTTTCTTTCCTTCCAGCAGTCACACAGTGACTTCCTGCCTTCTCTTTCCTTCTTCACAGCAGATCTGGTGGATGCCTGGAGTTCATCTCCCTGACTCTCGTTTTCACACCTTCCTCACATGCTGCTTCCTGAGAGGCTCTTGGCAGTCAGGACAGGGGGGAAGAGGAGAGGGAGAGCGCGGAGCCCCCTCCTCCCGGTGGCTCCAGCGTTGGTCAGGTGGAAGCTCCTTCAGACCTCATTCCATCTCCTCCAACATTTCACTCCTGGTGCTGTGAGGAAACACCCTGGAAACTCACTGCATTTGCATTTTCCTCCGATACATAGATAATAAATCTTACTGTAGCTACTCATTTCACATTTGAGAAACACCTACAATACGTGTACTTAGTAGGTCGCAAATCCCAGGCATCTGAAAGTGATAGAATTGCTAATCTCTGGAAGCTCACAATCTGGGAGGAGACAGATACACTAAATATTGTAATAAAATGATGACGACGGAGGAGATGGAGACAGGGAGTGCTCAGGTGGCTGGGGCAGTGGGATTGGCCACAATAAAGAGGAAGTGATGTTGCCAAAACCTGAAAGCCGAGGGAGCTTGTGGTGCGATCGGGGGTAGGTGTTTTAGGAAGCCACAGGCTCAGGACCCGCTTGTAAATAAGGCTGTGTGGGTGGGATGCGCGGATGCACACGCATGGGGCAGGTGTGTGGGGTACAAGTAGTTGTGAGTTGCTGGGAAGTGCAGCATAAGAAAGCTGCAGTTTGAGGCCAGGAGCTGGGCTGAGCCAGGTGGCAGAGATTTCCATGCCACTTGCAGGAGTGGGGGTTATCCTCGGAGAGAAAGTCACAATGTTCCCAGACTCATGGTAGCCTCCGGGGGCGACCAAGGGAAGTTCTGCTCACTGTATCCCAACAGGTGTTGCGGGATGCCATCATGATTTCCTGGCGCTCTGGGTCTAACCTGAAAGTCTTGCCAATCCCAGGGACAAACTTATCCTAAATAAACTCATGAGCCACATGCATGAAATTAGAATGCTGCTTTGTTGTTGTTGTTGTTTGCTTTGTTTGTTTTTTAATACAGAATTTTGCTCCGTTGCCCAGGCTGGAGTGCAGTGGTGCGATCATGGCTCACTGCAGCCTTGACCTCCCGGGCTCAAGTGATCCTCCCTCCTCAGGCTCCCAAGTAACTGTGACTACAGGTGCGCCATCACACTCAGCTAATTTTAATGTTTTTTAAAAAAGTTTTTAGCAGAGACGGGGGTCTCACTATGTTGCCCAGGCTGGTCTCAAACTCCTGAGCTCAAGAGATCCTCCTGCCTTGGCCTCACCAAGTACTGGGATGACAGGTGTGAGCCACCATGCCCAGCCCTGCTTTATTAATTTATAAGGCAAAGCAACAGTGTAAGGGCTCGGAATACCAGGGGAGAGTGTGGAGCAAGTGCTCTGCTCGGTGAACAGGAATCCCGAGAGGGAAGGAGGCGAATGCTGTCCTCAGAGGCTTTATTGGCATCCAGTGGGAGTGGTCTCACTCCTGGGATGAGGACACTGGGACCCCACTGCCTGGAACCCCAGCGCCCAGCTCCCCTTTGGGTTGCCTTTCCCCAGAGGTGTGGGGCTCTCAAAGTGTCCTCTCTCCTAGACAGTGCTGGATTGGCAGAGTCCACATTTATCTCTTACCTTTTCCTTTTACAAAGTCAACCAAGCTTGGAGATTCCCAAATCCGTGCTTTATACACATCAGAATGTTCTACAAAGTGACAGTCAAACGTGGTTAGCATGGGAGGCATTCTCCCTCCCTCTGGTGACACAAGTCACCGTGCCTGGATGAGAAGGCCATCACCTGGCTATGGCAGCCTAGGCGGTCAAGGACAGGAGAGGCTCCAGTTGCCCATTGCCCTGAAGGACAGCCTCCCTGGCATGGACAGACGCGAGCTGTGGCCCTGGCCATGCCTGTGGCTGAGTCATCATTTTCAGGCGGTTGTAGCTCCCAGTGAAGAAGCTTGCTAGAGTCCAGTTGGCCAAAAGCAAGCAGCTTGTGCATTGGAGTGGTCACAGCCCCTGAGCAGGTCCCTGTCTTCTTGCAGGATGCACCCCTGAGTCACGCAGACCCCCTCACCTCTGTGTTAGAAATGGGCCTGCTTGTGACTTGGTCACCTGGCCTAGGCTGCTCACACCAGAAGGTGGGGCTTAGCTCCCCAAGATCCCAACAGAGGCCAGGAATCTATTTTGATGGCTACTTTATCTCATTTGAGGATTTAGGAATAAAAATGATAACGCCCCAAACATTCCTCTGAGCAAGTCCTGCTGCCTCCACAGTGGTCCATGTTTATATGACTCTGAAACATACATGGAACCACTTTTGGTTCTGCTTTTCAGGGGACAAAGATCACCTTCTTTTGTGGAAAATATTCTAATATATTAGCTAGCATCTTTTTAACTTTATTTTCTAAGATTAGATGATCATAAGCCGAAGTTTAATTACACTACTGCACTCCAGCCTGGGCAACGGAGCAAAATTCTGTATCAAAAAACATTTAAACTAAAGCATTACTATAATATATACTCAGAAAATTAGAATGCTTTTATGAAAAAAACCATTATACCTAAGATTTTTTTCCTTCTGTGCTCCTTGGAATGTATTTATTTCTTTTCTTTGCGTTGACTCTAATATTGTCTAGTGTCTCATCCCTGCTCAAGTATGCATCCTCACAAGCTACGGTATCACAGCTCATTAACCAGGCAACAGGCCAGTGTGGATGAGATCAGAGCATGAGATGAGGCCAGGCTTCCTGAGGTCTGAATCACTAGGTGTGTTCATCATTGTGGGCACAAAAGAATAATAGGAACCTGGGAGGCCAAGGCTGGCAGATCACAAGGTCAAGAGTTCAAGGCCAGCCTGGCCAACATGGTGAGACCCCCGTTTCTACTAAAAATACAAAAATTAGCTGGATGTGGTGGCGGGCACCTGTAGTCCCAGCTACTTGGGAGGCTGAGGCAGGAGAATCCCTTGAACCCGGGAAGCAAAGGTTGCAGTGAGCGGAGATTGCACCACTGCACTCCAGCCTGGGTAACAGAGCGAGACTCCATCTCAAAACAACAACAACAACAAAAAAAAAACAGAGAGAGAATAATAGGAACAGACTGCAGTCTTTTGCTAAATGTAAAATGTTTTACAACACTAACTTTTGTAAGGAGTTGATGTTGGAGAGGCAAGAACTTGAACCTTCTCCAGCACATCCTAACATCTAGAACTACAAATGCAGATTAAAAATTAACATATGATCATTATAAAAAGTTTATGTGACAGAGACAACTTTAAAGTAAAAAGTAAAAATCCCTCAGATCTTACTGTCCATTAATAATCATCATTATCATTTTGGTAAAAATCCTTTCAGATTTTTTCTTTTGCCACGAAAACATACAAATGCACTTCCAAAGAAAACTAAATTTGTTTATACCAGGTGTGCTATTTTATAACCTGGATTTTACATATCATATTATAGTTTGAACATATTTCTAATTCAATAAATATAGATTTATACCATCATTGTTGACTATCAATCATTCCATTGTGTGAATGTCATAGATATATTCTAATTTAACTATATCATTTTAATATTAATTATATTGTTTAACATTCAGTTTGTTGCCAGCTTTTAGTTTTGTAAACATAAACAATTTTGTATTGGCTATTCTTAAATATTCATACTTGTCTAAGTCTTTTGTTTTTTTCAGAGATGGAGTCTCACTCTGTCACCCAGGCTGGAGTGCAGTGGCTTGATCTCAGCTCACTGCAAGCTCCGCCTCCTGGGTTCAAGTGATTTTCCTACCTCAGCCTCCCAAGTAGCTGGGATTACAGGCGCTCGTCACCATGCCCGGCTAAGTTTTTGTATTTTTAGTATAGATGGGGTTTCACCATGTTGGCCAGGCTGGTTTTGACCTCCTGACCTCAAGTGATCTGCTCACTTTGGCCTCCTAAAGTGCTAGGATTACAGGCATGAGCCTCTGTGCCCAGCTCAACTTGTCTGATCTAAGGGTTAATTCTGAGAAGCGTAGTCACTGTTAAAAGATTATACAGATTTTTAAAATTTGACGTATATTGTTAAATTTCTCTCCAAAAAAGCTTGTAACAATTTTCACTCCTTCCAACAACATAAAAACTCCTGTTTCTTCAAATTCTTTGCCATTATTTTAGATCTTTGCCAATCCAGTAAAACAAAAAAAGATACCGTTTTATCTTCTTTATTAGTAATGTTCTTTATTAGTAATGTTTCATATGCATAGAAATTCTTTTGTAAGAATTTCTTGTTTCATATGCATACTTCTCTTGTAAACTGTTTTTTCATGTATTTGTCATTGTTTTTATTTGTTGATATATTTGTATTTTTTTCTATCCTATCTTTTTAAATTTGAAAAAATAAGGTATTATCAACATCTGGTTAAAAATCAAAGCATATATAAGGGTTTATGAGAAAATGCAGCATCCCTTGCTAGTCCTCCTCAGCTCTATGCTCCTCTCTTCATGGTAGGTATCTTCAGCTCTGCTTGCTCTCTCTCTCACTCTCGCTCTCTCTCTTTCTTTCTTAGAGACAGGGCTCACTCTGTTGCCCAGGCTGGAATGAGTGCAGTGGTGTGATCATAGCTCATTGCAGCCTTGAACTGCTGGCCTCAAGTGATCCTCCTGCCTTGGCCTCCCAAAGCGCTGGGATTACAGGCAGGTGCCACTGTGCTTGGCCTCAATATTTTTGACTTTGGATTGTGATAAATATTCCCAGGAATATCATAAGCAAACAATAAGCATTTGTTGAACTGGGACTGTCTTACGCAACTTTATGAAGTGTATACTATGGCAGGCTTCTTTTTCAGACCAGGACACCGAGGCCCAGAGAGGCTAAATAACCTTTCCAAGGTCATACCATTACTAAGTGGTAGCCCTGGGACTCAGAGAGGGGGTCTGCCGGGCTTAGGCTCTTTGCCTCTATGCTACAATTGGCCCCCCGTCTCTAAATTGTGGGCTTATGCTGCCATTTCTTTCATTTTACAATTGTACTGTTTACATATACCATTTTGTGAGCACCTAATCCTAATACATATCAAGTACTTTACATATTTCTTTAAAAAATACTATATCGAGCTATAACTTACGTACAGCAAATGCATTTTTTTTTTTTTTTTTTTTTTTTGAGATGGAGTCTCACTCTGTCGCCCAGGCTGGAGTACAATGATACGATCTCAGGTCACTGCAACCTCCACCTCCTGGGTTCAAGCAATTCTGCCTCAGCCTCCTGAGTAGCTGGGATTACAGGTGCCTGCCACCACGTCCAGCTAATTTTTCTGTATTTAGTAGAGATGGAGTTTCACCATGTTGTCCAGGCTGGTCTTGAACTCCTGACCTCAGGTGATCTGCCCACCTTGGCCTCCCAAAGTGCTGGGATTACAGGTGTGAGCCAGTGCTCCCAGCCATGCATTCGTTTTGAGTGTACTAATACATACCCTGGTGTAACCTCCACTGAAATCAAGACTTAGAATATATTCATCTCTGCAGGAGACACCCTGGTGCCCCTTCCCTACCATCAAGCCCCTGGCCCACCCTGGCCCTAGGCCACCACTCATCTTTCTCTCTGAATCAGAGTTGTCTTTTCTTTAGTTTCATACAAATCGAATCATATAGCATGTCATCTTTAGTGTCTGGCCTCTTTTGCTTAGCATCATGTTTTCAAAATTCATCATATTTTTACATATGTCTATAGAGTTTCCCTTTTTATTGCTGAGCAGTGTGACTATACTACAGTTTAAAAAATCTATTCAAATGTCGATGGACATGACGGTTGTTTCTAGTTTTGGGCTGATATGAATGAAACTGTTATGAACATTTGGGTTACAAGTATTTGTGTGGATATTTTTTCTAGTTTTAGGTAAATACTCAAGAGTAGAATTGCTAGGCTGTATAGTAAGGACATGTTAAAACAAACAAATGAAAAACCAAACAAACCTGCCCATCCATTTTGCAAAGTGTTTGTCATTGTTCTTTCCCACCCGCGGCATATGCGTGTTCCACCTGCTCTCCCTCCTCGCCAATGTTTGGCGCCGAAGGATCTTTCCATTTACCCGTCCCGCGGCTGTGTGGTGGGATCCTGTCACAGCTTTAACTCACATTTCCCTAGTGACTGATGACGTCGAACATCTTGTCATGTGTTCATTGGCCATTTGTGCGTAGTATCTTTGGTGAAATAGCTGTTCAAGTCTTTTTTCATTTATTTTTAAATTGTTACTTATTTCCTTGTTATTGAATTATGTTGTTCTGAAATTCTATCAGGCCTTTATCAGATATATGTATGGAGAATAATTTCTTCCATCCGTGGTTTTCTGTCTTGTTTTCTTAACAATGTCTGTTGATCAGTAAAAGTTTATAATTTTGATGAAGTCCAACTTACCATATTTTTTCTTTTAGAATATAAGTTTTTTGGCCGGGCACGGTGGCTCACGCCTGTAATCCCAGCACTTTGGAAAGTCAAGGCAGGTGGATCATGAAGTCAGGAGTTTGAGACCAACCTGACCAACATGCTGAAACCCTGTCTCCACTGAAAATACGAAAAAAAATTAGCCGGGTGTGGTGGCGGGCACCTGTAATCCCAGCTACTCAGGAGGCTGAGGCAGGAGAAGCGCTTGAACCTGGGAGGTGGAGGTTGCAGTGAGCAGAGATTGTGCCATTGCACTCTAGCCTAGGCAACAGAGGGAGGCTCCGTCTCAAAAAAAAAAAAAAAAAAAAAAAGAATATAAGCTTTTTGTGTTTATTAAAACTTCTTTGCCTAACCAAAAATCATAATGATGTTATCTTTTATATTCTAGAAGAGATGTGAATTTAGTTTAGGCTCAGGTCTATTCATTTTGAGTTAATTTTTTATGGGGTGAGGTAAGACCAGATATCCAGTTATTTTAGCATCATTTCTTGAAGAGATTTTTCTTTCTCTATTGAATTGCTTTAGCCCATTAGTTAGAAACCAGTTGGCCATCTTAGTGTGGTCTATTTCTGAACTCCATTATGTTTCCTGGATCCGTATGTCTATACTTACATCATTACCCTACTGTCTTGGTTATTATAGCTTTATAGTAAGTATTGAAATCAGGGAGTATAAGTTCTTTTGTAAAACAGCTTAATTACATTTCCTTATAAACTTTAGAGTCAACTTGATAATTTTAAAAAAGTTGGAATTTTGATCGGAATAACATTGAATCCATTCATATCAGTTTGGACAGAATTGCCATTTAATCCCTCCAGTTCATGATCATGGTACAATTTTCCATTTATTTTGTTCTTCTTTAGCTATTCTAAGTGATCTCTTAGAACTTTCAAGGCACAGGACTTGTACTGATTAATCTCTAGGTACTGCAGATTTTTGGATGTTTTTATAAATGTCATTTAAAAACTTTAAAATTTTAATTGTTTATTGTATATAGAGATGCAAAATTGATTTTTGAATGCTATCCTTATATCCTGAGACCTTGCTAAACTCACTTGTTGGACTATTTTTCCTTATAGAGTTTCTACGATTTCTTATATATCCAATAATGTCATCTGCAAATAAAGAATTTTCTTTTAAACTTTCAATCTGTGTGCCTTTAATTTCTCTTTCTTGCCTGACTGCAGAGGCTACCACCTCCAGGATGATATTGATTAGGAGTGGTGCCAATGGTTTCCTTGCCTGGGGTTGCCAGTCTTAAGGGGAAGGCATTCAGTTTTTCAACATTAAATATGATAGCTGTGGGCTTCACCTAGACATGTCCAAGCAGGTTGAAGGAGGACCCTTCTGTTTCTGGTTTTCTAAGCGCTTATTATTATTTATGATATTGATATTGGCCAACAGTGTATTACTCTTTTTTCCTATCCCTTTATATATTGCTGAATTAAATTTGCTAGTATTTGGCTACACTTAAACTAGGGATATAGTCCCTAGATTTTTCTTGTGATATTTCTGGTTTTGATTTCAGGGTATAACTGGTTTCACAAAATTGAGTTGGAAAGGGGTTCTTTTTCCTTTACTTTCTTAAAAGTTTGATAGAATTTACTGAAGTCCTATAGGTCTGGGAGTTTGTAGAAAGGCTTTGTAGGAAGGCTTTATTTTTTAATTTTTAAAATTTTTGTGCTTAAATGTATGGAAGGCTTTAAATTATTAAATCAGTTTTCTTTCTTTTTTGCATCTCTTTACATTTTATTTCTTCTTAAGTAGGTATTTTGTGTGTTTCATAGAGATCATCATTTTCACTTAAATTGTTGAATTGTTGTGATAAGGTAGTTCATACTAGTCCCCTGTTATCTGTTTTATATCTGTAATATTTATCATGAAATTTCCTCTTTTATTCCTGATATAGGCAATTTGTGTTTTCTCTTTTTTTCTAACTAAAATTAATAATTTTTACTGATCTTTCAAAAAACCACCAATATTCCTTTATTGTTTATCTATTTTCTGTTTGTTTTTAACTCTCTATTTTCTTGTACTTTAGATTCAATTTGATTCATATGTCTTGCACACCCAAAACTATTTTCTGATTACATCATAGCATAATATTGTAGACATCTTCCTTGCAAAACATTTGGACAAAAGTGTTAAGAGAAAGTGAATTCCACCTAGATATGCACCACCTGTGATAACAAACATCAGCATTCGGGAGAGATTCAAACTTGTATGATTTTATGCAGATGAAATTATTTCATGCAACTTCATATTTGTTTTTCTACCTCTCTGTTCATTTTGCATCTTAATATCCCTCTGAAATTCTCAGCCCCACACCAAAATTATGAAAACTATAGTGTGTAAACTTTCATCTGTTTCTCCATGCACACTTAATATTCTGGTGTATTTTTTAGTTCATTCTTTTATATAAATACATTCATATTATATGTATTTCACTACATCTTATTTTTTCTTATGCTTACATAAATTTCTTTCTTTTCTTTCTTTTTTCTTTTCCTTCCTTCCTTCCCTCCCTCCTTTCCTCCTTCCCCCCTTCCCTTCCCTCCTCCCTCCCTCTTTCTTTCTTTCTCTTTCTTTCTTTCTTTCTTTCCTTCTTTCTTTCCTTCTTTCTTTCTTTCTCTTTCTTTCTTTCTTTCTTTCTCTTTCTTTCTTTTTTCTTTCTTTTCTTTCCTTCTTTCTTTTTCTTTCCTTCCTTCCTTCCTTCCTTCCTTCCTTCCTTCCTTCCTTCCTTCCTTCCTTCCTTCCTTTCTTTCTTTCTTTCTCCTTCCTTCCTTCCTTCCTCTCTTTCTTTCTTTCCTTCATTTCTTTCTTTCTTCTCCTTCCTTCCTTCCTTCCTCTCTTTCTTTCTTTCCTTAATTTCTTTCTTTCTTCTCCTTCCTTCCTTCCTTCCCCTCCCTCCCTGCCTCCCTTCCTTCCTTCCTTCCTTCCTTCCTTCCTTCCTTCCTTCCTTCCTTCCTTCCTTCCTTCCTTCCTTCCTTCTTTCTCTCTTTCTTTTCCCTCTCTCTCTCTCTTTCTTTTTGAGACAGAGTCTCCCTCTGTCATCCAGGCTGGAGTGCAGTAGTACGATCTCCACTCACTGCACCCTCTGCCTCCTGGGTTCAAGTGATTCTCCTGCCTCAGCCTCCTGAGTAGCTGGGATTACAGGTGCCTGCCACCATGCCTGGCTAACTTCCTTGTATTTTTAGTAGAGATGGGGTTTCATCATGTTGGTCAGGCTGGTTTCAAACTCCTGGCCTCAAGTGATCCACCTGCTTCAGCCTCCCAAAGTGCTAGGATTACAGGTGCAAGCCACTGTGCCTGGCACATAAATTTCTTAAAATAAATGTGGAATGGAAAAAAAAAAAACACAAAAACAGGCACAGAAATTCCCCCAAGCCCGTTGGCATAGTTCTATCTCATTCCGTATAGTAGATGCCATGGCATTGTGCCAGAGTCTGTCATCTCAGGCCCATTTTTATTTTACTTTTAATTCTTTCTTTGGACACTTAAAACTAATAAGACCCTTCTGTTTGTACACATTGAGTGCTTATATAAGGTGATTTTTGCTCTTTGGGATAGGAAAAGATAGAAAAGTAGATGGATATATGCTTTTCTGTATGTTGCTAGACTTAGTGAAGAAAATGGTAACAAGCCATACTTCTCACACTCCCAGCGGTGAATGAGCGAAACTTCTTTAGCCAGTGTTGAGGTAACACTCCCTTTACCCCAGTCCTTGCTATCCGAGTATTCTGCAGCTCCTTGATTTTAGCAATTTGGACAATGTCTTTCCAATTCCTCCTATGATTGATGAGGATTTAATGATTTTATATCACCAGCCCTTCCCTTTCAATATATTATAAGACTATTTGCATTTTCATCAATAAACAGTGTTTTCTTTTTGGCATGCAGACGTTTCACATTTTCACATCAACCAATATGTATGGGTTCTGCTTTGATGTCAGTCTCAGGGAGCTGTATTTCATCCGCCTGTTCTAGACTGTTCCAATGTGTGGTTTTATTATCTGCTGGCACCACTTTCCCTAATTGCTCTTCTTTTTGTATGTATATAAGATTCCTGAAGAATTTTCAAATCTTTTTTTCCCAAATTCCTAAAGTAACTTCATTAAGCTTTGGATAGAAATGATGTTTTTAATTTAGGGAGAACTGATATTTTAGAGAGCTGAATTTCTTCATTTAGGAGCAACAGGTGTAAATTCTCTCAAGTCTTCTTTTATGTCCTTGGGTGGCATACAGTGTGTAATGGGTGTAATGGAATGCCTCAGTGTGGGGTGTGTGTGTGTGTGTGTGTGTGTGTGTGTGTAGACAAAAGATGTGCTAGTTACTTTTCTTTATGGATAGATGCAGGAGATTGCCACAGAGGAAATCTATGTTGCCTGATAAATTTATGTCTCTTAATTAACCCCCACCTTGGCAAAATTAACTATCAGGACCTTAGTTGGACACACCCACTCAGTTCTTCCTTGAAGATGCAGGGCTTGGGGAAGGGGTTACTATATAGTAGAAGGAGTCCAGGGTCTCCTGGGGGGGAACCAGCACCTCAGCCTTTTCCTCCCTGGATTTGGGGCTGGGGAGACCTGTCAGGGCTTAGCAAGTTGGCACCGAAGTAAGTCAAGGGTCAGAAGAGGTAAGTCCCTGAAATAACTTTGTCCTGGTGGCAGAAAGAGATGGATCAGTAGACAAGGAGGAGGAGGAGAGGGGCAGTGGCCGTGAGCCTGGAGGAGTCAAATCCTTGATCTGTGTAGCCCAGCTCTCCTCAGGCAGCCTCCTGGGGAGGGGATATGACTGTGGGATGGAAGAATCAGCCCCATGGTACTTCGTGTGAACTCCTTCCACCTCTTCATCCTTCTGTTATTTGCAGTGGTTGGAAAGCCGACTGTGTTTCTAAGACATACATGCGACTGGTGTAGCCTTATGACTGTCTGGGCTGGTGAGAAGGTAGAGGTGAAAAAACCACCTTGCCTGGACGCCTGCTTTTCCTTTCAGCTGGTAGGATGTGGAGACAGCTGTCGCCTCTGCCCAGAGACGGCCATGCGCCCAGCATGGCAGAGCCACCGGGCCAGCCTGGGCCTCCAGCAGCATCATGCCATTGCCATGTACCTACCGCGGAGCTCTGGACGGTGACATGAGCATGATGTACACTGACAGCTTATTCATCTCGCTGTATTTGCAGTCAGTAACCTAATCAGAAATGTGAGCCTGCGGATGGGGATCCGCTGTAATAAAACCCTACAACATGTGCGTTGGCCCAGTGGTCGGGGTAAGCGTGAAGAAACAGACATCGTGGGCTGTGAATATGATGGTCTTGTGAGGTCCTGGGAAGACGTTTGGTGAAAGTGTTGCCCTCATGGCCTGGAACCCAGAAGGCAGGCTGTGGCTTGTGGAACCCATTGCTCCAGGAGAGGCAGTTCTGGGAATAAGAAAGGCTTTGGTGGGTCCTGGTGTCTTCTTGCTGCTTCCAGCCAAGTACTGGGAGAGAAGGAGCCCAGGAGGGGACCAGGTGGTGTGTAGGCAGATGGACGGGACGGCAGGTGCTCTCAGTCCTTGGTCCAGTCATGTGAGGCCTCCCAGACTTGGACAAGAACGTGATTTGCTTCTCTTTTAAAAATCGATTTTTCAACTTTAAAAATATATAATGTGGTTTTTAATCTTTTGTTGGTTTTATGGATGGCAAAAATCTGCCAGGCTGTGACTTACTGGTTTCTGCAGGCTTTTGCTGCACCTTAAACTTCTTACCTGTAAGGAGAGTATGTGTGGAGGGCTTCATTTCTTTACCCTCTATTTATCCTGCGTGGAATTTGTAGAACTTTATAAATGTATGGCTTGCCTTGATGATGTCTTTCATTAGTTTTGGAAAATGTTACCGATGATCTCTTTAAACAGTGGTTTTTCTGGCTTCGGCTTCTCTCTGGAGCTGCAGTTCGATGCATGTCACGCCATTTCCCTGAAGTCCAGCAAGCCCCTCATGCTGTCTTCTGCAGTCCCCACCCTTTTCCTCTCTGTGCTTTAGTCGCGATGTTTTCCATTGACCCAGACTCTAGTTCATGGCCCTTTCTTCTGCTGGGTGTCATCTGCTGTTAAACCCATCTGCTGAGTTCTTAATTTCAGTTATTATATTTTCCATTTCTAAAATTCCCATTTGGTTCTTTTTAATAGATGTCAATTCTCTGGTGAGATTTCCCATTTTCCTTTCTTTTCTCCATCATTTCCTTGAACATATCCGTAAACTATTTTAAATTCCTTA
This sequence comes from Macaca fascicularis, assembly GCF_037993035.2. NCBI lineage: Eukaryota > Metazoa > Chordata > Mammalia > Primates > Cercopithecidae > Macaca > Macaca fascicularis. The sequence goes on along the minus strand of NC_088377.1, from coordinate 197,847,699 downwards.
CCTGATAATTTCGATATGTGTATCAAAGGTGGGTGTATTTCTGTTGACTGGTTTCCCCTGACTTTTGGTCACTGAGTTCTGTCACTTTAATGTGCACAGAATTCCCCTGCCCACCCTGAATTCTAGACCTTGTATATGAACAGTTGTGAGACCCTGGGTGTTGTCTCCTCCCAGAGAGGGTTCACGCTTTCTGTGCGAGGCAGATCAAGGAGGTGATGATCGCCTTTCCCTCACTGTGGTCTAAGCTGACTTGAGGCCAGGCCCTCAGCAGGGCTCCGTGTGCCCCTCCCCTCCTGGGGTCTCAGCCAAAGGCCTGTGGGGATCGGCAGGCCCCTCTTCTCAGCAGGTGCTAATCTCCAAGCCTTGATTTTTCTAGAACTTGCTAAACACTCACTACTGTGGCTTGGGGCTTCTTGGCATGGTGCCTTTCCACCCCTTGCAGCCTCAGAAGGCAGTGTATGTGTGAAGGAAAACGCTGCACCTGCCAGGACTGGTTTATCTCTCCCCTTCCCAGGGGGAACCTGGTCCCTCGAGTCTCTCATTTTAGTTCTCCACCCGCATGAGCCTGCCGAAACCTGGGTGGGGTCTCTGCCTCTCCGTCGTGGCCTCAGGACCGGCCCTTTGTGCAGACTGCAGTCTCGCTCTGTATCAGACTCAGTAGATGGCTTGATGGGAGAAGCTGTAGGATGTGGCCCCCTCTCCGGGGGGTTTACCCTTCTCTCAAGTCCCTGTGGCCTGCGTGGTGCTTCAGTGCTTTCAAACAGATTTTGGGGGTGGTTTTTCCCCACATTTTCTATTTAATATTGGCAGGAGCACTGGCTCACCACAAGCAACCTCCCGCATCAGCAACTTGAGCTTTTTCCAAATAAAAACAGTTTAAAACATTAATAATAAATAACTGTCCTCTTGGAAGCTGCAAGGGAAAAGCAACCCTATAATGATTTGAAGAATTAGGCAGGCACCTAGAAGTGAGCTGAAATTTCATCATGCCCTGCTGGGAGTTTTTGATTATCCCCCCTTTTTTTTTTTGGAAAAAAAAGTTAAGAAGTTCCTTTCTATGTTCTATATTGTTTAAACACATGAATGATTGTTAATTTTATACAATGATTTTTCTGAATCAACTGAGGAGAGCGTATGTCTTTTCTTCTTTAATCTGTTAGGTTAACTTAGTGGTTACTTTGTAGATATTCTGGCGTCCAACCATTTTACACTCTTAGGTTAAATCCCACATTGCCACGATAAATGATCTGTATACATGGCTGATGTGCTAATATTGAGTTTGGAATTCTTGCATGTGTGAGCAGAAGCAGGAATGGCAGTGACTTTCTCCTGCACGTTCCCGCTCTGGTTCTAGTGTTAACGTTGCTGGCTGCGTTAAACGGGTGGGACCCTCCTCTGGCGCTGCTCGTCTGTGAGCCTGGTTTACCTGGTACCTCAGGGATGCTGTGTCATGGTTGTTGTGCTGTTTTCAAACTCTACGACTCTCAGCTTTCCTTTTTTTTTTTGAGACGGAGTCTCGCTCTGTTGCCAGGCTGGAGTGCAGTGGCACCATCTCAGTTCACTGCGACCTCTGCCTCCTGGGTTCAAGCAAGTCTCCTGCCTCAGCCTCTTGAGTAACTGGGATTATAGACGTGCACAACCACGCCCAGCTAATTTTTGTATTTTTAATAGAGACGGGGTTTCACCATGTTGTCCAGGCTGGTCTTGAACTCCTGGCCTCAAGTGATCCACCCACCTTAGCCTCCTAAAGTGCTGGGAATACAGGCATGAGCCACCGCGCCCAGCCAGCTTTCCATTTTTGTATCACCTTTGGTTCATAGAGTTATTTAGCTAAATTTGAGCTTGATCATGTTTTTTTTTGGGGGGGGGGTGGGAAGCAGGGGGTGGTGCAATTGGTAGATTTTATCTGTCATGGTAAATGGGCCTGAGAGGGAACCTCAAAACTGATGCTATAATGACATCTTGGCAAGAAGCACGCAAGAGGACATTTATTTATTTTTGAATTTTTAAAACGTCTTTATTTGGAAAAGGCTCAAGTGCAGAGGGAGGGTTGAAGAGTGCTGTGAGGAGCACACAGGCACAGATCATCACTGGTGAGCGTTCTTGCCATATTGACCCGATGTGTGTACAACTTCTCGGCTGAACTGAGGAAAGCACATTTTGGATGTTGTCACTTTGCTCCTTAGTGCAACATGCATCTCCAAGAGAGTCTTTCAGAGCTTGGAGAAGACCCAGTTTCCGATGGATGAGAGATCTCACCGTGCAGCCACCCCTTCCCTTCATCCTCATCATCATCCACGTTCACTTCCATGGTTTCTGACTGCTGGAAGGACGGCAGTTGCGGCACAGGAGCCTTTCCAACGATGACGGGGTGGGGAGGTGGCCCTCCCGTGGTTTTCTGCTGCTGTGTCTGTTTCCTGGGCAACAACAGCTTTGTGTCACGTTTTTCAGCCTCCTCCCCAAGAGACCCTGCGTGCATTTTATTTGTTACTCTACAGGGAACACCTGAATTTAAAATTGTTAAAAAGCTGTAGTAATGAGTTTTCTCAGGCGTATAACTGACGTCAGGAGACCTTTGCGGCCCATTCATGAAATGTGTCAGGTATAGAGTAAGTCTAACACAAAATTCACAAACACATGCTTGGATCAAAATGCCATCATACTGAGAAAGAAAATATTACCTCAGTGCCAACAAATTAAAAATAATTTTATATCCAAATTATTGACTAAGGTATTCCCAAGTTTCTCACATCCAGGCTTTCATGCTAAAGTTCAAAAAGAAAATGTTTAATTTTTTACTTCGGAATACACACCAATTTGCTTCACTCATTTGAATTTGATGATGTGTTTTCAAAGAGTGATTGAATGAAACTTGGACTTATCTTGTGTATGTTTTCTGGTGTTCTGTGTAATGAGCAGGAAGCCTCATTAGTATTGAATGCATATGCCCCCGTATTGCCTGGTGTGATCTCTGGCCAGGCGGTGCATGTCCACAGGCCTGAGTAGGAGGTGGGTAAACCAGTTCCCCGATTCTGGCCTACCACCAAGCCTTGATCAGACAGAGTCAAAACAAATACTTATTAAATTAAATCAAATAAGTGGGTTCTGGTAGTTGGGTTGGTTGGAGTGTTTGCTGTGTATGGAACAATGGAAATGCAGATGGGTTCTCTGCCTTTCCGTTCACTTTTCTCCCAGTGTGGAGTGGTAGATTGCCTTTCCGTTCCCTCCTTTTTCCTCCTTAGACTTCAGGGTTATTCACATGACTTCACACATGTGACTCTGCAGCTCCACCTGCTGAAAGGGTGGTGTGCATTTTCCTGCCCTGGACTTTGGATTCAGATGTGTGAGTTGTATTGACATTTGGAAGGGGGCCAACGTGCCAGTGCACCTTCATAAGCCTAGAACTCAGAGGCCCTTTTTTTCCCCCAGCCTCTTGAATTCTTCCCTTTCGTTGGGGACTTGCCCAGGATAGCCCACTTCCCTTGAGTTGGGAACTGGCCCAGGATAGCCCGCTCTTCCCAGGAAGAGACTGGAGGGGCAGAGGCAAGCTGCTCTAGCTGAACCCAGCCTAGATCGGCTGACCCCTACCTGACCTTCAGGTGTGTGGGAGCCACGGGAAGGCCTTCTGTGTGCTGTGCTGAAGTTCTGTGGTTGCTTGGGTCTGTGCCTATAGGTAACTGCTAGTGTTATCGAGGACGCCTTGAGACAGAGAGGCACTGTCTTTGTCTTAACGTGATACAAAATGTGTTAACTGACAATGCAACAGGTTTTCTATTTCCGTTTAATAGTCTTCCTAATGAAAATAATCCAAGAACTGTAAATATGAAAAGTTTGACCTCAGACTTGAGGCCTTTACAGAAGAAGAACGGGCTCGTGATTTAAAGTTGGCCTGAGTGGGGCTGGAACCCTGACCCTTGAATGCTGGAAACAGTGCTCTTTCTTTTACCTGCCGACTCTCTTGTATGATAAGAAAAGGCGCCAGGACCACCCAGTTCTGTTCTGCACCTGGAAAGTCTAACTCAAAAAGCAGCCTCCCTTGCTGGGGTCGGTCCGTCTATGGAGGAACCGTCAACGTTTTAAATAGTTTAGTCTTTGTCGCGGTTGGCCGTGTGCTGGTTCCTGGGGCCCTAGGTTTGACCCGAGAAGTGGCAGGGCTGCGCTGTCTCCCGAGTTCTAGGCACAAGATGTCACTATTGTGCTGACTGTGGAGATAACGTTCTTGTTGCAATTTTAATGCCTTTAATGGTTTGCCTTTTTAGCCCAGAGTGAACTAATCAGACAGCCTCTGCTAGGATATAAATCATAGCATATTTCTGAGGAACCTCGGGTGACATAAATCAAGGAATTTTTTTTTTTTAATCATCTCTTCAATCACTCTTTTTAGTCACGTAGAAAAATGGTCCACACTGTATTTACAGTTTGATGGTAAGGAGATGTTTAACATCAGTGTAGGAGATTAAAAATGACAAGTTATATGGTGAAGAGTGTGAAAAGGTGTTTACACTGACATGCAATATCTAGGCTGATCTACAACTCAATAATAGATACCATAAATCTCACCGCAGGCCCATGAGGCTGCGCGCGGGAGAAGCAAACATGGCGGGCCGGCGACTCCCCCGCCTGGGGCAGGCCTCGCTGCCCAGCCCCAGCCACACCTCGCGGAGCCACCTCGCAGCTCTCCGGGGCGCGCTGCTATGACGTGGCCTCCCAGCGGCCACAGGCAGCACTTCTCACGTGTGCGCATGCCCGGTGCAGGTTCGCCCACTCCGCTCCTCCATTCGGTGAATTAGAATTCCTTCCCGATTCCTGATAAAATAATGTTTTATTCCATCCCTAGTCCCAAACTCATTCTAGTTGTTTGTTTAATCAAAAATCTTTATCAAAAGTGTATTTATTTACTTATTCTACTTTTTAAAATAGATATTACTTTTTACATTATTATTATTATTATGAGGGAGTCTTGCTCTGTCGCCCAGGCTGGAATGCAGTGGCACCATCTCGGCTCACTGCAGCCTCCACCTCCCAGGTTCAGGCGATTCTCCTGCCTCAGCCTCCCATGTAGCTGGGATTACAGGCACCCGTCACCACACCCAGCTAGTGTCTGTATTTTTCAGTAGGGTCAGAGTTTCACCATTTTGGCCAAGCTGGTCTCGAATTCCTGACTTCAGGTGATCTGTCCTGCTTGGCCTCCCAAAGTGCTGGGATTACAGACGTGAGCCACCGTGCCTGGCCGTATATTATTTTTAATTGACAAATAATTGTGTATACTTTTGGGGTAAAATGTGATGTTTTGATCTAGGTAATACGTTGTAGAAAGATTCAATCAAGCTAATTAACATATCCATCACCTTACCAACTTTTTTTGTGTGTGGTAAGAATGTTAAAAATGTATTCTGTTAGCAAATTTGAAATATACAGTATGTTATTATTAACTATGGTCGCCATGAAGTACATTAGATCACTAGAACTTCTTCCTCCACACCAAGGGAGGCCTTGGATCAGCATTGTCCTCTCCCGACCACCACAGCCTCTGGGGTAAATCACCTTTCTGCTTCCCCTGTCTATCAGACTGACGTTTTAAATTTCACTGTGAGATCACACAGTATTTCTTTCTGTGCCTGGATATTTCCCTCAGTATAATGTCCTCCTGGTTCATCCTTATTGTTACAAATGACAGAATTTCCTTTTTTATTTTCTTTAGGATGAATAATATCCCATTGCATATATATACCACAATTTTTTTTTTGACCTCTCTGTCTTGCTCTGTCACCCAGGCCGGGGCACTACAGGTGCCCGCCACCACACCTGGCTAATTTTTTGTATTTTTTGTAGAGACGGGGTGTCACCGTGTTAGCCAGGATGTTCTTCATCTCCTGACCTCGTGATCTGCCTGCCTTGGCCTCCCAAAGTGCTGGGATTACAGGCGTGAGCCACCACGCCAGGCCATGTACCACAATTTCTTATCCATTCATCCGTCGTTGGACTCTTAGGTTGATTCCAAATCTGGGCTATTGTGAATAGTGCTGCAATAAACCTGGGAGTGCAGGTCTCCCTTCTGCATACTGATTTCATTTCCTTTGGGTCTATACCCAGCCGTGGGACTGCTGGATTGTATGGTAGTGCTACTTTTAACTTTTTGAGGAACCTCCATGCTGTCTTCCAAAATGGCTGTACCAGTTTACATTCCTATCTACAATGTGCAAGCTTCCCCCTTCTCTACATCCTTGCCAACACTTGCCATTTGTGTTTTTCGTAATAACCTTCTAACAGGTGTGTGGTGATATCTGGTGGTTTTCATGTGGATCTCCCTGCTGACTTGAGAAGTTGGCATCTTTCATGTACCTGGCCATGTGCATCTCGTCTTTTAAGATGTGTCTGTTTGGATCCTTTGTGCATTTTGTAATCGGGTTCTTTATTTTCTTGCTGCAGAGTAGCTTGAGTTCCTCATGTATTTTGGATGTTTGGCCCCTTACCAGATGGATGGTTTGCGGATATTTTCTCATTCTGTAGTTTGCCTCCTCACTCTGTTGATCGTTTCCTTTGCAGCACGCATTCCAGTTCTTGCAAAAGAACTGTAGATGGCAGGTGTTTTTGGATTTTGATTTTATTTTGAAGATGAGGGATATTTATTATATAAAACATTTGATGTAAAAACTTCACAGACCCCAAGATTATTAAAATGATATGTAAAGCAGAAATAAGTTTACTGTAAGTGAAGCCTGAAAGGCTCTCTTACAAGCTTTTATGCTTTAGCCTTTTAGGGCCATCCTTTCCCCATTTCCCTTTTCAACAAAAATAAAATCCTATAAATAAAATCAGCATTTACTTTCACTTGCACACATTCACATGCACGTGCAGGCGGGCACACACACACACACACACACTCTGGCATGTTTCCTGGGTCACACTGTGCTACAGGCTGATGTTTTCCAAACTGGGACAGAGAGTGGTTGGTATCAGCCTATTCACATTCTCTTGGCCACCGTTGCACTTGATGCCAATAGGAAGGATTTATGCGAGGATGACCCAGGTTAGTAGTGGGTTCCGGGTATCAATACTTTTTAGAATTTTTGATTGTGTTCAGTAAGTATTTATTGAATGCCTATCATAGACACAGCCAAATAGTAGCTTCTGTGAAGAATATAAAAGCTGCGAAGCCATGGCTATTGTTCCAGGAGATTGTAATTCGTTGAGAAAGGCTATAGTATAGTGCTAATCAAACCACGTTAGAACCAACTAAGCCGGCTTAAGCCCATCCACAAAATAAAAAGATATGACCATAGAAGAATAATGACTATAAAAAAAGGATTTTTTTTTTCTAATAGCACAGTATAATGTTTTAAAACTCAACTTTGTAATAGCATAAACTGTAAGGATTTCCATAGCATATCACTTCTATCCTTTCCCAACTCCCCTCCACCTGAAAATTCCACTCAGCATGGTGGGAGTTGGTGATGCCAGCGGAACCCCAGGGGCTGGTGTTTGGCGTTCCGCTCTCTGGCTGGCCTTCATGCTGAGGCTCTGCCACCTGCTTCCTGGCCTGCCCCACCACCTTGGGAAGAAGCCTTCTGTGCTTCTGACTGTCTGCTTTGTACGGCTACTGTGTGAAACCTGGGGTCCCCAGGGTCCTGCTCCCACAGGCTTAGTGAGCAGAGGGAGTTCCCAGCCTGCCCATGACTGTCCCCACCCTCTCCCCATCCCGCTTCTCATGGGGTCTTCCCAGGTCTGGAGTTGCAAGCTGGTCCTCATGTCTTACCTTGTCCCCTGTATGCTGTTAGCTCCATTTATCTTGGGTCGTGATATTATTTCCTAATTTCCTGCATGGTATTTAATAGTGAAACATTACAGGAAATCCTGTTAAAAACATAGAAAAACATGAATGGCTAGGATTCCCATTATTATTTATTACTATTCTGAAAAATCCAAGCAATTACAACAACAATATGGTAACTAGAATAAAATAGAGGAAAAAAGGAATCAGTATTTTAAATGTTAGCACAGAAAATTCTAAAAGGAAGCAAGTTAAAATGATTGAATTTGATTGCTGGATGTGTAATAACTACATAGATGTCAAGATTATTACCATATTTGGGAACAACTTGTGGGTAATATAATGAAAGATAAATCCTGCTATAATAAATGTGTGTGTGATGTCTAGGAATGCCATTAGCCACGTCGATCATTTTCAGACCTATTGACTGCACTTTTAGGGGCCCTGTCACCTGTGCGTTGCCCTGGAAGGGGCGGCCTCAGCGTCACATGACGCAAACACCACCCTGCTGCCTCGTGGCTCTTGTGCACTTCTCTCGTGTCCCAAACCGATGGTTCCCGGAGCGAAGTGGCTGACTCACACCTGCCACCAATTCTCTCTCTGCTGAATTTGAATTAAGAGACACAGAGACTGTACAGGCTAGTTCAGTGGTGGTGGGGAGGGTGGCACGGAGGTGAAAATTCATGCACAGTTGGTGGGAAAATGGACCACAACAAATCAAATCCCTGTGCCAGCTACATTCACAGAGAAGCAGACACCTTGAGTAAATCGAGAAGTTGGTCTGAAGAGGGACACTCAGGACCGGAGTGGATTCACCAAGCAGAGCAGAGACTGAGACAGTGTGTGTATGTTGCCGGGTGGAGTGGGGAGAGGGGGGTAGAGAGAGAGAGAGAGAGAGAGGGAGGGAGAAGGAGGGGAAGGAAGGGGGAGAGAGAAAGAGAGAGAGAGAGGGAAACAGAGAAGGAGGGGGAGGGAGGGGGAGAGAGAGAGAGGAGAGAGAGAGACAAGAGAGAGAGGGACAAAGACAGGGAGGGGGAATGACGGGGGAGAGAGAGAGAGGGAGAGAGAGAAGGAGGGAGAGGGAGGGGGAGAGAGAGAGAGGAGAGAGAGAGAGAAAGAGAGAGACACAGAGAGGGAGGGGGAGGGAGGGGAGAGAGAGAGAGAGAGAGAGAGGGAGAGAGTGGGAAGAAGAGCTTTGGCCCTGGCTATCTTGTTCCAGCCCCTGGGGTGCTTGTCTATATTGTGTTCTGTCTGAATTCCTTGAGTTCCATGAGCTATATTCTTACAATAAAATCTCTTTTTCTTGTTAGTTTGAGTGGCATTTCTGTTTATTAAAGCCAAAGATTTTCCTGCCTAAAATAATATTAAGAAGGAAAGTACAGAACATATTAGAGGAAAGCAATCATTTATTTTATGAAAAGATAGAAACAATAAATGGAGAAGCATTCCATGTTGATGCAGTGGGAGATGGATGGTTTCCTAAAATTAATTGTTAGGACTAAAATAATCAATGAAAATGGGATTAAGCTTCCTCTTCTTCATATTTTTGAGATTGCCAGAATTATTTTAAAGTTCATCTGATGGAATAAACCTAATAAGAAATAATACTAATAATAACAATGAACATTTACTTAGTGACTACCGGTACTAGATTCTTTTTAACTAATTTCCAGGTATTCAGAAGAGAATGGCCACGAATAAACATGACATTTTAAAAGAGAAAGGGTGGTGAGGAGACACAAATGCTATAAAATATTAAAACCTGCTATAAAGTGGTAATCAAACATTTGTGGTGTCTGCTCAGGAGAATAAGCTGAAAATCAGAGAGCCTCACAAGTGCTCATTTTGAATTTATCTTTACATTATGTAAAGGAATATGTCATATATTCTATATGTTATAGTTGGCTACTAATTTTAACTATTGTCTTAAAAGGTCAACTTAGACGCTTACTTTATTCTCCCAAATGAATTACATTTAGATGAGGTAAACATGTGAACAACACCAGGCCATAGAATATGGAAAAATACTCTCATGGTCTCTCCCAAATCTTCCCTGGGCCTCACATTCCATTTCAGCTCAGCCACTTTTCATTAATTCTGATTCCCAGACTTTTTTCCACTCTGACTACACCACAAAGGGACCTCACCCGCCGATGAATGATTTTAGCTGTCGTCTCTCGAACTGTTCTAAACAGGCAGATGTCTTTGAATTATCACCCATTTGCAAAATGGAAAGTGACTTGGAGGTGGATTATACTGCAGGCAGAAAGACCAGCCAGGAAACTACTGTAGTCCAGGAAAGCCAGTGGTGGCTTGGGTTTAGGTGCAGATCATGAACACACAGAAATATTCAAGAGTTTGTGATGGATGGGACATGAGGTTCTGGAAGAGGGAGGAGCTGGGCAGCTGGGAGTAGTGGTGCAATTCACCAAGACAGGAAGGGTGCAGAAGCAGGCTGAGTGGAGTAGCTCATGTGTTCATTCTTCAACATGCTGAGTTTGAAGGGCTCTGAAATACCCAAGCGGAGACATGTTATGGACAGCTAGACCTGTGTGTTTGAGTTTCAGGAGACCAGTCTTGAATGGAAATACAGATTTTGGAGTTACTGGCATATAGATAATAACGGAAGCTTTGGAGATTGAGTGGCAGTGGTTGAGATGAGTAGTAGAGAACCCACAGAGCTGGGCCCCCTGAAAACACACACTCTGGGACCTTAGCCCTGGAAGGTAAGAGCTGCCATGAAGCACGCAGTGGCAGAGATAGGGGCTATTTGTGGTCCCAGTAGCAGGAACTCCCATTTGCCAAGGTGAATTTGGTGGCTGATGTTCCAACAGTCAGCAAGAAAAGTCACAGGTGAGCCCCTAAGGTGACTTTGTTCCTCAAGGAGGCCTCTGACCACCTGGGGACAAACTGGCTCTCTTGTGCCCTTTCTATCTGGGAGGAATGGCAGCTTGGCCTCATGGTAGCAGTCACCCATCCTGGGTGCTGGTTTGCTGTTCCTGCTTCAAAGCTTCAGACAATATCACTGAGTATCAGGTGCACAGGCAGGGACGCTAATGGAACCTCAGGGAATCACAGGGAGGGAGGGTGTATTAGTCTGTTCTCACGCTGCTCATAAAGACATACCCGAGACTGGGTAATTTATAAAGGATAGATATTTAATGGACTCACAACTCCACATGGCTGGGGAGGCCTCACAATCATGGCTGAAGGCAAAGGAGGAGCACAGTCACGTCTTACATGGTGGCAGGCAAGAGAGCGTGTGCGGGAGAACTGCCCTTTACAAAACCATCAGATCTCGTGAGACTTACACACTATCACGAGAACAGCATGGGAAAGACCCGCCCCCATGATTCAGTTACCTTCCACCGGGTCCCTCCCATGACACGTGGAAATTGTGGGAACTACAATTCAAGATGAGATTTGGGTGGGGACACAGCCAGACCATATCAGAGGGGCAGGAGGGCCTCTGCCACAGTAGCCACTGGAAGCATCATGCACCTGTCCACGTGCTTGAGGCCTGATAGAGCAGAGGGGTGTTGGCTGAAACCCCACCTTGAGGGCAGTGCTCTGCGAGGTGACAGGCTATGCCCAGAATCTGAGCTCTCTCTGTGGCACTGTGTTCCCGAGGAAGCCCAGGAACCAGGGGTGGAGAAAGGAGTAGCCCCACTTTTCATCCCTCCTGGTGGCCCACTGGGAGACTTGGTGCTTCCTCTTCTTGCCACTGTTTATCTGATAGAATAAACCTAATATGAAATAATACTAAAAATAACAATGAACATTTACTTAGTGACTACTGGTACTAGATTCTTTTTAACTAATTTCCAGGTATTCAGAAGAGAATGGCCACGAGTAAACACGACATTTTAAAAAAGAAAGAGTGGTGAGGAGACACAAGTGCCTCAAAATGTTAAAACCTGCTATAAAGGTGGTAATCAAACATTTGTGGTGTCTTCAAGGGTAGTTCTAGTTCCCCGAGAGTGAGAACTCTTGCTAGTGGTCATAGCTGGGGTCCTACTGGATGACAGGCCAACAGCTCCCTCTGTGCCAGTTTTGCACGGGCTGGCAGAGACTCTCGAGCTGTGCTGCTGCCCCGGGACCTTGTGCCCCAGCCTCCTTCCTCATCCTGCAGCAGGTCAGGTCTGCAGTTCAGCTGTGGGCTCTCCCCTCCTGCTCCTGCTTCCTCTCTCTCACTCACAGGCACTTCGCCGATCAAACTCACACACTTCGAACTCTGCTTTCGAGTCAGTGTCGCCGAGGCTGTGAGCTGACCCAGCTGGCTAGGTTGACATTGGGGCATAGTTTTGTATCTCTGAGATGTCCTGAAATGAAGGAATTGCTTTTAATAATAGGAAGATATTATTCTTCTTCCACCAAACAAGTTTGAGGAAAGTTCACTGTGGGGAAGATTTTCAACGCTCCATTAAGGAGCATCATTTGAAAAGATACAGGGAACATAAACCCCTAAAAAGCCCACAGTTGAGGGAATCTCACTGAAGCAGAAAACAGGCTAAAACTGGGGAGGGTCTTAACAAGGCTGAAGTAGGGCAGGAACAGGTTCCAAGCTGTGTGGATGGGAAGTGCACTGATGGGGCTGGTCCAATTACGAGATGCAAAATCAGACCAAATGATTGAGCAGCAGAAGGAATTTGGGCCTCCTTGAGCCGAAAATACTTCCATCAAAACTTTGCCTCTTCTTTTGGGTTTCTATCCCAGTAACTTGCAAGTGTTTATCTGGCTTTTGACTTTGTCTGAATTCTTGAGTTTTAATTTTGTGGGTAAGACCAGAATGCTTCCTTCAGGAAGGGCTTGACTCCAGGGAGGTAGAACAGAGCTATGTCCTGCAGGTGGGTTAGATTGAGGACTATTCTGGAAGACTCCTGAAGATTCACTGAGCCTCCCATGGGAGCCCTTGGAATTCTCGTATCAGACACGTTAGGTTTTCCACAGTTTCCTGGTGAAATGCAAAAAGACGCCTATGTATCTCAGAGAAGCAGCTGCACTGGCATCCACTGACACCTCAAGAGGACTTGGGAGGCAGAGGACTGTTGATAGGTCCAGAAGGAGAAAGATACAAAAGGCCACATTTACCGATCTCACACCTCTCCACTCCACCTGAAGCTTCAAGCTCCTTCTAAAGAGCAAGGATATCAACCCGAGAGCACTCAAAGCAAAGTCTTGACTAACTCAACCTTTGCCTTTCCTTTAAGAAGTTAGAAGGCTTTCCTCAATGAACAGAATTTGTATTTATAGTATACTTGTGAAACGGAATGTGATGATGCATTATCCCCATTTTATAGTTGAGAAAGTCAAGTCGTCAACAAGCCGAGTCACTCTTGGGAGTCTTGGATTCTACCCAATGCTCTGTCTCCACTAGGCGATGCTGTCTTGTCACATGTTCAAATCTAGTGCCTCAAAAGAAAACACACTTAAAAGAAGAAAGCACCGAGGCAGAGGAAACATCGGGAAGTGCTCTGGAATACAGCGTGATACATTTTCGGCGGATTAGGAGGATTCTTTGCTAATGAGGGGAATTCCAGGCGTGCCCAGGAAACATCTTTCATAACCTGCCTTTATGTTTGGTCTCATGCGAAGTTTTGTTTTGTTGCCAGAGCATTTTCTAGGGTCATGCCAACGCTAATGAAGGTAGCCCCGTGATCTGAAAACTTTGATGGTTGATTAATCTTTCTGATGGGAACAAAAAGGCACAGACACTCAGAAAATCCTCAACACAAATGATGAAGGTAAATAGCATATCATTTCCTAAATTGCTTAATAGTATTTGGGCATAAATTTCTTGGTAAGTCTTAAAAGATTTGCAAAGAGTTCACAGGAAAATCAGGAACCTGAAGCTTATTGCTTCAAGCAAAAGTCCCTTTTCCTACTAAAGAAACCAGAAGATTATCTTTTTTTTTTTTTTTTTTTTTTTTTTTCCTGCAGACTAACTTCAGCCCAGAAGTAGTAACTTCTTTAATTCACTATGGTATCAGGTTTGTTTGATTTTCAAAAAATACATTTTAAAAATTTTCTTCAAGTCTACAACTGACTTGTTTCTAAGAGGTCTGTAACCTTTTGGGCAGTGAGGCTTTCTGACCCACACTGGCTTTGCTGCACCTGCTGAGGCCGGTTGCACTGAATGAAAGGTTGCACTGAATAGAGGCACGCTGGTGGAATCTGAGGCCTCGCTGCCACTCCCTAAAGGGACACAAGGGTCTTTCCTGATACGGGAATCACATGTCGAGGTGGAAGCTGAGGAGCCGAGCCTCTTGGCTGAGGGTTCCTGTTTGGGCCCGGCCCGGTGCCAGGAGTGGGATGGTAGAGTCAGGTTGGCCTTGGCCAGCTGGTCTTGCCATGGCACTGTGCAGTTCTCTGGGTTTTGCATAACAGGCCCCATATCAACTTAAGGGCATCATTATGAAAGCAGAGACTGCTGCCGACTGTGAGTGTCCGAGACGCCGCTTTGAAGAGGTCACATCCCAGGATCGATCTCTTCATTCTCTTAGAGTCCCACATTAATAAGGCCTATGTGCATTTTGCTGCATTTTTAAATGTAGAACCTGGTTTGTTTGTAATGAGGCAGTGAGAACATGGTCTGTTGAGTGGAACTCAGGTCTGAGGAGCCCTCTTCCTTCTGCCTTCACTGCCCAGGTGAGGTCCGGCAGAGACAGAACGCGAATGCAGGGCCCATTTACAAAGGGATGGGTGAGTTTAGGGAACAGACACAGGAAACTGAGGCACCCAGAGAGCACCGGAGAGGGTGCTGCTCCCTGGGGCTGGCCTGGCATGGAGGGGACAGAGGGTGCAGAGCCCAGGGAGGGCCGTTCGCGTGAGGCCCAGTCTTGGATGCGGCACTTGGTTGTCTGCTGCCTGTGTCTCCTGCTGGACTGGATCAGAAGCCAGAGGTCACAGGGGTCCAGGCGAAGCAGCTGTAGAGGTTGGCCTGGGGGCACAGAGCCATCAGAGGAGGGTCAGCACGGTTGGGCAGAGGATGCCAGGCCACAGAGGAGGGTCAGCATGGGTGGGCAGAAGATGCCAGGCCACAGAGGAGGGTCAGCACGGGTGGGTAGAGGATGCCAGGCCACAGAGGAGGGTCAGCACGGGCGGGCAGAGGATGCCAGGTCACAGAGCTGACGGGAAGGATGAGGCATAGATGCCATGGCAGCCCCAGGAATGAAATGATGGCCCTGTGGGTCAATTTCTAGTGTCCTTTGCACACCTCATGTACATTTGTCCCCACAGATAAACTAGCACAGGGGCTCAGATTCTGCCTAAAGAAGCAGCGTTCTCCACCTCAAAAGATTTTTGCCTGGACTTCAAGGTCCCTTTCTGTTCTCAAATCTATGAGATCCTGAAATTCTAATCCCAAAGCACTTTTCAAGTGAGGCTATAACTCACACAGGTCCTGCAGCTACACATGCAGGTGTCAAACCTTCTCATAACACCCCAGTGAAAACTGTTTGCATTGCTGTGTGGCCTCTGTTCCATCCTCTCAGCCCGCAACCAAAATGCTAATGAAGACCACTGAAGAAGTCATCACCATTTAGAAAACCAGAACGGTATTTTCTTTTTTGCTGAAGGACTTAATTATTATGAGAAATGATAATTAAAATCATAGTTTACCTTGGAAATATCGAGAGATTTTTAGTTCTCTCATAAACTTATAAGCAATTAGATAGGAAAGGGTCTCTTATAATGACTTTTAGTAAGAAGAAGGAGTAAATTCAACCTGGTACTTAAACAAAATTTTAAAAATTATTGATTTTTCATACATATAAATGAATGTGGGGCTGGGGAGAGCCACCCCCTTCCCATGTTTTCCCCTCCTTATATTCCAATGTGCCTGAGCCCCCACATCATTCATTCACATGGGCTGCTGCTCCCATCCTTCAAAAAAGGGAAATGCCATCTGGTTAGGCTGGAGCAGCTGTAGTTTCATGCACATTTTGGAAGGCATGGACTGAGGCTTGTCTATGTTATTTGGGGAACATGTTATGGATGGAATGTTTGTGCCCCCCCAACCAGATTCCTATGTTGTTGCCCTAATCCCCAGTGTGACTGTGTTTGGAGATGAGGCCTGTGAGGAGGTGATAAAGGTTAAATTATGTCATCAGAGTGAGCCTTGATCTGACAGGACTAGTCCCTTCTAGCAAGAGGAGGAGATACCAGAGCTCTCCCTGCCAGGTGAAGACACAGCAAGAAGGCGGCCGTCTGCAAGCCAGGAGGAGAGCCCTCACCAGGAACCAACCCTGGCACTTGGACTTCCAGCCCCCAGGACTGTGAGAAAGTAAACATCTGCTGTGTCATCCACCCAGTCTGGGCTACTTCACTGTGGCAGCCTGAGATGACTAATACAGAAAGATAAAGAAGTTCACAGAGTCAGGTGCAGATAAAGTGGAGATAAAAGAGAAGATACTTCTGCCCACTGGGAAGGATATGGGTTCCCTGTGGAAGTAAGGAGCACACATACAAAATCATGTAGATGCTAACTATGGATCGTACAGTTTTCTACAGAAACCCTATCATTTCTCAGCTGAGACTCCCTATCTAAGTAGTAGGCCCCAGTCTTTGATCTCTTGCTGTCCCACATGGGCCTCTCCTGCTGTGCTGGCATAGCAGAATCTGTTTCCACATCTCGCCATGTTGGTCCTCTTACACGTCTTGGTGGTTACATGGCCCAATCCATCCAAGGCAGAGCAGGCTGCAATTACAACTATTAATAAATTCTTCTCTGTTTTTCCACTTTTGTTATTAATCTGATGGATAGCAAACTATTCCTGTACTTGTATATGGTTCAAACCCTACTCCAAATATCCAGAACTGTGTCTCTTTTTACCTCTCTAAATGGAGATGAGTTCAATTTGTCCATATTCACCTATTATGGGCTAAGTCATGCCCCCATAAAATTCATATGTTGAAGTCCTAATCCCTAGGACTTCAGAAGGTGACTGTGTTTGGAGACGGCTCCCTAAAAAGATAACTAAGTTAAAGTGAAGTCACTGGGATGGGCCCTAATCCAATCTGATGGGTGTCCTTATAAGAAGAGGAGATTAGGACACAGACATGCACAAGGATGACTATGGGAGGACACAGGGAGAGGACAGCCACCTACAAGCCAAAGAAGGAGGCTTGTAAGGAACCAGCCCCACTGACACCTTGATCTCAGACTTCCAGCCCCCAGAACTGTGAGAAAATAAATATCTGTTGTTTGAGAGCCCAGTCTATGGAACTTCATTATGGCAGTTCTAGCAAATGAATGCATTATCTTACAGGAGCCAGCTAACAGGGAGAATGGCATGTCACATGGTTGCTGGATAGATGCCATCTTTGGGAGCTACTCAGGTTGGTTCATTTAATCATTCATCCAACAACTATCTATGATATATCTGGCACTAGTAACATACAGTGAGCATTACAGCCAGAGACCTCTGTGGGGCTTAGTATTTTTAAACTTAGTATTTTTTAGTGACTAAGTCACATCAGGCAGCACATAATATGGACTTGTACTTAATCACATTTTGTGAAAAATCAGTCTTAGGTCATTTATTATTGCCATTTTAAATTACTATTTAAAAATAGAACCATATATAGGTTTATAAATGTATTTTTCATTTTGAACCAGTAAAAACAGGGCAATGGGTCTCTTTATCTGTCACTATATTATAAGTAAGCAAAATACTTCTAATCCTAATTTTTCAGGTTGTTATCTCAAACACGTCAATCTAGTCCTAGTGGGGAAAGGGGAAAAGCCTAGTTATTGTGAGGGGAACAACATGGCCCTTAACACACAAATGAACACACAGCTTGTACTATATACACACTTTACACAACATCTACTGCCTAGCATGTACTAAACATGAACACACACCTTGCAAACACACAGGTACATGCATATGTTTTCACTTTTTGCTTTTAGTATGCAATAATGTCATGTCAAAATAAACTTGCTGAGTATGTTTTGAAATAAATTGCAGAATTTTAAACTGTCCATGAAATTAATTTCCTAGAATATATTCCAGCCCTTTCAACCTGTGTAGCATGGACTTTTCTAGTTAGTCATTTTTGTGAGCCAGATAACAAGGTTGAATTGGTGCAAGCTAGGAGGGAGATGGGAAGCCAAAACAAGCCAAAACATCTGGGCTTGGTCAGGAGGTGGGAGACTAGTAGCACCTTGAAGCAGATCATGCGGTGGGGGACCTGGAGTTGAGGGACAGCCGTGGAGGCTGCAGGTCAATCTGAGGTTAAAAATGAAAGTATGCAACAAGAAGACCAGGCTGAGCCTGCAGCCAGGGACAAGGCTGGCCAGCGGCCGTGCTTGTGGATGGCGCTATTTGCCTTAGAGCCTTCTGAGGGCTTTTTGAAATGTCATTCTCAAGGGCAGGCCTTTGTCTGGCTTGAAGCTGTTGCTCCCTCAAGGCAGTGGCTGACGCAGTTTAGAAACTGATCAGCAAGGAGACTCTGCATATCTGGACTCAAGTGGAATTGCTCTTAGTTTCTCCTTCGTTATTAATAATTAAGAAATTAAGGTGTATGCATGTCCCCTCTTGCCACTCTTGCATACACAATTAATTGCAGCGGAGCTCGGGGTCTACTCTCATCATTTACATATCCTGGTACCTGTGGGTGTGTGCTAAGCATCATGGATGGGCTACTTTATCTTTTTCTTCTGCATGAACGTGCTCAAGGGTGAAAAAAGAGGAATAGGACAATGGAAACCCACATCTAGCTGCTGCATACCTTAGTAGTTGGTAACTTGTTGCCGTGGCATTTTTGCTGAAGCATCTAAGATGAATTAAGGATGTTATAGATGTCAGGGCACCTGGTCCTGTAGAGCTGCAGCATTTACCTTTCCAAAATCAGGAAGCCTTCCAATGTAAACACAATGCCACTATCACACTGATATGGTTTGGCTTTGTGTCCCCACCCAAATATCATCTTGAATTGTAGTTCTCATAATGCTCCCATGTCGTGGGAGGGACCTGGTGGGAGGGAATTGAATCATGGTGGCGGATACCCTCATGCTGTTCTCATGAGAGTGAGTGAGTTCTCATGAGGTCTGATGGTTTTATAAGGGGCTTTTCCCCCTTCACTCTGCACTTCTCCTTGCTGCCGCCACGTGAAGGACATGTTTGCTTCCCCTTCCACTATGATTGTAAGTTTCCTGAGGCCTCCTAGCCATGCTGAACTGTGAGTCAATTAGATATCTTTCCTTTATAAATTGCCCAGTCTTGCATATGTCTTTATTAGCAGCACGAGAATGGACTAATACATACGTCAAACAAAATTCACAATTACCATCCCAAACTCAGTCTATATTCACGTTTTGCCCATTGCACCCTGGGGTTGATTGATCACTTCATTTTGGTTTCGATTCTGTGTCTGATATTGTGACTTTGGACAAATTCACTGGGCCTCATTTTTTTCCTGTTACTTGCTAAATGATGATAATAATATTTGTGTTTCCTGTCTTAGAAGAATTTCATGAGAATATGAAAAAACATATGGAATCCCTTTGACAGACTGAAAGTACTATTCTAACTTCAGGGATTATTTTTATTTGAAGATGATATTTCTTAGCGATAAAGAAAGTGGAGTTTCTCACATTAGCTGTCACTGTAATGGAGATGGTGTGTGTTTAAGAGATGCCTGTGTGTTGGGGGACTCAGGTAGCCCACACATTGCCTCACAGAAAATGATCCCCCATGCTGGAGGGGCACAAAAATGGAAGCCAAGGGAAAAACCACAGCTTCATGGATGATGGCTCACAGCATGGTCTGATTCCTGTTACCCTGAACAAACCATCTGGGTGTGACAGGTGGCGACAGAGCTCCTCAACACTTTTGTTCAGGTTCATCCTTCTAGAGCTTCTCCAGTTTTGCTTCCATCCAGAGAAAGCCTCCAATCACACTAGCCCACAATGGTCTCCCCAACTTGAACACAAGTCCTTCACTTTAACTCAGAAATGTGACATTTACCATAAAATTTTGCCTTATGAAATCTTGCACACCTCAAATTCTGCATTTTTTAAATGTTCGGGGTGTCGTATCTCTGCAAGTGAACTATCAGCCCCCAAAAGGCAAGAGTTAGTTCCATATGCACTTTTTATGTGCCAGAAAGTCTCCATGCTGATCTGAGTATGTGCTAGGTACAGCTCATAAGTATTGCTCAGTAAGTGAGAAAACCCTTCTTTTCATTTTTGAATAGTGAGCAAAGAATGGGAGAGGAACTCCAATCTTATAAGTAATTTTGATTAGTGTCATTCTTAAAAGAAAAACCTAAGCCTTTTTAATGACAAAATGTGGCATAAGGCACCTGGCTTCTCTCATCGCCGTTCTTCTGAGAAATATTTTGCAGTCTTTACTTCCTTGAAGAATTTGACCTCAGTTTAAAAATCAGAGGCATTAAGGACAGGGGACGAAAGTCTCTGTGGAACCCTCCCACTGGCAGAGTTTCAGAGGAAGAGCAGCCTGGCCAGGTAGAAACGCAAGATTCAGGACAAGACCAAGGTCTTTTAATGAATAGCTCAGCCCAACAGCACACTTAAATGGAAAACCAACACAACCTCTAAGCTGTGGCCAATCTTTTCCTTGTTTTGCAACACCTTTTCCTGACGTTTTATCCTGTGTCACTCACCATCTGTCATCATTAACATTTACTGAGCACTGAGCGGTAGAGACAGCCGCACATTTGCGTGTGGGGACTGAGTACTTGGGTTGGGTTTGAGTATTGTCCACAGCTTCCCAACTGACCAGCAATCTTAAGGCTCCATTTCCTCAAATGGGAAATGGGGATACCAATAGGGCCCCTCTCATAGCTTGTTGAGATCATTAAATGAGACAATGTGGGTGAAATGTTTAGTATAGTGCCTGGCACATAGTAGGTGCCCAACAAACATGAGCTGTTTTCATTATTTGAAAATGACCAGAAGGGTTTTCTCGTTTACTGAGTACCTGTGTGGCATTGGATTGCAGCCTGAAAGGGGCTATGCCAAGCAGGGCTGAGCTAATTATAAGGTAGAAGGAAGCCAAATGGACTCAGGAAGCTAGACTGTTCATGGAGGATGAGGGGGAAGGTGGAGACCTGAGTTTCAATCCTGGGACCACCGGTTATCCCTGGTCCCTATTTCCTCACTCTCGATATAAAGGAGCAGATCTGTCGACTGGTTCCCACGTGTCTTCTTTGCAACATTAGCCTGTAAGATGTTCCATGGAAAAAGAGTCTCATGATCAGACAGACTTGGGAAATGCTGAACATTTTATCTTCCTCTTGGAGAATCACAATGTCTTTAAATGTCCAGAAATAGAGAAGCCTGTATAGTTTGGTTAAGCTCAGAATTTTTCAAAATTATTTGCCTGTTGATCCCCGACGTCTCTTGAGTGAGTGACTATGGTATCCTTTGACGTTTGTGGAGTCTAATGTCTCATGACGCTTACTTTCAAAATTGTTGGACGGGATGGTCTGTAAAGTCCCTTTAAGAAGCCTATTTTTGGGCATAATCCAAGGTTAATGATTCTTGCTTATCTCCCTCATAATTCCTTTTTTTTTTTTTGAGACGGAGTCTCGCTCTGTCACCCAGGTTGGAGTGCAGTGGCACAATCTTGGCTCACTGCAACCTCCACCTCCCAGGTTCAAGTGATTCTCCTGCCTCAGCCTCCTGAGTAGCTGGGATTACAGGCGCCCGCCACTACACCTGGCTAATTTCTGTATTTTTAGTAGAGATGGGGTTTCACCATGTCAGTCAGGCTGGTCTCAAACTTCTGACCTCAGGTGATCCACCTGCCTTGGCCTCCCAAAGTGCTGGGATTACAGGCGTGAGCCACGATGCCCAGCCTCATAATTCTTTTTCTGATTTTCTCACACACTGAGGATCCTTCCCAGTACTTATGTCTTCCCCATAACTTCAGGGTAAGCTGCCTTTCTGTTTTATTTTTATTTTTTTACCTTTCTTATGGTGCTGACAAGAAAGTTTCTAGAAACAAGTTATACCATCCTTCAATCTCTTGTTTAGATTTTGCAAAAGTATGTGTAATATCAGGGCTTCTAAAAAATAGAATTGTAAAGCTATTCTGAAACACAAATGGAATTATTAATATTCTATGAAGGAGATGAAATTGGGACACAAAATTAGCATCAGCAAACAGCCTGTGAATTGAAAATCCACTTGTGTGGCCTGCCACATGGCAATTGAGAGCAACAGTGGGTAATTAGAATAATACTTATTTTGTTCTTAGGAGTCAGAATTTTGAGGGGAAAAGATCTATGGATCTAGTTATTAATAACTTCTTTTATTAATAACTAGATATTTTATTAATAAAGGAAATTATCAAAACTTCCTTTAGCTGGAAACACAGTTTTTAATGTAAAGATTTAACTAGTAAACTAGTGTAATCATCTTTAAGAACTCATGGAACACCACAGCCTACTGGAGATTTAAATTACTCTAATTTTTATAAAACACCAAGAGGGGAAGCTGCCAGGTCCTAAGGAGCTGACGGCGGAGTCCAGTCCCAGCACGGGAGCCAGACATCAGCCTTGTTGAACCAAACACAGGGAGTGCTCCAGCCCCTACATCTGCTGGAGCCGAGGGGTGACCAACCAGGAACCTGATTTTTTTTCTTCGTCAGTTGTAAAACTTTGTCAGAAGTATGAACTCTGCTGTTATTTTTGTGATAGGAAACACCAGCCGGTGAGCAAAGTCCTGTCTTTCTTGTGTGACCGAGAATCTTGTGGTTTGCCTGGGTCATGATTCTGGAAGCAAATTTCATTTTGTCTGTGAGTTCGCCCAAACCAAGTATGCTTGGGGTGGGCTGGCCAATGGGGACAGAGTCCTCCCTCAGGCACTAAGGAAATAAATGAGACAAACCTCGAAGCCTCAGTTTACCTGAATGGAAGGTGGAGAGAATAAAAGCTCCAGGGCTCCACGAGATGGGCACAGGCAGCTCGCAGCTCGAAATGTGGCAAACACACTTGATAAATGCTAATTATCATGATGATGATGATTAACTCAGATAGAAAGAAAAACAAAAATGCAATAGGTAACAGACTTTGTGGAGCAGGGGCTTACCTCTTTCTAATAAAAACAGAGGTCCCCCAAATTTATGTTTAATTGAAATACTTGCTTATTTGAATTCTACATTCTCTATAAGTAGAAGTCAGTGGTATCCCAGCCCTAATAAAGATGAATAAAAAAGAACATTATACGTTAGCCAAAAAATATGAACCAAGGAGCATCTGGTAAAGAATATTTTTTTTGGAGACGGGGTCTTGCTCTGTCACCCAGGCCGGTGTGCAGTGGTGTGATCATGGCTCACTGCAGCCTCAACCTTCTGGGCTCAAGTGATCCTCTCACCTCAGCCTCCCAAGTAGCTGGGACCACAGGTGCACACCACTATGCCCAGCTAATTTTCATATACATATATATATATATATATTTTTTTTTTTTAGAGGCAGGGTTTTGCCATGTTGCCCAGGCTGATCTCAAACTCCTGGGCTCAAGCAATCCTCCTGTCTCAGCCTCCCAAAGCATTGGGGTTACAGGCGTGCACCACCGCGCCCTGCCAGAACACAGAATATTTCCATGCAAGTTCTTCCTGTAGAGGTGAGTTGTGGAGAATAGAGCAGAGAGAACCCCCTGGCCGCCTGTTTGGGCTTGGGAGTATGACCCGGGAGACACCTTCCACCAAGGGAGGTTGCCCGGTGTTTCCTTTGGAGTATGGTCAGCACAGTACACGTTGTCGCTGTCATTGCTGACGGTGTCGTGAAGTGCATGTGGCCTGCTCTCTGTTCTTTAACACTACACTCATCTGTTCCCACTCTTGGAGATTTTTCTTTCTGGGTTGGCTGCCTGGTGGCCACTGGCTCCCTCACTTCCCGCCTTTTATTTCAGAAACGAGGTCACTGGCTCGGTCTTCTTCAAGGGATTCTGCCACTCACACTACAAGGACACAGACAGCGGGATCAGGCAGGAAATACATTTGTGGGAAGTCACCCTGATTAAAGAAATCTCACAACTTCCGGCAGGAGGCTCCTGGGTTGAGTTCTGCCTTCTGGCTCAAGCTTGTGTTTCCTGCCGTCTCTCCTGCTCCAGCTTTCAGGAGGAGGCTGGAGCTTCCTGTCGTCTGTTCCTGTCGCCTCTTCCATCATTTTCACATCTTTCTCATTTTTCTCTGCTCTTCCATCCAATTTGCTCAAGTTAATTAAGCCTCAAGTCTATGCTGACTATGGTGCCTGGTGCTATCTGAGGATATTATGATTCTTATGACTATTTATGATGTAGCCTGAGCAGGACAAATATAAATGAACGAATTAATAGGAAGTACACGGCACTGTAGAATCAAGTCCTAGAAACTGCACGGCGTTTATCGCCTCTAGAACTGGGTAGGGAAAAAGTGGTGAGCATTTTCTGGTCATAGAAAAAATTAAAGCGCTTACATTCAGCTTTATTCATTTTGGCACTGGAATTCGTATTTGCGGGGGTTCGGGTTACAGTTATAAATTGGACATTCTGCCTCCTGGAGGAGAGGAAACAAATCCTGGAGAGATCTGTCAAGGTCTTGCAGGACCTGTGCCCCTGGATCAGCGGGGCTGCCTCATTTGCAAGGTTCCATGTCTACCTAGTCCTCAGACGCAAGTCGTGGTGCCAAGAAATGCTGATGGCGGGCAGAGCCCGCCTGCCCACAGCCTGCTTCCGTAGCACAAGGCATTATTTCTGCTCTTAGGCCACCCACGGGTCCCCCTCGAGGGCCCAACGAGGGCCCAGAAATGCAGAGATCATAGCTCTTGGCACACGCACCTTGCAACACAAGACGTCATTAAAAACTCGACATCCGGTGATGCTGCCGGCTGTGCTTCCGGTTCGCCCTGTGTCTGCTTCAAGATGGCGTCGTCGTTGAAAGGGCCCTCACCAGTCGCCGATCACAGGAAGCCCCTTTCCCCTCCTAGAATAAGCCTTTCATTTGCTGCATTATTTCTGTGATTGTTTCTTTGCACAGTCATCTTTCAGGAGACCACTGCTCAGGGTCATGTCTCATGGGTCTGGCACAGAAGAGACACCAAGAGATGTGGGTGAAAAGGATGCATCGAGTACTTCACCAACCCAGAGAGGTCGCCTGAAGGTCAAATGAGATAATATGTTTGAAGGCATTTCAAATTTTAAAGATACATGTAAATAACTAACATTTATCGAGCACTTACCATAGGCCATATATTGTTCCAAGCACGCTACAATATTAATCGTTTCAATTTTATTAATACAATTGCCACCTGTTTCATGAGGAAATAATACAGTTAATACAATTACCATCTGTTTCATGAGGAAGCGCTTTGAAAATAAAAAGCAAACTGATGCAAGGTGTCATTTTCATTTCTTAGAAATTCTAACTTTCTGTGAACGTTATTATAAAAAAAACTGTCATTGTTACTCAAACTCTACCAGGATTCAATACATTCTTGGGAGATTTGATGCAATTTTCTTTAATCAATATTTTGCATATTTACTAATTTCCCACAATATAATTTCTTGACCTTTATAGCACTTATTACTCCTGGAAGGATTTTTATTTGAAAGTCTTTTCTAAAGTAATGAATTTGTTTGTGGACTTTTCTCATCTTTATTTCTAGAGATAAAAAAATACTTTAAAAAATCTTTATGATTGTTGGTTTCTTTGAAAGTTAGTGCTGCTGAAAGGATAAGGTATGTTTGATATCACATCAAGAAGGCACGAACTTAACAACTCCAGGTGCGTGGTAAATAGACATCCCATGAGGGACCCAATAGACTTTATTTGAGTTTCTGTCCCTATTTCTTGATAAGCTGTCTTGAATGGATACAATAATTAACAACACAGAGAATGCAATTCCACTTCCTAACATAATGATTTACTGCTGTCAAGACACTTTACAAGGTCACAGAATTACTTTTATATATAGCCCTAGGATCAGGCAGATAATAAACACTCTTGATGTATTTCTACTATTAGATTGACATTTTTGTCTCTAACTAGGGTGGAAAAAATGAGTTTGTCTAAAGATAGGATTGCATTAACCTTCATATCTTTGCATTTTCCTCTTGTTTGATAACCTATTTGATATTTAGTAGCTTTGTGTCTGACATCTGGTTTTTCGTTAGTCACGTGATTTGGCCAATAATCAAAGAAAACTCTGCTATGATTTTTTTTTTTAAGGTGAACAAATGAAGACTTTGGTTTTGAACATAAGGTCAAAAAATGTCAAGTACAGATCCTTAAATTAAAAGTAATGAAATCAATAGCATTAGAAGGCTAAAAATACATCTACTCAATATGGAAAGCAAAGAGGCCCGGCGAAGGCATCAGATTAAAAAAAAGTTAGCATAATGGAGCACATTTCAAATAATTCAAAGCACAAATGAGATGGGGAAGGAGAAAAAAGGGGTAAAGCTTGCATTTACGATGGAAATCTAATAAGACAAATTTGTAGAAACATCCTTTTCTTTGTGACAACACAAGGAAATTTATCAGTGGACATTATTAATGTAAATAGCAAATGCATTGACACTTTTCCCCGTATTGTTGTCATTAGGATACTTGAGTGATCTCTTCCCCCGAATTGTGTGTGATTTATGTTGGAGCTCATCTTTGCAGGCCACACTGGAGGCACCCTCATCCTCCTGTCTCATCCCTTTATTTTTCTGTAGATCCAGAGAGAACTGTCACACACACAAATTTTGTTTTGGAAAAGTCAGCCCCTCCTGCCACTCGCCCTCCGCTTCTTCATCACTGGGCTTGAAGGTTAGGAGGGGCCTATGGGCCTAGACTCAAGTGAAACCATACTCTAAGTCTTCCTTGCCTTATCTGTAAAATGGGAATGTTATTCCATGATTGTCCCTTGAAATGGTGTATGGAACGGGCTTACACAGTTCACTGACATGAACTAAGTGATCAATAGTGCTTAATTGTGATGTGTTTGTTGTTTTGTTCTTTTCTCATCATACTCTTTGCTGCATAAGTCCTTCCCACAGTGTTCTCCTAGTCCTTACCATATTGTCCTTTTAGGACCTCACTGTGGCATCCTCCTAGGCCCTTGCTATGATGTGCTCCTAGGTCCTTCCTGTGTTCTCCTAGGTCCTTGCTATGAAGTCCTCCTAGGTCCTTGCTGTGATGTCCTCCTAGGTCCTTGCTATGAATTCCTCCTAGGTCCTTGCTGTGATGTCCTCCTAGATCCTTGCTATGAAGTCCTCCTAGGTCCTTGCTATGAAGTCCTCCTAGGTCCTTGCTGTGATGTCCTCCTAGGTCCTTGCTATGAAGTCCTCCTAGGTCCTTGCTGTGATGTCCTCCTAGGTCCTTGCTATGAAGTCCTCCTAGGTCCTTCCTGTGTTCTCCTAGGTCCTTGCTATGAAGTCCTCCTAGGTCCTTCCTGTGTTCTCCTAGGTCCTTGCTATGAAGTCCTCCTAGGTCCTTGCTGTGATGTCCTCCTAGGTCCTTGCTATGAAGTCCTCCTAGGTCCTTGCTGTGATGGCCTCCTAGGTCCTTGCTATGAAGTCCTCCTAGGTCCTTGCTATGAAGTCCTCCTAGGTCCTTGCTGTGATGGCCTCCTAGGTCCTTGCTATGAAGTCCTCCTAGGTCCTTGCTGTGATGGCCTCCTAGGTCCTTGCTATGAAGTCCTCCTAGGTCCTTGCTGTGATGTCCTCCTAGGTCCTTGCTGTGATGGCCTCCTAGGTCCTTGCTTGAGGTCCTCCTAGGCTTACTGTGATGTCCTCGTAGCCCCTTACTGTGTTTTCTTCCGAAGTCTTGAGTGCGATGTCCCCCAGGGCCTCACTGTGATATTGTTCTGGTCCTTACTGTGCTGTCCTTGTAGTTCTTCTGGTGACATCCTCCTTGGTTTTGTTCTCTGAAGCATTTCTGAGTTTCCTCCTCACTAAGCATCATCTCTCCGAGCACTCCATGCCTTTCTTACTGGATCTTTAATTTCTCTGACCACCTAAGTGCAGCATTTCCCAAACCAAGCTTCACAGAGGGGAGTGATCTGTGAGAGGCTAACAGGTGTTTTGGGAAAGTAACTATGCAGGTGAGATGATTAGAAAATATTTGTAAGAAAAATATTAGACACATTTATCTTCTTCTGCTTATTGCTCAACAATCTGTTTTTCAGTGTTGGGCCAAAAACAAACAGGCAAACAGACAGAGAAACAGAAACGAAGGGGACCTCATACATAAAAACACCAGGAAACGCAGGGGACCTCATACATAAAAACACCAGGAAACGCAGGGGACCTCATACATAAAAACACCGGGAAACGAAGGAGACCTCATACATAAAAACACCAGGAACCTGATGAGCAATCAGCTTTGCATTTACCAACCATCTGTCTTCTCAAAGGACACTTACGTTGGAGAGATTGACACCTCCCTTGATCTCCACTGGCCACCATCATCCCTGCACAAGGACACTGAATGCCTGCCACGTAGGCAAAATAGCGTGTCTACCGTGCACATCCGAAAAACAGCGGGCCTACTGTGCACATCTGAATCCAAACACACCCCTCTATGTAGAAACTCTGTAGCCCAGATTTGATCTGTTCTGCTTTTCTCTTGATGTGTGATAACCTCAACACCAGTGGCATCAAATGACAACCCTATCATACTCACGGTGCTGTAAGCCAGGCATCCAGATGTCCAGGCATCCAGGTGTCCAGGCATCCAGGTGTCCAGGTGTCCAGGCATCCAGGTGTCCAGGTGTCCAGGTGGGTGCAGCAGGGCTGGTTGGTGTCTGCCCTGTGGTTAATGGGGTGGCTTGAGTAGCTGGATGGGTCAGGGGTAGCTTCACTGGGGTCCCTCGTGGAGCCTCTCTCATGCCTGTTGGCTCTTGGTTCCTCTTGAGTTGCAACTTTGGGCGCTGGAACATCTTAGAAGCTTCGTCAGTTGCCTCTCTGGCCTCTAGGGTGGGGTGACTGGAAGAGTTGGGGTTGGCCAGGGGCTTTGCTCCCTCCAGACAGCCTGTCCACTTGGCTGGCAGGGGCTTCTCCTCACATGGTGGTCTCTGGGTGGCCAAGGGTCTCACATGGTGTCTGGCCTCCCTTAGAGCAAGGATTTTGTGAGAAGGAGGTGGACGCTGCCTGGGCTCAGACCTGGGCCGTCACTTCTGTCTCCTCTTGTCTGCCCAGCAGTCATAGGCCCTGCCCATACTCCAGAGGCGGGGATGGAGCCCGCGTGTGTGGATGAGGTGTGGGTCAGAAAGGTGGCCATTTTAAATATGCACAGAGGCTTTTATCTTTCTCATCAGCTTAGTGTATATTTTTGATATTGTTCAGTGTCATTGTGTATTCAAAGTTAATTAAATTTTGTTAATTTACTTAACTACAACGAGTATTTCATCTGAAGTCCATTTTTGCTAGTCATTTTAATCCAAGAACTCATTATGGCTCTGAAGTCCCTCTGGGATGTCCACCAGGCCATTATATTCATAAAATATTCTGTTATTGATGTCTGAGATGGTTGGTGTGGAGAGCCACCATTTGCCCATGTGTTCCTCTGCTGACAGACATGTGGCCATTGTGAATACACTGCCATGAATGTGGTGATGGTGGCCATCACCAGGACATGGCCTCCTGCCTGCCCCACAGGCAGAGTCCTTCAGAGGTGTGCTTGTTGGCGAGCCTCCCTCACACATCCTCGCTCATGGGCCTCCAATACACAGCTTCCCTTACACGCCTCCCTCACAGACCTCCCTCACAAAGCCTCCTTCACACAGCCTCCCTCACAGGCCTTCCTCAGAGTCTCCCACATAGCCTTCCTCATGGGCCTCTGGTACACAGCACAGCCTCTCTCATATGCCTCCTTCACACAGCCTCCCTCACACAGCCTCCCTCACAGGCTTCCCTCACATGCCTCCCTCACATAGCCTCCTTCACAGCCTCCCACACAGCCTCCCTCACACAGCCTCCCTCAGCCTCCCTGACACAGCTTCCCTCACACAGCCTCCATGACAGCCTCCTTTATACAGCCTCCCCGACATAACCTCCCTGACACAGCCTCCCTCACACAGCCTCCCTCACACAGCCTACCACAAAGCCTCCCACACAGCCTCCCTCACACAGCCTCCCTCATGGGCCTGCCGTGCATAGCCTCTCTCATGTGCCTCCCTCATAGCCTCCTACACAGCCTCCCTCGGCAGGGATGGTGAGGAGGGGTTGAACCTCTGGTGTGGAAGCAAGGGAGGCAGTTAGAGGAGGAGGAATAGGTGGGAGGCTGGACAGGAGGAAAACGATGACTGCTTCCTGCATATGTGCTCAGAATTTCCTGGAAACACGCTGTCCTTGAAAGATCAGGCCGTCAGATGCGCGACACGTCCCCTTTTCAAAAGGCGACAGTCTTGATTTATGGAACGGACGCAAATCACTCCCCTTAGCTTCACCTACTACCTTCCTTTCGTGTTTGACTCAGGTTTTGTTAGGATGGAGGAGGCCAGGAAGGGTTTCGGTTGGAGAACCCTGCGGGTGGGCTGTGGAGTTGTAAGGAAAAGCGAATGAGTAGAAATGATTTTAAAAAAGGATTGTGGACTTTAGATGCTCAGTATCATGACTGAAATGATAGTCAACCTAAGGTCATGTCCAACAGAAATGTAAACAAAATGGATAATGCAGGAAAAAGAAAAAAAGAAAAAAGCAAAACAAGCAAACGAAAATAAGGGTTGAGAGTCTGGTCGCTCTGACCTTGAATGAATTAGTGTCATGTGCTGCAAACCAATGTGAAGGCAAACGGCTTTTGTGAAAACAACATTCTCGATGGAGTTCGGCTTCTCCGGCCTCTCCAGGTCTGTGCAGCAGAATCTTCATAGAAAAAGCCCCATGGGCCCCTCCAGTGTGGGTGCTGCCTGCAGCTGTGCCTGGCATTGTCTGCGTGGAACCTCCTGCTGGTGCCGAAGGTCCTGACGAGGCTGGGTGAGCCTGCGCAGTGCAGTGAGAATGGAAAGCACTAATGTGAGCATTAACAGCAATAATGGCAGCGTTAGCATGTGGCATTTATGGAGTGCCGACTTTGTGCCGGGCACTGGTCTAAGATGGTTGCAAGACTGACAGCCGTCAGTGGGGTTAAGTGCGGTCATTGTCCCCATTTCTTAGAGGGAAACTGAGTCAAGACCGAGTGCCTTCCTGAGGTTATACAGATGGGAAGTATAGGAGCTAGGATTTGAGCCAGACGATGGCCTCCAGAGCTTGTGTCCCCAGCTGTGAGACAGTCCGCATGACAGCCTGTGGGAATACCGACTGTGGGATGGAGTGTGAGTTCCCAGGTCTTCTTCCCTAGGGGTCTGGGGGAAATGTCTCTCGGGTGCAAAAGAACACTCTTGCTTTGATCCTGACTGACTCTTCTCGCATTGTGGAGTTTCTGTTGCCTTTCCTTATCTGACATAGCTCTGGACCCCACTGGTTTGTTCTGGGAAGGGCGCCTCTCCCTCAGGGACTCAGGAAACCCCAAACAGCCACTGCCTTCCCCTGCCCGTGATTCACGTTGTTCTTGAAGGCTTATGTGGGGGAAGAACAAGCGTTAATAATTATAAGGCCCCTTAGAGAGCATCGGTCGCCTGAGGGAATCAAACTGTCAAACTCACTTTTCAACTTTCCAGACCTCACTGTCCCACCCAAGCATCTGGGCAAGTTAATCTTTTCCTTTAATTGTCTTAATAAAAATAATGCCCTGTGAATGATTTCTTGGGAAAGCCAATGTAATAGAAACAAAAAAGTGTTAATTTGGGGAAAACATCTGGGATTCAAACCGAAATGAAATTGATGTAAGCGAGGCGCAGTGGAGAGATTTGGCATGGCTGGGAAACAGCTTCTGTATTCTCTCTTCCATCTATGTCCTGCTTGTTTGAGGCGAGCATAACAACTGTTTCATTCGATGCGATACGTCTATTTCATCTTGAAGACCGCCTCTGGGAGTTAGCAGGGCCACACATTAAAGCCCTGCCCTGCACTTCAAGACCCTTCTAATCTTGTTAGAAGTTGAAAGTCCTCAGCTCTGAGCTATTAGAATATGTGGGACCAGGAGAGACAGGAAACACTCTACACTTTGGGAGGATGGAAAAGCACCCTGAAGGAAGGAGGTAATGCAGCCGGCATACCCAAAAGCTTGTTCACAAATACTTATTAAGTGTCTTCTGTCTGCAAACTCGTGTGATAGTGTATGTATGTGGAACATGACAATAATTACTTTAGCAAGCCCTCTGCAAGGGAAATCCAACATATCAACACAAACAGCAATGGCACGCGGTGCACAGTGAGGAGCAACACAGTCAGTGCAGGTTGTCCTTGACATTCAAAGGAGGGAAACGCTGTTGCACGCTCTGGAAGGTCCGAGAGCAGAGGTGGATGGGAGGGTGAGGAGCATCGGAAGGCCGGACATGGAACACAGGACAAAAAATCGGAATGGTCTTGACAAAGTCCTGGGATTTGAATGGGTAGAGACGGTGGAATGGGATTTGAAGTCACTGGATCAGAAATGCACATCATTTGGGGTTGAAAAGTGTAAGATGTCTGCGGTTACCAAATGAATGGGTCTGTGGAAGACAAAAATGGGTAAGCAGGTGAGTGAGACAGGACCACACAGGGCCAGGATGCAGAGGCCCTGGGTTTGCAGCACAAGTGTCCTTCACTAAGTAAGCAATGTGGGGTTTTCCCCCCACACACGTGAACACACACGTGAACACACACACACACACACACACACACACACACACACACACACACACAGACCATAGCTTTATTGATGTATAATTTACCTAAAATGCACCTCACTCCATTAGAGTATAGTATTCATTGGGTTCTGATAAATGTGAAGTCCTGCAACTACCACCACAATAACATTTTAGAATACTTCCATCACCCCCCAAATTCCCTCCTGTCCCTTTGCAGGTAGTTCCAGCTCCTACCCCAGCCTCTGGCAATCACTGACCTGCTTTCTCCCTCGATAGCTTCACCTTTCCCGGAATTTCATGTAAAGGGAATCATACGGTATGGAGTCTCCTATGACTGGCTTCCCTCTGGGGCATGATGTGGTAGAGTCACCCACGCTGCTGCGTATGTTAAGAGTTTAGTTGTTTTTATTGCTGAATAATATTTCATTGCATGGTTATACTACATTTTGTTTACTCACCAGTTGATGGACATTTGGGTTCTTTCCAGTTTTTGGCTATTATAAATGATGCTATTATGAACATTCACATAGAAGTTTTAACGTGGGCGTATTTCTTCATTTTTCTTGGGTAGATGCCTAGAAGTGGGATTGATGGGTTTGTTGGTAAGTGTATGTTTAACTTAATAAGAAATTGCCAAAACTGTTTCCATTTTCCACATTCAGCGATAACGTATGTATATGATTTCATCAACTTAGGTAAAGGTTTGTAAATTTTATTGATCTTTCTAAGAACCATTTCTTGGCTTCATTGATTTTTAACTATTGCTTGCCTGTTGTCCATTTCATTGATATCTACACTATCTTGATGATCTCTTTCCTTCTTACTTCGGGTTTAATTAGACCTTTTCCTAGCTTCTTAAAATGGCATTTCATATCATTGACTATAGACTTTCCTATTTTCTAACATAGGCTGTTAGCAGTAAGCATACTACTTCAGCTATGTCTCACAAATTTTCGTATGTTGTGTTTTCATTTGCATTTTGTTCAAGATATATTTTCCTTATGATGTCTCTTTGGGCCTGTTGATTATGTATAAGCATTGTGTGTAGAGTTTCCACATATTTGGGGATTTACCAGAATATTTTTTCTGTTTTAATTTAAAATTTTATTCTGCTGTGCTCAGAGAACATGCTCTTCATGATTTCAGTCTCTTTAAATGTATAGAGACTTGCTCGATCCCAGGATGTGGTCTATCCTGGAGAGTGTTCCCTATGTGTTTGAAAAGAATGTGTATTTTGCTGTTGTTGAGTGGAGTGCTTTCCAGATGTCAATTGTTTGACAGTGTTGCTCTATGTTCTTGCTGGTGTTCTATCTACTTGATTTATGAATTATGGAGGGAGGAGTGGTGAAACATCTAGCTATAACTAGTTGTCTATTTCTTCTTTTGATTCTGTCAGTTTTGCTTCCTGTATTTGGAGCTCTATTGTTAGGTGCATATATGCCTAAATTATTATATATTTCTACTACTTTGGACATTTTATCATTATGAAATGTACCTCTCTGTCTTGAGTAATATTATTTAGCTTAAAACTGTGTGATATTAACATAACCAATCTACTGCTCTCATATGTACAGTTTGCATATCTTTTCACTTTTACTGTCTTTGTAGCTTTCATTTAAAATATGTCTTATGTAGAAAGCATACAGTTAGAGCTAGTCTCAAAATCTTTGCCTTTTGATTGGAGTGGCATGTAAATTTATATTTAATGTAAAATTGATATGCTTAGATTCATGTATGTCATTTTGCTCTCTTGTTCTTCCTTCTTTTGTGTTAATATTTAAGTAGAACATTTTTATATCTCTATTGATTTCTTAGCTATATTTCTTTGTGTGCTTTAAAAATTATTTGTAGTTGTTCTAGGGATTATATAAGTATTTTAAACTTATCACGATCTACTTCAAGTTGATACTGACGTTCTTCTGGTAAGTCAGGCACTTTGCACTGGTACAGCTTCATTTTCTCCTCTCTTTCTTTGTGCTGTTGTTGATACACACACACACCTACATATACATATGTATGTATAACATATATGTGCATGATGTATATATGTATAAAATCTATATGTATACAATTAGAATTAAAATATATATAATACACATATGTATATACATACACACATATGCACACACATGCACACACACATTCCTATATGTTAAAATCCAACAACACAGTATTTTTTTTGCTTTAAACACTCTTTAAAAGAAATTCAGAGATAAAAAGAAAAGTTTATATTCTTGTATATTTATGCAGATTATAACTCGTATTTACCATTTCTGGTGTGTTTTATTGTTTCCTGTGGATCTGAGTTACTATCTGGTGTCATTTTCCTTCAGTCCACAGGCATTCTTTTATCATTGCTTGTAGTGAAGTTCTAATAGCAACAAACTCTGTTTTGTTTTTTTTTTAAAATATGGAATCTTGCTCTGTCACCCAGGCTGGTGTACGGTGACGTGATCTCAGCTCACTGCAACCTCCGCCTCTCAGGTTCAATCTATTCTCCTGCCTCAGCCTCTCAAGTAGCTGGGATTACAGGTGCATGCCACCATGCCTGGCTAATTTTTGTATCTTTTAGTAGAGATGGGATTTTGCCATGTTGGCCAGGATGGTCTTGAACTCCTGACCTCAAGTGATCTGCCTGCCTCAGCCTCCCAACATGTTGGGATTATAGGCGTGAGTGACCACGCCTGGCCTCTATCTATTTTTTCATATCTAGAAAAGTTTTAATTTCATTACCATATTTGTATGATAGTTTAACTGAATATAGACTTCTTGGTTGATAGTTTTATTCTTTTTGCACTTGAATATGTCATGTCTGTTGGCCACATTGTTTCTGGTGAGAAATTACCTTTACATTGTATCTTTGTTTCTCTATATGTGATATGTTATTTTTCTCTTGCTGCTTTTGAGATTTTCTCTTTAACTTTGGTTTCCAGCAGTTTGACTATAATGTGTCCAATTGTGGCTTTCTTATTGTTCATCTTACTTGGGGTTGGTGAGTTTCTTGGATCTGTAAGTTAGTGTCTTTCACCAAATCTGGGAAGTTTTTGTACACTATTTCTTCAAATAATTTTTTTCCCTTCTTTTCTCCTGTATTTCTGGAGCTCTAAGTACATGTATGTTGGTATGTCTAACATTGATCTGCAGTCCGTGAGGCTAAGTACATGTATGCTGGTATGTCTAACATTGATCTGCAGTCTCTGAGGCTCTATTCATTTTTCTTTGTCTTTCTTCTCTCTGTTCTTTGGATTGAATATTTTCTACTTATCTTTCTTTAAGTTCACTGATTTTTTTTTCTTCTGCTACCTCATAGCTGCTGCTGAGCCCATCTAGTGAAATCTTTATTTCAGTTATTTTACTTTCCAGTTCTAGAATTTCTGTTTGGTTCTATTATATAGCTTCCAATATTTTGTTCTCTACCTATTCAGTCATGTTTAGCACATTTACTCTAATCCTTTGGACGTATTTCCTTTTGAATTGTTGAGCATGTTTACAAGAGCTTTTTACAAAAATCTTTGTCTCTTAAGTTCAACTTCTGGCCCTTCTGGGACTCACTTTATATTGATTGGTTTTTGTTTTTCTTCCCTGAGTATGGGTTATACTTTTATTTTCTTTTTGCATGTCTTATAATTTGTGTTTGAAAACTGGACATTTTAAGTACTACACTGAAATGACTATGAATTCTGGTTTGTTCCTCTGAGGGTGTAGACAATTAGCTTGCCTAGACTCAAAATGCAAAGCGTCTCCGCTGTGTGTGCAGCCACTAATATCTTTATTTTGTTTTTCTTTTCACTTTCTTTATGGCCTGGCTCCCTAGTGCTCTCCCAGTGCCTACGTAGGCTAGCAGTCAGCCAATGATTTGAGTAGAGGTCAGCCAATGATTTGAGTAGAGGTCAGCCAGTGATTTGAGTAGAGGTCAGCCAGTGATTTGAGTAGAGGTTATGCTGTTCCATTCAAGCCACGAAGGCTTCGGCTGTACCATGTGGCTGTGTGTGGACTGCAGGATGTATTCAAAGACACGGACACATCACAAGTGTCTCATGCGTGTAATTTTGACAGACTTTTCCAGCATCTTCTGTGTGCAGTTCGGCAGCAGTGACATGTGATGAGCACATCTCGGCTCTTTCATGGCTTGTTTCCCTCCACAACCTCCTTCTTACGTCTCCAGCTGCTTTTGCCACCCACCCTGAACATTGGTGAGGACACACGAATTTGCTGTCGGGTGTGTGTGTGAGCTCATGGGTGTGTGTGTGAGCTCATGAGTGAGTGTGAGTAGTGAGCAGTGTTTGACTGGAAATTGTGGGACCTGGATTTTAAGTAATTTCTCATCTCATCTGACTGACCGAACCAGCTAGTCAGAAGCTACAGACTCTGTGGCTTCTGACCATAAGGCTGCACACCCTCCCTACCTGATCTAGTGAGAGGTGGTGTGGGAATGCCCCAAGAAGGAAGGCTGCAGGTTCACCAGTCTTACCTGGTGCAGGCTGGCTTTCTGCAAGTAAACAGTTCTCAAGTTGTTACCTGCCTTTGGTTGTTTTCCAGTGCATCAAAATGGATATGTTTAATATATATATTTTTTCATTTAGTACATGTTTTCTGTGGAGGGAAAATGTCTAATATTCTCAGACCACCATAGTGAAACTAGGTTGCTTTAGAAGTTGCCTGGATGGTGTGTCAGGTTGAGGAACAGGGTGAATGTGTGAAATGGGTGATCCACGGTGAGAGGAAGGGGATGGGGCCACATGAGGAGCAGTCGAGGTCGTGCTGGAGAAGGTGGCAAGGTGCGGGCAGTGAGAACAGAGAGGGAGGAACAGATGGTGTGGTGTGACTGAACATGGGTGAGTTACTGGAACTCACAAAACCTCAAAACCAGGTTGTTGGAAATTAAAAAGGCAAATACAAGAGAGCGAGAGCAATAGCTAGAAGGGAAGACAGGGTGGCTGATGTATTATTTAAGATGAAAGTGACCTGTGCAACCTGGTAGGCAGAGAGGGAAGTTCAATGGAGAGGTTAAAGACAAAGAATAAAGAAAGCCATGTGTGTGGGGACATAGTCTTGAAATTGTGTTCACCTCGTCTGGATGTTACATCTGGGACACAGTAGCCTTTGTTCTGGCTTAGATGGTGACAAGCTGAGAGGAGCGTCTTCCAAACGTTGCCCACTGATGCACACCTTGCCTCTTTGGTTGAGAGAGGTGGCACCATCACTGACTAAATAAATGGACAGTGGACACTCCTCCTTCCTATGAATGCTCACTTTTCTTTTTCGAGAGGAAGAAAGGGTATTTTTCTTTCTAAGACTATGGATATAATAGTGCAGACGTGGAAAAAGGGAGAATGTGAATGACCATTTGGAATATTTGATCTAGATCAGTAAATGTCATCTTAAAGAAGTGGAAAAATGATTTATTATATAGTTGACATTGGTGAGGACACATGAATTTACTGTCAGGTGGGTGTGTGAGCTCATGAGTGAGTGTGGGTAGTGAGCAGTGTTTGACTGGAAATTGTGGGACCTGGATTTTAAGTAATTTCTCATCTCAGCCCAGCAGTTTTTTCATTTCCCCCAGAAAAACTGGATTTGATGATATCTAAAGACCAGCACAGATACATACTTTATAATGATTCTTGTGGTCTGGTTGGGGAGTATATATTTCAACAGACTTCTAGATCTTGTATTAGTTGTTCCTGGGTGTATGTGCAAAGGAAAGGCTGCCTCATAATAAATTGGTTAGATTGTTTTATAACAAGATTTTTTTTTTTTTTTTTTACATTTGTGATCAAAGCTTGAGATTTAGTTAAAATCCTTATGGCAATGATATTGTTTGACTCTGTGTCCCAACCCAAATCTCATCTTGAATTGTAATAATCCTCATGTGTCAAGAGCTGGACCAGGTGGAGATAATTGGATCATGGGGGCAGTTTCCCCCATACTGTTCTTGTGATAGTGAGTGAGTTATCATGAAATCTGATGGTTTTATAAGGGGCTTCCCTCTTCACTTGGCTTTTATTTCTGTCTTGCCTGCCGCCATGTAAGACATGCCTTTGCTCCTCCTTCACCTTCCACCATGATTGTGAGGTCTCCCCGGCCATGTGAAACTGTGAGTCCATTAAACCTCTTTTTTATTTACAAATTACCCAGTCTCAGGTATGTCTTTATTAGTAACATGAAAACAGATTAATACAGACAATGTTCAACATGACTTCTTCTTTTGCTGAATTCCTGCCTCTAATAAAGGGCATTATATTAATATTGGGGTGCAGTCCAACCGAGCTCACCTGTGAGTGGCCACAGAATCCTGCAGATGGGGGGATTTGAGTGATGGTACTCAAAAGGCTCACCTGCTCAAAATCATATTCCATCTCCAGGTGCTCTGGAATTCTACCCTGAGGAACACCTTCCAAAGGGTGAAGGCATTATATTTCCCGGATTCATTTTCAGAAACTCAGTGCTTCGTGGAAATAATGACGGATTTCACCCTTGACACTGTAGTGGGGCTGAGTTTATTTCAAACTTTTTGGTGCCATGGGGCAATATCACGTTGTTGGTGACTTGAGTGATGCGGCATGGAGAGGGGACATGGCATGCAGGAAGTGCCTCCATGCGTCACTGCAAAGGTACTCCTGAGCTAGGCCTCCTGTGTCCTGTCTTCTTCCCTCTACTTTGTCCCCCGTACACTTGCTGGCCCACTCTACCTGTTGTAGTCAGAGTGCTTTTAGTTGCAAAAACCCAGAAACCCCTTAGGCTAGTTAAGATGGGGAAGGGGGTTTATTTTAAGGGGCAGAAGAACTCATGAAAGCCAAAGACAGGGAGTGAAGGACAGCTGGATCCCCTGGAAGCTGAAAGTGGGGATCACACAGCCAGGAATTAAAACAATGGCTCCTGTTGTAATGTCTTAGTTGTATTCCTCTCATCTGGTAGACTGGCTTCCTCTGCTAAAGAATGACCTAGGATGGCCAGCCTGGCCCCAGTCTTTAAGCTCTCCTAGGCCTGGTGCCCACCTCTCACTGCCTGATTCCTTCTGTATTGATTGGCTCAGATTTCTTTTTCTTTTCTTTTCTTTTTTTGAGATGGAGTGTCTGTTGCCGAGGCTAGAGTGCAGTGGTGAGATCTCGGCTTACCACAACCTCTGCCTCCCGGGTTCAAGAGATTTTCCTGCCTCAGCCTCCTGAGTAGCTGGGACTACAGGCACGTGCCACCATGCCCAGCTAATTTTTGTATTTTTAGTAGAGACGGGATTTCACCATGTTGACCAGGCTGGTCTTGAACTCCTGACCTCAAGTGATCCGCCTGCCTCAGCCTTGCAAAGCGTTGGGATTACAGGCGTGAGCCACTGCGCCTGGCCAAATTTCTAAGAGAAATACTCTTATAGACTCAGCTCAACTTGGTTGGGGGAGAGTCCTTTGCACCTGGTAATCCTTTAAGTTTCTGTGCCAGAAGGTGAAGGTCACAGAATCTGTTGGTCCCTACCCCAGAGTCAAGCGGGGGATTCCTGCAGACTCCACAAGGATGGGGCAGCAGCTGTGGCTGCCTCTAATACATGCTAACCATTGCTCTGATTTTGTCATTCATTTGCACCAAAAACTTAAACAAAAAATCCTTATTTCTTGCAAGACTGTTTACGACATGGCCTATGGTGTCTCTCTCATCTCACTTGCTGCATTTCTCCTTGCCCAGACACTGCCTCCGTCTCCCCGGGCCGACTGCTGCAGTCCCAAATGCCCTGCTGCTGCCTCAGGACATCTGTACTGGCCGTCTGCAGCCTCAGGGTTCTTCCCCTCCCAGCTGTCAACCTGTCTCACTTTAGCCCCCTCAGGGCTTCACTGAAAGACCACCTTCTCCTCGAGACCTCCCTGTGCACCGTCTCCTGAGGTGGGACGAGAAGAAACACTGACCGTCCCTCCATGGGACTTTGTCTGGCCTCACTCGCATAGTCTAACCGGGTTATGCATTTTGGGGAAGAGTGTCCCCGGTCTTTGGGGAAGACTGCCTACGCCGGTCTGACGGTGAGAGTAAGACCAGACAAACCCCCATTGTGGGACAGTCAATATCTCTCAAAACAGAGGAGGACATGAAAACCCAGGAAGGACTGAGGAACTGTCCCAGAGAGGTGGCTGAAGAGACATGTCAGTGTCATGACAGCCGCACCAGAGAAGGACGTCGGTGGAAGGACCAGTGGTGCCTGGATGGTCTGGAGTTCTGGCAGCAATGGAGCAGCGCTGGGGCCCTGGTTGTAACAGACGGATTCTAGTGACGTAAGATGTTAAGTCTGGGGGAAGCCGAGTGGGGGTACTATCTTTGCAACTTTTCTTTAAATCTAAAACTATTCTGAAGTAAACATTTTATTTTTAAAAAGCACGTGTCCATTACCTTGACATTACTCTTGCATCTTCCCTGCTGCAGCGCCTAGTGAGGGGCAGCTGCCTGTGGGGCCAGCACTGCCCGCCTGCCCGGGGGCTGCCTCTCCCACCCGCAAAGTCCCCTGCCTTGTGTCGTACGTTCAACTCTCTCCTTCAACTTCTGGAGCCAGTGCTCCTCCTTGATGAAGCTGCCCTGACCTTGAGACACAGGTAGCATTCTTCGTGTCCCAGGACTCCCCTGGGACCTCCTCTCTGCGGCCGGGCGCTAGCAGCTGCCTTGAGACCTCCCGTGCGTCTGATCACATGATGTCCCCAGCTCAGGAATGAATCCCGCTCAATCCTGGACTCCCACAGTGTGAGGTGTAGGACGCCATGGGTGCTCGTTGAGTGGATAAAGCCGAAGGCTCACGTCTTTCCTGCAAAGTCCCCTACCCGTGTCCATTATGAGGTGGTTTTGGGGGAGAAAAGGCCAAGACCACCTTGGCGAGTGGGCTGGGCGTCCTGGATGTTGGAGGTCAGAAGTGAATGATGGACACATGCTGAGACTGAAGCGTCTGGATCTGGATGAATGCTTTAAAAAGAGAGTGTGTGTGTCTGAGGGTGCTGAATTTCCACCTAGGCGCCAGAGAGAGTGACCAGAGGAGGAAGACGCCCCCCCGCCCGCCCGCCAAGGGAGAACTTCCCGGCCCCAGCAGAGTCCCGGGCTGCCCTGGCCTCCGCTCTGGAACGTGTGACAAGCACCCACAGCACGAGCAAGGGGTGAGGCCAGCCCTGCAGACCCCATAGTCACAGCCAGGCCTGGGTGGAGTGTGACTGCCCAGTGGGTGCAGGCCTTCGCAGAGCACCGCAGGCCTGCACCGGGTTGGCATGCGACACGCGGTTTGCGGCTTCCTTCTCAGGCCTGTTCCGGAGTGTGGGAGGCCTGCCAGGAGATCACGTGAGCAGGGGAGAGGAGGACATTCCTTGTGCCCAACCATGGGGAACAGTGTATTTTCCACAGCCTGATGAACTGAAGGGAAATTCAGAGCCAGCGTGCACGAGCTGATAAAAGGGGAGTAGCCCGCTTCTGTTGATCTTATAATGAGTTTGTAAATGCAGACATGCACACATCCCACCTGGTTGCGCTTAGAGACCAGGCATCCAGAGGCCCCCATCCCCTGGGCACAGCTACTGGGCGGTCAGCGGCCAGGGGGACTGACCCGTGCTCACCGGGTGCAGTGCAGGCCTCGGCTGGCTTCCTGCACACACTGCCTGAAGCTCCCCGAGAGAAGCATTTCCCCGTGAGAACAATACAGCCTTATTGAAGAAACTGAACACTGGGGACCCAGGGGCCGGTAGCTACAAGCTGAGTCAGTGAGGACAAGGCAGGCAGGAGACAAGGGGTGTTTACTCATCGCTTGGTGCCTCCCACAGAGACAGGATCCCCGCAGCCCCACCCGGCCTGTTCATTGTTCAGTCACCCTCAGTGCCTGGCATGGAGCTGGACTTAGGAGGTGCTGGGTGGCGTGTTTGGAAGGAATGGCCTAGAACCAACCTGCGGGAGGGCCCGGATGTGTGACCTCTCCTAGCAAGCCTTTCTTCCTCAAGGAGCAGAGTGTCGGTCACGTTGCCCGCAGTAGGGCCACACACGTTTATTCTCCTCCCTTTCCTCTCCAGAGCTTCGGAGAGGTTGATGGTGACCTGGGGAGGGTAACATGAGAAAGGGTGGGGATAGCAGGTTTGACTAGGTCAGATGCTAAGTTGGCAAGCATTAGGGGTGCCAGGTAAAATCCAAGATGCCCAGGTAATTTGAGTTTCTTGGAAACCTGGCTAGAAGGTGGTTCTCATGAACTTGGGATGTGGGTTGGAGGCCTGCAGGTAGCAGCTGGTCTCATGTGGAAGATGTGTTTTTCACAGCTGCAGACCCGAGCCCTCGCCTCCAATGCCTTCCCACAGACACATGCTGCTGGACACTAGTTACGAGAGTTTTGGGAGCCGCTGCCCCGTCGGCGCAGCGCCGTCTTCACGCTGCCAGGGCAGCCTGGTTTGGGACGAGCATGGGGGCGCAGGTGGGGAGGAGACACAGGTCTTCAGACCTCAGGTCCCACCTTTCCTGGGATTCTCCTTCCAGCTCAGGCATGAGTTACTCCTGTGGCTGTACTTAGAGGGTCTGAAGTTCTGCATTGTGACCTAGACTCTGTGGAGAATTATTGGAGAGAGAGCAGGGATGAGTGACTCAAACCCCTGCTTAGAAACCACACATTGTTACTGCTGAAAGGAGGCATCCACATCACTGTTATGTTGCCTTGTGCCGCGGATGGGGAACTGAGGCCGAGAAGGTTCAATGAGATACTCAATGAAGAGTCTCATGGTTCTCTTGCCTGATCGTCCCCACACTCAGGGACAGATGGGAGGATTGGTGCTATTGGAACATAGCCAGGGTCTGGCTTTCCTCAGGTTTGAAGGTGGCATTTGTAAATGTACATGTAGGAAAACAGTGATTGCTTCTGAAAGGCATGAGACAGAGTGAGCAATGAGAGAAAGATGGCACAGGCAGCTGTGTTGATTTTTGAGACCAAAAGGCCTGAGACAGAGTGAGCAATGAGAGAAAGATGGCACAGGCAGCTGTGTTTGAGAAAAGGACTCGGCTCTCGCCCTAATACAAAGTGTTGATATCACCTTGAACGATACAGGGCAAATGAAATCAGCTGCTTGGAGATTACAAAGTTAATTAAATATGGAGAAGTGAATTACACCCCGACATCTCAGATCCCCAGAGGGACGGCTGCGTGGATGGGCTCTGGGACTCCCAGAATTCCATGGTTGAGGGGCCTAAAGGGCCGAGCACTTGGTCCAGCTCCACTCGGACACTAGAGGCTGCTCTAGTCAGTCTTTGCCTGAGCTCATTACTAAGGGGAAATCCATCCCTTGTTTTCTCTCTCTCTCTCTCTTTTTTTTTTCGACAGTTAAAATATTTTAAATCAAAAAGACAGAGAATTAAAAATGCTGATGAGTATGTGGAGAAAGGGGAACCGTTGTCGCTGATGATAGAAATGTAAATCAGTATTGCCACTGTTAAAAAATAATGTGGAGGTTTCTCAAAAACCTAAAAATAGAATTATGCTATGATCCAGCAGTTCCACTGCTGAATATATATCTAAAGGAAAGGAAATTAATATATCAAAAATTTCTTTTTCTTTGGGTGGATACCCAGTAGTGGGATTGATGGGTCAAATGCATCCCTTGTTTTCTAAAGCAGGTAATTTTTGTTCCCAGGCATGAGTAGAAGTTTTGCTTAATCACATTTATGTGTAACTTACCCATTACCGGCAAGCCAGGAGACCACATACCTAGGGGAGAAAACAGTATCAGTTACCCAATGCCTTCTTCATTCACACTTAGTTTGAGATGACAAATTCTCCAAGTTCCTTTTTGTTGAGAGCAAAGCATCTATTTCCTATCTGCAGGAAGCGGAACTGGCACCTCCACGAGATACTCCTTAAGATTTTACCTGGAACACCCATTTAATTGAATATTTCATACAATGCTACTGTTTTTCACATTTTGAAGTTATAGTTGAGAATGTAGAAGTCACTTGGGGTTGTTTGCTGGGCTATAAAACCTGTGGTGGCTAAGATGGTATTTGACTGAAGAAAAA
The DNA here is from genome assembly GCF_037993035.2 of Macaca fascicularis. Taxonomy (NCBI): domain Eukaryota; kingdom Metazoa; phylum Chordata; class Mammalia; order Primates; family Cercopithecidae; genus Macaca; species Macaca fascicularis. The sequence continues at coordinate 197,803,268 of NC_088377.1, read as the reverse complement.
GAACAGATTCAGAATGAAGATTGTATTATTTTGGAAATGTTGGTTTTACTTGTTTTAAGAAAAAAAATTATTTTATCCAACATGGTGCTGTTTGCATATTCATTTCCTTGACAAGTAACAAAGTTATTGAAAAGACTATTTCTTTGGACCCTTTGATCACTGTGGCTTAGTAAGGTTGGAGACCTGCAGGCTCTGAACTAAAGACACAGATCTGGCCAGAAAATCCAGTTTTATTTAACTCAGCAAGTTTGATTTGACTCAGGCTGGGTCACTCTTTGTTTTTTTTTATTTATTTTTTATTATACTTTAAGTTCTGGGGTACATGTGCAGAACACGTGGGCTTGTTACATAGATATACATATGCCATGGTGGTTTGCTGCACCCATCAACTCATTATTTACGTTAGGTATTTCTCCTAATGTTATGCCTCCCCTAGCTTCCCACCCCCCAACAGGCTCCAGTGTATGATGGTCCCCTCCCTGTGTCCATGTGTTCTCATTGTTCAACTCCCACTTATGAGTGAGAATATGCAGTGTTTGATTTTCTGTTCTTGTGTTAGTTTGCTGAGAGTGATGGTTTCCAGCTTCATCCATCTCCCTGCAAAGGATATGAACTCATCCTTTTTCATGGCTGCATAGTATTCCTTGGTATATATGTGTCACATTTTCTTTATCCAGTCTGTCATTGATGGGCATTTGGGTTGGTTCCAAGTCTTTGCTATTGTGAACAGTGCTGCAGTGAACATACGTGTGCATGTGTCTTTATACTAGAACAATTTATAATCCTTTGGGTATATACCCAGTAATGGGATTGCTGGATCCAATGGTATTTCTGATTCTAGATCTTGAGGAATCGCCACACTGTCTTCCACAGTGGTTGAACTGATTTACACTGCTACCAACAGTGTAAAAGCATTCCTATTTCTCCACATCCTCTTCAGCATCTGTTGTTTCCTGACTTTTTAATGATTGCCATTCTAACTGGCATGAGATGATATCTCATTGTGGTTTTGATTTGCATTTCTCTAATGAGCAGTGATGAGCTTTCTTTTCATGTTTATTGGCAGCATAAATGTCTTCTTTTGAGAAGTGTGTGTTCATATCCTTCTCCCATTTTTTGATGGGGTTGTTTTTTTCTTATAAATTTGTTTAAGTTCCTTGTAGATTCTGGATATTAGACCTTTGTCAGATGGATAGATTGCAAAAATTTTCTCCCATTCTGTAGGTTGCCAGTTCACTCTGATACTAGTTTCCTTTGCTGTGCAGAAGCTCTTTAGTTTAATTAGATCCCATTTGTCAATTTTGGCTTTTGTTACCATTGTTTTTGATGTTTCAAACTATACTACAAGGCTACAGTAACCAAAACAGCATGGTACTGGTACCAAAACAGATATATAGACCAATAGAACAGAACAGAGGCCTCAGAAATAACACTACACATCTACAACCATCTGATCTTTGAAAAACCTGATGAAACAAGCAATGGGGAAAGGATTCCCTATTTAAGAAATGGTTTTGTGAAAACTGGCTAGCCATATGCAGAAAACTGAAACTGGACCCCTTCCTTACACCTCTTACAAAAAAATTCACTCAAGATGGATTAAAGACTTAAATGTTAAGACCTAAAACCACAAAAACGCTAGAAGAAAACCTAGGCAATATACCATTCAGGACATAGGCATGGGCAAAGGCTTCATGGTCAGGTCACTCTTAATTATTATTTTTTATTTGAGATGGAGTTTCACTCTGTCACCCAGGCTGGAGTGCAGTGGCCTGATCTCAGCTCACTGCAACCTCTGCCTCCCAGCTTCAAGCAATTCTCCTGCCTCAGCCTCCCAAGTAGCTGGGATTACAGGCACCTGCCACCATGCCCAGGCCAGGTCACTCTTTATGAGTCAGACAGACAGGTGAATGGGATGTTGGCCTGAGCCTTGAGAAACTGATAACAGGGAGGGTAAAAGGGACCATGAGACGGGGCTAGAAAGAACAGAGAACCAAGCATGTTCCACAGGAGGGTGGAGAGAGACAAAAAGAAGAAAGGTGAGAAAGTTTGATTCTGACATTTGGGGTAGCGTCCTTGGAGACCAGCATGAGGCCAAAATGTATCTAATTCCACCACAGTTCTCTGTTGTCTGCATTGACTATGGGATTGAAAAAATATTTTGGAGCATTCCTGCTACTTTACCTTGGAGAAGATACTTCTCAGAGGCCGAAAAACAGCAATTTTCTCTGCTGGTTGAATGCATTATCCTCACCTTTGGCTTCCACATGACAGAAAGCAAGCTTGCCTTGATTCTTGGTATCGATTTCCAAATATGAAAGCAGTACTTGGAATTTTCGAAGCTTCTAAACAGATCTGGTGCAAAGAGGCAAGCCTTTTTCCATCTTCTTCCAAATGATCTTTAGAAAACGATGAAGAGCTTTGAGCTAATATCATACAACAAGCCAGCCCTATCCCCTGCTCATTCATTCATTTTGGTACAATTGAGGTTTCTGTGTAGAATCGGAACTTTTCTGAGACCCGTCATTGGGATGTCTCATTGGCATCACACAAACTTGAAGCCTGCATTAGTGAGGATGAGCTTCCTTTTTACAGTCAACTCCTTTAAAGCCAATACATATTTTGGTAAAAAATTTCTGTTTTAAAATATATATAATGGGTAAGCAAGATATGCTGCTGACTCTGAGGTTTCTTCCACGTCTGAGAAAGCAATAGGAAGTTTTGGCAGAGGGAGTTGCCTAGAGGCAGGATGGATCTGAACAGCGCTCCGCCACTTGCTGCAGAAGAGTTGATCCAAAATGTACACACCAGACGCTTTCAAACAGTGGAATTTTTCTACAAGAAGTCAAAAATGACAACACAGAGGCATAACATGGCACTAGACTTTTTATTAAAATCACCATGCTCTTTCAGAGAGAAGGAGCTCCGTTCAGGAAATACTGTTCTCGTGGAATGAGTCAGGTCTGAAAATTCTGGGTCAGTGCTCCTCTAAGACCTTAATAATTGTGGTTATTAGAAATCTGGGTCTCCGTGGAGGAGAACAGAAAACATTTAGATGCAAATATTAATAGTTAAGTCTCATACAAACTTGAGTTTGGGACAGTTTCCAAAAGAATGGAAAGAGAGGAACCAGTCAAAACAATGCATAGAAAGAGTGACTGGCGAGACACAGGCGGTATGCAGCGTGCGGGTGTGTGTGTCTGTCTCTGGGTGTGTCTCTGTATTAGTCTCTATGTGTCTGTGTGTCTGCATGTGTGTCTGTGTGTATCTGTGTCTGCGTGTATGTTTTCCTGTGTCCATGTGTGTTTGCGTATCTGTGTGTCTGTGTATCTGTGTGTCTCTCTCTCTGTGTCTATGTGTGTGTCTCTGTGTCTATGTGTGTCCCTATCTCTGTGCATATCTGTGTGTGCACCTATGTGTCTATATGTATGCGTCTGTATGTGTTAGTGTGTCTGTATTTCTGTGTGCACCTATGTGTCTCTGTGTGTGTGTCTGTGTGTGTGTCTCTGTGTCTGTGTGTCAGTGAGTGTGTCTGTGTGTGTGCACCTGTTCGTCTCTGTGTCTTTGTGTCAGTGTGTTTGTGAGTGTCCTTGTGTCTGTGTGTACCTGTGTGTAAGTGTGTCTGTGTCTCTGTGTCTGTGCACCTATGTGTATCTGTGTATTTGTCTGTGAGTGTATCTGTGTTTGTGTGTGTGTTTTCCTGTGTCTGTGTGTGTACCTGCCTGTGTCCCTGTATCTATGTATGTGTCTATGTGCATATCTGTGTCTGTGTGTGCATACCTCTGTGTCTCTGTATTTGTGTGTGTGTGTCTGTGAGTGCATCTGTATCTGTGTGTCTGTGTATTTGTGTGTCTATGAGGTGTCTGTGTGTGGGTTTGTGCATGTCTCTGTGTGTGTGTGTGTGTCTGTGTGTGTGTGTGTCTGTCTGTATCTGTGTGACTGTAGTGTGTCTATATCTGTGTGTCTTTGTGTCTGTATCTGTGTGTCGCTGGTCTGTGTGTGTGTGTCTGTGTGCATCTGTGTGTGTCTGTGTGTTTGTGAGTGTGTCTGTATCTGTGTGTCTGTGTGACTGCGAGTGTTCTGTATCTTTGTGTATGTCTGGGTGTGCGTGTATGTGTCACTGTGTCTGTGTCTCTGTGTGTGCCTGTGTGTCTGTGAGTGTGTTTGTATCTGTGCGTGTGTCTGGGTGTGTGTCTGTGTGTTTGTACATGTCTCTGTGTGTGTGTTTGTGTATCTGTGTGTCTGTCTCTGTGTGTCTGTGTGTGTGTGTGCATGTCTCTGTGTGAGTGTGTCTGTATCTATGTGTGTGTCTGTGTGTGCATGTCTCCGTGTCTGTGAGTTTGTGAGCGTGTAGCTGTGTGTGTGTGTTTGAGTGTGTCTGTGTGTCTGTATCTGTGTGTGTGTCTGGGTGTGTGTCAGTGTGTTTGTGCATGTTTCTGTGTCTGTGTGTTTGTGTCTCTGTGTGTCTGTATCTGTGTGTGTGTGTGTGTGTGTCTGGGTGTGCACCTGTGTGTGTTTCCCTGTGCACCCCCCTTCCCACCAGGCAATCTGCCGTGCATGCAGGGAGCCCGGGGAGGGCTCGTCATCTGGGAGTGTCAGCAGACACCGCAGCCATCCGCAGCAAGCATCCACCTGCTCCGCGGGCGTCTTTTTCAAGCGAGTTCAGCTCACCTCTGCTTCTCTTGGTTTTCCTTTGCTTAATTGCAGGTGATGATTCAAAAAAGCCTTCACCTGTTTGCGCCTGGCTTTCATCTTTCGCAGACAAAGCAGGCTGGGGCCTGGGCCTTGATCTGTGGCGTGCTCAGGGCCTGGGTATTAAAGGGGCTGGATCACCCTCAGGCTTTCAAGGGTTGTTTTTTTTTTTTTTTTTTTTTTTTTTTGTTAAATAGATGAGCATGTATAATAAATCGAAGCTTTGTTATTTGGCAGATTTTTTTATATTTGTTATTCTTCTATCAGTGCAGAGACTGGTGGGGGGTGGGGGTCACCTTCTCTCTCCCCTCCACGGCCCAGATTTGCCTTGGGATCATAATGCACAGATTTTAAGATTATAAATACTTTTGTTATGTTTCTGTTTCTTCAATAAGAGCCCTAAATACAAGTGTCCAAGTGTCTAGATGTCCAGTGTTAGTGCAGCCGCGTCTGCAGCGGGCTGAGGGACGTGGCCCCGGAGGACTGACTGCTGCACTCCCCGCATCTTCGGGCCAAGCGCGGCGAGGCCGTCCCCACCCAGGCTCAGCCTCTCAGCCCCCAGCTGCCTCCTGGTCCATGGCAGGGGCTCTGCAAGTTCCTCTTTGTTGGATGTTGGCTGCTCATTCATCCCCGTGTAGTTTTCTTGTTCATTTCTGTGGAATGTTATTTTGTCCAAAGCAGAACCGAAGGAATTTACGAAGTATAGGTATTGTGCTCGGGAGCGACTTGCCTTGGAGAAGCACACCACACCTTGGAAAGATAAACGCGCACGGCCCCGAAGCTGTGACATCTACCAGTAATCAATTTCAGACACGCTTGCCTGGATCTGTAGACAGACTGGACTGTAAGATTGTATGGCTCCTGTTTTCTGTGTGGAAAGGGGAGCGCTGAACGTATCTCCGATGCTTCTGTTACATACCAGAATATAAAATGACGTGTGTGTGTGTGTGTGTGTGTGTGAAGTGCACGTGTGTACTGATATATTCATTTTGCAGTGGGCAAAAGGGAACATTTATCAAATACTTTCTTTTTTCTTTTTCTTCCAGTAAGTCAGCTCTTACTCTTGGTAGTGTGTGGACAAGTCACGGAATATACAGGAAGGTTGTGTTGACTTTGTTTTCAGTCCTCACCCCTCTTCTTGGGTTGAGGTGATCGAACTCTGCCCGTACTTGCTAAAACGCTCCACTCTGTTTTAATTCTTTGTAAATAAAACAGAGCTCCCCCTCCCCCTCATGGTGGCTTATTCCTGTAGTTCCATTCACTGCCACGTTCAGCCTAATCACATCTCCTGGAAATAATATGAGAAAGTTATGCTGTTTTACTCCATCAGATTTAATAAGTTTGGATGGTTTCCAAGTACTAGGCATTAATCACACTTAAACCCGGGCCTTGATAGTTCATCCACCCGGAGTATTCATGTCAGAGACATAAAACAATCTGCTTTAATGCTCAGAGTCCTCTTGAAACTGAACACTTGCCTCGTGTTAATAAAACTTGCTTTCTACAGCTGGGCTGGGAGAGGACGGGGCATGGGGATTTTTATATCATGTCAAGCATTTCATGGGTGCATTTTCCTGCCCTTGTACTTTCTAAACCCAGTTTTAAAGCTTTGCAGAATTATATGAAAAAAAGTATGCAACAAGGTAAGCCTGGAATAAGGAAGAATTAGTCACACCTTGGCAGCACCCAGAGTTTGGTTTACATCAAAGCGGCGGAGAGAACGCTGTCCTTCCGACCTGACAGCTCTCCTCAGCTCAGGGTTTCCACTGTGGGATGACAGTGAAATTGGACGCAACATTTATCCATTTTCCGGTGGGTGGGTGTGATGTGCCCTCTCTGTACAACTCTCCAGGACAGAAGGTGGGGGCTGCGGGGAGACAGACGGATGGAAACTGACACACACAATGCTTTCTTCATCGCCCATCTACGTTTGGTCTGTTCCTTAGGTTGGTTTGTGGGTTCCTTTGACATGGGCTTCCTTTTATTGCAGTCTTCCCTCCATCCCCCTGAAGAGAATGCTTTCTAAAACACTTCCCATTGTTTTGTTTAGAAATGAACATCTGGGAGGATCATTTTAATATTTAACCAGAGTGACAAATGTTTTCTCTCGTTAGTATTTAGCTAAAGATTCTACCGTGTCATGAAGGGAAATCTGGTCAGGTGGACAAAGAGTGCGTTGAGGACATCCGGGTGCCAGTGGGTGGTGTTTGTTGATGCTGGGGTACCTGCTAAGTGCTTTTGATTCTCAGTCTATAGAATGTGGCTGCTGCAGGCTGTGCCCACCTGGCTGTGAGACACAAACATCAGTTACACTGTGCACTTGGTCCTTAAAGCCTCTAGGACAGCATTCCCCAACCTTTGTGGCCCCAAAGACCAGTTTCGTGGAAGACAGTTTTTCCATGGACAGGGAGGGGGGATAGTTCTGAGGTGATTCAAGCGCCTTACATTTATTGTTCATTTTATTTCTATTATTATTATTATATGGTAACATAGAATGAAATAATTATAAAACCCACCATGATGTAGAATCAGTGGGAGCCCTGAACTTGTTTTCCTGCAACTAGATGGTTCCATCTGGGGTTTATGGGAGACAGTGACAGATCATCAGGCATTACAGTAACATGATCCTCTCATGTGCAGTTCACAGTAGGGTTTGTGCACCTTTGGGAATCTAATGCTATTGCCGATCTGACAGGAGGCGGAGCCCAGGCGGTAATGTAGGTGATGGGGAGCGGCTGTCAATACAGAGGAAGCTTTGCTCACTGGCCCACTGCTTACCTCTTGCTGTGTGGCCCAGCTCCTAACAGGCCACGGACTCGTATCGTTGGGGAGCTGGGCACCCCTGCTCTAGGAAATACAAGACGTGGCCATCTCTGATACAAGATGGTATACATGCTAAGTGTGGAGGTAGCACATGTGTCTTTAACATCATGAAACACAAGGCAGTGTCTACCAGCTGCTAAGTGGGGTGGGAAGATGAGATGATGAATTTGAGATGACAGGCTAGGCTCGGAGGCGTCCAGCAGCTGGAAGGTCCGAAAGGGAGGGAGGCCGTTCCTCACCCTGCTCTGATTTCAAAGTCCCTGCTCCTTCTACTCTTTTCACAATTCCCTGATCCTCCTGCAGGCCCGGGCCTGGCTTTCCATTGGCTCTCACGTGCTGCTGCCGCTGGAGGATTTTCTGGGAGAGTGCGTGTCTGCTCTTTATTTTGTCGAATGACGATTACACATGCAAGAGATTCCAGCCTCAATCTGGGAATGCAATAAATGACCTGGGCTGAAACAAAAAAAAAACACGCAAACACAACAAATGAAACAAATCTTAACACGACCTGGGCATTTCTATTCACGTGGTGGTTGACTAACATGAGGCACGGTAGATTTCTGAGTAATTGTGTTCCTCTTCTTTATAATCCATGCTGAAAAAGAAGTCTGTCTTTAGAAAATATGGCTCAGAGAGAGATGGAATTCATTTGCTTCAATTGCATGAACATCTGAAATCAGCACCTGTCTGGGTATTAGTGTTCTGAGTTTAGAAGGTGTTTAGCTGGCTGTGTGTTTGTATACACGTAAACCCAGAATTGATTTGAGATACACGTGCACATCAGCAAGTCGCGGTGGAGTTTGGTGGCACACCTTGCGATGCTGATGGTGATGCTGGGAGAGAGGGCTTACGCCTCCCAGGGAGCTTGCAATTTGCATGGTAGTTGTAATCCTTCCTGAAAAATGTCTTGATTCACGTGACATCCGACTGGGCAATACCCTGCATTGTGTGACTTCATCCCTTAGACATTGATTTAAGAAATATTTATTGAATGTCTGTGATGAGCTGGCCACCTTCCAGATGATAGAAATAGAGGAATGAGCAAAACAGAGCGAGTCCCTGCTTTCACGGGAAGGAGGAAGACAGAAAATACTAATAAAAAAAGATAACTTATAAATAATAAAATAGGATTGACAAGTGCGGTGAAGAATGAGTGTAGGGTAGGGAGACAGAGGCAACAGGTAGAAGGTTGTCATCTACTGTGGTCAGGGAGGGCCCATTGGCACCGGACACTCCAGCAGAGACCCTCACTTGAGTGAGGGAGGGAGCCTTGGAGGTATCCTAAGGAAGGAACATTCTGGAAGGACTAGTGAGTGCAAAGCCCCTGAAGTAAGAGTGTGCCTAGTGTGTTCAGGAAACATCTGTTGTTCTCCTTCAGTATACATTATTGTCCATATAGATTTTTAAAAATGTAACCAGAATGTTCAAGTGTAAACAAATTGCCTTCCCAGGCAGATTTATAACTATTTGAGGGCTGGAACTACATATTATAAATGTATCTTGTACTTTTTAAATGTCTAGCCCAATGTTGAACCCATACTAGGTAATCATCAAGTACATGTTAAATTTGATGGAATCAGTGACTTAAGATATGAAATTAATATTAACCATAATGCAGTGAATGTGGAGTTGACATAGGGCATTTTTCCAGGAAAAGAAAAAAAGTTAGCCCTCTCAACCTTCCTTTTCAGTTGCCCCTAATGTTAAGATTTTATATAGTCTCCTCAGGCTCAAGTTAATTATCAAACACTGTCCCAGGAAATGGCCAAAACTGTATATTTGATATAATTGTTCTGACTGTAGAATATCTGTAAGATTACAGTTCTGTCCTCATAGATTCTACAGTTTAGCAGAATCAAATGGACAGTGACAACATCCTAATTATAGTGCAGTGACACGCAATATGCATTTTGGAAATTAATGTTGAATTCACTGTAATTTTTATTATCATTTCACTATCTATGAACATACACACCAACACATCACATTGTACGTCTTAGATATGTACCGTTTTTATTTGTGAAGTATACCTCACTAAAGCTTGGGGGGCGGTGGGAAAGGCGGGAAAGGCATGTTTTCCTTTAGAGCAGAGCTGTGCCCTGGAAAGGAGTGCATGTGATGATGGAAAGGAAGGAAAAGCTCTTCATGCACGTGGGGATTTCCGGCTTAGAGGGAATCTGCGGTAAATCACGGGAAGCCGGGAATCCTCAAGCCGTGTGAGTGCAAGCTTGCGTTTCTCTGTGTCATGTAGTGCTGTGTGGAAGAACATTCCAGAAGGGTTGGGGCACAGAGGCCCTGAGCTGGACGGTTCTCGGAACAACAGGGAATGTCAAGGCCACCCTCTTGTATTCCTGCAGTCCCCGCTGTCTGTACAAACCTCCATTCATCGAAGCCAGGCTCTTAATAATGGGCAGACAGACATTGGACTGTACAGCTCACACGACCACTGCATGCTGTGATGTCTGCAGGACCGAAGGCAATCTGGAGGAGGCAGATGGGGGGCAGTGGGGGTTGGGGGGCATAAGGAAAGGTGAGGAAGGATTTCTGGCATCTCCCCAGGTGGAGCCCCTCAGCTGAGGATCTGAGTAAGCCTCATGAGCAACCCATAAGCAGGGCCAGCAGCATGGTTTGCAGGGCCCAGTGCAAAAGGAACCTGTGGGACCCCTTGTTAACAAACGGTGAAAAATGTGGAGACTCTGATGGCAGAGGGTGAAGTCAGCTGACCCCGTGGATGGGGCTGTGCTTCTGGGTAGGGTCTGCCGCAGCCACTGAGGCCTAATCCCGTGGGGACCCTGCGGGGACCACGCCTCAGGGTGGCCCCCTGAGGAGGGGGTATTTATTCACAACTCTCATCCCTTCGGGGCTGTGGTTGAGGCTGTCTTGTGCGCTTTAGCTCCCTTGCGTTTCTGGCCTGCCCTGCGTACATGGGCTGAGCATGCTCCTGGGGCCGAAGAACATGTCGGGCAGACACACACAGGAATGCACCTTACCTGTGGACTGTCTGTGATGACCTCCGGGGTGGCTGAGGCAGGTCACCAAAGCACAGCCGTGGAGGCCTGGCTTGACAGGCCCCTGTAAAGAAGACCCTTTGGCCCAGAATCTGCAGTAACTTGGAGCTCCTGTTCTGCTGCTTCTCCAGGATGAGCCTTCAGGCTGAGGGCACTGCACACGCAACCCAGCTCTGGGTGGGCAGAACGGGTTATCTGCTCAGAGCCCTGACCCCCGTGGAGAGGGGCTGAAGAGGGGTGGAATGGTGGCAGGAATCCCTGGACGAGGGGACGAGGGTCAGGAAGAAAAGCCTGTGCATGGAGGCTCTGCATGGAAAGAAAGAACTAAAAAATGCAAGAAAGAGGCCATCTGTGGCAGTACTAGTCCTTGTTCTAGCACTCTTGGGAATATTAAAACTACCTGCCAGAATTTCATTTAACATAAAACGACCATTCAGTAACATTTTACTAGTTCCTGTGAAATGTGTAGCCCCAGACGCGAATGCCCCCAAGTTCTGAACCGTGTGACTGTCACTTGCCTCAGTCTTTCTTAGAAATAACTTGGATTTTGTAAATTTGAATTTTAGAACATGATGTTCTGGGATGCAGGTAGACACACAGATGCATGGTGATGGTACAGGTGCACACACCTGTCATTGCACGGGGTTGCTTTTTGGTGACGAGAGCAGCTAGAACCCCCTTATTTATAGAAAATCCCTGATGCAATGGAATCGTCTCAAGTGTCACCGCATGCTGTGCCCTGGCGCTGTGTGCTCGGCATCCTGCATAGCTGGTGTTTTGTATCCTTTGACCTTGGTTCCCCATTCCTGTCCCTGCCCATGTGGTAACCCCTGCTTCGTCCTCTCTGTGTCTCTGAGCTCTTTTTTCTTTATAGTCCACACCTGAGTGAGAGTGTGCGGCACTTTTCTCACGTTTGCCTCCATCTTCGGTTCTCCCTGGGAAGGTGAATATTCTCTCCTTGTTTTCCTCCTCTGGGCGGGGATGGTGCTGTGTGCTTGCGGCGGTTCCAATTCTGGGCACCCAGGAAGAATCTCTGTTGGAGCCAGGCATAACCTCCAGGCTGGAGCCAGGGACTGAGGGATCCTGGCAGGCTTTCCATGATGGCTTGGTGGGGGCCACTCCTCTGGGCTCCTTAGGCAATGGTGTCTCAGATGGGAATCGCGTTGTCCAGGCTGTGGGCATTTGCTATCTAACCACACCATGTCTTCCTCAATACCACAGCCCCTGCACCCATCCGCACACATGCACCCACCTGACACACTGCCGGGGGTCCGCCCTGAAGGTGCTCTCCGGCGGGGGCTTCTGGGATGAGCAGTCCCACTGGCCCGGCTCTCACGGAGCCTGCATCCTGCTGGGGACATGAAGTCCAGGCAAGTGAATGCTGGGTTGGCAGTGGGGACAGTGAGCAGGGCTGTGAAGGAGCAAAAGGTGTGCTGAGGAGAGAGAGCCAGGGGATGGTTCAAATGGGGGCTAGGGAAGAACTCACAGAAGAGGCACCAGTTGAACGGGCAGAGCAGGCAGAAGGGGTGAGCTGTGCAAAGGCGGGGAGCAGAGAGGCTTAGGGATACTGAGGAGGCACCAGCAGGAAGGCTGGGGCAGAGCAGGTCAGGTGCAAGCAGAGGTGGCCTTGCACGCTGAAGGCTGGGGCGAGGCCAGCATGTCTGTCCTGTTGAGGGGAAGGGCCGGCCTCTGTCCCTTGGATCTGGACTGTGAGCTGAGATAGGGAAGGTTGTGGGAAGAAAGTCGCAGGAAGAAGGTTGGGGGAAGAAAGTTGCTTTAAGCTAAGGGGATCGGTGGGCTCACCCAGGAAGGAAGCGGGGATGGAAACGGGTAGATGATTACACTCTTGACAGAATCTCACCAGCACTAATTTGCCTTGTCAGTTTATGTTTTTTTTTTAGGACCGTCATTGATAATTACCCAAGAATGTGATTGAAGTGTAATTATGAATGTTTGGTTTGGGGAGAAAACATTTTATACTATTTTAGACCCAAATTCTGTATTAGAGCAACATTCAAGATTTTCTAATTTCTAAAGATTTAGAAAAAACTATGTTTTTTTTGGTGGCAACTCTGTAATTGGTGTATGATGAGTAAGCGTTTTTAAGTGTGTGCTCGTGTGATTAATGGAAAAGTTACACCCTGAAAGTTGCTATTTAAAAATGCAGCCGGTAACCATTATCTAGGAAGGCATCCTGCTTCAGTTCAATATGAATTTAAAACTGTGTCGTGTACCTAGTAGAATGGCGTATTAAAAAAATTCTGCATATGAAAATCCATTATAATCTCAAAAGGAGATACTCCTCTTACTAATCTTGACCGGAGTCAGATTTTTCTGGCTGGCTGTTTAAGTTTGGTGAAGGTGTTAAAACCAGACTCAAAAAATAGGTGAGAACCCCAGGACCTGAAGTGAGGTGCAGGTCAGCCAGGCTGAGCCTGTTGAAAAACTAACGGGTGAAACCCGCTCTGAGATGCTGCTTTATTGCAGATTTTCAGCCTCTATCAGAGGGGGGAGGATTGGGAGGCCGATGCTTCTTTTGAGGGGTGGTGGAGAGTGGTGAGGGGCAGCAGTCCCTGCATATCCCCAACTCCCCCTCAGTAGCCAAGTACGCTTTTGAGAGAACTGCTCTGCTAACTCGACACATGTCGGATGTCCCTTGCCAAGTGGCACCAGCATGCCCAGGGTCCCAAACTGCTGTGGCCACCTGGGCTCATCTGTCCTTTAAGACATATCCTGGGTGACTTTCTCTCTTCAATTGCTTCTCCTTCCTAATTCCTGGCTCTAATTGCAAAACACCAATTGCTTTAAGAACAGAAAATGTGTGTCAAGCATCTTTCAAGACATTTCATAGAATTTATGTATCTACCATCAACCTTTGACTCGATAGACAAAAATTATTAATTGAGCAATTCGAATGATCTTAATATTGATTTAAGCTTTCAAATGGTGTTTTAGATATTTTATCCTAATGCCATCATGAGAATCAGGAGGGCAAAAATGGTTTTCTAATTCATCAAATTTCTACATCAAATGGTATAAACCAACATTGAGACTTAACTCCTTTTATTTCTAATGTATACTCTCACATTTCTACACAGTTCAGATGGACTGGGTGCTTTTACTGCTGGCTGGCAATCCGAGTCCTACATTCGTGCTTTCTGGAGTGGTGCCCGGGAGGCCTTGATTTAGCAAACTATGGGCAAGAAAGTCGTCTGGATTGGGATTATGTCCAAACCGAAATAATCATTGCTGGTGATTTTCCTTTGGCATTTAGATGGATATTATAAAATAATTCTATTAAATAAGTTTACTTATTCAACTATTCATTTTGTATGCAATCTACTGGCACATATATTACAAGACGCGCACAAAAGTTATATAGGTGGGAACTTGGCGATATCACCCATAACACACATAAACTAGGTCATATTTCTTTGGTAGAGAACTTTAGCTTCAAGAAATCACTATGAAGCCACAAACACTGAGCCTGGCCGGGCACGGTGGCTCACGCCTGTAATCCCAGCACTTTGGGAGGCTGAGGCAGGTGGATCACGAGGTCAGGAGATCGAGACCATCCTGGCAAACACGGTGAAACCCCGTCTCTATTAAAAATACAAAAAAATTAGGCGGGCGAGGTGGCGGGCGCCTGTAGTCCCAGCTACTGGGGAGGCTGAGGCAGGAGAATGGCGTGAACCCGGGAGGCGGAGCTTGCAGTGAGCCGAGATGGCACTACTGCACTCCAGCCTGGGTGACAGAGCCAGACTCCGTGTCAAAAAACAAACAAAACAAAACAAAACAAAAACACTGAGCCTGCTAGGGTTTCTCGGGCTTCTCACCTCCCTGCAGAAAGTTGCTGCCCCTCCACTTTGGCAAGGACGCAAGCCAGGTTCCTGTGTCAGTGAAATAATCTTTGCCATCTATGTGGCTGAAAAATCTCTCATTTTGAAAAGCCTTCCCTGTAACTCTTATGGAAGGTTTGACTGAAATGAGGATGTGTAAAAGATACTTAAGGGAAGCGCTAATAATTTATATCATTCCCCATTGATATCTCCATTTTTCAAGATAGATAAGGCTCCGTGACCTGCACCATATCATTCTGACCCTGGAGAAGTAACTGTGGATAATTATGCTTTTACATTATGCCCAGAAGGCCAAAAGAAACAGCCATATGTAACTTAAATTTGCATTTTAATAAAACTTCCATTGACGGTATTGTTCAGAATGCCTTTGCTCAGTGTCCCTCTGATAGCTCATGACCAGGAAGAACCCCAGCTACACATGAGCTGTGTATTTCCTCCAAATACGGACGAAGTAACTCCAGCCTGACTGCTGGGGAGCTTACTCAGAGCGAAGGTTTGCATTTAATTTCTGCAACTTGTATCTATCATCTATCTATCTATCTATCTATCTATCTATCTATCTATCTATCTATCTACCTACCTACCTACCTACCTACCTATCTCTCTCTAGCTCTATCTGTCTATCTATCTATCTATCTATCTATCTATCTATCTATCTATCTATCCATCCATCTTTCCATCCATCTGTCCATCCATCCGTCCATCCGTCCGTCCATCCATCCATCCATCCATCTCCTCTATCTATCTATCTATCTATCTATTTATCTATCTATCTATCTATCTATCTATCTATCTATCTATCTATCTATCCATCCATCTTTCCATCCATCTGTCCATCCATCCGTCCATCCGTCCGTCCGTCCATCCATCCATCTCCTCTATCTATCTATCTATCTATCTATCTATCTATCTATCTATCTATCTATCTAATCTGTCCATCCATCCATGTATCTATCATCTATCTATCTATCTATCTATCTATCTATCTATCTATCTATCTATCTAATCTATCCATCTGTCTATCCATCCATGCATCCATCCGTCCAAACATCCATCTGTCCGTCCGTCCGTCCATCCGTCCATCCATCCATCCATCTCCTCTATCTATCTATCTATCTATCTATCTATCTATCTATCTATCTATCTATCTATCTATCTATCTAATCTATCCATCCATCCATCCATGTATCTATCTATCCATCCATCCATCCATCCATCCATCCATCCATCCATCCATCCATCTATCTATCTATCTATCTATCTATCTATCTATCTATCTATCTATCTATCTATCTATCTATCTATCTCATCTGTCCATCCATCCATCCATCCATCCATCCATCCATCCATCCATCCACCCACCCACCCACCCATGTAGGTAGACAGACATAGTGACCTTCCTTACCCCTACGGTCAGTCTTTACTTCCTGACTTCCTTTTTTTTTCTCAGTGTTTGTTAATTTTGGTTGTATTATGTCTATATTGTTGTAAGTCATCTGAAATCCTATTTGGGTAGCCTGTAAGTGAAAGAGAACCCATTAGTTAAAAATGTTGACGGTTGAGTATGGTGTAATATTGCTAATCACCTCTGTGAAAATATATTTGTATTTTAGCATAGGCCTTAAATTTAAATAAATGATTCACGTTGGGATTTTAAGCCCCGGCAGTAAATGACAGGGAGGTTACTTAAGAGTCAGGGAAGAATTTCTGCCTTTTCCTATGAGCCCCACTTTCAGACAACCTACTGCAAGAGAGAGAGTGGCTCGTTGTATATTTTCATGGCCCATGCATGATTTCAGTTAACCAGATATAACTAGATAAGAAAACTGAGCCACTCATGGAAGTCCTTGGTGCCTGTGAAAAAGAGTGTGTAAATTAAATCCAGAAAGCCCGTAGCTGTTAGCTTTTGCAAGCTGTTATCCTGTGAAGCTTTATTCTTGTGACAGCCTTGTTGATTTGCCTAGTGGACAATTAACAGGCACATCATTCATTTTTATTCAAAGAATGTGTGCCGAGTCTCTACTGTGTGCCAGACACCCTTGTAGGTGGCAGGGATGTAGCTGCAAACAAAAGTTAGGTAGCCCTTGCCCTCATGAACCTCAAGTCAAGTAATGAAGGTGAAACGTGGTTGCTAGTGTCATAGAGAAGCAGAGGCTGTGGTATGGCAGCCCTTGCCTCCCTGAATCTATAGTCAAGTAATTAAGCTGCAATATGGTTGCTATCATCATGGAGAAGCAGAGAGTGTGGTGTGGCAGGAGGAGCAGAGGGTGTGGTGTGGCAGCCTGTAGGGGCTTGCCTGCCTGGGGCGGGGAAGACCTTGAGGGGAGGCTGAGGCCAAGTGGTGGGGAAGGTCGGGAGGTGCTCAGGTAGAGTCCTCCTGGATTCTGCAGCAGAGAGGGGCTGTTAGGGGCTGTGTTCATGCAGGGGCCAGCCACGGTGCTTCCCTGCACAGGCGCTGTTCTCTCATGGGAAGACCCCTTGCCCACTTGCTCCCCACTGAGCCCATGCTTCCTCAGGGCCCTGCCCTGTCCCATCTCCTTCCCTGGGCCCTTGGCTCCTCCCACAGCACCACATCGTGCGTTTACAGCCACTTGTGCGTTTCTCTGTTAGTATCATCTGTTAGCTTTTGCTCTTCAGGAAGAGTCATTTTCATGATATTTGCAACAAGACCTGAAATATTCCATAAACACTTACTTAAAATAACTCTTATTATTTGAAAAAATTAGTACTTAAGTATTAATAGCATGAACTCTTGGTAGAAAATATAGATAAGTAGATAAGAGGTGATAAAATCTGCCCACAACTCAGCTATTAAGAGATAGATACATTGACATTCTGAGGTAATAAATGAACTTCTGGGCTTCTGTCTTTCACCTAATTATTACTATAACATATCAATATATGTGTGTACATATGCACATATATTGACATAAATTTACAGACTATAAATTCTGTTTTGTAAATGTTGCTTAATAATATATTATTAGCATCTTTCTATGTTAAAAACTATTTTTCTACAAAATTGCAGAGTTTATTTTGATGATAAACATGCCTATGGAAAATTTTCAGGAGATTCAGAAATTTTAAGAAGAGAATTAAGAGCATTATTTGAGCATTCAGATGTAATTTTTAATACCCAGTGTTTATTTCTTCCATGACTACATCGTAATTTCTCCCAACAATTCCCTATTGCTGCATATCAAAGTTGTGTGTATTTTTTCTATGAAAATGAACACAGAGATAAGCAGTCTTGTGGCTCAATCTTTGCATACATCCTAAATTACCTCCTGAAAACAGATTCTTCGATGTGAAATTGCAGCGTCAAAGGGTAGGTCT
This sequence comes from Macaca fascicularis, assembly GCF_037993035.2. Lineage (NCBI taxonomy): Eukaryota > Metazoa > Chordata > Mammalia > Primates > Cercopithecidae > Macaca > Macaca fascicularis. Next base: position 197,785,549 of record NC_088377.1, on the reverse strand, counting down.
AACCAAAATGCTTATTTGGAAAAAGTTTAAATTTCATTTTCTTTTTTTGAGACAGAGTCACGCTCTGTCTACCAGGTTAGAGTTAGAGTGCAGTGGTGTGATCTCAGCTTACTGTAACCTCTGCCTCCCGGGTTCAAGCAGTTCTCCTGCCTCAGCCTCCCAAGTAGCTGAGATTACAGGCATACGCCACCACGTCTGGCTAAGTTTTGTATTTTTAGCAGAGACGGGGTTTTGCCACGTTGGCCAGGCTGGTCTCGAACTCCTGGCCTCAAGTGATCCACCTGCCTCTGCCTCCCAAAGTGCTGAGATGACAGGCGTGAGCCACCACATCTGGCGGGAAAAAAGTTTAAATTTCCTGTTTCCAATTTTCCATCAGGATGTTTTGACCCGTCTGCACTTCCATCAGGATTTCATGAGCATGTGTATACTCTAGACCACCTGGTTTTTCTTTTAAAAATAGGTATTATTAATTTTCTCTGATTACAAAATCAATGCATATTTGTAAAAGCACCCGTTCACCTCCCCGCTCAGCATCTCAGGGTTCAAGGCACAAAGACACCCAACTCAGTGAAGCAGGGTGCGGGGGAGAAGGGGTGGGAGCAGTGTCCTCTGCGGAGTGTGGGTCTGCACACAGCTAGGGCTGGAAGGGCAGGTGGCTGGCCGATGGCGTGAGCCTCACTTTTAGGCTTTCTGAATGAGTTTTCTGGATAAAGGAACACTTTGATTTCATCAATCTTTTTCTTCCTATAAGCACAGTAGAGACCCTGAGTTTAAAATGCCAGTTGAAATGAATCAGATGCTTACAGCGTCTCTGTATTGTAGCCTCTGTATTCTATCGATGATGTTGTTTGGGCTTTCCCTCCAGCCCATCAAAATGTGGCACAGATGGATATGCAGCCGTAGGAGAATGTCTGCCAGGTCCGCGACACCAGCTCCGTGCAGCAGATAGCAGGGTCTTCATTTTATCCGCATGCAAAACACTCGGCTCATGAAGTTGTCTCAGGCACATAGCTGATAATTATCAAAGCTGGGGTTTGAATCCCACCTGGGGCTGAAACAACTGCCCGCGTGTGCGGGTTGGGAGCCAGTGAACTCGACCCTGCCTCAATAGGGGAAGGTTGTTGCAGCATAGTTTAGCGATGGAAAATTACCAGCGTGAGGCACAGTTTTCACATACCTTAGTCAGTTAAAAGAAAATGTAAAAGAGTTATCAGACAATCAGACCTATATATTTTGGATGGATTGGTAATATAAGATATTTGGATCCTTTGCAGTGGGAAAACCCGCTTGAAGAAAAGAAATGGCCAGATCATGACCTGGTTACCAGACTGGAACTGAGTGCCCTGTGGAACTGAGGCCTCTTTTCCTTTTGCACTTCTGTGGGATAGGAAGGGGATGTTTTGAGTTGGCTCGGCCTGTGTCGCCTTCCTTGTTTGATTGACATGGGCGGGCCATCGTGTTATGTGTCCTTCCTCCGTTTGCTTCCTGTCTTTCAGTGATTCTCAAGTTTGGCTGCATGTGAGCATCATTTGGAATTTTTCTTTGAATTTCAAAGCCTAGGTTTCACCCCAGTGCAATTAAATCAGACTCCCTATTGTGGGCCTCTGGCAGTAGCCTTTTAAGAAGCCACAGACAAGATTGGGTGATTCCAGTCCACAGCCAAGATTGTGGAACCACTGGTCTACGTCGATCCCTACCTTACTGTTGCTATGTGTTCCGGCAAAGTTGGGTGTAGTGTGAATTTTAGGGAAAGAATTTCTTACACTTTGTTGTGATTAAACTCAGAACAAATAACTGAAAAAAGTATCACCCACTAAACCGAGTTGACCGTCTTTGGTAAATGAAGGAGTTAAAGTTGGTGACATTCTAAACATTTTTGCTGCACTTTGAAAATGTGGGTGTCTATCCTGTATCCTGGGTTCTATTTGTTGTCCTCTATCTCTTCTTTCTCTTCAACCACAGAGTCATCTCCTAGATAAGTATCTCCTGACACTCACTCGCAGCCCTCTCTGGCTTCTCTCTCCTTTTATCTATGGTTTGCACAGAATAAAGTCAAATATCCTACTTTCTTGGCTGGTACTGTCTTACTCTTAGGCATGATATTTTATAGGCTGAAAACGTGTAAATTCTGGATCTAAGTTTCAATGTCTTTATTTCCAATCCATTGATGATCGATTTTTGAGGTCTCTTCACCAGCACTCCAGCCTATGTGGATGGGAGGAGAGGTCTGGGTGCTGGGACTGTTGGGGTCTTGCAGGGACCATCTGTCAGCGTCTCCACATGACGACTGAGGATACGGAGGCCTAGAGAGATCAAGGAACTTGTCCAAGTTCATAAATCAACCAATTTTGTTACCTGAGAGTGGGTGTAAAGTATTGATGACAGAAGCGTTTGAAATTGAACTGAAATGAGGTTTCTGGATTACCCGTGGACTTCAATTACCTGATCCATCTCTTTCTTGCTGTGGGACAGGTATTCTGTGATTTTATGTAATGAAGGTTCTTTTTGAAATGGGCTCGACCCAGAGGAAAATGGCAAAATGAGTAGCATGCTAATGGATTTTGCGGGTTTGTTTTGTAGATGAAACTCTAATTTTGGGTTTTGGGATAACTATATCAACATGCCATTCTATCTCATCATTATCGCTCCTTGTTTAGAAAAGAAAGTTGATAAATTGGAAATTTTAGGCTTGAAAGAAGCAGCTTGAATGAGACAGAATACTGATTTAGAAGTAACTTACATAGCCTGAGGAAAAAAAATCAGTAATGTAGAAATAAATTAAGAAATGAGGGCCGGGAACGGTGGCTCACGCCCATAGTCCCAGCACTTTGGGAGGCCAAGGCAGGCAGATCACCTGAGGTAGGGAGTTCGAGACTAGCCTGGCCAACGTGGTGAAACACCATCTCTATTAAAAATACAAAAATTAGCTGGGCATGGTGGCACATACTGTAATCTCAGCTACTCGGGAGGCTGAGGCAGGAGAATTGCTTGAACCTTGGAGGTCGAGGTTGCAGTGAGCAGCGATCACACCACTGCACTCCAGCCTGGGTGACAGAGCAAGACTCCATCTCACAAAAAGAAAAAAAGCAAACCCCAAAAAACCAAGATGACATCAACATAAATTAAGAAATGATTATTTGTGTTATTACAGTAACTCCTGAATTACTGAACGGCAATCTCTCCATGCTTCTGAAGCTGGGATACCTGGTACACTGGGGCATTTGAGAAGCTGAGAGAGGACGATCGCTAACATTTGCTGGTGCTTGCTGCTCCCAGGCTATTCCTATCTCAGCTGCCTCCCGCACCTTGTGTCTTTCCAGGCTTCTGGGATTCTGGATGTTTCTGAACACAGTAAACCGTCTCCTGCCTTGGGGTCTTGGCACGTATGCCTCCTGGCCATATGTCTTGCTCTCTGCATGGTCTCCCCTCATTCCCTGTGGATCTCCCCTCTCCCTTCTCGGTGTGTCTCTCCCCACCCTATCGGGATCTATGTCATACCCCCTTCTCCCTCCCCTGCTGTCTCTCCTGTCAGAGAACAGCATCACCTAACCCTTGAAACCCAGGCCTCAGCATGGTACTTCCCATAGCGAGTGGGTTACCATACCCTCTTCGTGCGACCCCTAAGCACCTCTCCAATCTGCTCACCTCTGGCCTACACCTGAGTCTCTGCTCTCGGCATCTGTCACCTATGCTGGACAATTTTCTCCCAGCTGTTTTGCCTGCCCCTACTCTTCTAGAAATATGTGGATAATGGTGAGATTTAGCTGTTACTGCATAGAGCCGCTATCCATCCATTTGCAGCTGCACAACATTCCTTCGTGTGACTCTGCCACAATTTGTCCATTCCCCAGCTGAGAACACGGGAGTTGTTTCTTTGACTATTGCGGACTCTCCTGCTATTCACACACTGAATGCTTCTTCAGGCGCAGGTGTGAGGCTTTCTCTGGGATATGTACCCTGAGGTGGGATTGTTGTGTCTAGGCAAACCCTCACCTTCACAACATGATAACAAGTTGCTTTCCAAAGAGGTTTGCAAGTTCCTTTCTCTGATCCACTGGGCCACATGCTCTCTAAACTCTGGTATTGTCAGAACTCTTAACTTTGCTTGTAGAGTAGACGTAGAGTGGGTCTCACTGTGCTCCGTTTGCATTCAGCTGATGACCAGTGAGACTAATGTCTTTTCCCGTGTGGACTGGATTTTCTCTATGGCCAGTTCTATCTTTGGAGTTGATACTGGCTTTGTTTCTTCCTTTCCAAGCCTCTGACTTCAACACATTCCAGCTTCCTTATAGCGCTACCTCTGACGTCCAGGGCGGTGCTGACAGCAGCCACTGGGCCCATCTGACCTGGACCTGATTTGGAGGGAATGTTCCTTCCAGGGTTTTCTCATGAAGAATGATGTTCATGGGAAGTGCTTCGTACACACTCTGCCAGACTGAAGACGTGTCCTTCTATTCCTAGCTTGGATGACGTTTGATGAGATCAAATGTGTTTTCTCCAATCGAGATAACCAGGTAATCCCTCCATCTTCCTTCCTTCCTTCCTTCCTTCCTTCCTTCCTTCCTTCCTTCCTTCCTTCCTTCCTTCCTTCCTTCTTTCCTTCCTTCCTTCCTTCCTTCCTTCCTTCCTTTCTTTCTTTCTTTTCCTTCCTTCCTTCCTTCCTTCCTCTTTCTTTCCTTCTTTTCTTTTCTTTTCTTTTTTCTTTCTATTTTGAGACAGAGTCTCACTCTGTCACCCAGGCTGGAGAGCAGTGGCAGGATCCAGCTCACAGCAACCTCCGCCTCCCAGGCTCAACCGATTCTCCCACCTCAGCCTCCCAAGTAGCTGGGATTACAGGCACCTGCTACCATGCCAGGATAATTTTTGTACTTTTAGTAGAGACAGGGTTTCATCATGTTGTCCAGGCTGGTCTTGAACTCCTGACCTTAGGTGATCCACCCGCTTTGGCCTCCCACAGTGCTGGGATTACAGGCATGAGCCATCATGCCTGGTCTACTCTTCTTTAATCTTTTGATATGGTGAATGAAGTTCATGAATTTTCAAATATTAAAACACTCTTGAATTTCTACAATAAATCCAACATGGCCATGGCAAGAGGTATTTTCTTATTCACTGTTGGGGTTGATTTACTAATATTTTGTTTAGGATTTTGGCATGTATATTCATGAATAAGGTTAGTCTTGCCTCAATTCAACAGGAAGTTTGCACTACCCTCATGGAATAAGGTGGAGATAGTCCTCTTTTTATTCCCTAGAAGAATAAGATTGCATGAGATTGCAATGACCTGGTTCCTGAGAATTTGTTAGGACTCACTTGTAAAAACTGTCTTGCTTTGTGTTTTCCTTCTAGGAAAACCCTTAACTATGGCTTTGGTTTCTTTAATAGTAAACAGATTCTTTAGGAATTCTATTTATTTTCCAGTTCTTCTAAGTTATGCTATTAAAAATTTATCTTTGTCCACGTGTTCCCATTTTTGGCATTAAATCATTTTAAGAGTTATACCTGGCATCCTGTCTCTTTATTCACGACTAACATTCCTTAGTTGTATCTTCTGTCTTTTTCTGTATCCGTTTCTCCAGAAGTTTTCCTATTAACTCTTTCCAGAGAACCTGTTGATGGTCTTCAGATTCCTGGAGGCATTTCGGGAGGGAGTAAGTTTGTGAGAGGAGTGAATTCACCTGAGCTGCAGCTCACTGCTGAGGATAGACTCTCCAGGGGTCTTGACACCTTGCAGGTGTCAAGCCCATCAATGGGCTCTGATCCACTGGAGAAAGGGCAGCATCAACCACTGGCCAGGCTGCGGGACCAAAGCTGATTTACGATGGTGTCATTGGGTACGACCTCCCCTGCGCTTGGATCCCTCTTGCCTCCCCCAGCCCCTTGACCCCCAACAAGAAAGACATGGTGGTGGCTGATGGCATCAGGCGCCTAAGCTGCTGGCTGGAGGAGGAGCGTCGTGAACCATGGAGCTGCAGCAGGAGCTGGGTGGCCACAGAGGTCTTGGTGGGGCGGCAAAGGTCGATTTATTCAGGGCAGAGGTTTTGGTGTCTGGAGGGAACTGGGCATTTTAAATTGCTGACTTTGGATGGCATCTGTTGACCCCAAGTGGCTAAAGAACTTCTTATTTCCTGGGACTGATTAGAAAATGTATAGGTCTGGCCTGGGTTTTCATCCAGGGATAGAGGGTGTCCAGCGAACAGGCTTAAAAGGGACAGTAGGAAACAAGCCAAAGCTGTGTCGGGTTACATCCAGTGCACCTGCCTGTACCACACACAGTTCCTCAGACATCTCCACCTAATCACAGAATGACGGAGGCTCACGTTTCCTCTCATGGCTGCCAACGCTGTGGGGCAGCCAACTTACAGAATGTCTTCACTTCAAGATGGGATACAGCCTGAAAACACAAGCAGCAAGTGCAAAATGGGTGGAAGAGGTATGGCTAAGCCTTTTGAGGTTGGCACTGGGACAGCAGCGGCACCTCCTCCTGACACATCCCCGAAGGTGAAGGCTGGGCTTCCACGGAGCGTGTGGATGCCTAACGCGGTGTGTTTTCTTACTTTTTCACGAGTGAGGTTGAATTTACTATTCTCCCTGGCCCGCGCTGTTTCATTTCTGAGGGTGCTTTTGTGACAGTGTCTTATGGAGCAGTCTGTCAGCAAGGATGATGTGTTATCTTTCCAAAAGTTCGGATGCTTGGCATCTGTCTGCACCATTTAAACATCGGTAACTAATTAGCTGCACAGAACGCATTTTTATTTTAAAAGTCTGCTACCATTATTTCATTCCCTACTTTAGGAAATTTTGGAACTCCCAAATAAATACCAGTCAGATATTTTGAATGATACTGTCTCCAACAGGAAACTAGCCTGAGAGGCTCTTTACCCGATAAGAACATCTCTAAGTCACCCTGCAGATTCTGTTTCTGTGTCTCAGAATATCTTTTCCCCTAGGGATTCTGCAGTAGCTTGTGACACCCTTATTTGGAAGAAGCACTTGCTGGAAAGTGAACTGGGTAAGGTGCAACTCAAGTCTCCTTCACCCTTCTTAGAGCCTCATGTGTCCTGGAACAGAGTTTGTTGGCTGTTACTTGGGTTTGGGATTCCCTTGTGAGCAATTCTCTGTCTCTGGCAACTTTCAGAATTGTATCCCCTAGCCATCTAAACACACACACACACACGCACACTCTTACACACTCATCATTGTGACATTGAAAGAGATGAGTGTTTGGCCACATGCTTCAGTGGCGTAATCGGTGTTTAAGGTAACTATCCCCACCCCAGCCTCCCCCTTCTCTGTCTCTTCCTTCTTTCCTCCCTCTGTCTTCATCTCCTTCTCTCTCTCTTCCCTCTTCTTTCTTTTTCTTGTTTCACTAGCCCAGCCATTATGCCTCGACTTGCCCAAGAGAGCATCATTGAAAACACTGTCAGTAAGGGCTGCATGTTATTGCTTAATTTGGGGGATATTGCTCCATCTTTTGCTTTAAGGGAAGTGTTAACTGACGTTACAGTGCTAATGATACAGGTCTGCCTCTCCTAAAATAATTATAGATCAATAAATTACAGGGTGAATTATAGAACAATTATAAAATAATTTACTACAGTGTTCCTTCAAGGGTTGATATAATGGATTTAATTTATAAAGCTTTGCTTTTTCCTCTTTTCATAACTATTCAGTAAAGCAACAGTAGCAGTCATGATGGTGAGTATTATATTCCAGTGAATATCCAACGACACCACCAATCAGGAATTCCATGCTTTACTGTGGGGAACAAGCTATTCTCCAGAGCAGCTGCACCCCTCTGCATTCCTGCTGCACTGTGTGAGGACCCCCATTCTCCATGTCCTCACCGACACTTCTTTCCCAGTGTTTGATTATAGCATGCTAGTGGGTGTGAGGTGCTATCTCATTGTGGCTTTGATTTGCATTTTCCTAATGAGTAATGACATTGAGCATCTTTTTTGTGTGAATTCTACAAAATTGGAATGGAAAATAAATAAGAACGGTAGATGCAGCACTTTTTTTTCTCTCCCTCTCTTTAAATTGATTTCCCTCTGTCTCTCTGTCTACACACACACCCCCCTGAGATGGCAGACCTTTTGGCTAGAAGGGCTCTGTGGGGGTCGTTTAATCCACACCCTCGGCTCAGGAGACCCAATTCAACACACATTTGTGTGGGCCCAACAGTGACGCAGAAACAAGATAGGCTCAGTTCATGCCCTCAAGAACTGACAGCCTAGTGAGGAGAAAGGCCTCCAACCGAGTCACACAGATAAGGAAGGAGGTGAGTGTGCAGCACACAGGTCAGCCGTGGACCAGCCATAGACTGGTGCCTAGTGAGGAGAAAGGCCTCCAACCGAGTCACACAGATAAGGAAGGCGGTGAGTGTGCAGCGCACAGGTCAGCCGTGGACCGGCATGGGGTGCAGGCCTCTGTAGGAGCACATGGGCAGTCGCCTGGCCTGCCTGGCGGGTCAGAGAGGGCTACTCTTGGGGGTGACTCTCAGGCTCTGACACCTCTGAGAGAGCTGGGGCTGGGGGTGGAGGCAGCCTGGCGAAGGTGCCAAGGCCCACAGCGGGCAGGGAGGATGTGGTGGGTGCTGGAGGACACAAGGGTGAACTCGGCTGACAGCCCCGAGGCTGGTGTGTGAATTAGAAGGCAAGGGGAACCAGCAGCTGGGGAGGGTGGCTGGGATGAACGGACCTCAGGCAGCAGGAACGTCTGGCCCAGGAGGCCTGCCTCTGGGTGGGCAGCACCCAGGGCTGCCTCACCTCCTGAAGTCACCGCCTCCAGGGTCAGCAGAGGCAGAGCTACCAAGCCCTGGTCCAGGGCCCTGACCTGGGGGGTCCTGGGTGAGCCACTGAACTCCCTGTGCTTCAGTTTCTTTACTGGGACATGAAGAAGGTAGTTGAGGACCGTTATAGCCTTCCCACCCTGCCATTTGGAGAATCTCTGAGGCCGTCGTCCGAAGCGTCACTATCAAACACAACTTTGTCACCTCCTTTATCCTCACTTCCATCTCAGTCCTCCTGGCTCGTCCCTCACAGAAAAGAATTTGCTCAAGAATTCAGGCTTGGACAACATGGGATCCAAAGATGGATTTCCAGGTCGACTCGTAACTATGATGAAAAAGCAGCTCAGCACCCGCTCAGCCTTTGGATTTGTGGGGGTTTCTTTTTCCTGTTTTTAGTGGACAGATAGCCATATGTATTTACCATGCACAGCTGATGTCCTGAAGTTACATACATTATGAAAGAGTGAAATCTCGCTAATTGACAAATGTATCCAAAGGTAGTTATCCAAAGGTAAGTGAGTTAACCTCACTTAGTTATTATTTTTGTGGTGAGAACAATTCTCACTCTCACCATTTTTTGAGAATGTGTCATCACTACCTATGGTCACCGTGCTGCACAACACACCTCTGGGGCTTGTTCCTCCTGTCTGACTGTAATATGTATCCTTTGACTAACGTCTTCCCATCCTCCCCTCCCCGAACCAAGCCGTCAGCTGGTTAGATTCTACCTGTGAATGAGGCCACGTGGTATTTGTCTTTCTGCATGGGGCTTATTTCACTTAACATAATGCCCTCCGAGTTTATCTAGATTGTCATAAATGATGAGATTTCATTCTTTTCATGGCTAAATAGTATTCCACTGTGTATCTATACCACATATTCCTTATTCATTCATCTGTTGATGGACACTTATGGTGATTCCAAATCTTGGTTGTCATGAACAGTGCTGCCTGTGCACGGGAGTGCAGATGTCTGCTCAGCACACTCATTTCATTTCCTTTGGATCCATACTCAGCAGTAGGGTTGTTGGATCATATGGTGGTTCTATTTTTAATATTTTGAGGAAACACCATACTGTTTTCCACAATGGCTCTACCAATGAACACTCCCAACAACAGTGTACGAGGATTCCCTATTCTCTACATCCTTGCCAACACTTGTCTTTCTTCTTTTTGATAGTAGCCTTCCTAACAGGTGCAAGGTGATAGCTCACTGTGGCTTTGATTCGCATTTCCCCGATGAGTAGCAATGTTGAGCATTTTTTCATAGACCTCTTGGCCATCTGCGTGTCTTCAGACATCTTTTGTCCATTTTTAAAAATTGGGTTGTTTTCTTACTATTAGGTTGTTTGAATTCCTTATATATTTTGGGGATTAACCCTTTATCAGATGCACAGTTTTGCAATTATTTCCTTCCATTCTTTAGGTTGTCTCTTCACTCTGTCGATTGTTCCTTTTGCTGTACAGAAGTTTGACACATTCAAACATTTTAGTTTGATGCATTCCAATTTGTCTATGTTCGCTTTTGTTACATGTGCTTTGAGGTCATATCCAAGAAATCACTGCACACGCCCATGCCATGGAGTTTTCCCCCGCGTTTCTTCTAGGAGTTTCATAGTTTTGGGTCTTACATTTAAATCTTTAATCTATTTTAAGTAGTTTTTTCACATGGTGGGAGACAAGGATCTAGTTTTATTCTTCTGCATGTGGCTATCCAGTTTTCTGAATATCATTTTTTGAAGAGACTGTCCTCTCTCCATTGGGTGTTCTTGGCATGTTTGTTAAATATCATCTGGCTATAAATGCACAGATTTATTTCTAGGCTTTCTATTCTGTTCTATTTGTCTGTGTGTCTGTTTTTATGCTGGCACCACGCTCTTTTGATTACTACAGCGGTGTAGTATATTTTGAAGTCAGGTAATGTGATGCCTTCAGCTTTGCTCTTTTTGCTCAGGATAACTTTGGCTGTTCTTTTGTGGGTCCATAAAAATTATATATATATATTTTTCTATTTCTGTGAAGAATGTCATTGATATTTTTGATGGGGATTATATTGAATCTGTACATCACTTTGGGTTATACGGACATTTTAACAATATTTATTCTTCCAATTCATGAACATGAATATATTTTCATTTATTTCCTTTTTAGTGTCTTTCATCAATGTTTTACAGTTTTCAGTGTAGAGATCTTACACCTCCTTGGTTAAATTTGTCTCTATTTTATTTTTTGTAGCTATTAAAAAATGGTGTTGTTTTCTTGATTTCTTCTTCAAGTATTTCCCCATTAGTATATAAAAAGGGTCCTGATGTTTGTATGTAGATTTTATATCCTGCAACTTTACTGAATTCATTTATTAGTTCTAAGAGTTTTTTGATGGAGTCTTTAGGGTTTTCCATAGTTATGATCACGTTGTCTGCAAACAACAATAATTTAACTTCTTTCCTTACAATTTGAATGTCTTTTCTTTCTTTCTCTTGCTTAATTGCTTTGGCTAGGATTTCCAGTGCTACATTGAGTAGAAGTGGTGAGCGTGGACATCCTTGTCTTATTTCTGATCTTAGAGGAAAAGCTTTGAGCTTTCCCCTGCTGAAGTTTCTTGAGAAGGAGAGTGACATACGTTTCACAAAGGAAAGCAAACCCTTGTGGTCACAGACAGGGATTCTGGGCTGGAAGCCCTGTGTGCTTCCCCACGATATTCTTGGGACCTGAGAGAGGCTGCCTGATCATGAACCTGCTGCTGGACGAAGCTTTAAAAATTATACAGAAAAATGGATGATGCCCCCCTAAAGTTAAAAATGAGGTGGCCTTAGAGGTGGTTGAAGACAGCAAAGCCTCTCAGTATAATTTTCTGAAACCTTTTTGTAATAGCCCTGCTAAACCTTCCTGTTGTCTGTGCATTTCCCCATGCAGGGACGTGCTGTGGGCAGGGGTTGGAGATAGAAGTGGGTTGACTTTGGCCCCATAACTCACTCCCTGGGGAAGTTGTAAGTGGGTTGCTTTGCAGAGAGAAAAACCTGGTGTGGATTTTTGGTGTTCTCAAAGCCATGTTGGATTCAAACTCATTAGCCACTTTTCCCACCTCCTCTAGAGGAATCTGGCACCATGAGGGGTGGACACAGAGTGGTTTCTTTTGGAGAAGGAAGGTGGGATTTGGGATTCTTCTCTGCCTGAGTAGGGTATTGATGGGTCCCTGAGGACACAAAGCATGAGTGTCGCCCATGTGGACCCTATAAGTTGGGGGGATGCCAGTGTGCCCACTTGCCGTCTTCAGGTCCTAGGCCGCGTCCCTTCTCTTCCTGTTCTTCTTTCTTCCCTTCGCATGCTCTCTCGGTCTCTGTCTCTTCTCGTTGTTTTCTTCCCTTCTCTCTCATCTGCTTGTGCGTTCGTGCATTCATTCCATCAGTGTTTACTGAGCGCCTTGTACCAGGCAAGCATGAGAACTCTGCCCTCAAGAGCCTGCAGCCCAGGACTCAGGACACATCAATGAGGTTGATCAGGCACAAAATAAGATCAAAATGGAGGAAGGAGCTGCCTGAGCATGGCAGCGGCGGGGGCGGGGGGGGGGGGGGGTGCTGACCCTGCTTAGGGACTTGGGGACGCTCCTGGGAGGAGCTGGCTTTGGGCTGAGTCATCCAGATAAGTAGGAATCTGCTGAGTGGACAGGCATTCCAGAAAGGCACATTGCACGTGGGAAGCAAGGGAAATGGGTCAGGCCACGTCCTGAAGGAATGAGGTTATTCCTGGGGCAGTAAGCAGCTTTAAGGGTGTCAAGAGACAGAGCTCAGTGTGGCAGGAGCATGGGGAGTGGTGGCGATGAGCCTGCGGGCCGTCCATCCTGCAGACCTGGGGCTGCAGTCTATGGTTGGTTTATAGCTCAAAGGCGATGCCAGACCTGCTGTGCAGACTAACAGAAACTGCCAGTGACCAGCTGCCTTGGGGATATTGCTTCTGACATTCCTTGTATGGGTTTCTTTTAACCCTCAAGGCCACCCTGCACAGGGTGCATGATTAGCTCCATTATAGGAACAAGAAAGCTGGGGGTCAGAGAGGTGGAGTCAGTCATTTGAGGTTAGCACCTGGTCAGTGGGTGACGTGAGGCTGAGACCCCTGGCATGCTTCCTCCCTCAGACCAGTGCCCCCCTCTGTGTGTGGTGAGCCGCAGGGATTGTGTGTGGACAGTGGTAGTAGTGTGTGGTGTGTGGCTGCGTGGCTGTGGCTGGAGGCTGGAGGTTGTGGCTGTGCCTGAAGTGTTGATTAGCATTGCTTGTCCTCAGCCTTCTCTGTTAAACACGCACAAGCCTGCTGTCTGTCACTGATTGCCGTCTCCGTGAGCCTGTGCTGAGGTGTAGGTTCACATGGCAGCGCAGACGTGGGTTGCGGAGCAGGCAGAACTGGGTGGGATTCCAGCTCTGTTATGTTCCCGCTCAGTGGCTTTACCTTTTTTGCTCAGTTTCCTCATCTTTAAAGTGAAGGAAATAATAGGGTCTACCTAAAGAGTTTTTAGATAAACCACTTAAAACATAGCAATTAGGTAACAACTGCCAATAAGTATTAGTTATCATCATTGGACACTGTAAAACGTTTAGTTTGCAAACGTATAAAATAGCTCCTAAATTGAATGATCTCATGGTCTAGCTGGGAAAATCATGTGTAATTCAAAAATAAAAATAAAAATATCAACTCTGTACAGAAATTCCCAAATGAATGTGTAGAGTCTATTACCCACATTGAGGAAAATGGAGAGATCATGACTTGGAGCCCCTGCAGAAAGTGTTTAGGGAAACAATGGGACTTGAACGGGAGCCTGGAGGCATTAGGTAATGAGACAGGAAGGGAGAGAATATTCTAGAAAGGAAGAATACCAGGTAAGAAGGTCTATGATGTATTTGGAAGCCACCTCCTATGACAGTCGGGCTGAAATACTAGGTTTGTGTGGAAGAATATGGGTGAATCATGCAGAAAACTGATGAAACAGGATGGCGGGTCAGCATCATCCCAGGAGCCAACTACTGCTTGGAGAAGAGTTAACTCGGTGGCTGTTTGTACGATGAACTGAAGTCAAGAAGAAATTAGAAGCAAGGATGAAACAAGCGAAGTAAACCCTTCTATGTTTAACCACAACTTAGTAAACGCAGTGACTCATCTCCATTCATGGGTGTCAGCATGGTTCTGAGCGTGCAGATGAATGTATCCAACCAGGGCTGAGGAAGCCCGGGTGACCCTGAGCTTCGGCCTTTTCGTTCTGTTCCTTTGCAGGCAGAAACAACTAGGAAATGAGGCCCATATTTTGGGAAGTAAAATTATTCTACTCTGAGATATTTGCAGTTTTATTTCCCTAATTATTTTGGATAATCAACATTTTCAATTTTTTTTTCCAATTTTCAAATCAACTTTAGATTTAGGCCCTTAAATATATCTTTTAGGAAGCAGCATCTTGTTGCCTTAGGAATGGTGTTTGAAAAAGTTCTTACTTGTGCTGTACATTTCAATGACAAAGAAAGTTCACTGCCATCCCCCTGTGGAAAATGCTTTTATCATTTAAAAAACATAGGCACATAGAAAGAGTTAGTAGAAGTCACTATGTTGTAAGAGCCCAGGGTTGGTATCAGCAGAACTTAACGTATTCCCTCTCAAAATAAGATCATCGTTGGAAAAACTATAAATAATTTTCAAGTTTATTTTCAGACTGCGTTTGTTGTTAGTAGCACTTTAGGATTTACTGTGATGAAAGACAATGGTTGTGTTTTTAAAAAGCGTTCCCCACTTGGACTAACAAAGAGACTCAGCACTGCAGCCTCGATGGCACGTTCTTCCTCCACACAGGCACCAGATGGCGCCAAGCCGCAGGTCCTTCGCCTGGATCAGTTCATTATTTTAAAAATGAATTTGGGAATTATGGCTGCTGGCATTCTGGGCTCACTAAAATTTGTGTAATGTTTCCAGCTGTGGACAGAAGGGTCAAAGGCTATATTTAATAGGTTTTTCGGAATTTATTCTCATCAGTGGTTGGAGTTGGAAGGCCATCTTCCTTCTCAATTCTTGACTTTGGAGGGAGGTGAGGGAAACAGCTTTCTGCTCAGGCTGTCCTGGGCAAAATCTGGACGTCTGCACCACCTGCCTTACAGTTTTTCTGTTGTGCTTCCCTTTAATTTGTAGAAAAGTGATTTAGTAGGAGTAACTTACACTAAAGCGTTAGTGACTTACTTCACTAGAGGAATAGTCACAAAAAATAATGTCAGATGCAGAGGGTTAGGTTCCTAGAGGATTTTTAATTCTCAGTGACAAGGCATTTCAGAAACTATGTTTAAGATTTACGTTTACTTTTTTACCTCTAACCTTACCAGTATTATTTTTATGTGAACAGATAATAAAAGCATATGACATTTTTGTATGATGAGTATTTCTTATCAAGGCAAATTTGGTTTTGGTTGTTTTCACAAGAGTAGTAAAATTAAGATTAGCCATGCTGAGCTCACGATGAACAACAACAACAACAGTTTTTGGAGGTTTGATTTGAACTCTGAGAGGAACAGCATAAGAAATGGAACAGGAAAAGACCTCCGATATCCAGGAATGTTGTAATTGACATATTTGAATCTGAAAACGCTGTTTATCCTTGCGGCTAATGCAGGGTAATATACACTGCCAATGCTTCAAACAAACGGGGTAAATGCCACTGCTGAAATTACAGCTTCTGCTCACATTCTTTCAGCTTATCCTTTATTTTTGTAAAAATATTCCTCTTGCCGAACATATATTTTGAGATTAAGAAGTGTCTTTTCTTTCTCAGAGAAAAATATTTCTCAGCCCTCCGTTCTCAAGACAGACGAGTGCTTTAGAAAGAAGACTCCACAGCAGCAAGGAGGAAGGAATGACAGGCAAAGCACTTAGGACCAGGGGATGGCTTCATTCCCTCAATCACTCATCCAAAGATGTTTAATGAGCACCTACTGTGTGTCAGGCATTGTGCCGGGCAATGGGGATGTCGTGGTCGGTAGTAAGTGAGGAGAGGTGAGTTCATTTGTGAGAGGCTTTGACCAGTGGAATCAGAGGAAGGGAGGGCCCAGGGTGGGCCAGGTTCAAAGACATTTTGGAAGTAGAATCTGCAGAACATGATGATCCTTTGGAAACAGGGCAGGGATGTGAATGAGCACGTAATGTCTCCATGGGTTTGTCTTTCCGAAGGTTTAAAATCCTCAAGAATAAGGAACATAGGCATGTGTGGTAATGGTCTCCACGATGGGGAGTATTATGTCAGTGCACCTGCATGTTAACTCTGCTCATGTAGAGGCCATGTCTTCACCACCACAAAGCCTCAAGTCTCTCCTACCCCCTCCCTATTGAGGTGGAATAAAGGTCCATGTGTCTTCTAGTATGGGAACAGAACTAAGTCCTTTGTTCTATTATTTGGCCGTTATTGCCTCAATCATTCGATGAGTATTGATGAAGTGTGTTCTAAGTTTGTACCGGGCTAGGTCTTCTACTACAATCCCCACACTTACAAACCTTGCCAAGCAGTGCCACCTGCAAGCTTTCTGACCTTGGGCGACCTCATCCCTTCACTTCCACTGGTAAAGATGAGCTATGGAAAGAATGTGGAGTACTCCTCAGCACATAGTAGGAATTTAGTGAATATCAGTTCTCTTCATTCACAAGCACTTAATAGGCCAGGTCCTGGAACAAAAGACAAATCAGATGGAAAGAGGCTCATACCACATCCAGGCCTGGCAGAGTGAGAGCAGCTCCTGGAACTGGAATCCCACGTCAGCTTTCAGCTTTTTTTCTGCTTTTTCCTTCTTCTCAGGCCTTTTAGGATGTGGGTCTTGTTTTAAAGCTTCTGAAGGAGTGAGCCAAGTGGCGTGTCCTTGCTCTATGGGCTGGGAAGCAATGAGTGATTGCTGAAGAGGCTTTTTTTCAGCAAAGGGCAGAGACAAAGGAGAGAAGAAAGGAAGGGCCCCGTGCTGCGAAGGAATTTTCTCACCTTCTGCTGCTGGTGCTTGCGTTGGTGTCTTCCTCAGCGTGCAGGGGAGGCCCAGAGAGGCACTGCTGCGGGTTCCAGATGTTCCTTGTATTCTCGCTGCCTGGCTCTGTCCTCAACAACTTAGTTCTGGTGTTAGCAGTGAGTCTCAAAGGAACATCTTGCTGAACTGTTCTCCATCTCAACTACATGATC
Organism: Macaca fascicularis; assembly: GCF_037993035.2. Classification (NCBI taxonomy): domain Eukaryota; kingdom Metazoa; phylum Chordata; class Mammalia; order Primates; family Cercopithecidae; genus Macaca; species Macaca fascicularis. Next base: position 197,768,583 of record NC_088377.1, on the reverse strand, counting down.
CTGCAGCCCTCAGAATGAAGGATTTCGGTCTATGATTCCAGTGTCCTGGAGTCTTGCTTACTGTCAACTCCATGCGGAGAACCATAGAAAACAGGATAAAGATGGAGACTAGGCCAAGGCAATGAGTCCACAGTGAGTGTGGCAAGTTAGGATGTTCCCACACTGCTATAAAGAAATACATGAAATTAGGTAATTTAGAAAGAAAAGAGGTTTAATTGGCTCATGGCTCTGCAGGCTGTACAGGAAGCACGGTGCTGGCATCTGCTGGGCTTTTGGGGAGGCCTCAGGAAACTTACAGTCATGGCAGAAGGTGAAGGAGAAGCAGGCAGGTCTTACCTGGCGGGAGCAGGAGCAGGAGAGCGGGAGCTGCCACACACTTTTAGACAACCAGATCTCATGAGAGCTCCCTCACTATCACGAGAACAGCACCAGGGACGGTGCTAAACCACTCACGAGAAACCACACCTGTGATCCAGTCACCTCCCACCAGGCCCCACCTCCAACACCAGAGATGGCATTTCAATGTGAGGTTTGGTGGGGACAGACATCCAAACTATAGAAACTGGACAGGATGGCTGGAGCGGCAAGTTTTGGGAGATGAGGGAGGATGTCTGAGGGCCCTGGAGCCCGCTGGAGGGTAGCCATGATTGAGGGGAGCTGAGCAGGGCTCGTGGAGGCGGGGCTTCTGTTGACCCGGATGGAGCCACTGGGCGGGCCCCAGCCCCAGCCATCCCTGCTAGTCTGCTGAACTGTGGGCTGGGGAGTGGTTTTTCTGTTGGGCCACATTAGTGGTATTGAGTTCAAGGCTGAGAGCACAGAAAGAACCCTGAGAAGCCTTTTGTGGGGGCCCATCCCATCCAGGACCTGGGCATGAGAAGCTGTCATGTGCATGCCATGATGACCGTTACTGTCAGGACCGAGACATCCTTGCGGTGCCACCCTCCTGGCACAGCACACCTGCCAGTCATTGGGGCTTTGCCCTGGTGTCTTGTTGGGACCTACAGTTCAGGTAAAACATCATTACACAGAAACCACTGCAGAGAAATTTCATAGAGTGCAGTGCCCCTCCAGCTCAGTGAACAGTTGGTGTTAGATGATCCTTGGCTAAAATGCTTCGTCTTAATCAGAGAACACCTCGTTCTTAGAAGCTCTGTATAGCAGTTTACTTTGTAAGCTGGAAGGGCCTTTGAGCTGACCTATTGTTGCTGAGTTTTGTGATTTTTCTACTCTGCTATCCTGACTTTGCCTCTTGCCACTTTAAGAATTCCAACCATTCCAGCCAGGAAAACTCACTTCAGCTCCTCGGTTACCAACAGCAAAGACACACATAGAGCTGCCCTCAGATCCCAGAGAAGGAGAAACGTTTGCATGGTGCCCTCTTGTTCTCCTGGGTACAAAGTGTTTCATTTTAATTACTAATTTACCGTAGGAACCCAGGGATTCGTCTATTGCCTCTCTTTGTCTTGTAGATCAGGAATGTGGTTTTAACAGTTTATTTGTTACAACAAAATTCCACTGTAAGAGAACCCGTAGAATTTTTTTTGGTTTTATTTGTAGGGATTTAGACCATATAATGAGTCCCTTTATAAATGGGTTTAGATAACACAGAACTGGAGTAGCTTTTGTCTCCAGCAGACTGGAGGAATAATAAAATGTAGTCACTACTAAATTATGTCGTGGACTGAAGTAGATTTTTACCATTAATTGGATCTAGGCCCTCTGACCTTTTCGCAGGAAGCAAACTAAAGGTATAATAATTTTTACAAGGATGAGCTTTCTGCACTTCCGGTAATTTTTTTTTTAGAACACTGAAATAATTTCTGGACATTGAAAGAACTCTGACGTATCGTTCTCGAGATAAACAGAGCTTTGAATTTCAAGGTTGTCACATTTTTCTTTCTCTCTCTCCATACCCTCTGCCCCCACAAAGTTAAGATAATACAGGTAAATGAACTCAAAGATAACCCGCATTCAGGAACAAAAGTCTAATTGAATCACATTTATATTTTTACTGGAAAAGTTTTAAAATGATCTCATTCAGTCTCTTCCCAAGAACATCAAGATAAATAGAAGCAGATTACAACGTTTGGCAAATCTAAATGTATGTATTCAGTGGCATTTTCTTCTTCTGAGATTAAATACTTTTTATAAAACTCAGAAAACTCTGAAACTAAAATATTGAAAGGAGGCTAAAAAAATGGGAAACTCCGGAAGGGCTTTCCAGGTAATACAGGATGGAGAAGCAAGAGGAAGTTGTAGATGGGTGTTACTGTTGATTTCATATTTCAGTTTATTTTTGCTTTTTCCCTTCTGTGTATTTTGCCTGCTCTTCGCCCCACATGTTGGTGGGGCCACTATTGTTCTTACCAGCTCTGCTAAACCCTGTCCGTTGGTTCAAGATTTTTATCATTTTTAAAATGATGCTTACAAGTCAATTGATAGGACGGAACAAATACCGTGGGTGATTCACAGTCTGTCATTAACAGTGTGCTGAAAAGGAAGACTTTTCTGAGTTTAATAATAGGATGGCTGGGTCAAATGCTAGGTCCGTAAGAGCTGCTTAGTAAAATTTTTTTTTTTTTTTTTGAGATGGAGTTTTGCTCTTGTTGCCCAGGCTGGAGTGCAGTGGCACGATCCCGGCTCACTGCAACCTCCGCCTCCCAGGTTCAAGAAATTCTCCTGCCTCAGCCTCTGGAGTAGTTGGAATTACAGGTGTATGCCACCATTCCCGGGTAATTTTTGTATTTTTAGTGGAGACGGAGTTTCACCATATTGGCCAGGGTGGTTTCGAGCTCCTGATCTCAGGTGATCCACTTGCCTTGGCCTCCCAAAGTGCTGGGATTACAGGCGTGAGCCACCACGCATGGCCTGCTCAGTAAATTTTTAGTGATAGTTTAACATAGCTAAAGACTATACAAAGAACGGAAACTTTCCCAGTACCATAAGCTGCATCCTGCTCTCTGAAGGTGGAGAGGGTGTTGGAACTTCAGCTTGAACCACTTGACAGAACCAATCAGATCAATGTTCAGTTTTTTATAAATTTAAATAAGAAAACCAAATAATTTAACCTTTAGATATGAAATAATTGCCTTGGGATAATAGTATAGAATCTCTCATTTAAGGACTATTGTATGAAAGGTTAGAGCTAATCATTTTGTTTTAGAATTTAATATGCAAAAAGTATGTGTCTCTTGGGCATATACTTATATCCATGTATTTTATGAAATTATTTCCAAGACATGGATGCATCTTTTTTCTACGCCTTCTTTGTGCAGCTGTGGGAAGATAATTAGCAACATAGAGAAAGTATTTTGAAAGTAGAGACGTGACAAGCAATCACTCATACTTCTGCCGAACTGTCCCAGGCTGTTTGTAAGTGGGGTCAACAACATGTTGACGACGTGGTTGAATGCTTTATTTGAAGTAAAGATGTGTGATCTTTGAATGAAGTTATTAATGATGTGACAGAAATCTTGAAAACCCCTCATTTCAATGGGAAACGACAGTCAAAGCCTTGTACTAACAAGTCAGCTGCCAGGACGCAGCTTGGAGCACAAGATGCTGTGCCTGTGGAGGTTGGCTGCACCAATATGAAGCAGGAGAAGCATGAACGCTGCGAATCTCTGTCTTTCTGCCTAGAACCTCATCAGGGCAATGTAGTACATGGCTAATGGTTTTCCTAATTAAGTTAGAACTTTCTTTTTCTAGTTTTGTACTGAATCAGTATAGATATGATTGTGCTAGAGAAGGAACAAAAGATTTCATTTCATGCTAAGTCTTGTTCTCACCACTCCCATAGTACAGGGGACCTGATGGAGAAAGGGTAGGCGCGGAGGTGTGGGCCAGGCCGAGGGGACTAGGCAAAGCTGGGGGACCTAGCAGAGTCCCCAAAGGTGGAGGGTGGCACAAAGAGCAAATGACCATTTATTCCTGAAATTCCAGTATTCTTAAATAGTATTCTAGGCCCCACATCTCCCGTCAAGAAAAACATTTCAGGTGGACTGAAAATGAGGGAACCACTCCCTTAAAACAAAGAGAAAGTCTCCTCCCAGGAAGTGATGTGGAAGCTCCATCCACCAAGTCGTGGGTGGCAGCTGGACAGTGAACGGTGACTGACCCGTTAGTCCCGGGGTCACTGCAGGAGGAACGGATGCTCCTCCCTCTTCTCCTTCAGCTCTCTCGGCCACGGTGTCACTGACAGTGACTGTCCTTATGTTATTACATAATCAGATCATGCAGGTAATAGGAGCTCTGATCCTTTTAGAAATAATTTGAGGGGAATGTTTTTAGGAGAGGATTGGAACAAACGCTTCTTTCTAGTTTACTGCACAGAAACCATTTGCAGCTTAATGAACCCCGATCGATCGCGAACCATCACATCAGGGTAACCGTCCTCATTTTCTCTGTTTTCAGATTTATTTTGGTTACTCAGATATCTACCTCTGCTCCTCAGAGCTAGTGAACTGATACTGTATTTTTCATCAATTTAGAACAATGCATGAGAAAACAAAATACTGGCTTTTCCGCACCTGCCCACTTCTCTGATTCACATCCAGAAACAATTCACTTCTGAGCAAAAAGGCCCCGCTCCTCTGTCATTTTTTGCAGCACACTGTGCTCCCTGAAGCTGTAGGTATGTCCCCTGTTGTTGATGGGATAGCCCCATCTATGTTTATGCTGTTTAATTGTGTGAGTTCCCCTGTAATCTGTAAGAAGAGAGCCGCCTGTCCCGGGCCGTGAAACGCCTGAGACAGCCGATCGTTATGCTCCGGTTCAGACTGTTAACGCTGTAAAAACAACAATCTCGGTTTGAAGGGAGATCAGCGGAGCTTATTCTGATTAAAAGGAAGCAAAGTATTTTAAGTGGCTGGTGGGTGAGGGGAAGTCAGGTACAGCCGCGGTATCTGATAGGTGGGGTCTTAGCCGGTGTTGACAGCTGAGGTTTAGGAGAAAATGCTGGGAGTAAAGAATGCCATTCTCTTCCCAAACATCCAACTATTTGTTTGAATATTATCGGCATTTTCAAGAGGGGTTTTCAAACATGTGCAGAGCTTCAAATATGTAGTCCTTCAGTTCAGCTTTTTGAAGCCTTGGGAAATCCAGTGTAGCAACCACAGTTGGACATTTTATTACAAAAATAACCTGCAAGTAAAATGTAGAGTGAAGGCGTTTTTCCCACTAACTTTTACAACTATGTTTTAATGTTAAATTTGTTAAAGACTCTTTAGTACACACACATATACACACATATGTATTCACTAATGTGCTTGTAATCTAGAAATCGTGACCTTGTAATTTATCACAAACAGGGTAAATAGGTGCCATTTATAAAAGCCACTTTATGCTTAGCTAATTATGTTTTCCTCTGCTTGATACACACATCATATGGATTTTTTTTTTAACAACATTACCTGGACATAAAGGGAAACAATCTGCATACACAGATTTTGAGTTTTAGAAAAACCTAATATTTCAGAGAAAAGATTCCTGTCCTTTCATAATCAAGCTGGATGTAGGCCTCATTCACTCACTCACTCACTCAGCAGGTACAAGAGGTGGACACAGAGCACCTGCTGTGTGCCAGGCACTGTTTGGTGTTTGGGAAATGTTAAACATACAGAGATCAAATCTGAGCTTTAATAGAAATCACATTCTCATTTGAGGAGACAGATAGTAAATAAGTGAGTAAGTTCCATGTCCATTAAGTCAGCCAGCCATGAGTGCTGTGGAGACAGACCGAGGCAGGGCATGCTGGGTGGGGTGGGGGCCAGGGGTGGGGGCCGAGGGTGGCCTGGGCCTCGCTGGGCAGAGGCTGCAGGAGCGTGGGCATCCCCCGGCTCTGGGGAGATGTGCCTGCCGGGCGGCTGCAGGTGCTGTGGGGAGAGGCCCACGTGGCGGGGACAGAGGGAGCAGAATGTGCCCTTGGCCCAGGCCAATGGGCAGTGTCGTGAGCACAGAACCGTGGTGAGAAGGAGCCCTGAGGGTCGTGCCCAGCAGAGACGGGACTGATCTGAGCTTGAAAATCATGCTCTGGCTTCTCTCTCTCTTTTTTTATTGTTGTAAAATATGCACTATGTAAAATTTACCATTGTAATTGTGCAGCAGCATCAAGTACATTCATACTGTTGTGCAACCATCACCCCATTGTCTCTAGAACTTTCTCATCTTCCCAAACTGAAACTCTGTCCCCATCAAATTATTCACTCCCAATCCTCCTGCCAGCCCCTGGCACCCACCGTTCCACTTTCTGTGTCTGTGAATTTGATGACTCAGGGGACCACATACGAGTGGATCAGACAGTGTGTGTCATTTGGTGACTGACTTCCTTCACTGAGCATCGTGTCTTCAGGGTTCATACCCACTGTGGTGTGCGCCAGGATTTCCTTCCTTTCTAAGGCTGAAGAATATTCCCCTGTCTAGATGGACCACATCTGGTTTGTCCCTTCATCTGTTGATGGACACTTAAGTGGCATCTGCCTTTCGTCTGTTGACAATAACGTTGCCACAGACCTGTTTGAGTCCCGGCTTTCCCTTCCTTGGATGCACACCCAGAAGTGGAAATGCTGGGTCCTGTGGTGACTCCGTGTGACATTTTGAAGGATTGTCACACCCTTTTCCACAGTGTTGCACTGTTTTATATTCCTGCCAGCTGTGCATAAGGGGCTGGGTATCTCCACATCCTCACCGATGCTTGTTTTCTATGTTTTTGTTGTTGTTGTTGTTGTTTGTTTGTTTTTTTTTTTTGTGTGTGTGTGTGTGTTTTTATAAACTGGCTTCTCTTTGGGACAAGATTGTAGGGCCAAGGGCTAGAGCAGGAGGAGCCGTCCAGGTGGGAGCAGAGATGCTGAGTGGCAGTGGTGTCCTGGGATGGTGGGAGGTGGGGCACAGGCATTGCTGCTTGGTTAAACGTTGGGTTGAGAGAAAGGGAAACACCTGGGAGGGGCCCAGTGTTTTTGGCCTGAACAACAGACAGGAAGGTATTTCCTCTGCTGTGAGGGATGTGGAAAGAGCAGCTGGGGACAGGAGCACCAGAGGGCTTGAGGTGGATGTGTTACGTCTGAGATGCTCTTTGGCTGTGGATGTGGCGGGGATGGGTTGGGGCTGAGTGGCAGGTGGACAGGTGAGACTGGGCTCCGAAGGAAGTTTCCACTGCACATACAAATGCAGTCTACTGTGAATTGCCTTCATCTGGCTACAAGATGAGGAAAGGGGTCTGCTGTGACCTGTGTATCTCTGGTCACATCCTGACCCAGCTAACAGAATGACACACAGAAAGCACGTGATGGGATGCAGCGAGGGAAGGTGAGAACAGCCACTCAGCAGCAGCGTTAGAAAAGGCTCCTCCTTGGAAGGGCTGTGGCATTTGTCATCTTGTCCTCCTCTGTCCTCTGCACCTCTCGGTCTTTCCTCTGTCCTTTGAGCCTCCCTCCTTTCCCCCAATCTCCCCTCTTCCCCCAGGTGACACCTGAATCCTGAGGGCCAAGGTCTTCCTCTTGTAGGTCTCACAGAAACCTTTTCTTCTCAGATTGCAGTGATTTCCATTTCAAATCCCAAGCTGAAGCCAGGAGCCACCGATTCTTAATTATGGAAAGTCTTATGCAAACCTGACGAATGTTCATGTCTTCCCGTCAGGCCTGTGTTTATGGTCCGATCGCTCTCCGGGTGTCAGCCATGTGAGAACGAGAAGAACATGGTGCAGGCCACACGCGGCACCTACCCATGTGATTTCCTGGCTGGAGCTCTCCCTGGAGCTGGAGAAGTCCCCAGTCCCCCATGCGTCCCCCCAGTGTCTCCTTTCTGGGCCTCACTTCTGCTGTCTCCCTGCATGAGATGATGTCATGATCACCGATTCTTCCCACCTCTTCCCCCTGCTCCTGCCACCACTGAGGTTCTTCCCAGGTTTCCAGGGCACTCCAAGACCTGCCCCCTCTGTAAGATCCTTTCTCATCATCACAGCCTGGATTCTTTCCCACTTCTCTGAAATCTCAAAGCTTTTTTGTTTCAAGCCATCTGATCATGTTAATCATGTTGTTTTGTGGGAAGGTCTTGCTCTTCCACTCTGCCAGGCGGAGCTTCTGAGGATAGACGTCATGTCTGTGATCCATTTGGTCTCCTGCTGGTTTTCTGGCCCCGTGGTGGGCAGATCAGAACAGGCTCCACCAGTATTGCTGAAGGAGAGACAGAGCCTACCCTGTATACACCTTGTATATGAGGGTGTCTCACGGTTTCTTCCACATGAATTGATGGCTTCTTGTAGGGCATTACATGGTAAAAATAACAGAAGCAAGATTACCCCGAAAGATGGCCCATCGTTTTTGGTGACTGTGGTCATCTTTCTGCCAATAGTTCAGTCTGATGTCGGTACAGTGTCTGGATGTGAAAACAGAGAGCTCCTTGCGGGAGGCGTTAACCTGGCCCTGTGCTCACATGGAGATCTGGCCATGAACTAGAGCTAGGACGGGTCTGTGCACTTTGGAAGGCAGCAGAACTGGTCCCGTCCTACTCTTGAATTTTCACCAGGATCAAATGTTTGGGAACATGGGACGTTGGTGTGTTGGAGGAATGTGTGTCTTTGGTTGGCCCAAGCACTGGGGAGCTGTGTCTCAGAAGCCCGGCGCCTGCTCCAGATGTTTGGGGGAGACCGCATAGTAGAAGGGCAGGGAGCAGCACCTCTCAACACGGCACCGGGTGTGCATCTCCATCTCAGGCCACACAAGGCCACTGCAGTGCAGCACCCGGATCTCCCTTCAGGAAAAAGGATGAATTCCTCCAGCTTCCGGGAATGTTGCCAGCAGACAGCACTCACCGTGGGCATTCCCTGGGAACCGCTTCAGGTGAGTGGACAGACCTGCCAAAGTGCACGTCTCCTCAGAGAAACCCACATTCAGTGACGGAGAGAAGCAGGTGTGCAAAGGCCTGGTCTCTCGCCCCGCGAAGGAGAATGCCGACGGTTGTGGGGTCGGTGGAGGCCTCCCTGAAACTGCAGCTCTGCTCTCCTCCTCCCCGCAGGCTGAGATTCCGCAGGCCGTCCTGGCACGCTCCCGGTATGCCAGCCTCCTGTGCAGGGTTTTTCTCTTGTGGAACCCACGAGGACAGCCCCAAGGCATCTTGGCCGTTCACGCCCCAACAGCACCTTGCATTCGCCTTCATGAGTTCCATCAACACCACCTTGGCCTTCAAGCCTGCCCTCCCCCAGGAGTAAGCATGGGGTGCTCGGATGGAGTTCATCAGTAAATCACCCTGGATGCTGAAATTCATCTAAATTAAGTAACGTGCACACAAAACCAGGTCTCACTGGGGCCTTGCACATGTGCACATGTGTTGTGAGTCCTCTGGGTTCGAGATGATGCCAAACATGTTTAACACTCCCCTCGCGCACCCTACACTGCCGCATCTGACCGTCTCTTCCCGTGCCTGTCAGGGGCAGTGGGTGAGCTGGCAGCCCACTTTTTGTGTCCTGTGAACTCTGTGGCCCCTTGTTGTAGTATCCCTGTCTTGCGTGGCTCCATCTGCAGCATCTGATCATCTGTCTGTCGGGAGATGCTCTCAGGGCACCCTAACCGTGTGGTGGGTCCCATCGTGGTAGCTGGTGTCTTACCCCTTTCCATTGTTTTTATTCTCAAAGACCTAGCTCAGGGCTTTTGCCTTTCCTATTTGATCTGATGCCGTTTAATCAGCTAGAAGTCTTTTCCCTTTAAATTGATGAGCAGATTTCTTCATGGAGTTTTGTTACACTATGAGTTCCTTGCAGGCAGAGCCTGTGTTTTGTATACCCGAGCACGTCCCTGGGCATCTGACTTTCTGCTTAGTCCATAGCAGGCGCTCACACCTGCTTCCTGAAAGAGTAAGAGAATGCTGCCGAGGTCAGACTGCACCAAAACTCCCAGCCTGAGCGTGGCAGGTAGAAATGCCTTCTGTGGTTACCAAGGCAGGTTAATGTTCGGTAAGAATTCCTTTCAAACGCCTTCCAGTCTCCTGGAAATTCTATACACGAACAGTAACCTGCCAGGGATCGAATTGCAAGCCAAAAGTCGTCCTATGAGGGTGAATAGAGTTCTCAAAGTTTTATTTAGAACCTCCCTTTACAAAGCTATTTTTTTTTTTCCTAAGTGAGAAACAAAACCAGAATTCTAACTCCAAGTTAAACCTAAGCAAACAGTGGTGAACACAATGGATTATGGAGCTGTAACCGGAGCTGGGCCCAACCCTGAGCAAATGGTGCAGCCAGCGAAGTGTGTCTTTGATGCCCTCTCCCTTCTGTGGGCTCCACCTGCACCCTGATCCGGGCTCCCTCACAGGCATCTCCATGAACTTCAAAGCTGGAACTCCACCCACAGCCGAGCTGCACCCAGACAGAGATGCAGGCGGAACTTTCTAAGGAACCCAAATTAGCAGCTCATGGACGCAGCGTTAATTTGCTCTTGCTGCTGGCTGACTTTGAACTCAGTATCTCGGTTTTCTCTCTGTGTCACTGGCTTTGAACTTCAATGCTTCGGTGCCTGCGTTCTCTCTTTATAACTGACTGCGCCCCGGGACCTCAGAGGGCCCCATGAACCCAACCACCACCTGCCTGGACTGAGCCTGCCTCTGCTGCTCAAATCCTCACCTGCCTCAGCACCCCGAGACGGACACCTCGGACCCCGCGTGGGTTAGAGACACTTATTGGCAGTCCTCATGCACTTCTGTGACCTTGGAGGGCTCTTTTGGTTTAAGACTGAAGCCCAGGACTGAGCAAAAGGAGATGGGGCTGAGAAAATGGGGTCATCCTGTGTCTGTCCTGGGATTCCGGGCTTTTCTGTCCATTAATTCACCAAAGGAGGAAACTTAGCTCCCTGATCGTTCAAAACACATGTGCCTTTTCCCTTCAACTCCTCATTTTCTTTTCCTGACCAACCTCCAGTTGTCGGATAAACAAATCAGTGTGACTTGCCAGTAGTGACAGACCCTTTTGTAATGTGAATGCTTCCAAAGTAGTGGGTGCATTTCCAGAGGGTGTCCCTTTATCCACCCAGGTCTCATTTTCACAGGGACTTCAGAGCAGAAAATAATTTTGGTGACTTTTAGTTCTTTTCAAACAATAGACGTACAGCTGGCTACCTATTCTGCCTATGTAAGGTGGGCATCCAGAACTCAGTAGAAATGGGGGCTGAGGAACACACACTTGGAGAGCTTTAATCACGAAATAAGAAAAATAAACACAACTGCAACTTGCAAAAGAAATAAAAACGAACAGCTACCTAGATTTTCCCCTGCTAATCCCACACATTTTATGATTTGAAAACCAAGATATAACCGGCATCCCAGAATTCTTGAGCTAGACCTGGCTCCACCCCCTCATTTTAAAGATGAGGAAACTGAGGTGCTGAAGGGTTAAACGCCCAAGGTCAGGGTTTGTGGCAGTGGGTGGCAGGCAGGACCAGGTGCTGCCGGTTTCTGGCCATAACTCCAGGGCTCTCCAGGGGCAGAACAGGGCGGCGAGGCTTTGTCAGGCGGTGCTGCAGCTGTCCATAGCCCACTCTAATCTCGGTTCCGCTTCTCCCACAGGGACTCCTACTCCTGACATGTGGCCACTAGAATGTAGCCCATGCGAGGGTGGGTTATTTGTTTTGTCCACTGATGGATCCCAGTGCCTGGACTCATGCCTGCCACAAGTGTGTTGGGAGAACATCTGGGGGTCTCTGAATTCATCCTGTGTCCTCCTGACTCCATGGCTTCAGATGGGCTAACTCCTCATCCTTTCCACCTCTTCGGAACCTATTCCCTTCTTGAAGCTTCAGCTCAAATGCCTTTTTGTGCAATCATCATTCTGAAATGTTTCCTCCTCTCCCTCTGGATTCCAGTGGCATCCCTGTGCATGGTGATTTGAAGTTGCCTTATTCTGTCACCATATGATAGGCACTCAGAAACATGTCTCATGTACCTAAGATGCTGCCCATTGACACCTGTTCTTTGGTTGATTGGCCCCGTCAAGGAAGAGTTGCCCTGTTCATTGGTTGACTGGCTTTGTCAAGGAAGAGTTGCCCTGTTCATTGGTTGATTGGCCTTGTCAAGGAAGAGTTGCCCTGTTCATTGTTTGATTGGCCCCTGTCAAGGAAGAGTTGCCCTGTTCATTGGTTGATTGGCCTTGTCAAGGAAGAGTTGCCCTGTTAATTGGTTGATTGGCCTTGTCAAGGAAGAGTTGCTCTGTTCATTGTTTGATTGGTCCCTGTCAAGGAAGAGTTGCCCTGTTCATTGGTTGATTGGCCTTGTCAAGGAACAGTTGCCCTGTTCATTGGTTGACTGGCTTTGTCAAGGAAGAGTTGCCCTGTTCATTGGTTGATTGGCTTTGTCAAGGAAGAGTTGCCCTGTTCATTGGTTGATTGGCCTTGTCAAGGAAGAGTTGCCCTGTTCATTGGTTGATTGACCTTGTCAAGGAAGAGTTTCCCTGTTCATTGATTGATTGGCTTTGTCAAGGAACAGTTGCCCTGTTCATTGGTTGATGGGCCTTGTCAAGGAAGAGTTGCACAAGTTCCTTTCTCTGGAGGCCCTTAGGGTTTTGCTTCAAGGGTGGAGGTGGTGAGTCTCTGGGTCTCATGGAATAGACACTTTGCCTGACAGGGGCAAGTGCTGGAGGAGAGACCCGACAGCAGCTGTGGTGGAAACTCATGATAGGCAGGGAGGACTACTTCTGTTCCTGAAGGGAAGATAGGACAACTTTCAAGGCAGTAATTCAAGGCAGTTTCAAGGCTGGGTGCTGGCAGAGTCTCAGCATTTTTGGGCTATGGCAATCAGCCCCATGCCAAAAAGGACATAGTTTAAAAGAGTCAGAATATGGATCTCAAAGAACTGAGAAGAGCAGAACTGCCACGCTCCGGACGACTGGGCTGGGGGTGGGTGCAGGAGAGGGAGTGAAGCCACCGGAGTTGAGGGTGGGACGATTTGGGATGGTGAGCTGGCCAGGTTATTCTATTAAGAGTTTTCTGATTCTTCTATATTTATTAGTATTTTAATTTCAATCCTGATGACTTTTGTCAGTCCAGTGACTCCTAGTGATCAAAAGCACTTGAAAATCATGGGTCTTCAGATGGAAACCTCAGAGCACACAGACATTTTCCATGCAGTGTCTTTATTTTTATTCTTTATTTCCATGGTCATCGCAGAAATTCCTGAGTGGATGGTCAGTGGCTCTGCTGGACCGAGGGCTTTGAAAAATGGCTCCATCTGCCTCCTTAAAGCCCAGGGCCACAGTTTGCCCCATGGAACTTACAGCCAAAGGTAACGCCCAGGAGGTTCCCTCACTTTTGCTGAGGAGGCCGTGGCTGCGGAGGGCCAGTGTCTTGTCAGAGACCTCATCTCTTCTCACTGGTACTGGCGACTTCCTCCTGAGGTCCGGCTCTCCTCCTGTGTGGGCTCCTCTCCGGCCCTTTCTTCCTCTGCCCTCCCCGCCCGATGCTGCCCTGAGAGCTTGGCCCTGGACTGCGGCACACCCAGCCCCGTCCCTTCTGTCCACTGCAGACCTTCCTCGGGCTTCCGGTTGGGAATGCTCCCCTCTTCCTGTCTGAAGCTTTGTCATCTCGGAAGGTCCAGCTGGTGTCATTCTCCCCGGCATATGTTTGCTTATTTTTCACTTTACCCCATACAGGTTTAGAGCACTAATAACTCCTATTCCGCCCATCATCAGTGGCACACCCTGAATTATTCCTAGACTCTTAGCTGAAACATCTCCGTCCTAAGGGCAGGGGCTGCACCTTCTTTTGAATCCTGGTCATGTCTATTCAGTCAATACCTGACTGATACTTCAGAGTGAGCTGCCTAAAGTAACAGCTGAATTTTCTCTGTGAAATATAAGATCATAACTCATAACTCATATGCTCATGCAAAAGATGGGCCTTGTGGGAAACATGCTTATCTCTACTCCAGAGGCCTGCGTCCTTTCTGCAATGGGATTCAGGGAGCCCCAGGGCTCTGCGTGGCTCCTGCAGTCTTGTTGTTATTATTATTATTATTATTATTATTAGAGAAAGAGTTTTGCTCTTGTCACCCAGGCTGAAGTGCAGTGGTGCAATCTTGGCTCACTGCAACCTCCACCTACCAGGTTCAAGCAATTCTCCTGCCTCAGCCTCCCAAGTAGCTGAGATTACAGGCACCCACCACCATGCCTGGATAATTTTTGTATTTTTAGTAGAGATGGGGTTTCGCCGTGTTGGCCAGGCTGGTCTCAAACTCCTGACCTCGGGTGATCCACCCACCTCGGCCTCCCAAAGTGCTAGGATTACAGGCATGAGCCACCACGCCCAGCCAGTCTTGTCCTTATTCTTAAAAGGATTGCCTTTCAGGACTCAGCCATTTCCCTCTGTCCCCTCTTCCCATGCCTGTCAGGGGCAGTGGGTGAGCTGGCGGCCCACTTTTCATGTCCTGTGAACTCTGTGGACCCTTGTCCCAGTGTCCCTGTCTTGTGTGGCTCCAGCCTCTCAGCCGCCACAGTCCATTGCTATGTGGTTTTGTGACATGGAAACACGTATCCATTAAACATGGAATTGAGAGCATTAAGCCATTGAAGCTAATAACACATTGCACTTAAGCGCCTCGAAATTCACCCATAAACTTGGGAAGGCTTCGCAGTCCTCACCTGGAATCGAAAGCTGGGATATGTTGCAAAGGCTTTGATGCAGGAGTGGAGTCAGAAGCCGCCAGATTTGTTAATAATTAGGCAAGAGAGCCACGTTCTCGACGTGGACTCGTTCCAGGCAGCAATGACATCTTACTTCCGGGTGCCATGCGTTTAAAGGCCCTTCCTCAGTTCCGAGTTAGCCCTCAGTACAGTCTGCTGAGGTGGGCAGGGCGGCTGGGACAGGTCTCACTTTATCAGTATGCAAAACACAAGCGAGAGAGAGAAATGTGCTTTTCCCAAGGTAAGTCCCTGGGGCTCTGGCCACGAGCATGGCTCATGTGAGACACTTCGTGGGTGCCATCCCAGGAAACCTGACCCCACCCCACTCCTTCAGCCAGCAGGACAGAGCCCTCACCCTGGGCCAGGTGTGGTGTTTAAGAGTGAGACAGTCAAAACAAATCTCATCTCCCAAATTTGGAGGAGTCCTCTTCTCGCCCCTAATGGCACGTGTGCAAATCCGTGCTGCGTACATGCTGTGTTCTCCCTTCCAGACAGACACCCTTCTAGGATTAGCCTCTCTGGGTTCCCACTGTAAACCTTGGAACTGTGTTATTGCTGTTGTCATTCTCCCTTGGCATCCAAAACACTTCACATACGTTCACATTTTGCCCCCACGCATGCCCATGCACATAGAAAACTCTACCGAAGTCACAGCTGCACCTCACACTGAGAAAGTTCTGCTAGTTTCCATAACCCTAGAAGAGCTACTTTTACACTTTTATGAAGGGATTGCACAATATTATAAGCCGTAATTACTTTTAGTAATTTAACCATCCCTGATCGAGATCAGCAACGTCAACGCAATGCTCTCAGACTGCTCAGTTTCCCCAAATGGACTTTTAAAATATTTGGCTGAATCTTTAAGGGGCTTGCCAAGACTGAATGCCGTTCACTCCATTGCACAGCACTTTAATGTGACCAAAACTACATCAGATCAAAAGCTGAAGGCTTTCTTCCTTCATGTTTATTTGATAATTGTGAGCCATTAAAAAGATGGATTTGGGCCGGGCGCGGTGGCTCAAGCCTGTAATCCCAGCACTTTGGGAGGCCGAGACGGGCGGATCACGAGGTAAGGAGATCGAGACCATCCTGGCGAACACGGTGAAACCCCGTCTCTACTAAAAAAATACAAAAAACTAGCCGGGCGAGGTGGCGGGCGCCTGTAGTCCCAGCTACACAGGAGGCTGAGGCAGTAGAATGGCGTAAACCCGGGAGGCGGAGCTTGCAGTGAGCTGAGATCCGGCCACTGCGCTCCAGCCCCGGGGACAGAGCGAGACTCCGTCTCAAAAAAAAAAAAAAAAAAAAAAAGATGGATTTGCTGTAAGCCTCTGAGCCCGTAAGCATTTCACCAGCCTTCCCTTCGCTGCACTGTGGGTGACAGGAGCAGTGCACCGGTGTGGAGGCCACGGAGGCACAGGCTCATTGTGTTGAGGTGTGTTTCAGCTTTCCTGGTTGAATTTCACTTTGACAAGGAATATGGAAGCAGTTAAGACCTGAAAGCTCTGAGCTTCAGAATCTTGTTCTAAGCAGTCGTGAGGTTGCTCTCTGCCCTTGGGAAAGTTACTGATCCTTGTAGAGCCTCAATTTCCTCATCTGTGCAAGGGTGATATAGCTATGACCCACCCCATGGGGTTTGTGAAAAACCACAAGATAGCATCTAAAACAGCATTTGGGAAAACAAAGCATTCACGAAATGTGAGGATTACAATGAAGTGAAATCATGCATGTGTTTAATTTACGTCAGTTTGACTCTATTGCTCTGGGAGAGGCACCATTCAAACAGAGCCCAGGTTCCACCTGCCGTTTGCCATCGGCTCACTACTGGAGTTGGTCCCGTGGCTGGTGGTACAGACCCAGAGACCTCGGGGGGTCAGTGCCCTCGTGCCTTTGACAACAAGAGTGTCCCATGGAGTCACCTGCAGTGCTCAGAGACACCTGTTGCCCTATATGCATGACTCCCCACATGCATATCAACCACTCTGTCTACCCACTTCTGCATCAGTGATTTGTGGAGTTTTGGGGACATTGTCATTTTCAACACCTCCATCTTATTTATTTGCTCACAGTTGACTCAGCTCTTCTGACCATTTCCAGACCCAAGGGTTCTGGATTGCTGGGGCTCGTGTTAGAATTTCTGAAACGTGTTTCATAGACCCAGTAAGGAGTTCGGAGTCACAGTCAGAAAGACAGTGAGGCACCTCCAGACAGAGCCTGACTCATGAGTAAAGAAAATCACCAGGCAATCCCTTCTCGAGTCTCCTTTACCTGCTCAATGGAATTCCTTATACAGACATAAAAAGTTCGATCCAGCCCTGAGTCTCAACACAGGGGATTAGGGCACAAGCGAAACAGAAACTCCAAAGTCATGAGAGGGAAAAAAAGGCCTTGGAAGGAATTAGATTCTTCTTTTTTTTTTTTTTTTTGAGACGGAGTCTCCCTCTGTCGCCCAGGCTGGAGTGCAGTGGCCGGATCTCAGCTCACTGCAAGCTCCGCCTCCCGGGTTCACACCATTCTCCTGCCTCAGCCTCCCGAGTAGCTGGGACTACAGGCGTCCACCACCTCGCCTGGCTAGATTTTTGTATTTTTTTTTTTTTAGTGGAGACAGGGTTTCACCGTGTTAGCCAGGATGGTCTCGATCTCCTGACCTCGTGATCCGCCCGTCTCGGCCTCCCAAAGTGCTGGGATTACAGGCTTGAGCCACCGCGCCCGGCTAGATTCTTCTTTTTTAAGCATTGAAATAACTGTCATGAAGAAACCAGAACTTGTTGAACTTCTTCACAACCATTTTATGAAAGAATTGGTATGGGCTGAAGCAATTTTTTCGGGGGCTCCTAAGCTCCAAAGGTCTTTATCTCCCCTTGACTTAGTGCCACGCTTATAAATGTGTCGGCTGGGCATGGTGGTGCGCGCCTGTAATCCCAGCACTTTGGGAGGCTGAGGCGGGCGGATCACCTGAGGTCAGGAGTTCGATACCAGCCTCACCAATGTGGTGAAATCCCATCTCTACTAGAAATACAAAAATTAGCTGGGCATGGTGGCGTGGCTCAGGCCTGTAATCCCAGCTACTCGGGAAGCTGAGGCACGAGAATCACTTGAACCCGGGAGGCAGAGGTTGCAGTGAGCTGAGATTGTGCCATTGCACTCCAGCCTGGGAGACAAGAGCGAAATTCTATCTCAAAAAAAAAAGAAAAAGAAAAAGAAAAGAAAGAAAGAAGTGTCAGTGATACTCCCTGCAGCTATGGACATGGAAGACAAACATTCGTGAACACTTGGCACTTGGGTGATGGTGGCTTAGATGTTTTTACCCTGACAGCACATACAATGTTAGAAGGTGGAGTGGAGGGGGTTTAAAAGGGTGCTATGGATATGAAAACAGTGAAAAGAAAAATCGGTGCTGCAGAGGAAAGCCAGCCTACCAGACACCCCTGTGGCCGCCTCACCTCTGTTCCCACAGACACTTTTGCTTCGTGTCCTTTGAACACTGAGGGGAGGAATGCATTCTGCACATACAAGTTTAAGGACCTGCATAGGATAAGCAAGAATATGGGAGAGTTTTTCATGCTGTGCAAATTAATGATATGCTTCCTAGAATCACAAGAAGTTGAAGAACTAAAATGAAAATAGTCGCCTGTGTTTGAGTGCATTCTTGCCTCCAAAAAATGACCATCTGTTGCTAAATACATAATTAACACATCTGAACCACTAGGATAACCATAGTATACTGCATAATAGATAAATAATTCATATTCTTATGACTTATAGACAATTAGCATTTTAACAAAGTCTTGGCATCTGTGGGAGACCCACAAAATATGGAAAAGGAAGACATTTTCCTAATAGTGTGAGCTTATTCATTTTTTAGTTAGGTAAGTTGATAATGAAAAACTAATTACCATCTTAACTCTACTAGTTCACGGAGTCAACTGAAAGTCCTGAGAACCACCTTCCAGCGGACAGCAAAGTAAAGTGGGCACATTTTGTCGTCTTCCTCCAGATCAGGGAATTAAGTAGATCACAACTCAGTCCTTTTGTAGTCTGGACAAATGTCCCTCCACATCGGGAATGCCTGAATGCAAGGCTGGTTGTCAGCCCTTTGGAGAATGATCTGAGATGCCCAGGATTCATCCCACAGTTCCGATTGCCTCACTCAAGATTTCCACCAGGCAGGAGAAGCCCCGTGGCCCCTATAATATGTGCAGGCTTCCCACCTGCGCGTATTATAGACAAATATGTTTGTTTTCCCACTGCAGCCTGTGGCACAGGGTGCTTTGGCATCGTGCAAGCTAAATGCACTAAAAAGAAATCATCTCCACAACCGAAAGTAGCAGTTTATCACTGCTACAGTGATAAACAGCGTTTAATATGAAACATATCTGGAGACTTACGTAAAATCAACCAACATATCGTCAATGCTCCCTTGTTCTCCTTTCTTCACATTTTTCTTTTTGCAGGGTGTGCACTCAGTAAAGGACGATTTTCTTCTGGGGGCGTTTGGATGATGTTCACAGCAATCATCTCTCACGTTTTCAGCTCTCACCTCCGACCCGAGCAGGCTGCTCTCCCTCCATTTCCAGGAAACCATGTATATTTTTTCCCCACGTTGAAACTTTCTCTTGTTTCTCTTGGCCAAATGGCCCATCTCTACCCTCTGACTCTCCAACCCTTAGGAAGTTGCTCGGCTGCTCTGGGAGTGCCTCTTTTCCATCCCCAGATCACGTATTTCTTCCTTCTACAGGTGACTGTGATCATTTTTATGATGACTTTGCTCTGGTATGTAGTAGCTTTCTGTACCCATATCTTTCCCTGACTGTAATTTAAGCTTCTGAAGATCAGGGAATTTGGTTTCTGTGTCTCATTGGGTGTTCAGCAGGGTGCTGTGCACACAGTTAAGGCTGAAAAATGTTAACTGAATGGTTGCTTTCTACAAGTATCTACCAAGACGTATTTAGTGATATATGCTAGGAACAGATATCTTAAGGGAACCTGTATTCATGCCTGTGTTTTTCTAATTTTAACCAAAGTCTCTCTCTCACTATCTCTTACACACACACACACACCCCCCCCCGCACCTGAGTGTATCACTGAGCCTTTGTAAGGCATTTCAGGGAATCAGAGCTGTCCTCAGTCAGTCCCTGTCCCTGCGTAACTTTGCTTTGCGTGATGTCTGCACATTTCGTCCCCGCTGCTGCATCTGTTCAATAGCTGATTATTTGCTGACAGTCTGTTGTATTCCAGAGAGTGTTCTGGGCAGTGAGGACACAACATGGCACCAGACAGAGGAGGTCTGTGTTCCCAAGGTGCTTATATTCTATTGGGCAAGCTCAGCAATGAATAAGGAAGCAAATAAATAACCAGTTTGCACTAGGATAAGCACCATGCTTCACCTCTCCCCCAAAATACCAGCACAATGTGATGAGAGTGACAGGGAGGGGTCTGGATGGTCACGAAGGGACTCTGTGTGGACGGAACATGCGGGTTGAGGTTTCTATGTCCAGAGGAACCATATCAATGAAGACCAGGAAAGAACATTCCAGGCAGATGGAACAAGGCCAAGGATCCTGTGTGGGAGCTTAGAAGAAATGAAAACTTTAAGCCTACTTTACTAATGTACATGCATGCAGTATCCTAAAGGAATATTAGTTTCCTTAATCCAATGGTGCATTATAAATGGTTTGGCATGGTTCATTTCAGGAAAACAAGACTGTTTTATCATTAGAAATTTCTCTAAGCAATTCACTATATTAACGTACCAAATGATAATTACTTCAGTAGATGTAGAAAAAGCATTTGATGAAGTTCAACATTTACTTTTGATGAACCTTCTCAGAAACTAGGAATAGAAAGAAATTTCCTTAACCTTACGAGGTCTGTATAAACAAAAATGAAGAATAAGCAACATAGTTTCTAGAGAAACATAAGATTATTTCTTTATGATTAGAATCAAGACACGGATGACTGCTATCCCTGTTAATGTTCAACAGATGTGCCGACCCAAGAAATAAGACACAAAGATTAAAAAAATACCCACAAAGATAGAGATGTAAAGATAATAGGAGATAGACAAAACTATCATTTTTCATATGATATGATTTTCTATGTGGAAAACCTAACAGAATCAACAGATAAATTATTAAACGCATAAGAAAGTCCAGGAAAGAAACTGGATTCAAAATTAACTTACAGTTTTCAGTAATGTTTTTCTTCATCAACAGAAAGCAACTGGGTTATATAATATAAAGAAAGCAACACTCAAAATAGCAACACAGTTATACAATATTTAGAACCTAACTGACAGAGATGCATAAGACTTTTACAAGAAAATTAAAAGCTCTGTTCTATAACATAAAAGGGTATTTTAACTGGTGGGAAGATATACCAGGTTCATGGATGGATAGAACAATTTAATACCATAAAGATGTCAATTTGTCCCAAATTAATCAATAATTTCAATGTAAATCCAACAAACATTTCAGCAAATAATTTTAGGAACTCAACAAGCTGATTTATTTAGAAGGATAAAGGCACATGGATGACCCAGCAATTTTTGTAAAAGCAGATCAAAAAGAGAAACATTCCCTGTCACAAGGTGCTGAGGAATGTAGGGGTGAGGGGAGCCCCAGAATCTCTCAGAAGCTCAGGAGCTGTATCCTGTGGAAGCCGTGGACAATGGAAGGAATGCTGCCTTTGAAATGGGCAGTTTTACTACTAATTAAAGGAATGTAAATCAGGACGAGAATGTTATATGCACTGCTGTGTACACATCAGGTTAGCAAAAAGTAGACAGTGTTTTAATATCAAGATAGGCAAGGATGTGGGGAAATGGGAGATCTCACGAACGCTTGGAAGGAGGGTGGGTGGGGCTGCCAGTCTGGAAGGCAATCTAGAATTCTGCTGCAAAATTAAATATTCATATATCTGATGATACAGCAACCCCACTCCTGGGCATACTCTAGAGGAACTGTCATTCAGGTCCGTGTATTCCAAGTTTGGAGTGTTTGCTGTAACTCTGAATGTGAAGCTAGGTGTTGGAGGCAGCCTTGGGGTTCATCACTTGGGAACAGCTGGGTCAAATGTGGCAAATGGACACTGTGGGACATGGGGCAGTGGTAAGTGATGGATGAGACATGGCTTGAGTAGCAGAAACAGATCTTAAAAATGTGTTAGCCAAAAAAATAACAGACAGCATGAGATCTATACTTCATGACCACTTAGATCGATGTGTAACATACACACAAAAAACTGCAGGCATTGTCTGTTGAGTCTTCCTGGGTAACATTTTTGTTTTTCCCTCCAGTGGAATATCTCTTGGTTTTTAAATACCCAATTGTCATAGAGGCACGTTTCTTTCAATGCAACATTTTCCGGCTGATGTTTTACAAAAAATAATCTTATGCTTAGGATTCTAAATGTCAATACGAATACAATATTTAAAACAAAAGCAAAGAAGTAAGCAGGGAGAGCTCATTCCTTTCTAAATTCAATGACTGGATGGTCAGAGTCCCACGTGGATGTTTTGTGAAAGACAGGGCTGTGTGTCTTGGGTGTTGTTAACACTGGGTAAGACCACATCACTGCATGGAGCATATCTCATCTGATCACAATAATTTGCTTTCCAGTATGGAGGTGTTGTAGTTACATTTGGAAAAGTTGGTTTGGAGTTATTGGCTAAAAATTTCCTTTGAAAATAATAGATATAGGTTCCCAGTTAGCATTTTCACGATTTTAAAGAATATATTGCCTATGTTAAGTGGCAATATCTGTAAAAAAGAGATATACATATATATGTGTGTGTGTGTGTGTGTGTATGTGTATATATACATGTATATATAAATAAATAAAATGCAGTTAACTCAACTGTTCTTGAGGTTTACGAAGAAAAAGTATCACCAGCACTACCTCTGTCACTACTACCCCCACTACCACTAACATCATCACCACCACCATCATTACCATTAACCCCCGACCATCATCATCACTATCACTTCCGCCACCACCATCATCATTGCTACCACTACCACCACCATAACTATCATCTCCACCACCACTACCACCATCATCATCATCTCTATCACCTCCATCACCATCATTACCATCACTACCACAACCATCGTGGTCACTGTCACCACCACCACGACTATCACCTCCACCACCACCACCACCACCATCATCATCACTATCACCTCTACCACCACCACCATCATCATTGCTATCACCACCACCACGACCTTCACCACCACCACCATCACTATAATACCTCCACCACCATAACACCTCCACCACCACTACCACCATCATTACCATCACTTCCACCACCACCATCACCATCATCATCACTATCACCTCTACCACCACCATCATCATTGCTATCACCACTACCACTACCACCACCATAACACCTCCACCAACATAACACCTACACCACCACTACCACCGTCATTACTATCACCTCCACCACCACCACTGCCACCGTTCCCATCACCACCACCACCTTGATGATCACTGTCACCACCACTATCATCATCACTGTCACACTACCACTATTACAATCACCACCGCCATTATCACAATCACTGTCACCTCCACCACCATCATGCTTGCTATCACCTCCACCACCACCACCATTATCATCACTATCACCACCACTACCACCATCATTGTCATCACCACTGTCACCAGCACCACCACCATAACTATCACCTCCACCACCACTACCACCATCATCATCATCACTGTCACCATCATCATTGCTATCATCACTGCCACCACTACTGTAACTATCACCTCCACCACCACCATTACAATCCCCACCACCATTATCATAATCTCTATCACCTCCACCATCACCACCACCACCATCACCACCACCACCATTATCATCACCACTACCACCATCATCGTCATCACTACCATCACCACCGCCACCACCACCACTACCACCATCACTTCCATCAGCATCATCACTACCATCACCTCTACCACCTCCGACCCCCCTACCACCACCACCACAGCAACAAAACTTAACAAAATCCATGAGAAACAACCAAAGGCAATGGCAAACAAGAAATCAAAAAAGCATGTTAATTATTAGTAATAGTAATACCTGATGTGAGCGGGTAGGACCATGGTAGAGCTAAAATACTGGTTAACAGAGCGTGGAGGAGGGGAATGAGTTAAGAAGTCAGACACTGTGAGATCTCTTTCTCCTTGGCAGGCATGAGTAGCCCATGGCTTTATACTCCTCCGTGGTGGCTCACTGGGAAATGGTGAGCCTGGGATGGGCAGTCAGTGTCCTTGCCTGAATCCCATCCGTGCCGGTTTGTGGCCTATCAAGATGCTGGTTTATTTTAATGTAAATGCAGCCTCCCATCCCCTAAATGAAGATCAACTTCAGCTTTCAGCCTTAATGTCTTGAGAGAGAGACTTCTCTGTGAGAGTAAGTGCAGCGCCATAAACTAATTCCAGCTGAACTCCATTTCCCACTTCATCTGCATGAGCCAAGTCCTCATCCTGGAGCTTTTTATGACAGTTTACACCATGTTGCATAAATTGAGAATCTCGTCGAAATAATCCCTTTCTATCCTCACTGCTTCTACTCTTTAAATATCTGATGATGTTTGTCTTGTCTTCACTTAGTCCGTGATTAGGAAAGCTGTACACACTTAGCGTCCTTAATCTTTCTTCGAACTAAATCAATCCTTGAAACCAGCCCCTTAATATTGTTGTTACTCTGTTCTTCTCTGAACCTATTCCAAATTGTCTCTCTTTCTTGTATTGAGCTGCCAGGCCTGAGTAAGCTGAAAGCGCTGTTGTAATGCGTACAGACTCACTAATGCACCCTTGCAGCATGCTAATACTTTGGCCCAAGTCTCCTAAGATTGTCTTCTCTCCCTCCTCCTCCATTTCTCTCTGTAGGTATAAGCCAGATTCTCCGCTCTCTGCTGACTCTATTTTGTCGTGCAGGATTATTGCTTTTTAATGATCTCCCCAACGTGTTAGAGAATGGAATGCAAACCGGGAGGAGAAGAAAGCTCAGACTGTAAAAGGAGGTGTGCGTTACTTCCTTCCCAGTCCTAAGAGTCAGTGCCCCTTATCTCTTTCCCTGACAATAACTGTATTTTACATGAATCTCTCCCTTTAAGCTTCCCCATGAGTTTTCATATAAGATCCTGACAGTCACTGCATAAAATAGAGAGGCAACATCTGATGTCTCATTTTATAGGTGTTGCAACCTGAGGCTCAGAAAGACAGGAAGTCAACTGCTCAGGCCACTGCGTGTAACTTGAACTTCTTCCCATTTCATAAATCTGTTCTTATGCTCCCTTCTTAAGTGAAATCTTAAAATAATTCCAGTAATACCCGGGTAGACACATTCCCAGTTTGGCAACCTTTTATCCTCTGTCATTTGCCCTCTTGTTGCGGGCTTTCTGCGCAGCTATAATAGACATGACTTATTTATATGTTGTAAATGCTAGGATGAGTTACCAAGCAAGCTTTTAGGACAGTCTGTCAGCTTTATTCTGATTAGTTCTAATGCATGACTGGTGCTAGTTTCAAGTCCCAAAATATCTAACTGCAAAACCCTGCTTTTTATATGAAGAACTGTTAGGGGTGGTGCCACAGTTTGAACGTCCCCTCCAAAACTTTTGCTGAAATTTAATCCCCCTTGTGGCAGTATTGACAGGTGGGGCCTTAAAGAGGTGATTGCATCATGAGGGTCTGCCCTTGGGAATGGATTAGTCTGTTCATAGGTTGATGGATGAATGGGTTAACCTGGGAGTGGGAACTGGTGGCTTTGTAAGAAGAGGAAGAAAGACCTGAGCGAGCACACTCAGCCCCCAAGTTGTGTGATGCCCTGGACCACCTCTGGATTCTGCAGAGACCTCCCACCAGCAGCAAGGCCCTCATCAGATGTGGCCCCTTGACCTAGGACTCCTCAGCCTCCATAACGGTAAGAAATAAACTCCAAGTTACTCAGTTTCAGGTATTCTGTTATAAGCAACAGAAAATGAACTAAGACAGGTGGGAAGAAAGAGTGAAGGGCAGGGCAGCCTCATCTGGCTGCATCGTTGAACACTGTATAAGCCTGGGAGCATCATTCTCACACATTCCAATGTGAATGGCCTCCCCTGCTGTTCTGTAGTGCACCTCTATGTCAGAGACCCTGGCAGTGGTTAGGATGTTCTGTGCAGCCTGCACCTGCACATCACAGACCCTGGCAGGGGTGAGGCTGTTCTGTTCAGCCTGCACCTCCATGTCAGAGGCCCTGGCAGGGGCGAGGGTGCTCTGTACAGCCTGCACCTCCATGTCAAAGACCATGGCAGGGGCGAGGGTGCTCTGTACAGCCTGTACCTCCATGTCAGAGGCCCTGGCAGGGGCGAGGGTGCTCTATACAGTCTGCACCTCCACATCACAGACCCTGGCAGGGGTGAGGCTGTTCTGTGCAGCCTGCACCTCCATGTCGAAGGCCCCGGCAGGGGCGGGAGTGCTCTGTACAGCCTGCACCTCCATGTCAAAGACCATGGCAGGGGCGAGGGTGCTCTATACAGCCTGTACCTCCATGTCAAAGACCATGGCAGGGGCGAGGGTGCTCTGTACAGCCTTCACCTCCATGTCAGAGACCCTGGTGGGGACGAGGGTGAGGGTGTTGCCAACTGCAGAAGCGGGGAACTGTTGTGCTCAATGGCTTCATCACACCCCATGCCTACAGGGAGGGGTTCAATGTAGCATTTGAGATAATTTCCAAACCAGCTTCCATTCATACTTTAAGCCTTGCCTTCCTTCATTTCCCACGCCAAACCTGTAGAATTCCCAAATCTCCTCCTTTGGCTCTGAATTTGCTTCTCTCCCCACCCAGTGCGGCCCGTTCCTGAGACATCTCCCCCACTCCAGAGCGAGCTGCTTCCTCCTCTGTGCCCTTACCTGTTTGCAGGTGCATGATTGCCTGACCACATGGATCAGTAGTAAATTCCCAGTTGGGCTGTGAGTTCTGAGGGGACTGGGCTCTTGGTTCAGTTCCTTCTTTCCAGCCCTATACACAGGTTGCATGCATGGCTGGCACTCAGTTTGTTGAATGAATGTTTGAAAAGACAATATTCTCTATTCTTCATTCATCTCTCTTATCCGTGATCCAAATTCACAAAATGGATTCTTAGGGAAATAAAGCAACGACCAAAGGCTATCACAAGAAAAGTTTACTCAAAAACGATCCGTTCAATGAAACATGAAGTGTCTAATATGTGCCCATTCTATGGTAATGTTTTTTAATAAAAACTTTTGTTCTTGCTTTCCAGGAGTTTGGAAAGGCAAGGCCAGCATGCTCTACAGGAAAACTGGATTGGTGATAACCTTGTTGGTCAATGGCCCTGCCTGGAGACTTCCCAAGGGCTGCCATTTGGTTAGGCTCATTGAGAGATACACAAAAATAGGAGTAAAAGGCTTCACAATTTTAAGCATCTTGAGGAAGAGTGCTGCGTAAGGGGCTGAATGATGCCCCCAACCCCCCAAAATTAGTCCACTTGGAGCCCATGAATGGGACCTCATTTGGGCAAAAGGGCCTTCGCAGATGTAATTAAGGACCTCGAGATGAGATCATCCTGGACTAATCAGGGAGGCCCGAGACCCCATGACACAGACAGGGGCACAGGGAGCGTTGCACGTGACAGTGGAGGAAGGGATTGGAGGGATGCATCTGTGCCCAAGGAACACCAAGGGTTGCCAGCAGCTCCCAGGAGGAGACGGGATGGAGCGGACGCTCTCCAGAGCCTTTGGAAGGAACCAACTCTGATACCGGATTTCTGTCCTGCAGAACTAGGAGAAAATGCATTTCTGTTTGAAGTTACGAAGTTTGCGGTCATTTGTGACAGCAGCCTCAGGAGATGAACACAGGGTGGCTCCATGCCAGGCCAGGAGGGCAGGAGGCCGGGGCTCTGTGTGCTCCAGGGCTCACTCAGGCTCACTCTGGGCATTCAGTGCAGTGTTTGGGGCGCCTGGCGATGCTGGGTGTGAGGAGACGTGGTCTGTGCCTTCTGGCCCATCACATAATTTGCTTTGGGTGCTGATACCAACCACAGGCAATTTAATTCTAGACTGGAATGGAGCTGGGAAGGGTGCACCTTCCTGGCAAAAGCAGCTTCGTCCAAAGCCTGTGCCTCGGAGGCTGAGCGTGGCAGGCCGGGCTGTTTTCACACGGCCACTCTAGAAAGAGCGGAAATGCAGACGCTTTCCTCCTTCACGATTTTTGGTTGCTTTGACTTTTGGTGTGTCTGAGAGGCTATAACTCAAATAGCTGTTCTCCACCTTTGGTTAGATCCTGGAGTCTCTGGTACGTTGTCGGTCAATGGTGCTGCGTGGAGGCTTCCCAAAGGCCGCCGTTTCGGTGGCTCCTTGAGAGATGTAGAAGAAATAGGAGCAAAAGGCTACACAGGAGAGTTACAAGCAGCTTCTACCTTCAAATTACTGTGGTTTTTATTTGACCTGTTGGAAGTTCTGGGGTTTCTATAAAGGATAAAAACTCCCTTTGGCACAGTTTGGATCAGAAAAGTCCTGACTCCGGCCCCTTCAGTTTATGACCTGAGGAGCCTGAGGAGCCTGAGGGCCTGAGGGCAGCCAGTGGCCCGAACACACGGGCTCTTTAGCTGGGGAGGGACTTGAAGCCAGGTGTTCCGATGCAAGGACTCTCTCCCACCACATGCAGCACAGCACTGCTTGTGTTTGGTTTCGTATTGCTTTGGGATTAGTCCAACTATCACCATTGATGTGAATAAACAGACGTGTATCTTTTCAGTTTGCACAACTTCAATCATAAATGAGTATTAGTGTGAAGACATGCCCAGGTCCTGGAACACTCAGCACATGTAGAGCCGGGTGAGTGCCATTATCCAAACGATCACATTTTGTGGATGAAGAAGCTCCACTCATTTCACGCTCCTGTGGAAAACGAACCAGAGCCTGTTTTTCTTCGTAGCAGCTGGAAGTCAGTTGATCTCGATTCATTATTCACTGTATTTTTTTAGATTACTTATTTCATTATTTTCTGAAGGATAGGATTTATTTAACTGTGATTGCTATGATACATTTCCCCCCGCTCTCTCTAAGGTACCATTTCTTCTAATCAATACATCAAGATCTTGCGGTGAGACTGGGATAGCGCGGGATATTTGGGAAGAAATTCTGATGGAGTTTTAGAACATGAAGCGAGATTGGAAATACAAGTTCTGATTGGGAAGATGTTGCGAATCCTGCAGATGAGTAAAGACGCTAAGAGATACAAACCACGCAAGAGGTGGTCAACCAGGTGGCTCAGCGGCAGCCCTGAGTGCAGGCCGTGAGTGGTGCCTATGTGCAGGTCCGAGGGAGAGTCAGTTTGGGTGCGGAAGAGGGATACAGAGGAGTCAGCGATAGGATCTGGCTTTAAAGGGACTTGCAGCATCACGAATGAGCTGGGACATAATTACAATTAGGGTGCAAGTCAAAACGTGGCAAGTTTCATGGAGAGATAAAAATACAGTGGGAGCTCGATGGGGGAGTGATCACTTCTATGCGGAGGATAAGAGCGCCTCTATGGAGGAGAGGCATTGAGCTACGTCTTTATTATTACTTCCAGAAGCCAGTGAATTTTATAATCTTAATTTTCTAGATGCCTCAAAGCATGGAGTACACTTAGCTTCCCCAGAGCTTAACTTAAAAAGGAACAACTCCATGCACATGACCCAGGCAGGCCAGCAGCTGGCACATGCCACCCTTTCCTGGCCCTCTCTGGCAGTGCTGAGTTCAGAAAAGGTTATGCTTTCTGTTTCTTCACAAGAAAACTGGGGGGGGGGGGGGTGGTGGGAGGAAGGACAAAAAACGTCAGTGCACCATGCTGCTTCACAAACCCCCCTGTCTTTTTCATTCCTCTGCTGCTTCCCCAGCTACAGAGAAAACGCAGGGATGATTGCTAAGAACTTAGAAGGAGAAAAAACAAAAAAAAAAGGAAGAAAACCGACCAGAGCTATCTCAGAAATGAGATCATCTTTTCATGTGTGCGCTTTAATGATCTCTTTCATTTGAAGCAATTGTAAAGGCCATAATTACTGTTATTCCTAATATTCTAATGCCAAATTGTCAACCAAAGGCGCTGGGGGAATCAATGGGGCGCTGCTGTTTGATGATCTCACGTGTGATAGGACGCTGCTGATAAGACAGATTAGGACCATTGCAGAGTTTGATCAGGTAGCCAAGAAACATGTCAGCAGCTTACTGCATTCACGTGTGTGTGTGCTCCACGCCGCGTCCTTCCCCCTGGAAAATAAAAGCAATTTGCAGAAGTGCATGGGGCTTAGTCCGGTGGAGCAGCTTCACCCGGTGAACACCCCAGGCGTTCTGGAAGGCTGTGTTGCAGGAGGCGAGTATCAGAGGTTTCTCCCTGCAGCCAACGAGGCTGCGGCTCTGCCTCGCAGCTCTGGAAATGCTAAGCAGGTAATTAACAAATCACAAGGCACAGGTGCGCCAGGTGAAGTTTGGTAAACTGCTTTTGATCTAAATTGAGATGCTTTGGGGATTTAACTTCTTAGACAAAAAGGGCATAAATAAATAATCAGGATTTTAAGGTTGGAACTTGCAAGCAAGCTCGAAAATGTCTTAATGCACTTGAGGAGGTGAAGCAGGGAGACTGTTTGAGGCCAGCTGTGGATGTTGTCTGCTGTGCCGTGATGTTCACGCACCTGATTTGCTCAGAAAGGCAGCTTGGCCAATGTCACACAAGTTTGGAAGCTGCACATTTTGTGAGGAGCTCAAAATGCCTCCAGTGTTAGTTTTCGTATCATAAGAAAGAAAGGGGAAGACGAGCACGGGCCACACAAGTTTGGAAGCTGCACATTTTGTGAGGGGGCTCAAAATGCCTGCAATTTTAGTTTTCGTATCATAAGAAAAAAAGGGGAAGATGAGCATGGGCCACATGGTCAGCCCTGTTCCCTGGACAGGGCAGCGGTGGACCCAGGAGTGTGGTTCCTAAACCAGGTTCCTGTGGTTCCGAGGAGGACAGATGCTCCCGGGACACCTGCATACGATACATAGTCTCTGAGCTGTGCCACCAGCCAGCACCTATTGCTTCACTAAACCGCACGCAAAACAAGGCCTTGTGTGTGAGAGAAGAGAGACCTCAGCTCTTGGAGGTGGGAGCTTTCTCCATCATCTTTCTCTTATGTCCACCTGGCAAAAGGAACAGGTGTGCCAGGAAGTCCCTCTTTGTCCTTTCAGACCCATATGCTGACATTCCACATCCAGTCTGGGCCCTGGGAGGCTGGTCTCTACGGACGCCACCCTCCAGGGCTCTGGCCTTCAGTTGGGTTTGGGCAATGGAATCCCTGGTGTAAGATCAGAAGGAGGTAAGGGGAGAGGCTGGGCCCTTATTTCCTGGCTACTTTCCTGCCAGGCCGTGTTTGGATGGGGTCTTATTTCTCCGCCTGCGGCCCGTGGGTTTGGGTAATCACTCTTTCCCCCGTCCCTTAGGGCTGGGGTTTGTGATGGCTTCCCACTGTGTGACTCCGGGTGCCTTGGTCCCCTGCTGAATTCCAGGCCCTGCTGTGCCTCTGCAGGGTCTGTGTATGCTCTGCTCTGTGGCTCCTCTGAGCGTGCAGTCTCATCATCACTGTCATAAATTGTCGTAGAAAAGTCCTAAATCCCAGAGTTTGCAATGGTCTTCTTCACACCAGTTAGAAAACACGCCACCTGCCCGAACCTGGGAGGCGGAGCTTGCAGTGAGCTGAGATCTGGCCACTGCACTCCAGCCTGGGCGACAGAGCGAGACTCCGTCTCAAAAAAAAAAAAAAAAAAAAAAAAGAAAACACACACCACCTTTGGAAGGGATTCACCTCTTGCGATTCAGGTAAATTGGATCTGATGTAATGCAGGAGTGTACAGCGGTGGTTTCTGTTGTTTGTTTGTTTTTTTTAGATTTATTTACTTATTTATTAGATGTATTCATGAGTCCATGCAGCAGGAAGTGGAGCTGTCACAGGGTATGAAGGGGGGACAAGTGCAGCGTCGTGAACGTGTACAGAGGGAAGTTGACAGCGGGGAGAGGCTTTGCTGAGGAAGTGGCATTTGGAAGAGGAAGAATGAGGTAAGTGAGGGGAGTGAAGAGCAATAGGGGCAGTTTATGCAAAAGCTGGGGGTGCAAGGATGCTGCCGAGCTGGAGGAAGGAGGCCAGAGGGACTGATCACGGCCTTGGGGGATGGGATGTGAGGTCAGTGGGGGCTTATGAAGAAGCAGGAGAAGGGGTCTGGAATCTCTTTGGAGGGTCACAGAGAGCCGCGGGAGGGTTTCGGGTGCAGGAGTGACCCAGTCAGATGGGTGGCAGATCAGACACTCTGGCTGTCGTGTGGGAATGGGCTGCGGAGCGTGGTCCATCCTACAGGAGCTACTTACAGGTGGGAAGCGGCGATGTCTTGGATGGGGGTGGGAGAAGGGCCAAGGCATATGTGTGGGGTGTGGAAAAAGCACAGGCGCAGGGGAAAGCCCGATGGGATGTTGGTAGCAGCTTGCATTTGATTTTGGGGATGAAGTGGAAAGTGTGTCAAGGCGTGTGCCCTGGTTTTTGGTGTGTGCAGCTGGTGGTGCTGAGACAGGACCCTCAGGGAGGCTGGGGTGCAGGGGAATTGCCGCCTGGGTGTTGAGCCATCAGGACCCATGGAGGGGCTGGCAGCTGGACCTGCCGGTCTAGAAGGGAGGGCTGTTGGGACCTCAGCCTGGGTTTGGGAGGCATCGGTGTCGATTTCCTCACTGACATTTCCACTGGGCAAGAGCCAGGGACCCTTAAGGATCTCATCGTTTAGTCAGTAACGATTTTTGAACATGAAATAATTAGGCAGAAATATGACCAAACAAGCCTGCTATCACATAGGCAGTGTGGAAAACAGCTGTTAGGGGAAGCCGGGAGAGGAGGACGCTCCATGAGCCAGGGGTTCGACGGCTTCCTTCCTGGGCGTCTAAGGGACCTGGTGCCCCATCTGAGCCTGCCCGTTCTCCTTCCCTCTTCCCTAACTCTGGTGGGGCAGGGTGGAGGTGTCCGTAGAGGGCTTCCTCCTCTCTTGTCTTCTAGGCCAGGCACCAAGCCCACCCTGCATCCATTCCCAGGGAGCAGCCGTGGGCACAGGAGTGACTGCAGAAGTGAGTCAGATTGGAGCCCTGTGAGGTCTAACCCAGGTGACCAGGCATGGGCTGAGAGTCCAGGGCCAGAGAAGGAAGGGGCATAAGTGAGGGGCAAGCAAGTGGGCGCTTAGCACCCTGACATGCAGGTGGCTTGGCACCCCAACATGCAGGTGCTCAGCACCCCAAGATGCAGGTGCTCAGCACCCCAAGATGCAGATGGCTCAGCACCCCGACACGTAGGTCGCTCAGCATGCCGACATGCAGGTGGCTCGGCACCCCAACACGCAGGTGCCTCGGCACGCCAACATGCAGATTGGAATGAGAAACCCACTCCTGTTAGGGGAAACCTGGAGAAGCCAGTGAAGGACACTGTGACTAGCGAACAGCTTCTCACATGCTTTCTTCACCCGGCAGCTGGGTGGCCCCGGGAAGCTCAGACGGAGGAAGTGGATGGAGCTAAGTGGCCCCAGGAGGCTGGAGGCAGGAGCAGATGCGGGAGGCACTGCTTCTCCTCTCTCTGGGACTCAATTATCTGCACAGGGTGTTTCCTTCTTGTTAAAAGTGCCACTGTCCACCAGTCAGTGACTCCTCAAGAAATCTCTGAAAGTGTCACTGCAAAGAGGCAACTTCCGCAGGGACCAACGGATGTGACTGGGGAGATGTGGCCACAGAGCAAGTGTGAATAGAATCTCTACAGTGGGCACTCACACAGACTTCATCTTTCCAGAGGTCGCCCGATAGTCATTCCTGACCAATATCTCAGCAGTGGCTCCTCTGAACTGTACACTTCTGTGCCTTATCCGTCTCCGCTCAGTGTGGTCAAGAAGGCACCACTTTATTTTTTAATTTTTCATTTGTTTTTGAGACAGGGTCCCACTCTGTCACCCAGGCTGGAGTGCAGTGGCATGATCTCGGCTCACTGCAGCCTCTGCCTCCCAGGCTCAAGCGGTCCTCCCACCTCAGCCTCTCAAGTTGCTGGGACTACAGGTGTGCACCACTGCGCTTGGCTGATTTTTGTATTTGTTTGTTTGTTTTTTTTAGTGGGAATTTGCCATGTTACCCAGGCTGGTCACGAACTCCTGTGCTCAAGCGATCTGCCTGCCTCAGCCTCCCAAAGTGCTGGGATTGCAGGCATGAGCCACCGTGCCCAGCCACAAAGTCACAGCTTTATAGGCCACCACTTAAATGCACCTGGCAGCTTAATGTGTGAGAGAACTTTCCTGCAGCTCCTTTAAGTTTAACAATCCTTTGGCAAAATGAATAATACAAGCATGTTTCTTCTTCATATGCTTTGTTTTAGGAACATTAAAAAATACAGTTATTAAAAGCAGAAAGCAGTTATATTTGTATGTTTTGTAACAAATACTGTGGCCTGATAGAATGAGCTTCTGACAAAGGCTTGTACTTTCCAAGTGGGCCAAGTTCCAAAGTTGTCCGCAGAGTTGTCTCACGGGCTCATCCAGCCCATCATTCAAATATGTAAAGGCGCTACTAAGGGCCAAGTTACTCACTGTACATCTTTAAGGATGAGTTTAACTTATTTATCTATTTATTTTCAATCTCAGAATACTTTATATTGACTCCTAAAAGTATAGTGTATGTTTGTTTTGGGAATTTCATTACAATCCGTAAATTTATGTATCTCAAATGTACAGGGACTCATTGAATCAGACAGTGCTAATCTTCCTAAAACAGTGTCAAAAACAAGGGAATCAATCATGAACACGCTAAGCATGAGGATCTACTGTCACAAGACATGGCTGAGTTTATTTTTTCTTCCTTCTTACTACACTCATAGAACAGAGTTCTTTTGTTTGGTTAT
Source organism: Macaca fascicularis (assembly GCF_037993035.2). NCBI lineage: Eukaryota > Metazoa > Chordata > Mammalia > Primates > Cercopithecidae > Macaca > Macaca fascicularis. Next base: position 197,733,981 of record NC_088377.1, on the reverse strand, counting down.
GACCTGGGCAAATTTGCTGTATGATAAAAAAAAAAAAAAAAGTCACGTATGCATTTGATTCTCATCCAGATGCCCTTAGGATAAGAGGTTCATTTTCATCTTCTGTTTTCCAAATGAAGCTTTAAATCTAATTAGATCTTGAAAGAAAATAACTGCAATAGGGTTTCTGTAAGTAAAGGGCCCTCATTTAAATAATGTTTTTATTTGTTTATGTGATTTACAGTAAGTGATGAAACTCTTTGTGTCCAGCACGCCGCTCACTGCAGGGATCCTTTGCACAGAGCACTTTGAGTTAGTTACAAACCATTCTAGACACAGAAACATTTCATTGTTAGAACATTTCATAGTGTAACAGCATCTCTCAGTGCCTGGCATGGGCCTTCTCCATATCGAAGGCCCAGTAAATATTGGTAGAGTAAATGAATTCACACCCATCCATTGCCCGGATGATAATTGAGTGGCTCTTCTATTAAGGGTTAGCGTTTTCATGTTAATTTAAAGTGGGGGAGTTTGAAGGGAGAAACGCTAATTTCAGACTCTAAAATGAAGACAAGTCTCCTATAGAACGAGGTCCCAGAGACTCTAAGACATCTGTGTTGATAGGCATAGGGCTGCAGGAATTGAGAAGTGGTTGATGAGGGAGCATCTATCTGTTTCAGAACTGCTGTTTGCAGGTTGTATTTGTTTGTTTGTTCCACAGCTGTTTTTGAAGGATCTTTCTACTCTTAATGGAATCAGGTACTTCACTCAGAGGCCCAAAGGTGTACCTTAGGCTGGGTTTATGGCTCAATCCAGCATCCTAAAAGAAAATGTTTGCCTAAGCATTTTTTTTCATAAAAATATATACACTCATCATCATAAATTCAGATTTCCATGGTATTTGCTTTGTGATAGAACCCCAGTGTTAGGACAGTCTTACCAGGGACAGGACTAACGTGGAAACAGCTGACTCCGCTGGCCCTGGCTGAACCGCGACGTGGATGGAGTGGCCTGTGAAGTGCTCTCAGTTCCTGGTTCAAGGTTAGGGAGATGGTGAAAAAGGCTGAGCACCTGTCAGTGCATTAAAACCATCAACCATCACCGAACAGCTTTGGAATGAAGGCTTCCTACTCCTTAGAAATTCTGCCCTGGCTTCATTTCCTTTTAATTTTTTCCCCTACTTGGTGAACCCAAAGACACTTGCCCAGTGGACTCCCGCTCTGAGGGGATTTGTAAATATTTGACAGAGTCGAATTGAAGATCAAAAATAAAACCTGGCGCCGCTCTCCGATTTTCTCTGTGCTCCTTGCCTTCGGGGGATAGCATGATAATTAGGACAAAGGGATATTTGAGATTATGCCTTAAATAAACTGGGGCAGAACTTCTTTAAGCTTCACCAACTATTTTTATCTCTGAGGCAGAAGACACCAATTTCAATGCTCAGCGTAACTTGACTTTGACACCATGTAAGAAAAATAAAGATGGGAGATGCTCAGCTCTGGGGGATTCCAGGCCCAGTCAGAGGAAAGGACTTAAGGGTTGCCCCCAGCTCTGGGACACGAAACAGGAGCTGGGAGAACAAGGCAGGCTGTGTTCTGATCTTGGCTTGGGCCACCCAAACTCAAGATTTTCTTACACTATCTGCTCAAAATTGAATGATTGGGATGAATGCAGTGGAAAGAACTGGCTGGGAATTAAAAAGCCCAGGCTTACAACTTCGGATCTGCTAGAATTTGCCAGCAACCTGTAGGAAAGCTCTCTCTCTTTCAGGCCTCAGTCTCGACAGTTCCTTCGCCTGTGAGAGCAGGTGGTGGTGACGTCTGACTCACTGCAGGGTCGATGGGAGAAGGGCTGTGATTTTACTGTCTGTGGGTTCTGAGGGTCTTGCTTGCACAACCAAACTTTCCTAGTGTGAAGGGGACGATGGTCTAGACAGGCAGGGTTTTCTGGGGATTCCTCTGCCGCCATGGATTATTGATCAGCTAACTAATAATAACCTGGTGATTTGAGCCCTTTTGTAGAGGTAGGTGAGAGGGATGGGTCTGGATTAAAGGACAATTTGGGATCAGCCCGCAGGACAGAACTCTGAAGAGCTCAGGGACAAGCTGGCATGCTGGCCACATTATCAATTAATTAATTATTAATAACATAATACAATTATATTATCAATATATAAATTTATGTATTTATTAAAAATAATGTAATGATTAATAATAAAATTAATGTATCAATAACTATAATACAATTAATTATTAGTTAATATAATCCCTAACACATACATTAATAGTTATGTATTATATTAACTAATAATTGTATTATACTTATTTATTAATATACCATCAATTCTCACTTTCACATTCCTGACAAAGAATGTCAGGAATATTATTAATTATATTATATTTTAATTACTTATTTATTAATATACCATCAATTGCTCACTTTCACATTCCTGACAAAAAATGTCAGGAATATTATTATTAATTATATTATTAATTACTTATTTATTAATATACCATCAATTCTCACTTTCGGATTCCTGACAAAGAATGGGTCTAGTCCACGAACTCCCTTTGGGTACCTTGCTCTGCCATGCTCGAATGACTGACTCTGCGTTTCTTTGTGTGCACGTGAGCTGTCACTTCTCTGCCACGTTGTGAGCCGCGTAAGTGAGTTAAAGGAATTGCTGCTCCTTAGTGGGGAGAATGGGTGGTTGTGAGGCTGTGGGGTGGGGGCTGGGCCTCTGGGAGCAAAGGCGCCGAAGTCACACCAGCCAATCTCGATGGAGGCTTTCCTGTCATGGTGATGTGTCCGGCGCTGTGTGGGTATTTTGGGACACACAAAATGTTGAGATTCAATTGGTAAGGACCTGGTCTCACTCTCAAGACACTGGGGAGAGAAGGTAAAACGTGATGTCAAGGAGGGCTTGGGGAAGTACTACCCAGAAAGTCGTCACAAGGTGGGGGCTGCCATTTCTCTCAGTGTGACGCAGAAACATGGCACTGCCTCTTCTGTTGCCCTCAGGGATGCCTCACCTTCTACACCAGCCTCGAACGTTTCACCTGCCTGCCTCCTCCACACAGCCTCTCCTCTGTGCAGCCTCATAAGATGACCTTGCCTCCCTCCAGAGTGAACAGACATCAGGCAGTGGCACCTGACCCCTCCCTGGCATCCTCCTGACCTGTCCTCCTTCCCTCCTACCAGGGGTAGCTTGGCCACCTGCCTTGGCAGTGACCTTCCCTTATGGACGCCTCTGCAAAATTTCTCTCTTTTTTGACACTTTTTACTAGACCAGAAGAGTTCAATCTCAAAATGCCTCTCCCTGACCCCTGGTTTTCCATCACCCCAAACTCCATTTCTTTCCTCCCAGTTACACCAAATTTCTGAAGTAGCCTATCCATGCTGGCCATCCCTTGCTCCTACACACTCCTCAGTCCCCCGTCATGGGTCTTCTGCCCCTAAGTCCCTGGACTGGCCTCCCAGTCCGAAGGTGTTTCTTGTCCTCACCAATCTTGTGGCTCCTGCCTCTTTCTGAGGCACTGAGATCCACCTGCCCCACCTCCTAGAGCTCCATCATGGGAGCTTCTTTTTTTTCCAGCAACTTCCTAGATGCAGATGGTCCTCATTCTTGCTATTTCCTACATGCAGGTGGTCCTCAGGCTTCTCCAGGCTCTGGCCTTCTCTCGGCATTGGCTTTTCCAGGCCGTATGTTCCGTACTGGTGCCTCCTGCGTCCTCATCTCATGCTCGGTCCCTCTTTTCGGCCTCAGGCCCACCTGTCTTCTGGAGAGAAATTGCATTTTGCACGTCCCACAAATATCTCAAACATGTCCCCAAATGAACTCATCCATTCTGAAGCTTCCTGGCTTAATGAATGGTGCAACTGTCTCCCCAGCAGCCTAGAAAGAAATGTGGGAGCCTCAGTCCATGACCTTGCCCAAACTCCCCGCTGACCATGGTCTGAGCTCCAGATGTTTCTGTCCAAGGCTGTCACCCCAGCAGCCTAGAAAGAAACATGGGATCCTCTGTCCATGACCATGACCATGCCCAAAGCTCCCTGCTGTCCCTGGTCTGAGCTCCGGATGTCTCTGTCCAAGATTGCTTACTCCCAGCTGGTCTCCCTGTGTTCACCATGTTCACCTTTAACCCATTGTCCACACCGAAGATCCAACCATAAACCTGATCTAATCCTGTTTAGACTCTTGGTAGTTTCCCACTGTCCTTGGTGAAATCCTGAGTCCTGAATGCAGGGCCCAGACCCCTCTTGGTCTGGTTCCTGTTTATGTTTCTATCCATCTGGTCCTTCCTCTCCTCCCAGACCTCAGTTGCCTCCTCCACACTCTTCATATTCTAATCATACAAATACTTTGTTTTTGGCTTTCTGATTCCTCGAGGTGTTCTCTGTGTTGTTCCTTCTTCCTCCTCACTTTCTCTGGCTATTTTCTGCCCAGCCCTTCAGATCTTGGCTGGTACAACTCTCCCTCAGTAACCTCCTTTCCCATCCTAGCCAAGGCGGGGCTCCACGTTCACACTTCTGTAGCACCCTCACTTTCTATAGCATAGACCCTGTGACACTGTGTTGAAGCTGATTTTACGTTATCTATAGCCCTCCTAGTCTACAGCTTTGAGAAGGTTTGGATCCTCAGGGCTTGGCCAGAGTATAAGCTTTAGTAAACTCTCAATGAATGCTAGTTGAATGAGCAAATACATGTATACAGCGGTACTGGAGTTCCAAGCCTTGTACATATGCACACACTCAGATATATACACAGATACTCCTGGACTTATGACAGTGCCGTACCCCAACAAACCCATTCTAAAAATATCTTGTCAAAATGCATCTAATACTCCAATAAACTCATCTTAAATTCAAAAAAATTTAAGTAGAACCATAGATCTAGATGCTGCTTGACTTACGATGGGGTTATATCCCAACAAAGCCATTGTAAAGTTGAAAAATCATAAGGTGGGTATGGCCCGTGTGTGTATATGTGTGTGTGTGTGTATACACATGGATTGTAGATACATATTTAACATATATATGTATATATATGTGTATACAAATGTATACGCATGGGATAATTTTACTTTATAGCCCTGCTAGTCTATAGTTTTGAGAAGGTTTGGATCCTCAGGGCTTGGCCAGAGTATGAGCCATAGTAAACTCTCAATGAATGCTGGTTGAATGAGCAAGTAAGTGTATTCAGAGGTACTGGAGTTCCAAGCTTTGTATATATGCACACACTCAGATATACACACAGATACTCCTGGACTCTACTTACACATGTATGTATATATGTATATATGTGTATATACATATATATGTTAAATATGTATATATGGTCCATATGTATATACACACATATATATGTGTATACATATTTAAACCACATTATTGAGATATGATTGACATGTCAAAAGCTGCACATACTGAACGTATACAACTTGATGAGTTTGGGGCTATGTAGACGCCTGTGAAACCATCACCACCATCAAGGTCATAAACATTCAATGCTTTTAAGAGCAGGGCTTCCCAGAATTAGGAATTTCATAGACCATTAAAATTGCAGAAAAAATGTAAACTACATTCAGGTCACCAACTTTACATTTTCTAAGTGAAGACATTGATTAAAATAATATTTGTTTTTTTTTCTCACCACAATCTCACAAAAGATATAAAACTAAAATGGGGCTGGGCATGGTGGTTCATGCCTGTAATCCCAGCACTTTGGGAGGCCGAGGTGGGCAGATCATGAGGTCAGGAGATCGAGACCATCCTGGCTAACACGGTGAAACCCCGTCTCTACTAAAAATACAAAAAAAAAAAAAAAAAAAAAAAAAAAAAAATTAGCTGGGTGTGGTGGCAGGCGCCTGTAGTTCCAGCTACTTGGGAGGCTGAGGCAGGAGAATGGTATGAACCTGGGATGCGGAGCTTGCAGTGAGCTGAGATAGCACCACTGCACTGCAACCTGGGCAACAGAGTGAGACTCCGTCCAAAAAAAAAAAAAAAATCAAACAACACCAAAATGGTAGGAGGACATTATATTAGAATAAAAAAAATTACCTTAAGTAAAAACTCTCAGATTGTCATTAATCATAATATTTTTCCTCTTTTCCAAAGCTACTGAAAATCTCCTTGCAGACTGGTACCAGCCTACAGATGTACCATTAGGAAGCTGTTCTCTTCAAGAGCAGGCTTGGAAGCTAGAGAGGACTGAGATTGCAGCTGTGGTCTGAAGGACTGTGTGTGATTGGGGGAGCCAGAGAGACCTGGATCTATCAGTCAGGGTTTTCTAGAGAAGCAGAACCAATAAGAAGGAAAGAACAAGAGTTACGATGAGGAGTTAGCTCACATGTTTATGGAGGCTGATAAGTCCCAAGATCTGCAGGGTGAGTCGGGGAGCTGGGGGTCCGGGAGAGCCGATGGCGCAGTGCAGCGAGGTGCTACGGACCCTGGCAGACCGGTATGGATGATATTCTTTGCCAACTGCCTTTGGACAACCTCAGATTTCACCATGGTCAGCAAAGAGAGTTACCTCTGACTTCAGTTTGGAATTTTTTTTTTCCCCCCACAGGGAATTCTTTGCAGAGTTCCAAACTGCTGTTGATTACTTTGTCAATAAAATTTATTGAGTGCCTTCCCATGTGCCAAGAACCATGCTCACTACTTTCCTCGACTGTCTCATGCAGTTGGCCCACAGCTGGGCGAGGTGATCCCAGGTCCCCCGTGAGGCCATGCAGCGAGCACTGGCTGGAGTCAGGGTTGGAACCCAAAGTCTGTCTGCACCATTAGCTACTACACTCCCTTTGAGGGACCTGAACGTGCTCCTCCTGTTCCATGTGACCTGCAGGTGCTTCAAAACAGCCATCGTGTCCTCTCCAAACCCTCTCTTCTCTGTCCTCATTTTTGATAGTTCCTTAAGTGGCAGTTTCTATCACTGCATCCTTGTCATCACCCTCTTCTGGATGAATTGTAGCATATTAGTCCGTTCTTACATTGCTATAAAGAAATACCCGAGACTAGGTAATTTACAAAAAAAAAAAAAAAAAAAAAAAAAGGCTTAATTGGCTTATGGTTCTGCAGGCTGTACAGGAAGCATGATGCTGGCATCTGCTCAGCTTCTGGGGAGGCCTCAGGAAACTTACACTCGTGGTGGAAGGCAGAGGGGAGGCAAGAACCTCTTCCATGGCCAGAGCAGGAGGAAGAGAGACGGGGGGAGGTACTGCACACTTAAACAGTCATGAGAACTCGACCACAAGAACAGTACTGGGGGATAGTGCTGAATCATTAGAACGCACCCCCATGATCCAATCGTCTCCCACCAGATCCCACCTCCAGCATTTGGGATTGCAATTCAACATGAGATCATGAGATTTGGGTGAGGACACAGATCCAAACCATGTCATCTAGCTTGCCAACACTTTTAATATATGGCATCCAGAGTTGGGCAGAATATTCCAAAATAGTCTGAGTAGTGTGAGGTTACCAGAATGGTTCTTTAAGATTTATACGTGTGGAGAAGATATCAGAGGGATGACATAGAGTTATTTATCTGACACGGGGAAACGTGGGCAAAGAAAGTTGATTGTGTTCATTAATTGCCTTCTCTCCCTGTGAATGATCTCTGATAAAGAATGAAGATATTCAAATATAAAGCGACTGCAGATAGAATTTTAAGAACAAATAAAGGGAAGTTAATGACAGTGCTTTTATCCTTTGATTTACACATTAGCTATAATTAATGCTTAGAAAATATTCTCTGTGGTTGCTGTCCTGAAGTACTGATTTGGGTAACTATGGCCTCGTATGTGCAGGAGTTGATCACAAGTGCTTTAGAAATGGGCTGCAGCTTTGTGATTTCTCCGTTGTGGTACAATAGCGCTATCACAGTCCTCTCCTTTATCCTCTTATTTTCAGAATCTTTGTTGTCTACACAACACTACTATATATGAAATATGCCTGAGGCTTAAAAGTACTATGTAATATGAACTGCAAAATTATTTAGGGTTAACAAAGCAAAATTTTATTAAAGTGGTGAGGAACAACTAGTGTGGGTCAGGGTGAGCAGGCATTCCCAAAGGCAGTGGAATATGGAGGTTACCAAGTGCTCTGCTCACTGAATATGATTTTTAAGCATCCAGCTTCCTATAATGTCTATAATTGTCCACAATTAAGGGTCAAAGCCATTTAGGTTTAGCCTTTGCTTCCAGAAGAGTTCTATAACATCCAGGAGTGCTGCCTGGTCTATTACCCCATCTACTCAGCTGGTGTCACATTAGTTTATCAATCTGACTGGCTGCTACCTTAGTTAGGTCCTGAATAAATGGTGCCTAGGTCAGTACATTTTTTATCTAGGAAATAGATACTGAATGTGAGGGGTTATGATAATGGAGAGGAGAGATGACAAGTTCATAGCTTATTAAGCTCTGGCCTTAACCAAGGATGCAGATTTTATACAAATGTGCACATATGCAAAAGTGCAAACACACACACAACTGCTGAGCTCATTATATGGAAGACCTTAAGCATGAGGAGTCTGTTACACACAGGTACAACGAGACATGGAAACGAGGAAAGCCAGGCTTTGGGAAAAACAGGAGGCTCCATTGTGACTATGTTGTTTCTGTTGCTGTGGGAACTGCAAACAGAGGTGTTCAGAAGCTGAAATGTGCACCTGGTGCCACTGAGGAGAGGGACCTGGGCTGGAACTATACATTGTGGAACCATCAGTGTGCTGATGGCACTAGAGGCCATAAGTGTGGGTGAGAAGAGAGTCCCCAGGAGGAGGCCATTGGTCCACAGGCTCAAATGTTGCTTCTGGGTCAAGTAGGGCAAGGACTGAAAAGTATCCAGTGGATCCAGCGAAAAGAGTCATGGTGGTCTTGGCCGCAGCAGTGAGAGTAGAGGCTGGTCGTGTCGGGCTTTGGCTGAGTGACAAATGGCAGATTGCACAATTACAAGTGTCCTCTGCGATCATGTAGTTACATACTTTGTAGTATTCTGGGACAGGGAAATCCTACTTTAAAATGAAATTTCAGAGCCTCAGGGAGGAAACAGATACTACTTGGCTGATCCAGTTGAGTCAGGGGTGAGGCCTGGAGCCTCATCCCTTTGGTCTCCCTCTCATCTCCTGGGCCCTGGAGCATCTCCTGAGGAAACAGTTAGAAAACCACCTGACCTCTGAGGGAGCTGTAGCTCAAAGGCCTACCTGGGAGCTGCACAGCTAATGAGAGGCCAAGGCAACCAGGTGCTCCTCATGTGAGCCTGACCTCCCACGGAACGGCAGGGACTCCTTGTGGACTAACTTGAATGACTAAAGTTTAGTTCAGGTTTATGGGCAAGATCTGCAAACTTTATCAGTGGGTAGGAGAATTGTAGTCACCGTGATTTCATTTTAGAGTGATTTCTAGTGGATATATTTGAGACATGGTAGTGATGAAAATACATCCAGTGAACAGCTGTGCATGGTAACTGGCTGTCCTGTAATTGATCACCTTTAAATGTAGCCCTGAGTTTTTCCCTCATCTGAGTTACTAGTGAGTAGCTAACTTCATTTCTACCTCTCTGTAGCCCTGTACTTCTGGGCAAGTGCTGAAATGCGGCAAAACTTCCACAGGGTAAGTCAAAGATGAACATGAAGCACTCCTGAAGTCATATGAGCTGCTGGGTTCTAGGGGCCCCTTCCTGGTGCTCCTGCCTTTGCTCTGCATAGTGAACAGCTGGGTTCTAGGAGCTCCTTCCTGGTGCTCCTGCCTTTGCTCTGCATAATGAATGGCTGGGTTCTAGGAGCCCCTTCCCGGTGCTCCTGCCTTTGCTCTGCATAATGAGCTGTTGGGTTCTAGGAGCCCCTTCCTGGTGCTCCTGCCTTTGCTCTGCATAGTGAACAGCTGGGTTCTAGGAGCCCCTTCCTGGTGCTCCTGCCTTTGCTCTGCACAATGAACGGCTGGGTTCTAGGAGCCCCTTCCTGGTGTTCCTGACTTTGCTCTGCACAATGAACGACTGGGTTCTAGGAGCCCCTTCCTGGTGTTCCTGCCTTTGCTCTGCCTCTCTATAGTCTACACAGAAGTCATATTGGTGACTTTAAAATGTGACTCAGATCTTGTCATTATTTTGCTTAAAAGACGTTAGTGGCTTTCTGTGGCATTTCCAATCTAAGCTCCCAGCCGTTTTCTGTGTGGCTCTGAGCTCCCTTCTCCCCCTTCTGCAAACTCAGTCATGTGTCCCCTCATCTGTGGGCTTCTGTAGCCACATTAGGGTTCACTTGCTCCTGGCTCTGCCCTGGCACTTGCGGTTCCCTGGGCTGAGTCTTCCCTGTTTGTGTGCAGCTCCCTCCCTTCCCTCCCTGAGACCCTTTCTCAGGCTGAGCTTCTCTGAAGTCTGTCTCTAGTGGCCTTCAGCCATATATGTTCCTTCCACTTCCTTTGTCAGAGCTGGGACAGTCTGCTTACTTGAAAAGCATCAGTGTCTTTTATATTTATGACAGTATCCGCAGCAAGCATTTCTGGCCTGAATCTTAGAAGGGGCTCCACGGGTATCTGTCGGATGAAGTAGTCAATGGGACAGGTTACCTCTCTCAGTTGACCTAGGTTATGCTGTGGGCCTGTTGTCTGCCTTGTTGCGGGTGCTGAGAGCCTGGACTGGCCAGTTACCCCAGGGCTATCTGATGACCTTTATAATTCTTCACTGAAAACTCATTGTTATTATTAAATCTTTATTGCCAGAGATGGTAGGCAAGGGAATAGCCATCACGAAGAGGTGGCGCCTTAAGTGATCATCGCTTTAGCAGATATCTGTCTTTGCGACAGACAGGTTTAACACTGTAAGCGGCCATTTATATTAATGGAATTCAAAGATCAGTATATTAAATAAACCGGCATTCAGCTCCCTGGGATGACACCACTGGGGCTCCTAGATCAATGGAGAGACAGAAATACAAACGTCTATATGGGATTTGGATCGCTCAGCCAGGGCTTGAATATTGATAAAGGCATGGCAGCATTTCCTGTGCCGCTATCGCTCTTTAACTGACAGGACTGCCTGAGTTCTCCTGAAACCGGGAACTGAGCATTTTGGATGAAATCCAAATGTCTGGACTTCGACCTAAGTAAGTCCAAGGGGATTCTGCTAGGCAGAAAAAGAACTTGAAGAAAAGATTATCTTTAGCTAGCAGTACATCATAGACATCTATCTTAGCTTCAGCGGCATTCAGAGCCAACCAATTTTTTCCCTTAGGGCTTGTGTTTCTTTCTTAATGTTTAAGTCCTGACTGACGAAAACCATGTAGTTAAATCATCAATGTTTGACCAATCCTGCTTAGGTTTTGGATAAATTGAAGTGAATTTTTATTGTGCTGGTGCTAGCGACCTGGACTGATGAAGAGAAACTGAACAGTAGAGCTAGACCGGGTCAATCTGAGGAGAGGATTCACAGGGACAGCAAATGTGTTATGGTTCTGTCAAGTTCAGACACTTTTCCAATCAAGGTGTCTTTGGTATTTACCTTACAGTTAATAATGGGAACGGAGGTGGCATAATAAAATGAACACAGACTCAGAAATCTGGGTTCCAAGTCTAGGTCTATCCAAGCTTTGTTACCTTGGCCCCAGCACTTATAATGTCTATGATTAATTTCTCTTATAAACTGAGGATGCATATAAATCTAAATATACTCCATCTCATTCTACTCACTCCAAAAAGGATTTGAGGCAGGTTAAGACAAGCAGAAAAATACCATACTATTAAAACATACCAGCCTGAAACAGGCAGAAAAAACACCATTACTAAGAATTGGTAGTATGGAAATGGAAGTAGGAAAGTGGCCCTACTTAGTAGAAAAGGTCCATCTTTTGTGGACCAAAAGCCCTACAAAAACACAATATGTCAGCTTCAAATTTGACTCAGTTTCTTGGAATGCATAAAAAAGTAGAGACATGGTGAGAAGCAACATTTTCATTAGACATGAATAAAACATTTTAGTTCTTGGGAAGAAGGAAATCTTTTCTGAAAACCGAATGCACAAAGCATTACCTTGAATTTTTCTATCAGGTTTGAGGGTTGGTGTGCAGTGTCCTCAACAGTAACAAGTGCAACAAGAAATTACTTATTTATATTCTCATTTGTTCCATGAAAGATTTGGAGTGACCGTTTTCATAAAGAGATTTCTTGCAGTGACCCTCCGTAAGACACATTGCTCCAGGAAGCCAAATCTGCAAGAGACTAAGTGGCAAGGGCAGGTCCCCCATCTCCTGGTGGGCTGCCTTGTTCTAAGGCTAGGAGTTAGTGTGCTTAGAGTGGGGTTATCTCCCACCCCACCTGACCCCATAGGACTATGTGTGGCTAATGACAAAGTGGTTCTAGGGAGCAATTTAGAAATTTTAAAGTGCTAAAAGCTGCCAGTGGTTATTTATCCACTATGTTATAAAACCTGTCTTATTAGAACTGTTCTTAAAAATACCTACTTCCTGAGTCTTATGAAAATAAATAACTAAAATGGCATACTCTTGCCACAGCATCTGAAGCCCCTGAGACAACCCATACTGGGACATTTATTTCTTACCGTTGCCTGTTGGTCATGAAAACCCCTAGCAAGTACATATTTCAGAATTCAGAATTCCAGGTAATGGCTTTTCCAAAATGAGATTCATGATAGATTTCACAGATATTCCATTTATTTTTATTTTCTACTGTTGGAACAGAGAAAATTTGGTTTACAAAACAAAATTGAGGAACATGTTAAAAATTCTCTCTAGAATGTAAACTTCTTGAGGACAGAGTTATTTGTTTGTTCAGCTCTATCCCTGGTGCAGAGAACAGCGCCTGGCATAGAATGGAATTCCATGAACCTTGAACAAATGAGTGATGAAATCTTAACAGAGAGTTAATACCAGTGAGTATTTGAGATAAAAGTTGTCAAAGATATATGGTTATCATTATTATGAAGACAGAATTATCAAGGGTAAAAACAAAAGTAAATGGTGAAGTGTGATAAACGATCACTTACTCAAACCTACCTGGGTTTCCCCGAAGTTATTAACATGATTGCTTCTAAATACCTATTATTAATATGACTTCCTAATTTTGCCCGAATGTCACAAAAAATTGTAATGTCTCTGTAAATATCGGAGGAAGACTCTTCAAGTATGGAAATTTTAAATTCCTACTTGTAAAAAGTCTATTAAAATCCTTCAAGTGAATCTTTAGATGACAGATGATTGGCTGTTTGCCTAATTTTTTGTATCTATTTAACTTGATGCCAATGGACACAGGTGTGCAGCTCTCTTCTTCACTTCCAAGCACTAGTGTTTGGCAAGGACAAGAAATTGTTGCATAATAAGATTACCCCTCCCCCGCCCTTTTCAGGTTTAGCCTAAAGTGTTTTCAGTGGTTGCATTTGAAACCTTTGTAGGGAGCCAGAATGCTTTTTTTTACATTTTAATCAGACTGTGCTTACAGAAACACCAGTGAATCGGGAACTTGTCTGCAAGTGTGTCTGTGCATGTGTGCATATGTATATATGTACACACACACGCATACACAAACATACAACACACAACACACACAACAAGAATGGGCTTAAAAGAAATGAACAAAACCTGCTTGTTTTAAAAATAACTAAATTTAGAGCAGAACTGGGCAAACTTAAGACCCAAAGTCCATACAAAAAATCAAAGAAACCAAAAATTTGTTCTTTGAAAGGATAAACAAGATTGATACACTGCTAGCTAGATTAACAAGAAAGAGAGAAAATCCAAATCAGAAATGACAAAAGTGACATTACAAGCAATCCCACAGAAATACTAAAAATCCTCAGTGACCATTGTAAACATCTTCTATGCACACAAATTAAAAAATCTAGAGGAAATGGATAAATTCCTGGCAACACACAATTTCCCAGGATCGAATCAGGAAGAAATTGAAACCCTGAACAGACCAATATCAAGTTCCAATATTGAACCAATAATAGATAATACCAATAATAAAAAACCTACCAACCAAAAAACTCTCCAGACCAAATGGATTCACAGCTGAATTCTACCAGACGTACAAAAAGAGCTATTACCAATTTTATGAGTGGTTACCAATTCTACTGAAATTATTCCAAAGAATTGAAGAGGAGGGACTCCTCCCTAACATGCTACAAAGCTAGCATCACCTTGCTGCCAATACCTGGCAAAGACACAATGAAAAAAGAAAAGTACAGGTCAATATCCCTGATGAACATAGATTCAAAAATTCTTCACAAAATACTAGCAAATCAAATCCAATAGCACATCAAAAAGTTAACTTACCACGATCAAGTAGGGTTGGTATGTAAGGTTGGTTCGACATACATAAATTAATAAATGTGTGATTCCCCACATAAGCAGAATTAAAAACCATACAATCATCTCAATAGACAGGGAAAATACTTTGGACAAAATTCAACATCTCTTCATGATAAAAACCTTTAAAACTTGGCATCAAAGGAACTGACCTCAAAATAGTGAGTCATCTGTGACAGACCTACAGCCAACATTGTACTGAATGGGCAACAACTGGAAACATTCCCCTTGAGAAGTGGAACAAAATAAGAAGTGGTGAGAATAGGCATGGTAGTGGTATAAAAACAGACACAGAGAACAATGGAACAGAATAGAGAACCCAGAAATAAAGCTGCCCACTTACAGCCATTTGATCTTTGACCAAGTCAACAAAAATAAGCAATGGGGAAAGGACTCCTTATTTGATAAATGGTGCTGGGATAGTGGGCAAGCCATATGCAAAAGAATTAAACTGGACCCCTACCTTTCACTCTATACAAAATTTAACTCAAGATGGGCTAATGATTTGAATGTAAGATCTCAAACTATAAGAATCCTTGAAAAAAGCCTAGGAAACAACATTTGGACATTGGCCTTGGAAAATAATTTATGACTATGTCCTCAAAAGCAATTACAATGAAAACAAAAATTGACAAGTGAGACCTAATTAAAGAACTTCTGCCCAGCAAAAGAGACTATCAATTAAGTAAACAGATAACCTACAGAATGGGGAAAATATTAACAAATTATGCATCCAACAATAATATCCAGAATCTATAAGGAACTTAATTCAACAAGCAAAAAACAAATACCCCTATTAAAAAATGGGCAGAAGACAGTAACAGACACTTCTCAAAAGAAGACATACAAGTAGCCAACGAACATATGAGAAAAGGCTCCACATCACTAATCATCAGAGAAATGCACATAAAAACCACAGTGAGATACCATCTCACACCAGTCAGAATGGCTATTATTAAAAAGTCAAAAAACAACAAATGCTGGTGAGGCTGTGGAGAAAAGGGAATGCTTACACAGTCTTGGTGGGAATGTAAATTAGTTCAGCCACTGTGGAAAGCAGTCTGGAGATTTCTCAAAGAACTTAGAACTAGCAAGTGACCCAGCAATCCCATTACTGGGCATATATCCAAAAGAACACAAATCTTTCTACCACAAAGACACTTGTACTTGCCTGTTCATCACAGCGCTATTCACAATAGCAAAGACATGGAATCATCCTAAACGGTGGACTGGATGAAGAATATGCGGTACATACACAGCACAAAATGTTATGCAGCCGTAAAAAGTATCATGTCCTTTGCAGCAACGTGGATGCAACTGGAGGCCATTATCCTAAGTGAATGAATAACACAGAAACAGAAAACCAAATACCGCATGTTCTCACATATGTGGAAGCTAAACATCAGGTACTCATGGACATAAAGACAGCAACAATAGAAGCTGGGGATTACTAGACGGAAGACGGAAGGAAGGAAGCAAGGGTTGAAAAACTAATTATTGGGTCCTATACTCAGTCCCTGAGTGGCAGGATCATTCATACCCCAAACTTCAGCATCCTGCAATATATCCTGGTTAGAAATCTGCCACATGTACCCCCTGAATCTAAAATAAAAGTAGAAAAAAAGTTAAAAAAGCAAAAACAAAATAAACAACAAAACATCTTTACATAAACGTGGTTGTCTCTCAAATTGTTTTTCTGTACCCTTCAAAAGTTTATAAAATGTCTTAGCTATATGTTGAGTCAACTTGAGTTCACAGAACCGAAGAGCATATTGGCAGGTATGGAAGATCCAGAGTGGACCTAGAGATCAGCAGCCATGTTTCCATTCTACCCATCACATTGAGTGTGTGGTCTTGGCCTGTGGGTTCTTATCTCTGGTCCTCAGTTTCCTCGACTGTAGACTGAAGATACTAAAAGGGACAGTCACCCCAACATTCTATGTGTCTGAGTCAAAATCTCAGAGTCTTTCCAAGGTATTAATTGCTATGTGGTGGGAAAACAGTCTTGAGATGGCACATGTTTGGAAAGTGTTTGATTAAACAGCTAAATTGCAGGACCTTTCAGACATTTTAATATATTAACACACAGTTTGACTCCAAAAGGAAGGTTAGTTCTTTTTTCCCAACTTGTTTGTCCATGGGACCTCTTGTTTCCCCTAATACCTATTAACATCTCACTAGACAGCAGCATTCTGCAGAATCACTTTGGAAAATGCTAGTCTAAGTCAATTCTTTTCTCTTGCTGTTCTCACATATGAAATGAAGCTGTGTTACTAGCTCAGTGATGAACAAGTTTTTCACACCAAACCGTATTTTGTGATTTTCCACATACTTTGAGCAACATATTTGGAAAGAATTGTCTGCACAGCACAATGTGTTTGTGAAATAACTGCTGGGCAGCTTCATTGTGAGTAGATGCATTGTTGGCATTAGGCTTTTGTTACATTAAGAAAGTCTCATTTTGCCCAATTTTCTCCCTTCAGGATCTTCCTGTTGGAAGTCACTTGGTCCAAAGATCTTGACTATTGTTTTCTGGAGATCTGTGTTAGTCCATTTTGTGTTGCTATAAGAGAATACTTAAGCCTGGGTATTCTGTATAAAGAAACGAGGCTTATTTGGCTCATGATTCTGGTGACTGGAAAGTCCAAGATAGGGCAGCTGTGTCTGGTGAGGGTCTCATGCTGCTTCCATTCACAGTGAAAAGAGGAGGGGGAATAGGTATGTGCAGAGGAATCTCATGGCCAGAGAGGAAGCAAGAGGACAAATGGAGGAAGTGAAACTCTTTAACAACCTGCTCTTATGGAAATTAATCAATTCCTGTGAAAGCCAGAACTTACCCCAGAGGGAAGGCATTAATCTTTTCATGAGGGATCCACCCCCATAACCAAAACACTGCCCACTAGGCCCCACCTCCAACACTGCCACACTGGGGATCAAATTTCAACATGCGTTTTGGCAGGGACAGACCACATCCAAACTATAGCAAGGTGCGTTTGCTTTTTAAACTTTTTAAAACAATGTGGTATACATTCAGGAGTAACTCTACATAACAAACAGAAAAATGTTTAGATTCACATGTTTATCAATGCTTGCAGCACTGGCTTGTCCCAGGCAATCCTGGGAGTTCTAACCTCTGGAGGCTCCTGGAAGCTTTACTGGATGTTTTTAAACTAGTGGAAATGATGGACTCCATCAGTCATGCCCCTTGTAAGGATGAATGACCCTCTTCCATGGATGAGTGTGTTCCATGCTATGGTGGTGTGACTACAGATGGCTTATTAGGAGAAACTCCTTGGTGGATCTATTGTTGGGTGAATCTGGAAGCTCTTCTATTTAGAGTTGAGGTTATGGTCAGGGGATCTGCCTGGAAGATCCAGTCAGGGCCTGGAGTTGTATCTTAAATGTATTTTCTTTGGAGATTCTGATATACTCAATGATGTTCACCTGATACCAGAGTATTTGAAACATCCGACTTATGCAAGAGCCCAGGGAAGAGGTGTCTGACATGACATTCTCCACACAGTATCTGGCTCCCGTCACCTTCCATACCACCTCCTGCCCCACCTCCCCCTTCAAACCTCAACACAGGTGAGTTCTCTGCATGAGCTATGTCTCTCCCAACACTGAGGACATCCACATGTGGCAACATTTCCCTACAAAGCCTTTCTCTGCCTCATCCTCATGGTACACCAGGTACACAGAAGGTGCTCATTGCAAGCTCTGTTGTAAGAGCAGATAGATTCGTCTTTTAGCAGTTCTTGTAGGAAGTCATTGGATCAGTCTGTGATAGGTCCATGATGGAGAGATGATTGCTGTCCAGAGGAATCATCGCTGTCCAGGGCTGGGTGTTTTATGGCCTGGCAGTTCTGTGTCTGGATAAAACTATTTTTTGCTCTAACCAAAATATGTCTCCTTGGAGGTCAATCCGTTGGTCCTTGTTCTGAACTCAGGTTCTGCAGAAAGTAAACCCACTTCCATATGACAGTCCTTCAATCAGTGAAAGCAGTCATCATGCCTACCTTGGTTTTTGCTTGTTTTTTCATCTTTTAATTTTTTATTTTCACAATATGAATACTTACAGTGTCTTCCCTAGGTTCATCTTACAACACAGTTTCAACATTGCCTCAGTATCTCATTTTTCTACTTTTGGGCTTGCAACGTGGTGTCTGCACCAAATTGGAATTACCAATGGATGCTGGCCAGTGTTAGCCCCACGGGGCCATCCTGTCCTTGCCTGGACAGGTAAGTGCTGTGGGAGCAGCCCATCCTGGGGCTTCTTTCATGCCCACTCTACACGCCTTCACAATGAACTCACCCAGCACATGTTTACTAAGTGCTTGATGTGTGCTCATTACTGGGTGTGATGCCAAGCAAACAAGGTACAGCCCCGGATGGGAGAATTTAATCACCTGTCCTCTGATGGACTGGATTTAAATGCTGTCATTAAAAAGACTCTGACATTTTTTTCTGAACATAAATGGCTATCATCAGTTTCCCCTAGATTCTGAACATTGTCACTGACATTTTGAATCACAGGACTTTTTATAGACAGTTAGTTTCAGCTGTTTAGAGGTTTTTTTTTTTTTTAGTCTGTCAATTATTTGTAATGCCACATATTATTTCTCCTCAGCCTTGTCACAGATGCACTTGATGAACGTACTTTGCAGTAGTTTACCCAAATTGTTGATAAGAATATCTGTCAGGACAGGGTCACACATGGAGCCTTGTGGCAGAACCCTGGAGGCTTCCCTCTGGGCAGGCCTTCGTCAACACATGGACCTTCCACACCATTCAGTCCATGATTTATGTTTCCCAGGAGCTTGGTTGAAATTAAGAATTCGATTGGTGGTTTACTCTAATTAGAAACCCAGTTGTTTGTGCAGATTGCGTTTTTGGTTAGTACACGGTGATAAGATTTTGGATCAATCAATGATAGGCTTTTACATCTTCTAATAAGTACCTTGTATCTTTGCTCAAATGGAAGGAGAAGCATGACAATTACTCTGGTGAAAAAGAGGAAGCCTTCAGCACTCTCCACTCAACCCCAGAAGCTTTCAGAGATGCCAAAATCTGTAGAAAACCAGAAATTTTTCCATGGCATGTTGAGAAACTAGAATTAGGTGTCTGAAGAAGAACTTTCTTATAAGAGATTAATTCTGAAGATCCAGTTATTAATAGATAAACCAAACCACCGAGGTGAAGTTTAGATACTTTTGAATTATAATCGAGCTGGAGAAATGAAAAGCCTTGTGCATCATGAAGAAACATAATGTATGCATTTTCAAGCCTAAGAGCTGGATTTGGGAATACACTCAGTCAAATTAGTAAGGAATTCAAAATCCACCCCAGGTAATTTCAGGGGCCTGACTGGGCCTCCTGAGAACTTGTGGTGTCATCACTTTCATCAGACCCTGTTGCTAGCATCAGACGATGAACGTCTCAGACAACGAGGAGAGGCATTTGGAGGCTCATGGATTTCTTAATGAAGAGTGTTCAGCTAAACAGAAGTGCAGATTCAAAATGTTCTCACCTCGCCTGACTTCTGTGTTTATGTAATCTTAAATTGCATGGCCTCATTTTCTCTGCTGATTTTCGAGATTGTCTGCCTGTAAGGAACAGGGAGTACAGGGGGTGAGAAAACATTCACAAGCCTGGAGAGGCCCTTAGTAGAATGAGTCTCACATTTTCTTACATTTTACCAAGGTAAAGAGGTTCTTCTGCTTTTTTCCTGGCTTTAGTGGAGAATTATGGCTGTGCAGTTTGTCAAAAGTAGTATTACCCTCCATTAAGATTAAACTGTAGCTCTCAGAGATGACCTTTGAGCTTTGTAATAAATATTTCTGTTGGAAAGTTCCTTCCTCCAGACTGACTCTGCTTTTCCACTGTTCATTTCCTTTGCTGACATTTATAATATTTACAATCACATATTTACTTATTTGTTTACATGGGGTCGTCTCTCTTCCCCATCAGACTCTGAATCTTTTGAAGTTAGGGACTGTGTCCTGTTTTAGACGTCAATGTGTACTTGGGCCCGTGTAAGTGCCTGGCCCAGGGTAGGCCCTTAACTTAAAACCAAAGTTGGAGTTAAAGTTTGTTGTGAAGATCTAAAATCTAAACTTCTTGTATGGCCTCCAAAATTATGCCAATATATCATCCTCAAACATCATGTGGGTGGCTGGATGGGGGAATCTTTTCTTTTCTTCTTTTTTTTTTTTTTTTGGAGACAGTTTTGTTCTTGTTGTCCAGGCTGGAGTGCAGAGATGCGATCTCAGCTCACTGCAAACTCTGCCTCCTGGGTTCAAGCAATTCTCCTGCCTCAGCCTCCCGAGTAGCTGGGATTACAGGCGTGTTCCACCACACCCAGCTAATTTTGTATTTTTAGTAGAGATGGGGTTTCACCATGTTAGCCAGGATGGTCTCGAACTCCTGACCTCAGGTGATCCACCTGCCTTGGCCTCCCAAAGTGCTGGGATTACAGGTGTGAGCCCCTGCATCTGGCCAGATTGGGGAATCTTTAGGATCCCTCCATGGGAGACTTTAGAACCAAGATGGCTGCGTAAGCATGGCCTCATGCGACTGACCCTGTTCCTTGGTGTTGTGGAGGCTACAAAAGAGGCAAGAGGGTGGAAAATCAGAAGTCTGTGATGCAGCTGAGAGGTCTAGATGGACTCATGCCAGACAATTAGTGACCATGATGGGACCATATAGAACCACGGATTATTGTAAACAGCAGGGACTATCGGATTTTGAGAGAAAGGAGACCATTGAGGCCTGGAGTCTCAGCCGCAGGCTTTGGAGAATCGTTGGTCATGAACCGGTCTCAAACAAGCTCGATTGTGTGCCCCAAACCAACTCTCTTGTCCGTTCTGAGTTGAGTGGTTTGTGTCAAAGGGACACAGTGAAGAGCAGGTGGATTAGGCTTCAGAAGAGCTTGTCATAGAGAAGGTGACGGCCTGCAGGACCTTGCCCAGTGCTGATCAGACCCCCGCCTGGGTGTGTGTTTGCACTGATGCTGCACCTGCTTGCTGCACATGCACCAATGCATCTCTCCTGTTCTCTGCTTTCAAAGGACAATGATAAAAAATCTCAGAAGTGGCCAGGCTCTTGACTTTCACGTCCATGTTTGGCTCTTCCCCTGAAAGATGAGGACTGTTATGACCTTTAGGGGAGCTCCTGGCTGAGCTGGGAATAAGAGTATTTGGGGCTGTTGTTTGTGCAACACTGGAGCCGTGATAGCTCGTGATCGAGAGCCCTGGATGGGGCCCGGCTGGCACGCTCATCCTGGGCCTCTTAGCAGTGGCCTTCTGCCTTCACAGAGCATGATGCCTGCAGATGCTGCATCTCTGGGCGGCATCCCTGGCCCGTCACCTGCGAGCACAGAGATCGGAAATCGGCGGCTCTGATATCCGTCCCCTGTGGCTGCAGCAAAACTGTGGGGTTGATGAAGTTGGCTTTTGGTCTCCAGCTTCCACCTTTTCCTTCCTCTGTACAGGGCACCGATTCACACGGGGTTTTGTACAGAACATGCACACGTGTGTGCGCACACACACCTACGCAAAGTCCTGAAACTCTGTCTCTATCAGGATCTTGGCTTTGATTGAAATATTTATGCCGTATTTTCTTGCTGTGGCTGCATCGTCTGATTAGCTGCAGCTGGACAGAGAGGCTGGGGGCAAGTGAAATCCGGAAAAGCCAAAATTGGAGGAGCTCATTGACAACCAGCTTTGGAGAGGTCAGTCCCAGACAGAAGGGGCAGTCCCTGAGTCAGTGCCAGACAGGAAAACTTGCAAGCATACAGTCAGATTCCAGGCCTCACAGAGCAGAGCAGCAGACAGGTCACAGAACAGAGAAGGCGAGAGCCCATCGGAGAGCTGGGCTGCGGGGTGTGCTCAACCTCAAGAGCAAGCAGAGGCAAAGGCAGGACCAGGCCAGGGCGTGGGCACTTTGTGCAGGTGAATCCCAGACAGTCGGGGCTGAGCGGCCCACAGACAAGTGATCTTCTCTCCTCCAGGGCCTCAGGTGGGGGCCAGGGCGGCAGCTCTTGGAGGGAAATGCCGTACAAACAGGGGACCCAGTGTTAGTGACAAGAGTCAGTTTGTGTTACCCCTTTTGGACACAGTCGCAATTCAGAAGGGGAGCGGGCTTTGAATGAAAAGGATGAGTCCAGGGACAGAGGAGCAATTTTGGACAGAGGCCATGCCCCGTCTTCTGTGGGCCTGAGACAAGGCCAGGCTCTCCCTGCTGGCAGTGCCTCCTAGGCCTCTGGTGTTTGTGGTCAGCAGAAGCTGCTGCGCAAATTCCCTTAAAACATCCATTGGAGCTAACAGTCACATCCAAGGAAAAACACCGTTCTACTGTAGTTTTGGTAAAATTGGTGAAACTGCCATGTGTTCCCAGGGCCACGGTGTCAAGGACCTGCTTATCAGGATGGTAATGATAATGATGACTGAACAGTGGGACAAGCACTTCACTCGTTCTGAGGGCTACGAATAATACAGAATTTCAAAAGAACCTGTCCTTTTACGGCAAAGTTGTTCCATCATGAACGTATACAACTTCCACGTAAGGGTGTAACTGTCTTTGGAGGAACCCTGGGCATTTAGGGGGATGCAGACGTTCCTAAGGTGGCGTTTTATGTGGTCTGGGATGTGGCTTGTAGTAGGAGGTGGGCCAAAGGTGGTTAGGAGGAAATTGACTAAGGAAAGGAGCAGACACAGGGGATCTTGCATGCTGGGGCGTTTGCTGTGCTGGTCAGCTGTGGCATGGGGTGCCATGAGGAGCTGCGAAGTGAGCTTGAAAAGGCGGTTAAGCCACACGGTGAGAGAGGCTGAATGACAGACAGGGTGTCTTGTCTTTGGTAGGTAGTGGTGCGGTTTCCAATAGCGAGTCGTGTAAAATGGAAAGTGGGGTCTTGTCCTTGTCCCTGGCACCGACATTCCTACGGGATTTTGCTGAAAGACATCACAGCACAGTGGGACAGCATCTGCTCTCGGCCGGACCTGAGTCAGAACCCTGCCAGCCCAGCTCTGGGGTGCCGGAGGAGCCATTTCGCTTTGCTCCTAGCCTGCAGCCTCCTCATCTGTGCACAAATTCTGTCTTTGCAGGGTTATTGTGATTTCTCCTGTGTGTTGTACGTTTAAGTAGCAAGGATTCAATGAAGAGCTCCTGTCAGTATTATTACTTGAGTGTACAGTCAGTAGTGACTGAGTGAAAAAGCAAGTGAAAAACACATCCCTTTCCTTTCCAATGTTGAACCTCCTACCGGGTGGCCTCGGGGCTGTTTCTGGTGCTTAGCTGTGACGTTACTGAAACACAAAGCTTCGGGGTGAAGTTGTCAGATGGAGGAAACTCACCGCGTAGGAACAGAGTGCGAATTCCGTCTCAACTCCTGAGCCCTGTCTGCAGGCAGTCTCCCTGGGACAGTGGCCGTGGAAAAGGTGGACCACACACCTCCCTTCTGGCCCTCAAGTCCCCTGCCTCGGTCTCGCTGTGTCTGCTCAGCTTGGCCAATTCTGCGCTGTTCACGACATTTCATTCCCAGGTCTCCCAGCACAGAGGACCCCCCCTCTCACTTTCCCAGCCTGTGTCTTGCCTGCTCTGTCCATGGACAAACTGCATTGTGCTTAAATCATCACTTTCCTCTGAGCTTGAACCCCTCCATAGTTCTAGGTCAGTTTTGTCTGCACCAGTCGAGGTGGAGGACAGAGATGTGTCCTGTGCTTTCTCCCACCCCACAGGCCCAGCAGCCCACAGGCCAACAACAAGCCCTCGGGAAATGTGAACATTTAACAGTGCTTTTGGTAAAACACTCACAGGAGCATTAAAGATGCTAACTCTCCTGGAAGGTGTGGGTTTTCATTCTCTTCAGGAGAATTAGAGGAAATGGTATTATTCTGGGCATAAAAAAGTGATTTTTGGCCCCGATGGGCTTGCTGTGTCCTGGTCTTGCTCTATGCCACAGTCATGGCCGATGGGCAGCTCAGGAAGCAGATGGTGCCTCTGATGAGCCGGGGTCAGGATAGTGCTGTAGGATGCAGGGGTCAGGATAGCGCTGAATGTGCCCAGTGTTCTTGGCTGAACTCACGGGTATTAGGGAATCAGGGACAATGCAACCATTTGTGGCCTCAGTGGACCCTTGGATGGGAGTCTGAGGAGGAGGCTACTTCTCATTTATTTCCTCGCACATTTCCTCATGCGTCCACCACGGGTGCATCACTGTGCATTTCCTCATGCGTCCACCACGGGTGCTTTGCTGTGCATTGCCTCATGCGTCCACCACGGATGCATCGCTGTGCATTTCCTCATGCTTCCACCACGGATGCATCGCTGTGCATTTCCTCATGCTTCCACCACGGATGCATCGCTGTGCATTTCCTCATGCTTCCACCACGGATGCATCGCTGTGCATTTCCTCATGCTTCCACTGCGGATGCATCGCTGTGCATTTCCTCATGCCTCCACCACGGATGCATCGCTGTGCATTTCCTCATGTGTCCACCATGCATTCCTGCATGTATTTCCTCATGCCTCCACCATGGATGCATGGCTGTGCACACTTCCTCATTCATCCACCATGCACTGCTGCATGCATTTCCTCAGTCCTCCATCACAGATGCATGGCTCTGCTCATTTTCTCATTCATCCACCATGCATGTCTGTGCTCCTTTCCTCATTTATCCACCATGCATTGCTGCGTGCATTTCCTCATGCCTCTACCATGGACGTATTGCTGCACTCATTTCTTTATTCATTCAGCAAACATTATTGAGCCTCTGCTGTGTACAAGGCCCTGTTCTATGTACTGGGAACACAGCAGTAAGCAAAGTGGAGAAACTTTGATTCATGAAGCACTTAGTGTAACAAGAACAATCAACAAAATAAATGAGTAAAATGCACCATGTTAGCATAAGAGTGGGGAGTGGCTGGGGGATGGGGCTGCGATTTTAAGTGGTGCCATTGTATTTGAGTGAAGGAGGAGGTGAGGAGAGAGATGCCCAGATATCTGAGGGGAGTCAGAGAGAAGGGTGCGTGTGAGGGCCCTGGTGAGCCCAGGACTGTCAGGGAGGCCAGTGCGAGTGGGGGCAGAGGAAGCCCAGAAGCCCCAAGAGTCCAGCATATTGCAAAACTTTCTCAAGGCACTAAAAATACCAAAGTACCAAATATTTAGAGGCCTTCATGGTCCTTAATATTTCCCTATTTTTTATGTTTTTAAAGATGTCATTGTGAAATACACATATGGAAAAGTGAATTAAGCATAAGTGTATAGTTTAATAAATAATTATAAACAAAATGTGAAACCACCTCTCTTACCTATTTATTTATCCTCCCCTCCCCTATTTATTTCACATTTATGGTCATTGTTCTTTGCTTTGCCTTGTAGTTTTACCACCTATCTATGCATCGCTAAATCATAGAATTAAAACAGTTTATTGTGAACTTTATATGAGTGGAGTCATATGGTCTCTATTCTTTGGCATCCTGTTTCTATTGGCTAATATTAGGTTGGTGCAAAATTAATTGCGATTTTTGCCATTAATATCATGTTAGTAAAGCTCACCCATGATGTCACATGTCGTTATAGTTTATTTTCATTTTCATTTAGTTTTAATTGTATTTGTGTATAGTGTTCCATCATGTAAATACACTCAAATACTTTTATTCATTCTCCTACTGGTCACTATTTGAATTGTTTCCAGGTTTTGGCTATCACCCAAAAATGCTATGAAGAGCATTCTTTTACATGTCCTTGGGCCTTGGTACATGTATGCATGAGATTATTTAGGGAATAAATGAAGACAGAAATTTCTGGGTTGAAGGGTATGTGTATCTCAACATTACAGGATAATGCCAAAATATTTTCCAAAATGGCTGTGCCAATGCTCACATCCACCGGCAGTGACAAACATTTCAGTTACTCCACATCTCTGCAACACTCAGCACTGTCAATCTGGTGGGGCATGTATTTCTTTTCCTTCTATATTTTCCTTAATTATTAATACATTATTTTCCTCAAAATACACAGTGATGATCGCTGGCTTCCTTTCAAATGGCAGAATTAATTATTAAGCACCTTTCTCTTAAGTTTATATTGCCCTACAGAGAAAAAAGAAGAAGACAGATTGCAGTGATGGAAAGCCTGGGTGCACTTCCAGGACCAGCTTGGCTGTCGTCAAAGGTCGCAGCCCTTTCTCTCTGCTTTTCCAGGTCTAGGCTCTAATAAAATGACATCAGGTCTCAATTTTAAAAACCACAATAATCTGATAAAATATTGGCCAGTTCTAAGATAGGTAAGAAAAGAGAACAAGGAGGAACATTTATTCCCAGAAACAGAATTTCTGAAGATTCCCAGCTCATCTGTTTTTTTTTTCCCTACCAAATTAGTTTTAAAAAGGCATACAGTCTCAACCTGAGCTTCAAAATATTGTCTATGAGAGGCGATTGTGGTTGCTTTTCTGAGGAGGAGCATGGCAAGTTTAGATTGATTTTCCGACAGTGCTTCTCAACTTTCTGTTCTACTTGTCTTCAGAGTTTGAGAGAAACATTGACAGGCAATCCTGACCTGGTCTGGTCCACTGGACTTCCTCTAAGTAGTGTAAGAACTTCTGCTGGGAAAGATACAGGAAGAAAACGAGCCAATGCTAGTTCAGGTTAGAACTCGATTTAGGGAATCACTGGGTTAACGGAAGGCAAGAATCAAAACCCAGAACATGGGAGTTCAAGTTTATGGCAGCAGAATAGCTGGGTCAGATTAATCCTCCCACGGATAACCATTAGAAAATCTGAATGAAATGCACAGATCATTTCTGATAGTCCTGGAGAGTGATAACAGGTAGAAACTGAAGGAGAATCTACCCTTGGAATACAGGCTCTACACTTGGTAAAAACCTTTCGCCAGAGGCTGCCCTCCAGTTCACCACTTTGGACAGTGGAAACCTGCGGTGTTACAGGATTGAGGTGTCAGAAGAGAGAATTTTGGACTGTAAGACAATCTAGAAAGTTAGAGGGAAAACCCAGAGACTGTTCCAGATCTGCATATAAAATCTACCCAAACCAATGGCTGACTGCTACGCTATGCTAGTAGCGGGGAGATCACAGACAGTCTGGTGAAAAGCAGCATCTGGAAGTCAATATGATTAAACAGACATTTTATCTGTCGCCCCCTGTAGATTATGGAGTTTCAGTCTAGCCAAAGTAACTGCTTGGCAAGATAAAAGTTATTCCCCAGAGGAGCATAAAAACAATCCAGAGACTCTACAATGTTTCATACAGAATGACTTGCATTTACTAATAACAGAAAACCCCTACACATGTGAAGAAACTAGAAAATGCGACTCATACTCAAGAAAAAGGAAGAAACAAGTAACACCCAACCTTGAGTGAGCCAGATGTTGCAATGAACAGACAGAGACTTTAAAGCAGCAAATAAAGTGTGTGAAAGAACTTGCAGGAAAACAAATGCATAATCAATGAATAGGTGGGAAACTCTGACATAGAACCATAAATCTTTTTTTTTTTTTTTTTTTTTTGAGACAGAGTCTTGCTGTGTCACCCAGGCGGGAGTGCAGTGATGCAATCTCAGCTCACTGCAACCTCTGTCTCCCAGGTTCAAGTGATTCTCTTGCCTCAACCTCCCAAGTAGCTGGGATTACAGGTGCACACCACCATGCCTAGGTAATTTTTGTATTTTCAATAGAGACTAGGTTTTGCCATGTTGGCCAGGCTGGTCTTGAACTCCTGACCTCAGATGATCTGCCCGCCTTGGTGTCCCAAAGTGCTGGGATTATAGGCATGAGCCACCGCACCTGGCCTATAAATAAAATTTTTAAAACTTAGATGTTCAATAATAAAAACCAAAATTGTATAAAATTGACTTAACAGAAGAATAAAGATGGCAGCATAAAGAATCAGTGAACTTGAAGATAGATCAATAGAAATTATTATTTTCAAAGAAAAGGAGAAGCATTGAAAATGGACAGAGCCTCAGGGGCCTGTGGGGCGGTATCAAGTAGTCTAATATAACCATAATTAGAATTCCAAAAAAGAGATAAGACATATAATGCAGCATAAACATAGTTTTGAAGAAATAATGGCTAAAAACTTACTAAATTTGATTAAAGACATCAAGTAACAAATCCAAGAAGCTCAAAAAACACCAAGTAAGATAAATACAAAGAAAACCACACCTGAGCATATAATAATTAAGTTGATTAAATCCAAATATAAATACACAACATTAAAAAGTAGTCAGAGGAAAAATGCATGTTACATACAGAAAATGGTTATGCAAATGACTGAATAATTCTTACCAGAAATGAGGCAGGTGAGAGGACAATGGAATGACAAAGTGATGCAATGATAAAAGGGCTGTTAACTTAGAATTCTATACTCGTGTAACTAGTCTTTAAAATGGAAGGGAAAGAGACGTTCCAGGGATGTGTTGTCCATTTCAGTAGCCACTTAGGAAAACTATTGGGCACTAAATGTGGCTAGTCTGAATGGAGATGTACATGTAAAACGCATACCAAATTTCAAAGACGTGAATAAAATAAGGTAAACTATATTAATAATAATTTTGTTATATTTATAGCATGTTGAAATAATATTTTGAGTATATTGGGGTAAATAAAACATACTAATAGCATTGTAAAAATGAAGGTGAAAGATGTTTCAGATAAGCAGGTACTAAGATAGTTTATATTAGCAGACCCACACTATAAGAAATGCTAAAGGAAGTTCTTCTGGTTAAAGACGAATAATAAATGGTACTTGGATCTAGAATATTTAGTGATGATCCCTGGAAATGGTAAATATGTGGGCAAACACAAAAGACTATATCATTTTCTTTCTGGTCTAAATTTTTAAAGAAGGCCAGATGCAGTGACTCACACCTATAATCCGAGCACTTTGAGAGGCTAAGGTGAGTGAATTGCTTGAACCCAGGAGTTTGAGACCAGCCTGGACAACATGGTAAAAACCTGTCTTCATAAAACATTTAAAAATTAGCCCAGCGTGGTGGTGGACACCTGAAGCCCTAGTACTTGGGAGGCCAAGGTGAGAGGATCACTTAAGGCCAGGAGATAGAGACTGTGGTGAGCTGAGATGGCATTACTACATTTCAGCCTGGGTGGCAGAGTGAAACCCTGTCTCAAAAAACTTTCTTTTTAAAGAAAACAAAATATTTTTTAAAATGCAAGTTACAAAACTATGTTCTAGGATTTATCATGTATGTAGACACAATATATATGAAAGCAATAGCACATAGGAAGATGGAACTGTAGTGTTGCATGATTACCATATCTTATATTAAGTGACTCAATATTACATATATGTAAATATAAGAAATTATAGATGTATATTATAATTTCTAAGGCAACCACTAAATTAAAAAATATATATATAGCTGAAAAGTCAATATAAGAATTAAACAGGAACATCAAAAAGTCTTTGATAAACTCAAAATAAGTCAAGAAAGGAAAAACAAAAAGCATACGAGATAAATAGAAGACAAAGGATAATACAGTAGAGCCTAAATTCAATGATATTAATAACTAGAAACATAGATTAATACACCATTTAAAAGGCAGACATTGTCAGATTGAATTAAAGAGCAAGATGAAGTATATGCTGTCTTAACAGATGTACTTTGAATTCAAAGACCTAATAGGTGCAAAGTCTGTGTGTGTATATGTATATATGTAACTAGTAGAAAACTGAAGTAGCTACAGTAACACTAGACAAAGCTATCTGAGAGAAAGCATATTACCAAAGATAAAGAAGAACATTTCATAATGTATTAGTGTGTTTTCATACGGCTGTGAAGAAATACCTGAGACTGGGTAATTTATAAAGAGGTTTAATGGACTCACAGTTCTGCATAGCTGTGGAGGCCTCAGCAAACTTACAATCATGGTGGAAGGCATCTCTTCACAGGGTAGCAGGAGAGAGAATGAGTGCCGAGTGAAGGGGGAAGTCCCTTATAAAACCATCAGATCTCATGAGAACCCACTCACTATCATGAGAAAAGCATGGTGGAAACTGCCCCCATGATTCAATTACTTCCAACTGGGTCCCTCCCATGACATGGGGGGATTATGGGAACTACAATTAAAGATGAGATTTGGGTGGGACACAGCCAAACCGTATCACATAATAATAAAAGACTTCATCAGCAAAACATAATTAAACATTTTTAAAAGCTTAGTAATAGAACTTCCAAATATATGGGCTAATAAATGAGAGAAGTGTGAGAGAGAGAGAGTGAGAAATGCATTATATTTATTTGTAAATATATACATTGAAATCATAAATCTAAATTATAGAATTTTAATGACATAATTGACATTTATGGGAACTCCACCCAACACTGCAGAATCCACATCATTTGCAAATGTGCATGAAACGCTTATGATACTCCATAAGTTGAGCCATAAAACAATTCTTAATAAATTTCAAAAGACTGAAATATGTTTAGAGTTGTTTTCTGGCTTCAGTGGAATTGCATTTGAAATCAATAAGAGTAAGAGCTTTAAGAAAGCAACAAATATTTTTGTTTTATGATCTTTAATAAATCTCATATATCAAATAAGAAATCACAATGGAAACAATAAATATTTCAAACTGAATGAAAATGATGGTGGCTTATGTTTTTAATCCCAGTGCTTTGGGAGACCGAGGCAGGAAGATCACTTGAGCCCAGGAGATCAAGACCAGCCTGGACAACACAACGAGACTCCATCTCTACAAAAGAAATGAAAAAAGTAGCCAGACATGGTGGCATGTGCCTGTAGTCCCAGCTACTCAGGAGGCTGAGATTGGAGAATTGCTTGAGCCCAGGAGGTTGGGGCTGTAGTGAGCCATTATTGAGCCACTGAACTCCAGTATAGGCAACAGAAAAAAAAAAAAAAAGAAAATGAAAATAGTACATATAAAATTTTATGGAATATAGTTAAAAAGTACTGTTTAGAAAAGAATTTGTAACTCAAAATGCTTATTTTAGAAAGGAAGTGTTTTAAGTCAATGATCTAATTCTCCACTTTAAAAAGCTAGAAGCAAATGAACACATTAAATGCAAAGTAACTAGAAGGAAGGACATGATAGAGACAAGAGCAGAAATAAATACAATGGGAACAGATGAAACAGTTGAGAATTTAACAATGCTCAATTTGGTCTTTTGAAAATATTAATACAATTCATAAACCCTTGGCAAGAATAATTCATAAAAAATAGGGAAAACAAAAATTAATAATATTAGTAATGAAAGAAGGGAGATAATTATGGAAGCTACAGACATAAAATACGTCTTATAAACAATTTTATGTCAATAAATTTGGCAAACATTGAAAATTTGTCAATAAATGACAAGTTGAAATGGACAGATTCCTCAAAAAAACTAGCTTATTAAAAATGATGCAAAATGAAAGAAAAAATCTGAATAGCTTCATACCCATCAAAGATCTTAAGCTTTCTATCAAAATAATTTTCCACAAACATAACTTTAGACTCAGATGGCTTCACTGGTAAATTCTTTCAAACACCTAAGGAAGAAATGTTACCAATTTTACAATATTTTTTTAGAAATGAGAAAAGAGAGTATTCTCAACTCATTTTATCAGGGCAGTATAATTGTGACATCAAAACCTGACAAAGGAATCACAGGAAAAGAAAATTATAGACTGATATATTTTATGAGCATAGATGCTGAAATCTTTAACTAAATATTAGCACATGAAGTCCAGCACTACATAAAAAGGATAATACATCATAACCAACTGGGCTTTCTCCTATAAATGTAAAGTTGGTTTAATGTTTGAAAATCAGTATAATCCACCATAGTAATTTAATACACAAGAAAGTGATATATTCATCTCAATAGATGCAGAAAAGCATTTGACAAAAATTCAAACCCATTCAAGATAAAACCTCTCAGGAATCTCAGAATAAAAGGGGACTTCTTCAATGTGATCAAAGGCGTCTACAAACACCTTCATGTAACATAATACTTAATGTTGAAAGACTGAATGCTTTCCTCCTAAGATTGAGAACAAGGCAAGGATACCTGCTATCATCACTTCCATTTGTCGTTGTACTGGAGATTCTAACTAGTGTAGAAAGACAAGAGAAAAAAATAAAAAGCATACAAATTATAAATGAAGAAGTAAAACTGCCTTATTCACAGACAATATAATTGTTTACACAGAAAATCCAAAATTATTGATAACAACAACAATGAAACAAAACAACAAAAAAGCTTACTAGAACAAATATGTGAATTTACCAAGGTCTCAGGATAAAGGTCAATATTCAAAAATACAGTTGAATTCTTATTAGCAGCAAAAATTTAAAAAATAAAATACAAATTCATGTGTACTAGGGTCAAAAAAGCATACATGAACAGAAATAAGGTTAACAAAACATATGCAATAAATCTACACTAAA